>NC_058152.1:6114027-7392551 GCF_011075055.1 Mangifera indica
GTTCTAGGCTATTTTTTTAATCTATGGGTGATTGGTTGTCCAAAGATTCTTTTTGTCATTTGTCATAAGTCATAGTCAATGTTTTGAGTTGTAAAGGTTGTTAAGGATAGAATATGATGAAAGCCCTCAATCTAGCGTCAAATTGTATACGCAACTTCTCATAATTAACTAGTGTACATAATTTTGAGCCTTGTATAAGTTAGGATATATTTGCAATGATTAGAATCTAAAAAACTAAAAATGAAAGGAAGAATAATATATTAGGCTTTTAACATGGTTTAACCTTATGATTGAAATATCTATGTCCATAATATAGTTATTAACTATTTTATATCGTTAGATCACAATAAAACTTTTAAGATAGTTTAATATTGGGTGTTGCCTTTATTTTTTTCTCTCAAATAAGCGTTCATATTTATATGATTGAGGAGAAATTACATCCAAACAAGTAAGATAAGGATATTTTATCCTTGTTAGATTCCAATCAGTATATTCTTAAAGTTGAATTAAAAGAGAATATTAGAACTACCTCAGTTATGAAGGCAAAAATATATTTTTGTTTGTTGCTATTAATGCGGAATAGGAGAATATTTGTAGGAGTTTCTGGGCAATTTCCTCTCTTAGCATAAGTCTTCTTGTTATCTCATCATAAAGGACTATTTGTTCCATTGTTGGATGTGGAATCAGAATTACTAATCAGCATTTGACTTCTTATCTTGATATCTTAAACTTTCACATGGGTAAACCTCAAGTTAAAATCCTGTGGGCTAGAATTTATGATATAATAAGTTTAAAGAGGGTTACATGACCAATGTAAAAAAAAAAAAAACTTATTGTCTGGGCTCAGAAAAAATTTGGACTTAACTAGGAAAAAACTCTTTTTTAATATAGATGTAATGGGTTGCTTCCTGCCAGTCTATGGGTTCTTGCTTTTACTCTTAACAAACTTGGAACCTCAGGCACGGTAACGTTACTTGCAAAATAATTATTTTGATTGATGAGACAGTTTACAATGTAGAGCTACTTTTCTGTTTTCTTTTAATCTAAAATATTCAACCTTTTGGAGCCCATCACCTAACGAATGTGGTGCTGCTTCAAGCTAAGCTTTTCTTTGTGCTGATAGCACCTGTTATATCATATGGTACCCAAATATCCCACCAAACTCTTGCAACCTTTTCCAAGCGTGCATATATAATTATACGTTTTTATGGGAGAGAGATTGAGTTAATTGTTTAAGACATGGGGTGGCGGTTGTGGTGGTGGTGGTGCTGGGCGGCACTTATGGTGGTGGTGGAGGAGAAAGTTGGTGGAGAAGAAGTGACATATGATGGAAGATCTCTCATTATTGATGGCCAAAGAAAAATTCTCTTCTCGGGTTCTATTCATTATCCCCGTAGTACTCCTCAGGTCAGTAATCTTTTCTTCTTTTGCATAATCTTTCTTTCTTTTTACGGTGAAAAAGAATATGAATTCCATTACTGCTTGAAATGAAGGGTACATGTATACACAATGATAACATAAAGCTTAAAGAATTATTATAAGTAACATTAATATCTTCCAGAAAGGAACTCAGAGTTTGTTATACACATTTGAAGAAAGAAAGAGAAAGAGATCATGCAAGTGTCTTTCTCTAACTACCAAATTCATATTCTATTTCTTTCATTTTTTTTTTTTTTTCTTTTCAACATATAATCAGTTAAAAAAGTTGCAGTTTAATTGTTTCTGTTCGTATACGTGTAATGTGAATCAATATTATTATTCTTTTTCTATTTTTACAGTCTTTTTTATAGTCACCTGGTAAGTATTTTTTTTAATGTATATGCACACACATTTTTAAGCTACTTCAGGTTATTATCAAAATAAGTTGATTGAAGTGATCTCAACTATAAGGATTACAAGCACCATTGTTTGTTGGAAGATCTATTTCACATATGCTAGGTTTTGCCATCTTTATAGAATCATTTGGCAAGTCAGTTCAGTGAGCGTACAGTTAACATGTACTCGTGTTATATTAGGTTAATACAAACAATCTCGACTCATGAAATAAATTATTACCTTTCTATACGATTATTCAATTCGATAGTCACTTTACTGTCTTATTTATATCCTTGGTTAGAATATTAATAAGGCTGTCATATGTGATTATAACGTTTCCACAATCAATCAATATGTTGAGCCTCGCAACACACTTTTACCAATCTAAGAGTATTTATCAAACACATATATACATACACACGTAGATATAGATGAAGAAATGCCAAATCTTATTATTAAAATATGATACATTATTCAAATAAATACAAGTCTAACCTCAACGATTGACTTTAGAACACCTATTCTAACCATCTCCCACTTATACTATAGGCAATTAATCATTTGTCTAATACCAAATGGCGCTATATATCTATTATACTTTTGTTGTGACAGAGGTTGTGTAAATGAGTCAGCTACATTATCATCCATATTAGTTTTGCATATATGCATATCTCCATGTTGAATAAGCTCTCTAATAACGTGAAATCCACTAAGAAAATATTTGAACTATTGGTGAGATTGTAGCTCCTTAGCATGAGCAATGGCACCATTATTGTCAAAGTATAGCTTAACTAGATTAGCATTGCTCAAAACCACTCTAACTTATGTTATGAACTTCTTGATCCAAACCACCCCTTTATAAGCTTTAGTTGTAGAATAAGTTACGATACCTTGTTTAGAGCTTTTCTAGTTGATTACAACACTATTTAGCCTAATACATATCCAGACTATGATCGATAATCATCTTTATTAGTTTGGAATTGGCATCAATGTATCCTTCTATAGTGAGCTCGTCCTCTTCTCTATAAACTAACATCTTTAGTCATTCTCAAGTACTTGAAGATGTTTTTAATAGTTATCTCGTGATGTTCACATAAATCTAATTGATATCTATGACATATGCTCAAGACTTTTAAGACATCAATCTAAATGCATAACATGGCTACGTGATAGATATAATAATATATGCACATGGGATCCTACTCATTCTCTCCTCTTCTTCTATTAAAAGGCTCATTTCTCTAAAGAACTCTACGTCATGTGACATTAGAAGAAACCTTTTCTTAGATTCTTCTATGCTAAATCTTTTTAGCCTTCTCCATCTATGGGCTCTGACTTAGGTCAAGCAACCCACAAGATTTATCTTGATAAATCTTTATGTCAAAGATCTCTTAGGTTCTTCATGGAAAGGAACTCCAATTACCAAACTTTTATCAACTACAAGTTTGATAAATCATTTTTGATAATCAATATGGCATTGACATACAACACTAAAAACGTCATTATTTTCCCACTAACCTTCTTATACAATCAAGGCTCCTCTTCACTTTTTATTAAATTAAGGTCTCTTACAACATTGTCAAAATGAATTTTCTAGCTTCTTGAAGCTTACTTCAGTCCATAAATGGACCTTTGTAACTTATATATCTTACTAGGTTGTCTCTTAAGAACGAAACCATCGAGTTGTGTCATGAATACATCCTCTACAAGATTTTCAATCAGGAAAGTGGTCTTGAAATTTATTTGCTATATTTCATAATCGAGGCATACAACAATCAAAAGCAAAATCACACTGGACTTTATCATTGCAATCAATGAAATGGTCTATTCATAGTCTATGTCATGCTTTTGTTTGAAACTTTTAGCAACAATTCTATTTTATAGGTATGTATGTTACCTGTCATGTCAGACTTTTTCTTAAATGTCTATTTGCACTCTATTAGTTTTACCCATTTTGGTGGATCCATTAGAATCCATGGTTAGTTTTGGTACATGGAATCTATCCTATATTTCATTCCTTCTAGCCATTTGGTAAAATTTGCATCCGATATAACATTTTTATGGTCATAGCTTGTCATTATGAATAGCTAGTACATTACTATGTTGAGCCATGAGGAAACCATATTTTTCGGGCTTGTGAAATACTAATCCAGACCTAAGTGGCTCTTATGCATCTTTAGGTGGTTTACTATGTTGCAATAGAATGGGAGTAACCTTCTTAAGATGTTTAACCATCTTATGTGGCACATCATCTTGTCCAACATTTATGGTAACAAATGGAATCAAAACTTCATCATGTTCAAAATTTCTCCCACTGGTACTCTTGAGAATGAATTCTCTTTCTAAAAAGATCCCAAAACAAACAACAAACACTTTGTTATCTATTAGATAAAAGCAATGGTATCATTTAGTTTGCTTAGGATACACCGCAAAAACACACTTATCATATTTAGCGTCCAATTTATTTGACATCAACTTCTTGACATAAGAATCACAATCTCAAATCTTCAAATAAGTTAGATTAGCACTTTTCCTAGTACATAACTTATATGAAGTTTTGTCCACAGATTTTAACAACAATTAGTTTAACTTATGGCTACAATCTTTAGAGTATAACCTTATAATGATGTGGGTAGATCAATAAAACTCCTCATAAATCAAACCATATCCATCAAGGTTCAAATTCTCCATGTAGATACATCAATATGTTGTAGCATATTAGGTGGGTATTGTGATATTATCTCAAATTGTTTTAGGTATATTCTTAATTTTTCATTCAAGTATTCTTCTCCTCAATCAAATCGAAGGAATTTAACACTGTTACCTAATTGATTCTCCCATCTATACTTTAGAGATCCATATACATCACTATAGGTCATACTTAGTAGTTCCCTAGCCCTTTTACTATGTCCAACAAAAGATAACTTGGTCATCTTTCCTAAAAAAACATGACTCGTATTCATCATATGTCTAAAATTTAGATGATTTCAAAACTATATTCTTTTGGAGCTTAAAATGTGGGTGAAATTAGCATGGCCTAGTATATAGTGCCAAAGGTATGTAGTATCCATATTGCAATGTTTGGTTTTCTTAAGATCAAGATCGAGACATAGATTTAATTCTATAGTGAACACCATTTGAACTAAAAGAAATTGGTCTATTTTAAGTTATAATACTAGCCCATCAAGCAAATTTAAATGACTAGAAGCTATAGTTAATGCAACTACATAAGTTATATCTCCAATATGTAGGTCGACCTCACCTCGGACAAGCAATCTACTCTAAGTTAAAGCTAACACAATAGTACAAATGTAAGATCCACATTTTGTATCAATGACCCAAGATGAAACATGTGTTAAATTAATCTTAATCACATACATAACTGTAGAAGAAGTTTCCAAATTCTTATTCATGTTTGCTAGGAAAACCTTGCAATGTCTGTTCCAATGGCTAGACTTTCTACTATAAAAGCATACTACTTTCCCACTCCTCTTGAATTAGGGCAACACATTTATTGACCATGCACAACGACACATAGCAAACATGTTTAATACATATCCACTTACGTATGAAATTTTGAATTTTCATGCATTGACACAAAAATTTAAAAAAAAAAGTACTATAGAAATTTAGTCAGCCGATTCATGGCTTAATCAGTCAACTTGTTTGTTCATATTTGAAGCAAACCACTATCGTCTGAATCAACTAATTAGTTCCTGATCAACCAAATTTTGGAAAATTATTGTTATGAAAAATTCTAATTTTTTCACTATGGCCACAAATTTAATTGATTGTAATCATCTGTCAAATGACACCACGAGATATCTTCTATCATGCCCAAAAAGAATGAATCCTATGTTGATTTACCATGATTCTAATATACTTCTCGACATAGCCAACAATTACCATATTAATAGTCTTAACCTTAACAAGAAGGTTACGTTTAACTAGTGTCAAACTGAGTTGATTAATGCATAAGACTTTCTGGTTATCTTAAATCTAAAGATTACATATACAATCATGAGTAATCTATAAGCACATTGTTCCTTTTGTCAGGGTTCTATCAATATAAGGAGATTTATCAAACACATATACATACACATGTGGAAATAGATTAAGGAATGTCAATTGTAATTATTAAAACATGATACATATTCAAATGAAATTACACGTTTAGTCTCAGTTATTAGCTTTATAACATTTGCTCAAATAAGGTTAAGATTGATATCTTGGTGTATGTTGTATAAGAGAAATACAAAGAAAGAGGAGAGAAGCGGTGACAAAAGAAAGAATATAACTGTTTTGTTGTCATTGTGTTGAAAGTTAGATGAACGAAGAATAGATACGTTAAGTTTTTTATTTTTTATTTTGATTATATTTAATTTTTCTTATTTGTGTTAGATTCAAACAAATTCATTATTTTACCTTTTTATTATATATTTTATATTAATATTGTTAGATTTTGTATAAAAAAAAAAAAAAGTGTTATTTATACCTTTAAAAGGTAAAAAAATATTTTTGTATCAAACTTTGAGTAGAATTCCACAACTTAAAAACTTCAGGGCTTAGAAGTTCGGTCATAATATAGCCAAAAGTGTGGTCCAAATGGTTCTAAAAACTGAGTATGCATGAATGATAATAGTCACGGGTGGGAAGCCCAATTTTCAAAGCAAGTACTGATGCTGCCAATAACATACTCATGAGAAGTATCAAAATTTGAAAATTGTTATACTACTCATGAAATTATCAAATTCGGTGGCTACATTCACATTAAACAGATGTGATATTATTGGATTGGACCATGGAAAGTGTGATCTTATTATATCAAACTAGATAACACTTTTCTAATATGATTTTCGGTGTTGGCTAGTGTAATTTGACAACAAAAATTTCAACTAAGCAGAGATTTTATTGGATCACATTTTGAATAGTATAGTTTTGGTCATATTACAACTCAATATATGATTTGAGTTAAATTATATTAAAAAATATGTGATTTCAACCGTTAAAACAATTAGAGTATGTCGAAATCACACTCAAAGAGGTGCAATCTCGTTGAGTTGCATTTATTTGAGTGTGATTTTTGTCAAATCATACATTTTTTAGTGTGATCTTATTAGATCGTATCTATTTTAGTATAATATTGGCTAGATTCTATTTTTCTTGATCCAATTTGACCGACTAACATTAATAGTTTTTTTTTATCAAAATTATAAGAAAAGAAATTATGTTTGTCTTTTTATTATTGTTTTCAAACCAAATTAAATTGTGAGATGATTTTCTCAACCTTACGTGAGAAAATAGTAATTTAGTCCTTTTTTTTTTTTAAGTTAGTCAACTTTTTTTTATTACAAAGAATCCCATACGTGTGAGATTGTCATTTTGGGATAAAACTAATTATATTAAATAAGTTAAATTTTAAATTTAATTATTGATTTTATAACTACTAAATTAAATAAATTAAAGATTTAATAATAATATATTATTAAAAAAATTTAAATTTATATCCCCTTATATAATTTTTTTTTAATTATTTAAACTAGCTGAGGGCTGGAATGGAAAACTACTGTTAGGAATGTGAACTTGGGTATAATTCCGTATCAAATCACATCACATTTTTCTTTTTCTTTCATGGCAGGTCATTTTTGAATTGATACCGACTTTACAGATCACTGCCATTTCCATTTTGAATAATTCAAATCATGCAATCAGTTTTTGTCTTATATATTTTGTTTGCGCTTGCACGTTTCACGAGCTTAATTGAATTTTCTGAGCTTTGCTTTAATGAATTTTGTTTTGACTCCTGTATTCCAAAAATGGTAGATGTGGCCAGCTTTGATAGGCAAAGCCAAAGAGGGAGGATTGGATGTAATTCAAACTTACGTGTTTTGGAACCTTCACGAGCCTCAACCTGGTGAGGTTAGATTTTAACTAACCCATCCAACTCGCTATTTCTCTTTTTATCAACTAATTGGTTACTAATGGGTTTAATATATAGTATGATTTCAATGGAAGATATGACTTGGTCAAATTCATCAAGGAAGTTCAAGCACAAGGCCTTTATGCTTGCCTCAGAATTGGACCCTACATTGAGAGTGAATGGGCTTACGGGTAACTATAATTAAACAAATGCTGCTACACATGCAATTATAAATTCACTCATGCTATACATAAATTAAGCAAAAGTCAAGAAATCAAAGATCAAAAGAGCAACTTGTTAATAAAACAGAAATGAACTCATGTGGTATAAACAAAAAATGAATAGCACTGACGTCTAATCATATTGAATTTTCCAGTTATAGTTGACTATTTTGGGTTAATGAAGTTGTATTGAATGTGATGATATCAGGGGGTTTCCATTCTGGTTGCATGATGTGCCTGGCATTGTTTATCGATCAGATAATGAACCATTCAAGGTTTGATTGCCTGCCTTTCCCCAAATTACTTGCATCAATTTTCACTAATATCAGTTAACCCAATTCATACTCATTCATCTTCTGCAATTTGAGGATTTTCAGTAATTCTACTTACTTTTCTAAAAATTTGGTGAAAATGACAAAGAATCTATTGGGGCATGTTCCCTTGTAAGTTCCATAACAATCTTATGGTAATTTATATTTCCTACTTTGCATAATAATTTTGTAGTTTTACATGCAAAACTTTACCACCAAAATAATGAACTTGATGAAAGCAGAAGGCTTATATGCTTCACAAGGAGGCCCTATTATACTCTCACAGGTACAATGAAGTTCAGCATTTCATTAATTATAAACAAGTTTCAATAGTTTTTTGTCATTGCAAAATCTGAAAACTAATGCCATACAGATTGAGAATGAATATCAAAACATTGAAGCAGCTTTTGGTGAAAAAGGACCTTCATATGTTCGATGGGCAGCAAAGATGGCAGTTGAGCTTGAAACTGGAGTGCCATGGGTGATGTGCAAGCAAGCTGATGCTCCTGATCCAGTGGTTGGTTCTTTCCTCTTTTCATTATGAACAAAAATGCAAATCATGTAACCTGCAATTTCAGTGACAACATGTTAGTTGTCTAGTTCAAATGAGTTTTTGTTAATTTCTAACATGCAGATAAATACCTGCAATGGGATGAGATGTGGAGAAACATTTGCAGGGCCCAACTCAGTGAAGAAGCCATCAATGTGGACAGAGAATTGGACATCTTTGTATGCTTTCATTGCATCTTGAAATACTTCTTTCTGATTATGCCAAAAATAAATAACACAGGGGCACAGATGAGAAGAAAAGAAGCTATGCATTCAATAGCAAAATTTTATAACCTAACAAGAGAAGAAACATATGAAGAAGTTTAATTTGGTATCTGCAAATAGATAAAAAATAATATCACATCGTAAAGTTAGTCTTTTTACTACTAGCAGAAGCCAATGGTGTATTCTGCGGTACAATAAGACTTCTAACTGCCATTTTCATGTACACAGAAATACAATATTTAATATGTTGAAATAAACTATTAATAGATGGCAATTACAATCAAGAGTAAGAAAGTATCAATTTGTCAAAAAGCTAACAGATGCCTTTTCTTTTGAAGCTATCAAGTGTATGGAGGAAAACCATATATAAGATCTGCTGAAGACATAGCATTTCATGTCACACTTTTTATTGCAAAAAATGGAAGTTACATAAACTATTACATGGTATGAATCTTAGAAAATGCAATCTATCTTCTCCAGTTTAACAAAGTTAACCATTCTGCACCACAACATTATATAAGCTTCCTTCAGATTCAATCAAAACATAAACTGAAAAGTATTTGAATAAAGTTTCAATTAATTGATGACTTTATGATTTGTAACATTCTACTTGAAATCTAGTACCATGGGGGAACCAATTTCGGGAGAACAGCGTCAGCATATGTCATAACAAGTTACTATGATCAAGCTCCCTTAGATGAATATGGTAAGTTGCAAATGTACTCATTATGGATATCATTTGCTCTCAACGCACGACAATTCAATAACTTCCAACAAATGCAGGCTTAATGAGGCAACCCAAATGGGGACATCTTAAGGAGTTGCATGCTGCAATTAAGTTATGCTCTACACCTTTACTGGAGGGAGTGCAAACCAATTTCTCACTAGGCCCACTTCAAGAGGTGTTGTTCAATCCTTCTTATTACTTTTCTCAATTTAGATTCTTTCAAAGTAACACAATTGTAATGATTATCAATCTATTATGACTTAGGCCTATGTTTATCAACAAGAAACTGGGGGATGTGTTGCATTTCTTGTCAACAACAATGGAGGAAATAATGCCACTATACAATTTCAAAATGTATCATTTCAGTTGCTTCCAAAATCCATAAGTATTTTATCCGATTGTGAAAATGTAATCTTCAACACTGCTAAGGTAAGTACAGATTTTATGCAACTAATTATTGTCATGATATATGCATGTGTATTCATGACCATCTAATAAATGCATATAGAGTGGCTTCTTAAGAAATATTTGCTATTAGATACATCCAATTGAATAGGACAACTGAAAAATATCATGCATGACTAAAAGGCATTCTTTTCCTTTTTTAATATGAGTATGCAGATCATCATAAACAACTATTTAAGTGAAATATTTTCAAAATACTTGAGAGATTTTAAGAAACTAAAAATAGAATCTCACAGTAGATAAGGTTATTGTTCCCTCATATACTGCTGCAATAGGTAAATACAGAATACAATGAGAGAACCACAACAAGAAGTCAAACATTTGATGATGAAAACAAATGGGAAGAATTCAAAGACAGCATTCCAAACTTTTTAGATGCTCCACTCAAATCAGACGAACTATTAGAGCAGATGAACACAACCAAAGATAAATCTGATTATCTCTGGTATGCATTCAGGTAAATTCATTTCTGTTAAACAGTATACACACAGGAAATAACTCAAATGGTACAGAGATGTTTATATAATCCATAAATTGGCAACAGCTTTCAACCCAATTCATCTTGCACTGAACCGGTACTTCATGTTGAGTCCCTTGGACATGTTGCACATGCTTTTGTCAACAGCATATATGCAGGTAATTTTCACCATTGCAGTGAAACTAATGATTCTAACTTTCGTTCACTTACATATTCTATGTATGTTTTTAAGTTTTCCACATCAGCTGAAAGCCAATTTCAGGGGCTGCACACGGAAGTCATGATGTTAAGGGATTTACCTTGGAAATTCCAATTGTGTTGATTGATGGGATGAACAATATATCCATACTCAGTGTGATGGTTGGGTTGCCGGTATAATTTATGCTTTAATTTACCAAATTTCTTGCCATTATTTTGATAATCATACATGTAATTGGCAAGTTTTGTTTTCTATGTATTATCTTAAGGATTCAGGAGCTTTTCTTGAGAAAAGGTTTGCTGGCTTAAGACAAGTGGAAATACAATGCACTGAAAAGGAGTTTTATAATTTCACTAATCATTCCTGGGGATATCAGGTTAACTTTCTAAAATGCTAAAGGATTACTTACCTCATAACCTAATTCATAAGCATGTTGTTCATGAAAGAGCATTACAATTGTTGTACTTTATACTGGATATTTACAGGTTGGACTATTGGGGGAGAAATTACAGATATACAACAATGAAAATGTAGGAAATGCTGGGTGGAGTAAAATTGATCTCTCCAGCAAACAACCACTGACTTGGTACAAGGTAGAATTGATGTCTAATAGCATTAAACCTTAGAAATATCTTTTTAAATGATCGACTCTTGATATAATCTGAGCAGAGTGTATTTGATGCACCTATGGGAAGCGATCCAATTGCTTTAGACCTGAGCACAATGGGTAAAGGTGAAGCTTGGGTGAATGGACAAAGCATTGGCCGTTACTGGGTTTCATTCCGTACTTCTGAAGGAAATTCTTCACAGACTTTGTATGTACTCTCAACCATTTTATATTTGACTATATAGATATAACAACACAAAAAACACCAGTACTTAGTCTAGTGTAAACTTGTTCAAAGGCACCCATTTTTTTGGAAATATTATGACACAATTTTGGACATATTATGATTGAAATCTCATGCAGAATAGAAGTGACACAACTTAGATGCAATCCTAATCGTTTAAATGTGTTAGAAACTCAGCCAATAACCAATGGAATCCACACACTCAGCCAACACAGAAATGAAACCAACAAACAGAAATGAAAAACCAGAAATGCAGAATACCTAAAAAGGAATACAAAAAAGAACCCTACTCTTGTCTAGCAATCGAGAGGCTAGACTCTCTCCACTTCCACTGCCTTTTGAGAGGGCAGCTCTCTCACTCAACCAGCTAAAGGTTGACCAAACAAACTCCAATTTCTTCACCCTTCTCTCCTTCTCTAATCTATCTTTTATGCTTGCTCATTTCATGACTTCCCATGCAAGTTTTTGCCATGATCCATGTTTCCTTCTCTCCTTCCTTAATCCTACTCTTATTCTTGCCATGTTTCCGTGCTTTCATAACCGCTCATAACTGCCCGTATTTCTGCATATTCATAATTGCCCAAAACTGCCAATACTTTCATAATTGTGCCTGTAAGTCATTTGGGCTCCCTATTCCCTCCTCCTGCTGATCACCTAAATCCTTGGCTCTAACAAAATGCTTTAATCTTATGGTCCAAAATTTGTGTCAAAAGTTATGTAGGAACTAAGTGGATCTTAAACTTAACCCTCCTAAATAAGATTATATATAATCTCCTAAATAAAATTACAAATTGAAAGAAAAAAAATGAAAAGGGAAAAGTGAAAAAAAAAAAAATGCAGGGGTTAACATAAGTTAGAATAAACTAAAAGGGATTTTTCTCATACATGTAAAGCTTTTGCGGTAGAGCTTTTACATCTGACTTTTCCTTAACATGATCGTAGCTGATGTTGCATAAGCTAAATATTGTACATATACTTTCTTTATCTGTTTACCTTAATACTCATCACATAATTGAGTTATACTTGAAATGAGAAATGTGTCAACATTAATACTGTTATAAACTAGTCATGTATTTCTTTAGTTAAAAGGACTTTGTTACCAACACTCAGAACTTTCAAGGAAAGTCCTTGATACAGTATTAACCAACCAACAAATCACTCCTGAAATATAAAGCTGAAGCGTTGCAACATTTTGAATTCTTCTGTATCACATTACAACAACTAGAAACAATTATATTAATGGCTTTTGTTTTCGTTTAACTAATATATCAATAATTTACAACATACTTCTATTGTAGGTATCATGTGCCGAGATCCTTCCTTCAAACCACCGGAAATAGTCTAATTTTACTCGAAGAATTCCAAGGGGATCCACTCCAAATATCCCTAGATACAATTTCAGTTACCAACTTACATCAACCTATTTAATATCCAATTCCTCAATAATATTTGTGTAAATTGGTGTTGTATCTGCTCAATAATTTATTTCAAACCTGGAAACCTATTGAATGTTCTCAACGGACTAATGTCAAAAGAAATGTAACAAAACCTAATTTTAATCCTCATTTTAAACAGCATTTGAAAAGAAATGAGCAAAAAAAAATGATGGGATTAATGCATCAACAGAAAGGCAACAAACCAATGATAAGAGGGATAAAAAAAAACAACTGACTTAATTTCTAAGTTGTCTCTTAGATTTGCGTCTCGGAGGAACACTGATGGCGGCCCATATCTAGCTGTTCCGCGTTCCAATCGCATTCGAGAAGACGGTTGCAATCGAGAGGTATGCATTAACTTATCCAGTACGAAAAATTTCTTTTTAAAATTTTCGCCCAGATTTGGAGAGAAACTTGAGTTTGTTAACCGTGGACAGAGACAGCAACAGGCATGCCACGCTGGCTCACCCTGTTAAGGGGTCGAGCTATGACGGGTCTAGGGCCTCGGAGCCGTCTTTTCACGTTATTTTCTTTTATATATATATATATATATATATATATATATATATATATATATATATATATATATATATATTATATTAATTTAAATTATTTTTTATTTATTTTTAAATTAATCAAAATAAGAAGGACAATTCTATAAAATTTTATTGAAAATATCTCACTTATAAAAATAAAATATTATAATTATATGGTTGAATAATAAAAATATATATATATAAAGAAAATAAACTCAATCATAAATTTTATGAGTAGCAATATTTATCTATATATTTTTATTAATCTTCAATATTTAAGTTTTTGAAGTATTCACAAATATCGTCTATTACATGATTTTGTAACGTAAATTTTGCAGTCACCCAATATTTCATTAAGGACGTATTCACTTATATTGAAAGTTGATTCTAATGCTATTATAAACACCGAAAATGTTAGTAGATCACACGTCGTAATAAAAAATATAAGATAAGTGTTTTAACTTGTTTTCTTTATAATTTTAAGAAAATGATCAATATTAATAAAATTATAAAATCAATCATGATTGGATCTTTCACCAACCAATTGTTTACATTTTTATAAAATATACCACAAGTCGTGACTTATCTTTTAATAGTTATTGTAAAGGGTTTTAACATATTCACGAGAGCATCTATTATGTTGCAATCATATTCAATTAATAAATAGGGTTTTCAGAATCTTTTAGTTGGTATTAAAAAAATTGTATTATAGCAATTTAGTATCTTTCACATGATTTTAACATTAAATATATTAAATTTTACTTAGTTTAATATCTTTTTTTTTTTTTAGCACATATAATTGTATGTTGTATAAGTGATAGAAATTATAAAACATAAGCTACCACATATATAATTGTTTATATTTAATTTTTTGCTAAAATCATATAATGTGCAAAATATCATCTTGTGCTATCTAATTCATTATGCAACATCATGTATATCTAATGTAAAATAATCTTTCATCAAACGGTAAATTTAAATGTTTCAGCATTAAATCAACTATTTCATCATTGTATTTTGCATTATTAAAAGTAACTAAAAAAATAAATTTATTAGTTTTATTTTCATTAAAAATGTTGGTCAATGTTTGATAAATGGTGACACTAGAATAAAAATATTTGTATACACTATATAAAATAACTTATTTGTATAACTACCTATCATAATTAATATAATAACTAGTTGTGCATATATATTCTAACTTCTTATTACTAGATTTTCATAAATCATTAGTTATAAAAGTAATACCATTAAAATCAATTAATTCTTTCAGAATTTGTAATATTATTAATTCATAATTACTTTGTCAAATTTTAATGTAGACTTATGGATTCTTTTAAATGCAGGTTGAACACAATTATACATCATCCATTCTAAATTGTATCTTTAACCTAAGAAAATGGTTGATTAAAAACGATAATGTACTTGGTCATGTAATCATATATTTTTTGTTGATTGTACTAAAAGAGTAGGTACTCTAGAGTAGATCATTTGATTTACTTATTTTATTATTATTTATAAAAAAACATGTTTTCGTCTATTAATTATAATTGTCTATATATGATGAATGCTCTTAGATTGATAGAACTGTGACAAGAGGATCAACGAGTTGATTGATGTTGAGAACCTTATAATTACGTTTGGTGGTCGATCTAGAAATATCAGTAGCTATACCATTCAGCTAACCTAGGGCATAAATAATACGACAAGGTAATCATAGTATTAAATAACTCTCTTGAAAAGTAACGACAAATTTCGTATGTTAAGATTGTGGTTGTCAACCTAGTGCAACACATAGGTGCATGCTAAGAGCATGTCCATCGAATAGAGATGATAAAAGGATTCCACATAAATGGTAACCTCAGCATTTGAGAAATAAATCCTTTAATGGAGGGTGGTGCATGTGATCCTTACACTTGAGATTACTAAAATGTCTCGTACACCAATTAGGTTAGTTTGAAATTACCCAATGTAGCCTTCTTAAAAGGTTGTCAAAACGATAGTATTTAGCTATGTCAAGAAGTATGACAAAGCTATAGTGGATCGACAAAGGACCATTACACCCGAGTACAGGAGAAAAATATCTCAAGGTGTTATTTGACTAATTACTATGACCAATGAAATCTGTGGTCACAATAGGGATTTAGGTGAAAGCCTAAATCCAATTAAACTTGGTTGTTGTCTAGGAAGGAAAGTCAAGAAGTCAAGATAACTGAGATGGATAATATTTCCATGGCTTAGCCTTGATGAAACATCAGTTTGATGAGAGATTCGAATGCATGGTAACTATGCTATTAAAAGGTTACATTAGTTAACGTTGATTTATGGCATATTGGGTGCTCATAATGTTTTATTAGAGGTTGTTCATAATTTGTGAATAATGAGCAGATTAATTGAAAATTAATCATGAATATCATGATTTGCTATGAATTGGATTATTGGGGTGTGTTAAGCACGAAAGAGTAAATCACCAAGGGTTGGAGATTTGGAACTTTGAGAAATCATGTTTTAAAATATTTAGAAATAAATATTTAAAACATGGATTAAGGCCTAATTAATATGATTAAGGAGTCTCGGCTATTTGTGCAAATACCAATAAGACTCAATGGTGGTGTACATAAAGAGACCTTTAAGGTTATGCTATAAATACATGAGTCTCGACTCTCTCTTTTAGGAAGAAATTATTCTCAAAAGTTCTTCATTATCTCTACAATATACTTATTTAATCATGACAAACTAACACTTATAAGTCCCTTTATGTCACACCCCCTAAAGAAGTCTTCTGGAGAAAGATGTCACTAAATTGTCTATTTTGAGCATGTATTTAATATAAAACATATAATAAACTCTCAAAATAACTAAATAAAAACATCTTTTACTAAACTTTACAAAATGACTAAAATACCCTTATAGAAAACGTCTGTTAAAAGTGTACAAAAGATATCTAATTAGAAAAATATAAAATATAAAGGTCATATTGTGTAGTCAAATACATGAATGAAACCGAAATAAAATTATCATGAGTAAAACTGATAAGAGCTAAAATGATGGAAATGTTTTCTTAACTTTACGCTCTCTAACCATCGCTCTTCCTGCAACCATCACAATCACCTATACCTACATACATAAAAGTAGTATGGTGTGTGACACTCAATAAGAAGGAGATTTTACTAATAACTTTTATTGAAATCTCTAAAATGCCCTTGGTCAAGACCCTTACTATCTTTGTTATCTAGAGTTGGCATTAAACTCCCTCTCAATGATGATGGGTCATATATATTGTCTCAATGTTCATATTGTATTATAGGGATTATCTTAGCTATATCTCAGAACTCTTAG
Organism: Mangifera indica; assembly: GCF_011075055.1. Taxonomy (NCBI): domain Eukaryota; kingdom Viridiplantae; phylum Streptophyta; class Magnoliopsida; order Sapindales; family Anacardiaceae; genus Mangifera; species Mangifera indica. The sequence continues at coordinate 6,131,100 of NC_058152.1, forward strand.
ATTAAACCATGTCTCGTTTGATCACTAAGAAACCAATTCTCTAGATTTCTATCTAGTGTAACCATATTAAACTTGATGGAAGCATTTGAATCCGGAAGCTATAATAGAAACTATATATTAAGTCAATCAATCTAGATTGAAAACAGGGATTTTACACTTTGGCCATATAAGTTATCTATTTGTTTCACTACACCACAAACTATATCTCAACTCAGTTCTACTATAAGCAAATACCCTACTACAAATCTGATGTCTTACTACAAACGTGCCCTACTACGGATAATATAGAAAATATGTACTCATGGTGCCCTTTCGTAACGATTTTATGATGTCTAGCATGCATGCATCTCAAACCTTTACTTAACTTAGCTCGTTTTCACTTTCACCTAATAGTATATTTAGTGTTGCACCATAACTTAACTTTTAGGCATGTGGGGTATTAGTACGTACCTAGAATCTTTATATTGTTACTCGAGACAACCCTTAAATCTTTAGCCTAATTTTTTTACTCGTTTCTTTTTTCTGTCATATATACACGATTGTGTATATCTTAACACACGGGTTGTGTCTCCTTACTTTACTCACACATGGCCACCTCCTCGTGGCTTCTCCTTGTGTACTATTGTTTATAGATACATAGGCGTTTATCCTGACTCACATAGGCATATGCCCCTTTAGGTAATTATTTCACTTTTCTTTTTTATTCTCTTCTTGATTGCACGACTTCTTAGGGGTATTATAGTCATTTCACCCTACACACGATCATGCTTAAACTATACACGAGAAGTCCTTGTGTCTTAGTTAACCGCTCACCGGTCAATAATGCCTAACTATTGTCAGGACATCAGAGAACTTGACTTAGAATTTAGGATTCATGCACACGACGTGTGTCCTATACCATACGGTCATGTGACAAACCTAGAAAATAGATCGAGAACCCTAAATTCAATCCCTGGTTTACCATTATTCATCTAATCCATGCTTAAACATTATTTGATATAAAGTAGTGATCAAAGCATTTATATGACTCAATTTTGAGTGCAATAGAACATTTAATGAAGCAATATTAATCAATTCAAAACACACTAATCATAACTTAGAATATTACAATGATTAAACACATACCACACTCTTCTCTCAACCTCACTGCATCATTCATCATTTATTATATTTGCTAATATACAATTTTGCAAGTGACAATATTGCTAACCTAATCATTAATATATTTATCAAGTAAACTAACATACACAAAACTATATCAATCATCTAGCATAAAGACTCTATCTTTTTTCTCCATAAACTTGCAACATCATCATCATCCCATTTCACAATTCCTATCAAGAATCATATTTAATAACTAAATTCAATTCAAGCGTAGAAGACGGCAAGCCTACTTACCTCTTAAAGGTTTTTGTCATAGAAAAGTTGATCAGAAGGGTTCCTTCTCACTTCTTTCCTTGTCACTACGTCATTAGAATCAAGTTATTGAAATTACTATACATAAGCCAGATGATCAAACTTTGTTCTTTCTCTCTTTCTCTTTTTTTAGGAGTTTTTGTGCATTTAGAGATTATAAATCATGATCCTTAAAACGTAGTAACATGTCATATATAAATTGAAAAATGCATTCAGTACACACAACCATATATCACTTAAATTTGAAATTTACATAGAATCAATCTTATCTGACTGACGCGACATGATACATAAACATGACCTCTCTATACACAGTTGCGTGTCACTTAGAACTCATACTTTGAATTTTCAATCACATTTAATCTTTTCATATAACAATTGAACTCATGAATAAAGAATATATTACCCTTGAGATGCACCTGTGAGTATTACACCTTATCATCATACAACCCTGTATGGACAAGTAAAGCCTAGTAGAGTTTATGATGGAATCATTTTTAATCCAGAGCAAATTCAAGAGGACTTGGAAAAGAAAGAGTCTTCAAATACAGGTATAAAGGTTTCTAACCTTTTCTTTTTGCATATATAATTATCCTTTGATCATGGGATTGGGTTTCTTATGATTTTAAGTGCATTCCGATGTGTATTTTGTTTTATATACCATGAGAAAAACCTACATATACATGAAGCTAGATATTTCTCATATAATGGAACCAGTTGGGTTACCTAAAGAAAATCTACAACCTCATCGTGATCTTATGATTGGTTATTGCCTTCTTAAGTGTTGTGGTATTTTTTTAACAATATTCATTTATATGATGACATGGATGACTAATGCCTTTCGAACTCACACAAGTTAGACATGCATCACAATATTTATGTTAAGGTAATGTTTTAGAGCCAATCGTCATCAATTTATAATTTATTGTAATCATATTTTAAATTAATAAAATGTCATTCTTTATCTTATATTTTGCATATGATTTAGATAAATATCCTTAGAATGGTTGAATCATGAGGACCTTATGTTCACATATAATGGTTGTTCTTAAAACATTCATAGTTCTAATATCACCTTGACCAAGTGCATATGTAATATAATAAGAACTATCATAAGGTTGAATGACTCTGTCGAAAGATGGTGATAGATCTCACATGTTAAAATTGTTCATAAATAGTTTGGTGAAACGTATAGGGGCACATTGTAGACGTGTCCACTAGACAGAGCCATTAAGAGGATTTCATATAGATAGTTGCTCTAATGCCTATGAAATATATTGCCTTAGAAAACAATGATATATATGATTCTTAGACCTAAGGTCACCGGATCGTCTTGCACAGGTATTGGTATAGTTTTACACACCAACTCAAAGTAGTCTTTAAAGATATGTGCAAAAGCTATGGTGAATCAAGAAATGATTTATTACTCCTTAACATGGGAGCTAATATCTTTAATAGACCCAATAATGGATGTCAACAACCATTTAAATTTGCTGTTATAGTAAGATTAAATTAGTGTTCATTCCAATATTATTTGGTTGTTAACACAAACATTGATTCATATATATTAAAGATCCTCTAAGGTAGACATTATATTTGTATCTAAACCTCAAAAAGATATTGCATAACAAAAGGATCAGATTTGTATGAGTAACTATACTGTTGATATGTAAGAGTCAATTTTTGTTAGTTGGGTAGTCATGAAGTTTTGTTAAAGGTCAATCTTAGTTTGTTTATGAATCACCACTGGGTCATGAGTTTAACACAAATTAATTCATTATCAACCTAATAAAAAGCTTATGGGTTATACGCAATAGAAGTTGATTAAACTTTGGACGCATAGAATTATTCGAGATGAATCTAATCTAATATATGGATTTTGAGTCTCGAATAATCTTTAGTCTCAAAATACAAGTTATTACATTTAGGCAACAAATTGTCATAATCTTGAGGTGTTCTAACATGATAGAAATTATAAAGGTTAGGTTTTATCCAATTGGATAAGAATAAAGTTGTATATGGATAATTTGACCTATGAACAATTATGCATGGATCATGCACAAATCTACGTTATCCTAGGATAAGGATTATCCATAGATCTTACCCACCTTGAAACCTGAATAATCATGAACTGTATGGATAAGATAAGCATCAAATGCATGGTAATACCTTAGCTTCATAGGTAAGGGCTTAAGTTTTAACTATGGCATGCCCTCTATTGAGAGTTTGGGTACATTCATCTTTACTTGCATGTCCATTTATATCTCTTTGTATTAATTCTTAAAAGTGGGTGCTTCTGGTCTACTTACTTCCAAATGTTACACCTAAGTTGTTACCTTAACGTCTTTGTGCTTAATGGTTTCATCATAAACTAGACAAAATTTCATGGGTTCTTTTGGGTATCTCTCCATTAAAATCTTTTTCAAGTATTTTCCAGTGATATCTACCTTACAACATGAATTTACATAAAAGAGTTGTTTAGTCAGATAAAAAACATTGAATTTAATATTCTCTTCTCCGATTTTGAATACTAGTTTCGTATTCTTTACATCAATGATTGTTCTACTAATTACCAAAAAAGGTCTTCCAATGATTAGTAAGACATGTGTGTCCTCCTCTATTCTAATACTATGAATTCAACTAGAATGAATAACTTTCCTACTTGTATTGGCACATTCTCTAACACTCCAGTATTTGATAGATATGTCCACTAGTTGTAATGTAACTATGGTTGGCTTAAACTCTCATATATCTAATCTCTTGTAAATAGAAAATGGCATTAGACTAATACTAGCTCCAAGATCACACAATGCCTTATTAAAAGATTCATTTCCTACTATACAAGAAATAAAGAAACACTTAGATCTTTTAGTTTTGGTGGCAACTTGTTCTGAAGTATTACACTGCATTCTTCTGATAATGTTATGGTTTCAAATTCCTCTAACTTCATCTTGTTCAAAAGAATATCCTTTAGAAACTTTGCATATATGGGCATTTATGTGATTACTTTCATAAAGGGCATATTTAGGTGAATTTGCTTGAATATCTCAAGGAACCTACTGAACTGCAAATTAAGTTTGGTTTTTTTGGTAACATCATGGAAATGACAAGGCAGTGTGATATTTATTCTATCCTGACAATTTCTCCATATACTCCTTACTAGTTTTGATATCATTTATTGTGCTCATATTGATAGTCCATCTTATATCCTTATTTGTTGATGCGACTTACTCTTTAAGGTTTAATGCAACAATTTCCCACTTTTTTTTTCTGGTTCTAGCTCCCTATATATATTTCCACTCCTAGTGGTAATAGCTTTGTATTGTTCACATAAATTCAGTAGTTAACTTAGTAATTTTCTTAAGTCATAAGAATTAGATGAGCTGGCTCATTAACTCAATTGAACTTTTATCATCTAATTATGCATGACCAATTAGTCCATCCTCACTATTAGTTGTTTGATGGCTTTTTCTTGTGCTTTAACTTTTTGCTTCTATGCTTGTATAAGGCTCTCTATCATAACTTCGACTTATCTTTTGCTCTTATGGTAATAGATGTAAAGGTTACGGTTTCAAATTCCTAGGTTGAAATCCTAGAGAAACTGGTCAAAAATTCTAGCTCGTATTAGACTAGGCAAGTTGATTACTCTATGCAAAGTTGGGTTGATTCTTTTAGCTTAGATTGTAAATGTTTGAGTACAAGTTCCCTTGACCTAACTGTTATAGTTAACTAAATTTACTTGCTTCATGTTCAAGTCAATTAGAGTGATTAATCATATGACATTCCACACTTGTATGTCCTCCCCACATATTTCACATCGAGGTGTAATATTAACTACTTTTATGTCCATCCTTTATATTCTCTTAGTCAAGACATCTAATTTAGCGTTTACCATAGTGATACCATTGACCTCATAGATCCCCTATGGTTTCCAAAGAAATGTATCATCACTCCAACATAATTTGTTTGCTACCATTTTTTCTATGAGTTGCAAAACATCATTTATGGTCATTCACATGAAAGAACTATCAGTTGTAATGTCCAAAGTAGTTCTCATCTATCTTAGCAACCAATTATAAAAAGTTTGTACTATCAGCCATCAGGTAATTCATTATATGGATAATGCCTTTAAAAGTATTTTATCTTTCTCATGCCTCATATAATGTTTCATCCTCTCTTATGACAAAAGTAGCGATATTATTCCTTATTTTAGCCATTTTCCCAAATGGAAAGAACTTAGGAAAATGTGTGATAGAGCTTGCCAAGTTATAAAAGTCCTTGGAGATCTCGAGTTTAGCCTTATAGTTACCCATTCTCAGAGTAAGAAAAAGAATAATCTCAACTTGATAGCCTTGTTTGGAACTCCATTCAATTGGAACGTGTTAGATATATGAGTAAATCTTGATAAATGTGCATAAGGATCCTATACCACAACTTTTCTGATTGGTTTTGTTAGACCATTTTGATGATGGATGGGTTAATGTCAAAAGTGTTTACATTGATAGTAGTCTAATAATGCTCGAGAAACTATCTCGTAGAGATGAGACTCCTAATTTGGTCATAAACTAGTTAAAACCTATAAAGGAGAACAAAAATGATAAACTTTTAAAAGAATATGCAAGTAAAACAAAAGAAAACTCCCTAGTCTAGTAAGAACATGAATTATATTAGTATTGATTTAACGTCAATCCTCGACAATGACACCAAAAACTTGTTGTGTCTCACTTGCAAGTGCATGAGTAAATAAATAGTACAAAAAGATATCGATCCTATAGGGATTAGAAAATCAACTTGCTAATTCGTTTTGCAATCTAAATTAGTTAAGGAGTCCAAATTATGTTAACACTATAATTACTAATGTGACTAAGACTAATTCTATTATTGCTAATTTTACTAAATAATGCAACTCTACTACTATTAACTGAATCCATTTACAATTAAATCTAAGAAGTAAGATTTCACTAATAATCTCACATAAGCTTGTAGTTAATTAGGAAAGTTGTTTCTATAATTGTGGTGTACTGATGGTTGGATATTCTAAGTTATCCTAGTTCCCCTCTTGAGGTTGACTAAGCATATAAGCATTAACAGGCACCCACTCTCATGGTATTTGGTTAATATGAACTCTTTAAGCTCTATGATTCTAATGACTCTATAAAGGCTTGACTTATCTTTAGTATCCAAGATCCAAGTTTGATAGTCTATGTGAATCTACTAACATGTGCAAAGTTGGGCTCTTAACTTGACACAAGGCGTTATCAAACCATTCATTAAATTAAAACATCAACAATTTTATTAAAACATAAAAATAATAAAGTACTACAAATCTATGGGGATTGAAGGATCCCTTTTAATCCTTAAAATAACAAAACTAGCCACTCATTACATTCACCAAAATACAATAGCAATAACCAAACACATGATGTAAACTAAAGAGATATTAGGAATATTCTCAATAATGTTCATCCCACTACTCAAATATCTATCTATCGTCCTCGGGGTACTATTGTCATTGCACTCCGTATGGAATATGGTTTCCTTATGGCTTGTGATAAATTTAGGAAATGTAAGTGTTTGTCATCTTATTATGGAAAAATGAAAAATCAAAAAAACTATTTCTCATGCAGCTTAATGACTCTTTTATAATACAATCCTTGTCTAAGAGTAAGAATCTTGAGTTCACTCAGATTTGTATAGCTCTAGATCTGTTGACTTTCCATTTTCGCTTGTATCTTTCTCCTATTCAGATTTGTTTCATTTATGCATGAATCTTCATCTTTCCTAATGTGATTAGGAATTAGTCATTTTCTTCTTTGCTTTGATGTTTTTCTCCTAATTTCCAAGTTATTTTCTATAAATAAGAAAATAAATAAAAATGTGAAAAAATATTAAAAATAATCCTTAAACCTAAATATTCTATCTAAAATGCTTTAAATTAAAAAATCTAGACTATGATAATGGACGTAAAAATCAAGTATAACAAAAGTGTTACATAAACTTGGGGAAGCAAGGGGTTTATGCAAATGGTTTTGTAATTTTTGTCATAAAGAGAGACAAAGTACTTATTCTAGAGTTAAAGCTCACTTATCAAAAATTACGAGGAAAAGGATTGGTATTTGTTTTAAAGTGAAATTTGAATATTTATTAGAAATAAGAAAATTAAAAGATGAAGCTACCAATACGGTTTATAATTTACAACCTAAACAAGTGTCATTGCCTAGTAGTATTACCAATGTAAGTCAATCATTATCTTTATCCTTATCAAATGGATCAAATCCTTGTTTAAAAAGGAAAAAAGTTTATGATTCTCCCATTGGTATTTGACATGCAAACTAGAGCTCAATTAGATGCGAAGATTGCTATAATGTTTTACATTGGTGGTCTACCTTTTAATTTTACTAGGAATTCATACCACGTTAATGCTTCTTCATTTGTAGCTAATTATCCATTAGGTGGTTATGTGCCTCTTGGGTATAATTAATTAAGAATTACATTACTTTAAAAAGAAAAAACAAAAGTGGAGAGGTTGTTGGAACTGTTAAAAGTACTTGGAAAGAAAAAGGTGTTAGTATTGTTTATAATGGATGGATTAACCCACAAAAGAGGCCTTTGATTAATTTTATGGTTAATTATGAATCTAGCTTAATATTTATTAAAGTTGTTAATTGTTTAGGTGAAGTTAAAAATAAACATTTTATTGTCAATTTATTGAAACAGATAATTAATGAGACTGATTATCAAAAAGTAGTTCAAGTGATAATTGATAATGTTAAAAACTATAAAGGTGTTAGGAAAATCATTGAAGACATGTTTTCACATATTTATTAGACTCCATGTATAGTCCATACTCTAAATCTATCTTGAAAATTTTTTTTACAACTAAAAATGTGGAAACTAATTAGAAGGCATATGATAAATGTCATTGGATAACTGAAGTTCATGATGATGTCATGGTAATAAAGAATTTTATAATGAATCATCCAATGTGGTTGGTTATGTGCAATCGATTTAGTCCTTTAAAATTACTTTTAGTAGTGGACACTCATTTTACTTCTATTATTGTTATGCTTATAAGATTTAAGCTAATTAAGTGTGCTTTAGAAACAATGATTTTAAGTGAACAATGAAGACAATATATGGAAGACAATCAAGGTAAAACGAAACTTTTTTATGATAAGGTGTTGGATGAAAACTGGTAGAAAAAGGTCTATTGTTGTTATGCTCATAAGATTTAAGCAAAATTTGTTTATTCTTGTTTTCAGTGAACTGATTTATGATATGATTTGAGTATGCGATACAAATAAGTTATGCTTTCATTTGATTTATCAGTATTAGGATTCCATGATTGAAAATATGAAATCAGCTATTTATAAACATGAAATATGCCAATTAAGATCTTTCTTTTTTATTCGATGGTCTACAATATTCTTTATGATTATTGGCCAAAGAGTAATACTTCGTTCCATTGCCTACTCATTCATTGAACCTAAGGTAAATTTCTAGTTGAATTATATATTTATTTCATGCTCCTTTTTGTAATACCTACAAGTACATCTCAAAGGCAAAATAGTCATTTTGCATTAATATGATTGATATATGAATGATTCAATATGAAGTTAATGTTGAATTGTAATTTTTAGTGACACATGATCATGCATAGAGAAGTCACACCCGTGTGTCAATTGCCATGTCAACTGAATAAGACGCCATGAAAAATTTAAATGAAGTGATACACAATCGTATGTGGTGTAACACACACCTATATAGGGCATTATGTTGATTCAATTTTAAAAAGGCATGTTTGTTACATTTTATAAATTACTATTACCATCCAAAACATCAAAGCAAAGAGGTCCACTGATCAACTTTCATATGGTAGCTCTAGTAAAATTTTCTAGTAAGACAATTAGCAACAATCATAAAGAGAAAAAGGTCTACTGATCAACTTTTGTTCTTTATGGCAAAATTGTCAAAGATAAGTAGAATTCTTTATGTCTTAATTAATGTCAAATTTGTTGATGGATTGAAGACTGATTCTCAACAAATGTGTTATGCTTGAATTATATGATTATATTGATGTCTTCTTGTTAAGAAAACCTATATATATAAGTTTGATGGCGTGTTACAGTTGTGATCTTGTTAAATATTAGTAAATAATTTGTACTGATGAGATGTCTAATGTTGTTAACATGATTAAAAGGTAAAAGGTTGAGGTTTACCCCCTTATGTCATTGTAGGGTTGGTCTTCATGAATTAGGGTTATTTTATGTGTTGGATAAATTGTATTTTTATGATTCTAATTCAAGCAAGGTTAGAGTATTGTTAAAGCATTAAGCTATTCATGTATGTTATAGAAATCACATTTGAATGTAAAATTGGCATAAGTATAGATAAGGATCAAAATTAGGTCTCTTTGATCTGTTTTATGGGTTTAACACACAATCATATGGTATAAGACACACCTGTATGCATAAATTCCAAATTTCAAGCTGAGTCTTCTAGCGACTTGTCAACTATGGGATTGAGTAGTCAACTAGAGCATAAAGTTTGTTTGTGTCTCTCTTTTGCACAACCATATGTAAGATAAAATGACTAAAATACCCTTGAGAAGTATAGTGTAACACATCTCTCCAAATGCATACCCCTACCAGAATATGTACTCGAAGAGACGTATTAACTCAAAACTATTTCAAAACATTTGTAGTGATGATTCAAAGCATGTTATTTATAACAAATAATGCCCATATTCTCAAAAATGTATCAATAAATCTCAATAAATAAATAATTCAAATCAGTTATTTGAAAATCAATTTTACAATATCAAATGCATAACATTCTAAACTCAAAAGTCCATGCATAAATAAATGTAAATGAAAATCTAGAATAGTAGATAACGATAATGCCCCTTGCCTCGTAGAACATTATCAACTAACCTACTAACTCCACTACTCCATAAACCTACCAACTAAAATCACAAGGAAACATGGTAAGTGAAACATAGTTAATGAGAAGATGAGCACATGACAATATAATTAATATTATAATCCCAAGTGTCCTTGATCCAAACATGATGTGATTATTCCAAACGTTTTTCCAGCATCCTAGATACTTATCTAAGTATCTCGACGCCCTATGCCTAATTTCTAATAACCATGTCATCCTCAATGACTCATACCAAACGATATATATCGAATATCAAATGTTTGTTGAAAACACATGATATCCCTGATGTCATCTATATAGTGTACCATGTACACATACTAGCCAAACTTTAGGCTAAGGTCACACAAACTAGCCTAAATGTTTTCACAACCATACTGCACATAACTTATGGCATAATCATGCTGCACATAGCTCGGTGATAAATCACGCTACACAACTTGGTGATAAGTCATATTGTGCATAGCTCAGCGATGAGTCACATTACAAATAGCTCAATGATAAGTCCACGTTGCACTAAGCTTGATGGAATAACCACATTGTAAATAACTTGGTGGTGAAAATGAGATGACACATTGTTTTGGTTTTTGACCTTGAATTACTCTAGTCCAGATTCATGTCATCTTTCACATAGTTAAGCATGCCTCAAATAAGTAATTGTCCTAACTTAACCTTCGTTAGAGCGTTTAACTTCTTTTCCTTCTTGTCTATAACCTATAAGGGTACAATAGTCATTTTTTATTACATAAGAACTGTTGATTATCGCCTTTAATACTTGTTCTTCAACTTTCATCCATGAATGAGTGAAACTCACAAGTTTGAACGAATGTTCCTCAAAGTTCTAACTAACGATGTCAACTTTTCTGTTTATTCATCCCTAAGCCAACTTCTTTTACCTATGTTGCCAAGAATGATTCTTTGTCCCATACCGAACAGATATTCCTAGCTGTTACAAAACACTACTTACTAAATGTTCCTAGAATGCACGATAATAGTCATCACTAACATAAGAGAGGAATGGTTGATACTATTTTCTAGTAAAGATCATTCCATGTGATTTGCAGAGATCTGATTTATTGTCTTAAACATTTTTCGGCCAATCTATCATAATCCAATACTCAATATCATGTTTAACATCTTTAAACACATTTTTAATCACATCTCTAATTTTTTTTTTTTGTGTATAACACTTATCCATCACAAAATAATGCATAATAAACAGGTCTTTGATTCTAACAACATCATCATCACAAAGTATTCAACAAACGAAAGATAAAGAAAAACATATAATTTTTTTGCATAAAACTTATGAATCAAAGGAGAAAGTCATCTACTTACCTCTCTTTCAACACATGCGATTAGTCTTTGTGTAGTTGTGATTCTAGTGTCCAAGATTGTGCTAAGAATCCTTCTTTCAACTCATTTTTACATTATGTGAAAGTGGTATATGAAAAAAATAAGCCAAACAACCACAATGCCTTTTTTATTTTCCAAAATTAATGTCACGAATAGGCATTCCTCTTCAAGAATGATCGTTCCAAACATTAACAAATCCTGACTTCACTGTGAAATTGTCCCTTATCTAATTTCAAATCAACGAATGAACAGTCATGCCTATCATATACAATCGATACACCTTCACACTTGTTTAATTTCATATAGCACACAAGAAAAAAATATTTTACTCTTGCCATCACACACGCAAGTGTGTGGCCCACCTATATGGTAGTACGACCCCAAAATAGCACATAAACAAAATCAAACATAATCACAAGGAAAAAAGAAAAAATTACATAAAGTAGTCGAGAAGAGTTAAGTTTGAAAAAATACACCAAGTATAGAAAAAAGGGCACATGCTTATGTCTAAAGACACATACCCCCCTGTGTATGTGTAATTTTATTTACATGGGGAGATGTCATGATGAAAGAAAGTTATGTATAATTTAGAGAGTTAACATGTCAATGTATCTTAGACAACCCGTCTGTGTGTGAAAGGTAGAAGAAAGAAAGAAAGAAAATGGGAATTAAGCAAAAAACTCAAGGGTCAGTCTCAAGAGATATTACAGAGATTTTGGGTACATAACAGTGCCTTACATGCCAAGAGACAAGTTAATATTTAGGCAGAAGGTATGATTAAGGTTAAAGCTAAGTTGAGCTAAAGAAGACATGAGACTCAAGAAGCATACATGTCAAACGTCTTAGGATTGTTGCTATAGGGCACTGTAAGTACACATTCCTCACACCGCCTGCAGTAAGACATGCTCATAGTAGGATATTGTACATATAGTAAGATACTTGTTTGTAGTAGAGCCCATATAACATTATGTTAAAATATAGTGGATTAACGAATGCTTACATGGTCAAGGTGTCAAATCCTTGTATTCAGTCTAGTTTAATCAGTCTAGTATACAATTATGGGACATAACTTCTAAATGATGATGTTTTCATCGATAAATGATATGGTCATGCTAGATAGAAATCTAGGAGAATAGTCCTTTAGTAATCGAGTAGGACACGATCAACCCTAGAGATGATTTGATCATACTAGTTAGGAATCTGATGAGTGGTTTTTTAGTGATTGATAAGGTTTTAGTTCAACCCAAAAGTTATGTAATGTAGCCTAGAGGTTCTTAAGAGCGAAATGAGTATAGTTTTAATATGTAAGACCTAGTGTCACGAGTTTAAAGACACACTCAAAATAACAAAGTTAGTATGGGTCGAGTCAAGGGAATTTTGGGAAATAATTAAAAGTTAATAGTAGAGTTTTATACATACTGAGAGTTTTATCACTTACTCTCATATTTTTATGTATGTAGGTACAAGTGATTGTTATGGCTGTAGAGTAAATAGTGGTCAATGGGCATAAAGTTGAGAAGGGCATTTTTATCATTCCAGGTTTAACAATTTATGTATGTAGACTATGTTGTTATGTATTTGGCTACACACAATATAACAATATCTTTCTTTGAAAAGCAACATTTTTAGAGGAGAGTTACAATTTTATATATTTATTTGTTAAATTGGATATTGATTTGTTAGCTCATTGATATATCTATTGTTTATGAAGATTTATAGTGAATAATGGCTTTAGAGAGGTGACGATAGAGCGTCATCCATTAAAAGGAACAAATTCTTTAGAAGAATATTTTTTGAAGATGGGTGTGTTAAAGCATTAGATGAGTATGTTAACTTATCTATTAGTGCTAGATTTGATATAGAATTGAGGAAAGTGGTAGGCATGCTTTGGTTCAAATGCTTAATTGCTTCAAAAGTTGGCATTCGGAGTACTTGGGCAACCTAGTTCCTCTTTTTGGTTTGAAAGGAATTGGAGTATTTATTCCTTCATTTAGAAGGAATAAATTAATTCCAAAATGTGTAGAAGACTTGGTGTTTATTCATAATAATCTTTGTCATTTGTCAAGGGTCACCTTAGAGTATTATGATAGTAAAAACCAAATGTGGGATATTGGTAAAAATGACTTTGAGAGTATAAAAAATGTAGGAGTTCTCGAGTTAGCTTACCCCTCATAAGATAATTGGAATTGAAGTCTATGTTTTTTAATAAAAAGGTCAAAGGACTATTTCCCACCCAATGTATGCGTATTTCCCAAGTTTCCCTCCGTTAACTTTGAAAATCTTATTTACCTACCTATGCACCGTTAAAACTAACGGTTTTAAGGGTAAAATCGTCATTTTTTTGTATTATAAAAAATAAACTTAAATTTGATTTAATTTTCCCTCCCAAACCCTAAAACTAACAATTTTTCCCAATTCAAGTTTTAAAAAATAGCATTTTCCCCCTTAGAGTTTCCAATTTTTAGATTCAATTTTTTGATGTTGTTTCTTTCTCTCCAACGACCTCCAGGTGACAACTCTTCCTCTCTAGTGTGGTCTCCTTCGGGCGGCTCTTGTGGGAGTGGTTGTTAACGAAGACGACTCGTCTTCGTCCAGAGACAAATACGAGGTCTTCGTCGATGACCCCTCCCAAGAGAGTCATTAGAAGAAGACCATGTTGGAGAGGAAAAGTCGTCACCTGGAGGTCATCGGAGAGAAAGAAACAGCATCAAAAAATTGAATCTGAAAACTGGAAATCCTAGGGGAAAAATGTTGTTTTTTAAAACTTGCGTTGGGGTGAAATTATTAGTTTGTAGGGTTTAAGGGGGAAAATGATATAACTAACAGACTCAGTTAATTTTAACAGCCCATTGGTAAGTAAATGAGATTTTCAAAGTTAATGAGGGGAAACTTGAGAAATGCGCATACTTTGGATGGGAAATAGTCTTTTGGCCTAATAAAAATGTCAGTAAGATAACAAATAAGATTAATGATCAAATAGAGGAAATACAACAAATATTGTACTATGTGTTTTACTTATTTTTTTTAATATATTGTGTTTGTATAAATATTGATTTTGAAACTTCGCAACTATTATTTTGATGAAACAATGTTGAGTTTGTAGATTGGTTTATCTATATTTTCATATGACATATTTATTCATATACATGTTTCATTTTCATTTTAAAAGTTAAATATACAAATATTTAATTAATTTTGTATACACATGTTTCAAGCACTTAAGTTTATAGTATGTAGATTGGTTTGCTTAAGACATATATTAGTTAAAGTGCTTGGTTGCTAAAAAGTTTTTATTACTTGACATTAGCCAAAAGGCTTGAAGTAGTTTTGAGAAATACTATAAGGGGCTTTTTGAAAAGTGATTAATTTTAGTGTTAAAAGTACTTTAGTAGATAGGGAAAACACTTTAAGAAGTTTTTGTACTACTTTCATTGGTGCATTTTTAAGAACTTCTAAAGTAATTTAGTAATGTTTGGTTACAATACTATATTATTTCACTTTTAGTTTTATTGTGCGTTTTTTTTTTTTTTTCCTTTTTTGACTTCTAACTTTATTATCAATGGGTAATCGTAAAATATTTCCATCTCAAAAGGAACATAATTCTAAGACAATGTGTGATGTGTTACTTCCTTTTGAGGTAAAAGCTATTATCTTATTTTTTTCCTTGGTTTATATTTTTATTTATTTAATTTTATGCACTAAAGTGGTTGTTCCATGTAAGGTTGGATTCGAACTGACCTCGTTCGAGCTCAACTCGAATGAGCCTAAAACGAGCTAACCCTAAACGAGCTCAGTCGACCTAGAGCTCGAGCTCGAGTTACTTACCAAAATTTTCAATTAAAAATGTTGATACAAAACGACGTTGTTGTGATCAATATATATTAAAACAACGTCATTTTAATAACGAAAAACGAGACGAACCGAATTTGAATAAAATTCAAGTTTGGCTTTCACGAGCTCAAGCTCAAGCTTAGTTATATTTAAACCGAGCCGAGCTCGAGCTTTCTCGAATCCAGCCCTAGTTCCATGGTTTATTTACATTTTGATGTGTTATATTGATTCATACAAATGTTTCTTTTTCAATTTAAAAGTTGGGTAAATTCCTTTCTTATTGTGTCATTTTTGTGGTTCAAATATATTTCATTTCATATAAAATTTAATTGGTTATTCCTTGGTTTATCTATATTTTGACGTGCAATAGTTGTATTTTTTCTTTATAAAAAATATAGGTTATTGTATTTTTTAATAAAAAATAGATAATTATAAGAAACCTCTATATTTTAAATATTTATGTGTTTCATTGCATTTTTGTTTCCTATATTTTTTGGAAATGAATTTCAATGTTTTTGTTTCAACATTTCGATGTTTTCGTTTCCATGCTACATAATCCACAAATCTCCTCATTCTTTCAAACATTTTGTTGTCACTTGAGTAACTATATAAAGGAAATACTTTTTCATAGAAAGTCGGTTATGGTATGTGTCTGGGATGTCTTAGGTGAAGGTTTGGTTGATAAAGTGATGGTGTGGGTGTTCAGTTTAAGGGTTTATAGTTTAGAGGTGTCAAGGGTTGTGTTTGGTTTTGGGTAAATGTTTTCATGACTTGGAGAACTTCGACAAGTTGTTCTCCAAGTTTATAAATTTATCCTTGTGATTTTCTTTGTCCGATTTCTTATGGTGGAAGTGGTGATGAAGAGTGGCTTCTATGGGACATGGTAAAGTGTAAGTGTTAAAGGGAAAGTATGGATAAGTGTTTAGGCATTTATGGTGGGGGGAGTTTGTAAGTGTTTATAGTTAGTATTTAGGCTAAAGTATGTAAGAAGTGTTCGGGATAACTTTTAAGGTGAAGAGGAGTCAAAATAATAAAATTAAGCCAAAACAACATTTCTAGCAAAAAATTTGGCAACCTCTAACTACTATTGCCAAGCAACAAACACAAACAAAGGAAAATAACTCACCTTTAAGAAATCAAAGCTTTGATACCAGTTGATGCATTTCTTATTCTTGAATGGAATAAAATTAAGGTGAATTGTTATGGTTTTTGTGTTTTGTAAAGGTTAAGCATTTAGGTTTGGTTTCATAAGGACAACGAATTTTAAAAGACTCAGAGGAATGTTAAACAACCAAGAACAATCCAAAGTTTAAAGGAAAACCATCAAACAAGGACAAAAACCACCACCAATCTCTACGCAAGAGAAAGAAGAACTTAATTTTCAAAGAAAATATCAAATATAATATCATTAATTAAGTCTAACATTTTACAATAAAAACTTGACCTTTAAATAAGTCTCAGTAAGTAATAAAATATTACAAAATTTGAATTCAAAATATGGATAAGACATGTTATAATATCATGATACTTTCTTAAGAAAATATATGATAAAAGTCATCTAAATTAATAACCTTTTCTGTGTCAAAAATAGAATGACTTGAGTTATCTTCTTGTCTCTTTTATAAATACTTTTGAACTGTCTTCTCATTTTCTTTATTGATGATTTTTTTACTTTTGATTTGATTTTCCACTCCTCAAAATGAGATAATCAACATTAAACAAAATACAAAATGTAAATAGACTTAGAACATAAAATTACATGAATTAATATTGAGCTTAGTTCCTTAATTTGAGTTACCTTTGACTACATCTGATGGAACAACTTGGGCCTAAGAGAAGTGCTGGGCTGATTGATGTGAGGATGAGATATGGGTTTAAACCTAATAGGGTGGGCTTAACTTGTTATTTCAATTATCTATTGGGCCAAAAATCATGCAAAAGTACTAAGTTTCTCCCCTCGCCATGGCAATTTTTTAATTAGATTTCGTAATCTTTTGGCTGTATTGTCGCCAAGAATGTAAATGATATTTTATTTGGTTTTATGGATTTTTTTTTTTTTGGGTTATGACTTGATTTTTGGAAATCAAATTTAGAATATTAGGAATTAAAAAAATTAAAAGAGGTTTTAATAGGGGAGGGAAAGTATATGTTGTGTTTTCTAATCTAGCAAATCTAATCGCGTTTTATATTGTATATTGAGAAAAATTTCTATATCATATATTATATTTTGTATTACATTATAACGTAAAATATATTTTTTAAAAAATAAAATAATAAAATATTAATAAAAATGTAATTATTTTAAAAAATATCATATACATTTTTTAAAATGATATTTATGTCATTTTTATCAATCAGGTGTACATAATCTAGTGTGGGTATGATTGAATGTTGGGTGTTATTGATTGAATAAAAAAATATTTTTTTTAGAATGTGCGTCGGTTGTGGTGGTTACGGTAGTAGCTAGAGTTTTTAGAATGGAACCCTAAATTTATTGACTTAGACATATGAATGTTTTGAATGGTATATAAAGATGTAGTTTTGATGTTAATAGATACCTGAAATTGTACTGTAGCTGAAGTGTAGAGTGTAGTCGTTGAAGAGACGAAAATCGCTCAAATTTACAAGCAAACCCCGCCAACCCCTCAAACCTTGCAAACCTCGCTAACCCTCAAACCCTGCAAACCCCTCAAATGCAAACGCAAACACACAAACGTAAACCACGCAATTTACCAGCTCCGATTTTTGTTTTTACTTAGATCTGGGTAACAAAACTATTGAATATACAAATGTAAGTATTTATAAAAATATTCAAACACTCAGAGATCATCATTAAAGTTTTCAATTTTTTATCTCTAGAAAAGTTATAAACTTTATAGTTTTCCTTATTTATATAAAAGAAACTTGTTTATTATATGATGATGATAAATTATAGAGAAAACAACTAAAATGTGTTATCGTTAGAGTGTTGATAAAAGAAGAACATTGAAAAAAAAATGATGGTAAAAATAAGATAAAAATTATAAAAGTAAATTAATTAAGCAAAGTGAGAAAAAGGGTATTATTAGAATAAAAATATTAGTTTGCTTATAAAGATAAAAAGTACGATGGTTAGCCTAAAAACGTATAAATGAAAATATTTTTACTTATTTTAATTAATTTTCCAAATTTATATATCTAAATATGCATAATATAATTCAGAGTCAAATACCACTTAAAAACAATAATGGAGTCAGAAAGAGCGGTTGAAAATTTGACTCGTTCCCTTCTAAAAGTCTAAGACGTTAGTCTTATGATAAAGCCTTTTCCTACCACTCTGCGCGTCGTCGTTGAGGAAAATATGCACTTGTTTTTTAAATTTATTATTTATTATCAAAATTAATGTTAATACTGTTTCAGTCGGGGGCTGCCAATGCCATTTCTGTAGACTTTTACTTCTCTTTCTTTCTTGCCTCTTCATTGAGAATCCTTTGCAAGTCTTCTTCTTACTATTAGTTTCTGATTTTCTTTAAATTTCTTTGTTTCCACTCTTTTTTCCATTTTTCTTAGCATGATTGCCTGAAAACCCAAATCGAATAACAATGGGAGGTCTTTGTTCTAAGAATAATAGACTTCCGGACCTAAAGGTTCATGGTCAGGTTCAGGTTAGTGTTAATCCTTACAAATCAAGTTCGCCACTGGAAGAACCTGTTTTGCAGAGGATGGAGAAGCCTGAATCGGAGCTCAATCCTGATGATTTTTATGACGGAATTCCGCGGTTTACTCTGAAATCTAGATCGGTCAGGTCCACTCAGGCAGCTGTCGCTAAGGTTTTCCCGTTCATTTCTATTTTACCGCTCAGTCTGAACACAATCATGAATTCTTTTTTAATAGTATTTGCACTTTATCTGCAAGTAAAGAAAGCTTTGGTTTTAAATTTCCTTTTTAGCCTTGGTTTATAGAGTCTTCTATAAGCTGGTCGTCTAGTTTAAGCTTAACTATTTTATAAACTACCAATCAGGTTGCTTGTTGGGATTGATGTAAAAAAAATGATGCATTAACACATTTATTGAGTTCAGGGGTGGATGACTTAATGTATCTATTTATGGTAGACTTATTACCTTTGTCTTTTTGGAAGTAATGGTTGGGTTCTCTATGTGTTTGTGATTCACAGCAGTTGTAATTAATACTATTTTTGTGTGTTCATGACAAAAATCTGTTGGTGTTACGAGAAAATAATTTGGAATTTGTTGTATAGAATGTGGGGTAGAGTCTAAAAGAAAATGTTCTAGCGAGTATATGATTGGTATGACATGGTAGGAAGTGTTTTTAGGTGTGGTTTATGGCAAGTGGTAGTTATAAATTAATAATTTTAGCTTTGGAATTTATAGAGCAATGCTATGTGTTCACACTTTGAGTATACAATTTAAATACACAAATAATACGTCATTATGTGATTGAGTGTTGCTTTATTTTTAATTAGAAAACATCCAATTATATAATAGCATATTATCTGTATGTCTAAATTATGTACCAAAAGTATGTACACATAGATTTCTTGGAATTGATATACTTGTATACAATTAGTTTGTAGTTTTGTGCATATGTTATCATAAAGATACAAGATCTACAACATTCTGGCTGGGTTGTTATAAGGTAAACTTTCCGTAGAACAAAAGTAATACAAGTTAAGCATTACAAAGAATGGATTTTAACATAAGGTTTTGATATGAAAAGATGTTTAATCAGTTTATTTTAAAATTCCATTTGGAGATAGCATGAGACCTTCAATGATGGTTCCACATGGGGAGGTTGATACTTGATAGGTACTTGGGTTTTTCCCCAACAATCTTCTCAACTCCTTTGTTAATAAACTTCTTAACGATAGCATATACTCCCTCAACACACAACCAAGACTATATTGCAAACAATAAACGTCAGGATTTGACAGCCAATGCAATGTCTATATCAATATTCAACATCCATTATAAGTAACAGTGTATTACAATATCAATCTATTAGTTTGCATTCGAGAGGGCAGACCTATCCTTGCACCCGCTTACTGTCTAAATTCTCCTTAATTCCTCTGATTCTTCTCCATCCTTTATTCTCTCCATAACCTTCAGACCTATTTCTGCTTGCCACATTCTTCCCCGCTGCTTGTGGTCCTACCCTTCTTCTTGTGTGATTTCCACTTGTATTCTCCAACATTCTTCCACTTGTGCTCTTCATTCCTTCACCTTGCATTTGTTTTTCCCTTTTTCTGGGAACATAAACATGAGACCTAACAGAGGTACATTGCATGTAAGACAAAATGGATTACATCTAGTTAGAGGCACTAAGATTATCCTTTTGGTTTGTCCAAAATTTTGAATTTAAAAGGGTTTTAAGATTTGAGAACTTGCATGGCATATGTTTTAAAGACTTAGAATATAGATTCCACTCGTTTTGTCTTGTTGATGATTGCAAAATATGATGTTGTATACTTACCAAAATATGACATTGTAATTTGTTAGAGAAATTGTTAAAATAGTTCTAGTAAAATTAGCATACGTCATAAGTAGTCTAATATGGCATAGGCAGAGTGGACACAACGGTGTTGAAGGTAAGCCAGTTGTGCAGACCTTCTTCCCTTATTAAAGGTGTTTCTATTGATTAAATGAGTGAACATAGATTATATTGGATCCTTGAGAATTTTATTCACTGCTTTACTAAATCTCCTTAACAGTTTAGTAGAAGATCCTAAGATTCCCCTTCTTGAAATACCTTATAGGAAGCTAGTACCAATGATTTGATTAGATAAAAAAGAAGACCAAACATGTGCCTATTTCCTAAACGATGCATCATCAAGGACTCAAAGAGTTTGAATCACCCTGTTTTATATTGTCCTGTCGCTTGGAATTTGTGAATGAATATATGTTTTACTTTTAACACTGCTAGATAGAAACCTTTTTCATGTTGTTCTTTCCTTTTGGAAGGACCTCAAGCCCTTAGGAAAGCTAATTTCCTCTTGGTATATTCATAGAATTACTACTTAGTTGATCGTACGAAATAAAAGAATTTTTGAAAACAACAAAGTGGAGGATGGTTAATCATTATGGGACAAAGTTAAGTTTTGGGATTCTATGTATTGCAAAATGTTACTCTATATTTTTTATTTTTTCCTGCTTTGCAACTTGAGGGTAGCCTTAAACTAATTAAGGTCGTTTAGTGCTTTTGTTGATATACGGACTTATATAATGTTAGATTTTCTCTCTTTTTTTTTTTTTGAGCTCAACATTTAGAGTTCTTGATTCATTGAGTTGTTCTGCCTGATCCTTGTACAGTTTCACTTTGGATAGCCTGTTCATTACTTTACAAATCCTTCTTCATTTATCAGATATAGCCACACACACACAGAGATTTGCTTGTACAATGTCATGCATGCTTGGGTTTCAGAAGAAAGTCAAAATGAGAAATACTATAATTTCAGTGAAAGCTCCAAGTAATGAGAAGAAACTAGAACTTAAGAAATTGCTCATTATTTATATATATTTGGATAGGAAATTTATTTTTTGAGCATAATCATAGTTAAAACTTTGTTTCTTCACCTGTTTATAACATATATAAAGAAGTGACAAACTTCTACAATGCTGCAGGTTTCAGAGGTGAGTTCACGTTTAGGAAGAGCTAGTACTGTTGGACTAGGAAAGGCAATGGATGTCCTAGATACGCTTGGGAGCAGCATGACCAATTTGAACCCTAGCAGTGGATTTCTTTCTGGAGTGGGAACCAAAAGCAATGAACTTAAGATAGTAGCTTTTGAGGTTGCAAATACAATTGTTAAAGGATCCAATCTTATGCAGTCCCTTTCAAAAAGCAGTATAAGGGAGTTGAAAGAAGTTGTGCTTCTTTCAAAAGGTGTACAGAATCTAGTATCAAAAGATATGGATGAACTCTTGAACATTGTTGCTGCTGACAAGAGGTAAAAATTGTATAACAGAGGCATGACAATACTTTATTCTAATGATTAACTTGTTTTGATTGCTTATTACCATCATTTTTCTTTCTGAGACATTATCTTAAGACTTTATTGACTTGTGTACATAGGGAAGAGTTGAAAATTTTTACTGGAGAAGTGGTTCGTTTTGGAAATCGTACTAAAGATCCCCAGTGGCACAACTTGAACCGTTATTTTCAGAAGTAATATTAGGAAAACTCTTGGGTTTGGACTTTTAGTTGAATGTATATATTAAGTCATGTGCTTGTATCATGCTTCTTTTTAAATGTCTTCTCTTTTGTTTTCCAGAATTAGCCAAGAGCCAATCCAGCAATCCCAAGTACAGAAAGAAGCAGAGTTGGTGATGGAGCAATTGATGACTTTGGTTCAAAATACAGCTGTGAGTATCACTAATTGTTTACTTAGATATTGAACATTTTTAATTGCTTGATGGAAGGAACCTTTTGTACTCCCTAGTGATTGGGGGATTGGTTGGGATGGGCAAATAAAATAAGTTTAAACTGTCACTTTTAATACATACATGGCCAACACCACTTACTCTGAGAAAAATATGAATCATAGGCTTGTGATTTGGAGTGCTATGAAGAAAATTGGAAGTTTGGAACCTTTTGTATCGAAAATCCCGATAAATTTTGTTTCTAAATATCTCTACATTTCATGTTCCACTAAAATTTTGTTGAATCAAACTAGTTCATTTTTATTCTAATTAGGAAGTAATGATTATAATTTGTTTTAAATTATTTTTGCTAAGGAAATGTCTTCTCCTTAATTGTGAATTTTGGCTTTATATTTGATTATTTTTCTATCTTTACAAGAATTCAAAATAGATGGTATAATGTTTGTTGTTGGTTTTGAATATGGAATCATGCGAAGGGTCAACTGTTAACTTGTTTAAGAACTTGGACCATTGCTTGAGAACTACTAGGTGTTGAGTGACAAATAGAGAAAGCTTCTTTTTTACTTACATTGTTTTTGAGTAAATGATACAAAATAGATCATAAAGGGTAAGCAAAAACCAAGAACTTTGATGAGTTCTAACTACCAGCGACACACATAAATGCTAGTCGTATATAGTATAAGTAAACTACTCTAGAAAAAAAAAAGGCATGCCTATACTTTCCTTTTACCATACATAACAGTCAATACTTCTCCTCAAGATGGAGCATATGTGTTTCTCAAGCCCATCTTGAAAATATAGTTACGGAAACACTTTAGTACCTTAGTAAGAACATTGGCTAATTGCCCCTTAGATTCTACGAGTGGAAGGCAAAGTTCCATTATAGAGCTTCTCATTGATAAAGTGTCTATCAATATAGATATGTTAACCCTATCATGCTAAATTAGATTATTAGCTATGTTAATTGTTGCTTTGTTGTCACAGTAAAGTGTAAAAAGCCTTCTTCTAGTCCCAATTCCTCCAATAGTTTTCCGAGACATGACAATTCACAAATGTCCAATGTCATGAGCCTTTACACAACGTCAGCACTAGATCCTACAACATATTGTTTTTTATTTTTCTGTGACAAGATTGCCTTAGATAATGGTGTAATACCTAGAATTTGACATTCTATCATCAATTGAGGTTGTCCAATCAACATTAGATTATACTTCTATCCTTATGTGTCCATTCTTAGAGAATAATTCTCTTTTTCTAGGTGCTACTTTGAGAAACCTCAACATGTTGGTAATTTCCCTTATCCACTTTTTAACCTTTAGATTTCTTAAGTTGATGGCTTGCTTCAATAAGAGTTTCAACTAGTTAGGACTTTTAATAAAACTAGTTTCTTTAAGAAAATTTATAACATACTTTGGGATATGAAAATCCCTCTTTCTGATCGTGCAACTTTAATTCCAAGAAATTATTTTAACTACTCCTCTCTAATCTCAAATTTCTCATCAAGATTCTTCTTTATTTGTGATATCTCACATAGGTTATTACCTATCACCATAATATCATCAACATACAATAAGACAACAACTTTCCTTCTTACATCCTTGATAAATAATGTGGTTGGTATTGCGTTGCTTTGAAACAAGTCGAATCAAGTATTTACTAAATTTATCAAACCATATCTTAGGTGATTGCTTCAATCCTTTTTTGTAGTCTGCACACTTTCACAATTGTTTTCTAACACTTAAAACCAGAAGTTATTTCCATATGTAGTTCCATGAGGTCTTAATGTAAGAAGGCGTTTTTTGCATCAGGTTGATACATTTCCTAGCCAAGGTTAGCAGCATATGAGAAGACTTTGATCGAGTTCATCTTTGCAACTCTAAGGGTTTGAGTGAATCCTTTGGCAAAAATGGGGGGTTGAATTATTGACATATGGGCTAGAGTGTTTAAGTGGGGTTAGGACTTGGGAAATTCAAATGGATAGTGTTTTGGGTTTAATGAAGATGGGTTTGGGCTTAGGTGGGTAATAGAGTGTGGGCTAGAGTTGGGGTTATCTGTAAAATTGGGTTGGATTGGGCTAAATCTTTTAATTAGGGTTTGAGAGAAGCACACCAGCTTGACATAATCTATTAAATATTGGGCCGAGTCCCTCTCTTTAATGCCCAATTGAGGCCCCTATGCATTGGGCCAATTTCATCATGCCTTCTATTTCTTTTGGCTCAAACTACCTCATATCAGCTTAGGTGTCTTCTCTCAATCCTCCTATGAACACTCCCATTAGCTAGTCTTTTGATATGCCTTAAATAATTGCTGCAAGGCATTCAAATTGTCCCGGATCGTTTGCCATTGAACCGATTTGTTTGAGTAAAATTAGTTCTTGTTGAGAATATCTCATTTGGCCCAATTTGAAACAAGGAAACAACTTATCTCGCAATTCCCCCAATTGCTAAAAGATTGGTGTGGTTCACAAAATTGCAACTAGCTGAGAACATTTCTTTCAAAGCTTAACAAAACTAAAACCAATCTCTACATTTCATTTATTGTATTAGTCTAAAAGTATCCTTCCATTTTGGCGAACCGTTTATAAGGGTCGTTGCCTAAAAACATAGGGAGCTCGAGTTGGAAAGATAACTGGTTCTTGATGTTGAAAACAACAAGAAAGATGATTGAACAATCAATAAGAATAGTTGCTATGAAAACCACACACTTGTGTCAACATTTGATGCTAGATGAATAGTTGATACAGAATAATCTCGTTTTGACTTGTGACATTGGGAATGATTGTTACTATCTTAAGAATGACCTCATTTTGATTTACAACATCTAGAATGTCTATTCCTATCTCGTGGAATACTTGTTTCACTATTCTTGCATCATCCTTTCTTGCTAGAAAAAGATTTGTCCTTGAATTTAAAATTTGCCTTGGAATCACTTGTCATGTTATACTCTCACCATCATCATACTATGGTGATAAATTAACCACATTGAAGGTGGTAAGAACATTTTACTCACTGGGTAATACAATTTTATATGCATTATCAATGATGCGCACTAAAACCTTGAATGAACCATAAACTCTCAACACGAATATCCCAAATCTGTTTAGCGGAAAATGCTCTTTCCGAAGGTGAATCCACTCTATGTCACCTGGCTTGAATATAAACCTTTTGCGATGTTTGTTAGTTTGCTCTTTGTAGCGTTCATTTTGCTTGTTGATGTGTTTGTGGACTTGAGTATGTAGGTCCTTAATCAACTCAACTTCCTCATTCTTTTCAGTATCATTAAAACTTTCAAGCTATTCTTTAGTATCTTCAATTATGATATAATCTTTAGCTAGCATGTTACTAATTTCTATCATCGGTTCGAGGACTGCATTGTCTATGCTTTCACTAGCATCAAATATTTCAATGACCATTTGAAGATCCTCTCTTATTCTATTTTGTTGCCCTTGGTGTCACTATTGTCATCAATTTCCTCCTTAATATCATAAAAAATGGGGACTTTTGCTTCAATTAAATTAAAATCATTCAATCTGTTTGCATAAGATATGGGAACTTCTACGTTAGTCAACTGAACATCAAGAAGTTCATCATTTGAACCAAATTCGTTGTCTATCCCATCATGATTGTCATCCTTTGCACCAACAACTGAAAAATTATCCGTATTGCCAGAATTTTGAATGCCCACATTACAATTTTCCTCTACATGCTCTTTTCTCTTCTCTATGTGAACTTTTTTCGATTCGCTTTCATTTCCAATGACTTGAGAAAACTTACACTTGAAGAAACTTTGGTCACAACAACATCTAACAATCTACAAACAAGTAGGATCTCACCTTGATCTCCATAAATGGTCTTGTCTTCTCTTAATTCTTCGTGTTCTTCCTCCATGTCATCATGTGTCAACTCTTTATCTTCCCAATTTGGCACCTGTTGATTGTCACCCACAAAAGGATTAGTGTTTATCCCCTCTTCAACAGTTGTTGTCAATCTTTATATCTTGTTGGTTGTGTTGGAGATTAGTACGGTCTCCCACAAGTGTACCGCCATGCCCTCTTTCGCCATGATCTCTTATACCTTGACACGATTCAGTTGCTCAACCATTAATAAAGAAGTCGACTCTAATACCAAATGATGTCGAAGACAACAAGAAAATGACTGAACAATCAATAAAAACAATTGATACGAAAACCATCACCAAATTGTATTAAGATTTGTATAGTGAATGAATGCAATAGCCCTTAGGTTAATTGAATTGCAATTAATCAATCTCAATAATCAATAATAATCAAAATGAGATGTTTTTGAAGCTAAGCAACCCTTTAAACCCTAGTTTGAAAATAAACAATAAAGGAAAAAACAATTAAGATAAAACCTTAAAACTGAAAAGTTCCAAAACAACTAAAACTTTGTAGACTTGATGGAACAGTCGTTAGTTTGACGAAATGCTTGTTCTACACTTGGCTCTTTGTTGGTTAGTAAGGAATGACTCTGTTTGCTTGCCGGTCAACTTTCTGTGCTACAAATGTTGGTGGAATGACCTGTGGAACAACCCCTTCTGGTGGGGAATGACTAAGGGGCTGCTAGAACGATTAAAAACATTTTTTTGGAACAACCTTGTTCAGATTCATGCCATCTAGAACACTCTTTCCTATCTCGGGAATGACCTCATGGTGATTTATGGCGTATAGAACGCTCATTCCTATCTTGTGGAATGCCTGTTTCATTATTCCTGCATTAGTCACACCATTGGATTCCTTGGGAACACAATTGATTGCAGTGGGTGCTCAATATGAGATGATTTGCCTGCAAGTGGCCTAGCTTTGTGGTGCAACTAAATCAACTCAATGGATTTTCCTTTCATCTCCTTAGCTGTGTATTTTTAGGTTTCATGCATGAACCCGTCTGAAATTGAGTTTCGCTCTTTTCCATCTTCACAGTTAACTCATCCAACAGTGAACCCATGGATATCATTTGTTCAACCAGTCCACGATACCCATGCCCTAGTTCATTGACACGACCTTCCATCCTTGTGGAAACCATACCCCAAATTTGAGGCTTCGATACCAATTTTGTAACATACCTGCTCAATATTCCTCAAATCACCACCTGAAACAGATGCAAGCCACTATCCAACAACATTCCAATGCACCCTTCAGCTGATAATCAACAAATGAACTGAGTTTCCACACCTCGGCATCGCAAACATAAGTAAATCTCAACAATTCAGAATAAAGCAGAAAGCTAGAAGGCAAAATTTAGAACAGAAGCAAATAAAATCAAAGAAAAAAACTGTAAAACTATGAACTGCTGAAAAAATGTAGAATCTGGAGAATATTTTTATTAATGGAATTCAATATTTAATACTACAATCTACCACAAAATAATCTAGATTTTCTTTATTCGCACCATTCTCACCTGCTCCTTTTTATTTCCTTGTACTAACAGTTTTTACTCAAGTCCCCAATTACATTCTGCCACGCAGCCACTCCAATTGATTGGGAAAGCTTTCAGACTCTCCTCTCCTGCAGTGGTCTCCTTCTGCTATGATTTTCTGTCCTTTTCCATAGGCTTCCCGTAGTGGACCTTCATGGTTGTGGTGCTAACTGTTAGGAACCCAGCTCTTATTCAATCAAAACACAAAAAACATAATAACTAAAATATTTCATTACTAACATAAACCGAACAATTCGAGGAGTTCGGGACCTCCCATTTTCCGGTCATTCGAGACGCCGGAGATCTCCCATTTTCCGGCCATTCGAGGCGCCGGAGACCTCCCTAAATCAGCCAAAGGTGGCTGCCCTCAAACCCAAACCCTAATATTTTTCTTCCCTTCTCTCTTTTAAAACTCAAACATATATTTATAAAAGAAATGAGCCATTGGATTGGGGACAAGTGTCCCAATCCTAACACTAACACAATATGCAAGGTATAGATTATGGATCCATAGATAGTGAGCCATCTAAGAATTTTTTGATCTTTCGAATGTAAAAGGAGACAGATAAGTTGAATTTGAGTTCAACTGTCATAATCTGGGGATAAAAGAGAAATCGCCTTTTTGTTACTTATTGGAGAAGAAAGTAAAAGATCTTAAAAATTTCTGGTATTATATATTTATTTGCATATTACATGGTTATGGACATATTACTTTATGTGGGATCCTACACTTTTGCTTTCATTTTCCTATAATATTCAAAGACCATATAATCAAGTTCCAATTCAAGGTATCTGCTTTACATCTTCTGGAGTCTATAGTTTTTGCTTGTAAAACAAGTGTTATAATCAACCATAAATTTAAGCTATCTTGTGTTTTGAATTTTCAATGCTATTGTTATTCATATCACTTTTGTCCAGTGGAATAAAGAGTGTACTTTTTTTTGGGCTTTCAGGAACTGTACCATGAATTACAAGTTCTGGATAGATTTGAACAAGACTATCAGCGTAAACGTCAGGAGGAGGATAATTCAGGTGGCACCCAAAAAGCTATTTTATTATTCATTTTTACATGCTTGTTTAAACAAGTCTTTCAGTACTGTTGATTAGAAACTTGGAACATCCAGAAGGATTACAAAAGTGATTTAGACAGTTATTGTACTGAAGAACCTTTAAACTTTGACTAAATAATTAAATCATATCAAACAGTTAACAAATTGAGATTATAGAATGTTATTCCAAGGCCCTTCCAATCAAGATGATTGGAAAGCATGAAGTATCTCTGTATCACAGGGTATTGATATCCTGTATGATCTTTTTGATATATTTGCTGCCAATCCACCCAAAAAGGGCTAGCACACCTTCTGCATAACTTCCACCTTTTCACCCCTACCAAATGTGTAAATTCCCACATTTTTTAAAAATAAAATAAAAAACTAAAGAAAAAAGTTGCATGAGGATGGAAACAGACTATATTTGTTTGCCATAATCTTATAGCACTGATTTGCACCTTCCTGATTCCTTTTTAATTTGACACATCTAGAAAGGGGCAAGTAGATATTAGAAATGTGTCTTTGTACACATTCCCAGCATTTATTCTATCTTGGGCAAAGGATCAAGGTAAAAAAAAAAAAAAGAGAAAACCAATAATTTGAATTAAGAATGTACTATGATGTACAATAATGGGTTTACATTGGAAGTGAACCCATGTAGAAGAGGAAAGTTTTATTTACATTAGTCTTAATTAGCCTAGAATTGATGGGTGATTGGTCATATCCTTAAAATTAATGGATTTTTACTGTATTTTATTTGGTGTTTACCGTGGGGGAGGAAGAACAAAAATATCCCTTTGTTTAACTCATTTTATCATATTTTACATGGGTTAAGATGTTAAAAGTAGTCTGTAATTAATAAAATAATATTATATAATTCATTTACCATTTCTTAGAAGATAGTTGAACATTTTTTTTCAATGGTTGCTTAATTTAAATTGAGACATAATTTTTTCTCTTGAATACATTTATCTTAGGGCTTGTTTGCATGCATGCAGGTGACAACTTTGCAATATGGGGGGCAGAATTAAAGAGCCAAAGAAAGCTGGTGAAAAGTTTAAAGAAAAAGTCTCTTTGGTCCAAAAGTCTGGAAGAGGTAGGTGTAAAAACTGCTCAACTCCAGAATTATTTATGTGATATATGTATTGTTCATAACCTCATCCTTGGCCTACATCCTTTTTATGGCTACATCAGTGTATCATCTCTTCAAACTTTTCATGTGCACGTGTGTGCTTCTATTTATAATCAGTTGATCTTTAATCTTTTTCCAGTCATGGTGGTGACCTTTGAAGGTCCAGAAATGTCACTATGAATTAAATAAAATGGGTTTGAGGAGTGATAAGGCTTTGAAAAAATTTAACACGATGATGTTTTGACAAATGAAAACTTTCACATTGAAGCATATAACAATTTCCTCCTTTAGGGAATTACAATAACTCCTAGAATACACATATCACTATTTACTTTATCTATAAAATCTTCTAGCTAAGAATAGGAAACACACCATCTCTGAAAATTAGGAAGTTGAGATTAGGAGAATCAGGAAACCCAATTCAGATTTTCCCCTTTTCCACATGATCAACAAGGTCGTACCATAATTTTGTGTACGATGTCCATGTGTTATTAATGAATACCAAACTTTCAATGCAAACATAAAAAGAATTAAATGATTTTAATTGTTCAACATGTCATTTTGGATTTCAGGTGATGGAGAAGCTTGTAGATATCGTCCATTTCTTACTTCTTGAGATGCACGATGCCTTTGGCAGTTCTGGTATGTAAGATATAACTAATGGATACTGGCAGTTATATTATTTAGACCGAGTATTCATTGTTTCTGCTCAAGGTTTTTGTGTCAATTTTTCTTTTTTTTTTTTTTTTTTGGGCCATTGGCTGGGGAAGGCATGGATTTAATTTCATTTTGTGGTCATATTCCCCTTGATACTTTCTTGTCTTACCTTTCGCAATCACAATAAACATTTTATGGTACTTCTTGGTCAGGTTTGTTTTTCTAAATACTAGACTTTTTATTATCTTCCCTCAGTTTATTCAAAACATAATGATCCTTGATTAACTGTAAGTTCAAAGATGTTGATTTCCAATGGCATCCTGCAGATGCTGATCATATTCCATTCAAAGGATCTATGAGCAATCATCAAAGACTGGGACCTGCGGGCCTTGCCTTGCATTATGCAAATCTCGTCATGCAAATTGATACTCTTGTAAGTTATTACTCCCGTTCATTAGCATTTTTTTATTGGCTATTTTACTGAATCTTCATTATGTATGACATTTTATAGTATCTGTTAGTATGTTGTAAGGTGTTTTTTACATTTAAACTGATGATATGCAATACGTTTTCCTAACAGAAAAATTTTGGCACAAGTGAAGCCACAAGATAATAAAATCTATTAGAAAAAGATAAACAATATTTATTTTTTGGTCGATCTCCAAAACAGCCAGAAGTAAAAGCTCTCCTATTTGTTGACAAACGAATTTTTTTCATCGTAAACACATACTATAACATCATTCGTGGAATGATTCCTTTCAGCTGTATATTTACAAAAAGTTAGTTGAAGTGACAGATTTATTCTGAAACAGACTTAAAGAAATTGTATAAAGATATTTGATTGCAATCATGAAATAGTTACTTTAATATGTAAATTATATTTTCTTTTTTTAAGAATAAAAAATTATGTCTTCAGGATGTCTTTATTCAATGAGTTTTCTCTGTCAGGTTGCCCGCTCAAGCTCTATGCCACCAAATACAAGAGATGCTTTATACCAGAGCTTGCCACCAACTATAAAATCAGGTCTACGCTTCAAAGTACAATCTTTATCATTCAAAGATGAGGTATGATATGTTTTGATAAAGTAACCTATTTCGTTTCAGAGGTGCACATTTTTTTTCACTGCATAAAATAAAGATAAAGAGGATTTTAGAAGAGCTCTTCTTTGAATGATTTCTTCAGCTGCCAAATAAATATTTGAGGAGAAGTTCTTGGTCATCCTTGTATTTAGTGATGATTCTGGCTTTCTTCTTTTCCTGCAGCTCACTGTTACAGAAATCAAAGATGAGATGGAGAAGACTCTGCAGTGGCTTGTTCCAACTGCCACTAACACAGCCAAGTAAGTTGGCCGACTTTTCTGTAACTAGCCAATCCATGCTCCCATATGTTGTATTCATATTCTTTGTTCA
Organism: Mangifera indica; assembly: GCF_011075055.1. Lineage (NCBI taxonomy): Eukaryota > Viridiplantae > Streptophyta > Magnoliopsida > Sapindales > Anacardiaceae > Mangifera > Mangifera indica. The sequence goes on from NC_058152.1 coordinate 6,163,699, forward strand.
ATTGATTGTTTCTTTATCATATCATCATTTTGACTTTTTTGATTGCAAATAATTAATCCAGAGCCCATCATGGATTTGGCTGGGTTGGTGAATGGGCTAATACCGGGTAAGTGACAGTTTTCATCTTGATTCTTTTCCAAATGGGGTTTGAGTAAAACATAACTGAAAAATGACTTCTGTTTTATTGATGTGCAAGATCTGATGGCAACCGGAAGTCTGCTGCAGGGACTACTGATGTTATTCGCATTGAGACACTCCACCATGCTGACAAGGAGAAAACAGAAGCCTATATTCTTGATTTAGTATTGTGGCTTCACCATTTAGTCAACCAGGTCAAGATGGGGGCAGCTGGTGGTGGCATAAAACCACCGATCACTTATTCAGTTTCGACATACCTGCAAAATACAAATAGGCAGACCAAAGATGAGCCTGCCAGTTCCCTGTTACTGACCCCCCAAGACCGGGAGATCTTAGAGAATGTATATAAAAGACGAAGAATGCAGAGAATAAGTAAAAGCCATGACTTTGACCGGATAAAGTTGACAAAATATGATAGGCTGAGCAAGAGCACAGGCCACTCCCTGCAAAGTGGAAATAAGGAAAAAATGACCATTAAGAGGCATCTTTCTCATCTGCCCATAATTTCATTTGGTAAAGAGAAGGAAAAAGTGCTGGACGTTATTGACAGAGTTGATGAGCTTAGATGATCTACAGAATTGAAATATACAGAGACAAGACAAAAAGTGCCAGAGTAATATAACAATATTCTGGGGGAAAAAAGTATTGGTTGCACTATTTGTGATGCTCTTATCTGACACATATAAAAGACATAATAAGTTGGGAATATATTATTCTTTTTTATTTGTATCATAGAGAAGGTGAGAAAATTGATTGTTTTTGGTGTTTCTTTGGAGCAGTTGATGATGCTGCAGCCTCCAGCCTCCAGGACTTGTTGACTTGGAAATGGGGTGAATGCTGTGTAAATTGTAAGATAATATTCTTTTCATTTTTTAAAAGTTGTTTTGAGATTGTTGTTTGGTTATAATAATCCATTCTATAATTATGAGAAAATTTTCTATATTTCTTCATTTCATTTAATTAAACATTAAGAAAAAGGGAGTAATTAGCATTTTTTTTCACCCATGGTTGGTTTAAAAGCATTTTTTTTTTTTAAATTTGATTAACCTCAATTAACCTCATTTAATTTTCATCATCAAAATTTAATTAATTCAATTTTCATTAACATACCATGCATGCATACATGAAAATTTAATAATTGTATTATTAGATGTATAAACATAATATAAGTGGAAGAGATTCAAGTGTATCTTGTTTAGATCTCTAAAATTCGAGAAAACACAAGTTTTAGAAAAATCGTCTTAAATTGTATACTCTTGTAAAATTAACAACTCTTCTCTTCATATAAAACAAAATTTCATATTCTAAAACTTATTGAATCTGTTTGACAATTATTACATTTTAATAATTTTACAAAATGGGTTATCACTTGATGCAAATTGACAATCACTTTACAATTTTTTCTAATTGACATTGGGGTTTATGTCTCCCATGTGTCTAACGTATTTGTTATACATTTTACAAAATTAAATATTAGTGGAAGTGGTTGGCAACATCTCATTCATCGATCTTGAGGTGTTGGCAGCATTTCGTCCTTCAATCTTAAGATGTTGACAACATCTTGTTCTTCCACTTATCTTTCGCATCTTGGGTGCTCGTTGCATTCCACGTATTAATAATTTATTTTGAGTTGGTCAAATCTCCTTCTTTCTTAGGCTACACTTGTGTTGGGTTTTCAATTAGGTCCATGAAGTTTTCAAAAAAGTCTTCTTCCTCAGTTTGGGCTTTTGCTTGAGCTTTTACCTCTTGAGCTAGAATTAAACGAAGAACATCTTTTGTGTTTTCCATCAAAGCCTGTTTTGAAATGTTTTAGATTTTGAATCCATAAACCATTTCTTGAATCCAGGCTTTGTTGTCCTTAAATAGAGAGTTTTAAACTTTTGCGTACTTGTTAGGCAAGGTAACTACTATTCCTTTGTCTATATTTTGTCTATATGAACATTAGTATTTTTCCTCAAAAGTTCATCTAATTTGGCTTGAACTTGTAGTAGTTTTCTTATATGGATTCTTCTCCAATACCAATCCTCTTTATTAAGCCTCTTTCATCTGCATATCGTCCTATAGAGATGTTTTCTCGAACCATTATGTCATATCATGGTTCTCCTATAATAAATTCTCATATCTATATACGTTTGATGTTATCATCTTCTTGGATTGAAAAAGTAATAATACAAGTGAATGTATAAATCCATCTATGTAAAACGCAAAGTGCTTATTTTATAGTGTCTAGTATTTTCAAGTCCACTATTACTTCTTGTATGTTAATTTCCATTACATAAATCCATCATCTTTTTAAGAGTTGTCTAAACTTTCCTCTTCTAAAGAGTTTCCATGGAACATGTAATTCCATAGCTCTATCTAAAAATTCAAATAATCCTACAAGAAGATCATTTGTATCTTCTTCATTTAGAGGTGTTATTAAAGTTTCTAAAGTTACTAGTTCAAGATAAGGCATAGTAGATCCTGCTATATCTCTTGTCATCCTAGTTTTTACAAACAATTGAGACCGAATAATGGATCTTCCACTAAGTTCCTCTTTGTCATAATACACCTTATCGGCTTTAAGCCACACTTGTCTAACTGTTGGCTTTTGCATTAGTCAACCAAGCTCTACTAGCCCTAAGCCTATTGCAATGGCTACTCAGCACTAAGTCTTCAAGTCCTCCTTATTGCCAATGGCTCGCAAGTATACGAATTAATCAAGTAATATAGAAAGATGTCGGTCTCATAGAGATTGGTTGTTGAATACTAGCTTGTTTTGTAGTTTAAATTAGCTAGAGAAATAAAAATGCTATGGATTAGGATTGAATTAAAGATAATAAAATAAAGCAACTAACTAAATCGAAATTAACAAAGGAAAATAATTACCTAGCAAATTTAAAAGTGAAATACCAATTATAGAGAAGCCTGGGGTTTATGATTTCACTATTAATTACTCAAAAATCAGTAACGAATCCAATTAAAATCGATGATAAGATGAATTGTTGATGGTTGATTATCCTATTTTACCCAATTTCTCTCTCAAGGTTAATTAGGAGTGTTAAGATTAAAAGCTTACTTACTTTCGTGGTATGTTGTTAATCAAAACCCATTAATTTTTATGACAATCAATTTGCCCACGAAAGATTTATATTTATCTCTAAATAAAACCCTAAGTTTAGCAAATACATGAACTAATTAGGTATGTATTTCTCAATATCACACTCCAATCTATAAACAAGCATGACATTGGGCCCTAACACCAAGCAAGAAGTTAAAATTACAATTATTAAATCAAACATTCATCATCATTAATTAAAAATCAAAACCCATTACATAATCCTTGAGAATTTATAGATTCATCATAAACCCTAGCAAAAGAAATTAGCTATTCATGGTTATAAAGTTCAAATTATAAGATAAAGTTGGAGAGATAGACATTTTGAATCATTAAAAGAAGATAATAAGAGAGATAAGAAAAACTCTAAGGTCTTCAAATCTTAATTCTCTTGGGTCTTTTATCTTTAATCTTAGATCTTTCCTCTTCTACTTGTTTCTTGAAGTTTTCTCTCTCTAAAAATCCTTTGAGCTGCTGTATATTTGGTCCCCTCTTTAGAGAAGACGTAATTTTCTTTTTATACCTGTCACTTAACCTTATTTTCTGTTTTTTTTTTTCATTTACGCCTAGTAATTATGGGCGTCAATTATGACCATAAGACTGCCCATAATTACTCTCTGCCTTCTGATGTAAGCCCTTCTCATTTGCTTCTTTAAGCTTCTATTTTCACTCTAAAAGGGGCTTGAATAACTTCATATCATCTAAAAATATAATTCAAAGAACAAAATAAGATCAAGCCATCAAGATTAAATAAAACTTAAAGAATTTGACAAAATGAACCAAAATTCACTTTAAAACTATACTATTATAACCCTATTTGTGTGTATTTCATACACACATCAAACTCCCCCAAACTTAAGAACTTGCTTGTCCTCAAGCAAAAAGGAACAGAAGTGAAATCAAAGGGAAAATTGAAAGGATCAACAGGTTTAGGTAATTGAATTCTTAAAGTGACCTTAATGCAATCGAAAGCCAAAACTTGCTCTTCAAAAGCCCTAAGTGCAAAAGACACTCTATCTCGGATCCAAAGAAAACAAGAGTCACAAAAATCAAACGGAAAATGTATGCAATGATCAACCTCACCAAAACTGTTGCACTTCAGATAGACATATACGTACTTAGCAATCTTCATAATCTCTAAATAAAGTCAACCAAGTCCCATAGGCAAAATCAAACAACCTATCTCCACTAATGAAGGTGCAATGCATTTCAAAAGGATCAATAGGTCTTTATTTAGGTTGTAACGTGGCCAGGGGTATGGGTTCAAGAATAAAGGGAAAAATAAGTTAACAAATAAACATGAGTATACTATTAATGAGGAAGTAAAGATTTATATGATTACAAAACAAAGAATAAGGAAGAAATATGAATATAAATTGCACTAATAATATGTGAAGAGATTTTTTTTCTTTTTTTTTTCATATGTTTTTTTTTTCAGATATCTTTTTTTTTTTTTTTTAAATCACATGTATGAATATATATAATTCTCTCAAAATCCCCCAAACTTGTTTCTTTGTACATGGGGTATATAGAATGATAATGCCATGACTTTCTCATTTTTCTTCATTCTTCCTTTTCAATTGATCTAAAAAAATCACATGCAAATCCATTCATCTCATCAATAATATAACTCATGTAAAGGGTATGTTTAATATATTTATTAGCTAGGTGGGTGATTAAGGGTTAAAACAAAGAAAATGCAAAAGGTTGTAAATAAAACACAAAAGAAAATGGCTCAAAGGGCTAACAAGAGATTAAACATTTATAAAGGTTGGCTAAGAGAATAAGGCAATTTGAGGTACACAAAGAATCAAAGAAATACCTATATCATATCCCTTTATCAATGCATGCAACTTTTATTTCGCCTCGAAAGATTGAGTAACAAGTTCTAGGACTCGTGAGACACTAAAAAAATATGTCTAAGCATGGATAAACCCTCTCTAAGTAAGCATAAACAATTTCAAAAAAAATGACCACATGCACAACAAACTCTGAACGACAAATGCAACAATCGTAACTCTATCACCAATCATGAATGTTTCAACACTCTTTGCCTTTTACGAACAAAAAGTGGGTTCGATTGCCAAAGGCGTTCTAATCATTCAAATCACTTAAAAATATTTTCACAAATGTGTCTTTTAAGGTACTAAAAGTGAATTTGTAAAATTTAGTCCAAAATCAAAGAAGGGATAAATAAATGTGGGCTTAATTTAAAACTGAAAATAAATTCTGCATAAAAAATAAACCTAATTTAAGAATTGAAAATAAAATTGCAAAATTAACATTAAAGACTCCCCCCACACTAAAGACAAACATTGTCCTCAATGTTTATTCAACATGTAATAAAGAAAACATAACTAAGCATGGATAAAAGAAGAAGAAAAAGATGAAAACTCCCTGGCTCAATATAAGCTCATGTGATGAAATTGGATGAAAATGCAAACATTGTCCCTGAAATTAGAATGAGTAAATTATGAACAAAATTGTACTATCTAGCAAAAGAGGTCTCAAAGAATCACATCCAACTAATGAAAAGAGAAAGATAACAACATTATCAACAATTATGGATCCATGTATAAAACAATCTCCATCAGCGAAAAAAAAATCAAATGATGAATAAATCAACAACACTTTTCCAATAAGCTTGACATTGCAATTATAACAACTTGTATATCAAAATTTTCAGCAAATCTCCACATTAATAAACCATATGCAACCCAACAAATTGAACACTAAATCATTATTAAACTAGGAAAGCATCACATTAAATCAACATAAATTGCTCACATGCATCCATTCTGGAATTTGATCCACATCAAGAAAAATCAATTGTGAAAAACTGGAATTTGATGTGTGGCCTTAGCATGACTGGGTTGTGGAGGTAAAATTGAAAATTTTAGGAAACAAGTGACGTGTTCTGTAGGGTAGGAAATGTAAGGTTGTTGTTGCAGCTGAGAAGAAATTGGAGGGCTGACGCGTGGTTGAAATATGTGAAATGGTGGGGCTGACAAGGAAGAAACGAATTGCGTTGTGAAGCTGGAACAACATAAAAACAGAGAAGAAATACAGTGTTGCACAAAGCAGGCTGACGCGTCAATTTGTGGTTGAAATAAGTGAAATGGTGGGGTTGTATAGAGAAGAGACAAGTTGCGTTTTTTGAAGCTGGAAGTGACAAACTGCAGTGTGGAAAAAGTGGGGCTGACGCGTCAACTTGAAATTAGTAAGAAAAGGAGGCTATATGGTGAAAATTGGAAGAGAAGATAAGAGCAGAAAAATGTTGTTGTCGGGAGAACGGAGAAGAAAAGTACGGCGTTGAAATGAGAGAAATAAAATAAAAATTAGGGTTTCAAATATATGTATATATACGAAAAGAAATAAAATAATATATATATATATATATATATATATATATATATATATATATATATAAATATGCATAGAAGGAAAAAAATAATGAAATAATAAAATAAAATAAAATAAAGTAAAAGGTAAAATAAAACTAAAATAAAATATAAATATAAATAAGTAAAAAAATAATGAAAGATGAATAACCTAACACACTTTTCCTCATTTTTTTCCAGAGGCCAATTATGGGCACTCTTATGCCCATATTTGCTGCCCATAAACACTCTCTCTTCAACTCAAAATAGAATTTATGAGGAAATTCAAATTTCACATTCTTCATCAACCAATTCAACACCATAAAGAAATTACAAAATCCAATTAATGCAATCAATGGTAAGAACACAATTAATCAAACAAATCACAACCAATGAAAACATCAAATTGAGCAAATTTAATTGTACCCCCTTTTAACTTGAAAATACTCTTCATGTCCATACTTATACTCCAATTGCTAGACATTCCAAAATCAACCTGAAATAAACAAAAAGAACAATTTTAAACTAAATGTAGGGAAAATTATTTATCAATAAAGTAAAAGAAAATTCTTTAAGAGAAGAAAAACTTGGGTTGCCTCCCAAGAGCGCTAATTTATGGTCCTTAGCTTGATCGATTATGAGACTTAAGTTAGGAGATTAGACAGTGGTTGAGACGCCTCCACTTTCACTTGGTCACTAACAAAATACGGCTTCAGCCTCTGCCCGTTGACCTTAAATGTTCCAGAATTTTCACTCCACATCTCAACAGCTCCATGAGGAAATACGTTTAAGATTTTAAAAGGACAGAACCACCTTGACTTAAGTTTTCCTGGAAAAAGCTTCAATCTTAAGTTGAAAAGCAACACTTGATCACCTTCTTTGAAGTCTTTCTTTAAAATATGCATATCATACCACCTTTTGGTTCTTTCCTTGTATATTTTGTCATTCTCATAAGCGTCCAATCTAAACTCTTTTAACTCATCTAGTTGGAGGAGACGTTTTTCACTGGTTTTCTTTAAATCAAAGTTCAGAAACTTAATAACCCAATAAGCTTGATGCTCTAGCTCCACTGGAAGATGACAAGACTTACCGTAGACAAGGCGAAAAGGGGATGTACCATTGAGAGTTTTAAAGGTTGTGCGGTATGCCTAAAGAGCATCATCCAATCTCAAACTCCAATCTTTCCTTGAAGCACTTACGATTTTCTCAAGTATGCTCTTGATTTCCTTATTAGAAATCTCAACTTGCCTGCTAGTTTGAGGGTGGTATGGTGTTGCAACCTTATGGGTAACTTCGTATTTCTTTAATAATTTCTCAAATAGGTGGTTACAAAAGTGAGAACCACCATCACTAACAATAGCTCTTGGAGTCCTAAATCTTGCGAAGATATATTTCTTTAAGAACTTCACCACAACCCTAGCATCATTGGATGGACTTGCTAGTGTCTCAACCCATTTAGAAACATAATCTACAACAACTAAGATATATTTTTTCCCATAAGACGTAGGAAATGGCCCCATGAAGTCAATGCCCCACACATCAAAAATTTCAATCTCAAGTATACTATTTAAAGGCATTTCATTCCTCCTTGAAATGTTTCCAGTTCTTTGGCACCTATCACATGTTAAAACAAATTTCCTCGCATCTTGAAAAAGAGTTGGCCAATAGAACCCACTTTGGAGCACCTTAGCTGTTGTCTTGGTGGCGCTAAAATGACCTTCACATTCAAGAGAATGACAATGGGTTAAAACACTTTCTATCTCATCTTGTGGTAAGTATCGTCGCACAATCCCATCAAAACATCTTTTGTAAAGCAGTGGCTCTTCCCAATAATAGTTTTTCACCTCCCACAAGAACTTTTTCTTTTGTTGGTGATTCATCTCTGGAGGTAATACACCACACACAAGATAATTCACATAATCTGCATACCATGGTACTACCCAATGAGATATCTCTAAAAGTTGCTCATGTGGAAAAGAATTATCAATAGGTAGACTTTTGTCAAAACCTCCACACTTATCTTGCTCCAAACGAGACAAATGATCAGCAACAACATTTTTTGTCCCTTTTTTATCCTTTATTTCTAAGTCAAACTCTTGAAGAAGCAATATCCACCTAATCAACCTCGGTTTTGCATCCTTCTTATTTAGGAGATATTTAATGGTTGAATGATCTGTGTAGACTATGACCTTGGACCCCACTAAATAAGACCTGAACTTATCAAAAGCAAACACAACTGCAAGAAGTTCTTTCTCAGTGGTGGCATAATTGACTTGTGCTTCATCCAAAGTGTGATTGGAATAGTAAATTGCATAAACCTTTTTGTCTTTCCTTTGCCCTAAAACTGCCCCTACAGTAAAGTCACTAGCATCACACATTACTTCAAAAGGTAAACTCCAATCTAGTGGTTACATAATGGGAGCTGAAATCAATGCATCCTTTAACCTACAAAAAGAATCAAGACAATATTGGTCAAAATTAAAAGGAACATCTTTAGCGAGTAAATTAGACAAAGGTTTAGCAATTTTTGAAAAAATTCTTAATAAAACGCCTATAGAACCCATCATGGCCAAGAAAACTTTGGACTTCTTTTACTGATGTTGGTGGAGGCATCTTTTCGATTACTTCTACTTTTGCTTTATCTACCTCAATCCCCCTTTGTGAGACTCTATGTCCAAGAACTATCCCTTTTTTCACCATAAAATGGCATTTCTCCCAATTAAGCACTAAATTGACTTCTTCGCATATCTACAAAACCTTAGATAAGTTAAGCAAACAATCATCAAAGGATGTTCCATACACAGAAAAATCATCCATAAACTCTTCCATAATTCGCTCAACAAAATCAGAAAATATAGACATCATACATCTTTGAAAGGTAGCAGGTGCATTGCAAAGACCAAAAGACATACGCCTATAGGCAAATGTGCCATAAGGGCATGTGAAGGTGGTTTTTTCCTAGTCTTCTGGGTGAATGGGGATTTGAAAGAATCTCGAATACCCATCTAGATAGCAAAAATAAGAATAGTTTGCTAGTCTCTCCAAAACTTGATTAATGAAAGGAAGGGGAAAGTGATCCTTACGGGTGGCTCTATTAAGCTTTCTATAATCAATACACATCCTCCACCCTGTGACTGTCCTAGTTGGTATTAAATCATTATTCTCATTCTTGACAATAGTCATACCCCCTTTCTTTGGTACCACATATACTGGACTTACCCATGAGCTATCAGAAATGGGATAGATAATCCTTGCATCCAATAATTTAATGACTTCATTTCTCACTACCTCTTTCATGATAGGATTTAATTTTCTTTGATGTTCAATGGTAGGTTTGAAATCATCAAGCATATGGATGCGATGCATGCAAATGGTAAGGCTTATTCCTTTGATATCATGAATGTTATAACCAATGGTTTTTCTATACGCTCTAAGTTCCCAAAGAAACTTATCTTCTTGTCCATCATTTAATTTAGCATTTATAATCACAGGATAAGTAGAATTAGGGCCAAGAAAAGCATACCTCAAATTAGCAGGAAGTGGTTTAAGATCTACCTTAGGTGCATCTTCCGCTTTAAGAGAAGAAAGAGAATGGTTACCTGTCTTGAGTTCTTCATACTTGAAATTCAAAATGGGAGCAACCTTAGGATTTGCTTCCATAAGCTGAGCATAGGCTGTAATTTCCATATTTTCATCTTTGACTGAAGCTCTGTGAATAATGCACGACTCGAATGGATCTTCAGGGTATTTCTTGATAAAGACTTCTTTCACGCAATCATCAATAATGTCAACCCTACAACAAGAATTCACAATATTAGGTTGCTTTGACATTCGAAAAACATTAAACTCTACTTTCTCATCTCCAATCTCAAAAGTGAGTTTTCCATTTTTAATGTCAATGATTGCTCTTGTTGTGGCTAAGAATGGTCTTCCCAGAATAAGAGGAACTTGAATATCCTCTTTCATTTCCAAAAACACAAAGTCTACAGGGATATAAAATTTTTCAACTTTAATTGGCATATTTTCCATTATCCCTATAGGATACTTTATAGATCTATCCACTAATTGTAGGGTCACTGTTGTAAGTTTTAATTCTCCACGCTCCAATCTCCTGCAAATAGATAAAGGCATTAGACTTACACTTGCACCAAGATCACATAAAGCTTTTTCAAAGGATTCTTTACCAACTACACAAGGAATAGAAAAACTCTCTGGATCCTTAAGCTTTGGTGGCAACTTATTTTGTAAAATGGCACTGCATTCCTTTGAGAGAGCCACCGTTTCAAATTCTTCAAGTTTCCTTTTATTTGAGAGGATATCTTTGAGAAACTTGGCATACGCCGACATTTGAGTTATAGCCTCCATAAAAGAAACATTGAGATGTATCTGCTTGAAAACATCTAAAAACTTTCCAAACTGTTGATCAAGTTTTGCCTTTTGGAACCTTTGAGGAAAAGGCAAAGGTGTTGAATATGTTTTGGATAGAACTTGCTTTTCAGGGGCTTCTTGGATATTTCCCTCAACCTTTTTCTCCAATGTATCTTCTTTACTAGACTTTTCAACGTCCTTTTGCTCATCAAGCTCATTTTCAACCTTGCTTATAGGTCCACCTAATTGTTTACCACTCATGGTGACAATTGCCTTACAATGCTCCCTTAGATTTTGAGGTTGGCTCGGTAGCTTTCCCATTTCCCTAGAATTGGAAGTACTTGCTTGTTGGTCAAATTGTACTTCAAGCATCTTATTATGCGTGGCCAATTAATCCACCTTAGTAGTAAGTTTTCTAATTGCTTCATCTTAAGTATCAGCCTTTTGTTTTTGGGCAAGAATGAAATTCTCCATCATCAATTCTAGATTTGATTTTTGCTCTTGATGAGGCTGAGGGTGATGTAAAAGTTGGGGGTTAGCGTTTCTAGCTTGGAACCCTGGAGGTGGCTGTTTAAAATTCTGGTTTGGGTTAGAAGTATTAGCTTAGTTTGACCATGCAAAGTTTGGGTGGTTCCTCCAACCTGGGTTATATGTATTTGAGTAAGGATTACCCTATCCCCTTTGGTTGTAATTGAGAAAATTCACTTGCTCATTTGTAGGCTCATGTGCATAGTGGGTACCCATTTGACATTCAAAGCTCACATGATCTCCTCCACAATTCTCACAACTAGAAGTTCTTACAACCTTCATATCTAATCTCTCCAATTTCTTTGTCAATGCATCCAACTTAGCATTCACCATAGTAATTCCATCCACTTCATACACTCCTAAATGTCTTCTTTGACTAGCTCTATCATTAAGCCATCGACAACTGTTGGAAGCCATTTCTTCAATCAAGTGCAAAGCCACATCGGATGTTTTACCTATTAATGACCCATTAGCAGCTGCATCCAAAATACTTTTCAACGAGTGGGAAATACCATTATAGAAAGTTTGAACAACTAGCTAGTCAGGCAAACTATGATGGGGACATTGTCTCTGTAGATCTTTGAACCTTTCCCAAGCTTCATATAAAGACTCATCATCCCTTTAGTAAAAAGTGGCAATCTCATTTCTCAATTTAACTGTTTTACCAAGTGGAAAATATTTTGCAAGGAAAGCTTCAAAAAGTGCTTACCAAGTAGTGAATGCACCAGGTGCCCTAAAATCTAACCAAGATGTTGCCCTATCCTTCAAAGCGTGACAGGTGGACAGGTGGATCTTCATTTTCTAACCCTCCAAATTGGTTTTGTTGCACCATCTGAACAATAGAAGGTTTAATCTCAAAATTGTTAGCAACCACAGTGGGCCTCACTACACTAGAATAACCGTCATGTGCAGTAGGTACAACATAATCACGAAGAGCTCGCTGATTGTTGATGTTATCTTCCATGACAACTTTTTGTCTCACTCGTCTCTCTCTTCTACATCTTCTAAAGGTTCTCTCAATTTCTGGGTCAAAATCCAATAATTCTGGATTTTGAGATTTGGTTATAAACTAATAGAGTACCTACAAGGAAAGAACAAAGACAACCAGAAATCAAATAAAACAAAAATAAAATAAAATAAAACTCTAGTCTAGCCAAATTACAAATTCTACTAATATCAACAAAGTACCAATCCCCGACAATGACGCCAAAAACTTATTGCCAATGGCTCGCAAGTATGCGAGTCAATCAAGTAATATAGAAAGATGTCGATCCCACAGAGATTGGTTGTCGAATACTAGTTTGTTTTGTAGTTTAAATTAGCTAGAGAAATAAAAATGCTATGGATTGGGATTGAATTAAAGATAATAAAATAAAACAACTAACTAAATCGAAATTAATAAAGGAAAATAGTTACCTAGCAAATTTAAAAGTGAAATACCAATTATCGAGAAACCTAGGGTTTATGATTTCACTATTAATTACTCAAAAATCAGTAAAGAATCCAATTAAAATCGATAATAAGATGAATTGTTGATGGTTGATTATCCTATTTTACCCAATTTCTCTCTTAAGGTTAATTAGAAGTGTTAAGATTAAAAGCTTACCTACTTTCGTGGTATGTTGTTAATCAAAACCTATTAATTTCTATGACAATCAATTTGCCCACAAAAGATTTATATTTATCTGTAAATAAAACCCTAGGTTTAGCAAATGCATGAACTAATTAGGTATGTATTTCTCAATATCACACTCCAATCTACAAACAAGCATGACATTAGGCCCTAACACCAAACAAGAAGTTAAAATTACAATTACTAAATCAAACATTCATCATCATTAATTAAAAATCAAAACCCATTACATAATCCTTGAGAATTTATAGATTCATCATAAACCCTAGCAAAGGAAATTAGCTATTCATGGCTATAAAGTTCAAACTACAAGATAAAGTTGGAGAGAGAGACATTTTGAATCAATAAAAGAAGATAATAAGAGAGATAAGAAAAACTCTAAGGTCTTCAAATCTTGATTCTTTTGGGTCTTTTATCTTTAATCTTGGATCTTCCCTCTTCTATTTGTTTCTTGAAGTTTTCTCTCTCTAAAAATCCCTTGAGCTGCTGTATATTTGGTTCCCTTTTTGGAGAAGACGTAATTTTTTTTTTATACCTGTCACTTAACCCTATTTTCTGTTTCTTTTTTTTTTATTTATGCCCAGTAATTATGGGCACCAATTATGACCATAAGACTGCCCATAATTACTCTTTGCCTCTTGATGTAAACCCTTCTCATTTGCTTTTTTAAGCTTCCATTTTTACTCTAAAAGGGGCTTGAATAACTCCATATCATCTAAAAGTATAATTCAAAGAACAAAATAAGATCAAGCCATCAAGATTAAATAAAACTTAAAGAATTTGACAAAATGAACCAAAATTCACTTTAAAACTATACTATTATAACCCTATTTGTGTGTATTTCATACACACATCACTCATATAATGCCTTACTAGCCTTTGTTAGCTGTAGGTGTTCAGGGATTTCAAATTGGTCTACAGTACTTATAATTTCTTGTAATCTTCTCTTTTCCCTTTCTTGCCTTTTGAAAGTTTTATCTTGTCTTTCAATAATTTCATTCAATTTTGGCTTTCCTCCATTTTTTTTAGAGTCTTCCTTTTCATCATTTTTTTTAATGGCAATTATCTGGTTTTTATCATATTTTGAGCTCCTACTACTAGTTTCTTCGATTTCAAAGTTTCTTTGGGCAGTTAGTCTTGTTTCAAAGTTATTCCATTGATTTCCAATGTCCTCATTAACAAGTTTTCTTGTTTTAGAGTTAATTTGTTGTTGCACTACTAGCTATTTATTATCCACCACACTGGTTGTGCTAGCCTTATGATATTTGGGATTTCGTTGATTAGAATTATTCGTATCCAGTGAATGTTACGACCTGGAACGTATTATTCCTTCAAGTGTTTCAAGTTTGACCTGTGTACCAATAGTAGAGTTATCTTGTTTAAAACAGAATTTCCTCATAAAGCAATATTACCTATTTTATCATAGTATTAATTTTTTTTTGTTTCTTAGAGATTATCCTACTTTGTGAGTTTCCTGGTTGAATAGTTTCTCCTCAAATGAGATGTAGATTTGCATTTAAAGTAAGAGAAGCATCTTTCAGTTTATTTTTGATTCATTTTCCTATATAAGTCTAGATAAAAAGTCAATGATGAAATTAGACTAATTAGATATATATTCAATCTTCATCTATATTCAGCAAACCAGATTTGTCATCTAATTAATCTAGTTTTATTATCCTTTAAAGGCAATTTCATAAAAGAAGTTAAATGCTTCGAATCTATCCTTAAAGTAAATTCTTGACTGATTACGAATAGTTGAAATCGATCAATACATTTTTTGGTTACTAAAACTTCCTTTTCATGAGTTGGATAGTTTGTTTCTGGTGTAGAGAATTTTCCTGAAGCATATTGAACTATTTGTTCAATACTATCAATTCCTTTGGCCTTTAGAACTCCTCCCCAATATTGATCAGAAGCATCACTCTCTATAATCATAAAGTCTGAATCTTTTGGTAGAGTTAAAAACTTTAGGTTCCTAGTCAAATTCGTAGTTTGAATCACATAATTGGTATCCTCATTAGTCTATTCCCATGGTACTTTTGAGCTAACTTTATATATATATATATATATATATATATATATATATATATATATATATATATATATGCATGTATAAGTGCCTAAATCTGAGAATGTTAGGATGTATCTCATGTAATGATTTTTATATTAGTTGTTTGGATGTTGTTGATTGTTATGGAGCAAGGAAAAAAGATTAAATTGATTTTATACGAGTTAAGCATGTTATGCTCAACTGGTTATGATAATCACATGCTTAAAAGGTAGTTTACATCATGATGTGTATTCGACTCAACGAAGTTCATTGGAAAGATTAGTTTTCTTGATATGTGTTATGTAATGGGTGATTATATAGGAGATCTTTGTTGCTTAAGGGGTGAACCGTGTTAGACCAGGTATGTGAATGCATGAAACCAGGCTTGGAACAACTAAATTAGGGTTCTAGGTTGGCATTCTAGGTATGTCACATAGTTGTGTGATATGTGACATATATCTATGTGCACGAGTCCCAAATTTCCAATTAGGTTTCCTTGACATTTCGATGACCACCAGACGTTGTCCATTAAGTAGTAGTCATCTATTACATTTGAGCATTATGTACATAGCCTTAGCACGATTAAATAAAATAGGAATTTATCGAATTACCCTAGTGAAGAGTCATAGTTGAGATGAAATTACACAAGAGCAGTAACCAAACAACTGAAGGATACACGATGATGTCCCTAAAGGATACATGACCATATGTTTATAAATAGTAAAGTCTGAATAAAAGTCATGTGTGAATAGTAACCAAACATACACTCATGTGTAAGCTATGCACATGCTCATGTGTATAGGGTATAAAGAGAATTTGACTAAGAAAATAGACAAAAGGGATAAAGGACATCCCAAGAGATAGATTAAGCTTTTAGAGTATGTAGTAGTACTTATTGTGCCAACCAGTTAAAGTATATAAACGCATAAGCTATTTGTTAGGTGGAAGCTGAAGAGATGTAAGCATGCTAATTATTTTAGGATCGTTACGGAGAGGCACTGTAAGTAATCCTTCAAAACATTAAACCCATAATAAGGTACTGCTCACAGTAGAGCTAGTTAAAGTATAGCTTAGTTGGGAACCTAAGAAATAACTTACATGGCTAAGGTGTCAAAACTCTGTATTTGATCTAGACTGATTGGCTGAATATATAGTCTTAGATTAGCTTCCAAATGTATATGCTTCCACTAAGTTTAGTAATGTCACACCAGATAGAAATCTGAGAGAGTAGTTTCTTAGTGACCAAACAACAATACAATTTAACCCAAAAGAAAGTTATATAGCCTAGTAAACTCTAAAGTAAAGTATGAACACTAATTTAGTAACCAGGACCTATCATCGTTCAATAAGGAGTTTGATGCCAACTCCAGAAGACAAAGTTTGGGGTCAAAGGCATTTTAGAGAATTCAAAAAATATACTAGTTAGAGTCTCTTACTTATTGAGTATTTTACCACTCATCCATTTACTTTCATGCGTACAAGTATAAATGATCGTGATAACTATGAAATTAGTGGCAGTTAAAGGGCATAAAGTTGAAGGGCAGTTACGTCATTTATAATATCTTTATTTAGTTTATTTTTAGTTTATGCTAGACTTCATGTTTTTAATTGTTTTGGTTTTATGAACATTTTTTGACGTTTTCCAACATTAGTTATTATTTTAAAAGGTGTTTTGGTTCTTTTTCAACCATATTAATAAAGAAGTTTATTCAAAAACTAATTGTATTTTATGTTTTTTTTAAAATAAAATGCTCAAGTAGTCAATTTAAGTAGCACTTTTCTTTAGAGGACAATACTTCTAAAGAGGCGTGTTACAAGTAAACCACAACAAAACTAGATAAAAATGGTCTTAATACCTAATTCATCAACCTCATACAAGTGTTTGATGCATTTAAGAGTCCAAATGGCATGACTAACCATTCATACAAACCATAATTCATTTTGAATGTAGTTTTTCATTAATCCCTTGGTCGAACTCTAATTTGATGTTACCCAATCTTCAAATCTACTTTTGAAAATACCTTGGCACCATGCATTTAGTCTAGCAAATCATTAAGTCTAAGGATAGGAAATCTATACCTTACAATTATTTTGTTGATGGCATGACTATCCATATATTCTCCAACTTTTATCCATCTTTGGTCTCAATAAGGCGAGTTCAATGCATGAACTAATGCTCTCTTGAATATGCCTTTTCTTTAATAATTCCTCCACTTGTTCTTTTAAGATCTTATTCTCCTTTGAACTCATATGATAACATGACAAATTTGGTGAACTAGCATAAAAAATAAGGTCAATTTGATGTTAAATATCTTTTAATGAAGGTAGCCCAATAGGTTTAGCTGTTATATCTTAAAACTTATCAAGTAACCCTTACACGTCCTTAAGGATCGATTTCTCCTCTTGTTCTTATTGTTTAACTACGAGGGCTATTAGAGTCTTTGTCTCTTTTATGGTGTCAAGGAATTCCTCTTTCTGTAAAGGTATTAAGAGTAAGGCCTTCTCATCTTTCTTTGGACCACTCATGTCTCCCTTTCTAGGAAACATAATAATTTTCTTTTGTTTCCACTTAAAAGAATGCATATTATTGTGACCCTTATGAGTTGCATCTGCATCATATTGCCACAATCTCTCTTGAAGCAGATAACAAGCATTCATCTCTATAACATCACACAAGATTTCAACTTTATAAGTTTTTCCCAAGGAGAAAGGTAGTCTACATTACTCTACTACTCTCACATTAGGTCTTTTTTTAATCCAACCAACATCACTAGTTTGCATACTTATGAATTAACAAAACACTACCTTTCTAATATGTTTTTATATTGTGAATCACTACCTTTCAAAGATTCTAGACGATTTAATATGGGAAACTACAAACCCATTGATACTTCCGTGTCAAATGGCAAATTATTAAGCCGAGAGACCATGTCTCGAAACTCAAGATAAAAGAAGAAAAATATCAAAAGTACCATATTCAAATGTCATTAGATGTTTTATGTATACTGTGATGTGTACATACCCAAACATTTACTTTTGTTGTCAGACTAGTTAGTTGATATTAGTCAAATCCTAGAAAAGAGCATTGAAAGGTTGACAATAGGATATTAAAATATCTAAAGGCACTATGAATTATTGTTCATGTTATTAAGGATCAAATTTGCATTTAATTGAATATTTAGATGTTAGCTAGAGAGGTAATTTAGACCAACATAAACCCATTTTTAGCTATGCTTTTTTACTATAAAAGGCCCATATCATAGAATAGTAAGAAATAGACAAACATAGTCTTATCAACAATAAAGGTCGAGTATATAGCATATTTAGTGATTGTGCCAGAGCCTGTTTGGTTAAGAAGATTCTTAGCATGTCGATATTGTTAGAGTAATAGTTATCCATTTTTATAATTAAGCTGAGATAGGTTTCATAACAGATCCCAAATTTTATAGTAAAGTCATCAATACTAGACATAATTTTGTAAGAGACATCACTTCCAAGAGGGAAGTGAGCATACAAAATGTTTCTATTCATTGAGTGGTCACTAATCCCTTGACTAATCTTATTTCAAGATATGTATATCTTACATATGTTAAATCTCTTAATTACGTAGATTGTGATTGATAAGTTATTAAGTTTATATATTGTAATCGTGACACAATGGCAAAAACAATGAATTCAAGTTTATTTTGTTTTTGAACTTGCATCCCAAAATTCTTGGTATTTCATTGTATATATATCATTTTTGTTTAAAAACTCAAAAAGATTATAATGTCACACAACTTAGAAATTGGCTTACTCACATGATTAAGTGTCTTTGTTGTTGAGAAAGAGAGCAACTATGAGACATAATTCTTGAGAAAGATGACATTGAGAGTGCGTGAAAATAGGAAACAAATTTCTTAAGAAAATAATTATTAAAGTCAAAATGTCGCCTTGATGATCAATCAAGATAAGTTCATAGATAGATAAATTTGAAAATGACTGGTTTAGAGTCCCTATGTCCAAATAGCCTGTGAATAAATATAAATACCTATAAGTTCGAAGAGATGATTAAGAATTCAAATTAGGCAATGAGTGCAATGACTAAATTAAGATATGTACAATGTTAATATAATAACATTTATGAAGAATACACACTGTAACACATGATTCATATAATATATACATAAGTAAGACGACCAATTAAAATAGTGAGAAGATGAATTTATGCTCCCTCACTGTGTAAAACTTTATGAGGTTTACCTTATTTCTGTACCCTTAGACTCTTTGTTGTTATTTGATATTTATTCTTAGTATTTGTTATCTTAGTTTGATATCTATGACCATGCATGATTCGATCTATGAAACATAACTAGAAAAGTAATTAAGTTTAAAATGAGAATTCTAGTAGAAAATGAAGACTTATATATTACGTGTATCCATTGGCTAGTTGATATTTTCACTAATATTAGAGAATGAACTTGATAATAGATACATAAGAAAATAACAAAATAATAATTGAAAGATTAAATGGAGTTGATGTTATCAAGTAAGTCTGGGATATAACGAGACTAACACTTTATTATATTTTACTCTAATTGAAGCAACTATATTATTCATGATAGATGCATAGTAATAAGCTCTTAAGTGTAGATTATTCACAAAGTCGTACGACACATTTGCAAGTATAAAATTACTATTGTATAGGATTTTTATGTCTAAATATTCAGTTCAAGTCTTTCATCATGTATAAGTAAGAGATATTAGATTTAGATCCACCTATAATAGGTCGACCTGACTCTATTTGATCCATTTTGCATTAACTATCTTATAGCAGTTAGAGGAGGTTATTGTCAATTGGCCATATATATACAAACCCTACAAAATGCAAAAAAAAAATACACAAAAGGTGTCTCCACTGCTAGAATCCAGAAACATAGAGCAAATTGTGTCGTGGAAATGATGCATTATCGAACCTTAGATCAAACTCAATTGCAAATTATCATCAACATGTACAGATTCAAATCGAGTAAGCAAATGATTTTATTGATTTTAGAATTTACAAAATTGGCATATTTAAATTCCAACAGTATTTAAATCATTCTTCTTCTTTAAGTCGATTAAACCTAAAGATTCTCTTATTTTTGCATTGATTTCAATGCAATGTTTGTTGGGTTCATTGTTTTATTAAGTGTAACTTTGTTTTGTCATTTCTTGATGTGTATGTTTCTTTCATTCATCTTGCAAGTTTGTTTGCTCAAATCGTAAGATATGCATTTATTAGTGAAGCTTGAAGGTATTTTTAGTCAGGGTTTGAATAGATTTCAATCACAAAGTTCAAAGAGAGCTTGAACAACCAAGTGGATGCTTGGAGTGTTTCATATATGAGAATAAACAGTTGTTTGTAAAAGAGTGTTGGAAATTAATTGAGTGAATAGAGAGTGTTTGCTTAAGAGTTAGTTTTAGTTTATATTTGACAATTGTTTTATTGTTTCATTAATTTTTGTTGGATTTGATCTTATAAATGTAAGCTATGTTGAGTTTAATCAAACTATGTAAAAATTGTTGTATCCACTTAATTATCTCGTACTTATTTTTGGTTATGCTATGATTGGTGGTTATGTGTAAAGTGTAATGATATTTCAACCAATTTCCAATGTTTCAAATGCTCAATCCCTAGTTGTTACTACCAAATCATGTTTTTTGCTTCCAAGATGGTGTTATACTGTAAGACACATTTTCGTTTTAAATATTCTAAAAACAAAGAGAGAAATATATGTTATGTCCTTTGAAAGTTGAAAGTGTTTATTTTTGTTTATCGATTTCATATGTGCTTAAACATCTAGATGAAGGTTTTTTTATTTTTAAGAAATATCATTTTCATAATTTGTATTTTGATATTGAATGCGCATCATGTAAATAAATAAGTAGTCTTGGGATAGTTGGTTATGTTGGTTAGATTCAATTGGAATTTGATGTAGAGATTAAAGATAACTATTGATAGACACTTTTATATCAATCATTGTTTGTCATATTAGGGTTTTTAACTAATAGTTAACCAATACGGGGATATTGATTCTTGTATATCAACATAGTTGCTACCCAAATAAGGACACCCTAAATAATCAATATATATCATTGTCAATTGTTTCATTGAATCTAGTGTACTTGCATTTCTTCATCTAGATTTGTGTTTTCGGTAAACGTGACATTTTTTCTTATGACCAACACAAAGTTGTCAGTTAGAGATGGCAAACAAGCTAGGTTGAAGCACGCCAAAATGGCCTGATTCGAAAGGGCATAACCTACCACTATAATAAGTTGTGCTAAGCCCATAGGCCTACAAGGTTGGGCCCTAGTCCTAGGCATCAGGTCCACAGGTTGACCCGACTAGGCCTATGTATTGTGCTTTAAAATAAAAAATAAATAAATTTTTTTGAAACTGGCAGAAGCCATTCTAGTTTCTACCAAAACCAGTAGTAACGACTATTAGCAGTAGTAATTTATTATATAATTTTTTTTTCATTTTTCATTTCTTATATAAACAACCCTCCTCTCTCTTTTCCAAATTTCATATACACTTACTCTCACTCGCATTCTCAATCTCTCTCAATCTTTCATTATTCTCAATCTCATATTCTCTTGTTACATGACTCAAGTCTCATTCTAAAACTCTCTGAATTCACAAATAATAATTTTTTATGTTTATAATTTTATTTTCATTTCAATTTTGTCAATCAATTATAATTTTTTCGCTATAATATAATTTATAAAAAAAATATTTTACGAATGGATTTAAGGTCTTATGATTTTGATCCATTTGAATATTATTATGTTGACACTGATGATATTATTAATGATCAACGTGGAATAGATGAAGCACTAACAGGTGAAAATGGGACAACGACATGTTCAACAATGACAAAAAGAAAACAAAAGTCTATGATATGAGATCACTTTAATCAAATAACAAAAACGATCAAAGGAAAACAAATTCGCCAAGCAGTATGCAAATATTGTGGTTCATGTTTAACATGTGCAAGTTCAGGTGGTACAAGGCATCTTCATCCACCTATTACTACTTATTGTAAAAAAAAAAAATTCCACATAAAGTTAGAGGACATAAACAAATTGCATTCGTCTAATCACAGTCCGTTGGTCATGGTGCTAGCGTAACAAGCGATTCAAGCAATTTCGAACACATAAGAGAAATGTCCACTTTCATGTACAATCAAATAAAAATGCGAGACTACATGACCAAGTATATTGTTGCTTCTAACCAACTTTTTTCTTACGTTGAATATGAAATATTATAACGGATGATGCAAAATAATATTCAACCCAAATTTAAAAGAATTCCTAGATCAACTCTTGAGGTAGACATGGTTAGAAATTATGAGTTAATGAAATTAAAAGTTATTGAAAAACTTAGTAATTTTAATGGTGTAATTTTAATTATTTTAGATTTATGGACAACTACAAATCAAAACGTAACTACCCATTACATTAATTCTGATCATTAATTATGCAAAAATGTTATTGCATTTAGAAATTTAAAATATCTACATAGTGGTCATACAATTTATCTAGTATTAGCAAATATTTTTTATGAATATAAATTAATAATTCTATTTTTATAATGACTTTTGATAATAAAAAAATAATAACATGGTTATTGAATTAATATTTAATCATATCAATATTCCATTTAACAGAAAATTATTTTATATTAGATGTACATATCATATTATTAATTTAATAGCTCAAAATGGTTTGAACATAATTAAAACTTATATATCAACAATTAAACATATCGTCGTACACATTTCATCATCCCCATCATGAATACAAGTGTATCGTGAATTATGTAAATCAATGGGGTTAAAATGAAAAATTTAAAGACAGATGTTACAACTAGATAAAATTCAACATACCTCATGTTGAAAGCATGCGAAAAGTATGAAACACCTATAACACAGTTCTTTAAAACCCAACCAAAAGATTCAGAACATCTTTTTTTTTTGACAAATCATGATTGAGAGATTGTTATGCTTCTAATGAACATGTTAGAGTCATTGATGACAACCGTAGACTAATGCTCAAATATATATTATCCAACTACTTGTTTAATTTGTATTATATGATAGAAATCAGTGATAATTTTAAAAAATATAGGTATCATAATACTTTCCAAAATATATCTAGGTATTATAAATATTATAGTATAATGAAAGATGATGAAGCTTTGAGAGAGATTTTTAATGGAGCAAGGAAGAAATAAAAGTAAAGAAACTAAGAGATTGATTTTCTGGATACAAAGAGAATATGCATTCAAAGTGAGAGATGAGGGGGGGTATTTATACAAAAAATTTTACCAACTCCCTTGACAATTTGGTTTACTCATATAAAAGGCATTTAATGTCTTCCTTCAATTTTCCAATTTCACCATCATATAGCCACCATTTCATAAATGCATTCCCATAGATTTCCTTAACTTCCTTAGGTGGAAAGCCACCTGCATATGTAACACTCCCCCTTGGATTTCCACCATTTACAGATAATTATATTAACCTTGCTAAAGAAAAACCTAGCGGGATAAAAACTAAAGCAAAAAAACATAATTAGTTACTATCTTGTAAATTGGTGTTAGACGTGCTTAAACTGCCTCATTAAAAACCTTACTAGAAAAAACCAGTGGGACAAAACTTAGTCAAAGAAAAAAGAATACAATGCACATTTTGTCCATAATATTATATACTTAAAAAATTGCTCTGATAAATTCTCCCCCTGATGAATACTCTCCCTCTTTATAGTGGGATTAATTTGATTGCTCATTGAGCCGTTGCATACCAATGTTATACACTAACTTCTCAAATGTTGATGTTGGTAGTGTCTTGGTGAACAAATCTATCAGATTCTCATTGGATCTGATTTGTTTGACATCAATCTTCCTGCTCTGCTTGAGCTCATGAGTGTAGAAGAACTTTGGTGGGATATATTTGGTTTTGTCTCATTTGATGTATCCTTCTTTAATTTGGGCAATATATGTTATATTGTCTTCATATAATATGGAAGGAGTATCTGTTGTAGAAGGAAGACTACATGCATTCCGGATATGATGGATGACAGACCGTAACCATATGCATTCTCGGCTGGCTTCATAGAGAGCTAGAATTTTTGAATGATTTGAGGACACTGCAACCAAGGTATGTTTGGTGGAACGTTATGATATTGCTATGTCATTATAAGCAAAAACATATTATGTCTGTGAACGAGCCTTATGGAGGTCAGAAAGATAACCAGCATCTGTATATCCAATCAAACTAGGATTTTTAAGGGATTTGATAGAATAAAATAATCTCAAATCTTTAGTTCCATCTAGATAATAGAGTATGTGTTTAATTTCGTTCTAGTGGCGACGGGTTAGTGCAGAGCTACATCAGGCCAACAAATTAATTGCGAATGATATGTCTAGTCTAGTGCATCAGGCCAAATATAATAAGGCTTTAATTGCATTCAAATACAGTACTTCAAGACTGAGTATTTTTTCATCGTCTTCCTTAGGACGAAGTGGATCCTTTTACGGATTAAGAAACTAAACAATCATTGAGGTGCTCAAAGGATGAGCCTTATCCATATTAAAACGTTTTAATAATTTTTCAATATACGCTGATTGATGGATAAGTATTCCATTTGAATTATGTTTGATCTACAGGCTGAGACAATAATTTGTTTTCCCCAAATCCTTCATTTCAAATTTTTTTTTAAGATATTCATTAGTTTTTTAGAGCTCTTTAGAAGTTTCAATTAAGTTCATGTCATCAACATAAACTGTTATAATGACAAATCCGATTTTGACATTTTGATAAAGACATAAAGACATATAAGATCATTTATATAGTTGTTGTTTTTCAAATATTCACTGAGACGATTGTACCACATTCGTCTAGATTGTTTTAATCATATAATGATCTTTGTAATTTGATAGAGTACATACCTCTTGGATTGTCCCCTTTCATTTCAGGCAATTTATATCCTTCAGGGAGTTTTATATAAATTTTAGTATCTAAATTTCCATACAAATAAGCAGTAACTACGTCCATTAAAAGCATATCCAGTCCTTCAGAGACTATTAAATTGATTAAATATCTTAATGTGATTATATCTATCACAGGTACATATGTTTCATCAAAGTCTATATCGGACCTTTGGGAAAAGCCTTGGGCTACAAGCTTGGCTTTATATCTAGCAATTTTATTTTTCTCATATCTTTTTCTCACAAATACTCATTTATATCCAACGGGTTGTATGTCTTAAGGTGTTGAAACTACAGGCCCAAACACTTAACATTTTGCTAGAGAAGCTAATTCTGTTTGAATTGTTTCTTCCCATTTAGGCCAATCATGTCTTTGTTTGCACTCAACCACAGTACGTGGTTCAAAATCATCATCATTCAGAATTTTAGTAGCTACTACAAATGAGAATATATCATCAATTATAAGTTTATACCTAACTTCATGAAGCATTTTCTTTTTCCCTAAAGATGGGAAAATTGTCTCGTCAAAGTGAATCTATAAATCATACAGTAAAAAGATCCCTGTTAATGGTTCTAGATACTTGATATGGATAGTGAATTATATCCAATATATATTTCCAAATGTTGTTGGGGTCCCATTTTTATGCGTTGAGGAGATGCAATAGGGACATATACAACATAACCAAGTATTCTTAAATGAGATATATCAGGTTGATGATCAAAAACCAATTGTAAAGGAGAATATTGATGATAAGAAAATGTCGCAAGCGAATTAACGCTACAACATGTAATATAACATGTCCCCATATAGAAGTTAGTAATTGAGTTCTTATTAACAAGGTACGTGCAATTACTTGGAGTCATTTGATAAGAGACTCAGTTAATCCATTTTGTGTGTGGACATGCGGGATTGGATGTTCAACCTCAATCCCCATAGACGTCCAATAATTATCAAATGTTTTGAATGTAAATTCACCAGTATTACCAAACCGTATTGACTTGATCAAATAATATATGAAATGTGTCTTTAATTTAATAATTTATGCTAACAGTTTAGCAAATACAACATTTCGAGTAGGCAATAAACAAACATGATATCATCAAGCAGATGCATCAATTAAGACCATAAAATAACGAAATGGCCCACTTGCTAGATAAATGGGTCCACATATATCCCCTTGAATTCTTTGTATGAATGATGGGGATTCAACTCCAATTTTGGAGAGAGATAGTCTTATTACTAATTTACTTTAAGAACAGATAGTACATAATTTTTTACTGAATAATAAAATTTTATGATTCTTTAATGCATGCCCATGTGAATTTTCAATAATCCTACGCATCATTATAGATCCTGGGTGGCCTAAGCGATCATGTCAAAGCATAAATATTTTTGGATCATAGAACATCTAGTTCAATATCGCGTAGGTTTCAATTACTTTTATGATTGTATAATACAATCTAGATGATAAAACGGGCAATTTTTCTATTACATGCCTTCTTTCGGAGGCATTATTAGTTATACATAGATATTCTGCACCATTTTCATTCATGGTTTCAATATGATAACCATTGTTTCTTATATCTTTAAAACTCGGTAGATTTCTTCTGGATCTATTTGAATATAATGCATCATTGATGCTTAATTTGGTCCCATTTTTTAACACAATTGTAGCTCTTTTGGAGCCTTCAATCAGATTTATTGATTTTGATATAGTATTTACTTTAGCCTCTATCGGTGATAAAGTTAAGAAAAATTTCTTTTTTTTTAACATTGTATGGGTGGTTGCACTATCGACCAAATACATGTTTTCATCACCAGCTTTTGGAGTTAATGCTTTCATTTTGGAGTCCATTTTCTTTCATTTTTAAATTTACATTAGTTATTACAAAATTTGAAAGGAAGAAATATATAGTACTAATTACACACTATAATATACATAATTTCTTAATCTTGAAGAAATTCTAAAAGATCAAAATTTCCCAAATCGATAGGGTCCGGATTATCAACACAATTTGATTCGATCTTCTTGTCTGCATTTTTAATAGATGTTTGGTATAAATCTACCAAATGTCTCGGCGTACGACAGGTACGCGACCAATGACCTTTAGAACCACATCTATAACATTTACTTTCATGGTTCTGTGGTTTATTCTGCATCATTTTCCCTTTATCCTGTTTTGCTTCATCTCTGGTCCTTTGAATGTGGAAAGATTTTCTATTATGACCACCTTTGAATTGAAACTTATTTCATCCAAGACCTCGTCTACGCCCACGATAACTATTACTAGTAGTTATGTTCACTTCAGGGAACGGTGCAGTACCAATGGGGCATGTCTGATGGTTCCTTAATAATAATTCATTGTTTTGCTCAGCCACCAATAAACAGAATATTAGTTCAAAATATTTTTTAAAATTTTTTTTCCTATATTGCTACTGCAGGAGCATATTTGAGGGATGAAATATGGAGAAAGTTTTTTCTAACATATTTTCTTCAGTTATTTTTTCTCCAAATAGTCTCATTCGGGAGA
This sequence comes from Mangifera indica, assembly GCF_011075055.1. Lineage (NCBI taxonomy): Eukaryota > Viridiplantae > Streptophyta > Magnoliopsida > Sapindales > Anacardiaceae > Mangifera > Mangifera indica. The sequence continues at coordinate 6,191,440 of NC_058152.1, forward strand.
CAATTCTGAACATGCCAGAGTTATATTCACTTACAGATTTAAAATCTTGTAAGCGTAAATGAATCTATTCATATTGGGCCATTGGTAATGTTATTGATTTATAATGATCGAATTTTTCTTTTAGATTTCTCCATAATTCTAGTGGGTCCATAATATCAACGTATTCTGCTCGTAGCCCTTCGTGGATATGATGACAAAGGAAAATAGTAGTTTCAGATTTATCCTACTAGGATGCATTATTTCCTTCTTTTATTATTTCTCCTAAGCTCATTGATTATAAATGGAGAACTATGTCTAAGGCCCATTCAGAGTAATTTTCTCCATCCAATCGAAGGGCAATATATTGAAGTTTTACAAGATTTGCCATTTTCACCAACTGCAAGTTGATGAAAGAAATAATAATTACTGATATAATGAGAAAAAATTATGTGCGAACTTCAGGTTTGTATTTGTCATATATTCACAAAACTTTTGGTTTTATGATTAATATTCATAATATTATAGTATGTAAAACTTACATAATATTTTAGACTTCTATTTCATTATTTTCATCACTTATGCAATCTTCAAGTTGCAAGTGGGATGTAGTTATAATAACTATATCAGTGAAATATAGGACTTCAGGGCTATATATATTTTCTCATGATTTTGTAATCTTCAGGTTACAAATTATATACAGTAATCATAATTGGGACTTTAGGTTTATATTCATAATTTTGTAACTTCAGGTTACAAATAATGTTCAGGACTTCGAGTCCAAATTTATGATATTTTGCAAACTTTGGATTGCAAATATGGTATAATTATAACTGAAAAATTAAATGGCAGCATAACAAAAAATAAGATATATATAATAATTGAGAAATTATAATAATATACCTGAACAAATCGTGTTGATAACGTATTATAAAAATTATAGTATAATGAAAGATGATGAAGCTTTGAGAAAGATTTATAATAGAGCAAGGAAGAAATAAAAGTAAAGAAATTGAGAGATTGATTTTCCGGATACAAAGAGAATATGCATTCAAAGTGAGAGATGAGGGGCTATTTATACAAAAGATTTTACCAACTCCCCTTGACAATTTGGCTTACTCATATAAAAGACATTTAATCCCTTTCTTCAATTTTCCAATTTCACCATCATATAGCCACCATTTCATAAATGCATTCCCATGGATTTCCTTGACTTCCTTAGGTGGAAAGCCACCTGCATATGTAACACTAGGCAAATAGAACAAAAATTTTTAAAAGATTGGAATAAATTTCCTTTTCTTTATGTCGTTGCCAGTATCTTAGATTCTAAGACAAAAATATTAAGAATGAAAATTTTATTTGACGTTATTAATGAAAATTTATTAATTACTAATGTTGCTAATTATATAGATAATGTTCAACAATTTTTATTGAAAATGTATAGTATTTATAAACAAAAATATGAAAAGGTTAGACAAAGTTTAGAGCTAGAGGTAAGTTCCGATAGTTCAAACAGAAAAAAGTTATGTATATGATTGCTCCTTTGCAAAGGTAAGCTAACCGCAAGTTAAGAGTACAAATTATAGTAAGTTTTATAATTATATCAATATTGACCATTATCCAAAAATTGTTCAACAATTTGGAGTTGAGAAACTAGGTATTTTGGCTTAGTGGAAAGAAAAGGCAAAAACTTTTCATATACGTGCCCCCATGGCCTGAGATCTACTAACCCCTTCCGATGTCGACTGTAGCATCAAAATCTGCTTTTAATATAAATGGATACATGTTGGATGATAGGCGATCCAATTTACACCTAAACATGACCGAAGCGATCATGTATATGATGGATTGGGCAAAGCTGATTTCAAATTACAAAATCAGATTGCATAAGATATTTTTGAAAAATTTTAAAATCTAGACATTAAGGACGAAAAAATAGATGATATATATATCATATTTATATTTGTAATTGTATAATATGAAATTAATTTAATTATATGTTATAATATTTTTCATTATGTAACCACAATATTCTTTCGCCATGAGAGATTATTAATAAAATGTTTGAGGTACTGTCTTCGGTTTTAATAATTAAAAAATGATTTTTATTTAAATTAATTATTAAAAAAATTGTGTAAACGAGCAGACTCAACCCTATATGCACAAGACCGTGGGCCTTATATATTTGGTGGGTTGGTCGGGCCAAAAGGCCAGCAACCTTGTGGGCCTTAGGCTTGGCCCAACCCCTAAGCATAATCGGCAGCGTCAAAACTAGCCTGGCACAGTCTACCAACGCTTCTATTTATCAATCACAATTAATTAATATTTATTTTCAACCTTTAGATGGAATATTGACTTAACCTAATTAACAAAATCTGCTCACCCAATCTATTTTAATGGAAGACACCGTAAAGTACTTATTTGCATCATACCCATTCAATACTGAATTCCTGTAATATAAATCAAGAATAATGTAACAAACAAATCTTTATTACATATATAGGACACATACATTTAAAATCCACAAGTAAAAGTCAATATTTATAAGTTGTATATGAAGTTTTATTTACACATTTATATAAATATTCCTTAAAGGGAAGAGGTTTAAATCCTATAATATGTCAAACTAAAAGCAATGCTTCTCTACAAGCCACATAAAATAATTGAGAAAGAATAAGGTAAGGGGAAAATTGGTGGAATAAGTCTGGACATTTATTTAAACTTGAAATATACAAAAACCAGGCAGTCCAGTATTCTCTTCAAAAACATTCTCCTAGTTATGTTTCAGTTAGTATCAGATACGAGCATATGCTCAGATGTTAGCAACTGATGATAGAAACAAAACATTCTCCTAGTTATTATGGCTTTAAAGTTAGTTACATGTGCATTTTGCACTCCATGGAAACCAATTTCAATAATTTTACCTTCAGACTAAGTAAACTTATGATGACAGGAAACATAACCTTCAAGATGAACAAAGCCCCCCACAAACAACAACTAAAAGATTGCATATCAGAGATATTATAACCCTCTCTTCTTTACTCCTTATTTCTGTTGGTTCCTTCTGTTGTCCCTCAATCGTTTCAGTGCCTCTTTCCCAGATATTTTTTTTGCATTTTCTTTTGGTATTTTCACATTTATATTCTGCCTCTTTGACATCTTCTTTGAAGCAACTTCCAAGGGCTTACTCTCACTGTAACAAAATTATACCAAGTTTTCAAGTCTAGCTTCATGTCAAATATATTTGTCTAATACAAAAAAGATTGGTGCTACTATCCCCCAGCAACTAACTCTCATAAAGATGCAACTTTTAAGCTCCTGCCCAAAATATCACATAACTTTCAAGTAAACTAGAAATGAATTACAAAATTAGCTCAAGATGTGAGGTTGGATTTAAAAAAAAAAAGACAAAGAAACGAAAAAAGATTTTTGGACCTGGTTTTATTTATTTATTTTTCTAATGGGAAAAATGGGGATGTATTACTGTTCAAAAGAAATAGAAGACCAGGTGTCCACAACAATAAAAAAAATTATTTATCTCCCAGTCTAAGGTCTTGCAAAGGCTATTAGACTATCGTGTGCATTTGAGCAATCCATGCATAAAGAACAAATAAACAGAAGATTTACTACGTCTGAACTACCCCAAGTAATTATCAGAGTCAACTAAAAGATATACAATGGATGTTGGGACATTACTTAATAGTTTAACTGAACATCTTTTACATATTCCTATTCCAAATGATATGATGAAAGCAAACTTATAACTCACTTCTAACAATTTACTTCATGTTGATCTATCTCCTTGACTTAAAAACTAGTCCACATGTTTTAAAAGAACATGAAATGTGTTACAAACTAAGTTTTAGAATAGAAACTTCAGGGGGAAATGTTAGGTAGGGGCGAGATATTTTAAATAGAATCGTGTGGGAGTATTTAGAACTGAATTTGTGTCTGTCATTTCATTTGAGAATAAAATTGTACTTAAAAAGAATGATATGATGCAGAAAATTGGTGAGGGGATGTAGCACCATTCTACATAAAGTTAGTCAAACCTTTCTTACAATGAATTCTTCAACTCAGAGGAAATGTTGTCCACCACTTTCTTCTCAGTTATTTCTCCATTTTGCCTAACATTATCATCATTTGAACACAAAAGAAGTGTGCATTTTGTGCTTGTCGAACTATGCCCATTTGGCACTTCATTGGCAGTAGACTGGGCTTTCAACTGTTCCTTAACTTCCCTCAATTTTCTAGCTGCTTCCAATGCTTCTTCCCTTCACGTGGATCCAAGTGCCCGCCATTGTTCAATATGTTCATCCAACTTCTCCCTAATAAGATCTGTTTCAAGCACTTGATTAACCAATTCTTGTAAGATTATCAACTTACTATTAACATCTATTAGGCCATAATAACCCCGCCATAATAACCCCGCTTAATGGTCGCCATATCAGAAGATAATTCCGGTTCAAAATATCATGTTTTTGTGCCAATTTATTATGAAGCAACCATGGGATACTTCCGTATGTAGATTCCCTAATAAAAGACTTCAAAATTTTTCTACTAAAAGGTGGCTTCTTCCATGCTATATTTTCTCCATCTAGTAAGTCACTTGCCATTGATTTCTTATTTTTGTCAAGCCATGCTACTTCATACTGACTTCTGTTTGCATTTGCGTTCACAACTTTCAGTATTTTGCATAGATGTGGATCATTATCCTTTCTTCCATATATTTCAGCACAAACAAACAAGCATTCCTGCAACTTTGTAGCAATTTTATCAGCAAGATCCCTCAAGGGAAGCATACCTGAAAAATAAAAATATAAATAAAAAAGGTTATTTCATAGCACAGTATAGCTACAAAAAAATTCAACTTCAATGTATTTAAAAGTCTTAAAGTAATTAAAAAAAATACATCAAACCAATTTTTAGTAACTTCTCTCTGTTTTGCATGCTCAAGAAATTCAAATTCTCAAATGATAAATATAGAATAGTTTTCCTTAACGTATTAACTATGCCAACATTGCCAAGAGAATGTTAAGTTGATTCCATACATTTTACACAGATCTATAATTGTTATTTCAAGAATATATAATAAATTGGCCAATACAAAACCTGTTTTTAGATTGACACAAAAACAAGATGATCGTTAGGGTCATTCAAGAACTACCTTCCATGTCACAATAAAGTTAATTTTGATGGATTGAACAGGTGGAAGGTTCATCATTTAAAACGTACCAGTCATTAACTGCTGATGTACTGACCAGGAAATAGATTTGCATATGAATAAAAAAAGAGCATGACAAAACATAAAGAAAAATGTTCTTATCCTATTGTGTTAGCTAAACACACATTAATTTGTTAGAGTTAAGGCACAATTTTTGATATACATATGACTAAGTACATTGTTTCTGGAGTAATTTCATAAGAGCTAGTTCTTAAAAATAGCAAAAAGCTCATGGCCTTGTATCAGCTGTTTGTTGTCGATGCTGGATAAGATGAATAAGCCGCTGGATTCAAGAAAGGAAAAACTTAACAATCAACTAATGTTAGACTCACTACTCTAATTCCGCTTAAGCCTTATTCAGTTTATGAAGTCAAGGGAAGATATTTTAAAAAATTAGCTTAACTACGCTATTGGAGTGCACATCACTCTTTATGTTTAGTCTTGTTAGCTTTTAAAGTAAAAATTCAAAAAAAAAACTACTAACTTATAATCTTTGTCTGGTCGTGATTGTCTTATTTTCTTTGATGTGTATGCTTAGAACCTTAGATGTGATTCTCATTATCAATTTCTTTTTGCTTGTCGATGTTGTGCTGAACTAAAGCATCAGAGTGAATTAAATCAGCTTAGGCAAGCTTGGGATATTAGGGAACTACTTCAGCATTTGACTACTTTTAAATTGAGTCCCTCACACGCGGTACTAAACTACCTATTCTCAGATCCATCACACTTAATACTAATGCTACCAAACTTGACTATAATTTCATCCAATTAACATTAATCACTTGCATTTTAGTCATTATTTCTTATCCAATTATATTAAAAAATTATTATAAATATTTTCACTCAATAATTTTATAATAAGCATATTTATCATAAATAAAAAAGAATTAAGATTATAATTAAATTAATTTTAAGTAATCATTTATTTTTTTCAAATTAGATATGTAGTAAAGTATGACCATATAATTATATAAATAATTTTGTCAAATACAATAGCTATACCAAACACATAGTATTATAATTAATCCAATCTAATCCAACCTAGTCCAATCCCAAAATATTAGTCACACCCAACACAACATACCAGATGCCCATAACAGCACTAAACATCAAAACATCCCAGCTCAAATCAATTCCTATGTGATTTAAACATATTAACATCAACCCATAACTGTGCTATGCTATGGCTTGTGAATTGACATTAACATAAGATGTAAACTACTGAAACAAGAAAATTTATAAAAAAAATATGACACATCCATGGGACATGGCACCACAATCAGGTGTTTGAAAGGCCTTCCGCCAGATGGGTAGTTAATTTTATGCACCACCATAGTAACCCCATTATATTAAACAGAGATAGCTCCTTCACACAAACCCATTTTCCAAGAATCCCTGAACTATAACCTTGGTCACTGAATTCTACAGCAGGGACATCTTTCAAAACCTACAACCTTGGTAGTCAAAAACTTGTAGTAAATTATCATATCACAAGCGACACCAAGGTATTGTAAGGACTTCCAAAACATCATGTTAATCATTTGAAAACATTATACAGATTTTTTGCGTTCGTAATTTAATTAGCAACATCAATATATTCAAAGGTAAATGGAAACTGCAAATTTGTTAATAGATGTTTAACAAAGACAGCAGCTTAGTTAATAAATGACTATAAAATACAACCAAGAAGGATATAAGAAAATAGTAGAGCAACTATATCACAGAGGGGAACAAGTTCTTACTAAATTGTGCGATACGAAGTGCAGGTGCCACTAGCTCTTTGGGAAGCTCTTGAACCTTATCAGCGTCTTCTCCCTTAATTTCTGACAAACAAACCGAAGAAGAGAACAATAAATTTCTTCTCTCAGATTGGAACTACTTCGGTAAATTTTTTTTTTAATTTCTGAGAGAAGAAATTCTCACGTTTTCTCCCTCTAGAGTCTTTTGCTGCTCTTTCGTCCAGCGTCTTGGGAAGAAAATTTTATTTAACCGAAGTTTGGTTTTGTATATTTTTAGTCCCTATAAAATTTGTTAATTGTGAGATGACCTTGTGCACATGGGTACTTTAACCCGTACTAATCGACTCATGTCTTATTTTGTAAATCTAAATCCAAATTTTTTGTACCATATATTATATATAATATTATATTTAAAATTTGTATTTTAAAAAATATAATAATAAAATAAAATTTTTTAATTAATATATTATTATTTTAAAAAATATCTATAAAATTTTAAATTTTATTATATATATCTTTACTATATCTTTATTTTTTTTTAAATATGTATTTATCTATATCGATAATATATATTATATCTATGATACATACACTGTATCATATTAATTCAATACACTTTATAATATATATAATTTTTTATCTATATTATATATATCATATAATATTAATAACCATACTTTAGCCCAAGGTAGATCACTATTAATTAAAATGAGTATGCAAAATTAGTCAGTAAAAATTAAACCAATATAAGTAATGGATTGAATATCAACAAAAATGCCTTTATATTTAAATCAATTTTTCAGTCCATTTTATGATATTTTCAAATTTCAGCTTTTTTTTTTTTTGTACCATATACAGATTTTATATAAAAAAATATATATTAATATATTCAATATATAATAATATAAAAAGGGAAAATAAATATTTAGAAGATTTACTAATCTTAAAAATCATATATTTAGGATATATTATAACATAAAAAAAATATATTTGAATTTGGAATATAAGTCAAGAGGTGAGAGTGTCAATAACAAGATGACGAAAACTCATCCTTTCATGGAAATGATAGCGTGAGTGTATCAAACTAATAAACTTATTTTTGCATTTTTCACATAGGTAGAAACGTGAGTGAGTCAAACTCATCATTCTACTTTTCATATAGGTGAAGACGTGAATGTGTCATTTTAATAAATACCAACAGGGGATTTCAGCTCTAATACTATAACAAAATATGAATAACTTATATTTTTGATATATTCAACTATCCGAATAATATATGAATTTATATTTATCATAGATCATATATAAGAAAATATAAATAAATATAATCAATATACAATACTATTAAAAGGAAAAACATATATTTAGAATATTTGCTAACCTAAGAAATCATATATTTTATATATATATATATATATATTCTAGGCTAGGAAAATATATATTTGAATATATTATAATATCTTTTAACAGTCACCATGTTACCCCTTTTGCGGTTGTTGAACTTGTTTTGGGAGTTTTAAATCACATTTCAATGAATGAATGTGGAAAAATATTAGCTTTCACATCCTATTGCAATCATTTTATATACTTATAATAAAATATATGTGTTAATGTTGATTATTTTATATTTATATTTAAGTTAGTATTTTGAGTTTCAAGATGAAAGTTATAGTTTTTTGTGGTTATTAGTGATTAAGTTGTGACTTTGTTTGGGGCTAATAAAGTTTGAAGTATGTTTTAAATAGATTAAGTGGATTTGAACAAATTTAAAGTATAAATTGTCAATTTTTGGCTTGGGAATCAAAGTTTACCATATGAAAAATGTTATATATACATATTTTTTGTACATAATTTAGATACACAGATAATGTATTATCATATGATTAGATGTTATTTTATCTTTAATTGAAAATTATAAATACACACTAAACTTAGATGAAAATTATATATATACACATTTTTTATCTTTAATTGTCAATTGAAAATTATATATATATATTTTTTATATATGATTTGATACACAGATAATGTGGTTAAATGATATTATATTGCGATTTCACACTAAACTTAGATGAAAGTTACACCAACTTAAAAAAAGGGGATAATTTACATTTTAAAGTATATTTTTTTATAATCAAGAAATTGCATGAAAAAGATTATTTTTATTACTTTTAAAAATTACCCATAATTATTTGGCTAAACCTTGAATTTGTTTATTTTTGAGAGCTACCAGCCAATTTTTTTGGAATTTGTTTGTAGAATATTGCATCTAACCATAAAAGAAAATCTTAGGGTTTGCAGACATAAGTGGAATAATGTAGGGTTTTCACACATAAATATAAAAAATGGCAATGAAATAATACAATATTTTGTACTAAAAATACGTGCCCTTGGATCATTAGTAATTATACGTGTAATAAAAATAGTTAGAAACCTCAATACCTAATAGTTAGAAACCTCAATACCTATATTTGATTGTTCTTTTTCTTTAAATTCGTCTTGAATATTTTTTAGAAAAAAACACCTCTTTTGTTATTCTAACGAGACCATACTCCTCCACACTAAAGTTCTACAACGACTAGGGGACAAAAAGGTGGTAGACAATGTTATAGGAATTAAATAGATGTTACTTACCAAAAAAAGAATGAAGTATATGTGTTCGGATAACTACTAGATTGAGAGCTCGACTGTGTTATAAGAATTAAAACCTTATGATTGAGTTGTCATGTTTGTGAATTAATGTGTATACGAATGAGATCATAGAAAGTGTTTGCGATCCTTTGTTTTAAAATTTAAATTTCCATTCTGTTGTGTAGTAGGTTGCAAACACTTACAGAACGAACATTCTAATCATAAAAATGATCGCTCCTTATCTCTAGTTGTCCTTGTCCTCATGCATTAATCATAGAATTAAGATTGATTGATATGACATTGCATGAATAACATATCATACAATTGTCCCAATTGTATCATTTTTCAGATTTGTTTATCAACGTTATTGCAAATTGTATTGACTTTTGACATATCTCTTTCACTCTCAAACACATATCACCACAAAAAGATAAAGCTTTAGCATACCCATTGTGTTATCCATCACTAGTTGGATCATTATTGCCTCATGTGTAGACATGTCAAATGGGTTGAATTGGGCCATAGAGAAGCATGAAAAATGTCCTGACCCACACTGTAACAAGTCATGGGCAAACCATGGGCCTTCAAGGCTAGCCTTGAGCTTGGGCATCAGGCCAATGGTTGACCAGATTAGGGAGCAACTGTTCACTTTGAATTTTAAAAAAAAAAAAAACTTTTATAAGTTTTTTTAAGGTTGCAACCAGGCCCCAAGCCCCAAACCTCAACGACCACTAGCCAGGCTAATAGACATTGAGATTTGATTTTTTTAATATAAACCCACATTTCTCTACTCTCTAAACCACACACATCCAACCTAATTTCTCATTCTCTCTATACGTTTTCTTCTTTCAATCTCTTTTACATTCAATATTTTCGTTATTCAATTTTAATATTTCACAATTTCTTTCTATATTCTATTCATTCAATTTTAGTATTAATTGTTTTGGTCTTTGGTTTAAAAAAATTAAATAAATATTTAAATTTACTAACATAAATTTCCTTCCAAATTAATGTAGTCGAAGATCGTAAATTGCAAGTCAATTCTCCAAATCACATTTTGTTTATATTTTCAAATGGTGAAAATCATTTTATAAGGAAATTAATTAAATTACCATATTTCATGGGTTATAAACAAATGTACCCATAATTTTATAGCTTAAACGAAAATACCCAGATTTTAAAGGAGTTAACGAAAATACCCTAAATATAAAAAAAATATCAAAATTATCCTTCATTTATTCTATATAAATCGTATTTCTTCTTTTATCCATTAACATATACAATTTTACTCATTATCTAAAAGAGATTTCAAGAGAGAGAAAAAAATTTGTGATCGTGATTTCGAGCGAGAAGAAAAAGTTCATGATATTAAGGTATTTATATATACAATAACTTCAATCGTTTTTACTTTTATTGATAATGCAATTATATATGGTATCTTATATAATAACTTAGAATTGTGTATAAAAATTAAAATGATAAAAAATTATAAGGGTATTTTGTGATTATAATGGTAAGGGGTAAAATGATATTTTACAATAGAAGGTGCTAGATATATTAGATGATATTTGAGGATAAAATAATATTTTACAATGAAGGGTGTTAGAGATATTAAATAATATTCGGGGGTAAAATAATATTTGATGATATAAGGGTAAAGTGATTTTTTCAAAAATTAGTATCAAATTATTCAAAGTATATTAATAGTCACAATCAAGGTTTTCAGAATCGGATTGGGACAAAAATCATTTTAAGTACTAGTTTCAATCGGAGCAATCAGACCATTTGGACTGGTCGATTCAACCAGAATTCTAGTTTTATGTAAAAATAAAAAATAAAAGTCTAATTACATATGTTTTACATACTAAATTTTTATACTATGCTTACTTTTCACAATTAACAAAGTATATGCATTATTGAATATAAATCTAATAAGTAATAACCACTAACTTTGCATTAAAATAGAATATATGTATTAAACAAATCCAATTCAACAAATATATGCATTATTGAACACCCAAACAAAACATAAATCTAATATATGCATTAAATAAAATATAACACCAACCATATTATGAATAAAATACATTCAGTCCAGACATCCAATACAGATACATAATAAAATAACAAATTTGTAACATAAAATTACAAATTAACAATAAGAAATTAACCTATTATTAAACACCAAAAGTCATAACACAAATTGACAAGCACCAAAAACCAAAACTTGTTAAGTTAAAATTTAAAATATCACAATCTTGACTTGTTGTGCATCATTTGATTGAATTATCAAAAGAAAAAAAAATAAAAAAAAACACTATGCTAGGATCAATATGCTTCAAAGTTTCAATAAAGTTTGAACTTTAAACAAACTTCACAATTTAAACAAAATGTTTACAAAGCCTTACAAATGACCAACCTATTGTCGTTGTCGCTGATGTATAATCGTTATCATAGCAACAACGAGAATTCGTTGTTGTTAGTCATAATGAATGGTTACAAATATAGTTGTGGATACTATTGTCTTGTGAGCCTATGATTGAAATTAATACCCCTCAGTGTCATCATATCTTACGGCAAAAGATGAATCAACAACACTTTGAATTTGTGAAGTTGGAGAAAGTTGTCACTTGCAGCAACTCTGCTTTTGCATGCAAAGCAAGGAAGCAGCAAAAAAATAAAATGTTTTATTTTATATGAAACCTTAAATCGAGAACTGCCTAAACTGGGTTGGATCATGGTTTAGGTGTGAACTAGTGGTTCGCTTGCGGTCTAACCTAATTTTAAGCCTAAAGCAATTATGTCTTTCACAATATTCGTCTACAGTGTTGGTTCACGGTTCATCCAATTCAATAGGTTGGTCTAGTCTGGTTTTTCAATCCTTGGTCATAATATGTAGTAGAATTATGGAATAGGTGTAATCATGCAATAGAAATAAAATCATGGAACTCAAATTTATTAATAAAATAATGTAACACAAATCTTTAAATAGTATTTTTGAACATGTTATTTATATTGATTATATTTGTACACTTTTATATGTCATTGTAGGATTAATCTAAATAGCAAGATATACTTCAATTAAATAAGGAGAATGGATAAAAAACAGTAACAATGTAATAAAATATGTTGGAGATAATAGGAAATTAATTAAAATTTTAAATCATACAACATTTGACGGATTAATTCAAATGGTGAGCAAAAAGTGTAACATAGATCGAAAGGTAAACAATATTCAGATAAACATGAGACCAAGAAATCTTGACGACAACATCCCTATTGAAATTTCAAATGATGAAGATGTAAAGATTCTTAATGGTCTCTTTAACCTCTTTAAAGAATGTGTTCCAGTTTTTGTAACAACTATACTTAATGTTCATAGTTATGAGGTTCAATAGGTAGATGAGGGTTTACAAGGTGACGAACCAAGTAGTTATCCACAAAATTATGAGATTAGTTTAGGAGGAGTTCAAGATATCAAGATTAATATGAAACAAAAATTTTCTAAAGAATACCTCGCATACTTAAATGATGTTCAAGTTATGTATTGTATAGAGCAGAAAAATTTGTTGGTAGTGTAACATAACATACCTAAGGGTATTACAGGTAGCAATAAAAAAAAATTTCACATTCAAGTGAATTTGATAGAAAAGTTATGCATGATATTCCTGTAGAGGAATTGGAGTTCGAGAAGAAGACACATGTTAATTATGATATTAAAGGTATAAGTAGTTTCCCACAAACAAATTCTGATAGTGGGAATGTTTGTATTGTTGTATTTCATAGGTTACCTAAATTTCCTAACCAATTATCCATATTTGCATCCATAAGTAGAGGAGTGCAAAGGGATAATGATTATCCAAAAATTGGTATGTTATTTATAAGTAAATAACATGCCATTGATATAGTAATTTGAGATGCTCTTGAGAAGAGATATTAGTTTAAAGTGCACAAATTAGACACAATCGGATGAGAGGTTAAATTTCATAATCAGTAATGTAATTGGTGTGCATCGGCAAATAAGGTGAGAGAAAGTGACGATTTCAACTACATCGTTTGGATTACCAACACACATGTTCTAGAGATAAGATATTACCTCACTATAAGCAAACGGGGTAGGGCAAATTTTAAAGACAAGATTTACATTAGTTGATCATGTTTATTGACCTAAGGAGACCATTATGAACATTGTTGACCAATATAAAATTGGTATATCATATGCACACACATAGCAAGCAAGAAATTAGACACTTCAATCATTAATAGGGCATACTGGAAGAGTCATTTATATTGTTATCAGAGTATAGTTACAATTTAGTATGTTGTAATTTGGAGACTGTGACACAAACACTAATGAACAAACAGGAACGATTTAAATACTTTAACATAGGATTGAGTTGTAGTATCCATGCATTCGAATAACATATTCGTCCAGTAATTTGTATTGATGTTATCTTCTTAAAAAGTAGATATATGAGCCAATTATCTATCGTTGTTGCATTTGATGGTAATAATCAAATATATCCATTGTTTTTTGGCATTGGTCATTGGGAAGATCACGACATATAATATTGGTTTTTAACAAAGTTGAAAGATTGTTTAGGTAAGGTACCTCATTTAGCAATAATTTCATATTAATATGTCATTATCTTCTCTAAAATGGCTGAAGTCTTCCCAAGTGTGCATCATGACTATTATTGTCATTACTTTCATTGTAACATACGATCCAAGTACAAAAAAAATGCAAAAGTCACATGGATGTATTGGAAAGTAGCTACGAAATATACAAAGTATGAATTTCAAGAGATAATGAAGTCATTGTCCCATATGCACCCTAATGTAGCAATGTACATCAAGGCATATTTCCCAGGCCATATGTATAATATAATGATTACCGATATCATCGAGTCATTTAATACACTTGTCAGACATGCTCAAGGTTTGTCTATTACTATGTTTGCCAAGTTCATTAAAGGTACATTACAATGATGGTTTTATGAAAGGAGAAATCATACAAGTAAGTACATGTTCAATAATATAACATGTTATAAATATGTTTATGTGTACTTATACTTAATTACTTACTATATTTGTTTATATTTAAATAATTTGTAGATGTTTGCACTAACTTAATAACATCTTGTGCAAAAGAGAAAATTGTCAAATGTGTGCGAAAGTCTTCAAACTTGGAGATGCGTCTTATTACATCTTTATGATATGAGGTTTTGGGTAGTGGCTAATACGATGGTGTGGTTGACCTTGCAGAGCAGACATATACATGCCAAAAATTTCAACTATCACAAATTCCTTGCAAGCATGCCATTGTCGTAGCAAGATATATGAAGCTCGCCACTTGTGACACTGTCTTTTACAATTTACACAGAGCCTGTCAATCCATTAAAGGATCAATCAAAGTGGTTGCATGTAGAGGAGTAGCGTGTTATATATTCACCATTTGTCCGTCATCATCATGCAGGACATCCAGCAAATAAAAACAAACGTCTTTCACAAAGTGAGGTTATTAAATAATAAATTTGTAATCGATGTTAGAAATCTGGGCTTACAAGATAGAATTGTAAGAGTCTTGTTTTGATACCTCAGTCCATACTATCAAGTTCAATAAATAAAAAGAAAGACTAGAAATAACTACATTTGTGATTGTTTTTGTTCATTTAGATATAAAATTTGTGATTGTACTTGTTACTTCATATATAAAGTTTGTGATTTGTGCTTTTAATTTTATCTATAAAACTTACGATTGCACTTGTTAATGTATCTATAAAATTTGTGATTATAATTGTTATATATGTGAATGTTGATTTCATATATCCATTTTTTGTCTTTTTTGTTGACTTGACTGATTGCTTATAGTAATTATATAAAGAACAAACGCATATAAGTATATACATAAACATATAGACATACTAACACATATATAAATGAATGAACATATATAAATATACAAATGCATATAACATAAATGTCAATCTGTATCCTAAAAAAATAATTGTGTGGTTAAGCACGTGCATAAGTGTAACAAGTCTTCAGCCTCAAAGGATGAAGGTCGACCAAGTGTCAAACACTCGATGTAGCGTAACATGAACACACCATACTCCCCTGATAGGCCACCTACTGTTAGGGGATTATATTGGTTAATCAAAGTGTTTAACAAATATTACAATATATACAATTAACAGTGTACGTACCTCTATTATCAAAATAGATGTCAATATGGTATCTCTCCTCATTGTGGCCTTATTAACCCTAGGGCACTATCATAATGTCAACATTAATGAGTTAATAAGGAATCAAAAATCCAATATTGAATTCAAATATAACATATACAGACGATGTTATATTTACTTGAACTATCAAAGAACGTGTTTATAGAGAATCCTCATTGGGGGATCCATCATCACTGACATCCTATAACAATATTAATATTTCATATTGGTTAATCAAAATATTTAACAAAGATTACAATATATATAGTCAACATTGTACGTATCTCTACTATTGAAACATATGTCAATATGGGATCCCCCTTTGATATGGTCTCATCAACCCCAAGGCACTGTCACAATGTCGACATTAATGAGTTAATAGGGAATCACAATAGAATGTTGAATTTAGATATAACATAGACAAACGACGTTATACTTATCTAAAGTATTAAAGAAGGTGTTAATAGGGAAACCTCATACGATGATCTCTCATCACCAATATCAAAAGTCAATATAGGATCGTCCCTCATAAAAAAATTGACACTATAACAATATCAACAATCACAAGTTAATAGATAATCAAAGTATTTCTAAAATAACATCTCCAAGATACTCTAATAGTTTAATACTTACCTCGACTGTAGGTGGAGATCTGAATGTGAGACCCCCCTTTGATGGTCCATTATTATCATCATGATGAGATTGTAACAACATATACAATTATTGTAGGGTTTACATGTTTGCATATTTAATTAACATGCATATCATTAACTTTTTTACCTGCATGACAATATTTATGCGTAGATGAGATCATGTGTCCTTCAGACGAGTCATTTATCCTCTATACAAGTCATCTGATCTAATATAAGATTGCCCATCGAGCCAATGCAACATCAAAGTAATGAATGGAGAAATCATGTCCAGTGGCATGGGGATCATCTTATGTGTACTTGGTGGCAAAGGGTGAAAAAAAGGCTTTGGTGATACACGCTCAATGGCAGGGGTCATAACAAGGGCGTCAATAGGAGTGGGCTCTATGACAATGGGCTAAACAAAAGTCTCGATATAAGTAACAATCGAAGAAACAATATGTATAGGAGTAGATAATGCTTCTCTTGATGAGAATGAGAAGGATGTTGATGAAGAAGACTATTTATCCAACATTCCTATCTATCGAACAATGTCATCAAACCAGTCTACGACTTTCTCAACCAAAGTTAAAACTAATAGGAAATTAACATTATCCTACAAATTTTGTTTAAGTAAACTTTATTATACCTTATTCATATTTTAATTAATAACAAATTATTACCTACTGTATCTTCGATAAAGATAGTTAAGATAACATCTCATCCCAGAATATCTTTCATGTGCCAACATACGTGCAAATCCTAAAACTAATGTGATATCCACCTATTGATTTAGTGTGTCCAATATCTTGTATATCTAAAACTGTAATTTCAACTTAAATTGTTACACTAAAAAATTATAATAGTATTAAATCGTTTCTATTTTAATTATAATTTTTTTAAATTAAAAATGATACAATTACCTAGAAAGCTAACGAGAACCCCATGATACTATATTGTTTCATAAGATTCTCCTTCTTTTTTACAAGGTTGAAATTCATACAAATTCGGGAGATATTGTCATAAATAGATCAATATGTCATCTGTCACACCCGTACTCTCCATGGGCATGCTTTGAAACTATTAAAATGATCAATTAGTTGTAATATCTTTTGGGGAATTGTTTTTCTCAAATCACTCCCTAATAATCTCATGTGAAGATAATAAAATAGGGCCAACTTTACTGCATCAGTGTCGTCCTCCCCCTAAGGCCTCTATTAGAAAACATGATTTAGATCGACATATGTAACTAACTTATGCATGTGGAAATATGTATGTTAGATTCGATCTGTGGCTTTCAACAAAGTATACATGTCAATATCCAATATTCGATTGAATCAAAGGCCTGTCATAATGGCAAACTCTTACAGGCTAAACTTGATGTCAACCTCATTAATTCTAAACCATAACTCATCACTCGAGTTCGCCTTGTTTACCCCTTTTAAGATCAAGGAGTGTACTAACACTCCACTGAATCAGCTTACCTTAAGGTCAAGGAAGTGCCCAAAACAAATACATCAAAACATTTATAATTGCCTTTCTATCAATATTTTTTTAATCATGACTCCCACATCTCTATACCCATATATAGTAACTTGAGCCTTAAAATGTTTTTTGATAGAAAATCTCATTTCACCCTTTCTATTATCCCATTTTCTTTTTTGTAAGGCTCTCTGTAAAAAAATTAAATTGCAATTATATCAATTTTATATTAAAAATGAGTCAATCCTTAACACAAATATTTTATTTAGAAAAACGGACATTAAATTCGAATTCTACACTTCAAAAAACCTTTAAATGAAAAAATTTCAATTTACCCTCTCATATAAAAAATATCAAAACACATATAATTAAAAATTTTCATTCTGCTTCCAACCCTCACCACATGAATTTGTGTGGTTAGGGTTGGATTCAAGCCGAACCGAGCTCGAGCTCGGCTCGATTTATTTATGGGCGGCTCAAGTTTGACTCGAGCTCGACTCGAGTTGAACTCGGCTCGACTCGAGTTTGGCTCATTTTTGGCTCGGCTCGGCTCGGCTCATTTTTCATATCAAAACGATATCATTTTGTATATATATGGATCAAAACGACGTCGTTTTGTATAAAAAATTTTTAAAAAAATCTACCGAGCCAATCTGAGCCAGCTCGAGCTCGGTTCAAGCTTGATCGAGCCGAGTAGAGTCTGGCTCGTTTCGGGCTCGAACCGAGCCGAGCCGAGCTCGAGCTCGAGTTGGCTCGACTCGAGTCTAGCCCTATGTGTGGTGGGAAAACTTTAAAAAATTGTAATTTACATGTTAACCACATGAATTCATATGTCAACTTATTTTAAAAATTTACACTTTTGCCTTACACACAATTCAGTATTTAAAAACTTACACTTTGGCCCTAACCACATGAATTCATGTGGTCCAAAAAGTTTGAAAAATGCGTAAAATCTCCTCGCCTCCAAGAAATGTTATCATACGAATTCATGTGGTGAACAAAAACGTCGCATGGTGATTGTCGATTTTGTGTGGTAAGATTTCACCTTCCAAACTTCATTTTTCAAATACCATTTCGTAAATAATCAACTTTACACCTGATCTAACACAAATATCCTAAGAAAATTAAGTCAAAACACCAACAAATCAAGCAATTTCATCAAATATTTCTATTCGAAACCCTAAGTCTAAACACCCAAATATTGCATCCAATCAACTAAATCTTATAGTAAAATGCATAAAAACATGATAAGAATTGTTTTACTAATCTTTTCATCAATTTTGGTTGCCAAAAACGTCACCAAATTTGCCTGAGAAAATTGGTTAAAGCATCTATGATTTCATGCACCCAAATACGCAATTTTGTGTGGCTGGGAAAGAAGTTTCATCGTTTTCTTCTTTTATTATGAAGGGCATTTTCGTCTTTACAATGAAATAAGGTAGTTTTGTTTACATTTAAAAAGTTTGGGCAAATGCGTTTTGACCCCTCAAGTTTGGGTAATTTAATTAATTTTCCCATTTTATATTACTAATTGTCGTATCTAATTAAAGAAAATTCTTTAATTTATCGATGCTACCACAATAGACTTACTTTTTGTAACTACATCTTTGTGGCTTACCTTACACTTGAGTAAGAATAACTATATTCCATACGCTTCGCTAGTAAGAAGAATCAACTAACTCGCATGTTTGGCCTTCAAATAGTGTCACTTGTAATTTTTGCTATACATGTTACTATCACCGTTCTCTTAACGATTATTAATAACATAATTTCTTTTTTGTTTTTTATAATTATTAGTAATCTTTAAAATATTATCATAATGAAAAAACTTAATCTGCTCTAAACGAAAAAAGATGTGCAATTGATTAGGATAACTTAACTTTTGTAGACTCAATTGATTGGTAATGGGTGCAATGTAAACATTGTAAGAGAGATCGTGTAAAGTTTATGTTAGACAGTTTCTATTGTAGTGTTTACATTGTACCATTTCCTAATCAATTAGTTCTACAAAAGTGAAGTCATTTTAATCGTTTTCACACATTTTTCTTTTAGAATATATTACGTATTTTCATTATCAACATATTTAAAAAAAAAAAATAATTAACAAAATTTTAAAAACAAAATAGAAATTAAGTTATTAATAGACATTAATGGAATAATGACAATAGTAGGTATAGAAAAATGTGAGAGACATTATTAGACTATTACTTACACAAGTTATTTGGGTCTTTTTGGTGGTTAAACGTATGAAAAATAGTTATTCTGACAAGTGTCTGGTAAATCAAAGAGACGTAGTTAAAAAAAACAAATATATTGCAGTGTTACTAAAAAATAAAGAGTTTTATTTAACTAGATAAGATAATTAATAATACAAAATGATTTAATATTATCTGAAAATATAAACAAAATCTGATTTGAGGGATCGATTTGCAATTTACAATTTTCATTTATATTGATTTAAAAGAAAATTTATATTAGTAAATTTAAATATTTATTTAAAAAGTTTTTTAGATTAATATATATAGGTCGACCTATTGAAGGTTTGACTTTATAAACATAGAGTCAAATCGTGACCCTTATATATTTGTAGGGTTAGTCCAATCGAAATGCCCTCAACTATGTGAGCTTAGAGCTCGATATGACCATTAGATTCAATAAGTCATGCCACAGTTTATCCTGTCTAGCCCAATGTTGTCTTTATTAGCATGAATTGTCTTTGTCATGTTTATATAAGTAGGAGAGTGATATCTTCATATAATCCATTGTCAAAATTGAAGAAAACTTCAAACATAAGTTAGATTTTATAAATATCCTCAAGATAAATACGAATATTATGTTAATAAACTAATCGTGTTTGTTGATGTATGAATGTTACCATGAACTTTAAAAATATTATACTTTCGTTGCTATTCGTAACATTTTGAATCTATGAATATTTTAACAACAAAAAAAGAGTATTCCAACAATGCGTTGACTAATTATCTTTTATGGGTCCTTCTATGAACTGTAGTCAAGGAAAAGTGGTTAATGGGAAAAGAAAATATTCAAAATATGTTGAGAATTTTTAATTTAAAAAAATGCATAAAGAAATAAGGAGTGGTCATGGATGACGTCAAAGAGGGAACAATCATGGCCCACCTAAAATATCTTAAAGATATCAAACTGAGTTGATACGATGCATTTAGTCGCACCTCAATTGATGACGTATTTGAAATACGCTCATCGTTTTTGAACATGACGTATTTTCAACACTCCCATTCTCCAATACGTTCTTGTTGCCCAAGAAATCATCAGTTCCCCTTTACAATTTTATATCACTTTCTAACCTCTACCTTTTAATTAGACAGAAGAGTCGGCTCTGTTAGGTCAAATTTGTCATGACCGTGATGCCATGCTAATGTCTATCCATCCACCAATTTTGCTTAACATATAAAAATGATCAGATTCATGACACAATTTAAAACTTTTTGAGCCTTTAATAGGTTGTTTACATATTTTTATGAATTGACTCGCTATTTTATTTTTGCAATATTTTTTAATAAATTTAAATATTATTTAATTATTATATTATTTTTATTTGATGAATTTACAGATATATCCCAAAGCCCTTGGTATGACTTGTGGTTTGATATGATTCACAATTTTATGGACTTTGCACTTGCAAGCCGTGGGAAAAAGTTAGGAGTCTTAAACGTATTGTGAGTTGACTGACTTTCTTGACATGTTTAGTATTTATCTATAATCTAAAGTTTTTCATCATTTTTTTTTTTTTCAAATTCTTTGTCTTTTCAATTTTTGAAGAGTCAAAACAATTGAATGATTATATAAAGGTAAATTATCATTAAAATTAATTATTATAAATTAATAATGTATTTAGTTAAATGAAATTATAAATAATTATTATTTTTAATTAAAAATAATAAAAATTATTAAGATATTATTTTATTTTAATATATTATTAAAAGTAAATTTATTGAATTAGGGTAAAATAGTAATACAGTTAAAAATACTTTCCAAATTTTTAGCACTCTAAAAAATATAATAATTATATTATCTTCTATATTATTTGTTATATCAGTTTGATAATAAACTATTACAATTTTATTTTAAAATCAAAATAATTAAACAAAATAATATCATTAATAAAATACTAAAATAATTTCTTATGTTGAAATTAAACACACCTTAAATGCTCATTAGTTACTCAAATTTTATATATAAATAATAATATATTATTATATTATTAAATAGTTAAAAATTAAAAATAAAATAATATTTAATCATATAATTATATATTTTTATTTGTATACAAAATTATTCATATAATATCATTGAAATTTTAATATTTTCAATGTGATATAAAATTTCAACCATTCCATAAAAAATGCGATGTAGTCAGAAAAAAAAAATTATTTGTGCATTATGGAATAAGAATAAATGAAAAGTTTACAGATTTAGTGATATTTCCAATAAGAGAATTTAAAAAAAAAAAAAAAAAAGAGGCACGCCAAAGGATAAAGATGTAGGTTGAATAATTTGACCTGAAGTATATATAAATATAATAAGAGAGAAAGTCACTTCTTATCCTATCAGTGATGTCGCTATTAGATAATTAAAAGCGAGGTGGCAGAATGCAAGTGGAGCAACAGAAAGCACAGAGGGGAGCTAAAAGCAGAGGATCAACTGTTGACCGAGGACCAAACGATGACAGCCAGCGGCAACAAAAGACGTTAAGCCGACTTTAAAGTTAAATAACAGAAACAGACAAAGTTTGTGACGGAAGCAGTGACAGAAGAAGGCAAAGCGGGACGGCCACGCGTGTGAGTAACTAATCAGAATGAAGAAACGTGGCCACTGTCCAAAGGCTGCGGTCAGCTTTGCTGTGAAAAAGAAAAGGGAAGGTTCTTGTTCCTATTCTTTTTACCTTCGCCTGCTCCGCCATTTCTTTCTAAGGGCCCACCACCCACACGTGACTAAATGAAACACCTCCTATAAAACCACGCATTTCAAACTGAAATTTGGTTCATCGGCCAGAGTTTCAGAGGGCAAGAAAGAGAGAAAGAAATAAAGAACGAAAGAAAGAAAGAGAGAGAGAGAGAAAAAGCAAAAGGAAAACAAATAAAGATTTGGAAGATGAACGGATCTTCAGAGCTTGTTTTACCACCAGGGTTTAGATTCCACCCAACAGATGAGGAGTTAGTTTATCACTATTTGTGTAGAAAATGTAGCGGCTTGCCTATTGCTGTGCCAATTATCGCTGAAATTGATCTCTACAAGTTCAGTCCATGGGAGCTTCCTGGTATTTGTTTCTCTTCTATTTTATTTTTAAGAAAATTTCAATTGTTGAGCGGACCATTTAATTTAGAAATCATGGGTGGTTGATTTTTTATTTGATTAATTTGTTGGATTTTGTTTTGTGTGTGTAGCAAAGGCGCTTTATGGTGAGAAAGAATGGTACTTTTTTTCTCCAAGAGACAGAAAATATCCGAACGGGTCAAGGCCTAACCGGGCGGCCGGAAATGGGTATTGGAAGGCGACAGGGGCGGATAAGCCCATTGGAAAGCCCAAAGCAGTTGGTATAAAAAAAGCACTTGTCTTTTATGCTGGAAAAGCTCCTAGAGGAATCAAAACCAATTGGATCATGCATGAATATCGCCCAGCTAATGTTGATAGATCTCCTTCCAATAAGAACAACTTAAGGGTACTTAATCTAATTATATCTTTAAAAAAAACAAATTTGAATTTAATTATATTGATTACTAGTTGATTAACATTGTTTTTTTGCTACTAATTAATTGCAGCTTGATGACTGGGTCTTATGTCGATTATATAACAAAAAGGGAAGGATAGAGAAGCATTACCCTATTGATAGAAAAGCAATGGAACTACCAGAAATGGAGGAGCAAAAGCCTGACATTAAACTTTCGGCTCAAAATTTGACAATGTATCCACAGCAATCACCAATGAATAATGACTTATTACACATGGACACTTCAGATTCGTTACCGCGATTACATACGGAGTCGAGTTGCTCGGAGCACGTATTGTCGTCGCCGGAGATCACCTATGACAAGGAGGTGCAAAGTGAAGCTAAATGGAATGAGTTGGAAAATGTATTTGATGATTTTGAATTCAATTACTTGGACAGCTTCCAGGATAACCCATTTGGTTCACAAGTGCAGTATCAAATGGAGCAATTATCCCCATTACAAGACATGTTTATGCTTCTACAGAAGCCATTTTGATCAAATTATCAGTAAAAAAATACATTCTTTGTATTACATTGGGATTTATACGGTGGGCCAAGCTATAGTTAAGTCCTTGTTGGTGAAGTTGCACGTGTGGGGCGGTGGGGCGACTTTTCAAAGTCGTAAAAATCAGCTGAGGTGACTTCTAGCAAATGTGTGCAAATGGGTTGTTAGTCTTCGTAGGACAATCAATTCTTATTGGTGAAACATTGTAAAAGAAATTTTTTATATGGAAATATAAATATGATTATTTTTATTTTTAAATTCGTTTACATGTCAATTCTCAATATATATATATATAAGATGGTCAACAAGCATTTATAAAGGGAGATTGACTCCTAGTTTTTTTAATTGGAAAAAACAAAGAAATTATTATTTTTTCATTTCTGTAGTCTCAATTCTATTATCTGCATTCATTCTCTCCAATAAGACAAGCATGGCATTATGGGTATTTCGTATCTCAAACATCATCGGATGGCATACCTACCCAAGGGTAAATTTTATTCCACCAAAAGTTTGGGAAAATCACAATTCCCACCCTCTGAATTTGTAAACTACAAACTCTCATCCAAAATTTAACTTTGTTTTTATTTAAAAAAAAAATTAACAGACAAAAAGGTATAAAGTGAATTTCAACTATTTCCTAAAATTTTGATAAAAAATGGTCAGAATTGATTGCACAAGATTATACTTTATCATAATTGTGATTTTAACTATTTAATTGTACCTTTAAAAATATAATTTTGGTTGAATCACATTTATAAAAAGTGTGATTTAACTAGATCATACCTTAATTAGAGTGACTTAAACCAATTATAGTATTATATTTTCTTCACAATGAAAGTAGTTGGGAAGAAGATGTTAATTAAAGATTTTGATTGAAATATGTGAAAGAAATTTCCAACCAAGATTTAAGAGTTGGTCTATTATATTTTTTTTATTTTTTTTTGGTAAGTAGAGTTGGTAAGTAGGTTTGATAAAATGACATATTCACATCCTTTATGTTTGAAAAAACCAATTTTCTATCTATTTGTTGAAGTCAATTATTAGTTTTAACAATCAACTGATATTTATGACTTTTTTTTTCAAAATATTATAATATAAAGTGCACATGGTGTGTAAGTATTATTTTTCAAAACTTACAAGAGGCAAATAGAAATTTCTCCTATCATGTTTAAGAAATTATTAGGGGTATGTACTGTTTCGTTTGGTATAGTTTGAAAGTTTTTTTTTTTTTTAAATTTTCAAACTAAACTGAAAAATACAATTTAGATTACAGTTTAAACCATAGTTATCAGTATCCTATGATACACAATACATGTTCTATGACACGATATGATACAGATGAAAAATTATATATATTATAAAGTGTGTTGAATTAATATAATATAATAAATATATTATATGATACGATATATAGTATTTGTAACACCCTTCTCTAGATATATACTCCTGTACAGAGTATGACCCGAAGAGATATGCACAACTGGATTACTTGGTTTGAAAACCATAAAATAGCATAATAATAAATACTTAATCTTTAAAGCATGCAAAAATGTGACATTTGGGATATAATTTGAAATACCTCACTTATTAAATTCCATTAATGTAGTTGTCTGAAAACTTAATATAAGTAATTATTGTGCATAACAACTTAGGAAATTATATCTAGAATGACATAAATCCATAAACAGAAAAAAATCTATAAAAAGATAATTTTGACCTTTGACCTCATTTAGCTGCTCAGCTGGACCACTAGTTCTTATGCATGTCCTACTACTCACTTTTACTTACAAAACAACATAAGAGGAATGCATGAGTGAAAACATTCAATAAGTCAGTGACGTCTCAACACCTTGAATAATATATAAAGCCGATAAACTTGACGTTTCATTTGTGAATCTGGATGTGGTCACTGTTGGACCTTTAGGTGTTTTAATTATATCAAAACTAAGTTTAAAATTGTTAATATTTAATGCAATAATTAGGTTTATGACATAAAATATTTATGACCGAAAGATGGGCAAAATTTTATGCTTTCAAACTTTTAGACACGAGACACCCATTGCCAAATATTGAACATCCTTTGTCTGTCTCATGCACATCCCTATGCTTAATGGATAGGGACGCTCGTCTAAACTTGGAAGATGACCTTGTGATGTTTATCCCCTCTCCAATGTGTTCAAAAGCTAATTTGGGATGGTCAACAAAGCCAACATGGTGAGACCCCCGTTCCATTGTCTATCCCCTACTCATCCTTTTATGTTTGAAGCATTCTAGAATTTTGAAGATGCAAGACAAGATGCCCATCTCAGTAAAAGGAATGTTGATCCCTCAAGTGGCTTTTTTAAACAATTCAACCATCGGATATATGATTCAAAGCTTCCAAAGTCAAAATATGTAAGAAGACTTCCATCCCTCAATATAGGACGCCCATTTAGTTGTGTTTTCAAGGTCAAAACATCATTTTCGTAAGTCAACGACTACTAAAATAATCTAATAGATCTTTCAAATCTTCAAGCTATATAAACAAGATGGATTGAAGTCAAAAGAGTTAAGAACATATCCAAAGCATCCAAGCATTATCATTTCAATCTTTAAGCTCTTAATCTCTCTCGAGAAACCTCGAACTCAAATCTTTAAGAGAAACTCTTGTAAATATTAGTAAAATCAGCCTATTTGAGGCATATACTACTTGAAATTCTTCTTTCAATTACATTTGGGTGAAATCCTGTATCACTATTGTAAAAGGGTGCAATCCTAATTCAATTAGTGTAATCCAAAAGTGATTTGAGTGGAAACTTCAAATTGGTTACTTGAAGAAGTAGATATAAGAAGCTTGGGATGAAAAGCTCTGAACCACTCTAAAACTCCTAAGCATTCTCTCAACCCTTTTCTTTTTACTTTATGCTTTGTTTGATTATTTGATTGTTGTTTGTGGAAAGTTGATTAAAAATTTTATTTGATAAGTTTGTGATTTTTTAATTAATCCTATTCAGTCCCCTTTAGGATTAATTTTCCATAAAGAGTTTTTCAATTGGAATCAGAACTTGGACTCTAGGTTTATAAATTTTAATAAATTTTAGATTTTAAGATCATTTGATAATAACAAACACTTTTACACAGACTTTTAGTAAAGGACAATGCACCACTAAACCACCTTATTTTTAGAGTAAACTACAATTAGTGGAAGATTAGAATAAGATTGCACATTAGATCAATAGACTATAAGTTGTGAAAAATTATTGAACATAGTGACTTTGTACCTAAAAATCCCATACCGAATGAGCCTAAATGTGAAATTGAATATAATGATAAAAATGAGAAAATGTTGAGTTTAAATGCTTAAGCCATAAAAATACTATTTTGTGCATTAGACTCAACCAATTTTAATAGAGTTTCTGCTTATGAAACAACAAAAAAGTTTAGACCGTCATTTAAACAACACTGAAGTCACACTAGAGCTTCTTTTTCATGTGTGAAAATTGTTTGAAATGAGGATGGGGGAAAGCATAACAGATATACATAAGAGATTTTTGAACTTGCAAAATGACTTGCAGGGTTTTGGAAAGAGATTCAAAACCATAGAATTGGTAAAAAAAGTGTTAAGATCACTACCGAAATTATGGACCATGAAGGCAATGACAATTGATGAATCCAAAGACCTAACTAAGATGGGAATGAATGAACTCATAGTAAGTCTCTTGACTTATGAGATGAAGAGACAACCAAAGGAAGAGGAAGCACAACCAAAAAGGGACATTGCCTTAAAGGCGATTGAGAAAGATGAGGAAGATGAAGAATCTTCAATGGATGAGGAAGATGTAAGACTCCTAGCTCGTAAATTTAGCAAATTTCTTTCAAAGTCCAAGAGGAATAAAGGAAAGAGTTTCAATCAAACAAAGGGAAAAGAAATAAAAGAGAAGGAGATCATGTGTTATGAATGCAAGAAATTGGGCCATATTAGACAAGAATGCCCTCTCTTCAAAAAGAAGAGAAAAAAGAAAAAGGAAAAAAAATTCAAAAGAAAAGTACTCGGACCACTTAGAGTGGAAATGATGACTCAAGTGATGAAAGCAAACAAAAGGAAGAAAGGGCCAATTTTTGTTTCATGGCCAAGAACAACTCGAAGGAAGAGGTAGATAATCCAAACTCTTACTCATTTAATGAATCATATGATGCATTTGAATCATTATTAGTGGAATATAAATGCATTAGTTCAGAGAATAAATCATTAAAGAAAAACTTTGCATATATAAGAGATGAGTTAGAAAATATTAAAAAGGAACTTAGAACTAGTTTTGCATGAAAAGGAATATTTGATTAGGGAATTAGATATCATAGAAAGTGAAAATATTAATTAAAAAAGAAAGTCGATAGTTCTAATGAAATATTAGATAAATTAAAAGTTGACACAAAAAGGCTAGATGAAATGTTAGCATCATAAAGGTTTAGGTTAAATAAAAAAGGTCTATGTTATAATGAGGCTAACCATTTCATTAAAAATCATAGGCAATTAAGGAAACATCATGCATATTGTGCTTTTGAGTTCCTAAAGGGACTCTCAAGGCTAACCCTATTAGGCAAACCAAAGAAATCTTAAATGATTTTGTTCTGTAAGTATGCCTTGAAGCCAAGAGCAAAAAGTCAAACAAATGGTACTTGGATAGTGGGTGTTCAAGGCACATGATAAGAAACAAAAGCATTTTCATCTCTTTGAAAGCCAAGGATGGTGGAAACATCAACTTTGGTGATAATTCCAAAGGGAAGGTAATCGACATCGATACCATAAGTAACTATTCTATCTCAATTAATGATGTTTTGCTTGTTAAAGGTCTCAAATATAATTTACTTAGTATTAGCCAATTATATGATAATGTTTTCAAAATTTGTTTTTATTCTTTGTGTTGTGAAATTTTTGACACTTGCACTGATGTCATTGCATTTATAGGTCGTAGGCATTCAAATGTATACATTATAGTTTTGTATGACATTTCATCTAGAGATTTATACCTCATGTCAACTAAGGAAGAAGACATGTGGTTTTGGCATAGGAGATTATAACATACAAGCATTGATGTCATAGAAAAACTTTAAAAAAGAAATTTTGTCAAAGGTTTATCAAAATTAGTTTTCAAAAAGGACCAAATTTGTGATGCATGTGCTTTATGAAAACAAATAATAATTTGTTTTAAAAACAAAAATTGTATTTTAACTTTTAGACCTGTACAATTATTGCATATGAATTTGTGTGGACCATCTAGAACTACAAGTATAGGTAGAAAATATTATTGTTTTGTGATAATTGATGATTTTTCAAGATTTATATAGGTCTTACTTCTTGCACATAAAAATAATGCTTTCAAAACATTTGTTCTATTCATTAAGAAATTGTAAAACAAATTAGGTCATGCAATTACATACATTGGAAGTGATCATGGAAAAGAATTCGAAAATTCAGATTTTGAAACAGATTGTGATGAGCATGGCACTGAGCATAACTTTTTGGCACATAAGATTTCTTAACAAAATGGAGTTGTTAAGAGGAGAAATGTACTCTTGGTAGAAATGGCTAGGATCATATTGTGTAAGCATAATTTACAAAAATCTTTTTCAAGTAAAGTTATCAATACCGCGTGTTACATCATTAATAGGGCCAAGATTAGGTCAATCCTTAAAACACTTCATATAAGTTATTCAAAGGGAAAAAATATAATATTGCATATTTTAATCCATTTGGTTGTAAGTGCTTTGTGTTAAATAATGAAAATGATAACTTAGAAAAATTTGATGCTAAATTGGATGAAGCAATTTTTCTTGGCTATTCATCAACCTTCAAAGCGTATAAAGTCTTCAACAAAAGGGAACTTATTGTTAAAGAATTTATACATGTTATTTTTTATGAATCTTTTTCCAAATGTGTTAATAGGGATAATAAAGATGAGGTAGAAGAGCTCACAGAGGATTTGCAAATAAAAAAAGCTCTTAAGCCTAAAAAAGAAGAAAACCAACTTGAGGTAGTGTCATATGAAGTTAATCTTATGCAATCTTAAGAACCATAAAGGGAATTCGCATTCTCAATGGTGAAAGATGAGGTTAAGGAAGGAAAAATCATTGAAAACCTATCACAAGGTGTAAGGACAAGGGTCTCTTTATGGAACACATGCGAGTTTATGACATTTTTATCACAAATGGAGCCAAAAAGAGTAGATTAGACATTGCAAGATGAGAGTTAGGTATTGGCCATGCAAGAGAAGTTGAACCAATTTAAGAGGATCTGGGTATGGGAACTAGTTTCAAGGCCAACACATCATCCCATTATACACACAAAATAACAAAATGGATGAGTTCAGTGTTGTTGTTCAAAACAAGGCAAGACTAGTTGCCAAAGGGTACTCTCAAAAGGAAGAGATTTTTTTAAGATGATGCAAGATGAACTTGACATAAGCATGATAGTGGCGTTTAACTACTTCCTTGGATTTTAAATCAAACAAACAAAGGAAGGAATTTTACTTAACCAAGCCAAATATGTCAAAGACCTTCTCAAAAGGTTTAATATGCAAGATGCTAAGGAGCAACCCAATCTTATGAGCACCTTACTTAAATTGGATATGGATGAGAGAGGTAAAAGTGTCGAAACCGAAGCATATAGAAGCATGATATGTGCATTATCATATTTAATCGTATCTAGGACTGATATCATGTTTAGTACATGCATGTGTGCACATTTTCAAGTGAATCATAAGGAATCATATCTAAATATTGTGAAAAAAATTTTGAGATACCTTAAGGGAACCTCAATCATTGGTTTATGATATTCTAAAGGATCTTCATTCAAATTGCAAGTATTTTTGGATGTCAATTTCGAAGAATGTCAAATAGATAAGAAGAGCACAAGTGATACTTATCAACTTAGTATGCTTAAAAACAAGTATTTGCGATTTTGTGCTTATTTGATACATGTATATGCTTAACATGTTGATTATAATGTGTTTGGATGATTTTGATGATTATTGACATGCTTCTGCACTTATGTGTGTACATATATACTCATAACATGATTAAATGCATATTTACATATACTGATATGGATATGTGTGACATTGCATATTTATGACATTTAGTTATTGTCACATATCACTTTGATGATTTTGAATGTGTTGGTATGCTTGTTTAAGGCTATGAGTACTTATATTGCAATATATGTTTATAATACATATGTTACACTATGCATTTCATTAATATTCAAGTTTCGGTGATTCGAACATATGTTTAAAGTCATTTAGATAGTAGACCACATTGAATATATCCTCAAAATAATAAAAAAATCCAAGAATTATTTATTGAGTTGTGAAACGGTCATCCTATTTGAGTGTTTAAAAATAAAAGAAAAATAGGGGTAGGACGCTCGTCCCATCAGGGGATGGTTGTCCCTAAGGTTATATAAATCATAATCTAAAAACCTTTTTCTTGATTTCTCTAACTACACCAACCAAATGACCATTATCTCCTTCTCTATCACATGAAAATAGCTTTCTGGCTACTGTCATTACACAAAACACCAGCTCTTGCATCATCGTCTTCTGTCATGCCCTCTATCACTATTTTCCACTTTAACCACAACATTTTTTTGGCACCTCTTGTGTCAACCATCACCAAAATTAAGTTTTTGACATTGTTTTGCATGAACATTCATCATGCATAACATTTCCATCATTTCCTTAACATTTCGCATGAATTTTAGCCTTCAGCTCAATTGCTTAAGCTTTAGCCACTGTTTACCACTATGAATTTGTTGGGTTATTCAAGTTTTGGGTTGTTTTCAAGTTGCTCTTATTCACTATGACACCAAAAAGTCAATCCCGAGGAAGTTGTCAAACCAAAATTTGTGGAATTGCTATTCGAAATGGGATACATCGGGATGTCATTCTTAAGCTTAAAGGTTACGATATTCTTTCAAGTAGAGCCCTTAACGAACATGTTTTAAGAGTTTTTAGTATTTAGGATGTATTATTTGGAATTATTTATGGTGTTAGATGGACCAAGTTGTTCCAACTCGATCCGTATTATATTGAATTATGAGTGTATGAATTCTACAATAGCCTAGAATTGAGTAAAAGGTTCCAAGGTTAACTTATTAATTATATCATGAAATTTTGGTTAAAAGGAACATATTATGAAATAACACCAGAAGATTTAACAATATGGCTTAAGTGTGTGTTGAATGTCCCTACTGATTTTGATGCACAAATAGCTTGGGAAACATTGGGCGGTGTCAGGAGATATAGGAAGAGTATTAAATCAAGTGTATTGCATAGTCTTGTCATGCATATTATTCATCACATGATAAAATATACCCTAAATGTACTTGATCAAACCAATGGTTAAGTGACATTAAGGGACCTTACATTATTGGATACAAGCTTCCATGGTTGTTAGGTGTATATAACCCATTGACTAATTTATAAGATCAATTAGATTAAAGATGCTATGGAAACACACTTATTATTGTTATTACTGAGGGTCTTGGGATCCAAATGGAAGAAAGAGACCAACCGTATGTCAAGAGATTTGCTAAGAAAGACTATATTGGTTTTGAGACCCTTTCTCGAATAAACAAGATCCACAACATTTCTCAAGATGGGTGGCAACTTGGTGAGCCTTAACTTATGCAAGATGTTTTTCCTTTTAAGTAAGAAAATGTAGATCAATTCAAGTTACCCATTTTTCATCGAGTAACATTTTTGAATCTAGTTTGAGATCTAAAACAACGTACCAAGTTGAAGGTGAATAAGAATGAACTATTTAGGGTTAACTCGCGAACATGATGAGCATCATTGAAGAGGGTTTCCAGTCCCTCCATCTTAACATTGAAGAAATGTATACACGATTGAACTAGCAAAAAGAAAGAATAAATGGTATAAGCATAATGGTCACTATTATGGATGCACATCATTCTAACTCCCTTCAATGTCACGATGAGCTTTATTAGATACATAAGTAGATCATCTAGACTTAGGCTTAGATTATGCAGAGGCAAGATGAAATTATTAAGGATCAAACTTGCTTCTAACAAGAGCTTTGAGATTTGATTGAGAAATTCCATTGACCATCTCTACATGCATTTATAATATCTCATGTTTTTCTGCATCCTTTTGGGGCATATTATCATTCTCCTTACATGGCTCATAGTTTTTTTTATTTTATGCTTACCCGACCTTACGGGACCTTGACTTATAATTGTCCATGATTATCTATGTTGTTTGTTATGTTTGTTTTGCCATGCTTATTTTTTTGATATTATGAATCAACATATTCATGTTGATGCTGTTAATGCTATTGAAAAGTTGGGTTGCTTGAAATTGTTATTAGAAATGTTTTTATATTGTTGTATTTTTTAGATATTTGAAAAATAGAGGAAACTCTGTTGAATTTTTTTTTTTTTATGACAAAAAAGAGGAGAGATTCATTAAGAAATGAGTTTATAACTTGAAAACTTGAAATAGTTTAATTGATTTTTTTTTTTGAAAAGGTTAAATCAGCCTTTAAAATGGTTATGAAAGGGGGGAGATAATCTTTCAAAAGCTTTTTTTCCATACAAATTGAATTATACTTTGAAAGTAAGGGAGAGTTTTCAAGTGAAGAGAAGTTCCAAATCTTTCAAAAGATTTTCAAACCTTTTAAATTGTTTTTTAATACTTAAACTTGAGTTTTGTCATCAATCAAAAAGAGAGAGATTGTTAAACCCCTAGGAGTTTTGATTATGTTAAAACTAAGTTTAAAGTTGTTAATATTTAATGCACTAATTAAGTCCATGACATAAAATTCTTTTGACCAAAAGATAGGTGAAATTTTGTGCTTTCAATTTTTCAAACACAAGATGCCCATTCCATTACCCGTCCCATACACATCCTTGCAAGTCTAGATAACTCAAAAAGTTTTGCCAAATGGATAGGGATGCTTGTCCCTAATTAAATGATGACCATCTAAGCTTGGAAGACAACCATGTGATACTTGTCCCCTCTCTAATGCATTCAAAAGCTAATTTGGGATGGTAAAAAAAGTCAACATGGTAGGACACCTATTTCTTGCTTGTCCCTTGCCCGTCCTTTCATGTTTGAGACATTCTAGAATTCTGAAGGTGTAAGGCAGGACACCTATCCTAGTAAAAGGAACGCTAGTCCCTCGAGTGACGCATTTCAAAAATTTGACCATTGGACGTTTGATTCAAAGCTACCAAAGTTGGAATGTGTAAGAAGACATCCATCCCTTAATATAGGACACCTGTCTAGCTATGTTTTCAAGGCTAAAACATCATGTTCATAAGTCAACGATTACTAAAATAAATCCAATAGATCTTTCAAGTCTTCAAGCTATAAAAACAAGATAAATTGAAGTCAAAATGGTTAAAAAACATATACAAGACATCCAAGCATCATCATTTCAATCTTTAAGCTTTTAGTCTCTCTTTAGAAATGTTAAACTCAAATCTTTTAGAAAAACTCTTATACACGTTAGTAAAATCAACCTATTAGATACAGATACTACGCAAAATCTCGTATCACTATTGTAAAAAGGCACAATCCTAATTCAACTAGTATAAACTGAAAGTGATTTAAGTAGAAACTTCAAGTTGGTTGCTTGAAGAAATGGATATAGGAGGCTTGGGACGAAAAGCTCTAAACCACTCTAGAACTCCTAAGCATTCTCTGAACCCTTCTCTTTTACTTTATCTTTTGTTTGATTATTTAATTGTTACTTGTGGAAAGTTGATTAACAATTTTATTTGATAAGTTTATGATTTTTTTAATTAATCATATTTACCCGCTCTCTAGGATTAATTTGCTATTAAGAGTTTTTCAGTCACAACTCGACATCGTTGTGCCTTGACATAGGTCATTCACAAAGGTTGCTAAGGCTTAAGTTGAAATCGAGATATCTAATGTCCTAGTGAAAACGTAAGACATCTTGCATATTGCTATCTATTTAGCATTGCGCACATGTCATACGACTGTCTAGGCTAGCTAATTAAAACACCTTGATTGCATGAAAAAATTAGGTTACACTCCCTGAAGGATCAAATGGCCTATGAGGGAGGGTGAATTAGATAATTTAAAACACTTTTTAACTAATTTAAAAATTAATCCAATTTATGCAACTTAATGAATGTTGTAATTTATAAGAATGTCAAGAAATATTTTAAATAATCAACATAATCAAATAACATATAGCACAAGATATAAGTTTGAGAGATATAAAAATCAAACAAGTGATATATAGTAGCTCGTCACAACCTGACCTACGTCTACTTCTTCAAGCTATCTCCCTTGAAGTATTTCACTAATCTTTGGTTAGTAAAACCTTAAACCAAGTTTTTTTTCACAGTACAAATAGCTTCCAAGGTACTATTAACCTTTACAAGTGTTATAACTCACTTTCTCTCACTAGAAATTGTTAGTCTCAACAAGACTGAACCTCACTTTTTTATAATATGATTTCTTTTTTTAGAAAATAAAGTTTAAAACTCTCTCAAAAAGTGAATATAAAAGTTATAACTTGATATAACCCAAGACAAGTGTATTTCAAAAAAATGAACAAACAAAAGTTTTGATTAGAGAGAAGAATTTGCAAGTGAATAGCTCAATGTTAATTTGTTCTTAAATATATGAAAGTTTAAGCTTGTAAAAGTCATTCCCAAAATAATTTGATTGAACTTATATAGAAAAAAATGATAAAAGTTATCATTGTACACAAAATTAGAGATTTCAATTTTACAAAAAACACAGAATTCGATCAACTGAATATATTTTGATCAATCGAATGTGACGTGACACTTTTATGGCATCCACGTGACACTAGCCATTAGAAATTTTATTGTCTAATTTAGTCGATAGGATTGATGAAACCCAAAATATATAGCTTCTACATAATTTTGTAGTTGCTATAGAAAAAATATGGTTGGTCAAATTTGGTCAACCAAAGTTTATTACTTTTGTCCTCCAAAATTTTGAAAAATTATAATTTACCCCTTAAAACTTTGAAAAGTGACAAGGCCAAAGGACTATTTCCCACCCAAGGTATACTTTTTCTACACATTCCCACCCGTTAACTTTGAAAGCCCCATTTACCTACCCATGGGCTATTAAAAAAAGCGGATTCAAGGATAAAAGCATCATTTTATATGTAATATTAAAAATAAGTTAAAATTTAATCCTCTTTTCCCCCCTAACCCTTAAAAACTAACCATTTCCCCCTAGGCCAAGTTTTGAAAAATAACATCCCCCCATAGGGTTTAGTTTTCAATCCCCGATGTCAAATCCGACACCATTACCGATGATGAAACCTTCTCGATACACCACCATGTTTCGACGACCTCTCTTCTCTCATCTAGAAGATGATTGTCTTCCCAAACGGAGATGAGGTCATCGTCTTTGTCAGGGAAGACGAAGAGTCTCATCTCTCGATGAAGCTCTTCAACTTTCCAAACGAAGACGACACGAGATCTGGGCCGATCGACATTCCAAAGGAGAGAAGAGAGGTCGTCAGAGCATGGTGGTGCGTCCGAAAGGCTTCGTCATCGATGATGGCACTGGATTTGGCGTCAGAGATTGAAAACTAAACCCTATGGGGGAACGCTATTTTTCAAAACTTGGCTTAGGAAAAAATTGTTAGTTTTTAGGCGTTAGGAGGGAAAAAGAGATAAAATTTTAAAGTGTTAGGGTTCCATTAAATTTAAGTACTCATAGGTGGGTATTTAGTATTTTCAAAGTTAAAGGGGGGAAACTTGAGAATACAACATACCTTGGGTGGGAAATAGTCCTTTCGCCAAATGATAATTTAACCTATTTTGGAAAGCTCTTTCAAAACCAAATTTGAGATATGAAATTCTAATCCACAAAATTTCATAATTTCAAATGAGTTATTGAAATTTGATAAAAATTGGCGTAACTCATTAAGTTTGAAAAGTGGCATTCCAACAACAAAATTTGAAAAATAGAAAAATGTCAATTTAACCTATATATGAAATACTTATTCAAACCCATATTTGAGATATGATGTTTTAATTCATGAAACTTCATAATTTCAAATGGGTTTTTGGAATTCAAAAAAAATCTGTTCAACTCATTAAGTTTGAAAAATGACATTTTAGCCCAAAAATTTTAAAGATGTGAAAATAAACTTTTGAGTGAGCTTTTACATGTAAATAAATATTCTAATCAAGACTAATGCTTCAAGATTACAAAAACATTTACCTAGACATGAACTTTTCTTCAAATCTTCAAGAATTCTTCATTTAAGTCTTGTCTTTGATTTTCATCTTAATATCCCTTGAAATGCATTAGATGGATTCTTGTAATCTAAACTTACACTTAAGTAAAGTTATTAGTCAATAAGATTAAAACATATTAGTTTATTATCATTAAAATAAGAGTATAATAATTATTTGAGTCAACAATGTCCTCTTTTTTTATGATGACAAACACATAGATATTTCAAGGAATTTTATAAAATATGTCAATGAATGTATTTTATTTTTTAAATTAAGAAACATTTGATTTTTAAGAAAATTTTATAAGAGTTCGCCCTAAAAAAATAAAGTTTCCTTCCCTTAAATATATACATCATAAAAAATAATAATACAATTTATATCAATGTCATATAGTCAACATCATAATCTCACAATTTTCAAATCATTCTCAAAACAACTGTCAAAATTTCCACAATCAAATATCTCTATATTTTTTATTGTCAAATATATCTATATTCAAATATAAAATATAATATTTATAACTTCTATCATTTTGTCATTATAAAAAAGAAATCAACAATATATATAGTCAATAAGACAAAAAAAGATAAAAAATTATAAATACATACAAATGATCACCAAAATATTCATATCATTGATTCATATATCATTCCTATATCAAATATCAAATTTCTATTCATCTCAAATATCCATATCAGTGATACATATATCATATATCATAATTTCTTCCCCTTTTTCATTATAAAAAAAAAATTAAGCAAAAGTATATATCCAATAAGACAAAGGAAGACTAAAATACATGAATACAAATATAGGAAATATGATTATCAAGGCTAAACTAATGAAAAAGTGTCCAAGCAACCATGATCATCAAAATAAGAGCACTAATATTTAGACAATATAAAGTGTATATTCATGTAAAATGCCCAAGTATATTACATAAACTAACAAATTGTCAATAATCCCTCCCTTACCACATATGCTAGTTACGGAACTACTATCTAACCATCCTAGGATAACCTATACCATGGGCACATATGTAATTCATCTCGCTGATCACATGAAAAAATATTTGAAAGCCGCAATCCCTCACCATGCACACTTGAGTTGAATAGAACTGAGTGGCTAAACGTCTTGACATTGAGTGCATGATGCATCTCATGGATATTCAGTCCTATTACTTTCATGTATATCACCACTTTTGGACATAAATGGTGACTATCTAGATGTGTACCATTTTTCTTAACTTTTCTGATTTTTGACTTAAATCTAACTTAGTTGGGGTCATGTGTCTTCTTCCATATAGTCAGACACTTCTATTATCTCTAAGTATCTTGTTTTTCTAACAAAAGTTTCTTTTTCTTATTTTTTCCCTTTCTTGCGCTTGAACTAAAGGTAAAATAGTCTTTTATTGTCTATATGGGGGTATGCCTAAAATGCACCCCCATGTTTACCTATTTAAGTGTGATGTCCAATTTAGAAAGTCATATGTAGATGTTTTTCCCATATCATACGGATGTATATGCCTTTCCTCAGAACGAGCCACGAAAATTAAGAAATTTCCTATTTTGCACTAAGGACAAAAAGATATGTATGAGGCCATACATAATCATGTGTCACAATTTAAAGATCATAGATCTTCCAATTCTATGCTTTTTTGGCTTCCTTCTGGCCATCCACTACATATATCGATTCTAAAGCATTTATCTAAGCATCCTAGAATAATTTATCATAACAAAAAACAAATGACATGATTAAAGCATCAAATCATGGCCAATATATTCATCAAACATGGTTTTAATCTATCTTAACAATTCACTGCATTAACATATCAATTTCCATCAATACCACACATGTATCATCACCATTTAATCATCAAAATGCTCTTATATACTCGAAAACATCACATAATATTCACAACAAACAAACTCATGCTTTTATAAGTTCTAAACATGCCAAAAACACCATTTACTTTACCTTTGTTGCATAAGCTATTCTTTCACATGACTTTGGCATTTTGACGACTAACGGTGACTTCTCTTGGTGATTAAAACCTTTCTTTCTCTCTGCTCTCTTTTTACAGGGTGCGACTAAATGTAAAAAGAATGAGAGAATTAAATTAAATGTTTTTTTTATTTTGTCTCTTAGATGCAACACACAAGCGTGTGTCATGTCGCACAACTATAGAATTCATCCGATTTTGCTACGATCATGATCTTATCTAAAATTCAAATCCTACTGACGATGCATGACCATGTGTGCCCCTACACATGGGCGTGCATCCCTCTAAAAATTCAATATTTACTTAATTTAAAACAAGAGAAAAGATTGAAATGCCATTGGGCTTACTTGTGGGTGTTATATTATCGATACGAATCGATATATTTTTTTAAAGAAAATAATG
This sequence comes from Mangifera indica, assembly GCF_011075055.1. Lineage (NCBI taxonomy): Eukaryota > Viridiplantae > Streptophyta > Magnoliopsida > Sapindales > Anacardiaceae > Mangifera > Mangifera indica. The sequence goes on from NC_058152.1 coordinate 6,231,267, forward strand.
GTATAGTAGGCGTGTGTATGTAATTTTTTAAGATGTTAAGAGTGTTTGTTATATTTTCTCAAATGATGACGTGTTAATTATAATTTTTTATTATTTTATTAATATAGTATTATTTTATTTTTAAAATGCGTATCACATGATACGATAGATGATATATAATATGAAAAATTAGTTGTTTAATATACATATACGATTTGACTATCATGGTTTGAAACTTTAAAAATTATTCATTTTTAAATATATATCATTTAATAAAATTAATTGAATTATAGTTTTCTAAAACATAATATAAACATGCAAAATAAAAATGAAATATATATGTAATATACATGTAAAGAAACTAACAAAATTAATATGAACAATCAAAGTTGTACACTTAATTGTTTATTGAAAAAATTTTTCAAACATAATTATATATATATTTTTAAAAAATACAGTTTAGGGTTTGGTTTGATTTGAAAATTATCTAAATTGTAATCTAAAATTAAAAAATGGTTTGAAAAATTTTCAACCAAAACCAAACAATTTTACAAATAAAACAAAACTAAATTGTAATTTTTAAGCAGTTTGGTTTGAAAAAAACAAATGCATACCCCTAAAAATTATCATATTGCCTCATATATTTTAAAAAAGTATTTATGGTCTTAATTGTTTTAATATAACATTTACACTCTAATTTTTTACATTTTATTCATTTATTTTGGGGATGTAATATAATTTTTAAAATTACAAAGAAACATATTAAAATTAAAAAAATTATAAAAGTATCCTAAACTTTTTATGAATTTTAAAAAGACCTTAAAAATTTTTATTATCCCAAATATTAATAAAAATTATAATTCACTCATATCTATACTTATACTAATTTTTTTTTTGTTTTTAAATTGAAATTAATATAAATTAGAGTAATAAAAATTATTATTATTATTATTATTATTTTTGATAAACTTTTGGAGGAACATTATTATTTAGTTAGAGAATTTCCTTGTCTTTTTAATATTTTTATAGAAAATATAACTTTTTTTAAACAAATTTAACAATTGTGGGAGAAATTAAATTTTTTCATATTTAAAAAATTAAAATTGTCATTTCATTAAATCTTGGGTAAGAAACAATGTGTATAATGTTTATAATTTTTTGTACAAATAATAGTACGTTATTATATAATTAATTAGATTTAAATTACAAATAAGACAATATTTAATTATTTAGTGATATATTATTATTTACTCATAAAATTATACACATTATTTATAGACATAATTTATTGATAAATAATATTATTTTTAGCAGGCAGATTCAACTTTAACAAAAATCCTTTAATGCAGACATATGAAAGATACCAAAGTAAACTTAGAAAAAAAAAACCAAAGTAACACTTTCTCCAGACCTCAGAGATCAAAATTTATTACCTCTATTGGAAAAATCCACTATTCTTACTTCCTAATCAACCTGTGAGTTTCTTTAATGGTAGATTTTGAACCGTTACATGTGATTTTCGTTATATGATAAAAACCATTTGCGTTGGAGTACTGTTGGAAAGTAGAGAGAGTTGAGTTTAAGGGAAGATGCTATATGTTAGGGTGAAAGTGCTATTTCTATAATGTGCTTATGCCTTGCAACGATCTTGTAATATTTTTTTCCTTTTCATTTTCTCTCTCTCATCTTCGACTCAAGCTTATAATCTAGGATTTAATTTTTTTGTTTTCTTAAACAAAATTGTAACAATAGGAAAGTCTCAGCATGGTAATAGAGCAACGGACCGATGCCATGAGTCCTAGCAATGAAAAGTAACGCTGATTCGAAAACCAATCTTGTGGAAGCTCATGGTCAATATCTCTCTCAACGTCTATTCATTAGTTATCTGCTAATATTCTTGTGAAAGTAATTGTGTTTAATTGTTTGATTTTGTTTCCTTTTGTTGTTTAGTTTAGATTGACCTTTATATGCACAGATTTGAAGTGCATATGATCTGTTTGTGCTTTATTCTGATATTTTGTATACAGATTTGCTATTTTTGAGTTAAAAACCGTTATCTTTGTCACAGTTCATCATATATTGGTTTTCATAAAGTTTATATGGCCTTATTTTGTTTTGATCTAATCTTGTTATGAACTATTATCGAGAGTTCTTATTATAATTTCATAGATTTGTTAGTTACTTGAATAGATCTATGATTTTTTTTCTAATCAATCGTGATGTTTCACTGTTTTCATGATCTTTGATGATTTGTTCACAATGTTTAGTTTATGGATTTTTGTTCAATGTGTAGATCTACTAGTCTATGTTATTACACATCTTAATTTGTTCAAGACATTGCATGCATAATTTGATTTTTGGTGTAGATCTGATTTGTTATAACCCACTACTGAGAGTTCTTATTACAAGATTTTGGCAAGAAAATTAAAATTTTTAGATCATGTTCACATCATATGTAACAATGGTAATATAAAATTTACATGTTGTTTCAAGAAATAATCATAGAAACATGTAAACTACCCTGTACCTTGTAATTTGACTTAAAGTTTGAAAGCTTAAATCACTAAAATAAGTTATCTCTTGACTTGCACCTTTCAAGGAAGAAAAATGGAAGAAAAAGGATGCTTTTCCCGGCAAAAGAAGAAGAAGAAGAGAAAATGTAATAATTTTTCTACATTTTTCTCTCTTTCATTAAACTAAACTTGATATTTATCAAGTTAAAGCATGTGTTCAATTCTCATTGGTTGATAATTAAGAGTAAATTAGAATTTGACACATGTTGAATAATTTATGCCCAAAATTATTCATTCTAACTTTCTAAACAATTTAAAAGTGCAAAATGACAATTTTGCCCCTTTTTCGAATCTTATTCGAAAAACACTATTTTTATCCGTAGAAAGTGCTAGCTAACCATAGATAAATATTTTCAGCTTCATAAAACTATTTTCTTTCTTGAAATATGGGTGTGACCTTCAAGGTTCATAGTGACATAGCCGTGGGCTCTATATCGGATGATACGTTTCGTTATATTACTGTATAACTCAAAACTGTCGTTAACTGATATACTTTATTTTTCGCTACAAAACGGAGCTCCCACTGATCATATGGTGTCATCTAGCAATGTCTTATGACCCCTACATTACAATGAAGTACAAGCTTCACATAATGTCGAATGAACCTTTTTTACTCACACTTACCATGTAGTATAATCCCTCCGTCATTACATCTCAATTAAACTTAGATTCGTGGAATGCCAAAATCTAATATTTAATTTTTTCGAATATCAAGTCATACCTTAGAATGTGTCATATCAAAACTCTTTTCGTGAGGACTTTTATCTACACTGGCCAGTGTCTTAGATTTTCATGTTTCTTGATATTCGTATAGAAACTCAAGAGCAATCGAGCCGATGGATCCCTGTATGATAATCATTTATCCTTTCGTTCAAGCAACATATGATCAAAGTGGCTTCTGAATGAGACATGATTAGCCTCGTGGTATACACCATATGAACCATACGTTCCAGAACGAAACACAACCGTGATTTATCAAGTCAAAATATCTATATACTAGTATGATTTATGATGTATCATTGACTACATATTAATACCCATGTGATCATTGTTCAGCGGTCACGCTCGATAAACAATATAATATAATAACCTTTGATCAGTTCTCTAACCATCAAATAGTTCCATTGTTTACCCATGTGTATATCCACCATGTCTAATATCATCTATTGATATACTGTGGTGATATAGCACACACCCACTATGAAATACTATTGTCCAAACAGATTGTCTATGCAAGGAACGATTTGATGCCGTTTATTAAAACTCATCGAGACCTTTCACATGTCGTATGCATGTAGCTAATATAGATGTAATATACAACTACAACATAGATATAAAATTGACGCAGAAAACATGTGAAATCTTATTAATAATGTATATGCAAGATATAAAACCCTTGAAACCAACAAAGCGATTGGTTTCTAGGGCATACTCTAACAAGAACTCCCACTTGCATTAAAACCAATCGCCATATTACCTAATGCCCATTTTCTCTAGATGCTGGTCTAACAGTCTTTGCGTCAGTGCTTTAGTTAGTGGGTCTGTAAGATTGTCTGCCGAAACAATCTTCTGAATGACAATATCTCCAACTTTAACGAATTCTCTCAAGATGTGATATTTTCGCTGAACATGCTTTGACATTTGATGCGCTTTTGGTTCCTTTGCCTATACAATGACACCAGTATTGTCACATAATATAATTATTGGTTGACTCATCTGAGGAACCACGCCCAACTTTGTGGCGAATTTACACATCCAAACAACCTCTTTCACAGCTTCTAAAGTGGCAATATATTTAGCTTCTGTAGTAGAGTCTATAGTAGTCGACTGTTTGACACTTTTCCAACTGATTACGCCTCCATTATAGACAAAAACAAATACAGATGTAAACTTTCTATCGTTTACATCTGACTAAAAATCAGAATCTGAGTATCTTTTGAGCGTTAATTTTGAACCCCCATAACCTAGTATCAACTCCTTAGTCCTCCTTAAATATTTCGGGATAGCTTTTACTGTTGTCCAGTGTCTTTCTCTAGGATTTGACTGATATTTGCTTATTGCACTAACTGCAAAAGCAATGTCTGGTCGTGTACATAACATGGCATGTATGAGACTACCTATTGCCGATGCATATGACACCTCACATATTTGTTGTCGCTCATCATTAGTCTTTGGATAGATATATTTTGATAGATGCATTCCATAAGGAAACGATAGAAGACGTCTCTTAGAGTCTTGCATGTGAAATCGTTTCAACATTTTCTCTATGTACAACTTTTGAGATAAACTTATTAATTCTTTCGCTCTATCTCTATAGATGCGAATACCTAGAATATAAGTTGTTTCTCCTAGATCATTCATGGAGAAAGATTTCACTAGCCATAGCTTAATCTTAGTCATAGTGCCAATGTCATTTCCAATTAATAATATGTCATCTACATACAAAACTAGGAAAACGACAATTTTATCCCTATCCAATTTACAGACACACGACTTATTTGGATTTTTAATGAAATCGAATACTCGAATTGTTTCATCAAACCGTATATTCCAGTTTTTTGAAGCTTGTTTCAATCCATATATACATTGATGTAGTTTGCACACTTTATGCCTCTCGGTAGCGGATACAAAACCGATTGGTTGCTCCATATAGATATTTTCCTCAATATACCAATTGAGAAAAACAGTTTTAATATTCATTTACCATATCTCATAATCATAGTGTGTTGCGATGGCTAGTAGGATTCTGATGGATTTAAACATCGCGATTGGTGAAAAAGTCTCCTCATAATCTAACCCTTGTTTTTTAGTATAACCTTTAGTTACCAGTCGAGCTTTATAAGTTTCAATTTTTCCATCCTTGCCAACTTTTCTTTTGAAAATCTATTTACATCCAATCGGAACTATTCCATTAGGTGGATCAACAAATGGCCATACTTGATTGACATTCATAGATTCAATTTTTGAATTCATTGTCTCTAGCCATCTGCTGGAGTTAATATCCAATATTACCTCTTGGTAAGTTTTTGGATCCTCTAGATGCTCAATTAGAAGCAATTCAAAATCCTTTTCTGTCAAAAATTCGTATCTCTCAGGAGGTTGAGACACTCTAGCAGACATTCTTATTTAAGCCATTCTAGTTGGTATAAATGATTGTATACCTAGAGGATTTACCTGAATAGACTCGATTACTAGCTCTTCAGACTCTTCTTCGAGTATAATTTTCCTTCTTGCACCACCTTCCTCTAAGAACTCTTTCTTAAGAAAATAGGCATTTCTACTGACCATAATTCTTTGATCAGAGTGAAAGTAGAAATAATATCCTAAACTTTCTTTTGGATACCCGATGAACCGACCCTTTTCTGTTTGGGACTCCAATTTATCAGTTCTAACCACTTTGACAAATGCTAGACATCCACAGATTTTCAGGTAGTTTACACTTAAAAGTCTGTCATACCATAATTCGTGTGGTGTCTTTCGAATAGATTTTGATGTTGCTTTATTCAGCACATTTAATGCTGTCTGAAGAGTATATCCCCATAAATAAACTGGCAAGTCAGTAAAACTCATCATAGATTGTACCATATCTAATAAAGTATGATTTCTCCATTCAGACACACCATTATGTTGTGGTGTGAATGGTAGAGGCAATTGAGATAGTATTCTTTTGTCTCTTAAGAACTCCTGAAATTCTGTACTCAAGTATTCATCTCTACGATCTGAACGCAAAGCTTTAATATTCTTTCCAGTTTGGTTTTTTACTTCCTTTTGGAACTCTCTGAACTTTTCAAAAGCTTCAGATTTGTATTCCATTAAATACAAATACCCATATCGAGAATAATCATCGATAAAGGTAATGAAGTACGAAAAACCTCTTTGGGCCATTTTATTAAAGGGGCCACACATATCAGTGTGTATCAATTCTAATATATTTTTGGCTCGTCCCCTTTATTCTTAAACGGAATCTTGATCATTTTTTCTCGAAGACAAGATTCACAAGTAGGATAGGGTTTTGAACCAAATGAACCTAAAAGTCCATTTTCTCCTAATTGTCAAATATGATCCTCTCCAATATGACCAAATCTATGATGTCATAGAACTATTGGATTTATGTGTTCTCTAGGTCTTTTAGATGATTTGGAATACATGACACTATATAAATCAAGTTCTATCACATACAAACCATTTGTATTGATAACATTTCCTACTAATCTATTCCCAAAATAAATTAGACATTAATTTCCATTAAATGTAAACTGATAACCATTTTTACACAAAACTGGAATAAAGATGATATTCCTGGTGGCATTAACAAAATACAAAGTTATTACATGCTTAGTAGGTAATTGTACACTACATACACCTATAGCCTCTGCGAAAACTCATGTCCCATCGGCCAGTCTCAGTGTGATCTTATCACATCTAAAGGCAGAACTATTTTACAGATGTTGTAAACATGCACAAACATGTGAAATTGCAGTAGAATCCAATATCCAGGAGTTAATGTTTGAATTAACAGTTAATTTAAATTCAATTACATAACACTGATATGTAGCTGTTTTGCTTTTTCTCAGATCATCCATCAGATCCCATATGTGAACCTCTCCTCCAAGGCTTTTGAGTTTGCCTCTTTTTGCCTCTCGTGGCAAAGGTAGTTGACAACTCAGTTGGTGTTTTCCCTTTCTTCTCATTATTGTAAAATTCTTGAATATCATTGAAAAGCTCAGAGAGAATGCGTTCAATCTTATTGAGATTATAATTTGTAATAAACGGCTTAAAAGTTGCAGGGAGTGAATAGAGAATCAAATTTACTCGAACATTATACAACAAATTTGTACCCATAATTTGTAACTCCTTAGTCTTGTTAATCACTTTAATAACATGATTATTTGGGGAAACGCCCTCCTTAAGCCACATGCTGAATAGTGAAGTCATCAAATTATATTCTTTCATTTGAGCATTTTCACTATATAATGTCTCAAAGTAGTGATAATTTCATACGCACTCTGCACGTTCTCAAGCCGAGTTTGAAGTTCAAAGTTCATTGATGCCAGCATATAACTACGAACTCGTAAGTCGACATCTACCCATTCAGCATAAACTCTTTGCTCTTCCTCAGAGGTGTCAGGGTCCACTACTACTGGTAAAGGTGCTTACAAGACATAAATTGACTTTTCAAGATTAAGAACGATTGTCAGATTTCTTAGCCAATCTTTAAAATTAGGACCAACAAGCACATGAGAGTCCATCAATTTCAGGAGTATATTGTTTGCCGTTGACATTTTGAGATTCTGTATCACAAGAGAGAATGTTGTAAGAAATAACAAATTCATTTGTAATTACCAATTAACCTAATCTTATTAGCTCCCACTATTTTATTCAAATCTTATACTCCCTTAGCTAAAAATTTGGAAAGTTCATTGGATCACTTTCTAGTGGGGAATCAAGTTCTTATCAAACTTGACAAACCGCACATAATAGATCTAAGTCCGTCAAGCTCAATATGTAGGAATTGGTATCCTTTTGCATTCCAAATGCAAGCTATGCTATATGTGAGCCTCTAGCTTTGAGCATCATATATAATAGATCTAAACACTCTAAAATAGTCAAATTCAACCCTTCGTGTTTTCCAGATATAATACCCCATCACTCCCGCATATAATAGAATATAGGGAATGACAAAAATATTATTCTAGACACCAATCGACTAATTTTATGTCATATGACATAATATCCATCACTTAATAGAAATCTAGGATTTCCAACCTTATGACATAACCTTAATCGACCTACAATAGAAGACTCGAATTTGATATTGAAAATTTGGGAAAGATTTTATTATTATTAATTAGGTTTAGTTTATATCTTGAGTAGTCTAGTATGTATCTTTGGATACATATTTGTCACCCAAAACATGTTACTAAACTATATTCTTACACTTTATGTCATTGATAACTTTTCTAATATCCTAAATGGTATTTGTAAGAATATTTCATACCTAAAAGTTTTAGTTCTCTAAAACACAAAACTATGTATTATATGTCATAAATAAATTACATAATAATTTAAAACATAAAACTTAGGCATGTTATTGAACACATATCAACTATATTATTCAATAATCAAAAGAAGTCATATTTTCATACAACTTAGCATATCATATATTTACAATATACTTTAGGTTGATCTTGCATATAAGAGATCCAATATCTTATAACTTAATTCTATACTAGCAAACTTGAATTCTTATGTATGTATCTAAGGCAACAAACATATCCAATATGTTCAATCCATTTCAATCTAGCATACATAATGTCTCATATATAGCATAAACATGTCATACATTAATACTATCATATATACCTATAAAAACATGACATTGTGGGCACCATACTAATATTTGTAACCCCATAGTTGAACATTCAAACTTAGAAATTCAATTTGTGATTTGGTAAACCTAAGAAATAACCTACCCTACTTTATACTTTTTATTCAAATTTGCTAAAACACAAACACATCCAATGTTTGGTGTCTATAAGATCAAACCATAACAAGTATACAAAGTAATTAAACCAAAATTTTATATTACATTTTTCTTGAAACCAACCATGAAACCCTAACTCTTGATATTTCCAAAACACATACCAAGTTCACCAAAATCTCACTAAACATGTTTCAATTCATACTTAAACATGAATAGATTTTAGAATGACAAGTTGTAAAATAAATACATAACACATGCCTAATGTGAGCCAAATTCACAAGTGTCATGCATTCCACAAAATCATGACATATATGAATCATTCATCACTCAAACATAATGCATCTCACCATGTAATAATTATTCAAGTATGAATATAGTTACTCATAAAGTAATTTATCCAATCCAAGCTATCAAGAATTCAATTCTTAATCAAACAAAGTCAAACGCTAGTTTAATGAATTAATAACAATTCAATCAACATTGAATGTTATTTCCATCAACCAAACACATGGAAATCATGTCAAACTGTTCATGCCCTTCACCAAGTCACACAAACTAAGTTTCATAAAAATGCATTCCCATGTAAAGTCAAGATTAAAATTTATGTGTATATCATGACAATCATGTATAAATCATGATTAAATCATTAATTTCAAAAACACCTAAATTTCTAAAATTAGGGTTTTTTTTTTATGTCAAAAGTTATCCAACACAATTTCAATAATTTAAAGCTTCTCAAATGCTATTAAAACATTCCTAATAACATATGTACACTTGGTTTGAACCAATCACACATAACAAAACTTTATATTTTAGGTTTTGATCACTAACACTTCCAAACACCTAAAATTATGACATGTTTTTGTCATTCAAGGATCAAACTCTTACTCTGATACCATTTGTAGGATTTTGGTAAGAAAATTAAAATTTTTAGATCATGTTCACATCATATGTAACAATGGTAATATAAAATTTATATATTGTTTCAAGAAATAAAATATAGAAACATGTAAACTACCTTGTACCTTGTAATTTGACTTGAAGTTTAGAAGCTTGAATCACTAAAATAAGTGATCTCTTGACTTGCACCCTTCAAGGAAGAAAAATGATGCTTTTCCCAACAAAAGAAGAAGAAGAAGAGAAAATGTAATAATTTTTCTACATTTTTCTCTCTTTTATTAAACTAAACTTGATATTTATCAAGTTAAAGCATATGTTCAATTCTCATTGGTTGATAATTAAGAGTAAATTAGAATTTGACACATGTTGAATAATTTGTGCCCAAAATTATTCATTCTAACTTTCTAAACAATTTAAAAGTGTAAAATGACAATTTCACCCCTTTGTCGAATCTTATTCGAAAAACACTATTTTTATCCGCGGAAAGTGCTAGCCAACCATGGATAAATATTTTTAGCTTCATAAAACTATTTTCTTCCTTGAAATATGGGTGTGACCTTCAAGGTTCATAGTGATGTAGCCGTGGGCTCTATATCGGATGATACATTTCGTTATATCACTATATAACTCAAAACTGTTGTTAACCAATATACTTTATTTTTCGCTACAAAACAAAGCTCCCACTGATCATATGGTGTCATCTAGCAATGTCCTATGACCCCTACATTACAATGAAGTACAAGCTTCACATAATGTCAAATGAACTTTTCTTACTCATACTTACCATGTAGTCTAATCCCTCCGTCATTACATCCCAATTAAACTTAGATTCATGGAATGTCAAAATCCAATATTTAATCTTTTTGAATATCAAGTCATACCTTAGAATGTGCCACATTAAAACTCTTTTCATGTGGACTTTTATCTATATTGGTCAGTGTCTTAGATTTTCATGTTTCTTGATATTCGTATAGAAACTCAAGAGCAGTCGAGCCGACGGATCCCTGTATGATAATCACTTGTCTTTTCGTTTAAGCAACATATGATCAAAGTGGCTTCTGAATGAGACATGATTAGCCTCGTGGTATACACCATATGAACCATACGTTCCAGAACGAAATACAACTGTGATTTATCAAGTCAAAGGATCTATATACTAGTATGATTTATGATGTATCATTGACTACATATTAATGTCCATGTGATCATCATTCAACGGTCACGTTCAATAAATAATATAATATAATAACCTTTGATCAGTTCTCTATCCATCAAATGGTTCCATTATTTATCCATGTGTATATCCACCATGTCTAATATCATCTATTGATATACTGTGATGATATAACACACACCCACTATGCAATACTATTGCCCAAACAGATTATCTATGCAAGGAACGATTTGATGACGTCTATTAAAACTTATCGGAACCTTTCACATGTCGTATGCATGTAGCTAATATAGATGTAATATACAACTATAACATAGATATAAAATTGACGCAGAAAACATGTGAAATCTTATTAATAATGTATATGCAAGATATAAAACCCTTGAAACCAACAAAGCAATTGGTTTTTAGGGCATATTCTAACACTTATGATATCATTGCAATCTTGTTTGCTACATGCTCAAATTTACTATGATTGTTATGTTGTGTCATGCATCATTAAAGATCTACTGTAAATTAGTGAACTCTGTTTAGGTCTATATTCTATAGTCTTTGTGTTTAAAGAGAAATCTAATCATTTCACTATCTGTGGAGGTTAAATGCATGCTGTAATTTTTTTTATGAAGTTGTCACTTTTTTTTTTCTTTTGTGTATGTTAAATTGATTGTATTTGCTTTTCAGTTTTTTTTTTTTTTTTGATTACTTCTTGTTGGATTCCAAATTTGAGTAATTTGTTGAAGTATGACTTTAGATACTGCTTCAAAAAGTTACTTGCATGCTTTATCTCTCTCAATTTGGTCAATTATAAGTATCTCAGTAATGTGTAGTGATATGATCTATAAAACTATAAGATTGATCAATTAATTTGTTTGAGACCTGACTTAATATTAAACTGTTTTAATCCTGGTCTCATTTAAATTAGTAATATTTCTTTGTTCGCTATGTTTTGTATCTTCGGAAGAATTCTAGTGTTGACTGTGTTTTATATCTTAGAAAGAATTTGAAGGTTCACTTTTACCCAATAATTGTGGAAAACTATGAAGAAATATATTAAAATTATAAAAATTATAAAAGTATCCTAAACTTTTTCAGGATTTTAAAAATCCCTTAAAAATTTTTATTATCATCTCTAATATTAAAAAAATTATAATTTACTTAAATATATAATTATATATCATTGATATTTATACCTATACTTATACTAATAATTTTTTTAATTGAAATTAATAGAAATTAGAGTAATAAGATAAACTTTTGGAGAAACATTATTATTTAGTTGGAGAGCTTTCTTGTCTTTTTAATATTTTTATAAAAAATATAACTTTTTTTTAAGCAAATTCAAAGTTGTAAGAAATTTTTTTTTTCATATTTGAAGAATAAAAATTTACGTTTCATTAAATCTTGGGTAATATTAGTATTAAATAAATTAATAGTAATATTATGGGTAAAAATAATATATATAATTTTATACATATATAATAATATATTATTATATGATCAATTAGTTTTAAATTATAAATTAAATAATATTCACTTATCTATTAATACATTATTATTTATACATAAAATTATATATATTGTTTATACACATAATTTTATTAATAAATAAAATTTTTTTTAATATTATTTTTAACGGACAAGTTCAACTTCAACAAAAATCCTTAAACGTAGATAAATATGTACATAATTCAGTTTAAACTATAAAATTAGAACAAATCGTTCAGAAATTACAGTTTGATTTAGTTTGGGTTATAAAACGGTTCAGTTTGGGTTGAAAAATTTTTGAAAAATGGTTTATGGTTTGGGTTATAGTTTGAGCGGTTTTTAAATGGAACCGAACCGCATAATGTATTTATTTTTAAAGATATATATTTCAAAAAATATATATTTATTATATATTTACCTGCAATCTCCATCCCCCCTTAACAGTTGCACAGCACAGAATAGCCGACCTTCGTCACTTGAACTTTCCGGCGTCGCCGTCGTTCTTTCTTGCTGGAAAATGATCTCAGTCATCATCTCAGGCGTCAATCAACTCACCGTCATCAGACTTGTCTCAGTCATCGCTCAACTCGTCGTCGCCGGTAAGTCATTTTTCTTCCCGATAATCTTATGCAACTGATTCCACTATTTAATGCTGCAAGTGGGTATCTATTTTGTTCTTGAAAATATTCATCTTCATATTCAGTTTTCGTTGAACTGTCAATTGAACTACTCCACCATTTTATAAAATAATATTTACTTTTTCCTTGATGAGTCATGAGGCAATAGAAAATTACTACTTGATGAATTCTACTTGTTGAGTTGCACGAAATTTTCGATCCACTGGACAAAAAAACAAATCAAGCTGGATTAATTGTGAAATGAAAAAGAAGTCGATGAAAGGTGGCCTTTAGTGAATCATCAATTCTATTCTGATGAAATCTATTAGTTTTTTTTTTTTTTTTCTTTTATTCTTAAAGATAATTGCAAGAAAGCTATGAATTTGTATCTGGGAAAAATTGTTCCATTGAACAGATTTGCATTTCTTCTATATATTCAAGGGACAGATGTCTCAATTTGTTGACGGAATTCAACTGCATCAGACTTTATTTTACTCAAACAACCTAAACTATCCAATAAACAAACAGAAAAAAGGGCAAAACATGATTCATTTTATCATAATCTTTCTCTGGTTGCTTCAATGTTCCTTGACCTACATAAAAATTATCAATTGATCATCAATTTGTGCACATTATCCATAGAAGAATAGAAGAAGACAGATATATGAAATTGATAACAGAGGATCCCTTTAAAGATTGAAGAAAAGTTGTTGAAGCCAACATACATATGAATTTTTTAATCTAAATGCTCGCATGATTTTATTACATTAATGGTTTCTCTTTTCTAAAAGTAATAAATAGTTTAGAATAGTCGAGACCTTCCTTCCTTCTTGACTTCTTTGTCTTTCTCTTCTTCCTTATACATGTTGTCTTCTTTCTTATACATGTGTGTTTGTGATGCAATTACTATAAATTAATTATGTTATGTTTAACTATTACTTTCACGTAGAGGAGATATTATTAATGTGTGTGCATCGATAGATACAAGTGAAATATTATGTTTCATTTCTAGTAACTATAATTCATTTATTTTTTATTGAATACGAAATATTGAAAGTGAATGATTTTTATTTGGTTCAAACCGTAAGCCAAACCAAACCAAATCGTATTTTTCAGTTTGGTTTATAATCTAAAATGGTTTGATTTGATTTAAAATTTTTTCAAGCCATTTTTTGTAGTTTGGTTTGAAAAATGTCTTATCCCGCACCAAACTGGATCATGCACACCCCTAAGCGCAGACATATGAAAGATACCAAAGTAAACTTAAAAAAAAAAAAAAAATCAAAGTAACACTTTCTCAAAACCTTAGAGATCAAAATTTATTACCTCCACTGGAAAAATCCGCTATTTTTACTTCCTAATCAACCTTTGAGTTTCGATTTCTCGGTAGAAGATGCTATCTTAAGAAAGTAATTACAAAAATGCTGTAAATTAACTGAATTTGGCGCTGCTGGTGATCTCCTCTTTTCTTTAATGGTAGATTTTTGAACTGCTATATGTGATTTTCAATATATGATAAAAACCATTTGTTAAGATTCATATCATTTGGAAATAGTAAAATTAAGTTGGCTTTGAAAAATTAAAATTTCACTGTGAAAATTACTTCCATATCATATTTTTGTGGCGTGCTTTCACTGTCTTCTATGTAAATTTTCTATCCATAGATTTACAGACTTTTTTTTTTTTCTGGTGGAGGTGATTTAGAGACTTTTTTTTTTTTTTTGGTGGAGGTGATGCTTTGCTACAAAATCCAAGGTTTGAAATTGTACTTACATATGTCAAGATGATTACGATTGTGTTCTCCTTGTGTTATGGCTGCTTTAATGAATAAAAATGTGCAACTAGTGTTTGCAGATATGTTTAAACCAAATTCTAGATCATGCAACATATAATCAGCAGTTTATTTGGCGATGGAATTCACAAAAGCAACTCCTTTTCCTTTGGCTCATAAGATACAGTCTTCATCAATGCACAATTACCAGCTATTCGCAGACATGTTCAAATCTTGTGCTGTCGGGTTTAACACTAACCTAGGCAAAGCACTTCACAGTTGTGTCATAAAACTAGGCCATATTGCTTGCCGGGTTGTGTCCAAAGCGCTGCTTAATATGTATGCAAAATGTAGAGTTGTTGATGATTGCAAGAAGCTGTTTGGCCAGATGGGTACCTTTGATCCTGTTGTTTGGAACATTCTATTAGCTGGGTTTGCGAGTTCTCATGATTATGATGATCAAGTGATGAGGTTGTTCTATAATATGCATTTTAGTAACCAACCTAAGCCTAACTCTGTGACTGTTGCTATTGTCCTTCCGGTGTGTGCACGGTTCAGAAATATACATGGAGGGAAGAGTGTTCATGCGTTTGTGATTAAATCTGGACTTGAAACACAAACATTAGTTGGAAATGCTCTTGTATCTATGTATGCAAAATGTGGGTTAGTCCACAAGGATGCATACTCTGTATTTGGAAGCATTGAGGACAAAGATGTTGTTTCCTGGAATGCAATCATTTCAGGTTTTTCTGAAAATAAATTCACTACAAATGCATTGAGGTTGTTCAGCTGGATGTTGAGAGGATCAGTAGAACCAAATTATGCTACAATTGTGAATATTCTACCTATATGTGCTTCGTTGGATAAGCGTGTGGGCTACTGCTTTGGGAGAGAGACTCATTGTTATGTATTGCGCCGGGCTGAATTAATATCAAATGTTTTAGTCTGCAATGCTTTGCTGAGCTTTTACTTGAGAGTTGGACAGATGGAAGAAGCGGAATTGTTGTTTCAGAGGATGAAATCAAGAGATCTGGTTTCATGGAATGCCATTATCGCTGGATATGCATCAAATGGTGAGTGGTTAAAAGCATTGAATCTTTTTTGTGAATTAATCTCCATAGAGATGATAAGGCCAGATTCTGTAACTCTTGTCAGCATTCTTCCTGCCTGTTTATACTTACAGAACTTGAAGGTTGGGAAAGAGATTCATGGCTATTATCTTCGTCATCCTTACCTAGATGAGGATGCAACTGTTGGGAATGCTTTAGTTAATTTTTATGCAAAATGTAAGGACATAGAAGCAGCATATCAAACATTTTCTTTGATTTCTAAGAAAGACTTGATATCGTGGAATTCTATACTTGATGCCTTTTCAGAGAGTGGATATGATATTCAGTTTCTCAACCTTTTACACAGTATGCATCAGGAAGGATTTAGACCAGACTCCATTACTATCTTAGCCATAATTCATTTTTGTGCTACTGTTTTGAGAGTAAATATGGTTAAGGAAACACATGGGTATTCGATTAAGGCAGGCCTTTTATCAGGTGATATTGAGCCTAATGTGGGAAATGCAATACTTGATGCATATGCAAAATGTGGTGCCATGGATTATGCCCTTGGTATTTTTCATGGTCTGGTGGAGAAGCGAAATTCAGTCGCATTAAATTCAATTATCTCAGGTTATGTGAATTGTGGATCATATGATGAAGCATATATGATATTTAAGCGGATGTCTACAGTGGATATCACCACTTGGAATCTAATGATTCGGGGTTATGCTGACAGCAATTGTCCTGATCAAGCTCTTAGCCTGTTCCTTCAGTTACAAGTTCAAGGATTGAAGCCTGATGCCATGACTATTATGAGCCTTCTTCCAGTTTGTTCTCAAATGGCTTCAATCCACTTATTGAGGCAGTGCCATGGGTATGTAATAAGAGCTTGTTTCAATGATGTACATCTGGATGGATCTCTTGTAGATTTATATGCAAAATGTGGCAGCATAGGCAGTGCCTATAAGATTTTCCAGTCAAGCATAGAAAAAGATCTGGTTATGTTTACTGCTATGGTTGGTGGCTATGCAGTGCATGGGATGGGAAAGGAAGCACTCAAGGTTTTTTCTCAAATTCTAGAATTGGGTATTAAGCCGGACCATGTTATCATTACTGCTGTATTATCTGCTTGCAGTCACGCTGGCCTTGTGGATGAAGGACTAAAGATATTTCGCTCAATGGAGAAGGTTTATGGGATCAAACCAACCACAGAACAATATTCTTGTGTAGTGGATCTTCTTGCTCGAGTAGGACGGATAAATGAAGCATATTCGTTTGTAACTAGTATGCCTATAGAAGCAAATGCAAACATATGGGGTACATTATTGAGTGCCTGCAGGACCCATCATGAGGTGGAATTAATTGGTGTTGTGGCAAATCGATTGTTTGAAATTGAAGCGAACAATATTGGTAACTATGTGGTGATGTCAAACCTATATGCAGCAAATGCTAGATGGGATGGAGTCATGGAGATAAGAAAACAAATGAAAACAAGGGATTTGAAAAAGCCAGCAGGATGTAGCTGGATTGAAGTGGAGAGAAGAACAAATGTATTTATAGCTGGCGACTGTTCCCACCCTCAACGGGACATGATGTACTGTATATTAAACTTGTTGAACCGTCAAATTAAATATCAATTTCAGTTTTCCAACATCACCTCTTAGACATATGACATATGGTGTGGCTCAAGTGAAGTATAATGGCATTGCTAATAATTTTGAATTATATTGCAGATATCTCGAAAAATGGAATCTTCTACCCCATGGGTTTCAGATTAGACATTCTATTTGTGCCAATTTATATTGTTGCGTTTAGTCTAGCCACATTCTCAATAGTCAAACCTGATCTTTTTTCTGATGTCGAATGACTTTTCAGTTTAATACACTGGATGCCCTGCTGCTTATGGTCTAAAGAATTTGGGTTTTCAATAAATGACTCTTTACTTTCGTCCTCTATGTTGTTTTATATGTGATAGGTACCTGAAGAGCTGCTGTGAGGCTTCGAGCGGTCGGTTCTGTATTTCCGAGAATAAACCTCTACTCTGTTATCAGTCGCTGATTTAAGGATGTTGTTGTTTGTAACGAAACGAGGAAAATGGGAATGTTGTTCAACATAGTATAATAATGTAATATGCAAACTCGATGTAACAGTGAAATTCTTTCATATTAAAGAAGCTTCAGAAGCAACAACAAGAGTTTCTACATCCATCATTCATCTCCAAATATTCATAACACAAAGAAATAGCAAATAGCAGTTCCAACACAACTACAAACTACAAAACATTAACAAAATGCATAAAATAAGAGTGAATCCAAAAAACACACTAACTAATCTCCCACCAACTTTTGAGAGGCTGGGTCTCTCCTCACTTCTCCAATTCTTCTTCTTCCTTCTCGGGTTTCTCCATGCTCTCCAGGTCCCTTTTCTTCATTTGCTCACCACAGTTACCTTCCCAATCATGTTGCTCTAGCTCATCACAGAATATCTTCGTGGTCCCCTCTTTTTGTTGTTGGCTCTGATTTTCTTGTTGATGGCCTGCTGTCCATGTGATTTCTGGGATGGTAGCATCTGTCATCTGCACAGCATGTCCACTTGCTTCTACATGTGCATTTTTCCATCTTCACAACATGTTCTCTTGTTTCTGCATTTTTCCACCCTTTTTTCCTCTTCACGTACACTCGGGCTCTTACAAATATGTGAACTTGAAAATTCATGGTATGCTTTTCTAGTTCAATGTAAAGAGGTCAAAATTCTTTTTGGTTGGACCATTCATTGAATTATCCCTAAATTAATGTGATGCTAATGCATTTCCTAATCAAGTCCAAGAGCGAGCAACAGGAAACAAACAACAAAAAGTATATTCAGGTCCTATTATGCTATCTAGTTCTAAAATAAATCATGTACTATTATTCCTGGAAGAGTTATACCATTGGAAAGTCCTTTCTTTCAGCATTCTAACATATTTTATAGAATTGGATTTGGAGTTCGTTAGAGAAAGTTGTGGATTATTCTTTTAAGTTGCTCTAGATTAAGCGAGGAGTTCCGTGGGAATTGAAAGTTTGCATGTATTTTATTGATGTTTTCTTTGTATTTTTCAGTTTGGTGTCATGGGTATACTGTAACATAATTAGTTGGGATCCAAGTCTTCAAAATGGAAGGAAAATTTTGAGTGTTATTCAGATCGTAGAACATGAAAGCAATTAACTTAAGGGGATATGAAGACAAAAAGGTGACTAGAAATTATTCTCATTTGGCAAAAACAAGGTTATCATTTTAGGTGGCTACTTGTTCCTCCTATATTTGAGAATTATTAAGATTATGGAACAACTTCTTGTTGTAGTCTTACTTGACTTTTGGGGACACTTAAGTGACTAATTAATGTGTCTCATATTTTGCTATTTTATTTGTTTGACTTTGTAACTTTTACTTCTTACTGTGCAGCACTTGTAAGACCTTCAAAAGATCATCCTCTTCATTTTGTAAACAAGAGTTGTTGATGAATATTGAATAGAAAAAGCTCTTGAGAGAGTGTTTGTTCTTAATCCTTTACCTAAATCCTTGGCAAGATTTGGTGGTGGAAGCTCCATAGTCAGTGGCCTTAGCTTTTAAGCTTAGAGATTTTTTGATACATAACTTTATTTACTTAACTGAACTGAAGATTTGATGTTGTTCGAAGCATATTGACTCATTCCAAATATTTGAATATACATCAAATGTCATCCGTTGTAATAATTGTGTGAGTGACATGGATGATTTCATGCCATTTTGCTGAAGTTTCTTGGCTTTATTCCATTGCTGGTATAACTTAATAAGTCACATGGATTCAGATGGATTTTTTGTTTGTCTCAGTTGAGTATTTCATATCTGTAATTTTATTTTTACTTTTCATTTTTCTTTGGCATTTATTTAGACTTCAAACATTATTTAGGAGAAAAAAAGAAGTGTTAGACATGTCAACATTAAGAACTTGAGAAAGATGAATTAACTGCTAATTTGAAGGCTCAATTGTGATATTTTCTTCTTATGTGATGCTACTAGCATGTGAAAATTGTTTGCCAGTTGATTTTGCATTGTTAACTTAGAATATTCAACTTCTTCTTGCCTCATATGGACATGGCTTACCCCTTCTATCTGCTGAAGCAAGATGCAATAAACCTGGTGCACTGGTGTGCAGAGCCTGACTTTCAAGTTTGGACCATAAAAATTTGCATGTGGTTGGACATCAATTTTCCAGCAAAGATAAAACACTCTTCTGGTATCACTTCATTCTTGTTATGAGATTCTACATGGCCTGTTTTTCAATGAGAATTGGACATTATGTTTATACTCTTATGCAAAGAGAATTGCGGAAGGTTAGTCTTTCCTCTTATCGTAGAATAAAACTACATCTATAAATAAATTTTACTAATTTTTTTTATATAAACTAACACGACAAAAACTGATTAGGCGATGTTAATGTTTACTTTTTCTCTCATTTGAAAATTACCCGATCACATATCATCATGTCAGTTTGTATAAATAAGTTGGTAATATTTGTTTGTACATGTAGTATACTCTCACTAATATAATACAGTAAAGTTTCACTGTTTGTCTAATCTTTCATCTTATGTAATTTTACTATGCATAATGGGGGGCATAGTGAGGCATTTATGTAATTTTCCTACATATTATGGGATTTAATGTAATTTCACAGTGTCTAATGGGGGTTTTAATAATTTAACTGTGTGTGATGGAAGGTGCATATGATTTAACCATCTGAAATGGAGGTTAATGTGATTTAACTATGCGTATAGTGGGGTTAATATAATTTAACTATGCGTAATCAGAGTTAATATAAAATAATTTAACTAAGTGTAATTAGGGTTAATATAATTTAACTATGCAAAATAGGGTTAGTGTAAGAACTTTAACTGAGAGAAGGATAAAAAATTTTCTAGTACATGTAATCCATTGGCAATTAGTGTAAAATCTTGGTTAAACATGTTTTTCCCAATTTGCATTCAATATTTTGCATCATTTTTTGGATCATGTTTAAATTTGTGCTTTTTTAATGAGCATAACTCCGAGCCCAATACCAACATTATAAAACATTAAACACTAAGATTTAAACCCTGGTTTAGAAAATTAGTGCAATATTTAATTTAAATGAGAGGGAATAATGTGTAGTTGTAGGCACTAGTATGACTCCCTAAACCTTTCTTTTGAGTGTCTTATATTTATATTTATGATATAGTGGCGAAACTGATGAAATATGTAATTCACTTACATTTATAATATTATGTATGTAGTGTTTTGATTTATACATGGGATTTAGGATTTAAGGTTGTGTAAAGTAGAGCTTAGAAGGGTTAGTGTTGTTTTTAAATTGTAAATTGCAAACTCTAAACGTTGTGCTACATATATAAATCAAGATATTATATATGTAGGAAAATTAACACACATAAAAAAGAACAAATTAACACAGAAATCTTAAAAATATAGAAAATGTTGAATGAGTATTGAGAAAAAAATTAATCGAAGATTTTACATTTATTTGTAAAACTATATGTGCTCAAAACTTTTTAACCCCTTCTTATACATACCCCTATTATACATAATAGAACTACATGAACGTTTATTATGTATAGTAAAATTACATTTATTCTCTTTTAACACCGTTTTTACATATACATACCCTTAGAGAGAATATAAACTCAAAGAGATGTATTGACTTAAAACTCTTATTTAACATTCTTACAACAAAATAAATTTAACATACAACATGATATTCTTAAACTTAAAAGCATGCAAAAAGGCGTAATGAAACTTATATTGAATAACTTATATAAACTCAAACCATTACACATGTCCAAATTTGAAATTACATCTATCCCCAAATAATTGAAATGTGTATACATAACTTAAATCTAAAAAATGAAATATAAACACATGTTTGAAACTGAAATACATAAACTCAAGTATTGAACAACAAACATAAACTAAAACACTAGGCCTTACCCTTATGCAATTTGGTTAGTTGGATTATTGGCTTCCCCACATACTTCGCTACTGACCTCACCCACCTGCAAAACAACACAAATGCATGCTTGAGTATTACAACACCTAGTAAGAAGGAAACCTATTGAGACACTTGAATTATTACAAATTCAAACTAGCATTCCAAAGCTAAACTAAATTCTTAAACATGAGGTCCCCTCTCAAATGTTTTTCAGCATCCTAGATGCCCACTAGCTAATTGATGACATTTCTCATGCCTTATCTTCATAGGCACTATCATCATGATGACTAAGCCTAGACTCAAAATATTGGTTAAATACCTAACTATAGGGCACTACCCTAACACTAACTTTAGTCGCCTTGACCACTTAGGTGTGTCATTACATGCATATACAATAAGCATCTTGAGATCTACACTCTAAGGGATGAGACTTTCATTGAATTAAGTATTCTTTTTGTCATATTTCCACTACATTTGACCACTTTATTTGAAAAAGGTCCTAGAAGGATATTTAGGTAGTTATACATATTTGACTTATAGGTTTGATGTCTTGAAATGGTTAGCTTATAAAATAATTTCATTGTTGATGTTAGGCATACGCCTTGGTGGAAGTGATACTAAGGAGATTTGTTGCTTACACTTTGCTTACGCCATGCTTGATGTTTAACGCATGCATTAGCTAAGGCGGTGATGTGCGATGGAGATTTTTTCACTTTAGTATAAATAAATGAATTCTTGTAGTGAAGAGTTTATTTACAATTCAAGCTTTTTCTGTATTATAGTCCAATCTATTTAATCACTACTCAACAAAATGAGTAGTCCAATGAAACACGTATTGTAGTTGGGTAGATGGGTTGAAATTAAAAGGGCATGTAACTCTCAGAAGTATGTCCAAGGTTACTTTAGTCTTTTCGCCTCTTGATTATACTTGTTTAATTATATTTAAGTGTTTTTAGAGTTGCACCACCATGTGGGAAGACCATACACTCGTGTATATATTGGCAAGGGCAAAATAGTCTTTTTCCTATGTGATGCAAGAATTTGGTTAAGTATGAGAGACATACATGCTCATGTATATTAAAATACACACCCATATATGGTCAACACGTTTGAATTTTGAATAAGGGTAAAGGATTATTTCTCACCCAAGTTTTAGTCTACTATTAAAAGTATACCCATGCTAGTTGAAAAACTCAAATACCTATCTATGGATTAACTTATGTTAGAATTTTCTATTATAATAAAGAATAAAATCATTATTTTACTATTAAATGCTAAAACTTTAAACATTTCTATCATTTCCCCCTCTTAATTTAAAAACCTTATAATTCCCTTGTAAATTGAACTTTGAAAGACAATATTTTCCCCCTAGGGTTTTTTCTTCCATCTCTGATGATTAGATGTTATTCTCTTTGTCGATCGACCTTCCCACTGTCTTCTTCTCCCCCAATCGATGTTCCTACCTAACTGATTTCATCAGATGAAGACAAATCATTTTTGTCCAACGAAGAGATAAAGATGATTTGTTGTCTTCGTCTCTTCAACCGAATAATGACAATCTGCCTTTATACAACTAATGGGTTGATATCAAAAGAATCTTTTGATGTTGATCTGTTAATCAAATGGAGATGATTTATCTTTGTTTGGCTAAAAAGATGAAGATGATGAATCGTCTTTGTCTCTTTGTCAGATGAAGATGATTCGTTTTCATCTGATGAAATTGGTCTAGTGAATGTTGAGTGTTGGAGAAAAAGATAGTAGAAACGTTAGCCAACAATGAGAATGACATCCAGTCATTAGAGATGGAAGAAAAAACTTTAAAGAAGAAATGTTGTTTTTTAAAATTTAATTTAGGAGGAAAATTATATTTTTTTAAATTAAGAGAGGGAAAATGATATAAATGTTTAAGGTTGTAGGGTTTAATAGTAAAATAATGATTTTGCCCTTCATTATAACAAAAAAATTTAACATAAGTTAGCTCATGGGTGGGTGTTTGAGTTTTTCAATTGGCTTGGGTATACTTTTGAGATTAGATTAAAAATTGGGTGAAAAATAGTCCTTTGCCCCTTTTGGATAAAGAGCAATTTCATATTGATTTCAGAAACTACAATTATTGGGTAACAACATACATGCCAGTGTATATGTTTTACATGGTTGTGCATCGTAATTTTCAGTTAAAAAAAATAAGAAGGTCCCAAATGCATTTGGCTGACATTCTATCATATTCTCCAATAAACATAGTGAGTCAATAAGGTTATTGGAAGCTTTTGAAACCAGAAGACGTAAAAGAATTGTTGAGGAGCTATCAAAGCCACAAAAAGACTTGCTTATTCACCGAAAGAGAGGTAAGTTGGTGATCTCTTTGTTCTCAATTCTGCAATATGGTTATATGAAATGTGATTCTTGTTTTGATACTTTGATAATTTGCACCAAGTTATATATATGTATATGTGTTGAAGGAACTATGAAAATGCTTGGATGAACAGGTGATTATGTTGATGAGTTTAATTGAGTATATTGCTTAGCCATGATAAAATTGTCGATTGTGTAAATATCTATTAGGTTATTCTCATAATATGTGACATAAAGGACTATAAACTAAAGAACATGATTATTGGTTTGATGCTTGTTGTATGGTTAGAATATGTACTACTTAATTATAAAGGGTTGATAGAAAGTTGTGGTAATTTTTAAAAATTGATTATGATTGATATGCTTGATTATACATGATGAGGGATCGTTAGATCATAGAAATATATTTAGGTTTGATTAAGTTGTGGATTGATATGATTTTTGACTAAGTTAAGATGAAGAATAAGGATCAGAGGTTGTAAATTTAGACAACATGAAATCTACAAAAATGACATTACATGTCTATTTATGGGTAAGGACACAACCGTGTAACTTTAGGGATAAATAGTTCTCATGTTGGGAAACCCACAAGCGTGTTTATTTAAGGATGGATACACAGTGTAGTATGAGACACATGGTCATGTATGTCGTCTTGGATTGTATGCCCGTGTTAGCTAGATACATGGTCGTATAGGTAAAAAATACACCCCTATGTATACAAAACACACCTCCGTGTACATTTAGAAAAGTTTGGAAATAAATGTGTATGAAACTAGCAATGCTATTTTGGAGTGTCTATGCTCGTATATGACTATGAAAATGACTATTTGAATAATTCAGATGGACATATGGGACATTGAAAATACCACGATTTGATTGCATATGGAACACTACTATGAATCATGATTATTATTAGGCCAAAAGTCTATTTCCCACCCAAGTTTAGGTACATTCTCAAAGTCACACTCGTGAGGTTTGGAAAGCCAAAACTACCACCCATTTTTTTAAAATCTACGTTAGGATTAAGAATAAAATCGTTATTGAATAAACAAATTTAAAAACTAAAGTTTTATTACCTTCACCCCCCTTAATTTGAAAATCTCACAATTTCCTCCATCTAAAGTTTGAAAAATCAACATTTTCCCCTAGGGCTTGCAAATTGTTGTAGAAGACGATGAAGTTCATCATCTCCAGCTATGTTGGCTCTCCCTCCCAATTTATATTTCCTTATCAATCAAATGCTAAGTACCAAAGAATTCAATTTCCTCTAACGAAAATGAAATCATCTTTGTTGGAGTGTTTTTGTCTTAGAAAAAGACGATTTCATCTTCGTCCAAGATGAAAACACTCTAACGAAGACAATTTCATTTTCATCGAATGAAATTGGATTCTTTGATGCTTGAGATTTGATCGATAGGAATAGATCAGTCTAAAAGAAAAGCTAACACAATCGAAAACGACTGTCTCTGACGACGATTTACAAAACTTAAAAGAAAAATGTTGATTTTTTAAACTTTGAATTAGGGGAATTATGCGATTTTCAATCTGAAGGGGGCAAATGTAATATGATTTTAGTTTTTTAAATTTTTTATTAAATAATGATTTTACCCCTAACCTTAATTGAGTTTTTAAACAGATGGGTGAGATTTTTGACTTTTCAAATCCCATAAGTATGACTTTGAAAACATACCTAAACTTGAGTGGGAAATAGTCCTTTGGCCTTATTATTATTATTGGCGTGTACTTGGTGTCAAGAGATCATCTATTTACTTGAAAAACTCAAAATAACTAATAATTTTAGATGAGGGGTGAATAAAATTATTTAAAACTTTTGACCAAATAAAATCTTTTTAAGCAAAATTATAATAAAACACAACCAAAAAAATAAATTCAACAATATATCCAAACAATTAAGCACAAATTATATTCAATAACTTGTCAAAGCATACAACACATATGTATGCACAAACTATACTTAACATAAACATACAACACAAATGTAAAATCCT
This sequence comes from Mangifera indica, assembly GCF_011075055.1. NCBI lineage: Eukaryota > Viridiplantae > Streptophyta > Magnoliopsida > Sapindales > Anacardiaceae > Mangifera > Mangifera indica. The sequence goes on from NC_058152.1 coordinate 6,257,661, forward strand.
TCAAACAAATATATGATCAAAATCAATTACTTAAGCAAATTTCAACAAGGATGGTCAAACAAGATCAATATTTAAAACATTCTCAAACACACAACACAAATCTATAAAACTTAAAGTAAAGAGACAGAGATACAAATACTTAATAGTTTATAATGATTCAGAGTTTTCTCTTCCAAGTCTTCTATGTCCACTTCTTTAAATAACTTACTTGAAGTTCTACTCATAAATATATCATCTCTTTACAATAGTTCTTTAAAATTTCATCCACATATAGTAATTCTCTAGGATTGCGCCCACTATAATAGTCTATCAGAGATTTTGCCTAAGTGTTTGAATACAGAAAAAATAATTGTAAAATACCTCTACACAACTGATACAAAAAATAAGTGCAACTGTTTCTCTCAAATGAGTGAGTTATAAGCTTTTAGAGAAAAATTATAAAAGAAAAGAATATATGCTTTCACATTAATAATCTCTACCCATTCTTCACTTCAAATGCACTCAATTTATAGAGTTTGAGTTATTGTGATGTGCAATGTTTTCATTAAGTTCAGTATAGTTGGGAAAACTGGTAGTTTGTCTATTGAAAACGACATTTTACATTTGAAAAAGCTTAAGCACATTGGTAAGTTCAAAGGGCACGATAGGTAGGTTTAAAAGGCTGATTGGCATATCAATTTTACAGTTAAGTCAACTTTAGTCAGAGTTCTCAATGGATAGCTTTGAATGCACTAAACATGAGTGACATTTTCTTGGCACGGTAGGCTTACACTTCAACTTTTATTTTTGAAAAATTACAGAAGGTTGCATGGTGTCCATGTCGACTTATGCATGGTATGTGTGTCGGTTTGACTTTACACATGGCACAGTTGTAATGCATGTGTGGAATGACACCATTATAACTTACTTGGCATAGTTGGACAAGTTTCTTGGCATGATAAATCATAGTTGGGAAGATGTTGCATGGTTGACATGATCTTGCACAATTGGGCATAAGGAAGTTAAGTGCACAACTAGACATATGTTGCATGGTTGGCATGAATTGAAGAGGCATGGTTGGCATCAAGTGTTGCATGATTGGTAGCAAGTGGTGCACGTTTCGCAAAGCAACATTTTCTTTAAATTTCAGCAACATTTTTAGAAGGTTGTACAGGTGAGGCATGACTTATGCATGGTTTGATGTCTGGCTAAATTTTCCTTGTAAGTCTGGCATTCCACATGAAGCCTAAGTCTTCCCAATTTCTGTTATGTAAATTTCACACTTTATCTATTTTGTAATGTTTTGAAATATTTTCTGAATATGTTATTATTTAAACTTATGTTTTGATTATTATCAAAACACTAGAGTCCAACAATCTTTCCTTTTTTGATTAATGACAAAAACTAAGTTTGAAAAAATACACATCAAAGTGGGAAATTTCATTTTGTATCAAATTTACTCCCTCTCACTTTAAGCCTTTAGAACTCCCCCTAACTTTAACATTTTGTACAAAAAATTATATTACCAAGTTTATTAAAACAAACAATTTTACAAGTTCAAAATTTTAAAAAAAAATTTATATAGTCTCTCCTATATTTTTTTTTTTCTCTTTTTTTTTGCATAGTTGGCTTAATTTGAGCATGTCGGCTATGCAAATTTGTTTTTTTAAATTTAACAAATAAGCTAGTCATGTATGTCTATTTTTAAGTCATTCCTGATATTCATTTGGACTCATTTTTCAAAATTTGGCTAAGCCGATTAATGGTAATACTATGCCGTAAGCAACATATCCATGTAAGCTTTACATATTAGAATTTTTACAGAAAAAAACATAATTTTGCAATGACCAAAAAACCTCAAAAACATAAATCTTGGAAATTTTAATCGATTTAAGGACATTTGATGCAATTTGAGATTCGATCAACAATAAACATAAGTTCAAATTTAGTCAACTCAAATCCATATTAGACATTTTTGCCATGTAAATCTAAATGCACTTCCAAATAGTCACAAACATTTATATTTCATTCAAATAGCATACAATAAGCACAAATATCACAAAATCAATCAATACAACACAAAATATCATCGTAATATGAATCATAGAGTTGAAACCATTTTGCACTCAAACTTACAAAATATCATATATTCATATACCTTGAAAACATGTCAATTATGGAATATGCAAGTACGTAAAATATGTCCATATCATCACATGTTTATCAAAATATACATGAAATCATTTAATCAATTCAAATGTATTATCCAAATATTATCATCATCATATTAATGTGCATTCTACAAAAAATTATATCAAGGAACATTCATTTAAATAATATACACATATTTGAAACATCCTAATCATATATCAATTTTGACATTTCCATAAAATTTTAATGGAATGCATCAATCAAGAATCAAGAAAATGTATCAAAAATCAAGCTTAAGAACAACATTCATTCAAACATTTAATTTCAATCAATCAACCATGTATAAATAAATGATTGATTTTAATGCTACAAGACACACCTACAAAGAAATTTAAGATTCCTTTAGTATTTAAATAGTTTTGAGTCCATCAATGTTAGTCTTCAATGTCCTTTTACAAACCTAAACCTTCTTTATTTTAAATAATTTGTCATTTCTAATTGAATACTTTATAATATTATGACCAACAAAAAAAATAAAACTTACATTTTAAATGCAATGAATGATAATTCTTTAATGACCTATATGATTTAACAAAAAGATTTTTTCCATTATAACGTAGACCTTCTTAGTTTAATACACATTTTTGAGATGCAAATATCTTATTAATCTTTTTGTGTCTGTCTTGAATTTATCTAAAATCTCATTTGAGTTAAATATTTTCACATGTAATATATCATTTTCACTTCTAAGCTTTTTTAACTCATTTGATGCTAAAATATTTTCATTTTTGATCAATTTAAGTTCTTTCTTGATTTTAGCATGCTTATTTTTGAGATTTTCATAATCATTTTAATGCATGTCAATTGTTTTCTCAAAGATTTATTTTTAGCACACATGCATTTATATTCATCCATGAGACATCAAATGCTTCTTACAACTCATTAAATGAGTTAGGGTTAGTGTTTACTCTCTTTCTTTGATTCACTTATAGCCATGAAGCATAATTTGACTCTTTCGTGCTTTAACTCACTTGAATTGTCATTTCCACTCTAGATGGTTACAAACACCTTTTTTTTTAGCTTCTTCTCCTTTCTCCTTTTCATGAGTTAAGGACACTCTTATTGGATGTCACCTAACTTCTTACATTCATAACATATCACTTCATCATCACTATCCTCCTTGTATTTTGATTTGGAGAAGTTTTTGCCTTTGCTTCTTGAAAAGAATTTGTTGAATTTCCTTATAAGAAGACTCACATCTTTCTCATCTGTTGAAGAATTATCACCATTATTTTTTACTTTCAAAGCGATGTTCTTCCTAGGCTTGGTATCCTCCTCCTTGGGCTTTCTTTTCATCTCAAATGTCAATAGACTTCCAATAAGCTCATCCATGACCATTTTGCTAAAGTCTTTTGATTTTTCAATGACGATCACCTTTATGCTCCATGCTTCCAATAATGATCAAAGAATCTTCTTAACAAACTCAATGGTCTCAAACTTCTTCCCAAGACTTCTAAGATCATTTACCAAGTTTGAGAACCTCTTATATAGGTTGGTTATGTTCTCTTTCGACTTCATTTTGGATAACTCATATTCTTGAAAGAGAAGCTCAATTTTGGATTCTTTCACTTATTGGTTCCTTTGTGAGTAGTTTGAAGGATAATCTATATTTCTTGAGTTGAATCACATGAGGAAACACAATTGAATTCAGTTGAGTTTAAAGCATAAAACAATATATTCATAACCCTTGCATTTAAACTCATTAATTTTTCATCTTTCTCATCAAAGTCTTCTTCATTTTTAGGTAAATTTGTTCAAGGGTCCCTAGGCATAAAGTCACTATTTTCAATGATTTTTCACAATTTATAATCTAATGATTGAATGTAAAGTTTCATTCTAATTTTCCATATAGTGTAGCTTGATCGATAAAACAATGGTAGTTTTGTAATGTTATGTCCTTCACAAAAATCGAGACAGATATACTAGCTATTATAAATGATCTTAAACTCTAAAAATCATTAGATTTTACAACCTAGAGTCTAAACTCTAATACTAATTGAAAAACCTCAAACGGTTAATCATCCTGGGAGGGGGCTGGGGTGAATAGGATTATTTAAAATTTATGGCCAAATAAAATCTTTTAAGAAAAATTATAATAAAAAACAACCAACAAATAAATTTAACAATATGTCTAAACAATTAAGCATAAATTATATTCAAGAAGTTATTAAAGCATACAACACATATGTAAGCCTAAACTATACTAAACAACTTATCACAAACAGACAATAAAAACATAAAATCTTTCAAACAAATATTTGATTAAAATCAATTACTTAAGCAAGTCTTTTTGAAGATATGCATGAGGTAGAGGCATTTTAGTCATTTATTCATTTGGATTGAATTAATGTGTTTTGGGTTTGTTTATGTTTAGGTATGCACTATGATTTATATGATTTGGATTTTGTGTTATGAGCTTGAATAATAAGTATACTTTTAGGGATTGTGGGATTGTTTTATTTACCATGCGTATTATTTATTATTTGTTGCGTATATTGTGGGATAGTTTAAATTAACACGTCTCTTTGGAGATATATTATGAACAAGAGTATGTATTTAGAGAGGAGTGTTACAGGGTTCAACCTAATTTATCGTCTAAAAGATCTAGTCCTTCTCCAAGAAGGTGTGTCTCAAAACCTCCAAAACATGAGACTACGACTCTAAAACATAGGTTGGAGGATGATCGTACGGGTCTATTGAAATGTCTTAAAAGATCATAAGAAGAGGAGTATCCATTCTTTATTGGCAAGAGTAAACGCATAAGAGCCACTATGGTAGACATATTAGGTGATATTGTTTCTCTATCTTGATTTCTCTCCAACTTGACTTTTAGGGATGATGGAAAGTTAGTCATAAGCCTTCTTGTTGTTATAAAGATCATGTAAGAGTGTATCTCTCAGGACAAGTGGGCAAGGTATAGTGGTATGACAACTTCTATAAAGTTGTAACATTCGGTTCAGCATAGTATAAAGGTAATTTCTGCCTTTTTTTTTTTTCTTATTGGAGAGAGGTTTAGGACTACTTTCTAAATTGTCTAAAGATCAATTGTGTAACTTCTTTCAATGCCATTTTTCGCAAGCCATTGTTATAATTGTGAGTGGGAGATGTGCTTGTGCCCTCCTTCTAGTGTAAAAATGTTGATGTAATTTCTTATCACTAATTGATGTACATAATTCAAACTATTGCACAAGATAGACTAAGATAATAATGATTAAATATGAAAATACTCGAGCAAGTGTACTACGGGTGTATAAGAGGATAAATTGAGATAAGTAAAAGAAAAAATAAGACACATGATTTTTTACATGGTTCGATCCGATGATCAGAATGCCTAAATCTATGGTGTTGTCACTAATTTGAATATAATACAAGAGTAATACGAGATATTTTCTCTCTTATTTCACTTATATACAAGTTTTTTGAAAAGAAAAATATATTTGGAGCTATTTCAATTTAGGACCCAATCAGTGATTTAAATTTAAATGGAAGGGAGTTATGCTAATATCTTATTTATAGAGAAGTTAACATTTTATTGAATGATTGTTATAAAGGTGTTGTGTCACAAAATATAGATAAGCCCCTCTTTTAATAAAATTATCACCATTAAAGAACATTAATCTTTATAAAATATTGAGTTGAATTGAAACTATCTAGCCATTAATTGTTTATTGAATTGTCTAGCTATTAGATTGAATTCTATTATGCTATAGGTTTTGAGTCGGAGAATATCATTTTCTATCACCATCTTTAATATTAACGACGTCCCCTTTTTGACTTTAAGTCATCATTGAGACGTTGATGGGTGCACTTTCTTACCTTAAATTGTCATCCAGACAAACTACGTATACGGAGGGCCCATCGTCGTATTTAAATTTTTATAGTTTGAAAAGATGGAATTTAAATTTATTTTTTAAATTTTCGTCCAGAGAACAAAGCAACGGATTCTCCATCCCTGTTAGGTAAACAGTAAGTAAATTAGACGTGGAGTAGTAGAAAGAAAGTATTGTGTAGAGGAAGCAAAGTATTTTTGTACAAACAAAGCCACTTCGGCGACTCATAGAATAAATGAAAATTGAAAGTGAGCATCCACCATTCATTCTTTTGCTGGACTCTGAAGGATTCAACTCCAACTTTCCTTTTTCTATCTGCCATTCTTTTCCCCCTTCAACTCCCACTTCTTGAAAGGTTCATTCTTTCAATTACTCTTTTTAGGGTTTTTATTTCATTTAAAAATTTATGGAATTTATCGACCTGTTTCTTTGCTTTCTATAAGTTGAAGTTTTCCATCCTAGAATGGCTGCAATGGGCGAGGTTTTCTATCTTTCTCTTGATTTTGTCTGCACATAATTATATTCACCCTGGAGTTGTTTCTATCATGCTTTGTTCAGTAGATTGGATACATAATTTCTGTCTAACTAATTGTTTTTATGTGTTTTTTATCATTCTAAAACAGGAATCTCAAGGTCCCAATTGTTAGTTGTTGTGAATTTGAGGGTTATGGATCAACTAAGGCTTTTTATATAATTGACTTGTTGTGAAACTCAGTCAATTGATTAGATGGGTAAAGAAAACCCGTCACAAACCAACGCTGGTGGAGTTAGCAATGAAGTTTTTTCTCTTCAGTCTCAAGATTCAGAGGGGAACTCGCCATACAGTGCAGACAAGGAGGCAGGCTTGGCAACCTGCCGTGTGTGCCAGTGTGCTGAATCTGACAAAAGAGGAGATGCTGCATTAGGCTTTTTGGGCATCACTACTCCTTTGAAAGAATCGCGTAAAAGCAATGGAGAATTACAACCTGATGACAAACAAATGCAAAAAGATGGTGAAAGTGCCAAGAATGTTGCGAGAAAATCTGATTTTGTTGAGTTCATGAGCCCTGATGGGGAAGTTTTTATTTGTAATGCCGATTTAGAAATGGGTACATGTAACAGCCAAGACGCTCTAATTGATCTTGGTTGTTCTTGCAAAAGTGATCTTTCTTTGGTGCACTATGCGTGTGCCCTTAAATGGTTTGTTAATCATGGATCCACTGTTTGTGAAATCTGTGGGCATGTTGCAAAAAATATCAGGATTTCTGACTTTAAAAAGGTCCTGGTTTCGTTAAAGGATTATGAAGCATTAAGAGAACGAACAGCCAGTGGAGAACCCAATCCTACTCAGGTGCATACAAATCCAGATGTTGATCCTGATGCTGTTGCTGCTATTAGAAGGCAACGGCTTAGTGAGATTTCATTGTGGTTTAGTCCACATAATCATAATATTCATCATAATAGTAACTCTAATGCAGTTCTCAGTCTGTTTCTGAACAACCTTTGAATACTGTTACTGAAGAGGTGTTGACTGCTGAGAATCCTGCAACAAAATGGGCGGTGGAAGGCACTGGGATCTTGCTTGCTACTGGCCTACTTACTGTCACTCTTGCATGGCTCATTGCTCCTCGTGTTGGCAAGGTGTGTTGGGTTATGGATCGCTATATACTTCATTTGGATTATTATAGACAAGGAAGATTACTTTAATTTCATAGTATTGTGATGAAATGCAATGCCGTGGGTTGCTTACTTATCTTATATTCTGAGGTTTTATGCTTGTGTAGTCAGGACTGGAGGGTTTGCATAAATTCTTGCAGCTTGTACCTACTCAGAATCAATAACTACTTGATAGGAAGCCTAGATTAATTGAGTATTTCTGTATTGATATATTAATTGTTATTATGTTGGTCTGAGCTGGCATCTGATAGGCCTTGTGTCAATGTTCTGAATAGTTATTAAGGTTTTCTATAAACTTATATTTGTACTGGAATTATGATTACCAATTAGCATAATTCTAATTACAAAGGATATTGTACTTGGTATGGGTAGTACTCATGATTCAACTAGAATATACGTTTATATAAGTACCAATGAAAAAACATATGTTTATGTAGCCATTCAGGATATAGTGTCAATAACAGCTGTTTTGGTATTGTTTTCTAGATAATCTTATCTAGCGTCAATCTGTCTTCTGATTTTATATTTGTGACTTTTATGCATCAGAGACTTCTTTGTCTTTTGGTATTTTCTATACTTTCCTGATATACTTTTGTAGTTTTAACTGGCATTTGTTTATATCATTCGCAAGCCGAACTGATTCAATCAGTTGGAAGAATTATTGATTATCGGTTAATATATGAACGGGACATAATGTGGTTCTCTTAAATTCTTGAAGTTTGAAGTTCTCAGTCTTGACACTATGTTGCGAAATGAATAATAGTTACTTTACTATTCTAATAGTTTACGGTTCTAGTAACCAATGGTTGTCTATCTCATTTGAGAAGATAAGTATTCCTTGTTGGCTTTGTAACTCTTTGACAATTATCAGAAAGCAAGTTAAAATTCTTTGCCTTTATGCATTAACAAGTCACAGCAAAATCGAAGTAGAATAAAAAAGAAGAAAAAAAAAGAAAACACCCCAAAAGATGAGGATTGTTACTTCTGATGGACACAGAAACTGTAAATTTTAAGTTGTTTTCCGCTGATTATGAAGGTCATTTGATGTCCTAAATTAGGCCATTAATGTTATCATTAATTTCTCCTTTTTCAAGTGTCTTGTGTAATTATTATGCTTTAGGGTCAAATGGTCTTTTTGGAAAATGTATATGGTATATTTATCCAGTCTTTAAGTGGAAAATGTTTCTTTTGGAAACTACCCTGTCTGTATTTGAACTCATGCTTTCATATTTAGTGATTATATGTATTCTATCTCTCACATTCGGTATGCCTTGTTTTTTTTTTTTTTTTGGCTTTATTTGATGGACTCCAATTTGATGTACAGAAAACTGCTAGAAATGGTCTTCATATTCTCCTTGGAGGCATTTGTGCTTTAACCATTGTGGTCTTCTTTCGCTTTGTAAGTAGCTTCGATTCTATTTCATTTGGTTTTGCATCTTTAAAGCATAGTTTAATTTAATTGGACTCTATATGTGTAAACCCATATGATTGGTCACATTTTATTGACTCCTTGGGGTTATTTGGGATATTATATCCCATGAGTTTCCTTTTCACCAATGTTTTAGGGTTGAGAGGTAGCTCCTTGTTTGGCTGCCAACGTTTTCTTGTGTTGACTGCCACCAATGGGACTTCACCTCACTTAATATAGTAATTAAGCTAAATTCTGGTTGAACTGCTGGAGCATGGACTGGTTTTTCTTTGTTGGTGTCCCCTGTCTAGATTGAACAAACCTAACAAAATTCACCCCGGTGTATCATTGACTTATTTTAATAAGAAACCATAAGCTATTTATGGTAAGAATTAAGAGAACACAGTAATGGACCAGATTTCTGTCAAGAAAAAAAGCCTCCTTTTGAAGCGGTATCATATATACAAAAAGAACTAAGAAAACAACCAGAAACCTATGATTTTAGGTGGTGGAGAATGCTCAAAATTTGATGAAATAATTCTTGATGCATGTCTTATTGATTTGGCTTTTAACTGATAGTTGTCTCATCTGGCAATACATTCCACCAAAAATAAAAGGATCAGTTCCCATAGCTGGTTTTACAAGCACTGGCTAATCTTTTCATATCAGATAACTTTTGCCGTCAGGTTCAAGATTTAAGTTCTATTATGGATTTGGTTTTCCCTTTTAGCTCCCCAAAGTTGTTACTACTAGGTTGCTGCCTCATTGGTTTACTTGCTTATATGACCTAGCAAAATTAATTTGGTTGTGATCTTGAATCTTTCAGTCACAAGGATATGTGTGTTCCACTGACATTTGTTTCTTTGATCGTGAAATTTGTTTTTTGATTCACTGCATTGTTCATTTATTTGAATGTATTAGATGGAGACTACTGCTTGATTGCATGTTTATATCTTTATCAAGAGGGGAAAATAGATAGCATCTGTCAACAATAACATTTACACTTCGGAAAATTGCAGATTGTGCTTACTAGAATCAAATATGGACCTGCACGCTACTGGGCTATCTTGTTTGTCTTCTGGTTTCTTGTGTTTGGTATATGGGCATCACGAACACATGGCGTGCATACAACATGATTTCTTATTAAAATATTTATGTATATAAAAAGTCAACGTTTTTTGGTTTTGCTAAATGTTTAAAGATTTATGTTGATGCATGTAGCTGTTTAGATCTTGTCATTAGTAGTGCCTTTAAATGTAACAATGAGCTGTGGATAGCCATCAATGGTGTGCAATGGCACTGGCATAATTACTCATGAAGATCTTGGTACTTTACATTATTTTCTATCTGGCGATATTTTTGTATATTTTTGAAATCCTTATTATCTCATGGGCACGTTTAAAATTCATTTGTTAGTAATTTATGTTGCAGTTGCAGCTTTTAAAGATTACAGTGAAGGCTTATGCATTAAGAGAAAGAAACTAGGCTAAAAAAATGTGAAAATGATACTTCTTACAAGTATCATCCTTACAAAACCAAAGCGCTCCAAATATCTTCAATTTTGAACTATCATGGTCTGGGAAAGCTGCTACACGAAAATAACTTAAATAGTGAAGTACATCACTTAATGAGTATGTTGATCCCTTAGATATAAGATGACAAAGAATTAGAATTTTATCTTGCCATGAAAAGGATCCCAACAAATATATATTCCCTTGCATGTTGCCATTACTGATACAACCTCACATATAATGCTGTAGGGTTGGTGATGGGGAATCCGATGCTACTTAAAGTTAAGACCGGTTAAAGTTAAGACCGGTTCTTGTGAAAACTTAAATGTAAGTAGGGTGGTTAAGGATCTCGTGATGGTATTTGATAGACACAAAATCATGGAAAATTCTGTCACTATTGTCTTCCCAATGCTTCTCATGAAGTTTTTATCTGTCACATTTGCATGAACACAGATGCCAAATGGAAGAATAGTAAGGACGTTGGTAAGTTGTTGTTCAAGGCAGCGAAAAAGTATAGGGTTAATTCATTTATAAGTCTATTCCAAAAAATGTGGTCAATACATCCGCAAAGTGCAATTTGGTTGCAGAATGAAGTTGAAATTTAGAGATGGGCATGACAATAGGTCTAATCATTTAGGCATAAATATAATGTTACTATGAACTTTGTCACAAAGGAAGCATAAAGCCTCTCAATACATATATATTGTTGCTGAAGGACATTATAAAAAGGTGGTTCACATCATTTGACTAAGTAAGCTAATGAGGAGATGTTTAAATCCTCAAGGTGTAGGCCATCAATATGAACATATATGAGGTTTCACATGGGAGTAACTCTTTTGTCGTCAATATGGTAACAAGAACGTGCACGTGCTAGAGATTCTAGTTAAATAGCCTTTCATGTAAACATGCTTTGACTATTTTGAAAATGTTAAGTGTGAATGAGTATTATGGATATTGCTCTCCTAAATATACAAATAATAATAATAATATGTAGAATTTAGTATTCCTAGTGGGAGATTAGTTTAATTAAGTCTTTCCTTCATAAATATAAGATCAGATAGCACCAAAAAACTCCCCTACAATCATTAGCTCTTGTCTTGCTGTAAGACACAATCTTAACAGTTCTTGTTTACCATTTATTTCATAATACCCTATTTTGTTTCAACATGTATGACACAATAACAAACTCTTCATACAGTCTATCAGAAAATCATTTTGATTAGACAATATTATACTTGAAATTGACATGTACAATCACCTAATGACAATTTCCTATGTTAACAAGGAAGCAAACATGCACAATCATAGATCACATGTGAAAAATTACAATCAGTTAATCACTTATTAGCATTAGAAGACAATGAAGTGTATGTTAGCTAAAAAACTTTGAAATAATTATCCATAAATAAGAAGTTTTTTTGGTAATTTAATGAGAGAAAAAATTCGATTGAAGTCATAACCTATCATGAAATAATTATCCAAAGTGATGGTGTTTTAGGGGGTGTCCTTGGGTTTATCTTGTTGATAAATTCTTACCAATTGACTATAGTTGTCAATATGTTGGAATAAATTGATATATGATCAGTGAAATGACATGGACAATGTCGTGCTAAATTGGTAAAATCAAGTAATAATTTACATCTCGTTTTGTAAATAGAGAATTGCTTAGTGGTCTATACATCCAACTTTGATAATAACTAACCATAACAAACCTTTTTTTAATCTCCCAAACATTCTTTCATTTTGTTAGAGCTAATGTTTACGTTATAAAATGAAGAAGAAACAGCAAATGATGGAAATGTTAAGCAGAAGTGGCAAATTAACGAAGATGACAAGTGTCAAACCAATGAAAAAAGAAAAGGATACAAGTAGGTAATGGATTGAAGATATGCAACCAAAAAAAAAAAGGGCTAGTCCATAAGGAGAATTAGAAGTAGACGTGGAAAATTAAGATCGGAGAAAAAGATGTAGAGAAGAGCTTGATATGGCTAGGAGGAATATGCAAAAATTAGTGACTAGAGGAAAAAAAGAGAGAACCAGTCTCTCAAATGCTGGAGATATTTATGTGACTATTATTTTGGGAGAAAGAATGGTTTGTAATGCATTTTGAATTGAAGTGCAGTTGAATCACAGTGAATTAATACAAAAGTAGTGAATCTTTTGCTCAAATATTTGTTGTTACATTGTTCTTATGCATTTTGTAAGTTGTTTTGTTTAGGTATTGGTACATCAGAGAAATGGGGAAGCCATGAAACTCTATAAGGAAAAGGGAAAGAACGCAAATAAGGAAATGGATATGAAGTTGAACTCCAACTTAGTAGTTGGCCTAAACTTGTTGAGGACCATGAAATTTAAAGGGAAGATAAGAGGGAAAGAGATTTTAGTTTTATTAGATAGCAGAGCTACCCATAACTTAATCTTAGGAGACCTAATGGAGGAGTTGGAGTTACTAGTGATGCTTGTAAAGTTTGCAACGGTTTTGGGGGATAACTGGAAGGACAAAGGTCTTGAGCAATGCAAAAACATCAAACTATAATTTCAAGATATCTTGATCACCCAAAACATTTTTTTATTTTAGTTAGAGAGTATAGATGTTATTCATAGGATTGACTAGTTGAACACCTTGAGGGAGGTGAAATTGAACTAAGGAACAAAAACAATGAGGTTTAATTGGAAGAAAAATCGAGCAGAGATAAGGTGGATTTTTCATTAACCTAAATAGAAACATCATTCAAGGCCTTGGTGAAATTGATGCTAGAAAAGGGTGATGGCTTTTGGGTAAAAATAGAGGGGAATACAATGATAAGGAAGGAAGCCATTGAAATTGTATATCCTAAAATTAAAAACCTATTAACATAATTTGAGATATTGTTTGGGGAACCAAGGGGATTGCCATAAAAAAAAAAGGGATATGACCATGCAATACGGTTGATTGAGGGTGCTTAACCACCTAATGTGAAAGCATATAGATACCCTCATTTCCATAAAAATAAAATAAAAAATTTCCTAAGAAATGTTGACTGCAAGGGCGATCAAGCCTAATGTAAGTCCATTTTCAAGCCTTATACTATTAGTCCAAAAAGAGGATAAGGGATAGATGTTTTGTGTTGCTTATAGAGCACTAAATTGAGTTACAATCCTGGATAAGTTTCTGGTTTTGGCTATAGATGACTTTTTGGATGAGTTAGTGGGGCATTGATGTTTAATAAGCTTGATCTTAAGTCCAAGTATCATCAAATATGAGTGAGGGAGAAGGATATGGAGAAAACAATGTTTAAGACCCATGACGAACATTACAAGTTCCTAATAATGTCATTTGAACTCTCTAACACCTTAAAAACCATTAAAAGTTTAATGAATGAGATTTTTAGACCTCACCTTCAAAAATTTGTGTTGGTATTCTTCCATGACATACTAGTTTATAGTAAAAGGATAAAAGATCATTTGAAGCATCTATAAGAGGTGTTAAATCTTATACAAGCTCATTATTTAGTGGTAAATATGAAGAATTCTCTTTTAAGTAGGATGTAATAGAATAATTAGGTTACGTCACTTCAAAAGAGGGATGGAGGGTAACCCTTAAAAATATAAAAATTCAAGATATGAGGAATTGGCTTATACCATGTGATTTGTGAGATTTGAAAGGACTTTTGGGCTTAACTGAGAGGTGATTCGTGAGGAGGATATGGAAAGATCATCAAGCCCCTAACTAATCTATTAAAGAAAAATGTCTTTGTATGGAGTAAAGAGGCCACCAAGGCATTGTAAGCTTTATAGGAAGCTATGGTCATAGTCCTTATTTAACAATGTTTGATTTTACTAAAAAGTTTTTAATAAAACATATGCATCAGGATTAAGATTTGGGGCAACATTAATGCAAAATGGAAGACCGATAGTTTTTATTAGTAAGACTCTTTCTATTTGAAATAAAGGGAAGTCGACGTATGAGAGGCAATAATGGCGATAGTTTTGGTTTTGAAAATATAGTGTCATTATCTCTTGGGAAGATATTTAAAAGTTAGAATGGATCAAAGGAGTTTGAGATTTTTAACGGATCAATGAGTGATTAGGTATAAACAACAAAATTGGTTGGTGAAGTTGTTAAAACATGAGATACAATATCGATCCAGGTGCAAAAATAAGGTAGCAAGTGTAGTATCATGCAACTCGTGATGGGTTTAGAAAGGATAGATCAAGAAGCATTAAAGGATGAAAAATTAAAGAAGACCATTCAAGATTTGCTTAGAGATCCATACTTGCATGAGGGATATTCAATGAGAAATAGGAGTTTGTTGTACAAAAGGAGGATTATAGTATCTAGAGAATTGGTGTGTATCCCTTAATTTTTGGTATAATTTTATACATCACCTTATAGAAGACATTTGGGGTCTTATAGAACCTATAAGAAGGTATCCTAAGTTCTATTTTGAGAAGGTATTAAAAGGGATGTAAGGAAGTTTGTCATGAAATGTGAGGTTTGTCACCAGGTTAAGTATGAAGCCACATTGCCAGTAGAGTTATTACAACCCCTCCAAATTTCATCAAGTGTTTGGCAGGATCTTTAAATGGATTTCATTTTGGGTTTGCCAAAGGTTAGGGGTGGACTCCATATTAGTAGTAGTAGATAAATTGACTAATGGGCTTTCTATAATAGTTCAGTGTCTATTCATAGCAAAGAAGGTGGCTAAATTTTTTATTAGAAAAGTAGTAATGTTTCATAGGTTCCCTTGCACTATTGTGTCAGATAAAGAGCAAGTATTCTTAAGCAATTTTTGGATGGAACTAGTCAAAATTTGGGAACACACTTGAAATTCAATTTGGCTTACCATCTACATTGAAATGTCTAAACTAGGGTGGTTGATAGGAACATTTAAACCTACCTTAGGTGTTTTTGTTTTAAGTAGCCCTAATAATGACTCAAATGGTTGGCTTGAGGGAAGTATTGATACAATATCACTTACCACAAAGTTATGGGAATGCCACCTTTTAAAGTAATGTGTGGAAGAGATCCTTCTACACTTCTAAGGCTAGTCAAAGAAGAATAAAAAATAGATGAGGTTAACACCATGATCATAAAGAGAAATTTGATATTGGATGAGCTTAAAGATAATCTCACCAAGGCTTAAGAAATAATGAAAATGATGAATGATAAGATTATAAAAAAAGTAGAATATAAGTAGGTGACCATGTATACCTCAAGATACCTTACCATTTTTGTTTATTGGTAACCTACTCGAATGAGATGTTAACCCTATATTTTTATGGCCCGTATGAGATACTAAAAAAGGTAGTTAGAGTTGTTTATAAACTAAATTTACTTGAGACATCCAAAATTTACCCAATTTTTCATTTATCCCGATTAAAGAAGAGGGTCGATTCAGGTTTTAACATTTAATGGTTATCAGACCGTTTAAATAAAGAGGTTGAATTAAAGGTGCACCCAATAATGGCGTTGGGCTATCAATACTCACCATAAGGTAACTTAGAAATTCTAATCAAATGGGCACACCTTACAGACCTTGATCACTCTTGGGAGTTATATAAAACTCTCAAGGAACTTTTCCCTTAACTACACCTTAAAGATAAGGTGTCTATGGATGGTGGGGTAATGTTAGAGCTAATGTCCACATTTTCTATAGAATGAAGAAGAATTATAAAAGAAAGAAAAAGTTAAGTAGAAGTGGAAAATTAATAAAGATGACAAGTGTCAAACTAATATAAAAAGTGGAAGATATAAACAAGCAATGGATTGAAGATATGTGAAAAAAGAGAGCTAGATCACAAGGAGATTTAAGAACAAATGTGGCAAACTAAGATTGAAAAAAAAAATACAGAATAGCTTTATATGGATGAATGGGGAGGCTAGAAGGATTATGCATAAATTATTTGTAATGCATTTTGAACTGAACTATGATTGAATTACATTACATTAGTACAAAAGTAAGGAATCTTTTGCTCAAATATTTACTGTTACATTGTATTTTGTATGTTGTTTTACTGAGGTACTGATACAATATAAAAATGGAGAAGCCATGAAACTCTATAAGCAAAAAGGAAACAACCCAATTACATAACCCATTTCCCGCAATATAATTAGATCCAACTCTTAAAACAAAAGTAGATATCGTGTACACAAATTTATGTAAAGGTTGTCAATGCATATTCTTTTTAATGATACAGAAACTCACCATTAGCTTGATCTCTATTGTTTATAAACAACAATAAGCAATTAATCTTACA
This sequence comes from Mangifera indica, assembly GCF_011075055.1. Classification (NCBI taxonomy): domain Eukaryota; kingdom Viridiplantae; phylum Streptophyta; class Magnoliopsida; order Sapindales; family Anacardiaceae; genus Mangifera; species Mangifera indica. Next base: position 6,274,496 of record NC_058152.1, read on the forward strand.
CTACAGTATTTAATTACTAAATAATAGATAACGCTTAAAATTTATCCTTGGTGAACTATGACTTTATTTCTTGAGACAAGGATATTAGATTGTGTCATAGTTCATGCAAGTTTAAAGACAAATATGTTGGAAAAGATCATGCACCAAGGGTCTACTAGAATTCCACAAGAAAAGTGATATTTGTTTTAATAGTGTATAGAATGATAAAAAGTATATACAATTCACAATATAGTCTATTTATATATTGGCCTTGGAACAAGTTTTTCAAAGGGTGGACCACCTATTACAAGCATAATACAACTAGGACAAGAGTATGACACATCATACAAATGATTATTCTAAAAGCATAAATGATCTTTCAAGTGATTTTGTATCAATCAATATTAATTTGGGGATTAATGCTTGAGATATACAATAAGATATTAAATAAGGTCAACTAAAGATAAGGAATGAATGTTCTTATGACTAGAACACTTATTCATGCTAACCTAGCACTTATCCAATATCCATATATCCTTTATTCAATTTGGATAAAGTCAACTCTTATTTATATTACTTTAAGCCTTGTATTTTTGGGTTATATCAATTTAGTCCTTTAAGTAGATAATATCTTATTTAAGTCCAGTGTAACACTCATAGGTACATCTAGGGATAATTCTATCTTTTTCCTCATATTTGATTTGTATATATGTATATTTGGGATCATGTACGGTTGTACATTGCAGGGGTGTATACCCATACATGAGTGATTGAAGGTAGTTCGATCATTTATCTTGGCAACGAAAAAATTACCTAAGTATAGAGGTAAAACTATGCATACATGTAATACATACTTATAAATGCAGAAAGAAAGATGTACACCCATATGTCTAATGAGGTATGGTTATACATTAATTTCAAATTTGGATAAAGATCAATTTCTATTGATTTTAGATTGTGGTTTTTGCTATGAAACTACAAATACACCTATGCATGAAGAATGTGCAACCATACATGGTAAAAGTTACGTAAAATAAAAGAGTTGAAAAAGGTGTTTGTCTAACTTTAGTATTATTCAATTATAGAGAAAAAATTTACTAGAGAAAATTTTAAGCCATTAAAGATTCCTAGAGAATGTTTTGGAGTTGCCTAAAACCTTTGACATGTGAAAACCTTACTAGCACCAGAAGACAAGTATAGTGGCAAAAATTGGTTTATCTATTAAACTTGTGTTATGCTTGTTATATGGTTAATCCTATTGAATGAAAATTATATTGAAGGGATGACATAATGAGACATATTGAATCAACAAATTAGGATAAGGATATATGTGCATATATGTATGTAATATGTTCATGATTACAGTGAAGATGATGATGATATGTGAAATAACTTAGGCATGATTGAATACATGTATATGATCTATGTTTGTAGGTAGATTAATAGTGGTCATGATTTACTATTATTGAATAAGATTATGTGATATTAAGATGCTAGAGCCTAATCTCGATAAGATTAAGACTTAGAAACATATTTGATTGTCAAAAATTTTAGAAAGAAATTGATAGACTAGAGTTTTTAGGCGATGGTGCACAATTGTAAATGTAGTAATATACGCCCATGCATTATTTGGGAAGGAGCAGGTTCCCCATGACTTTATGTACACCTAGGATATTATAGGAAATTAGGCATGTACGATCATATATTATGAGGTGTATGTCAATACAATGACTTAGATGGATACGTGGGCATGAGGTGAAAGGTGTACGCTTGTGACAAAGCTTTCTAGGATAACAAACGTTAGTTAGACGTTTCAAAGTCATGTTTGTACATGGTTTGAGAAATGATAATCTTACCCCTATATTATGTGTTGGAATAGGGATAAGGTTAGAAAGATCTTTTCAAAGACGAATTTAGATAGCTAGCTAATCATATATGTTTAACTATGTGGATGATAACATAGATAGTGACCAAAACAGATTTGGGTTGAATTCAAGAAAGTTAAGAAGAATAATGTACATCAAAATAGTCACCAATTGTGTGTCAAACTAGTATTATATGTGAAAGCAATAGGGCTAAAAGAGTCAAACACCCGTGAGATACATCATGCATTTAATGCTAAGACATACTAGCAACTCATTTTAGTTTAGAGGTGTATGATAAGAGAGAGTTGCACTAGTTGGTTCCTCACATGGTTAGTAAGATGTATCACATATGCACTCATGTTAGAGGCCATCTGATGATGGAAATTATTTAACAATTTCATAGATATACATATATGGTAAAGAAGAGACTATGATCAGATTTCATATATGTAACACCTCTCTTCAGATATATATCCCTATACAGAATATGACCCAAAGAGATGTATACAACTTGACTTTTAAATTTAAAAGCAATCAAATTAAATGTAAGATAATAACTACTTATGTGTTTAAAAAGGTGTGATTTGAATAAATACTTAAATGCCTAATTTGTTAAACTTCATAAAGTAAAAGTGTCTAAAAACTCCACTAAAAATAAATCCTAGTAATTATAGTGCATAAATACTCATAAAATTGTATATTTAATATCAAAATACATAAACATAGAGAAATCTAAAAATGAAGTTTTTGCATCTTGCCTCATGTAACTACTCGATTGAACTGTTGGCTCCCCTTCATATCTTGTTACTCATCTCTACCTGTAAAATAACATAAAAGGAGCATATGAGTGAAAACACTCAGTAAGTGGGTGACCTCTTGACACCCTAAATAATATGTAAAGCTGATAAGTTTGATGCTCCGTTTGGAATTCTTGTTATGATCATAACTTGACACCCTTATGCCCTGACATAGGTTAAGTTACTAAGGTCTAAGTTGAACTTGATATATTTGTTGTCCTGGTGAAAACATATGACATCTTACATATTCACTATCTATTGTGTTTTGCGCACATGCCAGACTACCTAATGGGCTAGCTAAATACCTTGGTCATATAGGGAAATCTAGTCATAATTCCTTCCTTACCATATACATTAGCTACGAAACTATTATTTAAATCTATCTCGGGATGACCCTTACCACAAATCCATATATAATGCATCCCTTTGATTACATGAGAGAAAAATAATAATTTTTTACCATGCACACTTTAACTAAACTGAATGACTAATATGCCTTGACATTAAGTGCATGAAACATCTCATAGGTATCCAACCCTATCACTTTCACGTATGTTACCATTTCCGCATATAACTTGTGGCTATTTTTGATGTATATCACTTTTCTTAACTTTTTTTTATTTTTGACTTAGATCTAACTCAATCGGGGTCTTATGTTGTCTTCTACATAGTACACTTCTTCTATCTCTAACTACCTTGTTTTTTTTCCGCTAAGGTCTTTTATTCTTTCTTTACTTGTTTTTTCCCCTACTTTACTCTTAAACTAAGAGTAAAGTGGTATTTTATTGCCTACACAGGTGTCCACCTGGGGTGCACCCTTATGTTCACCTAATTAAGCGTAAAGTCCATTTTAGGAAAGTGGACATCATGCTATTTAAATTTATCTTGGGATGACCCTTACCACAAATCCATATATGATGCATCCCTATGATTACATGAGAGAAAAACAATATTTTTTTATCATGCACACTTTAACTAAACTTAGTTGCTAATATGTCTTGACATTAAGTGCATAGAACATCTCATAGGTATCAAACCCTATCACTTTCACGTATATTGCCATTTACGCACATAACTAGTGGTTATTTTGATGTATATCACTTTTCTTAACTTTTCTGATTTTTGACCTAGATCTAACTCAATCGGGGTCTTATGTTGTTTTCTACATAATACACTTTTTTTATCTCTAACTACCTTGTTTTTTACCGTAAGGTCTCTTATTCTTTCTTTACTTGTTCTTTCCCCTACTTTGCTCTTAAACTAAGAGTAAAGTGGTCTTTTATTGCCTACACAGGTGTCTACCTAGGGTGCACCCCTTTGTTCACCTAATTAAGTATGATGTCTACTTTGGGAAAGTCACACAAGGATGTATACTCATATCACACAATCGTGTATGCCTTTCTTTAAGATGAGCATATGAAAAATGAAATTTCCTAATTTGTGCTAAGGATACATAAGCGTGTCTAATGCCATACATAACTGTGTATCGTGATTTCAGAATTGTAAAGTTTCCGGTTTTATGCTTTTCAGACCATAAACCAGTAATCCAATTAATCAACACATCTATTAAAATTTCTGAACACCATAATATCCTTATATATCTGTAAAATACTAACAACAACATATCCAATTCACAAAGTATGACAAATAGCAACATAAATTCTTGTTCCAATCACAAACAACCTAACCATATATTCATACATGTTCTTATCATTCTTAAGGCATGAAAGACTGACAAATTTGTTTATTAAAAATATCTAAGATCATCCAACAGTCATAGTTCATGAATATAGTTCATAGAAAGTAATAACATTCATTAACTAAAATTCAAAAAGGATACGATACTTACTTATCCTTCGAAGAATGATAAGGTCTTCACGTGGTCATGATTTCTGACAACCAAAATGGATTCTCTCCCTATTCTTACTTTAGGTGTGCAACTAATGTTGTAAGAAAATGAGAAAATCAGGTTAAACATTTTGTGTCACCCAACTATGGAAATCATCTAATTTTGCCGCAATTATGATCTTATGTCAAAATTCAAATTCTGTTAATGATGTATGATCATGTATACCTCTATACAAGGGCATGTATCTTTCTTGAATTAAAAACAAGAGAAAATACCAAAATGCCTTTGAGCTTACTTGTTAGTGTTACAATCCTCTCTTTTGTATGAATTTCATCCTCAAAATTCACTTAAAAAGTTATGGCAATTATTGTTTTATGTCCTACTAGACCTTTCATATGGCCTCTTTAACTCGATGATTCCTCCATAAGACTTTGACTAAGGAAATTCGTTAGGATCTAAGCTTTTTGGCTCACTTATTTAAAATCTAAACTGAGCACTCCTCATATGTTAAATTATCCCCGAGTCAGATGTCCTCAACTCTGAGCATATGGGTTAGGTCACTTATATACTTATGTAATAACAATAAATGTAACACGTTATAAATGCGGTCAATGCTCGATGGCAATACAAGCTAGTAAACAACCTTACCTATAATGTTGTTATCCTTCTGGGTAAAGAAATACTTAAAGCTCTTGTGATCCGTGTATATATTACTCTTAACCTCATACATATAATATTGCCATATTTTAAGACTAAACACTATGGTTGCCAACTTAAGGTTGTGTGTTAGGTACCTTGTCTTATAGTCCTTCAATTGTCGAGAGACATATGCTATAACTTTACTCTTTACATTAAAACTACTCCCAAACCCTGATGTGAAACATATATAAAGAGGTCATATTCTTCACCCTTTGTTGGCAAGGCTAAGTATGAGCTGATGTCAATCATCTCTTCAACCCCTAGAAAATTTACCACATGCATCAAACCACTTAAACAAAATATCCTTATAAGTAAATTTTGTAAGTGGTCTAGCTAACTTGGCAAAACCTTAAGCAAACTACCTATAATAACTTACCAGTCCAAATAAACTTCTTACCTCCTTAGTAGTCTTGGGTTTCTGCCATTTTACTACTACTTCTATTTTGCTCAAGTCTACTAAGTTACCATATGCTAAGACTACCTGTCCAAGAAAAAAGTCACTCTGTTTAACCAAAACTAGCACTTGGAAAACTTGGCATACAATTGTTTCTCCCTCAATCTTTACAACACAAACCTTAGATATTATGCATACTCATAAATATTGTAGGACATTGGTCATCAATGAACTCCATTATAAACTTGTTAGGCAATCTTGAAACACTCTATTCACAAGGCCTATAAATACTATAGGACATTGGTTAATCTGAAAAGCATAACCACAAACTCATAATGTCTATACCTTATGCTGAATACAACCTTGGGTATATCATGCTTGACAACCCTGACTTGATGATATTTTAACCTCAAGTCGATCTTAGAGAACACTAAAACATCCTTGAGCTGATCAAATAAATCATCAATTCTTATGAATAGGTACTTATTCTTTATAGTCACTCTTTTAAACTTTTTTTCACAAATAGTTTACGCACATCCTTATATATCTATCTTTCTTTTTCACAAATAGAATCGGTACACCCCATAGCGAGTGGTTTGGTCTGATAAAACTACTATTTAACAGCTCTTGCAACTATTTCTTTAGCTCTCATAATTCAGCTAGGGCCACTCTATATGGTGCTTTGGAAATTGGCATTATACCGAAGGCTAGCTCAATACTAAACTCTACATTTTTATCAAATGTTAACCTAAGAAGACTAACAGGGAAAACATCTTAAAATTATTAATCTACTAGAGTATCTTTCATACTCGGGACTACTTCATCTAATTTGTTTACTATATATGCCAAATATGTTATGCACACTTTACTCAGCATTTTCCTGGCCTTGACACTATTGATCATCATGCTAAGAACTCGACCTTTTCCAAAAGTAAATTGTTCTCCATTATCTAAGTTGAATCAGACCTTTTTCTTTCTATTGTCCATCTCTGCCCTGTATTTGCTCAAGAATTTCATGTCAAGTATACATCAAAATTAGACATATCCATCATTATCAGATCTATAGCTAACTTTTAACCTTCTAAAGAAACCATCTCTTCAATCAACATGTGAGTGTTATGAATTTTGTCTCTATCAGACATCTTTATACTGATCTGTGAGACTACTATAGGTTATAACCCTAATCTCTCTACTATGCCACTAGCAATAAAACAGTATGTGGTTCCAGAATCAATTAATGCATACAAAGGACAAGAATGAAAGATTAACTGGTCTATCACTATAGTTAGGTTGGCCACAACCTAAGTGGTTGTATATATTCAAGCCTATCCTCCATAACTGTCTAGTTTGTAAGGGTTGGTGCAACTGTTACTATACACTTTCTAGCAAAATGGTTGAGTTTCTTGAACTTGTAGCATTCCCTCTAACTGGCTAGGTAATCTCTAACATGTCTCTACCTACATCTATGATAAGTAAAGGGATCATCATGCCTCAACTGATCCTCTCTCCTCTGTTTCTTACCCCTTTAGTTCTTCTTATTTTTTTCTTAACTGGAAAGACCTCTTACCTTTTAAGTCTTTACTACCCGTATCTCGGCTGCCACTTTATCTCTAGGATGGGGCTATTAACACTAGCTAATCTGATATCCTTCTCTCTCAATTCATCATTTATTCATTGTTTTTAACCTTAATGCTCTGCTTAAGGCATCTAAAAATGATCTAAAAGGATTATCTCCTATCATAATATCTTTGGTAATGTTTGACCTTAGTTCTCAAAGAGGACCTTTAGCTTGCCCATGTTTGAACTAGCTACCCTTGAAGTATACTTGGCTAAGGAGTTTAGCTTGGTGGAGAACTCTCTGACTATTATGCTACCTTTCTTTAGGAAAGAAACTTTTGGGTTTTCACATAGAGAATATCTATTAACAAGTACTCTTTCTCAAAAACCCATCTGAAATCAACGTAAGTCATTTTTGACACTTGACGAGTCCTATTTAGCATCCGTCATTAAATCTTTGCATCACCCTTTAGAAGGAGACTAATATACTAGATTTTATCTATGCCAGCAATTTTGAAAATTCTCATGACATCCTCTACTGCTTCTAGCCACTCCTTAATTGGTAGTTTATCTGACGCTACATTGCCCTTGAAATTATAGGGTTGTTGTCTATTTGCCAGACTATAAATAGAGGCACAAAGTTCCTATAATTGATTGATTTTATAGTTAAAGCTAGAAAGATGGTAAACAAAGGATGTGGAAGATTTATGGCTTGTGTGATGGCTAATAAGAATAAAGAGGTGAGACTTTAGGATATTTTGATAGTTAAAGATTTTCCAGATATATTTTTGAAAGACTTACCTGGTTTACCTCTTAATCGAGAGATTGAATTTGCAATTGACTTCTTACCTAGGATTGTTCCAATTTCTAAAGATTAACATAGGATGACACCTTTAGAGTTAAAAGAGTTGAAGGTTCAACTGCACAAGTTATTGGATAAAGGATTCATCCGCCTTAGTGTTTCACCTTAGGGTGTTTATATATTTTTTGTGAAGAAAACGGATGGGTTTATGAGATTATGTATTGATTATCATCAACTGAACTTGGTTACCATTAAAAATAATTATCCTTTCCCTCGAATTGATAACCTATTTGATCAATTACAAGGTGCAACAGTGTTTTCACAGATTGACCTATGATCAAGGTACCATCAATTGAAGATTAAGCTTGATGATATGCCATAGACAACTTTTCATACTCATTATGGGCATTACAAATTGGCCAAAGGACTATTTCCCACCCAAGGTATGCTGCAATCTCAAGTTTCCGCTCTTTATCTTTGATAATACCAAATACCCACCTATGAACAGTTAAAATTAACAGTGGTAAAAGTAAAATCGTTATTTTCTTTATAATATTAAAAATAAACTAAAATATAATCTCTTTTTGCCCCCCTTAACTTTAAAAACTAAAAGTTTTCCTCAGCTTAAGTTTTAAAAAATGACAGTTTCACCCTAGGGTTTCGTTTTGAAATCTCTGATGACATCTCTGACTCCATTACTGACGGCTTCTCCCTCCTAAAGCATCATCTCCTTTCGACGATCTCTTTTCTCCTATTTGAACGTTTGATCAACGTCAGAGAAGCCAAAAAAGATGAAGAACTTCGTCGGGGTTTCGTCTTCTTAGACAAAGAGAAAGTTGTCATCTTCGTCTGGAAAGACGATCGTCTTCCCAGAGGTCTTCTTCTGGGAAGATGACAACTTCATCTTTCATGACTTTTCTGACATCGATCGAGACATCTAAATAGGAGGAAAAAGACTATCAGAAGGAAAGGATGCTTCGGGAGGGAGAAGTCATCGGTAATGGAGTCAGAGATGTCACCGGAGATTTCAAAATGAAACCCTAGGGTGAAACAACTATTTTTTAAAACTTAGGCTAGGAAAAACTTTTAGTTTTTAAAGTTTTGGGGGGTAAAAAGAGATAAAATTTTAAGGGATTAGGATTCCATTAATTTTAACTGCTCATAAATGGGTATTTGGTATTATTAAAGATAAAGGGTGGAAACTTGAGATTGCAACATACCTTGGGTGGGAAATAGTCCTTTGGCCTTATAAATTTTTAGTTAGGTTAACCAATGCTCCAATAACTTTTATGGACTTGATTAATAGAGTATTTCAAAGTTATTTGGATCAATTTGTTATTGTGTTTATGGATGATATATTCGTTTTCTCTAAGAGTGAGGAAAACCATGAAGAACATTTAAGGATTGTTTTGCAAACCCTTCGAGAGAAGAAGATTTATACAAAACTTAAGAAGTATGAGTTCTAGATAGACAAGGTGGTGTTTTTGGGTCATGTGGTAACTAAAGACGGAATTAGTGTTGACCCTTCTAAGATTAAAGTTGTGGTGAATTAAAAATGATCTACTAATGTTATAGAAGTTAGAAGTTTTTTGGGATTAATTGGTTATTATAGGCAATTTATGGAAGAATTCTCTTGTCTTGCATCACCCTTGACTTAACTAACAAGAAAATATGTCAAGTTTCAATAGGATAAGGAGTGTGAGAAAAGCTTTCAAGAATTAAAAAAGAGATTGGTTTTTGCACTAGTTCTAACTATCCTTACAAGCAATGGTGGTTTTGTCATTTATAGTGATGTATTTAGGAAAGGTTTATGATTTGTTTTAATGCAATATGGTAAGATCTTGGCCAATACTTCTAGTCAATTGAAGAACTACAAACAAAATTATCTTACTTATGATCTAGAGTTGGCAACTATGGTTTTTGCCTTAAAAATTTGGAGGCATTACCTCTATAGGGAGACTTGCGAGATTTTCACTAATCATAAAAGCTTGAAGTATTTGTTTACCCAAAAAGAATTGAATTTGAGGCAAAGGAGATGGTTGCAACTTGTGAAGGATTATGATTGCCATATTCATTATCATCCAAGGAGGGCGAATGTGGTAGTTGATGCTCTTAGAAGAAAATCATCAGGAGGTATAACACATTTGATTTCTATTTAGAAACATATTTTGGATAATTTGAGGAAATATGAACTTATGGTTTTATTGGCTGGTCATAGTGGTTTTATGGCAAACATAAAGGTTCAACCAATGTTAATTGAAAGGATTAAAGTAGCTCAAAAGGAAGATCTGTTATTATTAGGGATTGTTGAAGATGTAAAGAAAGGTAATAAGTTGGAATTCAAATTGTTTAATGATGATAATTTAAGGTTTGGGAAACGAATATGTATGCCTACTGATGATAATCTGAGAAAAGAAATTTTGAGTGAAACTCACGACTCTACTTATAGTGTTCATCCTAGTAGTACTCGTGATTTGAGGAATAATTTAAGGTTTGGGAAACGAATATGTATGTCTACTGATGATAATCTGAGAAAAGAAATTTTGAGTGAAACTCACGACTCTACTTATAGCGTTCATCCAAGTAGTACTCGTGATTTGAGGAATAACTTTTGGCAGAGAAACATGAAGAATGATATTGTTGATTATATTTTTAAATGTTTGGTGTGTCAACAAGTAAAAATTGAACATCAAAGACCTGGAGGACTTTTATAGCCCTTGTCTATTCTTGAATGAAAATGAGACTATATTACCATGGATTTTGTGAGTGGTTTACCTCTTTCAAAAAGGGGATATGATTTTGTATGGGTGATGGTTGATTATTTGACCAAATTAGCATATTTCTTAGCAATGAAAACCACTTATAATATGTTCCAATTGGCTGACTTGTTTATTTGAGAGATTGTGAGATTGCATGGAGTTCCTTAATGTATTATGTCAAATAGAGATGCACGTTTCACCTCTAGATTTTAGGTAAGTTTACATCAAAAGCTTGGAACGAATCTTAGTTTTAGTATTGCCTTCCATCCTCAAATTGATGGTCAATCTTAAAAGACTATCCAAACCCTTGAAGATATGTTGAGAGCGTGTATATAAGACTTAGGTGGTTCTTGGGAAGGCCATTTACCCTTAATAAAGTTTGTTTACAATAATAGTTTTCACTCTAATATTGAATGGCTCTTTATGAAGTTTTGTACAATTGTCAGTATAAATCACCTATTTGTTAGGATGAAGTTAGAGAAAGGAAGTTGCTAAGACAAAAAAAGTTATATTGATCATCATAAGCAAGAGTTGGAGTTTAAGGTTGGGGATTTTGTTTTTCTAAATGTGTCGTTTTGGAAAGGAGTTTTTCGGTTTGGAAAGAGAAAGATGCTAAGCCCTAGGTTTGTAGGGCCATTTGAAATTTTAGAGAAGACTGGTGCAGTTGCATATTATGTGGCCTTGCCACTAAGTCTCTCAAGGCTTCACAATGTGTTTCATGTTTTATACTATCAACCAATCCAAATCTCTGAGGATTTGTTGTATAAAGAGCAAGCACTGAGAGTCATTAATAGAAAAAAACAATGTCTGAGGACTAGAGTTATCCCATTGGTAAAAGTGCGTTGGAGAAATCACTCATTAGAAGAGACCATGTGAGAACAAAAAACTGAAATAGAGGAGAAGTATCCTCAACTCTTTAAAGCTTAAGGTATGTACTAATTTCAAAGACAAAATTTTTGTTAGAGGGGAAGAATTATATTATCCAACATTTAATTATTATTATTGTTGTTGTTGTTATTATTATTTAAATAAGATAAATTTTATTTTAGGATAAAATTTAATTTTAGGGGATAAGGTAAGTTCAAATTTTGAAAAATATTGTATTAGTTATAGGCAATAACAAGGGTCAAACTTGCCAAGAAGAGAGAAAATATTTTTTTAATTGTTATTAAATTGAAGATTAAGTGTGATTTTTTTTAAAGCTTACATTAAAAAAAAGGGAGAAGGACTATTTCCCACCCAACTTTAGATGCGTTTTCAAAATGCCACCCACGGCAGATGAAAATCCACTTTTCTCATCCATGGCCAAACTGTCGTCCAATTTTTTAGTTAGGGACAGGGGCAAAATCATCATTTACTATTTAAAACCTTAAAACTTTAAAATTTTACTGTTCCCCCCTCCAGGTTTTAAAAACTAATAACTAACCCATCCTTAAAGTTTGAAAAGTTTAGATTTCACCCCTAGGGTTTACTTCCTTCATCGGCCACCACCGACGGCCGACGTAATCGATCGATCTCCCATCTCTGACTACAAAGGATGATGAAGGACAACCCTTCGTCACCCAGATCTAGACGATAAAGCATCGTATAGATCTGGAAGAACAGACAAAGGACGACGCTTCGTCGTCTTTCGTTGTAGCCTTTGGACCACACAACGAGTGACGAAGGACGGCGAAGAGTCATCCTTCGTCGTTTAGGTGGAGCGACAAAGAGAGACCTCTTCGTCACATAGTGGTGCGACGAAGAGATCTCTGTCTCTTCGTCGCATCGTGCGACGAAGAGATCTTCGTCTCTTCGTCGCATCGTGCAACGGGGAGATGAAGATCTCTTCATCGCACCACCGTCGTTGCACCAAGAGAAGGAGGAGGCTGATGACGACGTCGGAGACGGCGTCAAGAGATGAAGTTGAAGAATGGGGGTGTAACTACTAGTTTTGAAAGTTATAGAGGGCGGCTGCATTTTGAAAAATATGGAAACCCTAGGTTTGGGGGTGAAAATGTTAGTTTTCAAAGTTTAAAAACTTTAGATAAGGTGAAATGTTAGTTTCTAAAACCTAAAGGGGGTGAATGGCAAAACCTTTACATCAATTTTGGGATGAATTTTACAGACTAAATTAAGGGGTATTTTTCTCATTTCATCTAACAAGGGTAAAATAGACATTTTACCCTTATGCAAACAGAAACCATCCATATTAATGGCTCATGGGTGGGAAAAGTAGATTTTCATCTGCCGTGGGTGACATTTTGAAAACGCATCTAAAGTTGGGTGGGAAATAGTCCTTCTCCCTAAAAAAAAGAGAAAAAATGATATATTTTTTCAACCAAGGTTTTTAGAATCGGATCGAAATAAAAACTGTTTTGAATATTGGTTTCGATTGGACCGATCGAACCGTTTGAACCAACCGATTCGACCAGAATTCTAGTTTTATATAATAACTTTAAAAAATTATATATAATTATATGTGTTTTATATACTAAATTTTATATTATGCATACTTTTCATAATTAACAAAATATATGTGTTATTAAACATAAAATTACAAATTAACAATAACATATTAACTTGACAAAAACAATTAATCAATTACAAATTAACAATAATAAATTAACTTATTATTAAACAATAAAAATCATAACACAAATTGACAAACACCAAAACCATAACATAAATTCACAAGTACTAAAATTCAAAGCCTGTTAAAAGTAAAATTTAAAATATTACGTGTTGACTTGTTGACCAAGTTATCAGAGAGAATTGCAATAAAATCAACTCACAATTATAAAAAAAAATTGTTGTACACCATTTGACCAAAATTTAAAAAAATTGCAGTATGCTTCCGTGTTTAAAACATTTCAAACAAACTTCACAATAAAAAGTTTATAGCAGCAACGAGATTTTAAGCCTTTCAAACAAACAACTACCGTCGTTACCGTCTTGTGAGCTTGCGATTGAAACCAACAGCTCTCAGCGTCGTCGTCGTCGTCGTCGGCAAAAGATGAATCAACAGCACTAAAGTTGGAGAAAGTCGTCACCTACAGCAACTCTTCTCCTGCCTGCGCGGCAAGGAATGGAAGAAGAAAAAATAAAAGATTTTATAGTTTTTATATGAAACCTTGAACTGAAAACTGCTTAAATTGATTGGACTGTGGTTCAGATGAGAACCGACGGTTCAACTATGGTCCAATCCGATTTCAAATCTAAAGCGGTTTTGTTTTCTACAGCGTTCGTCTACAGTACCGGTTCACGGTCTGTCCGGTTAGACCGGCCGATTTGGTCCGGTTTTTCAATCCTTGCTTTCAACCAACTTAAGTTTTCTTAAAAAAAAAAAATAGAGATTTCGAGTATTAAGTTTAGAAAATGAAAAATTATTGAAAAGGGATGAGAATAGTGAAATAGTGTTGTTGAAATAATTTTTTGCATTAATATATGTTTCAACATTTTCATTTTTTTGGGCATATATGTGTTTTATGATTTGAAGATTAGTTTTTTTTTTTTTATTTTAGAATTTCAATTCAATTGTGCTATTGTAAAATAGAACATGTTATAATTTATATTGTATATTGTTTGTTCCATGATAGTAGTATATTAGTTTGTAAACAAAAGAAAATATATATTATTTTTGAATTTTTAGTTTAATATTTATGATGTATCTATCTGTTAATAAATTTTTTTTATATATTTGATTCTATTCTATTTTATTTATTAATTACATTTTATAAAAATCTGGGTTTTTAGTAGCTTGTCTATACACTTACTTTATGAATTTAAGTTGTTGGTTTATAGAATTTTAAAATTTTCGAAAATTTTATTTAAAATGTTACATAGAGTTATTAATTATTTTATGATTTTATAAATTATAAAAATTTCGTAAAATTAGCTAGAATATTAAGGTATTAAACCTGAAATTTTTGATAAAGTTTGTTACTTGTAAAAAAATTATTTTTTTATATTTTTTAATCATTTTCAATTTAAATATTTTTTATATATAAATCAATATGTCTAGTCATATTATGAAAGTTTTTGTAATATTACCAATTAAATATAATTTATTAAAATTATTATAGAATTAAATGTTAAACCTGAAATTTATTTGACAGAGTTTTAGTTTTTAGAGCTTTTTGAATTATTTCTAACTTGAAGTTTTTTTTTATAAACAAATTAGGATGTCTAGTTTAATTTTGAAAATTTTCACAATTTTATAAATTATATGCTTTTTATTAAAATTGATACAATATTGTGTGTCCGATTTGGAAGATTTTTTGCAGTGTTAGTGATTTGAGACAAAAAATTCATTTTACATGGCTTTTTAAACTATTTTTAGGTGGATATTTTTTCTTATTAAAACATCAATATGTTAAGTTTATATATGCGAAATTTTGTAATTTTTTGAGTTATATAGAATTTTATAAAATTTATGGAAACTTGAAAACTATTAACAATGTTTATGCGCTGTGGAAGGAAGTAACTTTTGAGAAGTTTTATATTTTTTTATGCTGAATATTTTTTTGGTAAGCTATTTATATGTCCTTTTTGTCCCTGTAAAATTTTGTAGTGTTTCAATTTGTGTAAAAATTTATGAAATTCATGAAATAAAGGTTGTACAATGTAGACTGTGTTAGTTAGGTCTAGGTTGTTTATTTTGGGTACCCTTATAATATTTGAAATTAGTTTTTAATGGAAGATTTTTAGTGAAATTTAAGGAGATTTTTAAGAGTTATTAATACAAGTTGAATTCATTGATTATGGGTAGAATTCAAATAGGTTGTGCGTGGTAGTTTGAAACATAGAAGGGTTTGTGTGAATTTTGCTTTTAATCAATATAAGTAGAAACTATATTTTTATATGTAAATACATGTTATATGTTTGGAAATGATCACCAAATCTTAAAATTTTTTATAAACGTTTTTTATTAAACCCAAAAATTTTTACAAAAATTTTGTTTATATAATATAAATATTTCTTTTTGTTTATACAGAACGACTTTTTTAAGTTATAAAATATTTTCATACACATTTGTATTTTACCCAAATGTTATTTACTTAAATATTGATTTACAAATTTATTTTGGTAGTAACTGAAATAAAATTACTTATGATACATTTATGATTTGAAACTTTGTCTATATGTGGTTTTGACTCATTATCTGTAATCTCTAAATATCTACTTTGAACTCTAAAATAATAAATTTGGTCTAGCTGGAAAATTTGTTTTGTTGTGCATATTTCTGAAATTTTGGTCAAATCACTAAGATTACACATCTAATTCTGAAATTTTGGTTAGGTCACTAAGAGTATATGTGATACTATTTGATATGAGTTTAAAAATAAATGTTTGACTTGAGTTTAAAAATAAATATTTGATTTAAGTTTGATATTTAAAAGGTTATAAAATAATTTATCAAGTATACATGGTTTTATATGCTTACACACCTCCTCTTGTTTGACCTTTTTTTGTTGGTCTTTTTTTGTTTGATTTTTTTATTAATATTTGAATTAAATGTTAAAATACATATATATAATGTTTAGCTTTGATTTACTGAGTTGACGACTCATCTCATGTCATTTACATTTTTGTAAATTAGAGATTTTATAGAGTGAGTTATCTTTAACATTTAAGAGATAAAAAATAAAAGGAGCTAGTCGAGAAGACAAAATAAAAGAAAAAAATTTAATAATTATTTGATTGTATGTTTTAGTTTAAGGATTTTTTATTTTAACATTTTGAGGTTGAAAAATTTATATTCAAAACTTGGCTTTCTTTATAAAAATTTTAAAATCTTTTGTACGTATATCTTATTATAGTTTAGCGGTATTACAAAAAGCTCTCATTCTAGAGTTTCATTAATTAATTAGGAATCCTGATTTCAATTCCAAACCCTTATTGGATTTTAAACCCTATTTCATAATTAACAAATCATGATTTCAATTTTGAATTTTCAAATTTTACAATCTAACACGTTTAGCTTTGATATCATATGTAAAATTTACTCTGTATAAATTATATAAAATCATGTAATTTTGAATCCATATGATCTATATACAAGTTATAAAATACTGAATTAAAACTTTTGAGGTATAAAAATATCTAGAACGTCGTACAGTTTGAATACGTAAAGCTTTGAGAATCACTTAAAAATTGAAGATATGTTAACTTTGATTTTTTGTTTCAAATGCTTCTCTTATGATGAGTTTCAATAAGAAAAATTGTAGCTATTAAGTTTTAGAATAAAGACTTAATGAATTTATAAATGAGATTGTTTGGACCCTCCTATTAAAAGTTCAATAATTCAAAAAATCACATTATGCCGTCTATCCAAATATGTAATTTATCAAGTGTATAAGACTTTTCTTTATTGATAAACTTTCATCCAATTTTATTAAAGGAAATTTTCTAACAACTGGGTGACAGGATACTCATCCAAAATGGAGTTGTCTTAAAAAAATATAAAAGAAAATGATAGATTACGGATAAGTGAGAATTTAGATATAAAAGTGATAACAATTATTAGTACTTTAATGGCATTGTGGTTGCTTAAAAGCAATGAGGTGAGACATTACCATTAGCTGGTAGTGGTAGTGGGATTCTAATTCTCATTCCAGCACCAACACAACACAACACAACCCAGTATTCTGTTCTGTGTTACAATGTCTTTCTTTCCTTTTCTTTTCTCAAATGCTTGGTGGGTCCCTCCATCACTCACTACACTTCATCATCATCACCACAATCCTTTCTTCAATTGCTTTAATATACTACTTGTGCTTCCTCCGCCTTTTCCTTTCTCAGGCTGAAGTTGCCGCCCAAGTCATGCCTAAATCAGGTACTTCTATTTCTGTCATTTTTCTTTTTGTATTTTGTATTTTTTTTTTTTCTAACTTGGAATAATGATTTGAATATCAAAAGGTGGGAAGATATTGGTGTATGAATGTTGGTGGGAAATAAAAACTAGTTACAAGTTTGGAGCAAAGCTAATGATAAAGTGTTTCATACTCCTTATCTTTCTAAGTTTCAGTCATTCATCCAAGGACCCTGATGTTGAAGGTATAATCAACTTTAAATTATGTTTCAATCTATAGTCTAGTTTGATGTTTCGAAATTTTAATATGAATTCTATTCATAAGACTCTGTTTCTTCTATTTTACACATTACACTTGCTTCTTATTTCACCCAAGATATTTTTATGTTTATTTAGAGTTGATTATTTGATTGAACAACCTTGTATTTGAAGTGGTTATGTTTCAGTTTTCTTTTTTGGTTTTTCGGTAAAAGCAATAGGTCTTAAAGTTGTTGAAAATTTAACAACTCATAAACGAATTAAGCAAATGACCAGAGAAGACCAATAGAAATTTTTTTTTTTTTCCCTCTATGTTAAGCTTTCTAAGGCATTTTATATGACAAAAGGAGTAGTAAATGTATCATCACTTACAACATGCGTAGTTGGTGTATAATGTTTATTCTTTGATAATTGCGAATATACTGTCACTAACAGTTGATGAAATTTTTCAAAGCACCTTCATCCTTGCACAGTTTTTTCACTTCTTTTTTATTTAGAAAAAGGTAAAATTTTACTACATTATAACTGAAGTATTCTTAAATTTTGTTGGCATGGAATCATTGTATGGTATTACAGTTGATAAAATCACTGACAAAAAACTTAAAGCTGTTGTGAGAAATTAGGAACATCCAAATTTTAATAAGATTTGTGCTACTGTGGTCTACTCAAAATGCTTCAATGTTGTGTTTGCTCCATTTGCATAAATTATAGTCCTAAATCTTCAACATCAGCCTTCCATCTTAGCATTTGACTATCCACTCAGTTTTTGCACCTTGTAGCTTTTGAAGAATTGTGTTTATCTTTTGTGTTGCATTTAAGCTCAAATTGGTAACTTCATCCCTTGATGAAACAGAAGCGAAATATTTTTGGCATTCTAATTCCTATGGGAATAAAATCTTAGCAAACGTTAACCAAATGCAATTTAGCTTGTAGTGATGCTTTATATAAACATAATAAAATGCATTAAAAAATCTTTGGATAAAATGTGAAAATTTTAAATAGCTACCAAGAAACTTAAACCACTTAAATACAAAGTTAAGTGAATCTTTGATTGAATGGTTGTATGCATTATATATTCTTGTTGTGAGCCATTACTAGCAGCGTCAATGATTGTTTTCTATTATTAACAACAAGGATTTCCACTTCTGCCATCTGTCAGGCGAAGCTTTGGTGGAGATTTTAAAGACTCTCAATGATACTAATCACCACATAACGGATTGGAATGATCATCTTGTGAGCCCATGTTTTAGTTGGTCTCATGTCAGTTGCAGAAATGGAAATGTTGTATCACTGTAAGTTGAATAATTTGGCTATTAAAGACCACGGTTATCATGAATTTCTTCATTAGTGCACTTTATATTCATAGTCCATGAGTACTTAGGGTTGATATTGCTGAGACCCCGACTTTGGTTCTAATATTTCATACAAGGAAGTGCCCAAATGTAATATTTCTTACAGAATAACAGTAAAAAGGCAATATTTGCCAAATTTAGGAGATTTATCTGTTTGTTTATTTTAGGGAGAGGGCTCAGAGGGGGTTGAGAAGTTCTTAAGTATTTGGTATAAATTAAAATTTATATTATTGTGACTATAATGGTCAAATTTGTTTATCTATTAATTTGCAGGATGCTAGATTCAAATGGCTTTTCTGGAAAACTATCTCCATTGTTTACCAAACTGAAGTTTTTGGTTAGCTTGTAAGTTTTCCTCTTGATGCTTAAGGTTTGTTATTTTGCAAAATAATGAAATTTGCACTAATATCCGACTTTTAAATTGGAACTGCTTCTTTTAACAATAGCAAAATAACCCACATATTACGATGGGAATATAAATATAGACAAAATATTTCTTATGCTTATTTTGTAGTTTACTTATAATATTTGCATATAAAAACTTAAATGATCTGCATTTTTGCTATTTCGAAAAAGGAAAAACATATGTGCAATGTCAATTTTGGTGATGATGCATTTCTATGATGGGATTTGAGTGAGTTGAATTCAGTGGAATAGATTTTTTAAGTGTTTTTGGGTGTGAGGACAATATTGAATTGGAAGAAAAGATGATAATGGTATCTAAATAATAAAATAGGATAGAAGCCAAGCAAAACTTCAGGATGTAAAGGCCAGGCCACTGGTCAAGAAGGAGTTCCACCACTAATCTTACCTAAGGATAAGGTAACACAACTCAAAAAGTTCTGAAATTCTTTTCAATTTTCTATTAACCTATCTGATTTTTTATTACAACTCATGAATCTATATGTAGGTCTTGGAACACTATGAATCTAGACAAGTACATGAACTAGACCACAGAGAAATGAGAAGACAAAACAAATATCAAGGAAATAAATGAAAACACAATTTACTAGACCGTTATGGAAACCTAAAGTGATAAAACAAATATCAAGAAATTTAATGAAACTTTGCAGTTCCCATAGAGCTTAGAATTGGGAAGAGTTTTCTTGAAAAATGATGTTAATTAATGGTTATTGACTTTTCAAGTGAATTCTTCCTTATTCCATGTGATCATACTATATCCAATGGGTTGGTTCGAAGCCCAATTTGTTGTCCAAGAATTATCATGAGCCATGCAATCGGTTTGAGCCGAATGAGTTGTGTTGTGGGCCAGGTGTAGCCACATCATCCTCCTCGGGTTGTTGAGGATTTGTCCTTAAATTCGAATGGGTTTCATCTTCCAAAAAAGGAGATAATTCCCCCACATTGAAAGTGGTCGAAACTCCCCCATAGTCACCTAGTAGGTTAACCTCGTATGCATTGACTCTTAGCAATCTCCTCAAAAGGATCATAGACTCTTGGAGCAATTTTGTTTTTCCTTTTGGACGAAAACATTTCTTTCCTCAAATGCACCCATATTAAGTCTCTCAGCTGAAATATAGAAGACTTTCTATTCTTGTTAGCTTTCCTCTTGTACATCTCATTAGCCTTTTCGATTTGTGAATGATTGCTCTCATGAAATTTCCTTGTAGCTCTGGCCTTTTCATTTGCAGCCACACTAATTTGAACATTAATAGGTAAGGATGCTAGTTTAATATGAGTAATTGGATTAATTCCATAAATTAGCTCAAATGGAGAATGACCAGTTGTGGAACTTGGAGCTCAATTGTAGGTAAATTCGGCATGAACAATCTTCATGTCCCAATTTGAATTAAAGAGTCTCTTCTTTTGGCTACTGAGGATGATGTTTCTAGTATTGAACTTAAATTTGAGTGGAGGATTTTGAAGTTCGATACATTAGTTTTTTCTCTTGTTTATTTGATGATACAGTGGGAGGGAGTTTTGGGCTTTATTTAGTTTTCTGTTGTTTGGAGTTTATGACTGGAGTATTTATTTATTTGAGGTTGCCATTTTTTTTGCCTTCTGGCACACTATGTGTAAGTTTTTCTTGTTTTCTCAAGCTTGTCTCCCTTTAGCTATTGCTTGTTCGGTTTTGTGTAGCACTTTTTTGCAAATTAACATTTTATAGTTTCTTAACAAAAATTATAAAAAATTAAAAAGGTTCTGTCCAGCAGCGCTTATTGTGCCAGGGGTAACAAATCCTGTAAACCATTGAATATGATAAAATTTTCGAAAGCTCTCAAACTAGTCTGATGCTTTTCGACGAAGAAACCCTGCAAAACTTGTAAAATTCACTTTAGTAAAGCTTCTAGCCTCCCTATACTTTGATTATGCTTTTTCCTAATTTAGCCCCATTTATAAGCTACTGTGGTTCTTCAGTTACACATGTATTTTATTCATTTTGTTAAATTGCGGTTTTGCTCTCCTCAGGGAGCTACAGAACAATAATTTATCAGGTGCATTACCAGATTTCATTGGCAACATGGTTCACCTGCAAACTCTGAATCTTGCAAACAATAAATTCAGTGGCTCTATTCCTTTGAATTGGGGTCAGCTATCAAATTTAAAGCATTTGTAAGGATGAACTTTAGTTTCCTGAACATTATAATTTTCTTATTCTACTCTGCTTGAATAAACATAAATTTTCTTGATTGTACCTAGTGTGAACTGCATGGAACTTACAGTTAATAATGTTTATCTTTTAAGCTAAGTAATTTATGCTGACTGTGAGATTGTATGTTATCCAACTCTAATTATTGTTTTTTAATTCTTATTCTTATTTGACAGGGATCTTTCATCCAATGATTTAGCTGGAAAAATTCCAATGCAACTATTTTCAGTTGCAACATTCAAGTAATCTCCAAAAGTTCCTATATTTCTGTAAACTATTAGTATATATCATGCAGCCGTTGGTACTTTTCTCGTTTCTAGGATGCACAAACTTTAGAGCCTTGCCTGATTATTTCATTGCATCAATTTTCAATGAGCTGAACAAGAATGCTCTTATTGGTTAATGTTGGTAATAAGTTTCTGATTACAAAGTTATCTATGGTTTTTCAGTAATAAAATTATTAAAATCTAACATCTTAAAAAACAATGCAATGTGCATACACTTTTGAGTACACAATTGGATACACAGATGATGTGTTATCATGTTCATCCTTAATTTAAAATCACATAATTATATGATGACACATGATTTGTGTACCCAATTATGTACTTAAAAGTGTGTGTATATAGTTTTATTAACATCTTAAGATACCTCTGACAGTTGTTTATATTATTGGCGTTTATCCAATATCATTTTGGAAATATGCATATGTTCATATGTTAGGTGTAGTGTTATTTGTTTACCAAGCCTGAAAACATGAAAGCTAAACAAATCAGATAATCTAGCTAGATAATATAGATGGTATGAACTGGTTAAGACTTTTATTTTCTTTTTGTTAGTAGACTGAAAAATAATCTTCAAATGCTTGCCCCAAATTAGATTTCAGGGAATATGAAACCTTGAAATCAACCAAAGATAAGAAGAGTGTTTCACTGGATGTAATTGTTACATAATGATGCTACAAATGAGCGAAAACTTCATCTATAACCAACAAGCATATGTTCAACATTGTATCTAACAGCTTTTTGTGTGATTATGACCCTCAACCTAATTATCTTCTTTAAATGTGATAGGACAGTGAATAAATTTTATGCACAATTAAAATTTGAACAAACACTTCAAACTCACTTCTATTGTCTATTATGGTGGCCTTCTAATCTTTCATTTAATGCAATGTGTCTGTTACATATTAATTTATGCTTATGCTTATCTACAGATTGTATTTGCTTAAATTTTCTGCTTACAATGATGGCTTTGAAGTGCACATATATATGTTGGTTTTACCTCAAATACTCAAGCAATAGCCATTGACTGCTGTATTTTCAGCTTTACTGGAACACATCTCACTTGTGGCTCTACTTTGGACCAGCCTTGTGTGTCAAGTGCTCCTCTACCAGGTTATTTGAAATTTTAGCATTGCTTCCATTTTCTAGTTATCTCAGCCTAGAACTACTGTTTGGCCATTTCTTGTAAATTTAGGCTCCCAAGGTCAGTAGTTTTAAAATATGGTATCAGTGTTGTTATGACTGAGAGGTCATATGTTTAAATCTTCAAGTGGGGTTGGATTCTAGCCAAGTCCAAAGATGGGTTGGCTTGAATTCAGCTCTAATCCATTATGGTGAATTTGAACTGGTTGGAAATATCATCAAAAGGTCACTGACAAGATTAATAGTGTTGTCAGTGAAATGAATAATATTATCGACAAGATAAACACTATCACTAAAAGAGGATTCAAACCAAACTCGAACCGAGTTGTCGAAGTGAAACTTCAACTTAAATCAAACCAAACGCTACTTCGAGTCGAGCTACTTTGGTTTGAGTTCACCCCTATCTTCAAATCCTGTTTGTTTTATAAAATAAGAAGTTCTTGAACTTACATGATGGCCTTTGATTATAACAACCTCAATACTTGAGTTTATGCCAAAACTTGAATATTCTTGTTTGAATATATTTTATAAACTTAACTGGATTGCTGGTAAGTTCTTCACCACATGTATCTTAAACCTTCATGGAAATTGAACATAGATACATTTGACAGTTTCAACCAGCAGATCAAAACTTAGAGTTGTTGTAGCATCAGCAAGTTGTGGTGCTTTTGTACTTCTGTTGCTCGGGGCTTTGTTTTTATTCCGATATCAGTTGCAAAGACGCAAAGATGACATTTTTGTTGATGTTGCAGGTAACTTATATTTCCTTTAGTTTTGAGGTTCATTTAATCAGCTTTATAAATATTATTTATACATATATAAGTTGAACATGATGTCATTGTGATAATTTAGTGGTTGTCTAATTTTTGAAAAGGAGTTAATCCAACTACATAATAATATTCATTCATATTTATTAATTTATTTTTTACTAAGTGATAATGTTAAGATGTTTTTGTCTTAATATAAAACTTCCTCATGATTGTCTCAAGATTTATTTATTTTTTATTTTTACACAATTTATTGTTTCATATCATTCATTTAAAAACCTCATATCACTTACCACGCCATTTGCCCTAGTACCAAATTTGAGTTTTAAATCTTAATAATAATTCAAGGAATAGTTGTATTTTGAAGAATAAATGTCTTAAATTATTAGGTTTTTTTTTTTTTTATATATATTTCAAAATGTTTTAAATGACTCATCACTTAACACTAAATTTGAAAAAAATTAAAAGTTCCTGAAAATAGTACGTTCAACTTTTGTTAAGATTTTAGTCAAATTAGATTTATTAAGACTATGAAAATAACTACAAGGAGTAACTTAGGATTGTTTGTGAAATTGTTTTGGCATAATATGTTTGAAGAATAAAATTTATTTTTTTCTTGGAATTTTTAAATGTGTTCTATATCATTTTTGGAAAACAGTTTTGAAATTAAATTGATGAAAATATGCTTGATAAAGTTTTATTGAAAATGAAAACATTAATTATTAAATATTTATTAATATGAGATTATTAATATTGTTAATAATTTAAAAAACACAGATGTCCTATTGATGAACACAAGTCTTAGGCATTAAGACATGGTTAATGCAAATTTATAATCTAAAAAGTACAAAATTTTGAAATGTTTATTTTGTTATGAGGTGGTGTATTAAGAAAGCATTGTGATAGATGAGCAAAGATAGACAACAGAGAAAAAGAAGAAATAGAGAGACAAATAGAAAGAAACAAGAATAATGGAAGAAATTTTTAAATGAGAAATTATGTAAAGAACTTATGGCAACAATAATTAACTCACTTATTCATCAACAATTAGTTTCTCACTATAGTAAGACTTATTTATAGGCTTAGAATATAAACTTTAATGGAAACATTATTCAATCCCAATAGAAAAATGAAAACATCAATTCTCATAGAACTGGAGATCATGATTAAAATAACTTGGACTATTTATCCCTTAAACATATACATTTATAGACAAAAAGTCTTTGCATCTATATCTCCTATATCAGTTGTCCTTGGCTAAGAAGAACTTGGCTTCTAACAATTATAGAAGGTAGGTAGAACAATCACAACAAAAGTTGGTGAGTGCATCAAACAAACAATTAAATGCCAAAGCAAGTCGTTCCTAGGGAAAACAAGAGTGTCTAAAGTGAATTTTGTAGACCCCACATACAAAGCCTTGGAGGCTTGCAATTACCTCATTTAAGGTACAAATATTTGCTAATAATCATTGAACAAGAGTCAACTCATAGGCAAATGAAGAAAGTGTAATTTGAGAGGAAAGAATTCTCAATTATATTTCATTGATTAGTGATTACAACATATATACAGTTGGTATACAAAGTACAATTTACATAAAACGTGTATACAAACTCGAGAAGGAAAAAAACTCTTAAACTTGCAACTAAATCTCCTAGAAGTCTTCTTTTAAAGAATTTTCCTAATGTAACTTGAAATTATTCCTTTAAATTAAAGGACATGTGATTTGGGAAAACTCTTTGTGAGGATATCAATTGTTTGTTATTTAATGCAATCCTATGAAATTCAGCTTAACACAACAACAACGATAATGAATTGCTGGCAAAATATAAAAGAAAAGGCAATTGACTAATGAGTTGGAAAGGAATTGTTTTATTTGGATTGAAAGAGGAAAATAAAACCAGCAATGTATTGCTACTGTTGAGTAAACAAAACAAACAATTCCCAAACAATTACAAATATATTGGCAATTCGAGAGACCAATTCTCTCCACTATGCAAGGCCAATTTCCTAATATCTCCTCTTTTCCTCTTTACCATCTACCTCTTTCATACGCTTCTGCTCTAATTAATTTACCCAATTCTCCCAATTAAATTTAGCTATGTGAACCCTTTTGGATTCTTCTTGATCCCACTCCATTTGTGCTATAACATAATCTTCTTGAATGTTAGAGTCTTCTTGAATTGCACTAGAATATTCTACCATTCCCCCTACCCCCCCTTTTTATTGTGCTTGCAAAAATATACCTTAATAATTAGTCCTTTATCATCCTTTAACTCAAGCTCTCCACTTAGACTTTTAGGGTCTCAATTTCCTCTAGATCATCTCCTATCATAATAATGTCATCAATGTAAACAATAAGTTCAACAATCTTACTACTTCCCAAATGCTTTAAGAACAAAGTGTGATTAGTTTAAACCTGTGTGTAGCCACGGTGTTTCATAACTTTAGTGAACTTATCAAATTAGGCTTAGAGTGATTGTTTTAGCCCATAGACTGATTTCTTGAGCTGGGATATTTTATCCTTGCTTCAAAACTTGGTGGGAAATCCATATACACTATCTCATGAAGATCATCATTGAGAAGAAAATTTTTTTACGTCTAGTTGTTGAAGGGACCATTCTAAATTTGCTGCAAGGGAGAGTTGTACTCATTTAGTGTTAAGTTTGACAACTGGTGCGAAGGTCTCTTAGTAATCTAAGCCATATGTTTATGTAAATCCTTTTGCAACAAGTCGTGCTTTGTACTTGTCTATGCTTCCATCAGCATTATGCATAATTGTAAACACTCACTTGCACCCAAGAGTTTTTATGCATAATTGTAAACACTCACTTGCACCCAAGAGTTTTTTCCCATAAGTTAAATCCATAACCTCCTACCCATGTACCTTTTTCTTGAAAGCATTCACATCTTCTAGAATGGCATTCCCTATCGAATGTCTTTGAATTGCAATTTGATCTCTAGCATCTACGATGCGTTCTCTAAATCCTAGTTTCTTTGATTACATCCCAAAATCTCCTTTGCTGTTTTAATGAGAAGATAGGTGCTACTAATACTCATTTTCATTGAGTTGTTTAGCAACCATGCATTATAGTGCATATCTCCCATGTTGGGTGTTCTAATTTCACCATTGATATAGCCCATCTTTCCCCTGCCTCAAATCACCATGAGAACATGTTGTAACCATTAAAGGAAATTATTTCCATTCAACTTGTGGTTTGTTATCTGTAGAGAGGAATTCTCACCATAATGTTGGTTAGCAATTGGAGATGTTTGTGGAGGAATTGGGTGAGATGTTTAAGAGATAGAGTCTGACAGTTCCTTTGCAGATCCTTCCATAGTTGAAATTCAGAATTTTCGTAAGGGTTTTGATACCATGTAATTCAAAGGAAAGAATTCTCAATTGTATTTCATTCATTAGTGATTACAACATATATGTAATTGGTATACAAATTTAAGATGGAAACAAGGTTCTAAACTGAAGGATTCATTGATCCTTATTTTTGTGATTGAACCTCTTTGAAATCTGCCTTTAAAGATTTTTCTTATTGTAACTCGCCAACTTGGAATTATTCCTTTATTTAGATTGACTCAGAATTATTACTTTATTTGGATGCGTGTTTTCCAATAGAAAGAATGTATGCAATCTAAGCAAATGAGAATGTGTAAGAATGCAATGAAGGTTGTATGGCAGAAAAATGAAGTGATGAGGGAAAACATGAGATCAGAAGAAAGTGCCACAAGCATATAATATAGAGGCTTAGGAACTGTGTTAGCCTCAATGGGTGTTGAAACTGATGTGTTAGCTCAATGTTTGTTGGACACTTGGAAAGAGGAGTGCAGTCACATCTAAGCAAATTTTCAAGAGGTTTATAAGGTAATGTAATCACATACCATTGTGACAAAAGGTAGAAGTGGTATTTGTTTTCCCTACTAGTCACATTACGGTCATAAAGCCAAGTCTACCTAAAAGAATCTGTGCTACATCAACAAGATTAACAGGTCAATATATGTCTCATCACAATAAGACTCAAACTTTGCTGGAACTAACTTTTGTTCATTGACCAGAATGTCAACCTAAACTACTCTAAATGGATGAAGGTGAGGTTCAGGCTTGAGGTTGAATCTAGCAAATGACTGACATAAATACCTCATTCATGGTACTAATACTATCAGTCACTATAGGAGTAGATAAGAGACACCTAAGCACACCCAATTTATTTTTACGAGGATATAGGTTTTGATCTGCTTCATTGTATTCCTGATCTTTTATGACAAGCTAGTTTCTCAATTATTTCATTCTGGCATGGAACATAATATATATCCCTTATGATTTTTTATCAAGTCAACTTCATAGAGTTTTCCATAAAAAAGAAATGATTATTTCTTTTCAAAGTCACCTGTGCCATTTTTCGTTCCGATAATTTGAATTCTCTGCTTCCATTCTGGTGGAAAATTTTGCAGTTGGCATATTGTCAAAGGTTTTTCTTAATTAATATCTGGGATTCTTCTTGTCTTTAGGTGAAGATGATCGCAAAGTTTCTTTTGGTCAGCTTAGAAGATTTTCTTGGCGTGAACTGCAACTTGCAACTGATAATTTTAGTGAAAGTAACATAATTGGACAAGGAGGTTTTGGGAAAGTGTATAAAGGTGTCCTCTCTGACAACTCAAAAGTTGCTGTGAAACGCCTTGCTAATTATTATAGTCCTGGTGGAGAGGCTGCATTCCTCAGGGAAGTCCAACTTATAAGTGTTGCTGTTCATAGGAATCTTCTACAGTTAATTGGATTCTGCACAACCCCATCTGAGAGAATCCTTGTTTACCCTTTCATGCAAAATCTTAGCGTTGCCTATCGCTTGAGAGGTACTTTCTTTTATGAGAATCATGCTTTAATTTTCATTTATTTGATTGCTCTTTGCAGTTTGTACTATAAACTAGACTAGCTTGCCACACCTGAATGTTTTCTCATGTTTTTCTATTTAAGTTAGACAACAATTTAATATTGTTGCTAGATTCTAGTGACAAATGTTGGATATGTTGGCCTGAAAACCAAATTGAATCACACAGCGGAAGTGTTTTTTAAAAGTTATTGGGAGGAAGACAAGACTTCCAAATTGATTTATACCTGCAATCACGATTTTAAGCATATGGATTTTATGACCCAATACAAACTGATAAAGAACAAAAGGTTCATAACCAAACAGCACAGTTCAACTACACCTATTCTCAAAACTTTTGAGCCTCCAACATAAAATTCAAATAAATTGCATAATAAATTTACTCTGTGAGCTATGATTTAGTTCACAATGAAATCTTTCTTAACCTCACATGTCTTCATTTGATAATCTTTTAGCTTATGTTTTGGAAAACCTCAATCTGTTAAACCACTGTGATTATATCTCCGTCAGATTTATCATTTCAGCCAGCCTTAATTTTGGTAGTGGGTACTAAAATTCTATGTTAAATTTGATATATGCTATAGATTTGAAACCCGGAGAGAAAGATTTGGACTGGCCAACAAGGAAACGTGTGGCATTTGGAGCGGCCCATGGTTTGGAGTATCTACACGAGCACTGTAATCCTAAGATTATACATCGTGATTTAAAAGCTGCCAATATCCTTTTGGATGACAATTTTGAAGCTGTTCTTGGAGATTTTGGCCTGGCAAGACTTGTTGATCCAAAATTGACCCATGTTACCACTCAAGTGCGTGGTACAATGGGCCACATTGCCCCAGAATATTTGTCAACTGGGAAATCTTCAGAGAAGACAGATGTGTTTGGATATGGAATAACTCTACTAGAACTTGTAACTGGTCAACGTGCAATAGATTTCTCTCGCCTTGAAGAGGAAGAGGATGTTCTTCTGCTTGATCATGTAAGATTATCTACTTTCAAGTTTCCTATTTCTGAATCAATTTTGAATTATGAAGTACACATGCTTATTATTTTTTACCTTGGAACTTTGTGTTTTATGTTGTTTGTGTTGTCTTTTTGATATGTTGATGTCCTTAATTTCATTTTCCTTTTTAGATATCTCATTTAGTTGCCAAATAAAATTTTAGTTTATGAGATATTAAAGCTTTCCAAACTACTACGCAACCCTCTAAATATTGTATTCATTTAGAAATTTAAAGGTAAATGAGTGACTCTTAAAAATGATTAAAACAAAAATTCTTAATGTAGGTTATCTATAAAAATTGCAGTTTGTTCTTTCAATGATTTTTCAAACACAAATAATCATGTGACTTTGTTGTTTTTCATTCTTCTAAGGAAAATTAAATTTACATGATGGAGAGCTTGCTATTGTTATTTTAAAAAGTAAGTTTTCTTTTCAATTGCAATATGTTATTTTTTTTCTCTTAGTCAGATTTAATCTTTCTAATTTTTATTTGCTAATGGTATTTAAGACTGTTTTATTCTTTTTACCTTGGCTAATGGTAGACAAAGTTGAACAATTTCTTTTGAATTCCAGAAGAATAAACAAGCCAAGCATATTGTCTCCTTTTTAGAAGGTTTATGATTGTTAGAAATATGTCAAAAATGAGAGATGTGGAAAAATCATTGGCCAAGACCTGGACTAAATTTTAGTTGTTAGAAGCAAAGTTGCTACCTGCCAAAATCAAATAGACTGATTATTAACCATGTTAGCCCACACTACCCTTGCTGCAAGAAGTCAATCATAAAAAGAGAGTTACAATCACAACTATAACAGTCACATGTGATTTTTAGTTTTTAGAGCTTAGATCAAGATTCCCTGTAGGATCTTACCTATGCTTTCTAAACTAGAAGAACAACAGTCAACTATTAAACAATTCATGCATCACATAGAGAAAAGACTTTTGAACCAGTCCTTAAAATAGTTCTTGATTTGGTTTTAATTTGAGCTTTGGAAAACGTGTTTGAGATAGTTCCATAAATGAAAACAGAATTACGGAAAATATGGTTTAAGTAGTGCTTGAAATTCAAAGTGAAGACTAGCAACATCTAGAAGTTAATAGGTTTAATCAGAAGGTACAATTTAGAGATGGAGCCAGCAAATTACTCTAGAAGAGAATGTTGTTGAAGATTCTGAATACAAAACCAGTCCTGAAATAGTTCCTGATCATGTTCTTCTGCTTGATCATGTGCTAGACCATACTTTTCAGCCAATAATAGGGAGAGTAAGAACTATAGATGTTCTCAAGTTTCAAAGAAGATCAATACTTTACTAATAGAATATCCAAACTTGAGCAAATTGCTCAAGAAAAAGATATTGTCAAGGAGATTGGAACTACTTAATTGCAGCCAAGGAAAAAGCAACTATGCAAGATAAGAACATTAAAGTTTTACAATCAAGGCTTGCATATTTAAGACTTATTTTCAGTCAATAATAGATGGGAGAATCAGAGTATGTTTTCTGGTTTCAATTAAAGAGGATGCCGAGGGCTTGTATTTGCTAAATCAGATGACATAATGGTTTGCTGCTAGATTTATCCATGGGATTGATAGCTGTAAGATGAGTTCTTTTGATGTGGAGAGATTGATATAGGATGACTTCCTTGGGAGAAATTGAGAAAAAAAGAATTGGCTTTCCTTTAAAAGAAAAATAACTTCTGATAGTGGGTGCTAGTTTACTGGGGCATTGCTTTTTTCACTCCAGTCTATATTTTAAAATCCTATTTCTATTTTATTTTCCTTTACAATTGCAATTCTAAAGATTGATGCTTGATTGAAAATGAAATTACTATAAAACAGAAAATTTTGTTAAATGTTAATGCTAAAATCATTTGAAAAGTTTTAGTGGGTAAATGTGCATATAGTCCCACCCTATGTATTTGGATCGATTTCTATGCAAAATAGACTTCTTAAAACTTGGGCAGATAACAAAGTTATGCCACAGAACTTGCTCTAAAGTTCTTGATTGATATATCTTACATTCGCTGAGTGCTATTGTTTTCCAACTCATTCATATGCTGATGATATTATGGAATATTCAAATTTATGATACCAGAATAAAGGAAAAGTATTATATTACTGCGTGTAAGCAGCTTGAGTGCTTGTAACATATGTGGTATTCCCTTTTCTACCTTTATTGTCTAGTGGTGCTTATATGATTTATTTTTTCTGCAGATTAAGAAATTACTGAGAGAAAATAGACTGAGTGATATTGTGGATAAAAACCTGAAGAATTATGAATCGAAAGAAGTAGAGATTGTTGTTCAGGTGGCATTGCTCTGCACTCAAAGCTGCCCTGAAGACCGTCCGACAATGGCAGAAGTGGTTAAAATGTTGGAGGGAGTGGGACTAGCTGAGAGGTGGGCTGAGTGGGAGCAGCTTGAACAAGTAAGACATCAAGAATTCTCACTCATGTCTCACCAATTTGCTTGGGCAGAAGAATCAAGTCTTGACCAAGAAGCAATACAGTTGTCCAGAGCAAGGTAGAACATAAATTCAAGTCTATTTCTATTTGGATTAAACCTTAGATATTACTTACTGTATATGGAAGAAAAACCCTATGGTTTGCCTATGAAAGGCCTCTGCTTGTCTAGAAATTTTTACTCTCTTTTTCTTAGCTTCAACTGAAGGTAAATTGGGAATATATTTCAGGTTACATATACTAACACATTCATTGAGATGTGGTCCTATGTCTCAAGATTAAAGTTGGGAAAATGGCCCACAGCCCTACTGGCCTACAAGCCTAGAGACCCGAGTCCGGCCTAGGCCTGATCCCAAGCCTTTTTTTTGGTGCCTAGGCTTGGATTGGGGCCAAACCGTTAGTTCCGGGGCCTGTTTCCATTTTTTTCAATATTTTAGCCATCTTATAATATAATTCTCACACTTAGCCTTCGAATTAAAAAATACATTAATCCCTTCTAGCATAAAATTCTTACACTTATCTTAGAATACTTTAAATGAAGTTATGATGCTATAACGTATAACTTCATTACTGTTACAAAGTATAAAAAAGTTATTAATGTAAACAATAATTTAAAAAAGTGAAATTGTGTAAGAAATGAATACTATAAGTTGTAATTGAATCATTCATAAGTATTATTATTGATTTGAAGTTAAGTGATTAAAAAGTATAAAGTGCAAATTTCAAATTAAAAATAATAAAATAATACAAGTGAATTGCTGCAATCTAATTATATTTGTCTTTAGCATTTTCCTCCAGATTTGTGTTGTTAATGAGGTAGAGTAGTTCAGGATCTGGAAGTTGGTATTGTAGTTTTCTATTTGAGTGTACACAATCTTGTAATAACTTTAAGTATCTCATTGGTTGAGAAGCACCTTCGATTTTAAAAAATTCTGAGAAATCATATTTTAAAGCAATTGTGGAACTGTCATATGCCATTTGTGCTGTGCTACAATGGAGAATCGATTTGTTTTTTGTTTCACCATCAAAGAACATTCATTCATCTTTTTTAACTCCTTAATCATATATGACAAGTCCATATCAAGGTATAGCTTTAACTCAAATAGTTTTTATGGTTGACCGAAAGAGAAGCTAAATCTACTAGTACTTTGTTCAAGGAACGTTTAAATGCTAGGGTCAGACTAGTTGTTTAGATTGTCAATCCAAGGTACCTATTATGATAGACCAAAAATAAACTTTTTGAGTTTTTTGTCAAAGTTTTGTAAGCAAGAAGTGCAGTTATATTCTAAAAAATCTATTTTATTATCTATAACTTTAAAAGCATTTTATTTAAACCTACTATTTAAAACATAACCCAAACCATATAAGAATGTGAATGTGATAAGAGGACCAAGTGAACCAAAACATGGAGAGAATTCAAGGCAATAGCATGGAGAGGAACTAAGGTGAGATGAGTACACAACCAAGTCCAAAATGGTTGAAAGAAAGCATAGGGTGACACCATCATAAGAAAAATAATAAAATTTTTCTTTTTTAGAATTGCAGTTGGTTTTGTTTTGGAAGAATATCTCATGGAATCCTAATCCTAGTTAGATTAGTCTTCTTTTAAAACTCATTAAATTTGTCTTCTTCTTTTTTTTTTTTTCTAATTGGGTTTAGATTTGTTTTCCTAAATGTAATTTTCATATTGATAGTATAACTGTTTTCCTTAAAGATTAAGTTTTCATAAAGTTGTGTTCTAGTCAAATGAAAATTTTCTATTTCTTGTAGAGTTAGTTTTCTTTAATAGTTTTCCTTGTGTGTTTGAGAAATTAGTTTTCTAATTCAATTAGGTCAATATTCAACCTATAAAAAAGGCTTCCTTTTATTGATTAACAAAATTTAGTATGTTGAGTTGATGTCAAATTGTTTTACATTATTTGTTATGCTTTTTGTCTTGATAAACGATATCAACAACTTTATATCCTCTTGAATGATACCATACACATTTGGTGTTTGTTTTACATTAGGTGGTATTAGCGATTACATTATAATGGTTTTTAGAGTACCCCCATTTATAATAGATCCTAAGATGAAAGCATGTGCACGCTTTTTAGCATAACGAAGCAACTTAAGGAGATACATCAAGAATATGCAATCTATGATAATTTTTACAAGCAAATCGAGCATTGTTGAAGTCCATTAACCTGATGAAGAAACAAAAGGAGAAGATGATGGGCAGATTGATGAAATTCTTTTAAGTAATTCAAACTTGGAAGAATCATCATGAAAATTTTGAAGAACTTGAAGTAGAAAATGAAGTAAAACTTGAAGTTGATGAAGTTTAAGAATTGGAGGATACTTTTTCTCTTCAATCAAGAGATTTAATATCGAATTAGGTAATGAGATGAGAGATAGATATATGCTAATCAATAGTGATTCTTTGTTCAAACAAATGTAAGTGTTGTAAGTGAAAAAACTAAAGATTCAATTCAAAAGAACACCTTCAACGCTAGTCGAACTTTTCATAACAAGATGTGAAACAACATCATTAATGGTGGTTATTTTTAGAATGAGGTGGCTCATGAAAATCTAGTTATTGCTTGGCTCTTCCCAATTTTAACAAGGTCTTCGAAATTGGTGATGAAGTTTCTCAAGTTAAGAAGGCAAACATGTGGTGAATTAATTTTTCCTAGTGTTCTAGTTCTAGTCAAACTTAGAGTTTTCTAAATCTAGTAGAATTATTTTTCTTTAATACTTATCCTTGCGTGTTTTATGAATTAACTTTTCTAATTGAATTAGGCCACTATTCAGTGTATTAAAAGGGTTCAAGTCTTTGTGATATGCATTCCATTAAATAATTTCATTCTATTACTTAATAAAATTTAGTCTTTTAAGTTAATTATAGAATATTTTTGCCTTCAAATTGTTTTGCATTCTTTATTATCTTTTTCTTTTTGTTAAACGATATTTGACGTTTCTCTTACATTAATATGGAATATCTAGTCAATAACTTTGGTATTTTTCTTCTATTTCAACAAAACATCATGACCACCCAAATTTGTTAACACATTTATCATGAAAAAATTATCATCATTAAGTGGATCCAATTTCTATTCAAACAAAGAAATTGTCACCTTGTTAGTAGTTGCATTATCAAGTTTTAGTGTAATAACTTTTTGAGTGTTAACGTAACTTTGTAAAACTTCAATAATCATAAAATATATTATTTTTGCAATATATTTTGTAGAAAAAGTTTATTTTATTGTAAGACCCAGTTATGATCCAAATAATGTATCATTACACTAAAAAAATTGTATCTTTGATTTAGCAATCCATATATCGTAATAAAGTGAAATTTATATATTTTTGAAATTCATAAATTCTCTATTTCGGTTTCGAATTCAATTTATTATAAATTTTCACTATCTCTCTTCTAATTCTACCTCTCATAATAAGGCAAAATAGTAGAAAAAAAAAAAAAAGAATTCAAATCATAGTAGCAAAAATCTAAGTGAAGTTGTTACATTTCTCCTTTATTCAAAATTTCATCATTGAAATTCAATTCGAACAATTCTAAGTGGTGATCTCTCATATCTTGTTTAACCTGTCATGTAGCCTCCTCAACTTTTTAATTTTTGGTCTAAGATTTTCAACGATTTCTTTTCATACACAAGGTCTTCAATCAGCTCTAACTCATCAATCTTTAACATGTGGCTCAGGTCCTCCAGTACCTATGAAGTAATGATACATGAAACACATTTGGATTCAATCCATGCTCATCGATAAGACAAGTTTATAGGCTACCTTGCTGATCCTTTCTAAGATCTCGAATAGACAGATAAATCTCAAGCAAGCTTTCCTTTCCTTCGAAATCTCATCACATGTCAGTAGGAAGTTACTTTGATGAAAGCTTTCTCTCCCATTGTAAACTTTTAACTATTTCTTCCTTTTGTCTACATAACTCTTCTAAGTATTTTAAGCTTGCTTCATTCTTTCTCTGATCCATCGAATGTCCTTTATCATTTTTTTTGTCATCTTCAACCCAAGTGACTACTCAATTATTGGTCTCTCACCTAAATCATCCCAATTGAGAGGTGACTTACATTTTCTACCATATAGAGCTTTATAGGGCACCATCTTAAATGTCATTTAATAAATGCTATTATAGGTGAACTCTATCAACTGTAGGGTTTTTACGGTGCTGGTAATCGACAGCACAACGAATTAAAAATTTAAAAATCAAAGAATTCCAAAAACCCTAACTAGGCTCTCGTTTTTGAATATATATTCATGAACATACAAAACACTCATATGGTGTTTTAGACTTATACTTATGTTGCTAGCTCCTTTAAATCTTCACGTGGCTTGAGATTGATCACTATCCAACCTTTAAGAAGCGACGTCTTGGTATCCACGTGAAGCATGAACATGTAAGAGGTAATACAGGGAGAAGGTTGTTAGGGATTCTTTTCAAGATTAATTATACTTACAGGAAGAAAGAGAGAAAACATAAACCTGTGACTATAAGATTCTTTTTTGTATGTGTTATTTTTTAAAATTTTGATGCATGCTTTTAAATATGTGTAGGTGTTCGAGTGTAGCAATAATTTCATCCAAACCTGACACCCTCAACACACATGCATAACTAACATATAAACATGTACAACCGACATGTTTTATAACTAGCATAACTAGACAAATTTTTGTCCAGTTGTGCCACCTTTTAAGCCTTGCATTGTTGGACAATATTGTATCCAGTCGTGTCATGCTTTAATAATTTTGCATGGTGCTTCCAAAACCATGCACACCAAGTTTAACTTGGTCAAAACATAGTCAGTTGGATTTGTTCATTCCCTAAACATTGAGATTATCACCAAATAATCTTCTCTTCTAGTTACGAATCAACTCTTATATATGTGTGACCCATAAGCTCTCTATTGAATTGATAATGTTTAAATTTGAGTTAAATTTAGACACATATCAAGATTGACCTCTAACAAAACATCAATCCTTACATGAGACAATTACTACCTTTATAGTTACCTCAATTACGGTGACACGTTGGATAGTTTCAAATCACATCGATCCTTGCATGAGATGGCTTAACGACCTCAAGTCAAAGGATCACATGCACTTATGGTGTTCAGAGGATTTATTCTAAAAACATTGTAGCAACTATCCATATGAATATCTTCTAGTTAGGTTAGTCTAATAAACATGTCTACAATGTAAACATATGTGTTATATTAAATTGTCTACAACACTATGATAATCTCATCATCATTACATGTGCCATTGTTCATTGAATATCGAGATTATAGACGTTTCTAAAATGACCACTAAAAGTATCCATAGAGTTACCATGATTAGTCATCTAATCCCCTCGTCACAATTTTACCATCTAAAGGTATGTTGTTTGCATGATCATATAAATAGACAATATATGAATTGAATAACAATAACTCTTTTATTAATTATTAATATAAAATTAAATCTATAAATGCCAAATTCGATTAGCTCTAGGGCTTATACCTTAACAATCTCCCATTTTTATTATAGCCAATTGGTTGTTATCTAATATCAAGCTTTGCTATATGCCTATCATACTTTTGCTATGACAAAGGTTTTATTAGTGAGTTAGCCAAATTGTCATTTGTATCAATCCTTGTTATCTATATGTTACCTCGTTGTACAATCTCTTGTATTAGGTGACATCTTTTGAGTATGTGTTTAGACCTTTGATAAGACTGTAACTCCTTTGCCTGAACAATTGCTCCATTATCGTCACAATGAAGCTCAATTGACTCAACTATACTCAAAACCACTCTAAGTTTAGTTATGAACTTCATGATCCATATAACCTTTTTTGTCACTTTTGAAAGGACAATGTACTCAAACTCTATTGTAGAATCAACCACTATAATTTTTCAATTAAATATACTATCATTCAAATAAAACACAAACCCTGATTAAGATTTATAATCATTTCAATCAGTTTGAAAAGTGATGTCATTGTAGCCTCTTAAATTAAGTTCAGATTCTCTTCTATAAACCAAGAATGCATCCTTAGGCTTTCTTAAGTGTTTTAAGATGTTCTTGATAGCCATCCAATGTTTTTTATTTAGATCAAATTGATATCTACTATAAAAACTCAAGGCTTATGATAACATGACATACATGATTGATCATATAATTGAAGCATATGAGATTCTACTCATCTTATCTTTCTCAAATTGTGTATATAAAAACATCTCTTTCAAAAGATATATACCATATGGCATGGGCAGAAATCCTTTCTTGCATTCTTCCATATTGAGTCTAGTTAATACCTTGTTTATGTACATGTTTTAACTTAGACCTAACAATCTGCACTTTTTATCTCAGTAAATTTTAATCTCAAGAATGTAAGTTGTTCTCCTAAGTCTTTCATGAAGAAAAACTTAGATAACTAAGTTTTTACCGATTGTAAGTTTAGTATGTCATTTCCAATAATTAAGATGACATCGACATACAATACTAGAAATGTAATCATATTTTCACTAACTTTCTTGTATACACATTGTTTATGAATCTAAACTCACGAACAACTTCATCAAAATGAATATTCCAACTTCTCAAGACTTCTTTAAGTTTATAAATGGCTTTTCCAACTTGCATATTTTGTCTGTCTATCCAGCAAGAACGAAACCATCAAGTTGTGCCATATAGGCATCCTTTATAAGGTTTCCATTCAAGAAGATAGTCTTGACATCTTTTTGAAAATTTTTATAGTCATAGTATGCAGTTATACCAAGCATAATCCTAATAGACTTTAGCATAATGACTAGCAAAAAAGTTTCATCATAATCAATACTATATTTCTGAGTGAAACCTTTAGCATTATGCTAAACTAATCATTCTTTATAAGTATACACATTACCTTTCATATCAATTTTTCTTTTGAAAACCCATTTGCACCGTACAAGTTTTACACTTTTAAGTATGTCCACTAGAGTCCATTTTTTGTTCTAGTATATAGAGTCTATTTTAGATTTTATGACATCCAACTATTTATCAAAATCTAGACTTGAAACAACCTTATCGTAGGTTTTAGGTTCATCATCATTGATGACCAATGCGTTATCATGTTGAGTTAAGAGAAAACCAAATCTCTCTGGCTCGTGACGTACTCATGTAGACTTATGTAACTCTTGTATGCATTAAGGTTATTCAACTTGAAGTGGAGGAACTTCCTCATCATGATTAACTATCTGTGATGGCACATCGTCTTACCTAACATCTATAGTATCTTGTGGCACAGGAACTTCATCAAGCTTTACCCTTCTCCCATTGGTTCTCTTAAGAATAAATTCTTTCTTAAAGAACACACCATTATAAGCAACAAAGACCTTTTGCTCCTCTAGGTGGAAGAAACAGTATCCCTCAATGACCTTTGGGTAGCCCACAAAGACATACTTTTTAGACTTAATGTTTAGCTGATTTGAAGTTAATTTTTTGACATAAACTTCATAGCCCTAAATCTTCAAGTAATCTAAATTGGGCTTTCACCCAATCCATAACTCATATGGTGTTTATCCCATAGATTTAGATAGGACATATTTCAGTATAAAGATAATAGTTTTTAAGGTATGACCCTATAAAGACATAGGTAGATTGGTAAAACTCATTATGGTTCTAGCTATTTCCATTAAGGTCTTATTCCTCAATTCAGATATACCATTATGTTGTGGAGTACCATAAAGAATGAGTTGAGATATTATCTTATTTTTCTTCAAATATTGTTTAAATTTAACACTTAGGTATTCACCTCATCAATTACTTTTGAGGATTTTAATTTGTTTGCCAAGCTGCTTTTTTACTTCATTTTTAAATTCTTTGAATTTATCAAAACATTCAAACTTGTGTTTCATGAAAAACGTATAGCCATCTTTAATATAATTATTAGTAAATATGACGAAGTAGGCTTCCTTATATCTATTATCCGCTGTTATTGGCCTACACACATTGTTGTGAATGATCCTTAACAATTCAATCACTCTTTCAT
Organism: Mangifera indica; assembly: GCF_011075055.1. Lineage (NCBI taxonomy): Eukaryota > Viridiplantae > Streptophyta > Magnoliopsida > Sapindales > Anacardiaceae > Mangifera > Mangifera indica. Next base: position 6,314,786 of record NC_058152.1, read on the forward strand.
TATGTCCAGTGAAGGGTGTTTTGGCCATCTTACTTAATAGGCACAATTCGCATTCATCATATGACTAGAAGTGAAATAATTACAAGACTTTTTGTTTAAGAAGTCTTAATATACGTTTTGGTCCTATGTAGCCTAGCCTGTAATACCATAGATATGTGGTATTAAGATCATTTGATTTTAATTGTTTATTATTTTGCACATTGAGAATTTTATTATGTAGTTCTAGAATATATAAACTATTATGTAATTCAGTTGTTCTATAGAGAATATTATTTAAGCTAATAGTTATAACACCATTAGCAATTAAAAATGAATATCTCTCTTTGTCCAAAACAAACATAGAAACTAATTTTCTAGAAACAAAATAGACATAATAACAATGTTTTAATTCTAAAACTAGCTCAAAGGGTAACCTAAGATATTAAACACTTACGGCTAATGTAGCAACATGTGCTTTATTTTTAACATATAAGTCAACCTCTTATTTGACGAGTAATCTACTATGTCGTAGTTCTTGCATATCAGAACAAATATAAGAACTGCATCTTATGTCTACAACCAAAGATGAATAAGAAAAATAGTTTGTTTAAATAACAAATATACCTGAAGTAGAGACTTCAGTTGTCTTTTTCTTCTTGTTTTTTAGAAAGGTCTTGCAATGTCTCCTTTAATAATTTGTCTTGTCATAATAGAAGCAGACAACCATTCCCTTCTCTACACCACCTATAGGTTGAGTAGCAGTATTAGGTTGCTTCTTAGTTTTGGGCTTGGGTTTAGCCTTAGCCTTGTCTTCGCCCTTAGCCTTGACTTTTGGTACTTGGGCTTTAACTACAAGTAGATTAGTTAAAACTATCTTTTATACTTCTTGTTCAGCCTACCTGAGCATATATAATAACTTCTCAAGGGTTTTCTTTTTTTCATTTAACTTAAAATTCATCATGAAATTAACATATGATTTAGGGAGGGATTTCAATAATAGGTCAATGGTAAGCTTATTATTTATGATGAAGCCCAAACTTGTCAGTCACTCAATGTAGCTAATCATCTTAATCACATAAGGGTCAACTTGTCTTCCCTTATAGAGTTTGTAATCAAACAACGCACTTGACACCTCATATTATTTAGCCCTCATACGAGTACTATATAACTCTCAAAGGTGTGCAAGTATGGATTGTGCGTCCATTTTCTCATGTTGCTTTTAAAGCTTAGGTGACATGGAAGTCAACATAAGACACTAAACTTCTACAGAGTCATCAAGATATTTGTTAAAAATATCCTTTTGCTTCTATGTAGCATCGGGACAAAGCTTGAGGGGCAACGACCTTGAAGGATATATAGTCTCTTCTTCTGACATAGAATAATCTAAAAATTTCTATAACAATAAGTGAAGTTGCTTCCAATAAGCCTATTTTCTTTTTCAAAAATTGATCGATATATTGGATTTGACTTGGTGATTATATGATCTACAATTTATAGATAAAATAATCAATAATTTTATTTAATTATTAATATTCATTTTAATTATAGATTTAATAATTAAAATACTTCAACTATTTTTCTCAAGTTAGTAGCCCTCACTATTGTACTCAAAAAGTTTTGATGAACATCTTAGTGAACCAAAATTTCATCATATTAATTCTCTCTTTCGCTTTGATAACCAAGTTCAAATTAATCGAATAGATAAATTTCAAATTAATCACCAAAAACCCACGATCTTAAGCTAAGTGTAACCCCAATAAATCATGTAACCTCAAATGTGACTTTCAATTTCAATAGGGTGGATATTATATATCTCCTTATATCGATAAATTCATTCTTACTCGTGCCTCTAATATATTTCACATTCACTTTGGCAAACAAGTAAAATACATTAGTTAAGTCAGACCCAACATGATCATCACCTAATTTTCTACTCGATAGAAGTGTATCATTTGCTTTGGCAAACAAGATTCCAACGAACAGGGATTTAATTAAGGTGTCATGTTGAAAGGCACTAATTAAATCATAGATTTAATATTTAAGTTGAAGGTTTTATTATTTAGTCTCATCAGGTTTTAAACGGCATGTTAAGTGATATTCACAAAATAAAACCTACATATACATTATACAACGTAAAATAAAATTGTGCCAGCACATAACCATAACTAATGTTAAACTCTTCAAACCAAGAGAAGTTTGACTGGTCAACCAAGGTGAATCTTCATCTTCGAGTCTTTGCATTTGTCCTGTCGTCTCCAATATTCAATTATTACATGAATTTATTTCTTAATTACAAAATTCTAAGAAAATAAAAATAACATAATCTAAAAGAAGAAATGGGGTAAAGATAGGGTGCACAGACCCTATTTAGGAATTACAATCTAAAAATGAAATAGAAAATTTGAAACATTCACAAAAGTTCTTTAGTTATGTATGAACATCGTGCATACATACATCCATACATATACTTATCAATTAAAAACTAAATTTTAATTATTATTATCCCAAGTGTTAAATTTTTTTGGTCCTTAGAGTTTTACAAAATTATAATTCAACCTTCAAAGTTCAAGAAAAACTTAATTTAGTTCAAATTCAATAAAACAAGACTAAACTAAAATTTTCAACTTTACTGGATGTGTAGGTGTGTAGTCCAACTATGTATATGAAATTTAACAAAATTCTAGAATACTACATGACTGAAGTCACTACTTAGGCATAATTGGAATATAACAAAGGTGAATATACACAAGGAGGCACAATTGGACCAAAATTGGCCCAACGATGCTTGCACCAAAAAGTGCATGACTGGACCATTAGTGCATAGCTTATCTACTTGGCACCTTTATACACGGTTTGAATGAGTTGTGTAAAAGGGTTTCTAGACCCAATTTTCTAGGTTTTGCAACAATGAAAAATCTAGAAAACACTTGTTTTCAACAAGCCCATCACCGTGTAAGGAAACACGACACGTAAACCATACTCATATCGATGACAACCCTCGAATCATGTAATTAGTAGGATTCGAAGATGATTTCATGCAATGACATGAAACCTACGACTTTCAGCTAATATTCAACTTGCAAATTTCAACAAAACTTAAACAAAAATTTAGATTCCATCACTCAATAAGTTAACACAATTTACATTGTATATGATACTCAACAAATTATGCAATAACATGATTGCAAGTCATTTTTACCAATTTTAGTCTTGATTAATTCGATTACATACAACCAATATATAAAATTAATCAAAACAAACCAGCAAGTATATATTTTTATGAAAATATGTTAAACAGTAATTCTGATACCACTATAGAGTCTTCATGGCACTGGTAACTAGTAGCATGCAGAATTAAAAATTTAAAAATCAAAGAATCCCAAAAACTATAACCAGGATACCCATTTTAAAACATATATTTATGAACATATAAAACACTCATATAATATTTTAGGTTTATACTTGTGTTGGTAGCTCATTCAAATCTTCACGTGACTTGAGACTGATCACTATCCAACTCTTGAGAAGTGACGTCTTGGTATCTACACAGAGCATGAACACATAAGAGGCAATTAAAGGTGAAGGCTACTACGACTTTTTTTTCTAGATTAATTGTGTTCACAAGAAGAATAAGAGAAAATAGAAACCTATGGTTATAATTTCTTTTTTGTATGTGTTATTATTATTATTATTTTTTAAATTCTGATGCACATTTTTAAATTTGTGTAGGTGTCTTAGTGCTCTAAGGATTTCATCTAGACCTGACACCTTTAACACATATGCATGACTAGTATGTAAATATGCACAACCGACATGTTTCATAACTTGCATAGGTGACTCATAAGCTTTCTATCAAATCGATAATGTCTGAATTCAGATAGATTAAGATTGGCTTCTAGTAAAGCATCATGACCACCCAAATGACAAAATGTCAGTGGACATCTCTTAAGTTTTTACAACATCACAATTACATATTATTCAATCTTTTCGTCAACCAATATCTTTCGAGACTGAAATATAGAAAAGTGTTTCTCTCAATAGTTTCTCGGTATGATTGATATGCATCAATGACTAAAATGGATTAGACAACAATCTCATCCCATTATGGCCACAGATTCAGGTAGTCATGAATGTCATTTAGTATTATCATGTGAGATATTTACTTTTGTGATAAAGATGACAAATCCTTTATTGATCAATTATAACCTCTATGTATCTCATGATATAACTGATTGCTATCTTTATAGTTACCACAATTACAATAGCACGTTAAGTAGCATCAAACCATATCGATCCTTACATAAGATAGTTTGACAACCTCAAGTCAAAAAATCACATACATTTGTGGTGTTAAGATGATTTATTCTATAAATATTGAAGCTTCCATCTATATGAATATCCTTTAGTTGGATAAACACGTCTACAACGTGTACCCATGTGTTGTACCAAGTTATTTACAATAATTTTGACATGTGAGAACTTTCATCACTTGTGGTGTTAAGATGATTTATTTTATAGATATTGAAGCTACCATCTATATGAATATCCTTTAGTTGGGTCAGTCTGATAAATACGTTTGCAACATGCACCCATATGTTGTACCAAGTTATTTACAATAACTTTGACACGTGATAACTTTCACCACTTTTGGTAGGGTTGTTGAATACTATAATAATTCTATCATCATTACACGTGCCCTTGTTTATTGTAATGTCGGGATTATAGATGTTTCTAGAATATACACTTAAATGTACATAAGGTTCCTATGATCAATCATCTGATCTTTTCATCATACTTATATTATTCTAAAGGCATGTTATTCGCACAATTATATAAATAGAAAACATATTAATTGAATAACAATAAAATCTTTTATTAATTATTAATATAAAATTATATCCACAAATGTCAAATTCAATTGGCTTTATGACACCTACCATAACATCAATAGCACAATTTCAACCCAATTAGCCCTATAATTCATGCAGTAGGCTTGTAGCATATCTTTTATAATCTAATGTGTCCTCTCCATCTAACCATTTGTATATGGGTAATAAGCAGTACTAAAGACTAAGTTCATGCCTAATGATTATTATAGCCTTCATCTCCTTTTTTAGTCAAAAAATAAAGACAAAAAATTAATCCTATTTATTTGATTTTTATTTATCGGTGCATCCTAACCATTGTGAGATGTAAATAATGCACGTCTAATTATATTTAACAAAGAAAGTAGAATGATACGATGGATACACTGCTTGAAGTGTACAAACTTAAAATAATGTTAAATTGCATAATCTAAAAGATATAATAGGATTTCCATATGGAATAAGATTCTTGAAGTTCTCAAAGTCCTCTTCGTTCTCCAAAGTAGAGAAAAAGTGTTGTACAATAGTTTGTTAGATGTAGAGACTTTATACAAATTCTAGATATCTTGATAAGAGACTAAAGACCACACAACTCTTACTTGACACTCTGCAAAGTAAAGAAGTTCGTACAAGTTGAGGTCATAGTTTTACTCTTACCAAAAAAGGAACCCACCCATATTCTTCGTCAAGTCATTCACATAACACTCATCTAGGATAAGATTAGCATCCCGCTAATTAGAATACCGATGAAAGATGCAAGATTCCCTCTTAGTTGAATTCAAAGTGTGCATACAATTTAGGTTGATCCCAATCCAATTTAATTTGAATGTATTATTTCCTCTAAGAGCTCCTATATATAAGAAAGAAAACAAAAAGAAAAAATGGAGAGAAGTAACTACAAAAGATCATTAAACTTTCATTCTCTAGTAAATCACTCACATAGGTAACAAAACTCCGTGGATGTAAGAATTCTGATTATGAAGCTAAAACACATTAAAAATCTTGTGTCTAGTTTATTTTTTCACTTCTCTTTATTTATTCACAAACATAGATTGTAATTGAACAACCTATGTCTTTTTATATTGTAATCGCTACTATCATAACCTATCTTAATTAAAGACTCAAAAATAAGTACATTAGTTGGTGATGAGAAGTCGCATTTTTTATTGAACAAATACATTAAATAATATAATCTATTTTACAAAGTAAATCCCATTAATTTAGCATTTGCAAGTGTAAATCATACAAAGACTGTAATCGAGCCAAGTTGAGTATTGCTAGGCTTGACCTCAATTCGATTGATATAATGTAAGGCTTGAGCTAAAAAGTTAGTGACTCAAGCTTGAGATTGACATAAGAGTTGATGACTAAAGTTTGGCTCTAGAAATTATAACTAAACCATGTAGTTTATATATTTTATCAATTTTTTCCATATATTCAAAGTTTAGAGTTGGCAAAATTTAGAAGTTAGGGCAAATTAAAGTTTAAAGGGGTAAATTAATATTTGAGAGGGAGTAATTGTGAGACTTTAAATTTTTAGGGGTTTATTGATATTATACTATAATTGAATCATGAGCTCAAACTTGACTCTAGTATAATATTTGAGTTGCTCGAGTTTAAACTCAATTCAATAATCATCTAATTGAGATCGACTTGACACAAACAAAGTTGCAAGTAACTAGCAAATGACTCAAATCATTTTGCAATCTTAATGGTTTATTTATGATAACCAAATGGTTACTTGAAGAAGTGAATGTTATAATTTTGGTAAATGTATAAACAAAAATCTTATTAATTTATCTATATAAATTAACGTGATAATATATGATTAGATAATTTTTAAGTGAGAAAAAAGAAAACTATTATCACTCAATCACATATTGTCATATTATTTTGTATGAATAAGTTAGTAAAATTTTTTTATGTAGTTTTATTCTTTCATAAATGTGGGAGAAGTATTTTAGCTTTTCAAACATATTATAATTATAACTAATAGATTTTTTTGTCATTAAATTTTAAATGTTAAAGTACATGATAAAAATAATTATGATATTTATAAATTTATTATTGTATAAAATTAAAAATTTATAAAAAATGAAAGTACTTATACTTTTTTAAAAACCTTGGGGGAATTTTTAGTATGTCAATATGTCAGGGACTTATATGGATAGTAAATGAAGAGGGTGACCAAAGGACTTATTCCTTACCAATGTTTAGTTTATTACCAAACTTTTACCCATTATCTAACTTCTATTAAAATTTTCTATTAGTTATAAAAGTAAAACTATCATTTTGCTGGTAATATTAAAAAATATATTTTTATCCCATTCCTCCTAGGTTTTGAAAATTGACAATTTCACCGCAACCTCAATTTTTTTAGTTTTAAAAAGTAACTTCTCTCCTATTTCTAAGGTTTTTTTCTTTCATTCTCCAGCAATAATCATTGTCTTCAACTAAATTCATTGACTCTCTCTCTCTTCATCAACATCAACAAAGTCATCTTCTTCATAAAAAATTGGTTGATGAAGAAGAGTTATATTCTTTGTCGGCTAATTAATCAAGGTTGAAGATGGCTCTTCAATTACAGATTGATTGACGACCAAGAAATCATCTCTTCATCAGAAATTGGCCAATGATGAAGAAGGCCAAATGATTTCGTCTCTTTGTTGACCATGTCTTTTGACCTTCTTCATCTCTTCGTGTTGATTCGAAGAGAAAGCGTCATACTGCCAACTAGACAACACTGGGATAAAGAGAGAGTGTAGGACCAGGCTAAAGATAACGGTCGGAGATGGAGAAGGTTGCTGAAAAATATAAAAAGGAAAACAAATCTTGAAAGGAAAAATATAATTTTTTAAAACTTAAGGTATACAAAAATTATTAATTTTTAAAACTAAAATGAGAAAATAAGATAAAATTTAATTTTATTAATATTAAAGGTTAAATAATAATAATAATTTTAGAATTAATAGATTTTATTAAATTTAACAATTAATAAATAAGTATTTGAAGTTTTAAAATTTGACCGGTGGAAATAACAATCATGCTAACTTTGGTGGGATGAAGTCTTTTGGCCTATAAAGAAACAGAAAACAGCAATGTGGGTGGGACCCAACTACAAAAACATGGCCCTGTCTTGTAGCTTCGATTCAGCTTTTAACTCTCGATTTTGCTTTGTCTTTCTTTAATTTACTTGTTTCAAACTTTCTCTTCTCCTATCTTCCCTTCACTCTCACTCTTCCATTTTCATTTCCTTTTTTCTTCTTAAAAAATCCTCACAATCATTCATATTAATAATAATAGCTTGCTATTATTGTTGTTTTTTTTTCCTTTCTTCCACCATGATAATGTATCTCACTTGCCTCCCATTATCTTTCTCAGATATAATATTTCTTCAACTTCAAGATCCCTCATTCTTCTGCCGCTTTTATAGTTTCTCTATAATGCTCAATACCACATTCCAACATCTGGGTTGAGTAATGTATATGATTTCATCCCTTCTATTCGTTGCTTCCAACTTTCCCACTTTCCGCATTCCTCAACATTAAGGTTGCTCCGTTTTCGCCATGAAATTAGGTCAGTTTTTATTTAAAGTTCTAAACTTTTTCATTTGTAATCCCCATAAATAAATAGTATTTTCTCTTGTTATACTTTCCTCCTTCAATCGGTTATTATTATTTTTTCACTTTTTAGAATTTAGAACATGTGTTCAAGTAATTTTTTTTTTTTGTTGATATATGCTAAATCTTTTATTATTAATCCCTATATTTGAAGATTTCACTTCTGTAAATGTTGCTTATTTTCAGATTATAATGTATGGATGTATGTAGCATTTATGCATCTACATGTTGCTCATTTTCAGATTATAATGTATGGATGTATATGTGTATCATTTATGCATGCACGCCTTTGCTTCTTTAATTTAATGGTAGCTGGAGTTTTGGTTGTTAGTTTTAGGTTTTGTATGATAAGTGGTTGAGCTAGTTTAATGTGCATTGTCCATTATCATATCTGGCATTAACAGGACAAGCCATAGCAGTGTGATTTTCAGTTGCAAATTGTGTAGGTAGAATGTCCAGCGTCACATGTATACTTGGTATTAGGCAATGGTATAATTATCAATAATGACATTGTTTGTTTTTAGTTGGTTCTGTGGTTTTAAAGAACTAAACTGGGTTGGAATCTATATTCAATCTAAGGTTCGCTGTTGTTAATTTCTCTGTTTGAACCAATGGTCTCAGTGATCCTTATTAATACTCTCAAAATACGTGGTATGTTAAGTACCTCTTGTTCAATCCTTTTCGATGTTGGTTAAGAAAGAGGATGATCTTTTATTCTTTGATGCCGTAAAACCAACAAATAATTGTTGAATAATTCACTTAGGATTCACCTCGTAAATGCAAATTTCAATTGAAATAAATTTGAATTCTATCTTACAAACATTGATTAGACTATATCTGCTTGTAATTCTCCAATTCTCCATCACAAAGGAATTTGGTCCTTATTCCCATTCAAAACAAGCCTCAAGCATCTCTTTGCAACAATGAAAAGTTCTTGCTCGTTAGATTACCATATCTTTATGGCCACTACTGATCTTAATCTTTGTTTTATTGAGAATCATTTAAATAATATGTATCCTCATGCTCCTTATGACACAAAATTTGGTGTTAACTTTTTACATGGATGAAAAAATGAACTAAAATCGATTAAGGTCACTCATCTTTCTATGTTTTGGTGTATGCTCACATCAATTAGGGAGAGAATTCTATTTTGTTTCTATTAGGGTCTTGCTTTAAATATTAATTTATTTTAGTGATAGATTACTTACCTTACCTGCCTATGTTTGTTAAAACATGTAAACATTCCTTTTTTTTTACTTGTGAATTTGACCTAGTTGCATTCCTTAACTCCTGAATCATTTCCATGTCTACCCTACAGTTTGATCAATCTTGTTCAAGTGGTTTTGCACCTAGTAGGACTATAGATTGGGATGTCCAATATTCCAATGATAAAAATCTTCTTAAACCGAACATTGATAGTGTAATGTGTTGAACAAACTTTAAATTTGCCCTCTTTTGTTTAATGCTTTGTTTCCAAAGATTATAATAATTGCGCTCTATTTCTTTTCTCATCTAGAAGAAGGCTTCTAGTGTAATCTGTTGGGTTTCGAGGCATTGGTAATCGGTTGCATAGTGGAATTTAAACTTTATAAAATCAATCAATCCCAAAAACCCTAGCCAGAATGTTGGTTTTACACATATATTTCATGAACATGCGAATACACACATAAGGTGTTTACAAAATTATACCTACATTTGACGACTCCGTCGTTTTTTTGTGGCTAGAGAATAATATTATCCAACTTTTGGGAGGCAGCACCTTTGTATCCACGCAGAGTACGAACAAGGAAAAAGGCTATTTCAATCACAAGAGGCTGCTAGGACTCTATGATTGAAGGTCTGTGAATTTAGGTTGAAAGGTGGCTAGGGTTTTTTCAAAACAAAATTGATTTTTTTTCCATGAATGCACGTATCCTTATATGGAGTTCGGACGCCTGGAGCAATTGGCTCTTTAAAATGGAATGGTCGGCTCCACCTTTCACCACGACACATGGTTGGCAAAGACCATGCGTGATTGTGCATGGTCAAAGAAAGGTCAAACTGGTTTTTCTATCTTTTTGGACAAGCCCAGTTCACTCGCGGTCTCACCTTTGTCCCTAAACACCAAGATTATCTCTAAACAATCCTTACCTCTGAATTCGAATCAACTCATATATGCGTGTGACCTATAAACTCTTTATTGAGTCAGTAGTGTTTGGATTCAGATCAAATATGGACACAAAACAAGATTGGCTTCTAGTAAAGCATCATGGTCATCGGGTCAACAAAGTGTCAGTAGACATCTCTTACGCTTTTATAATATCATAGTTATGTGCAATTCAATCATTTCATCAATCAATATCTCTCGAGACTTAGACATAGAAGTTTTTCTATCTCAATAGCTTCTCGGTATGAACTAACACACATCAATGACCAACACAGATTAAACTATGACTAATCCCACTATGGGCACAAATTCAAGCAATCATAGAGGTTATTCAGTATTCTCATGTGAAATAAATTGTCCTATGCTTGAGGAGTAACGAATCCTTTATTGATCAACCATAACCTTTATATATCCCACGATATGACCAATCACTACTTTTATGGTTACCCCAATTACAGCGTCACATTAGATAACATCAAACCATACCAATCCTTACATGAGACGATATGATAATCTCAAGTCAAAGGATCACATGCACCCATAGTGTTAAGAGGATTTATTCCATAGACATTGAAGTAATCATTTATATAGATATCCTTTAGTCGGGTTAGTCATGTGAACATGTCTATAACATGCACCCATATGTTGCATTGAGCTGTCTACAAACAATTTCAACACATAAGAATTGTCAATCACTTTCGGTGAAGTCGTTCAATACTATGATAATTTCATCATTATTACAAGTGCCCTTGTTTATAGTAATGTAAGGATAATAGACGTTTCTAAAATGACTTCTTAATGTGTATATAGGGTTCCTACAATCAGTTGTTTGATCCTCTTATCACAGTTCTATCATTCTAAGAACATATTATTCATGCGGTCATATAATTAGCAGACATATGAATTGTGTAATAATAAATGTTTTATTAATAATTAATATAAAATTACAAGTACAAATGTCAAATACAATTGGCTCTATGACACCTACCTTAACATAATAAACTAAAACAAATAATAATCTTAATGATGTATTGGAAGAAATTTCCATTCAATGAAAGGTGTGGGAAATAGAGATTAGGATATCAACTATATCCTAATTTATCAAGTGTATTTTTCCATTTTATTGTGTGTGTTTCTCTTCATAAAAGCAAAGATTAGTTTCCTTTCATTTGGATATAGCTTTGTAAAAAGCTATATAACCCATGTATCTTGTACAATTTTAATCATAGTAAAAATTTTAAAGTAACATAAAAACTTAATGGTATAAGAGCAGAATTTCTAGGAAAATTATTCCCTTTTCCTTGTCAAAATAGTAGTTGGAACTGTAAATAAAATAGACTAAAGGAATTCAAATATTGTTTTTTTGTATTGATAGAGAACAAAATATTACAATATATATAGTTACGATGGAATTGTAAAAAGGAAACAAATTAAATCAAATCCCTAAAATATATATTTTATCCTAATACGACTTGATATCCTTCCTAATATAACAAAAATATAGTTCAACACTCCCCCTCAAGCTGGAGCATATAAATCATATGCACCAAGCTTGTTACAAATGGAATTAATTCGAGGACCTCGAAGAGATTTAGTATGTTAGCTAGCTGATCATTTGAACTAACATGACTTGTGGAGATACAACCTAACAAAATCTTTTCTTGAACAAAATGACAATCGATTTCTATATGTTTTGTTCTTTTATGAAACACTGGGTTCGAGGAAATGTGCAGAGCAACTTTATTATCACAAAGTAATGACATCTATGATATTTCTACAAATTTTAATTCTCGAATCAATTGCTTTAACCAAATAAACTCACAAGTGACTAAGGCCATAACACGATACTCTGCTTTTGCGTTAGACCTAACAACATCTCGCTGTTTAATTTTTTATGATACTAGATTTCCTTCAACCAATATACAATACGTAGAAGTGGAATGTCTGTCTAATGGAAACCCTGCCTAATCAACATTTGAATACCTAACGATCTGAGTATATCTTTTATTCTCGTATAGCAACCTTTTTCCAGGTGCTTTCTTAATGTACCTCAAAATCTGAACAACTGCATCCCAATGACTATCACATGGAGACTGAAGGAATTGACTCACAATGCTAACAGAAAAAGAAATATCTGGTCGTGTGATGGTAAGATAATTGAGTTTACCAACCAGTCTTCGATATCTTTCAGGATCTGCAAGTGGCTCCCTCTGTCCAAGTAAGAGCTTAGTAATAGGGTCCATGGGAGAGTCTATAGGTTTACAATCTGACATTCCTGTTTCCTTTAAAATATCCAATGCATATTTTCTTTGAGAGATGATAATTCCAGATTTAGACTGAGCAACTTCTATACTAAGAAAGTATCTGAGCAGACCTAAATCTTTGGTTTGAAAGTGACTAAACAAATGCTTCTTTGATTGCTCAATACCCTCCTGATCACTTCCTATAATAACAATGTCATCAACGTAGACCATTAGATAAATACATTGTCCCTGTGAAGTATGTCTATAAACACTGAATGGTCAGATTCACTTCGTATCTTGCTGAATTATTGAATAAAAGTACTAAAGCGACCAAACCAACCGCAACGAAATTGTTTCAGGCCATATAGAGAACAATGGAGTCAGGAGGGTGCTCCATATAAATCTCTTCTTGCAGTTTGTTAGGAACTCAACTCTTTTCAACCAAAACACAAAAAACATAATAAACTAAACTATTTCATTAACCAAAACATTACAATGATAAACCGAACAATTCGAAGAGTTCAGAGCCTCCTATTTTCCGACCGTTCGAGGCATTAGAGACCTCCCTAAATCAGCCAAAGATGGCTGCCCTCAAACCAAACCCTAATACATTTTTCTCTGCCTCTTTTAAAACCCAAAACATATATTTATAATAAAAATGAACCATTGGATTGAGGACAAATGTCCCAATCCTAACATTTCCCTCTCCTTCAAAATCATTTTGTCCTCAAGATGAATATTTATATAATGATTTAAAAAAAATTTTTTTTGATATTTTTAATTTTTTTTATTATTATTATTTTCTCCGTACCCCCTCTCTCTCTTGTTGTTTCTTCACCTTTTTTTTTTTTCTTTCCAACGACCCCATATCTTCTCTTTTTCTCTTCCCAAGAAGCCTACCTACTACCTTCCTTTCTATTTTCCCAACCACAGCTCTTCTCCTTTTCCCAACAAGCCAACCGCCACTGCCCTCCAACCCTCTTTTTTTTATTTTTTTTCTCTCTCTCCTTTCTCTTTCTTCTCCTTGTCTTTTTCTTTTCTTCTTTCTTCTCCTTCATCCTTCTTTCTTCTTCCTTCTGCTTTCCTTGCATCCTCCTTTCTGCCTATGCAATTTTTTTTTTTTTTAGACTCTTGCCAACATTCCATTTTCATCCTCCTTCTCCCTCTGTTTTCGTTTTCTTCTTCTTCTCTTTTTTTTTGGGCACTTTTCCAGCATGTAGCCACCGACTCATTTCTCCCATTCTTCTTCAAGTCAGCCTCTTCCGTAAACATTTTCCGACGACTCTTTACTTTTTCTACCATCATCTATCTTCTCTGCTGAATCGAATGTTTTGATACCATTTGTTAGGAATCCAACTCTTTTCAACCAAAACACAAAAAACATAATAAACTAAACTATTTCATTAACCAAAACATTACAATGATAAACCGAACAATTCGAGGAGCTCGGAGCCTCCCATTTTTTGGCCTTTCGAGGCACCGGAGACCTCCCTAAATCAGCCAAAGATGGCCGCCCTCAAACCAAACCCTAATACATTTTTCTCTCCCTCTTTTAAAACCCAAAACATATATTTATAATAGAAATGGACCATTGGATTGAGGACAAATGTCCTAATCCTAACACAGTTCACCATGATATCAAAGGCGCTACTTTGGGTTGGTTTCAGTGGATGGAGATGTGTGAGCCAGCCGTTGATATCAAAGAACTACGGGGATTTCTTAGTCTTACGAGTTATTATTGACGATTTGTCAGAAACTACAGCAAAGTCGCTGCACCTCTCACATAATTACTAAAACAAGATTCATTCTTATAGAGTGATGAAACTTCTGTAGCCTTTGATAAACTCAAGCAAGCAATGGTTTCAACTCCGGCGCTAGCTCTACTTCATTTTTCCAAGACCTTCATTGTAGAGACGGATGCTTCGGGAGCTGGTCTTGGAGCTGTATTGATGCAAGGCAATAGGCCAATAGCTTATTACAGTAAGAAGTTATCAGATAGAGCCCAGTTGAAGTCGACATATGAGCATGAATTGATGGCTATCGTATTGGCTATCTAGCAGTGGTGACACTATTTAATTGGTAGGCATTTTCAGATTAGAACTAATCAGTGTAGCTTGCACTTTTTGATGGATCACTGTCTATTAACTGCGGAGCAGTAGAAATGGGTTCTAAAACTTATGGGATTTGATTTTGAGATCATCTAACGGTCTGGCTATGAAAACAAAGCAGCAGATGCTCTGTCTCGACAACCTTCTTCTTCTTCTATCTCAGCTCAGTTTTCTTCTATTTCAACAGCTTACCCTTCTTACTTGGAGCAACTCCAAGAAAACTTTCACCGTGACTCCAAATTGCAGCAGATTATTACTGAATTACTTTTTGACTCTCAAGCACATAATGGCTTTCAACTACGACATGGAATTTTATTATATAAAAATAGGTTGGTCATTCCCTAACACTCCACCCTTATTCTGCTTTTCTTATCCAAATTTCATTCTTCACCATTTGGAGGGCATTATGGGTTTTTCTGTACCTTCAAACGAATTGAGGCTGTATTTTATTAGGAAGGTTTACGAAAATCTGTCAAAGATTATATTGCATAGTACTCTATTTGTCAAGCCAATAAATATCAGGCTTAATCCCCTGTAGGCTTGCTTTAGCCCTTGCCGATTCCTACTCAAGTATGGTTAGATATTTCTATTGATTTTGTGTAAGGATTACCCCTATCTAATGGTTATAGTACAGTTCTGGTAGTAGTAGATAAATTTACTAAATTTGTTCACTTCTTAGCTCTGAAACATCCGTATTCAGCAAGGGATGTTGCTACTCTTTTTGCTCGCGAAGTAGTGCGGTTACATGGGTATCCATCTACAATAATTTCTGATAGGGACAATTTTTATGAGTTCTTTTTGGATTGAAATGTTTAAGGTGACTGGAACGAATTTGCACTTTAGCACTGCATATTATCCACAATCGGACGGTCAAACAGAGGTCTTGAATCATTGTCTTGAAACTTACCTTCGTTGTTTTGTAGGTTCTCAACCTCGACAATGGATATGATGGCTTCCTTAGGCTGAATTTTGGTTTAATACAACTTTTCATAGTTCGGTGGGGATAACTCACTTTAAAGCCCTTTATGGACGTGATCCTCCACCTCTTTTACTTTTTCTAGATGATCCAATTGTTAATGAGTCTGTGGCACATATATTAAAGCATCGCAATCGAACATTAGACGAGTTAAAGCTTAACTTGCAGCGCGCTCAACATACTATGAAAATGAGAGCAGATCTGAAGCGGAGAGACCTACATTTTCAAGTTGGGGATTTGGTTTATTTGTGTCTATAACCGTATCGATTTTGGTCTCTTGCAAAACGCCCAAACGAGAAGTTGGCACCCAGGTTTTATGGACCTTACAAAGTTCTGCAGCAAATTGGTCCAGTGGCATATAAATTAGAGCTTCGTCTTGGTACACAAATCCATCCTGTGTTTCATATTTCCCGGCTTAAAAAAGCCATTAGCAATTCCCATGTTGTCCAGCCTTTACCTTCTTGCCTTAATGTTGACATGGAGTTGCAATTAAAACCAGAAATAGTTCAACAGTTTCGAGAATTGGTTGATGGAAGCTGTCAGGTTCTGATCAGTTGGGCAGGGCTCCCTGAATTTGAGTCCACTTGGGAAGATTATGATTTGATTGCTTCTTTGTTTTCGTCTTTCCACCTTGAGGACAAAATGCGTCTTTTGGGGGGGAGAAATGTTAGACCATTGCAGGTTTACGGAAGAAGGCAGAAGAGAGGAACAACCACGGTAGTAGCAAACAAGCTAGAGAAGGACACGTCAGCCAAGTATAAGGAAAACAAATCAACAGAAGATTCAGTTGAGCAGTTAGACAGCAGTTAAGCCAACTGGAGGAGTAGTTAGTCAGTTAGATGAGTAATTTGTAATGGCAGGAAATATATTAGGAAGGGGAATAAGGAGAGGTGGGATATACTGTATTTTGTAGAGTGAGATTGAGATCATTGTATTGAGAGAACCAGTATCTTAGTTGCTAGTAATTCCTGTATTCATGGGAGCTATAGTCATAATAGAAGTATATTCATTCATTGATTGAATTATTGTTGTTTACAATCACTTGCATTGTTTCATTACATTGAGAATGATTGTATAACTGAGTGGTTGTTTGGATCCCTTGCATTTTCTGAATTGGCTAACTAAAATTCTATCTGGAACCTATCAGAAATAAAAAAATATCTCTATAGTTTTAAGAACTATCAAATTCATCTCAGTAATTCCAAAATAATATTAGATACACCCTTATATCTTCGAAAGTTTTCAAACATCTTAGGGAATGGCCTTTAACATAGAATCCTTAACTTCAAAAGTGACCTTTTCCCAAGGAACACCTAACTTGTGAGAAATTCATCCTTGACTCTTTTTCCTAGTGGTTCTTTAACACAAAAAGGTAATTTTCTAAGTGCCCTCAATCTGACTCAAGGAAAGAATCCTTGGATTGTGGACTCTAGTGCCTTCGATCACATGACGGGTGACATTATTTTTTTCCATAACTAGTAGTCTGATACATATTCAATTGTTGTCAATAGCAAGTTAGGTGGCTAAAGTATTGAGTAGTGGATAAATCTACTTGGTGAAAATCATGGAGACTTCCTTCTATTTCAAATGCCTTTGTGGAGTCTTCCTTATCAAAGTAAGTTTCCCTTGTAGTCTCCTAAATCTTCTGCATTGATTTGTAGACTATGAAATCTGCTTGATTATTGTTGTTCATCGAATTGATTAGCAAAGACATAACGATGTTATTCTCGGCCTTCTACCCTTTGAATTTTGGGTCTTCCTTTGTTGGTTGGGGAGCTGCTCCACTGAGTTAGTCATCCTTGCCTTTACCACACATGTACATGATGACTAAGTGGGACCATTGAAAGTAATTTTGACCATTCAGCTTGTGGTTGGTGATAAGAGTTGTTGAGTTCTCCAATCCTCTATTGTTGTTTGGAATCAGAGAGCTATGGGGGATGTGACATTAGGTGATGATGATGATGAAGGTGCCATTTGGTTTGAATTGGAATGGAACGACCAAAATTGTGTTGATATGATCTATAAGAAAAAAGTAGGCATTCTCATTGATTTGTAATGAAAAAATAGACTTGGTCTCATTGATTCAGAAATGTATAAGCTCCGCACATATATATACAAAACATTTTGAAATCTACAAACATAAAGGAGGAGATAATTCCCAAATTTTATGAAGAGAAAATCTCGATAGAATCAGGAAACAATACTAAATTAAAACCAAGTTAAGGTGATTCAATAAAATAGAACTGAATCCCTCCGACTAGAAAACTAGAAACTAATTATAGTTGACGAATGACAGCTGCAAATGATAGTAAACCAGTCTGGATTTTCATCTGGATCTCCACAGTATGCATGGAGCTAGACCAGTCACCTATTATGCTTTATATGGCCTCTTTCAAAGTCACCATTTGTTTATAATTGCTTAATAACTTGTTTATCTGCCAAAGTATTGCTTAGGGACCACCATTTGTTTATAAACACTAATAATGTTAGAATGGTGGTGCTTGTTATTAGTGTTTCCCCAGGGTTGGTAGGTCTTACGTTCAAATGTTTCATGAAAATAACACGCACTTTCTTAGTCAAAAGCAGTGTTCTAGATTTACTGTTATTTCTCAGTTCCCTTCCATCCTGTTGCATAGAAATGCATATCTTTTTTCTGACTGATTTTTCTCTTGGCCTGGCTCAGGTTTTCTGCAAAGTGATTTTGACTCATCAACAGGGCATAGTTTGGACGGAAGTTTCAGAAAGTCTAATTCTGGTCTGTAATGAGGCTTATCTTCTTTAATATTTTATTTTAATCCTTGTGGTGTTCGGGTTAACCGATCTCGCATTACCTCTTTTATATGTATGCTATACGTCATTTTGATCTCATGTGATTGTTCCTATGTTAATAACTCATACCTTGTTTGAAATGAAGGTCAGTAATCACGCCTTTAATTTAGGAAATATAACTTAGATTTTGATCTATGCTATACATCAGGAAAGAAATAATGAAGATCAGAAATTAAAGCTGAGAAAAAAGGGGAGAAATTAGGAGGAATGATAGATTAAACAGATTTTGGAGTAAAAGAGATAACTAAGGAGAAAAGTTCATAAATGAAATCATAGTGTACTGAAACTAATTCCTCTGAATTGAATTATTCCATTTACAATAGGTACAGTATATTGCTTGAGAATAAAATAGGAAAACAATCCCCTTAGAGCTAAACCAATAAACTAACTAACTAATTTATATCAAACTAGTAAACAACAAAATAGTGACAAAACTAAGAAGTGGAAGTTTGTTTCTCAAATACCCTAAAGAGTGGGATTTTCGTATACTTGCCAACAATAAATTTTGAGGGAGGAGGAAATAAAAAGAAAGAGATGACCGAGAATCAGTTTTATTCATTAAAAGTCACTTCCAAAATCTAAAGGACATCACAACCAATTTTTTAGTGGCTACAAATAAATTGAAGATAAGTCTTGTTGGTTTTCAATAGCTTGTAAACTGAAAACAATTTTTGAATATCATATCAAATAAACTCTCAAATATTATTTATATTATGGTACAACTGAAATGTTTGAATTGGATTTTAGTTTTTCAGAATTGATTTTGGATACAAATCAAGTGGGACTTCTAAAAATATTTTTTTATATATTAAAGGCTAAGCTTCTTGATTCTGCATCAGAATTGGGTGTAGAAAAATTAAGACGTAATTAGTACACATTTTCTTTGGAGTAAGATGATGCATACCTGAGCCACTGGATATAATTTTCTTCTCCCACTTGCCTTCTCTTCCCAGCTTGCTCAGCTGCCCTGCAATAAAATATTCATTTGACAATGACAGCCTGCTGGTTTATTAGCACAGAACACACACACTTACACTATGGAATGAAATGCCTTTATTGATTGGAAAGATCTTAACATAACAGTCCTAACTCACTGCCTTATTCTGGAAACTAATTACAACTTAAACTTATTCTGATGAAAGTTATAGAATCCACAAGGCTGAAGTCCCCTAATTTCCCTCCCAATTCCCAGTGTCTTTCATTGCCCTAATCTCCTCTCCTACTGCCTTTTTATAGGCTGGAATTTTCATTCAAATCTTCTTTCTATTGAGTTATCTGTACTGGATTCAAATTTCAATCTAAATTGAGTTTATCTTAAGTTGTAGTGACTTCCTATCTTTTGTTATAGACTTTGGTAATAGATGGTCTAACAATACCCTCCCCCAAAAAACCCCCAAAAAAAAAAAACTTCACCTTGTCCTCAAAATAAAAGTAGGAAATTTGATAACAATAAAGTCGAAATTCTCTTAGGAGCTCTCTGATAAGGGTAGACCTTCTTATTTTATTAGGGCTTCTAAAGAGTCTAAAAAGGTTCTTTGCATGTCTAAAGCTTCCTTTCGCTGGACTTGCAATTTGACATCATCGGTAAGACAAGGAGAAAGAGGTTGACTATCCACACGGGGACCAATGGCCACCTTATGTAACAAAACATGAAATATAAGGTGAATGGGAGCATAGGTAGGAAGGGCTAGCTTCTAGGTGACAACTTCAATTTTTTCCATGACCTCATATGGCCCGTAATACCATGGGCTAAGTTTCTCATTAGGTCGAGTGGCTGACCTAATGAGTGAGAGAAGTTGATAGGGTTGCAATTTGAAAAAACCCCAGTTGCCTAATTGAAACTGGACTTCCCTGTGAGACATGTCAACATACTTTTTCATGCAATTTTGAGCCTTTACAAAGTTTTCATTTAACTCATCTAATACCATGTTTCGATCTTGGAATTGGATATTGATGTCCCACCACCAATTCCATATCTCTAAAACACAATATGGTTGGAGGATCCTGGGCATACAAAGATTTGAAAAGTGTCATCCCTATGGCCCCATGGTAGGTGACGTTGTATCAAAATTCAACCCATGAAGCCATTTCACCCATTGTTTTGGTTTCAAGCCAGAGAAACATTGCAAATACTTCTCAAGATTCCTATTTACTATTTCAATTTGCTTGTCAAATTAAGGGTGATACGCAAAACTAAATTTAAGGGATGTACTTGTCAGGTAGAATAACTCAAACTAGATGTGCTCGGGAATACTCTGTCATCATCGGAAACAATGGTACGGGGGTACCCTTGTTAAATGGACTATTTCTCAAACAAAACTTCAGTTACCTATTGTATTGTATATGGATGCCAAAAGGAGAGAAATGACTATATTTTGTAAATCAATCCACAATGCCCATGATGGTATCATAACCGTTGGACTTAGGTAATCCACCAGTAAAATCTATAGCAACATCCTCCCAAACTTGAGTGGGAATAGAATGGGGTTGTAATAAACCATCTAGTCGAAGCACTTACATACTTCTCGTGTTGGAATGATCTACATTCTCTTCAAGGGAAACTGCCACTGGAAAGAGTGGTATTGAAAACCCAAACTAAGGCATTGTAACATAAAATTAAATATGCGTAGTTACTTGATTTCTTTCATGCTTCCTTCAAATGTAGTGTCTGCCTTCAAACCTTAGATTTAAAAATTTAATTCCTTCATTTAATAGCCAACAGTTTGTTCAGTAACATTGGGATAACCCTTGAAAGCCCATACATAGTGAATAGCAGGGCCAAGAATGCATCCGAGGACTGAAACTCCTAAACTTTGTGCTGTCCTAAAAGTTTCTGCTTGACTACAATGCCAGCCCTGGTATATATTTTTCACTGTCCTTTCCAGCACCCTTTCATTATTGGTTCCAAAATTATGCCTGCTGTAAAATATAGCTCATGAGGCAGTACAATTTTAGTTATTTATCTTTTTAGTTTTTATTTTTTCTTTTCAACTTTAGTTTCATTACTTTGAACAATATTTAGCCACTGCCCACAAACAGTTTTTAGCCTAATAATTTCCACTGCTTTAGCTCACACTGAACCTAAATCTTAGGAAGAGGATTCATCTCAAGACCTGGGTACAAAATTTTACATTCCACCTTAGAAAAGTGACTTGCTATTACAGATAAAATGTAACGAATTAAACTAATATATCTTAGCAGATTGGATTTAGCCCATATTTCTTGATTTCAGTGCTTATTTACTAATAAGTCTCATGTTGTTCAAGTTGGAAATGGCACAAAGAAATAATTAGACAATTATAGTTTGTGATTTAATGGGAAGTCGTTTAATTTGATGGAGTACAATGCTTTCTAAATAGACCTTATAAAATTCACAATGAAAATTATTTTAAGGTAAATATATCCGATCTAGTCCACACCAGTTCATGCTTTGTAAGAAGTGAGTTCCTATGTAGTTTTATCCTGTAACTTAATTTTAGCTTTCTTTACGGCGCTACAATCTAACTTATAATACTTAATAAATCTTTTCTGATAATTCCTTGACCTATTTTATCATCTGAGAAGTTTCTTGTCTGTAATCATCTTTTTTTCTGTATTATGCTTTTCTTTATTTTGAATAAATATATATAATAACTGTTAGTGCTGAATGTATTGGGTGCTACTGTATGCAGTTATATCTGCTCACAGTATATCTGGTGTTTCAGCTTCAAGCAATTTCAATCCTGTTTCTAGAAGAGTGTACAAGGGATTGAAGGATTTTAGGAAGAAACTTGTTGACCGAGAACTATTCACACAAAATCTTGAAGATTGGATTATTGAAAAATCTCTTTCAGATGAAGCTACTGGGGAACAGGCTTTCCAGTCTCCATTTCTCATGGATGAATTGCGCAATCTTGATTTAGCATTAGAAGGTGTTCTATTTCAGCAGCTGTGTCGTATGCCATGCTCAGCGTATGCTTCTGATTATTTGGAAGAAGATGAGTTTCTTGCACTAGAGGACTTCCTCCATGCTATTATAAATGCCCTGTGGCGTACATTTTGGCGCAAAAGTGGCCCATTGCCATTCTTTTTATCTTGTCCCCGCCATCCGGGATCCAGGTTTTATTCTATAGAGAAGGCAATATCTCGGGGAAAGCTTGATGAGCTTTGTGGATTAGCTTTGATAGCTAAAGCTGGGAATGATTTGAAAGTCCATTGGGATCAAGTGGTACAGTTTACCTTGTTTAGATCAGATATTTTATCAGAAAATGAGTTGAAGTTGTCTCCTAGCAGCATTTGTGAAGCTCTATTTTATGGTATTCATGTACTTCTTGCTAGAAGTTTGAGCAAGCTCTGTAACATTGACAATGATTCTGTTTTTGTCTTGGTTCTTGATTCTAAATTTGGTGGAGTGATAAAACTTCGTGGCGATATTGGAAAACTTGAATTCAACTCAACTAACCCCTATCTATCTGTGGTTGAGTGGATCAAATGCAATGCTGAAATCAGTATTTCTGCAGTTGACCAGATATGGAACAAGTTGGGAAATGCAAGTTGGGGGGATCTTGGAACCCTGCAGATAATTCTGGCAATCTTCTATTCCATCGTCCAGTGGGTTGGACCACCAAGAAAGTCTATAGCCTCATTGGCTTCAGATCATAGCCTTCGCCTTCAGAAACGTAGGCTAGAGTGCCGTCTATCGGAGAATGAAAATGCATTGGTACCTTTCCAGTATACAAGCCATCAACGAGCAGAGATTGTTGAAGTTGATCAGTGTGATACTCCAACATTCAGAAAGCAAGCATCATGCTTAAGGCTCAAGCAGGGTGAAATATTGGTACTGGAGGATCAACAACAGGGGCAAAGAGGTTTTCAAATACAGGATTCTTTGAAAAGAGGGAACTATTTCCTCTACAGTGCTGTTGCTCTAGAAAATCCCCCACAGCTGATGACCTTGTATGTGGGTGCTCATCCATCCAGGCTGGAGCCATCTTGGGAGGATATGAGTCTGTGGTACCAAGTACAGAGGCAAACCAAGGTATTAAACATCTTGAAGCAACAGGGAATCTCAAGTAAATATTTGCCGGAACTCATTTCTTCTGGTCGAATTTTGCATTCTGGTCCCTGTGAAAAACAGAGCCCGGGGGGATGCTGTGATCATCCATGGTGTGGAACCCCAATACTTGTGACGTCTCCAGTTGGGGAGCCACTTTCGCTAGTTGTTGCTCATAATGGCCTATTGTCCTCAGAAGATGCAATACGCTGCTGCCGAGACTGCCTAGTTGCTCTAAGAAGTGCAGCATCAGCCAATGTTCAGCATGGTGATATTTGTCCTGAAAACATAATACGTGTTGTTGACTCACAGGGCATGAGAAACTTATTTCTATACATCCCAGTGTCATGGGGACGTGCAGTAATTGAAGACAGGGACAGCCCAGCAATAAATTTACAGTTCTCATCATCTCATGCACTTCAGCATGGGAAGCTTTGTCCATCATCCGACGCTGAGAGCCTCATTTACCTCTTATTTTTTGTTTGTGGAGGAACTATGGAGCAACAAGACTCAATTGAATCTGCATTGCAATGGAGGGAGAGAAATTGGGCAAGCAGGTCAATTCAGCAACATCTAGGCAAAGTTTCAGCCCTCTTAAAAGCATTTGCCGATTATGTGGATAGCCTGTGTGGAACTCCATATCCAGTCGACTATGATATTTGGTTAAAAAGACTAAATAGAGCTGTGGATGGTGCAGCAGATAGAGGTAAAATGATTGAAGAAGTAGCTATAACTTTAAGACTAGAGGATGTTGCTGAGTCTTCAGGAGCCTCAGTAGGTGGTACTTAAAATTAGTTTCATGATTAAGAAGAGCTGAGTTTTGATGGGGTTTGGTTTTGTAAGAGTTTTTGAGTGAAATTGGCATGGTTTTGGTTCAATGGGCTTTGGGGACACTATGATCTTAACACAACTTATCAACCTCAACAATGTGAATCTTTTATCAAGTTGGGGCTTCATAACAAGATGAAGAAATTATGTAGGCATTTTTTGGATTGGATTTAATGTAAAGGTAACTTAATTGTAATTGTTATTCATTATTTATGATTAATTGGATTGTCGCCCTTGTTTTTCATGGTGCAAGAAAAACATGTTAGATGATTTTCTTTCAGGATAAAAAGGGAAAATATTGCTAAAGCAAATTATTTTAACAATAATGAAAAATTATTAAAGCTTTCTTAATAGGGATGAATAAGAACTGAACCAAGCCCAAACATGGGCTGGTTTGAGCTTAATTTGAATGGTTTTAGAGGTGTTTTGCGTTTATTTTGAATTAGTCAAATTAATTTGAAGAAAGATTCAAGTTCGGTGTAGGGAAAACATTTGAGGTTCTTATATAAATTTATAGTTTGAATTCATAGCTCAAGTTTGTAATTAAAGTTCATAACAAGTTTATAGTTTAAGTTAGGCCAAAGGACTATTTCCCACCCAAGGTATATTGCAATCTCAAGTTTCCACCTTTTAACTATGGAAATACTGTTTACTCACCCATGGTTTGTTAAATTTAACAGAATCCTAACGCCTAAACATTTTATCTCTTTTTGCCTCCCTAAACTTTAAAAACTAAAATTTTTCCTCATCCTAAGCTTTAAAAAATGGTAGTTTTATCATAAGGTTTCGTTTTGAAATTTTCGACGACATCTCCGACTCCATTGTCGACGCCTCTCCCTCCTGAAGCATCCTCTCCTTTCGACAATCTCTTTCCTCTCATTTGGACGTCGATTGGTATCGGAGAAGCCTTAGGAGACGAAGAACTTCGTCGGGGAAGACGAAGTTCTTCATCTTCCCAAATGCAAACAAAGATGTGGGAAGACGACAGCTTTGTCTTCGTCTGGGAAGACGAAGAACTTCGTCTTCCCCGACGAAGTTCTTCGTCTCCTAAGGTTTCTCCGACGCCGATTAGGCGTCCAAATGGGAGGAAAGAGATCGCGGAAGGAAAGGATACTTCGGGAGGGAGAGGTCGTCGGCAATGGAGCCGAAGATGTCATCGGAGATTTCAAAACGAAACCCTAGGGTGAAATTGCCATTTTTTAAAACTTAGGCTGAGAAAAAATTTTAGTTTTCAAAGTTTAGGGGGGCAAAAATAGATTGTATTTTAGTTTATTTTTTAATATTATAGAGAAAATGATGATTTTACCCTTACCACCATTAATTTTAACTGTTTATAGGTAGGTGTTTGGTATTTTCATAATTAAAGGGTAGAAACTTGAGATTGCAACATATCTTGGTTGGGAAATAGTACTTTGGCCTTTAAGTTAATGATTTAAATTTTTAGCCTGACTTTATTGTTCAAGTTCATAACTTAATTTCGTGGCTTAAATATGTAGTAATATCAATGTAATGTAAGCCAAATGCAATTTAGCAATATGTGAAAGTTCATTTGGAAATTCCCTAATAAAATTTGTTTACTTCATCTTGAAATAAGTATCTACATGCCCCCAATTCACAGTATGCTTGCTATGAATTACCGACACATTTGATTGACATATACATAAGCAATAAGAGTTGCAAAAATATCTCAACAGAACTGCATATGATATTCCTCTTTGAGCCATTACTTTCAACATCTGAATTTTCCTCTTTCTCCTTTGTTGCGGGTGTGACAAAGACAATTTCACAACAAACTAGATAACATAATTTTGAATAATATGTTGATGTAATTTCATGGATGTAATAACTTGCACAAGACAAACGATGTTTTAAAGTTCACCATACTATTTAATGATAATAGTGCTATGCGAGATACATTTTGAATGTATGTTTGAAAGAACAAGTTCCAATATAAAATTATGAGATCAACCAAGTTTCATTAAGAGACTAAATATTTGTATAAACAATATTAATGATGGATATGAACAATAAGGATTGAAGGTCGTAATTATTTTCCATTATGACACTTAGATGATGATCACACGACTATAGGATACAATAATGTTTCATTGTAGATAAATAGGTGCCTATACTCCGAGACATTTTAAAGATAATATTTATCGTAGTTGATTTGATTGTGTAAATAAACTAAAAGAAATTATCATGGCTACGAGATAACAAATTATAATACACACAAACATAACGTGAAAAAAATAAAGACAGGGCTTTAAACCAAGTTGCCCATGAGATTGGTAACTTAACAAAACGGTTAACTTTGGGGTTACCAGCAATTAAATTTTTCTCTCTTAGGTGTGTCAAAAATGGCAAACATATGAAGGGTTTGTGAAAATAACCCTTAGGCTCTGAATCACAATTAACTTAATGTCAATATAATATATGGCTAAGTGTATTTAAATATTGATCGAATCTATTCGATTGGTTTGGTACAATCTTGGTTTGAGAACACGGATAATAGGTAATATGCCAAATGACTTATTCCTATCCAAAGTTTGGTGAAATTTTAAATTTATATCGGTCAATTTTTTAAAATTTAAATATTCACCATTCTATTAAAATTTATTGTTATAATAAGGGTAAAAATATTATTTTGTTAAAACTATTTAAAAAACTAAAAATTTATCATATTTCTTCTCTTAGGTTTATAAATCTAATAATTTTTTTCATCCAAAGTTTGAAAAGTGATAATTTTTTTCTATGTTTTTTTCCTTCTTTTCGGTGCCCATCTTTCTTGCTGCCAAAAATTAGAAGATGATGAAACATGCCAAAAGATGATGAAGCGTCATCTTTGTCTGATCAAAGATTGACTTCAGACTTATTCTAGAGATGTCAATCTTCGATCGAACAAATTGCCTTTGTTTGACAAAAAATGAATCATCTTTATCTAGTTAAAGAGATAAAGATAACACTTTGTCGTCTTCTAATAAAAACCTAAGGGAATAGACCGAACAGTAGTCAATTGCCCCACCTAAGGGAACACTTTGTTGTCTTTCGATTTTCGACGATAAAAATGGTGGTTATTGGAGAGAAGGATAAAAAATCCTAGGAAAAAAAGAGCACTTTTCAAACTTTTGTTAAATTTGTAAATCTAGAGTGGAAAATATGATAAATTTTAGTGTTTTTAATATCTTTAGTTTAATAACATTTTTACCCTTAATTGTAATAATAAATTTTAACATAATGGTATATATTTGAATTTTTAAAAGTTAATGGTGTGACTTTAAAATTTCACCAAACCTTGGGTGGGAATTCTTTTGTTGGCCCAATTTCTAAGAAGAGCGGTGCCAACTGCAAAACAAGAACGGGTCTTCACTCTTCCAAAGCACGCTTGCACATTCTGTTCAGTATAAATAGACGATTCCACTCTGCCTTTAAACTAGCACAAGGGGTCTTATGGCTGAAGTTGGTGAATCTTCTTCCCCAAAACTCTCCCAAAATATTTGGGCAAAGCTTGGTATTTATTTCTTTCCCTTCCATTGTTTAGTCTTTTATGTTATTCTGAAATTAAACTCAAAGAAGCAACAAAGTTTCAGACTTTTCTTCTTTTGCTTTTCTTTATCCTTTTTGGCAAATGGGTTTCATTTCTATATTGCATTTTTATGAAGTGTTTTGGACTTTTTTTAAAAATAATTTTGTTCAGAAAATGTTGACAATGAATGTGATAGTTAAATTTTGTTTCTTGGGATTGCAGTACCATCTGATTCCAGATACTGTGATGTTGAAATAAGTTCAGAAGAGGCGGTCATACGCTCAGAGATTTTATCTTCTTCTCCAGACAAGCATGAATGGTGTAAAATAACAAGAAATTCTGATCACCCTTCTGCCACATTGCAAAATAAGAGGTATTTTGCATTTTTTTTTTATTCATCTCTCTTCAGTAGTCAATTCAAAACTAAGAGGATAACTGATGAGCTGAGAATTACCCTATATATATAAATATGTTCCCTAACTAGTGTGTGTTTATATATATATATATAAATTATTGAATTTAATGCTTTCTAGAGGAGTGGCGTTGCAAGAGACATATTGATGGGGGTTAGGTTTAAAGATAGGTATTCTCAACTGGTCAAATCACTTTGAATTTCGATATATTCATGGTCATGTCCCTGTGTTTTATATGTTGAATTTAGCGGTTCTATGGTTGTATTTAGGACTAAAAACGAGAAAGAAATAAGCAAATAGATTAAAGTAATGGACTTTTTTTAACATGGATGGTATGATTAGTTTCCAATTCAAATATGAAGCCTGAACCTAAACCAGTTGACTCTGTAACATGGTTATTGTCAATATAGTGTTTTTTTTTTTTTTTTTGAATTAATTTTTAAAAAATTTTATGAGGACATCTAGATTTGTATTTGTTGAGGAAGCAAGGTTTAGTAATTTAGCAAGGAAAATAAGTTGGGGGGAGGTGGAAGTCATGTTATTAGTGAAAACCAACAAGCAAAGAATGTGCAAAAAAAAATTGTTTATTAACTAATTAAAATTAAATAAATAGATGAATGATGAGAAAAATATAGGAAAAAATATCTTATGTTTTTGTGATATATTGGCTATGCATAAGTGATAAACTTTGTATTTGGATGGGGGATTTTGATATAGTTCAAATGCAATACTTGTTGACGAGGCTGTTGTGCAAAATGGAGAGGTTGTTGACATCAGCAGTGGATCTGAAATCATTCCTGCCCCTGATAGAGTAGGTAAGTATTAATTCTCTATAATATCTTAAATTTTATTTAATACTTAAAATAAATATATATATTTTTTATATTTATATTTGCAGTCTTGTTTAAATTCTTGTGTGTTAAATCTTAGAATATTTCAAAGCTTCATTGTGTTTGTACTTTTTTCTGTTTCTCTTTGAAATATTAAAAAATTGTTTAGTACAAGCATTTACAGTATTATGAGATTGGTTGGTACAAAACATTTATTGTATGATTATTAGTCTTTTGATGAGAAAAAAATATTGCATGTTGAGGAAAAGTACAATGTAATGTAAGGAGAATTTATATAATCTTGAACTAACGAATTTAACCAAAGAGAGCATTATAGATATCAAGTAAATAAGAAAGCATGCATACATACACAGCATCCTTTTTAATCATAGAAGAAGAGGTTTGGAAATTCTTTTTAGATAATTGAAACGGAATCGTTTTCTCACTTCATAAAAAGCAGAAAGACATTTTCACTGCATATCTATGTAAAGGTTTACCTCATTTTGATTTCATAAATACTCTAAAATTAAATGCTAGGCATTTTGGAATTGTGAACAAATTGTGGGGGTGAAAGTGAATATTTCAATGGAAGCCCCAAGCTGTGACTTGATGCCTAATGCAAGTTTAGAAGCTATTTTTTTTCTGGTAAAATGCTACTTATAATAGATCTCTATGTAGTTTGAATTTTGAGCTTAGTTGTCATATTATTTTTTGGTTGTATCAAAGTGGCATGATTTCTCATACCCTAGCATATTTATTGTAGTTGAAGTTTCAGGCTAATGTTGTGAATTTCTCTTCTTTTCATTCATTCTATCCCCTCCTTATGTTGATTGGTAGTTAAGCGTCGTTGGAATTATTTGTATATGTAGAAATCTTAGGTATTCATTAGGAAATATTGACAGAATATTCATTATTATAGTAACATAATATATAGGTATAAATTAGGGAATCTTAATCCTGATGTTGAGCCTCCCATTGAACATGAACATTTCAAAAAAGATGGTGATGTATTGTCCCAAGGTCAACTGGACCTCCCTATTGTTTTTAGAAAAGGAATAAGTCATTTATCCAACATCCTATATCAAGGGTTTTTTTCCTATGAAAGATTGTCGCTTGAATCTCAAGCATCTATTATTTCATTGTCAGAAACAAAGATACAAAAGAGCATACAAACACTTGTCAATCCCACATGGAGATTAATAGTCCAAGAAGAAATGGGTGCTCTAGGAAGAAACAATACTTGGGAAATTTTAAAGCTACTCAAGGGAAAGAGAACTGTAGGGTTCAAGTGGATTTTTGCTGTGAAGTATAATGTAGATAGGATTATCAACAGGTACAAGGCAAGATTTGTTGCCATAGTTTGTACTCAAACCTATGGTACAGACTACTAGGAGACATTTGTAGCAGTGGCTAAACTAAATATTGTAATGGTTCTCCCATCATTAACTTCCAACCTTAATTGACCTTTACAACAAGTAGGTGTAGAAAAGCTTGCCTAAATGGTGATTTACATGAAAAGTTTTACATGGAGCAAACCCCTGGTTTTGAAGATTGAATTTATTTATCTGTGGTGTAAAACAATCACCAAGAGAATGTGTTAGAAACCCAACCCTTATTCAACAAAAACAGAAAATAAAATACAATAAAATAAAATAATTTTATTAATTAAAGGGTTACAAAAATAATCCGGACAATTCGAGGAGTCCAGGGTGTCCCATTTTCTGGCCGTTCAAGGTGCTGGAAACCTTTTACAATCAACCAAAGTTGGTTGGCTAAATAACAAAACCCTATTTTTTTTCCTCCCCCCTTTTGAAACCCAAACAACCTTTTTTGTAATAAAACTACTTTGCGAATTGAGGAGAAGTGTCCCAATTCTAGCAGAATGCTTTGAGAACTTTACTTTGGCTGTCAAAAAAAGAGGATTTACATGAGCCTAACCCGATCACACTTTTCTACAAGCACTTTGAAGATGGCAAAGTGTCTATTTTAATAATATATGCGGACAACATCGATTTCACAAAAGACAATCATGAAGAACTAGATACTTTGAAAATTATATTGTAGAAGAACAAGAATTTGAGCTTGAAGATCTTGGAACTCTAAGGTACTTTCTTGGAATGGAGGTAGCTCAAAGCAAAAATGGGATCACTATATTATACAAAGGAAGTATGTACTTGTTTTACTTCAAGAAATAGGTATATTGGGATGCAAACATGTTTAGACCCTTATGGAGCAAAATGTCAAATTAGTTATTGAGAAAGGTAAGGAAGTTGACTGAGAGTGGTACCAATGATTAGTGGGAAAATTGATCTACTAATCTCACACAAGACTAGACATTGCTTTTGTGGTAAGTTTTGTAAGCTAGTTTATGCATGCATCCAAGTAGAAACATTTTGAAGTTGTATACATAATTATGAGGTATTTAAAAGGCATCCCTGGGAAGGGACTTTTTTTATTTTCAAAAAATGTGATTACAAAATGGTAGAAGTCTACACAAACTCTAATTGGGCAGTTTCACTGTAGGTAGAAGACCCATGTCAAGATATTGTACTTTTCTTTGGGGGTAATCTAGTGACATGGAGAAGCAAGAAACATTCAGTGGTTGCTTGAGGCAATGCAGAAGTTGAGTTTCGTGTGTTGGTTCATGGTGTATGTGAAGGAATATGGCTAAGGAGGTTACTAAGTGAACTAAAAAATTGTAGTAACTCCCCCATGAAATATATTGTGATGACAAGGTTGTTGTGAGCATAACACATAATCTAGTTCCTCATGATCGTACAAAGCATGTGGGAGTTGATCGCCACGTCATTGAGGAAAAGATCGATAATGAAAGTGTATGTTTGACTTATTTTCCTACCAGAGAGCAGACAATAAATATCTTAACTAAGAACTTTCATTGACTGAGTTTCAAAGATTTGGTAGATAAGCTGGGAATGATCAACATATACATCCCAACTTGAGGGGGAGTGTAGAAATTTTAGGTATTCATTAGGAAATATTGACAAAATATTTTGAGTATTTGTGTAAATAAGATAGTTGTCTATATTAGAATAAAATTACTAATTTGATTTCCAATCCAATTAGAATATTAGGCTTTAATTTTTTTTCTTTTTGATGGGATTGTGTGCTGTGTCTACTTCCTATATATATATATATATTTCTTTTGTTAAGATTCTTGGAATTCTGTATTTGTAGCTTAGGATCAATTTTTTACCTAAAATTTGGAAAAACTTATTATTTTTTTTTGTTAGTTTATGAATTTTTAGACTTTTTCCTGATAGTTATTGAAATTAAAACGTTTACTATCTTCTTGAAAGGGTATGTTAGCTTCGATTTCTCTTTTTCTTATAATTGTTATTCTTCTTTTATAATATAGTTTTTAACAGTTTGTGTTGTTCTTTATAATTTTTTGCATTGTACAATTTGGTCTATAATGTGTATTCTTTTGATGCCTCCAGGATACTTGAGTTATAGATTTAAAGTAATGCCACGACAAGAGTCCTGCAAGCAGCAGTTAAAGGTAGGTAATTATGAATGGAGTGTTCATTTTGAAGATGCCGTTGCATGTATAGTTATGCTACTCATATAGTTTGTCTCTTTGTTTGGTTTTTCCAGATTTCCATAGATGTTCAGCATGCAAAATGTTGCATCTGTTTAAATGTTTGGCATGATGTTGTTACAGTTGCCCCTTGCCTCCATAATTTTTGGTCAGTTATTTATATATTTATCTTCTGCCCATTATAACTTCTAATTTCAATTTGCTGATTTTATATCTAGCTGTCCTTTTTATATATTTGTTTTTAGCAATGGATGCTTCTCTGAGTGGTTAAGGAGATCACAGGATAAACGTGCAACTGTGCTCTGCCCCCATTGTAGAGCGATTGTACAATTTGTTGGGAGAAACCATTATTTGCGTAATGTTGAGGAGGTAGTAAATTAAATTCTCCATTACCACGCAGCTTATGAATTTGTTGGAAAGATTTTGTATGAGCATCTGTGGTTTTTTCATGTCCTTTCAGATAAGAAAGTGATTTTTTTTTTTTAAATAAAGAAAACTTATGAAACAAAAGACAGACTTCTAGAAAAAACAGAAATTCTTGCAAGCTGGCTGAAGAAATTCTATAACAAAAGTGGGAATTCTAAAAGAGCCCGGCAATTGAAAAAAGATAAAAACCAAAACGATCTCCACTGTCTGCCCTATCTCAATTAAACAAAAGAGAGGAATTTCCCTAGCGGACACCAAAGAGAAGCCCACAATTGAAATTACAGGGATAATGTTTTCTTCCATTTGGTCTATAAATCTTTTGTTGCTTTCTAAGAAAACTACCCAAAAGTAGTCATTCTTGCATGGTTCTAAGAACGGAAGCTCTATTCTCCTCCCTAAAGTACTATGTTTCTCAACTAACAAATACACAAGGGAACTTGGAACTCCCTGCCCAATATAGTTTAGAATAAGGAAAATTCCATAATAGCAAGCCAACACAGCGGTGGAGATAGAGCACATGGCATTATAATTTCTATATGCAGTACTGCTTCTGTGACAATATCCATACAAATTGAAATTAAATTTGTATAAGCCTTGATGTACTGACCTTTTTCTTCATGGTTGTCAATGGATATTGTCATATAATGAGATTAAATGTAATATATTCATGAATGTTGTTTTTTAAAATGGAGGCAATTTTGATTCACTTTTTCAGGCACTCTTCTTTTGACGTTTATGTATTGATGGTTTTAGAGACTCATTGTTTCCTGTGGTATGATTCTGTATATTAATTTTGTCTCAAATCTTATTCTGATTCCTGTACAATTTTTCTAGTGTATACTCGATGCTGATTCCTCACTAAAGCGTTCTGATGAAGAAGTTGCTCTTCTGGATTCCTATGCATCAGTAAAATCATATCTTGTAAGTAATTTCTCTTTTTGGATTCATTTGCAAGCACACTGGAACCTATTTTAGGTCTTGCTGTTGGACATGACATGACCATCCTTCAAGTTTCGGTCTTGTAGTCACATGCCTGTAATTTATATACATATATAGAATATGGTTGTTGAAGTAATAAAATTTGTAGTTCACCGCATTATCCTTTTTCATTCTGGCCTGAATGATAGTGTAAGAGTGCACTGCTGATGCCGATTGGATATAGCAGATGCTTCTCTTTTTTTAATTGCTTTATAGCTGTATTGAATCATAAGACATTGCTATTCTGCTGTGTATATTTGCGTATATCTGTCTTAGTTTACTCCAGTGTAGCCTGGATGGGAAAGGTTGCGATTATTTGATTTGGTATGATGTAAACACCTGGTGTGAGTTTTGTAACAATTCTTGGTAATTTTTTGAGAATCAATGAGTTCTTTTTTTCCAATTCCAATTTCCTAGCTTTTCCCAAAATCAACTATTCATTGAATTCTACCCTTTTACTGCATCATTGATTCAAGCTTGAGCCAAGCAACACTTTTGTGTTTGTTTTAATACGTTGATCAATGTAAAAATAGTATGCAAACGATCTGAAGATATCAATTTTAGGTGACTGAGTTTTCAATCAAAACTGAAATTTTAAATTGCAAGGTCAAGCTTACAAAAGCTTAAGCTTGTTAGATCGTAGCTAGCAAGTCAATCCAATCATGATGTGGGTCACCAGCTAAGCTTCACTTGACCTCTTTAATCCAATTATAATTATTTAGAACTTGAGAAAGCTCCTGCTTCACTTAGATTGGCATTTAAAGCTCTATCAAAGCTTTAATGTGAGATGTTAGAGGCAATTATTTCCTGGAAAAGCTCTTCATATGCTAGCATGCCTTCCAAATAGTTAATTATTTAGGCAATCACATAGGTTGTATCTTCGTAAAATGTTGGATTTTGATTTGATAGTTGTCATGGAAGTTTGGAAGTACCTTTTAGATTTTTATACAGAGGTTTGATGGTTTTAGGATTATTTTATATATATATATATATATATATATATATATATATATATATATTTGAGAGGGGGAGGGGGAACAGGCCACTCTTTTGGCATTTTGATTTTTATCTCAGTTTATTAATTGAATACCATCCCATACCGATTATCTCAGTAAGGCAGCATCCTGTATAGGGTAATGTGGATATTTCCTTGACAGTAACATAATGCTAAACTTTCAATTAGCATGGCTATTTAACACATGAATGGTTTGCTACTTATGCTTCTCATCTTAAATAGATTTCACATGATTTTAGTTTTGTTGATCTTTTTATGTATCTTTAAATAGGAAGTTTACTTGACTTGCATCTTTTTTTTTTTTTTTTCTGAATCTTTTCTTCACGTTTCAATGAGATTAATGGTAGCACTTGCAATGTATGCTAGGTTATTGAGAGTGGAAAGAAACTGCAACGGAAGAGGGCACATTCACCACACGAAGATGAAAATGATAGCAGGGAGCTTCCATGCCCTCAATGTGGTAATAGATGTTGCATCTGCTCTGTATTGACATCATATCCTTCTAATTAATGCATTTTGTCATGCACACAGTTTCATTCTTCTGGCCAGCTGCCCAAGTTGCTCTTTCATTTTCACTTTTATTGTTACAGTAATATTTCAGACCATCATGTTTGCAAGTCTTTATTATCATATGCAACCTTTCACGTTATTAATATGCCATATATATATAGAGCAGTGCTCTTGTATGCTGAAACGTATATCTTTTCCTTCTGAATTTATAATGTTATTTATTTGGCCAAATTTTATATATAACTAGTTCAATGACAACTTTCAGGTATTGAAGTTAGCGGGTTCCGCTGCAACCCAAACACAGTTCATTTGCAATGTCATGCCTGTGGAGGAATGATGCCTTTCAGAACCGATATTCATGTGCCGCAACACTGTAAGTCACAATTTCTGTGCGTTGTTTGTGTACCTGTCTTTCTAATTTTTATATTTTTGAGATGTAAAATCCTTGAAAGCAGGTTGAGGTTGGTAATTGCAGTAGTTCCCTTTCAAGTCATTATTTTATTTCCTGGTGGTGCATGATTGGGTAAAAGTTCAAACTCATTTGTACCACTTTTAATATATGAGTGGAATGAATTTTTCAAAGTTTAGGCTTAGTCCTAAAGTGGAGCATTGATTGAACAAGCACAATTGATATGGAAAATTGAGCCTATTATCTTTTATTTCTTTATTAATGTATAGTAGACACGAAACACTTTTTCATTTTCAACCTCTCTTGTAGGTGTTGGATGTGATAGAGCATTTTGTGGTGCTTATTGGCAGGCTCAAATGGTTAATCGAAGTGACATCCACCATATGTGCAGTCACAGTACTTTCAAACCTGTATGGGCTTCCTACTGTGTGAATTTATTTCATTAATTTTTAGTGAGATTATTATTTTTAGGATAAAATCTTGTATAACTACTGTCTGACAGAATAAACAGAGGTATCATGGATGCCCATGTTTTTACTCTTGCTACATTCATTTGTTCATTCCTAAAATTTTCAAACATGATGCAAGCTTCCTCCCAGGAGATTGCTACGCTCTGTTTTAAATAGAGTAGGGAAATGATTAATATATTCATTTCTCTGCCCACCGGCACTATACACTTATTTTCTTCTGCCAAATCTCTCGATCTGTTTTATTTTTGTTTTCTTTTTCAAAAAAAAAAATCAATAATAATAAATAAATAATGGCAGTTATTGTGTAAAAGGGTTGGGGAGTATTTGATCACCAATTTCTGGTGTTAGATTGCAAGTGCGCTCCTATAGATGCTCTTCTATAGGAGTGTTGTGGCTTGGAGAATGCTGCCTTTTTGGTTGTTATGGAGCATTTGGTGTTAAAGGAACCATAGATTTTTACATGGTTGGGGTCTTTTAGAAATTTGAAGCAAGACTGCTGTTGCTGATTTGTTTCTGTTCTTAAGACTCTTCTCATAGATTATACATGTTTCTGATTTTAGGTTGTAGGCTACTGATAGATGGTAAGTATGGTTATCCTTGCCTTAAGAAGACCTTGTATGAGATCATCATGCTAGTGCTGGCTGGAATGTCTATCAAGTTTGGGTGATGTTGAAATTTAGTTATATTTCTTATTTGCAGATCTCAGAACGTACTCTCCCTAGGATTCCGTTCACTGCACATGAAATGAATCGGCATGAGCAAGATGTATGGAATTTTTCTGGACAAAATATTGGATATATTGGAACTTTGTTTTATTACAGTTGAGATTAACTGTCATCCTAGTGGCTTTTTTAGATCACAGAGAGGTGTATTAGAGAAACTGGGACAACATTGCAGAATGTTATATCTGATTGGATTGTAAAGTTGAACAATAGAGAAATTGGT
Organism: Mangifera indica; assembly: GCF_011075055.1. Taxonomy (NCBI): domain Eukaryota; kingdom Viridiplantae; phylum Streptophyta; class Magnoliopsida; order Sapindales; family Anacardiaceae; genus Mangifera; species Mangifera indica. The sequence goes on from NC_058152.1 coordinate 6,352,493, forward strand.
AAGTCGATGATAAATCTTCTGTTGTTGATAGATTGTTAACCCAACTAAGGGTTTAGATTATTCAAACAGAATTGTAACACAAATTTGTGACAAAATTTGTGTGATTTATTCAATAAATCTAATATACTTGAATTAGATGTTGGAGGTAGTTGTTTTTTTTTTAAACTAACTTCTTAACCGTGTGATCACATTTAATCAAAAGCCATGATTTGTTTGTGTCAAATTCTAACAATAGTTTGACTTTGCAAATAAGTTGTCAAATTTACTTGCTTAATTCTTTGCAGATCGAAGTAGGCTGCTTCTGAATCATGCAGAAACAATAACTGCTGGGACTCATATTTGCAAGTAAGTGTTGTTGTTTATGAACTTTCTGTAGGTAAATCAAAGTTGGTTCTTCAATACTTGTATCAAAGAAATTGAAATTTTTATGGAACTATAGGAAAAGATTTAATTGATAATGATGGGAAATAGTGGGTTTGGTAACTCATTCAAAAGTGCTACTGACTGGTCATCTTAATTTACATAGATGTCTCACTTTTTAATAGATACTTTGTTTAATATCCAATTTAATTTGGTTTTGCACTGGGGTGTATGGTAAATACCATATCGAGGAAGAAGAGGAAGAAGTAGGTGCTTGTCATAATTTGGTTGTATGTTTCATCAGATAGCATTCTGTTGCATTCATATGCTGGAAGATGTAGGTTTTGTTGCTGCTGATGGTGATTTATGATTCTTTGTATATTTTGTGCAGTGAGTGCTACGATAAATTGGTTTCATTTCTGCTGTACTGGTTCAGGATTACAATGCCCAAAGACGTAAGTATCTCTATCTCTATCTTTATCTCAACATGAAGCATCAGGACATTCTTGTATTAGTATTGATTCAGTAAATGGAATGGCATGGATATTAATGCTGTTGTTACATACACATACAGCATCTACCCGCGGATGCAAGGCAAAGAGAAGATTGCTGGTATGGATATGCATGTCGGACACAGCACCACAATGAAGTTCATGCGCGCAAAAGAAATCATGTTTGTCGTCCAACTAGGGGCTCTAATATGACATAGTATGTATCAACTTCAACTTACTCTTGAGAATATATTCTATTTTTAGTAGCAAAAGCAAAAACTGAATTATTGCAAGTACAGTGAATTCGCTTTCACTCATTATAAGCTTGCCATTTGGACAAATTCTCAATGATATGAAAGCAACAACTTTTTAGAAAATTTAGGCCCAATGACATGTATTGTCTTTATGAATTAGAATAGAAATTTTAGCTTCCACTTTCAATTTTTCAAATAAGGGAGAATGACCTATTTTATATTAAAATGACAAGATATCATCCTTAAAGTCGATTTTCGAAAGGGTCTTTTTTTTATTTGTTGGTAAATTTATTATATGTTAAAAAATAAGAAAAAGATAAAAATATTTTTATTATAATATTAAAATGATAAATGACAAAATCATTTCCACACCGATATTTTGTTGCTACATAACTCATCGACAATACTCGCGGAAAACCCTCAAATTATTCAACCTACCAGGGCTTATGAGACTCAATTCTTCAGTACAAGGAAACTTAACTTTTGGAGATCTAGTGTCTCCATATTGAACCCTTTTAGCTTTCAAAACCTTGATTTAATCCACATAAAAACAAAAACACTAGCAATTTGTTGTATAAATCGTTATAATTGTTGGTTTGTAAAAGGCGTAGATATAATTCTTTCACTTGGTTCTGGATTGCGTAACTTATTGCCCCATCAATACGATTGTCAACCTCCATACTACCACTCGTAGCCTCAACTTCTTTACACACATACTCATGCACAGCATCGGAGAGAGAGAGAGAGAGAGAGACAAAAGGAGATGTGAACAGAAACTGGTAAGACAGTATAGGGCTGTGACATAACAACAACGACAATGGTGGGAAATAATCGAGAATGTCAGTTCGATTATGAACTGCATTATTTAGTGAGATGATTTTCTTGGCGTTAAGTTTTACGAAAACATTCACTATGCCTAGTATTGGCACAACCAGAAATTCATAAAGATAGAAATTTTCTACTCTTTCTTCCATTGAGGCATAATAACGAAACAAATTTTTATTTTCCTGTGTTTAATGGTTGTAGAATGTAATGCTAACCATATTAACTTTAGTGATCATGATAACAAAAATCATTCCATCATCTTCTTTATCCATATGGGCTTTGGAAGCACGGGAGAAGCCAGCCCATTTAAGGGTTGCCCAGGCCTACACTCGACCACTTTTGTGTCGCAACAACTTGCTTCCTTTTTCAGTTTACTTCCACAATCAATATTTCATTAAGGCACATCCTTAATAAGATGAAAACTGTGATTTGCGATTTGCCCAGTTGCCTTGCCTGTGCGATTTCCGAGCTGCCATCTCTATCAACTATTTACGATTTCTCAAAGCTAGCATTACCATCTCTAATTTTTTTGGTTAAAGTTTTTACATGATTGACTATGCTTAAGATTGTTTTTTGCTTTTATGTATTTTATGAAGTTGTTTCTAATGCTCTTCTTTTATTTTTTCCTGAATCAAGTTTGGAAGTAGGTACATCATTTGTTTCAATTTTATTTCCCTAATACCTTTATTATTTGGACTGCTATAATATCCAATTATTTCAAGAGATTAAAAGAAAACTTCATGATGAAATTGATGATGAAGATTCTATTATTGTTATTGAGATTAATCAAATCTAATTAGAAGAAGAAGCACCACAATAAGAAAAGAGTTTGAAGAAAAGACTCCATTATTGGTATTGGGGTTGATCTGGGATTTGGTATTTAACATGATAAATTGGATTGATATTGTTATGAATGAGTGCGGTAAATTGTATATGATTTTAACAAAGCAGATATATGCTTGTGTAATGATCTATAAACATTGGTTGAAAGCATCTAAGATGAGCACGAGAATTGGATGCATGATTTGATCGGAAATAGTCTAATACTAGTATTTTTGAAGTGATAAATATGTTGTTCGGGTAGGCATTTACATTTTTGTTAGTAAGGAATGGAGTTTGATTGTCGAAAAATGCTAGAATAGTAAGATCAAACGTCAGTACAGTCATACATGCCCTAGGTAGAAGACAACCTGCCTGTGCATAGGTGTATGCTCCTAAGTGTTATGTAATAAGGTAGTGTATGGTCGTACATTATGGGGCCAATGTGTATGGCCTTTCTTATACTTTTGCAATTCTTTTCTCACTTAACTCCTCTCAAATGTAATTCGAAGTTTTCTCTTATCATTAATGTAATTTTTATGTTAGATGATAATTGATATGATTAGATTAGGTAATATTTTATGTAATGTAATCAAAGAGGCAAAGAAAGGTAAAACATTCTTGAAGACCCAAAGAGGATGTGTAGCAAAGTAAGACCCCTTGGTTGATCTTACTAATATTTTTTTGCTCAAAGGAATCGGTTGAGTTAGGCCATGTACCGACACATTTAAATATATATATATATATATATATATATATATATATATATATATATATATAATGCGATGAACTTAATTAAGGTGAGATCTAAAATAAAACTAAAGCCCCTCAATTAAAAATATTAAGTCGAACAAATCAAGTCTTCTATCACCATGGGCTTGATTAAGCTTACGTTTGTTCTAGCCTTATTTGTCAAAATAAAGGGTTCATTTTGATTGAGAAAAAATTGAGTGGCCGACAATGATCGGTCTAACCTAACTAACCATAAAACTTGTTCACCAAAGCAATGGTAGATTGAGTTAGAGGCACAAATAGAGCTATATGCATTTGTCCATGCATTGATGATATGTAGTATACACTATACTAATACTAAGAATCGTACTCGAGGTCATTGAAGTTGGTTTAACAACCTTAACTTCAGTTTAATGGCTTGTAAAATTGGTTTATAGACTTACGTATGTAATCAACCCATTTTGACTTGTTCGCAAAAGTGAAGGTAAAAATAAGTAGTTGTTATGTGGTCAAATTTCTCATTAGAAAAAATTGCATGAGGGTAGCACTAAAGAAGTCTCCAGCTAGCTTGTATGGCCAATCATGTGAGCAACATATAGCAACTAAACAAGTCATCAACACACATGTTAACTCATAATGCAGGTACCTTTTGACCTACAAACAATAAGAAAAATGAATCTTATTAATTATATGATTTGTTTAATCACATTCCATTTCTATCTCGCACATTCACTAGATAGAAATTATCTTCTATCTTTATGATATGATATGATTGCAACTTTCCATTGACATCTAGATTCATTGTATTGTTGCTAAGATATGGGTGTATCTTTTTATGTAATTACACAATCATCTCTTTTTCTAGTCATATAAATGTATGATTCTTTCGAAGCAAAGAGATGATATCTTTTTATCTTATGTTGTTATGAATTTTTTTTTTTTTGAAAAAATCAATAATATAACAATGGACATAAGCGTATAAGTAGCAAGCCAAACCACTGTAAAAATCTTACTATTTCAAATATTGATTGTTGGAATAGGTACTTTAGAGCTAATCTTCTTCTAATATTCTTCTTCAATATAAATCCATAAAAAGTCATGTTTGAATATTCAAGTGTCAGTCTTTATCTATAAGTGCATGTGTTTACATGTATACTTGGATAAATGTTTTTAGATTGATAAAACTATGATGAGGGATCAACAAGATGTTTGATCGTGAGGACCTTATGAGCACATATAGTGGTTAGTCTAAAATCTTGTGTAGCCTCAGTATTACCTGACCAAGGACATAGATAATACGGTAAGATTATTATAGTGTTGAGTAACCCTACTAAAAGATAACGATAAATTTCAAGTGTCGAGGTTGTATGTGTCAATCTAGTATAACACATAGGTGCATATTAGGAACAAGTCCACTAGACTAACTCACCTAGAGGATTCCACATAAATAGTAATCCTAATATCTATGAAATATATCTTCTTAATGGATAGTGGTATATGTGATCCAAGACTTTAAAACACCAGAACGTCTTGTGCATAAATTGGCCTAGTTTGACACTAGCCCAATATAGCTTTTTTCAAAAGACCGTTAGAACGATAGTGGTTAGTTATGACAAAAAGTGTAGCAAAATTATGGTGGATCAATAGAAGATTCATTATTTTCAAATATGAAGGTAAATATCTTAATCTACTATTTGGTATGACAACAAATTAAAATTTTTGACAATAATGAGAACGGGCTGATGTCTAATCCAATGCTTTCACGTTTGTTGCTTAACTAACTAAGTTGATGATGAATTGAGGTAGACACTACTTATATATCTCAACTTTGGCGAGATATCGGTTAATAAGAGGATTTGAATGTACGATAACAATACCATTGAAAATGTTAAACATTTGTCTTTTGCTAATTCTTTATCGATTGGATAGTCATGATCTTTTGTTGGAAGCTATTAATGGTTTTTGAATAACTGGAATATTAATTGTGAACTAATCACAAATTTTATTCAATGCCAATATGATAGGTACCTATGGGTCACACATAACAATGGGCAAATAGTCATGATTGAAATGTTAAGGATTTATTACACATAAGGTAAATCACATCTAAACACTGTGATTTCCAATCATATCAAGATAGATACCTTATTCATTGTTTTACCTAAGTGTATAAGATTATTACATTAGGGATCAAACAATAATAATCCAATTGTTTAGGGGTTGGAATGCAATTTATGGAAGTTAGATTTGAGTATAATTGCACATAAAGTGAATCACCTCAAGATATATGGAATATACCTAATATGGTGAATTTAGATTTCTAACAATATGTCTTAATATTTAGAAATAAATATTAAAGAGATTTAAAGGTCCTATTAATATTTATTAAAGGAATTCGACTAAAAGTGCAATTAGGATAGCCCATGGGCTTAACTATATGAAGAGTAGAATTATGGTTAGGATTTGTCTCATAAATAAATAAAGACATTTATCATCATTCATTACGGTTTTTGAAACCCAAGCTGCCCATCCTGGAGAGAAAACATTCTCTCAAAATTTCCACTCATTCATCAATTCTTAGTAATCTAGCAATCATACGTGCCTTGAACAATCATTCATATTGTCTTATGTTTGTGATTGTTTTCGTATGGACTAGTAGAAGTCCAACTACATTGTAGAGAGTAGTGGAAGTGTTCGAGACAAATTCGGGATAGATTAAAGTTTGAAAGAGTTGACAAACATATATTACAATCCAATCTCTTTTCATATGTACAATCACCCCTAGACCTTATGGATAAGGGTTTTGTAGTCCAAAATTTTTATTGTTCACCTTATTCCACTGTCAATGTTATTTATTATTTGGATTGTGAAAACCCAACATTGATTGCATAGAATTACACTTCTAATTTTGTTAGTTCTAGTTTGTGAAAATTTCACCATCAGCAGATACAAATTAAATCCCATCAAAGATTTGTAATACGTTAGTTTAAATGCTTAATCTTAAAAATGTTGTCAACATAAACCAATTTTTATGTCAAACCTAAATTACTAACATGAGTACCACCTTTGTTGCCTTAATAACATCTAGTTATACCAAAAGTAGAAAATTGAATTCTAGTCAAAATATTCTTCATATATACATATGTGTGTGTGCAACTCTTTTACATTATTAACTTATTAACAACCTTTTTTGATAGGGCTGCGTTATATAGACGTGGATTTGAGACGAAGAAAACTCAAGTTTGGATTTGTCCAAATTCAACTTGACTCAATCCTAGGTTCAAATTGGATGAGTTTTTTTGGAGTTGAGCTCAATATAAAGAGATTAGTTGTAGCTTGACTCACATTGTAGCAAAATAATATTTATTTATTAATTATTATTATTTTTTTAAATTTATGTGTTTAAATAAAAGAGAAAACATAAAATTGAGTTGAATTGTTATACAATGCAAAGTAGTAAGTTTATTTATAATAAGTAAAGAAAGTTATTAAAATTATTCTCACTAGATGGAGGATTAAAATAACTGAGTTGAAAAATTATTTACAGAGGATGAAGAGGGTTGGTGACGTGTATCTTTTACATGTGGGATTTTTGTAATTCCAAAACTCCACCTACTACTATAAATAAACCTTTGGTGATTGTAATTTCAATAACTTACCCGACCTACTATAAATAAGCCTAACTTTCCTATTTTTTTTTTGTTTTCACTGTTTTCTTCTATTAGAACAAATAAAATTTAAAAATAATATTTTAAAATTAAAAATTATTTGTTTTTGTTAAGCTTAAACCAAGTTTAAGCCAAATTTAAGTCTCATTATATGAGCCTAAACTTAATAAATTCTTAAAACTATGATGTGACCATGAACTCAAGTCATGATTAGTCATTTCAAATTTAATCAAATTGAGTAAACAATCGAACTCAAGCTAGTTAGGCTCAAATCTAATATTAGGTGTGTATAATATATACTTTTTTGATGGAAACCAATATATAAATTTATCATATAATGAAGAAAATGAGATAAGGGTTGATGAGTATTCAAAAAAGACAGAAAGAAGGTGGGTCATGGATGTAGGTTGGTAGTTCAATATGATCCCACCTATATAGTGAAGTAGCATAAATAAAAGGCTGGAAAAGGATACAATCACATCTTAGATTATAAAAGGTGACAAATGGAGATTACAACTAAAGAATTAGGTGGGAGTTTTTTTGGCGATGGCCTTCTAGAAAGGCAGGCATTTTATTTTATATCTTCTCCCATATCATGTCTATTATTTTAGTTGTTTCCACGACCAATTCTTTTTTAAATACAATTTTAATAAAAATATAAAACTCTTTTCCATCATCCTCTTCTTCTTCTTTTAAATTTCTGAAGCATGTTTTGATTATTTCTTTCTGTTCTTTTCATGACGATTAATGGAAATTAAATAATCAAAGATTAGTTGATTGATGTTAGACAATTATTTGATATTTCTAAGGTATTATTTAAAGAAAATAATCCTTTATTAATTTTATGTTTTGAAGAATTGTATTGGGAAAAAGTGTAGATCGAGCTGAAAGAGAAATTTTTATGTCTTTTCTATAACAAGTACAAGAATAAGATGTTGTCATTGAGACAAAAGAAATAAAATAAATGTAATGGTTGAAGAAATGTTTTGATTCTTTAAAATCTCAGGGATTATTAATTCCTACCTTAATCCTGACTTACTCCTCAGGAAAGAATTCCAAAATATACATTATAGTTTATAGAAGAAAGAGTTGAATAAATGCGAGGAGGAGGAGGAGGAGGAATTGATGAGAAGAGACAGGAGTTGTTGTGTTTCTGATATCACCGTGAACCTACCGCCACTGCAACCCTTTCTTATCTTCACCAACATCCCTCATTTATTATTTTTGGTCAGATCCAGGTTTTATTACATCTTCTCCAACTCCAACCAATCAATCTTTAATACCCTTGGTTTTGGATCATTAATTTTTTCCATATGGAATTTATAAAAATATATTTGTTTCAACAAGTCAATTATTCAGTTCACTTAAATAATATTAAATTATGAAATGATTCAGCTCCTACCCTTTTGCATATTAGGTAAGATATATATATTTGATTGGAGGACCAACAAAATTGATGGAGATTGGCACAAACAGGTCTGAATTTCTTGCTACCAGTACATGAAAAAGGCAATTCAATTTGCCTAACAACCTAACTCTATATATGCTTTCATTTCTCCTCATCTATTTAAGATTCTAAATTTTATCAATATTTTGACCACTTAATAGAACCTAACAAAGCTTCTATTTTTATTTTTTAAATAACTTTGTCTTATGCCTGGATTAATCACTCAAACTAAATACCACCCAACATTAGATGAAAATTAAACAAACTCATCACATCAAGTACAAGAATTTCTGTCAAAATTTCTCTATATAAGTTGTGGAATCTTACAACTGTATAAATCATATTCTCTTTTCTTTCGTTTTCCACCACAGATTATCATGTGAGCACCAAAAGTTTGGCCTAAATTTCAAGATTATTTTCAGGTGTAATTATTTGTAGTTGCCATTGCCATGGACTTACAGCTACACGCCTGGCTATTTTGAAACCCTAGATTGCAACACAAACACACCCTTCTTTTTGAAAACTTGTCATTTACTTGGATACAAGAACTTGATATAATCCGTTTCTGTTGTGCAGGAAGGCCTATGGAGAGTTCCAGATTGAGTTCTGGGTAAACTTCGTCCGTCGTTACGCCACTGCTACTATTTGAGTCTTCTTTTTCATTATTTATGTTACTCAACTCCGGCGGTTGTTGCTTCTTTGTTTTTTGCATGTTTATCTGAAAACCGACGTTGTCGTTTGCAGTGGTAGTAAGTGTATCAATGGCGGTTGGTTTGTTAGGTGTACAAGTGATGAGTGGGCGATGAGTTTGAGGATCGATTCCTCGGCCATGAAGCTTTCTCTTTATGTGAGTGTTCCAATAGTTCTTGATCTCATTGTCAGTTCTTCCAGGCAATCTTGCAGCGATTAGAGACCACCTGAGAATGCATATATTCCAATATTCGATAAAATGATTCTTCATTAATTTACCCTAAAATTGAAATAGAACAAAAAAAAAAAAAAAAAGTAAAATTTGACATACTTGTTTCCAAGTAAGCTATGGAGGTTAATGATGAGTTCGTCTTCTTCTTCAGTGAAATTCCCCCTTTTGAGATCAGGTCTTAAGTAATTTATCCATCGAAGTCTGCAACTCTTACCGCACCTAAGTAAACCTACAGACAAAGAAAAGAAAAGAAAATCAATAAAGAATTAATTATGAATCCTCTACTCAAGTGAGTATATATGTATATATGGATTGTGAAAAAGACATATGTAGATGATATATATACCGGCAGCTTTAGGAAGAGATCTCCAGCAACCTTCGCCATGAAGTTTGATGTAACTGATGAGACGCTCGTCTTCTTCTTTAGTCCATGCGCCTTTGTTCGTATGTTCTTTCTCACAGCAAGGAGATCTACCCATGTTTTAGTCGAGAGAGGAAGAGGGAGAATAGGAAATTCTTGGTGATGAAATTGAAGAGAGGAGAATATAAATGGAGAGCTTTAAAAGAAAGGGGCAATTGACTCGGGGCCCCTTTGGGATTAAATTCATTTCATTTTAGCAAAAGGGAATTTGACCGAGTTGGTGAGATAGACGAGTGGTTCCAATTAAGTTAGTGCTGGATTTGGTAGGTAGCTCTACTTTTCCTGTAGATGAGGAAGTTTCATATATTTCCTTTTTTCCCTCTTCTTCTTCTATTTGCATTTTTAACCTCGCCTAATTTTTTATTTAATTACCACCTTTTCATCTTTCTCATTTAATCCTCCATTCTCGCAACACAACTATATTTACCTTGAGTTATTGTCGGACTACCCTTTTTTAGAAATTATATTTACGACAAAATGTAAATTTAATTATAACAAAAATATTTTAATTATTTTTTATAAATGGTAGTTCCCTTTAGAGATCCAATTAAACAATGGCCTCAACTAGATTTCATTTACCACTTTTTGGAATTTTAACTTTAATCAATTACTTAATCAAATACAGTCGACTTTTCCTCTATACTCTTAAAGTCTAGCACATTTCTCAAAAACTAGTCCTCCTTACCTTTTCATAAATTCTTCACTTTAGAAGACCCTGGCCTTGACATTATGTCATTGACATCATACAATTAAACACTATAATTAAAAGGACAAGTTCAATCCGAATTGATATTTGAGTTATCAATCTGACTTGTTAAAACTTGAAACAAGTGGCCATGGGTTGTGCTTGATTCGAAGCTAGGGGTATATAAAACTATTAAACTCAATCTTGAATCATGGGAGGCTCGACTTAATTAAGACACAAACATAAACGATATTATTTTAACTAATTATGGGTAATGACTAAAATAATGTTATATATATTTTGAATTTATAAATAATTTTCTTTTAATTTCATGTTCTCTAATAGAATGTATCGTGAAAAGATAAAAGTGAATTTATTTTCGATAAATGAAATGAGCTTTTAAAATGTCCGATTGTTGCATGCATAAACTCAATTACAACAATCCCAAATTTCAAAGAGGCACTTTAATAACTTGCTTCATTCATTATAAATAACTCACTTATATCATTTCTTAACACAATTCAATTTCTTTCCAATGCTTTCCTTATTAGAGAGTATAAATTAAAAACAAATCATTTTTAAGCTTAAAAACATACACAAGTTTTGGAGTCAAAACTACATTGTTTCTATAGTATCGAGTCAAGTGTGTATCGAATCAACCTCGAACTGAGTTTGAGCATCAATTATCATATCAAGCTTGAGTTCATGGTTTTCAAAAAATGTTGAGCTCAAATTGGAGTCTTTTATATCAAGTTGAGCTCAAGTAGACCTAAACTTAAGTTTAACTCGGTTTGAAACCACTCATAGTACTTAATAAATCGAAAATTCTCTTATTACATTTGAGAAACTACCATATACTTCATCTTCTCACAAACTATTCATTCAACTAAAGTTAATACTTATTTATAAATATCATGTATCTGAGAAGCATTTAATATAAGAATTCATTTAAATATTAAACTGTTTATGATGTATTATAATAAATTTATTAATTTAATTAAATTTACGTTATAGTCTTAAACAAACTTCAAAGCAATGATGCGGAAAAGTTTGATAAAGTTATATTGGACCGCTGGTTTTGATAAATAAAAGTGCTTAAGTATTTATACTAAGAAGAATGATGGAATTCATGTCATTTAAAGTTTATATGGTGATGATATTTTGAATTTCGGGTTGAATTTAGAGATAATAAGAAATGTTATATCATTTATGTCAAAGTTTCTTCTTTTTTTTTTTTTTCATATATATAAAAGATCAAAGTGAAGTTGGTGTTATACTAGGAATTATATATATATATATATATATATATATATATATATATATATATATATATATATATATATATATATATATATCTTTAAAAGGGAATCTAAAGATGTATTTTTTAGATTTAGAACTCAACTTCTTTGAAGTTAATTTCTTTACATAAGTCTCATTACTCAAAACCTTTAGATATTCTAAATTGGGTTTTTGCCTAGTCCATAACTCATAAAGAGTTTTGTTCACAAATTTGGATGAGACTCGATTCAGTGTATATGAAGTTGTTTCTAAAGTGTAAACCTAGAATGACAAGGGTAGATCAGTAAAGCTTATCATGCATTTGACCATATTTATCAACGTCTTATTCCTCCATTTAGATATACCATTATGTTGTAGTGTATTAAGAGGAATGAGCTGAGATACTATTCCATGTTCCTTTAGGCAGTCTTTGAACTCAACTGACAAATATTCACCTTCTCAATCATTTTGGAGGGTCTTTCTACTGTTTCCAGTTTGCTTCTCTAATTCTCTCTTGAATTCATTGAATTTTTCAAATCATTTAGACTTGTATTTCATTATAAATGCATAATCATATCTACTAAAATCCTTAGTAAGTGTGATGAAGTAAGAATGCCCATTCCTAGCTTGGGCTATTAGGGGCTATGAATGATGTCTAATAGCTCAGTTGCTCTTTCATTATGTCCAGTGAAAGGTGGCTTGGTCATCTTACCCAGAAGGTATGATTCGTATTTATCATAAAACTACAGGTGAAATGATTATAAAATTCGATCTTTATGGAGTTTCAAAATGCATATCAGTCTTATATGATATGTGGTGTTCATATCAAAATGTTTAATTCTTTTATTTTCAATACTAAGTATTTTATCATGCAAATTAAGAACATAAATACCATATAATTTAATTAACCAGTTTAGACTTAATAATTTTAGCTACATTAAAATTAGTTGTCCTAGCTAACGTAGATTACAAAAAGGATTAGTAGTTAGTAACCTAATCTCTGTGAGATTGATATTTATTTTTATATTACTTGACTGACTTGTCTACTTGAGAACGAGACATAACAATAGTGATTTAGCAACTAGCGACAAGCTAGAAGTGACTTCAAGTCCAAAAGGTCAAAACTTCGAAGAGGACTATACATCTTCTAAAAGTAACCAAGGCCACATAATGCCACTACCTCTATAATAACGTTGGATTACTGATAAGTATCCTATTATCATAGAACCATTTCTCCTAAAATTCAACAATAAACAGACAAAGTATATTTATTCTTCCATACGTTTTGAATACTTACTATTATTATATTTATTCAAAGGTAATTCTTTTACTATAGATATAAATATTGAGAGGCTAAGAAAACCAACTAAGACAAGCTAAGCTCTTATAATCCTTTTAGTAAATCATTCATATTAGTAGTTACATTATAAACGTAAACTCTCATATAATGTTCCGACTGAATCACATTAATAACTACTTGTAGTGATTCTCTATTTTAGCTTTTAATATTCTTGTACTCAAATCTCATTATTTTAGTATATTTCTCGTTTAGTATAATTTTTAACATAAACATATATAAAACAATATACATCCGTCCAACAAAAATCAATAAGGTCATAAAATATGAATTTTAATTGAAATTAAAAACTATTATGATGATAGATTTTCTATCCAATAACTGTAAAAAAGAAAAATGAAAGAGTAATAAGTGAAACTTGTTTGATAAAGATAATGAAAAATATTCATCAAATTAACTTTGAGATTCCTATATCTCGTAAATTCAGTTTAAAAAAAAAATAAAATTCTAATATTATCATAATCTTGAAACTGAAAACTAAACCTAAAATATAAGAAGAATGAAAATATGGATATATTAGATATAAATAAGAGATGTGTAGGGGTCATTCATGGAAAAAAGACAAAATAAAAGATGTCTTGAAGCAAAATCTCAGTTTTATCTTCCAAATTCTTTATGATTTCATTTCATTCTTTATTTCTACCTAACCACCTGAAAAGAAGGGATTCTAGAAGACTGAACTTCAACTTACTCCACTTACTCTTGTCAACTTCCCCAACCTTACTTATCTAATTCATACATTTTCTTCCTTAAAAATAGACCTACACTACACCATCTTCTGCAAAATGCATCGTAGGATCCACATACAGATAAATATTTTTCATAATGTCTAAAATGATTTTCCATTATGTAACTTCATTGTCTAATTTTTCTTATAGATTAATTAGAAGAATATGAGCATCTAAATTTAATATAAAAGACTCAAACCTTCTTCCAATTTCTACACACACAAGAACCAAAAGGGCCTACACCAACCCAATCAAACATGGTGAAAGTATCCAATATACTTATTTGGTGCAAATTAAGTGCGTGTATATATCCTGGCCAATAAGGGCAAATATTAAATGGGAAAATAGTGATATCATTTTTAATCATTTAACTAGTAGTGGAAGACCTTAGTAGACAAATTTACCACCTATATTTATTATTTAAGAAATTGGTGTCATTTTCAAAATTCAACCAACCTCCATTATTATGCCAGAAACTTAAAATGTCACCAAAGCCGGCCTTTATATATATATATATATATATAACAAAGTGTATGTTTGGTCATGCACATCTTCCTACTTCAACCATTCATCCAATTATAATATATAGTTGAGCTTCTAGAAAGATTAGATCTAGACACTAATAATTAATTTAAGAAGAAATTGGAGAATCTTTATGGGTTGGTGACCCACCTCATTAATTTTAATTCATGCCAAGTGGGTCTTCTTTTCTTTTGTATGCTCTTCAATTTGTTTTTATGTTTATATATGAATTTATTCTTATCTATCAATGATTCTTTTGGCAACATACATAATTAGTTAATCTTATAAATAGAAGATTTTCAAATATGTGGGCATGGGTCCACATCAATCTTAATAACATCAAATTAGGCACACCAAAAATAAGAGAAGGTTATCACTATGTCTGTAGGACTATAACTACGATTAGCTATTCATTTTTATTTATTAAAATCTTCTAATAATCATGTTTGTTTGTATAAAACTCTTAGTATAATTACGATTACTAATAAAATAGATCTATCTAATTACTATGAGTATCAATAATGAATCAAGACATTATTAATGTTTTCTATTGATATAAGATTGTTCATGATTATAATTACTAATAACAAAATCATTATGAATAAGTGATTTGGGAGTGTTATTTTCCGGTTAATCCCCTTAATGATTTTTCTTTATCCTTTATGTTTCAAAAGAAAAAACAAATCACATAGTTTCTAATGAAAATAATAAGTTTCAATGAAACTTGTACGTTTTAACTTTACTTGATATATCACGAAACACATATAGACAACTATCATAACCACTTAAAAAAAAATTATCATTCTCTAGAGAAAACTTAAGTCTTAAGACAAATATTGTACTTTAATTCTATATATATAGAGAGAGAGAGAGAGAGAGACACACACACAACACACTATGTATATATATATATAGACACACACACACACACATGATGATGATAAAACAAAAAAACTACCAAATTATTATATAAAACTCTTACTAGCCCTAAATGTTATAAGAGCCTAAAGACCCTTGTATTTTAAAACTCTTGTTGTTTTTAATGAAGATTACAACACTGATATCATAGAAGACTGACAACAACTAGCTCAAAAATGTAATCCTTAAACCACATAACTTGAAAAACTACCTAATAACAAGCTACAAATTCAATATATATGGTTGATGATGCTACTAATAACTACTTGACATTTTTTCAAGATATGACCTATTCAACGAGTATAATAATATATCTAGAAGAGGATTTCACTTCATATTGGCAAACATCATAATTGTCATCTTTTGCTAAAATCTAAGTGCCTCTTTAGTTATAACATAGTGATCAAGACATGGATTTGAGAGGTATTATAACACCCACCTCAAAAGTCTTGTCCCTTAAGGTAAAATATCGCTTAATCTTATCCAAGCATAATTAATAACAATAATTGAATACAAGCTCAACCAAACATATGCTAAATAACCGCAATATGTATTAATAGGAATAATGGAAGTCAGAAACCAAAATCCTAAGCATTCAACTCAAAAATCCAAATAAATAATAATAATTTTGTGTACTCAATTAAAATCAACATCAATAATATTAATAATGGTAATCTACACCCAAAATGAGTATATTTGCTACATGTTACTCCATCACTAACTAGTCGCATTGTCACTATTACTCTATCTCTCCTACAAAATCAAAAGAAAAGGTAAGTGACAAACATTTAACACATAAGAGTAATTTATCCTACATTAATTCAATCAGACATATGAGGGTTTCACTCAAATTTAAGGCTAACTGAAACTAAATCAAAGGAGGGGATCTATAACCTAATCATGTGACCAAACTCAAAGGCTCTCTAGTCTAAATTGTCTTACATGGTTGCCAATGGACAAACTCACGGTCTTGATAAATCAACCTATGGACCCTAATCAACAAACTATCTACATCTTGGTGAGTCTTAATCCAATCAACAAACTCGTAGTCTTGGCAGTTTTACCTATAGACACTAATCGATAGGTTATATCTTACCTTATATATAGGTGTAAACCTATGTCATGGGTACCCTTCATGTAAGTTAAAGTCCTATAGTTTTATGTCCAGTGGGTATCGACTCATCTTAGGTTCCATAAAATTATCTAATCCTTATCAGTACCTAATCTTCTGGATCCGTATCTCAAGTATCTACCTCTTAATTAATTTCTACTTGGGTTCATATACTCATTCTTTATGCTCAATCTATCTATTTCTCTCTCAGACACTTCTCAACACCTCATTAGGCCTTAATCTATTTATAAATCATTTAGATCAATTTTTCACATGACGATGCATAGTTTAATCATAGGTGTGCAAAATCCTATGCATGACCGTGTGCTCGACCATTTATGGGTGTGCTCAACTCATATCATGTATGATCACCTTTATAAAGACATGGAAGTACTTTCATTTTTCTTCAATGTATAGGCATGCTTTTTTTGAGTGCATGATTATGCATTAACTTTTACACTATTCATCATCTCTCTTTTCTTTCTGTGTAACCTTAAGGGCAATAATTTAATTTCATCCAAACATGAATGATAGTGCATCCCTTGTTGCATGAGCATACATAACATTGCTCGGTTCATGCTCAAGTCATAAACAACCATTAGTTTTATCACATTTTTATCCATTGATGAAATATATGTTTATGGGAACTAATGTACAAACATGCACTATAAAGTGCACAAGTGTACACCTATTTGAAACCCTGTAAGTTTGTGCCTATGCACAATCATGCTTAATCCTAGTATGGCCATACATGACATCCAATTTACTAATTTTAGGCGACTTAGCCTTGTTTCTCAAATCAAGACAATTCCATTCAATCACAAATTCTCTTGTTTGCATATTCCTATAATTTTAGGCTTTAACGTTCCCCTAAACTGGCAATTCAATTAATGAAGAAACAAAACATGCAACATGTCAAATTTCTTGGCAAAGTTTCAAACCAATCAATCCATCAATGAATAATCACATTCAAGAACCATGTTTTCATATTATAATCTAAGGTTTTTTTACAAAAGGCACTCTTATAACTACAATATACAACATATCATAGGTTTAAGTTCGTAACACACCAAGATAGGGTAAATTCCTTAAACCCACAACCTTACATGATACAATTAGATTAATCAAGTTATAGGCCCATTAAGAAAGTAAGAATGAGTTAAATAAGGTTAACTCTTACGTACATTAGACTATAGCAAGGAGATTTGGAGTTGAATCTCTCTTTGATTCCATGGTCATCAAAGCCTTTTAATCTCGCTAGAAGTCATTGCTCTATTGATCAAAAGTCTTCCCACGCTTTAAAATTTTATCTCTCAAGGATATCTGCTAGGGTTTGGAAAAGAGAAAGAAAATTTTCCTAAGGCTTTGGAAGATATCCTTAAATAGGCCTCAATCAAAATGGTTGTCATAGTTGTGCACACTAAGCGTGCATGGTCATGCATCCACTAAAATATCTAACATGGTAAGTTTCTTGTTTTGTCCACATATATGGCCATGCACTAGGAATGCATGACCATGCACTAACATAATTTCAAAATCCACGAGTCATAGATACCTCTCGTGACAACTTGTATGATCATGTACTTAGCAAAATTTTTCACATGTACAAGTTATGACTTGCTTCTTGTACATGTTTATGAATTTTAGTAAATTTAAGGAATAATGAGATGCATGACTGAACATTATACATGTGCGCATGTACAAAGGCTCAAAATGTGGTTTTGAACCTATTGACCAAAATGGATACCAAACACAAGTTTTGAAACTTTTAGGGCTTAAATAGAACTCTAAAAAATCCAGGGTGCAAAAGTAATTATACAACTTGTAATTTAATTGTTTAAGTATGTCATTATTGTTTGATATGTACGGTGTATGGTGCATAGTGTAGGATATATAGGTTTTTTCTTTTTGGGAATGCATGTTTGTAAATAAAAATAGGGTGTGCGTGTCTTGCGTCCTTTTGAATTTATGGATGTATGTTCTTTTCTTGTTTCCCTATCCTCAAATGTAACTCAAAATTTCTAATTTTTGAAATGTAAAAATTAAAATTAGTTTTATTTTATCTTAGAATAAAATGTATTTTGGGGGATTTTGTAATGCACTTAAAGATTAAGTTGCGAAGAAGAAGCATACTTGAAATCCCAAAGATCTGAAGAGTAGAAAACTAGCATTCGACATTAAATAAACTTGTGTATTGACATGTTTAAATTTAATATTTAAAATGCATCTTACGATTTTAATTTTTTTTAAAATCACCTGACATGTAGATTAAAATTGGTGTGACAAATAACAAATCTCTTATATAATATTAAGTAAAAAATAATCAAAAGCCTTCCAACATGACACCTTGATTAAACCTCTATTCATTGAAACCTTGTTCACTAAAGTGAAGGGTACACTTTTACCCAAGGTAACTAGGAAATGAAGTTATGTGCTCTTAAAATTAAAAAATGAAGCTATGTACTCTTAAAATTAAAAAAAATGAAGGATCATTGAAGACCCGAAGAGTAAGACCTAGGTTGACCAAATAACTTCTCATGGCTTGAGGGGATTGACATTAATTAAAAGCAATATATCAGCACATTTAATTTATGTTGTATTATGTATGCTAGGTTTTATTTTTCTAAATAAATCACCTTACATGCTAAATAACTAAATTGATGAGACCACAATAAATCCTTTAAATATATTAAGTCAAAAATAACCAAATGCCTTCTAATAAGATGCTTTGAGACAAGCCCCTGTTCAGTGGAACCTTGTTTACCAAAGCAAAAGATACACTTCTATCAAATGGAAGACTAAGTGATTATTTGTATTGGGTCTAACTTAACTAGTACACCTAACATGTTTGCCAAAACATAGGTGAAAGCTACTCTACTGAAACCGAGAATCACAATTGATATCACACAATTGGTTCATGCATAATTATTGATCTAAAGATTGTCGATTTTTGTGATTGGTCTGACTGACCTACCAAAATGATTAATTTGAACTTGTTCGCCAAAAAGAAAGAGAGAATTAATGTAATGAAATCTCAACTCATTAGGAAGTCCACCTAAGATTTTTCAAGTCTAACAGAGATGGTTGTTGACTTGAATAAAATAGTTAAAAGATTTATTTAGCAAAAACCATGCTAAATAAATAATTAATTAAAATTTGAATAACTAATATTTACTTTTCTACACATATAAATCAAAACTTCCTTATCATGATCAACTATTTGTGATGGCACATCGTCTTGTTTAACATCTATGGTATCTTGTAATACATGAACTTCATCGAGTTTCGCCCTTCTCTTACTAGTTCTCTTGAGAATAAATTCCTTTTTGAGGAACATGCTGGTACAAGCAACAATGACTTTTGCTTCTCCAAGTGCTAAAAGCAATATCCTTTTGTTTTCCCCATAAAGAGATATTTTTCAAACCTAACGTGTAGCTTGTTAAAAGTCAATTTCTTAACATAAGTTTTATAGCCCCAAATCCTCAAGTAATCTAAATTAGGCTTTCACCCAATCCACAATTTGTATAAAGTTGTATCCATAAATGTAGATGAGACACTGTTTAGTGTATAAGTAGTAGTTTCTAAGGCATGATCATAAAAAGACATGGGTAGATTAATAAAACTCATAATAGACTTGACCATTTCCATCAAGGTCTTATTCCTCTTATTAGATACAACATTATATTATGGTGTACCTAAAGGAATGAGTTGAGATACTATCCCATTTTCTTTCAAGTATTCTCTAAATTCAGGACTTAGGCATTTACCTCCTCAATCACTTCGAAAGACTTTGATTTGTTTCCCAAGTTACTTTTCTATTTTATTCTTGAATTCTTTGAATTTATCAAAGTATTCAAACTTATGTCTTATAAAAAACATATGACTATATCGACTGAAGTCATTAATAAATTTGACGAAGTAAGCTTTCCTATATATGTTATGCACTATTATAAGCCTACACACATTACAAACTTGTTAGGGTAGTGTCTTAAAGCCAATTGCTTTTGACATTTGTAACCATGTTATTTGTACATTTATTAATAAAAGGTTTTCCATTATTCATGCATTTAATGGTAAGCATATTTTGTTTGTAAGAATAACATGTCTTTAGAATTGTAGAATTATGACAAAGGGATCAGACGATTGATTGTACAAATCTTATAACACATATGATAGCTATTCTAGAAGTGTTTATAACCCTGCTATTACTATAACCAATGACACAAATAATAATCATAGGATTATCATAGTGTTAGTTGACCACACTGAAAAGTAGTGACAATTTACAAGTGTCAAAGTTGTTACTATCAGCTTAGTATAACATATGGCTACACATTATAGACATATTTATCGGACAAACTTGATAAGAGGATTTTTAAATGGATGGCTGCTTATGTGCTTTTGGGAATAAATCCTATAACTTCAAAAGTACATGTGGTCTTTAAATGTTAGGTCATCAAACCATCTTCTACAAAGATTAGTGTGATTCATCGTTGTCTAACGTGTTGTTTTAAAAGGGGTGCCATAAACATAGTGATCGGTCATATCTTGATTTGTATGAAGGTTATAGTGAATCAATAGAGGATTTGTTACTCACTAAACATGGGACCTGATATTTTTTGGATACTGAAAGACATAATAACCACTCAAATTTATGACCATACAAGGATTAGGTTATAGTCCAATCTAAGTAATTCAGTTATTGATGTGTATTAGTTCATATTGAAAGGTAATTAAGATAAGCATGCATTTATGTTTTTGCCTCAAGAAATATCAATTGACGAAGAGATTATGTAGTTGACAAAGCCGAGAGTAGTTTATTGACAATCTATCAGCTAGGTGGTCATCATGCGACCAATCTTGGTCTATATCTGGATTTGACCTAATTCTAGACATTATCAGTTCAATAGAGATCTTATAAGTCACACATATATAAGAGTTTATCCATACTTTGAGGCATTGGGTTATTTAGTGATAATGCTAGTGTATATAGAGTGGCATAAATTTTGGAATGAATCGAGCTTATCTAATAAGATTAAATCAATCCAATTTGACTTTTACTAAACCAAGAACGACCGGATGTATGACACAAATGAATGTTCATGTTTAGTGAAGACGCACAATTATGCATGTGATTAATTCACAACTATGCATGGCATTTTTTATTTAAAGAGATGTGATTTCATAATTCAGAAGCATTTATTGCAAACCCTAGTTGTCATGCATGACTCCTAACATACAAACACACTATCCACAGAGTCTTAGCTATCTCTCGTGCATAAAAAAGCCTCTTCAAATGCATGCTTTGTATGGATACCATTGCGTCACCTTGTTTGTGGGTCGGTTAGCATCCTCAATAGTCATGTAAAGAATTAATGGAACCCTTAAGGCAATTATTAAATTTTATGAACACTTTATGGATGTTTATTACATGTTCATGTAAATTACTCCCTATAGTGTGATCCTAGTTTAAGGGGTTTTTTTTGTCTTGATTTAAATTTTTGTTATTTATTTCATTACCCTACCGATAACTAGTCTAGCCTAATTTCTCACAATAACACTGGTTTCATCCACTTTATTTCAATATACCCATTTTTTGTTAATGGTGAGATGATCTATTAGCTTTGGAATTAATTCCCATATTTTGTTTCTCTTAAATTGATCCAATTCTTCTTACACAAGTAACACCTAATTTTCATCTTTAAAGGCTTTTTTACCTTCTTAGGCTCCATTTGTAACAAGAATACCATAAATTGATGTGTTCGTTAATAAAGCTCTTGTTTTAACTCTTTAGGTAGGATCTCTAATAAACTTTCTTTTTTTCATCTCATCTATTACCCTTAGATATGTAGATTCTCTTTGTGGTTCCTTGAGGTTGCATTGGTTCATCTTCTTTTTCTTTAACCTTAATTTAATGATCTTCTTTTTCTTCTTTTAATTGAGATGAGTCTTTAATTTGTTGATCTTTTATAAGCTCAATGACTTCATCTTTATTCCTATTATCTACACACTTGAAAGATTTATCAACACATGTATAGATTCTTCAACTAAGAGAGTTCTCTTGTTAAAAACTTTATATGTTTTGGAAGAGGTAGAGTAACCAAAGAAAATTACCTTATCTGACTTGATAACAATTTTTACCATTGTTGAGCACAAAGTATTGACACCTAAATGGATGAAAATATGCAATATTAGGTTTTTTCCCTTTGAATAACTCATTTGGAGTTTTCTTAGGGATTAGCCTAATCATGGTCCTATTTATGATGTAACATGATGTGTTGATGACTTTTCTCCAAAAATAAATTGGCAAATTATGCTTATACAACTATTGGGTTTTAGAGTGTCATTAACCGATAGCACAGTAGAATTAAAAATTTAATAAAAAAATCAAAGATCTTAAAACCCATCCAGGATAGTCTTTTTAATGCATACATTCATGAACATATTAAATTATATCTACATTATTGGCTCCTTCAAGACTTTATATGGCTATGTAAAGATCGTTATCCAACCCTTTTTTGAGGCGGTACCTTATTATCCACACAAAGCATGAGTGAATCAAAAAGAAGGTTGCTAAGACTTCTGTTGACTGAATCTTAGAAATTGGATCACCACAAAAGGAAAAGAAATTCGTTCAGGATGTATTTGTTTTCTTATTGTTGTAAAATTTTGGCTCAAACTAAACACATTTATTTTTAAGGTGTGCATAAATCCGAAGTTACTTAGGATTCTAATTACTTAGAGGATGCGGTGTCTAAGAGTTCTTATTAAATTAAGACTTTTGATTTACTGAAAGTTTTAATTTATAGGAATTCTAATAGAATTAGGATTCTTAGTCATCCTAAACTTTCTATCAAACAAGAACTCTGAAGAATCATTGTTTAACTAAAACACTTTACCTACGAGTTAGCTTAGCCAATTGACTAGCATCCATCATTTGGCCTTACTCAGTTAGACTCCTAAGTAGGTCCAATCGAAATTATATAGTGCATTTGCACAATGCCACATGACACCGTGCATACCAAATGACTCCAGTTAAATCACATCCATATGTTTCTTTTTTTTCATGATCTCAAGATTGTCATCAAACAATCCTTGCCTCTTGGTTCATATCAGCCCCTTAATGTGTGTGACCCAGAAGCTCTATATCAAATCGGTAGTTTTTATATTCAGATTAAATTTAAACATAAATCAAGATTGACCTCTAGTAAAATGTCATGGCCACCCAAATAACAAAATGTCAGCGAACATCTTTATAAGTTTTTACAACATAATAGTTACGTGTAATTCAGTCTTTTCATCAACCGATATCTCTTAAGGCTAGGATATAGAAATGTGTCTATCTTAGTAGTTTCTCGATATGCGTTGATACACATTAATAACTTACACAAATTAAGCTATAATGTCATCCTATTGTGGCCACAGATTCAAGCAGTCATGAATATTTTTTAGTATTTTCACATGAGATATCCTTTCGTGTACTCAAGGATGACGAAATTTTTATTGATCAACCATAACCTTTATGTATCTTACAATATTGTCAATCACTACATTTATGATATCTTTATTACAATACTATGTTAAATAGGGTCAAACCATACCGATTCTTACATGAGATGGTTTGACAACCTTAAGTCAAAGGATCACATGCACCTTGGTGTTTAGAGGATTTGTTCCATAAATACTGGAGCTATCATCCATATGGATATCTTTTGGTAAGGTCAGTTTGGTGAATATATCTATAATGTGTACTTATGTGTTATACCAAACCCTCAATAAACAACTTCGGCATGTGAGAAATATCGTCATCTTTGGTGGGGTCACTCAACAATAAGATAATCCCATCACTATTATATATACCCTTAGTTATTGTAATATTGGGATTATAAACATTTCTAGAATTATAACTTAATGTATGGGTAGGGTTTCCATGATCAGTCTTCTGATCTCTTTATCGCAGTTCTACTATTCTAAGGGTATGTTGTTCTCACAATCATATAACTATAAACCATTTTATTAATTGATGAGATAAATTACAATTATAAATATCAAATCAATTAGCTCTAGGGCATCTACTCTAACAACAACATGGTTCTAGCCATTTCTATGAGTGTCTTATTTCTTCTCTCCACAACTCTATTTTGTTGAGGGGTTCTAGGTGTCGAAAATTTGTGCTCAATGTCATGCTCATTACAAAATGATTCAATATCCAAAATTTCAAATTCTTTTCCGTGATCACTTCTAATCCTTGTAGTTGTATAACTAACTTGGTTTTGTAATTTCCTAACAAATGGAACAAATGCATGGAATACATCATTTTTATGAGTAAGAAGCAAAACCCAAGTAAATCTTAAAAAATCATCAACTATCACAGAACAATAATGTTTTCCACCTAGACTTGTAGTTTTAGATGGTCTATATAAATCCATATACAAAAGTTGAAGGGGTTTTAAGGTTGAAACATAATTTTTAAGTTTAAAACTTTTTTTTGTTTGGTTTTCTTTCATATATGCATCACATATATGATCCTTTTTTAAAATCAATTTGGACAAACCTTTTATTAAATTTCCTTTTAAAGCTTTTGTAGAATATTAATGCTTGCATGTCCTAATCTTCTAAGCGACATGTCTTTCTCCATAGTTGACATGAGACATAGGTCTTTAGCTACAATGTCATGCAACTTTATAATGTATGCAATTGAATGCCTATGACTAATGAATGTAGTTGCATTTGTGCTAGCATCAACAATCTCACAACATAAAGAATAAAAACTAATTTTGAAGTTTTTATCACATAAATGGCTTATGTTAAGTAAATTGTGTTTAAGACTTTCAAAATGCAATAGATCATTAATAGAGAAAGAAGAGTTAACTATGGTGTTGATGTTGATTACCCTTCCTTTGGAGTTATAGGCAAAATTGGCATTTCTTCCATCTTTGGCCTTTAATAGGGAGAATAGTTTTTTATCTCCGGTCATGTGCTTTAAGCATCCACTATTTAAGTACCATTTGCTAGAGGACCTTAAAGAAGATTAATAATATATCTATAACACAAATCAATTCATTTACTTTTTGGTACTTAAATGATTTTAGGCCCAACAATGTTAGCCTTGACCATCCCCTTAGGAACCCAAACTTTTCTAAATTTGAAGGTTTTAACATTTTTAATTGAACATTATCTAATAGTATGCCTAAAAAATGAACAAAATTTGTATTTCATAAGCAATGCATGTGGTTTCTTACCCCCATAATATCCTAAACATTATTTGTTAAGACCACTTCTTTGAGATGCAAACATCTCATTTAATCTTTTAGTACCTGTTTTGAATTTTTCAAATAACTCATTTGAATTGGACATTTTCTTTTTCAATTCTTCATTTTCAATCTTAATGTATTCCAACTCTGTCATGCATGATTCTTTTTCATTTAACACAATATCACATTTCCTTTCTAATTCACCATGATCATGTAAGAGTGTATCATGCTCTTTTTTAGTGCATACTAATTATTTCTTTAATGCTTTGTATTTAGTTTGCACGCATTCACACTCATCCTTTAAAGATCCAAATGCATCTTTCAATTTATTTAAGGAGTATAAGTTTGAATCATTTACTTTATCCTTTGAATCGTTTTTTACCATAACATATATGTTGGCCTTTTCCTCCTCCAACTCACTCTTATCACTTGAGTCATTGCTTCCACTTCAAGTGGTGGCAAACACTTTCTTCTTTAATCTATTCTCTTTTTTGTACTACTTTTTCTTTCTTAGAGGACAAACTTAGTAAATATGACCTTGTTTCTTACACTCATAACATATTATCTCTTTCTTGCTCTTTTCGCCATTTTCTTTCCCTCTTTGTCTAGCAAATTATTTTCCTTTATGCTTCTTGGATCTTGATAAGAATTTGCTAAACTTTCTTACCAGGAGATTTACATCATCCTCATCCATGGAAAAGTTTCTTTTCTCTTCCTTCTTATCACCAACTTTTAAGGTAATATCCTTCTTTGCCTTAACTTCCTCCTCCTCTTTTGGTTTCCTTTTCATTTCATAGGTGAGGAATGTGCCTATGAGCTCATCCGGACCTAGTTTAGTAAAATCCTTTGATTTTTTAGTTGCAGTTACCTTTATCGTCCATGATTCAGGCAAGGATCTTAATATCTTTTTAACTAATTTCACTATTTCAAACCTCTTTCCTTGTCTTTTGAGATCATTGACAAGGTTTGAAAACCTATTGTACATGTCAGTGATGTTTTTTCTCTACTACATCTCAAATTGTTAGCATTCTCAGAAAAGAAGTTCAATTTTTAACTCTTTGACTTGACTTGTTCTTTCATGTGTTGTTTGAAGGATGATCCAAACTTTTTTAGCCGATTTGCAAATTGGCACACAATTAAACTTTGTTGCATTTAAAGTAAAAAATAAGATGTTAATAGTTTTGGCATTCAAACTCATCATCTATTCATCTTTTTCATTATAATCCATTTCATCTTTTGGTTATTTAGTTCAGGATCCATTGGTGTTAAATCTCTATGTTCAATAATTCTCTAAAGGTTGAAATGAATGAACCTAACATGCAATCTCATTCTATTTTTTCTTTATGTGTAGTTGATGCCACTAAATAAAGGAGGACTAGTTATACATTGTCCTTTGATAAAAGCAAGGGTGGAGGAACTATCCATTTAGAAAGATTATTAAACTCTAAAAATCGTTTGATTTTGAGAAAATTAGAGCTCAAGCTATTGATATCAATTGAAAAATGAACCTAAGGGGGAGTGAATAGATTCTTAAAAATTTTTAACGCACGAGCAATTAATAAATGCAACCAACAATAAATAAATGCTAAAATAAAATAGTAAGGATAAGAACAACTCAATTTATAGTGGTTTGGAGCTCTTGCAAGCCTTTTATATCCACTTCTCTAAGCAAACTGTCTTGGAATTCCACTAATACTTAAAACTTCTTTTTACAAGTAGTTTGTCTAGGATTTCATCCTATACAATACTTGAATCAAGATTTCACCTACAAGTGTTTAAAATACAAGATTTTGAGTATCTAATGTCTCACAAAGGTTGGAAATACAAGTTAAGCATAAGGTTTCTCTATACGAATTACTGATCTGAGGTTATCTACGAAAGGAGGCCAGAGGCTTAGAAAACCCACCATTGCTAACTAGATTTGCTAGTCCATCAAAAGGAAACAAGTATACTCAAGCCGAAGACAAAGGAAGACACTGAAAACTCTGAGTTTAAGCTTAATAAAAGAATAAGAGTGAGAAAGTAATGAAGATGAATAGCAAAGATTATCATGATATTTTTTTCTAATCCTTCTTCACGTCAAAATTGCTCTATTTATAGATTTAGAGTGGTTGAAATCGCAATATTTCTGATGGGGATGATAAACTAGTCTTTTGTCTTTTAAAAATGACGTTTAAGACTTGAAACAACTTAGGCATGGGTAACATGTTCAAATGGCATGGTTGGAATTGAGTTTTATGGCTCAAGGTCAACCTCGATCAAATTTCCCAATAGATAGTTTTAAATGCTTAGGTAACAGAAGGAACGAATAACATATACTTTGCATGGGTAGCTTCCACTTCAAGTCTTTGTTTTTGAAAATTTTCTAGAAGTTTGCACAGTGTCCATGTGGATGTAAAGCACGACATGCATACTGACTTGATTTTACATATGGCACGATTGGCATATCTAAAGCACGACTCGACATGAAACTCTTGACTTTGATCACTTTGACCATGGTCAACTTTTTTACACGAGGACCTTTATCGATACCCTTCAAAATTGGTCAAGCATGGTTGGCATCTTGATGTGGCTTGGTTAGACAAGTCATTGCTAAAATTTCCATTTTGCCCTTTCTTTGAATAGCTTAAATTTTCCTTGGTTCTGGGTGACTAAGTCATGCATGACTTGGAATTACTCTTTGCACAAGTGGAGCAAGGATAGCACGACTAGACCAAAGTGATTTCCATTCAACACAAAATCTAGAAAGCTACATGACTTTGGCATAGTTTGGTGTCCGACTTAATTTTTTTCATGAGCTAAGTGTGCCATATGGAGTCTAAGTCATTCCCTAAATTAGCTTCACAAATTCATATTTTGTACATTTTATAATGCTTTGACACATTTTTTAGACATGTTAGCACTTTTAACTTTGTTTTTATCATTATCAAAACACTAAGGGTCTAACACCTTTGGTCAAAGTAATATTGAAGTTATAAACGTTTTTAGAATAAGTATTTAATATACTCATAGAGTTTCAACGATTAGTCATCTAATATTTTTATCATGATTTTATCATTTTAAGGGCATATTATTTGTACAAACACATTTTGCAAGTATTAACATGAATGTATAATTATTTCCTTTTATTAATAAATAATTAAATTACAGTATTATAAATATACAAATTGATTGATAATAGGGCACTACCCTAACACTTACGTGCGTGCCCTAATTTGTTTTTATATTGCTTTCGTGCACTTCACATGTTAGCACAATACTTTAACATGCCTACACATGTAAGCTTGATTTACATGTAAGATTGATTCACATAAACAAACAAAAAACAACTTCAATCTGTATAATCTACATACAAATTATAAAATACTAAATTAAAAACTTTTAATATTGTAAGACTGTCTGATACTTCATACATTCTAAATTGGTTAATTTTCATAAATTTTCCTATATTGAAGTGATAAATCATCCTCTTATAAGATCTCGCTGAATCACAACTTTCAATGATTAAAATTATTTTGCTAGAGTTTTAAGGAAAAGACTTAACTAATATATAATAGATTATTTCCTCCTCTCAATAGTTCAATCAAACATAAAGCTCACATCGATATTGTACAAATTTTTTATTATTTAAATCTAATTGTAAATTGCCATTAAAATATTCAATTACTCTTTTTTTAATCAAAATTACAATTAATATTAACTTAAATTAAGAACGTTCGTGACAATTTTGACCTTTTCTTTCTTTATATCTTATTTTTTTTATATATATAAATACACTCAGGAAACTAATATCTCGTGTTAACAGAAATTTAGACATTCACATAACCTTAGTTACTATTGTGTTAATTTTTTTATTAAATTCAGTAGAAATAATATAACCTTTGTTGTATGAACTGAAACATTATATGAATCCTAGGATCCCCAACAAAAATATAATGTTATAAAAAATAATATATATATATATATATGTGTGTGTGTGTGTGTGTGTATGTGTATGTGTATATGCCCGTATATGAATAGATTTTTAAATATCTATTATTTGTACAAAGCAATTATCTGTTGTTAACGTGAATTGCTCGTTGTGGTTGCATAAGTCAAAGAGTCAAGTAGCCCAACAGGGGCTTTCTCCCTGGCCCATAAGAATATTTCAATTTTTTCAAAAATACCTATACTTATTTTAACGTTATTAATTGGTAGTTGCATTTGTACCCATATTTATAAAAATGTGAAGAACTAGTCCCTAAAATTTACAAACTGTTATATCATTTATATTAAAAAAGAATCATTTGATATATCCTAACTTGTATATTATATTACCAGAGACCATTGATTTCTTACATATACACATACATACATACATATACATACATATATATATATATATATATATATATATATATATATATATATATATATATATATATATATAATGACACTTTTTGCATTCTCAAACTTTAAAAACGGATTGTCTTACCCATTATACTTTGTTGGAATGACTTAATAGAAAATTAAGTTTGAAAGATATTTATGCCCTTAAAACATACTTACAAGGTTTGTGTAGGAACAAACATTCATTGCTTGAGTAGGTGTTCCATCGTTGGTCACCAAATTACTCAATCTTTCTATGGTGTATAATGTGCAATGGAATGACATTATTACTCTAAGGAGTAACTTGAGGACTTCAAATATGACTATCCAATTTTCTTGGAGTAGATGTTTTACTTTTTTTTTTTTTTAAGTAATGGAATATATTAACAAAAAGCAAATCAAGCGAAAAAGACACGAAACAAATTAAACTCGTTCTATCTGAGAGAGAGGAACTAAGCTAAACAAAAGAAGTAACTCTTCTTGAAGGTTTATCACAATTTCTACCATGATAGAAGTTCAAGAAGAGGACAAACAAATAAGCTAAAACAATTTGTACATCAAGTGAGTGCCCTATCCATGAATATCATCTATACTAAATCAGAAGACCAGCATATTGCAGGTCATGTGATAGGCAAGTCTGGATAAAAAGTCTAGGAAGTTTGACATGCCACAACATATGTTCAATCTTTAATCTCCAAGTTTGTTTCAATCTTGGCAAAATGAGAAATGGGTAGTGGAACAATGTTGGTCCTACGTAGTAAGGGTGGATACAAACCAAACTAAACTTAAACACCTCTTGTTCGAGTTCAGCTTGAATAAAAAATGGTATGATTTGAGTTTAGTTTGAGTATACCGAGCCAAAATTAAGTTTAGATCAAGTTTGACTCGAATAAAAAATAATTCGGTTTGGTTTGATTCGAGCTCATCTTGATTTTATAACTCGAATCAATGGATAGTAACTCAATTTGACTTAAATTCATTGTTTAAATTTATGACTTGAATTTATAGCTCAAGTTCGTGGTTTATTAATAAAATGACATTATTTTATCTAAATAATATTCACAATTGTTGATTTGAGCTACAAATTCAAATCATCAATTCGAATTATGAATTAGAATTAATTCAAGCCACAAATTTAAATTACTAATTCGAGTTATAAATTTGAATTGAACTTAAACTAAACAGAACTAAACATCTATTGGATCAAGTTTGGTTTGGTTTAAAAAATGAGTCAGATTTTCGACTTAGATTCGGTTCAAATTTAAATCAAACAAATTCAAACTAAACCAATTTTTTAAATCAAATCGATTCGAATCATATTTAAGACTACTACTGGGATGACCTTAAATCTTCATGTATTAGTGTTCCACCTTATTGGAACAATTGTTTATTCTTTATTGTTCATTTTTATCTTAAACTTGGGAGCAGTAAATAGCTTGAGGAATTCTTGTGTGTTAAAAGCAGATTTTATGCATTTTCATATTATAGTTGTGACTTTATATAATATAATGCCTTAGAATTTTGTTAGTTTTTTACACACTTATTTTACTAGTTTTTTTTATTCATTAAAACACCCCAAGATAGCATAAATTTTCATAAATCATTATTTTATTTAAGTCTCATTGGAGTGTATAAGAATAAAAATTATTTTAATAATATATATTTTATTATTAATATTATTTTATTTGATTTATCAATAATAAATAATTTTGATAATATTTTATTATTAATATTAATATGATGATAATATAGAAAATAATTTAATTATCGTATCAAATTATTTTTTTTAATTAATATAATAATTAACATAAAAAATATTTAAAAAAATTTATACATGAAAATATTTTAAAAAATAATATCATAGCAAAAACAAATTTATTTTTAATTAAAAAAAAAAAGAAGGTTAACTTATAGAGAAAAATTTGGGGTGGAGCCATTAGACACCCTTTTGCAAAAATCATTTCACTGGTACTTCCACCCACACGCCACCAACTTATACCAGTCCACTCCAAAAACCCTAAACCCTTCTACAAATTCAGAAACTCGACTGCCCTTCAAATTTTTTACTCCTCTCCACCGAAAACAACCAAGCCAGCAGACGAGAAAACAAAATGAGGTTACGGTTGTTGGCTTCGAGGGCAATGAGGCCCCCCAAGTCTTCCAATTTTAGAATGTGTGCGCGCTCTGTTGTCACTAAACCTGTACGCCAATCACCGGAATCTTCGTCGGCCGAAGCCCCTGCCCAACCAGATTTTCCGCCGCGAACCCTCGTCAAAATCCCCACAGGTTTACAAGCTTGTGAAGTGGCCGGCGTTGATATTTCCCAATTTTGTTATCATGGTAGACTCTCTATTGCTAGAAATTGCCCTATGTGTCTCGTTGATACCGAGAAATCGTCCAAGCCTGTTGGTTCTTGCGCCGTGCCTGCTCTTTCAGGTTCGATATTCGCTCTTCGTTTATGGATTTTTTTTTTTATAAGTTCCCCTAATATGTGATTATAGGTTATTGATTTTTTTTGTTCCATAATCTGAATCAGTGTAACTAATTTTATTTCTATGTTAGAATATGCGTATTGGTTATCATTTGCCATCACGGTTGATCAATGATTTCTTTAGTTTTTTAAAATTCTTTTCGTGTGTTTGCTGTTTCATTTCTGGCTTTTATGATTTATCATGTAAAGTTTAGTTGGTTTTTTAGTTGATTGGTTTTTGAAATTATTGTTTTTTAAGAGTTGGCGTTGTTGACTATGTGTGTGGTTTTATTTTAAAGAACTTTAGTTTTCGATATGGGTTTATTATCCGGATTCTTCGTGCAGTTTCTGATAGAGGCCTATCCACACTGAGATTATTTTACCATTCATCATATTCTTCTTCAAAATTTTCAATTTTTTCTGCTGGAAGAAGAGGCCTTTCCTCCCATGCTAATATGAAAAGTGGTGGGTATGAAGATGACTTGGAAGAAGGTTTTTCAGAACTTGAAACAGCTGCTAGTGAGGCAGTGCAAGAGAGCAATATTGAAGATGAAAATGATGACGAATTAATTTCTGAGCCTGAGCCATCAGGTGATAATGATGATAATGATGATCCTGCTCAAAGTGATCTAGAATCATTAGATACCGAGAGTGATTCAGCTGAGAAAATGTCTCGAAAGAATAGGATGTTCTCAGAATTGTTCAAAACCATCATTGCTGCTCCAGGTCTGTCAATTAGTAGTGCCCTTGATAAGTTTGCTGAAGATGGAAAAGATTTGAGCCGTGCAGAGATTTCAGCGGCAATGCTCAATCTTCGTAATCGTCGAATGTATGGGAGGGCCTTGCAGGTGATTGATATACTGCTATTCTGAATATGAACTTTATAGCTATTGCTGTCATTGGTATTATTCTATCTGTCGCTGAAATCTACAGTTTTTGTGTCTACTTCCATATATCACATAGCCATCATAATATATCTGCATCCTTTGTGTATGCTGTGTATGTACATATGCCACATGGCCATATTATTTATTCATTTGTGTGTATAAATACACATTTTTTTGCTGTTGAAAATTTTCAAACACAGCTGTTGCATGATGGTTTGATTTTGATCATTTTCTGGTAATATTCTTTCCTTCATAAATCATTCTTTAGAATTGACTTCACTTATATGTGTTTGATATTACATACATCATTTTTCATTCTCTTCTTCACATTTCATGTATCAAAATGCCACTGTCAAATCCCGTAAAATTGCTTGCTTGTAGGTTTTGTATACAAATTCAGAGAATGTCAGTCACAATTAGTTCACAAAAGGGTTTTGTATAAAATGAGAAATTGATCTTCTTTGGATTTCTGTATTATTAAATATTCTGGATACGGGAAGCTATTGAATAGGAAGTTTGTTGGTTTATGAGAGTTGATCCTCCTGTTAATCTACATTTATAGAAGTTTAGCATATCTATTTTATGGTGCTGATATGTGTGCATGTGTGTGTATGTCTATGGATATGTGTATTTGTGTTGTATATATCTGTGTATCAGCATAAATGTATATATCTATATTCTCAGTGATCCTTTAATATTTACACAAATTATGATACCAATTGTGATTCATTAAGCTGCAATATTAACGATGTCAAATATAATGTAAACAGAAAAAAGTGCATCGATCAAATGATTCACAATTTTTCTCATGATATAGATTGTGATAAATGTTCATATATTTATTTGTTTGTCTTGATTCATGTTATTTTGTGAAGGCATAGTGCTCTTTTTCCGTGTCTGAGCCTTAGCTCAGAATTAAACATTTTGTTTATATTACAGCTCTCAGAGTGGTTGGAGGCAAAGAAGCAGCTTGACTTTGTTGAGCGAGATTATGCTTCTCGTGTTGATTTAATTGCAAAGGTACGTGGCATCTGGAAGGCAGAACAATATATTCAGAAGATCCCAAGATCTTTCAGGGGGGAGGTAGTCTACCGAACCCTGCTTGCCAACTGTGTTGCTGTCACAAATGTGCAGAAAGCGGAAGAAGTTTTCAACAAAATGAAGGACCTGGGATTTCCAATCACCTCATTTGCTTGCAACCAGCTGCTGCTTCTTTATAAGAGAGTTGACAAAAAGAAAATAGCTGACATCTTATTTTTAATGGAGAAAGAAAATGTCAAGCCCTCCCTCTTCACTTATAAAATCTTAATAGACACCAAAGGTCAATCCAATGACATAACTGGGATGGATCAAATTGTTGAGACAATGAAGGCTGAAGGCGTGGAACTTGACATAAGCACACAAGCCATCTTGGCAAGGCACTATGTTTCTGGTGGGCTGAAAGAAAAAGCAGAGTCTATGTTGAAAGAGATGGAAGGAGGCAACCTAAAGGAGCACCGTTGGGCCTGCCAGGTTTTGCTTCCTCTATATGCAGAGCTTGGAAAGGGTGATGAGGTGGAGAGAGTTTGGAAATTCTGTGAAGCAAAACCACGGCTAGACGAATGTGCAGCAGCTATTGAAGCTTGGGGAAAGCTAAACAAAATCGAAGAAGCAGAAGCTGTTTTTGATAGAATGTTGAAAACATGGAAGAAGCTCTCTTCGAGGCATTATTCTGCCTTATTGAAGGTTTATGCAAACCATAAAATGCTAGCCAAAGGGAAAGATTTGGTTAAGCAAATGGCAGATAGTGGTTGCCGTATTGGACCATTTACATGGGATGCACTCATAAAGCTTCATGTGGAAGTAGGAGAGTTAGAAAAGGCTGATTCTATTCTACAGAAGGCAGCGCAGCAGAATCAACAGAAGCCAATGTTCAGTTCTTATATGGCCATCATGGAGCAATATGCAAAGCAAGGTGATATCCATAATACTGAAAAACTATTTCATAGGATGAGACAGGATGGTTATGTGTCTCGATTCCGGCAATTTCAAACTTTAATCCAAGCATATATAAAAGCCAAAGCTCCAGCTTATGGAATTAGGGAGAGAATGAAAGCAGATAATATATTCCCAAATAAGGCTTTGGCAGCAGAATTAGTTCATGTTGATCCATTTAGGAAGACAACGGTGTCTGATTTACTTGACTAAGTGCTGCTGCATTTGGTAATGTCACAGCTATCTTATCTATGCAGAGGCATGATATGTTATTTAGACAAGTATTTCTGATTGTTTGTATTAGAACCCTAGTTTGGAAACCTCTTCATAAAGCTTGGTAGGAGTTTTAAGGTATATGCCATTAATTATGTTCTTATTTTATTTATATCTCAAAAGTCAGGTTGCATTTCCCTCGCTCTCTCTAAATATATATGATGCATGCTTAACAAATTTCCATTTCTTTTGAAGCAAAATAGCGGACAAGTTAATCATGTTACATATATAGTGCTTGCTGTATGAATTTGTTTTGAACAAACATATATATTGTGCTGGTCATAGTGCTATGTTAACCCACTTTTATTACTTAATCCAGTTTCTGTTTGAGAAATTGAGAGTTGACTATCTTTTGTTATTGAACCAAAGGAGAAGTCTCTTGTCTCGATTTTTATACTACTTATAATGCACTAAACAATGTAACGATAAAATCCTAATAAAGATTTCTAGTTGTTGTTGGTGTTGTTTATATATACACAAACTCATCAAGAAATGGTGATCGTAAAGTCCTCTGGTGTTGGGTGGGACTACAAAGGATAATTGGGTGAAGATTGATGCACTACGTCTAGACGGGGAAGTCAGTCATTGGTACCAAAGGTTCAATAGGGCTACAGAAGATGCTCCAGTTTAGTGGTGAGGAGCATGTTCGTTTTGGAGCTCATGCATATGGTGATCCATTATCATACTTGAGATAGGCAAACTCTCTTCAAGATTACCGCTATGTGTTTGGTGAGTTATATTTTAGGCTGAGTTTGGGGAATATTAGTCCCTTAGTTTCTTTTTATTAGGTATGGTAGATGTCCTCCATATGTTATTCTTATCTGAAGCCTATTCTCTTGCAAAATTGTAATGCCCCAAAACCATTATCTAACATGCTTATAATGGGATTGAAAAATCGCTTAAATAAGTAGAGTTTCTAACCTTAATGCAATATGATAAATAATTGTCCTTAACAAAATTGACACAATCAAATATTTTTTTTTTTCAATTTCCTCAGTTAACATTTTTTTATTCTTTATTCTCTTATTGCTAAACAGTTATTTACATTCTATGTCAATTCTATATACAAAAAGTTAACATTAAGAGGGTGAATCATCAACTTGGTAAGCTAAAACTAAATATGATATATGCACGCAAAAATATTTAGTTTAGATGCTGCAAATAAAATAAAACAAAAGAAGATATTTTAACATGTGAAACAAACAAATTTTTTATAAACTTTTAATATACAAATCTTAAGTAAAAATATGTTTTATAACGGGAAATTAATTAAAATAGACATGAAATTTTCTGTATAAATATTTTTTGGCAAAATTTTTGTAGTTTTATCTTCTTAAGTAAACTCTATTTTCTATTTCAACAATACCCTTTATCTTATTTTTTCTTATTCAGATTAGTTTTTATCAGAAAATGTTTTATTTTTTAGAGTATACACTAAGTTTAATTTTTCTGTAATTGTTAAGATTTACATATAAAAAACAGATTAATTTTTTATGTAATAGTTAATATTTATATACCTTTAGAAAAATGATGAACATAGCTATACAGAGAGTGTGTGTGAGTTGTGCACAGATGTAAAAAGTGTACATTCTTTTGAAAGGGTACGAAAATCAGGAAATGGTGCGCCTTTTTTTTAGAAGGGTGTGTGTTTTTTTGAAAGGATGCAAAAATGTGAAAAATAATACAAAAATATACGAAAGTATAAAGGGGTGTGTGAAATTGTGAAGGGGTTCAAGAAAATATGAAGGGATGCGTAAAAATGTAAAAGGGTGCGTGAAACTGTGAAAGGGTACGTGAAAATATGAAGAGACACGTAAAATGTAAAAGGATGCATGAAATTGTGAAGGGATGTGTGAAACGGTGAAGGAGTGCAGGAAAATGTGAAAGGCTGCATAAAAATGTGAAGAGATACTTGAAACTATGAAAAGGTATGTGAAATTGTGAAGAGGTGTGTAAAAATAATATATATTATATATATTATTAATATATAATATAATATATAAAATATATTATATATTATATTATTAATATAATATATCTCAAGCACCCCTTTTATATTCACACACCCCTTTTATAATTCACGCACTATTTTTATATTCTATGCACCCATTTGTATTTTCACGAATTCGTTTATATTTCCACGCACCCCTTTATACTTTCACACACTCGTTTGTATTTTTATACACCCTTTTGTATTTTTATGCACCCGTTTTGTATTTTCATGCACTTGTTTATATTTTTACGCACTTGTTTGTATTTTCAGGCACCTATTTATATTTTCAAGCACCCGTTTATATTTTAACACACCCGTTTGTATTTTAACACACCCGTTTGTATTTTCACACACTTATTTGTATTTTCATGCAACCGTTTTGTATTTTTATGCATTCGTTTGTGTTTTTACGCATCCATTTGTATTTTCACGCACCATTTGTATTTTCACGCACCCCTTCATGTTTTCACACACCTATTTGTATTTTTAAGCAGCCATTTGTATTTTCACGTATCTATTTTGTATTTTTACGTGTCTGCTTGTATTTTTATACCCCTTCACATTTTCACGTACCTGTTTGTATTTTCACGCACCTATTTTGTATTTTTACCCGCCCATTTGTATTTTCACTCATCCGTTTGCATTTTCACACACCTCTTCACATTTTCATGCATCATTTCATATTTTTACGTATCCCTTCATAGTTTCATGCATTCTTTCACAGTTTCATGCACCCCTTCACATTTTCACTCACCCCTCCACAGTTTCACACACTTCTTTATATTTTCACGCATCCCCTTACACTTTCATATATTTCGTACCCTTTCGAAAAACACACACCCATTTGCACATTTTCACATCATTTCCCTAATTTTCGCATCCTTTCAAAAGAACGTACACCTTTAGCACCCGTGCACAACCTACATGCACTCTCTATGCAATTATGTTCATTATTTTTCTAAAGGTATATAAATATCAATTATTACATCAGAAATTAATCTATTTTTTTATATATAAATCTCAACAATTACGAAAAAATAAAACTTAATTTGTTTACTCTTAAAAATAAAAGATTTTCTTGTAAAAACTAATTTGGATAGAAAGAAATAAGATAAAAGGTATTATTGGAATAGAAAATAGGGTTTGCTTAAAAAGAAAAATTACAAAAATTTTGCCGAAAAATGTTACGTGACAAATTCCATACCTATTTTAATTAATTTCCCAAAATAACTCATGTCCTATAGTGTCACCTATACTCTATATGGCCTGACTGGAATTTTAGAATTATATATTACTGTAGTCCTAGTGACTTGATCAGAATTTCAGAATTATATGTCATCTATACTCCTAGTGACCCAACCAAAATTTTAGAATTAAATATCACTTGTACTCCTGATGCCTTGAATAGAATTCAAAAGTATACACAATAAAACAAATAATCCAACTAAACCAAACTCACAGTTTTAAAGTTCAAAACAGAAATTCAAAAACTACAGAATATCTATCAATGTTTGAGTAAGTAAAATTTGGATAAAACAAAATCATTTACCGGATATTTTTATACCTACTTGGATACTAGCCCTAACTGAAAAGTTCAATTTTTATCAAAAAAAAAAAAAAAAAAACTCTTAGAAATATTCTAAAATTCCACTGGAAACCTTAACCCAAAAATATTTAATCATAAAATGCTCAAAGGAAAGACCTTTGACCTAACACACATTGACTCTATATACTCTTTGTTCCTTGAATTTATAAATTCTTATATGAATTTAAAAAAAAGAAGAAGCTGGGTTGAGTCAAAGAAGACATGCTAATAGTTTATAGAAAAAAGAAAATATTTAGCTTCAAGCAGATTTAAAAACTTCTTTAAAATCAATTTCTTCCACAAGTTATGATCATTGCCAACAATTTCCAGATTTGATAGTTCAAAGTTCTAGACATTTTATTAAATCCTAAGTAATTATAAAATTAGGAAATTTAGTAGAATTAATCTACACATATTAATAGTTTAAATAAAATAAAATTAAGCTGAAAATAATTAAAAAACCTTTCTAAAATGGTTTCAATCACGTGTTGCAAAAGCAAATAACAATTTGCAAATTTAACGATCTGGGATATTTCGTGGAATCCAAACTACCATTCTCTTACGTTATTGATTTTCTTGAAGCCAACAAACAGAGGTTTGGAAAAGTAGAACTCTTGGCTAATGGACATGGTTGTTTTCTCCTTTGAAGAGAACAGTGTGACAGATAAAATTTTAGAAGGTGGGTTATGGACCATTACAGGCAGACGTTTTGTTTTGAAAAAATGGACCGCGAATCTGAGCTTGGAACAACATTACCTCACTAGAATCCCCTTTTGGGTTAAGCTATACGGAGATTCCTTTGGAGTTATGGACTGTTAAAGGCTTGAGCTATGTAGCAAGTGCTTTGGGAAAGCCCTTGTATATGGATAAAGTTACAGAGGATATTTCCAGAATTGGCTTCGCTAGAGTTTGTATCGAATTTGACTCGGCAGTAGGATTTCTAGATGATTTTGATCTCATCATGCCTAATAGGGAAACTTTGGTGGTGAAGGTGGAATACAAATGGAAGTCAAAATTTTGCAATTATTGTAGTAAATTTGGGCACCTAAACAGCTTCTGTTTAAGCAATCCAGATCGAAAAAATGTGGAAAATGAAAACGGTGATCCCATCAAAGAAAAAAACACTAACCCAACGATGGATTCTCAAGCTTGCATGAGAGTTGTGAAAGGGAAAGGGTTAGCCAAAAAAGGGCAAAGCAGCAATTCAAATGGCCATGAAAGGTCCTATGATGACGTGAAAAGAGGGGAAAACGAGAAAGTGAAAGCTTGAGGCTCAATTCAGAAGGATGTTGGAAAAAATAATCTGGAGGTTTTAGAAACAAAAGGAAAGGAAGATAATGGTTCAAAGGCTGAAGGAGCTTTAAAGATTTAGAGCAAAACCAGGTGCTATGGTAGGAAAATATATCTCAGGAACACATTTTTCCTGGTCTTGTGCCGCCGAAAACCAGGAAGGGAAAGAGCAGAATCTCTTATAAGGGTACAACTTTGATTTCCATCTCGGAAATTATTACAGAGAAGCACCCTCCTGTTGAGGCTACTGGAACCTGTGATAATGAAACTGCCAAGCTAGAAAAAGATGTTGAGGATGCCCCTTCCCTGTCCAATCCTCAGCTTTGCAAACCTGTTAGTGTTGATGAAAAGGTGCCAATGGAAAGCAAGAAAAGTAAGAAGAAGAAGAAGAAAGTGAAGGCTTCGGCTGGATTGGGTACCATATCTTTTCATTCTCTTTATCATGTTTAGTCTTGGTTGTTGGAATATGAGGGGAATTAATTCTCCCTTGAAACAAAAAGACATTTCCAAATGGTTTGTTGATTTAAAGTTGGACATTTCTAGTCTCTTAGAGACTAGAGTAATAGTGATAATATTGATAAAATCAAAAAGAAGTTAGGTGACAAATGGGATTGTTGTAATAATTTTTCCCATCATGATGTTAAGAGAATTTGGATTTGGTGGAATAAGGATAAAGTGACTCTCAATGCTAAGAGAGTTTCTTCTCAATCCATGTTGTTTGATATCAAGATAGATGGGTTGCCAATTCACTTCTTTTGTACCTTTGTTTATGCCTTCAATTGTCCTTCCAAAAGGGAAGCTCTTTGGAAGGAAATTTTGGAAGATGATATCTTCACTAAACAGATGCCTTGGCTTTTTATGGGTGATTTCAATGCTATCTGCTTTAATATGGAGAAATGTGATGGAACCAATGGTAGAAATTCTTATTTTGATGATCTCAATAACATGTGCAATGAAGCTAATCTTGATGACCTTAATTTTATGGGTAATCTCTTCGCTTAGTCTAATAAAAGGGAAGGGAATAGAAAGATTTGTTACAAGCTTGATAGAGCCTTGGTGAATAAGGCTTGGTTGAGTGTTTTCCTGAATTTGGTGGCTTCTTTTGAGCCTAACTATCTCCTTGATCCTTGCTTTTGTATTGTTTTAGGTGGGGTTGAGGAGAGTAAAAGAAGAGTCCCCTTCAAAATTTTCAACATGTGGGTGGAGCTTGAAGACTTCATTACTTTAGTGAAAAAAGTTTGGAATTCTAAAATTACGGGATCGTCGATGTTCTGTGTGGTTTCCAAGCTCAAAATCCTAAGAGTGGAATTAAAGAAGCTTAATAAAAAAGAATTTTGGAATATTTCTGAAAGGGTGAAGAAGGCTAGAGAGGAGCTTTTGGTGGCCCAAAGATCTCTTGGAAATGACCCATTCAATGGTGAGTTGAAGTCTTTGGGCATGTCTTGCTTGAAAAGTACATCAAGTTGAGTAAAGTGGAGGAGTCCTTGGCTATGCAAAAGTCTAGAATTTGGTGGCTAAAAGAACGTGACAACAATACTTGTTTCTTTTTCAAATGCATCAATGGTAGAAGAAACATCAACAAAATTTCTAAGCTTTCTAGAATGGATGGAAGAGAGGTGGATGACCAAAAAAGTATTAAAGAGGACCTTGTCAATTATTTTAATAATCTTTTCAATGATGAGGGGTGGCATGGTGGTTTAGATGGCATTGGTGAGGTGATTGGCAACAAATTTCCATTGGAGTTGGCTAACATGTTAAAGGAAGATGTCTCAAAGGATAAGATTGAGAAAACTTTCTTTAGCCTTCCTAATAAAAAGGCCTCGGGTCCAGACGGTTTTGGAGCCTTGTTTTTTAAGAAAGCTTGGAGTATCGTTGGGGATGAAGTGGTGGAGGGTATAAAAGATTTTTTCTTGTTGGGAGAGCTCCTCAAAGAAATAAATTGCACTTCTATTGCTTTTGTTCCAAAATGCCCTAATCCCTTAACTTGCAATCATTTTAGACCCATCTTCTACTGCAATACTATTTACAAGTGCATTACAAAAATTATGGGTAATAGAATCAAGAAAGTATTGCCTCTCATTATTAGTCAAAATCAAGCGGCTTTCGTTGGTGGAAGGAAAATTGGTGATAATATTTTATTGTGCCAAGACCTTCTCAATAATTATCATAAGTCTATGGGAAAGGTTGAAAATTGCACTCTTAAGATTGATATTAAAAAGGCCTATGATTCAGTGAGATGAGATTTTCTTTTGGCTTCTCTCAAAGCTATTGGTTTTCCTAGCTTGATGATTCATTGGGTTGCCAAATGTATTTCTTCGCCTCGGTTTTCTATTAATGTAAATGAGAAGCTTGTTATGTTTTTTGGGAGCTCTAGGGACCTTAGACAAGGGGACCCTATATCTCCTTATTTGTTTGTTATTGCTATGCAGGTGTTATTCGGCCTCTTGAATAAAGCTTCTTTGGACTCTTCTTTCAATTTCCATTAGAAGTGCAAGGCTTTGAAATTATCTCACTTTTACTTTGCAAATGACCTCATGCTTTTTTGCAAAGTAGATGAGAAGTCTATTAATTGTCACCTTAATGCCCTTGATGTTTTTGGTAACTGGTTAGGCTTGCAAGCTAGTAATCTCAAGAGTAATTTTTATTGCTCTGGAAAGAGGGATAATAATGTCAAGAACTATTTGAGGGAAAAAGGCTTTGTTGAGGGAACCCTTCCTTTCAAGTACCTTGGAATTCCTCTTGGATTTTCTAGAATCAATGACAAGGATTGTCAGCCTCTAATCAATAAAATTTGTGGGAGAATTAATTTGTGGAGAAATAAATTTATCTCTTTCCCGGGCCACCTTACTCTTATAAAGT
The DNA here is from genome assembly GCF_011075055.1 of Mangifera indica. Taxonomy (NCBI): domain Eukaryota; kingdom Viridiplantae; phylum Streptophyta; class Magnoliopsida; order Sapindales; family Anacardiaceae; genus Mangifera; species Mangifera indica. The sequence goes on from NC_058152.1 coordinate 6,395,984, forward strand.
CCATTTTATTTAGTATTTAAGTCTATTGGTCCACTATGTTTATGCTTCTATCTAAAGTTCACCTGGAAATGGAGAGTAAGCTTAGAGTCTTTTTTTGGTCAGGGACGGACTCTTACTCTTCTAAGGCCAAGGTGGCTTGGGAGGATATTTGTGTGCCCAAAGAAGAAGGGGGCTTGGGGATGGTTCATACTAAGGAATGGAACCAAGCGGCAATGACTAGGCACATATGGAATATAGTGAATAAAAACTTCAAGTCCATTTGGGTAAAATGGGTTTATGCCAACCACATTAAGGAGAATTCCTTTTGGGAGATCAAAGCTTCTCAAAGTGGCTCTTGTACTTGGAGAGATATCCTTAAGCTAAGAAATTTGGTGAGAAAGCATATTTTTTATGAAGTGGATAATGGCAAAGATATCTCCTTTTAATTTGATAATTGGCATCCGTTTGGGCCACTTATTGATAAGTATGGAGAAAGTATCCTCTCCAATTCTGGTATCAAAAAATTTTATAAAGTTAGTCAAATCATTGGAAATGGTGGTTGGTTTTGGCCTTGTGCTTCCTCTAGGGAACTTAGGGAGATTCGAAACACGCTCCCAATTACTCCTAAGGGAGGGGATGACTTGGTGAAGTGGGGTTCTAACAGTGTAGGCAAGTTTAGTATAAACAAGGCGTGAAGCATCTTGAGAAGTTGTAAGCCTAGAGTGATTGGCCTAATCTTCTTTGGTTCAAATGTCATATTCCCAAGCATTTGATTATCCTTTGGTTAGCCATTAGAAATAAGCTCCAAACTAAAGATAAGTTGATGAGGTTGGGCATTTTTGACAACAATATATGTTGCTTTTGTAAATCTCAAGAGTCGATTGACCATCTTTTCTTGGTTGTGCAAAGGCTTTAGAAATTTGGAGAAGTATTCTTTGGTTAAGTAATCTTGGGTATGTTGTTGAGCCATGGTCAGTTTTTATTGGGAAAGCTGGAGGCTATTGGACTTTGCATAGCTTGAAGCATTGTTTGGGTAAGCTGAGCTTGGCTGCCACTGTCTATGCTATTTGGATTGAAAGGATTCACTGGTGTTTTCAAATGAAGAGAAGGAAACTATTGTTATTGTTAAGTTTATCTCTAATCTTGTCAGAGAGAGGGCTGGCAGCCTATCCAGGTTCAAAAAGTTGTCAGGGGATGACCTTGTAAAGTGTAAATGGAAGTTGCCTAGCTATATATTTGATAGCCCTTGAAGCTGCTGCTGGTGCCTGGTTTTCAGGCACCCTGTTTTCTTTAACTCTGTGTTTTTTTTACAGGTTTTTTTGGTGCTCTCTGGTGTCATTTTTGGTCTTGGAATTTTCCTCTCTGGACTGGCTGTTGGTTGATGCTCATGGTCCTCCTTTGCCCCTTGGCTCAGATATCTCTTCTCCTGGTGGCTTTCCTTTCCCAAGCTTCCTGGAATCTGATCCTAGGTTTCTGCTGCTGCTCTTTTTTCCTGTCTTGCTGTTATCTGCATTTGTTTGTGCTGGTTGTGTCTTCTTATCGCCTGGTGAGGCCTGGTGTGGTGCCTTTGTCTGCTCTTGGCGCTGCTGCTGCTGCCCCTGGATTTTCTCCTCTCTTCCTGCAGTCTGCTTTGGAAGGCTACCTTGGTGTTGGTGTCGCCTGGAGAACCTTGCTTTGCCTTTCCTGTTTGTGCAACTGTGTAGCCTTTTGGGTGAATTCTTGCCTTTGTCTTTGCTGCCCAGTAATAGCAGCTTTGGTCACCTTTTCCTAGCATTTTAGTTTTTTAACCTATAGCAATTTTTAGTCAGTTGTAGGCCTTGTTCTGCATTTTTTTAGCCAGAAGCAGTTCTTGTTTTGCCTTGTATTTACTATTTTTTGTACTGTTAGGTGGGAATTTTTGTTTAACATAGACACATTAGTTAAGCCTGCACTTATACTTGTAATGTTAATGATATAAAAATTTTGTTTGTTTCTTTTTTTGGCTCGTATTGTAATAAAAACTTTGATAGGTGTTTAAAAAGAGATATTATTAGTCTCTCTAGCTCTTGTTATAGAGGTTTTAGCTTGTCTTAGTTTGTGTCATGAGTTGTCCCCCCTCCCCCCCAATCGAGAAAGATGAGTGTTGATTGTTTCGGTATCCTCCTATTGAAAGACTCGTTTTTGTTAATATATACTTTTACTTGCCAAAAAATATATCAATTTTATTTTAATTTTAATAAATCATAAATAATTTACAAATTTACAAAATTTTCCAAACAATAAATTATAAAAGGTTTTGTAACATACTTTAATATCATAAGTAAAAATTTCAAATTATTTACCATACTAGAAAACAGTAATTTAATTTCATAGAATCCTTATGTAAACAAACTACTCAAAAATTCAAGTTTTATAAAAATTTGTTAATAACTAAAATAAAATCTATAACAAGCTTTTTTTTGCACAAATCCACCAATTCAAGAATAATAGAAATTTTTAAATAAAACTCAAAACTAATATTTTAGATTTTACATTAAAACAAGCTATTATCATGGAACAAAGCTATAAAATGCAAACTAACCTAGTTAACTTATACAACCATATCTCTTATTCTAACAAACAAAAATAACTTGTTAATCCTAACAAAAACTAATCTAAAAAATAAATCAAATATCATATTCATATGCGGATAATTAAAACATTGAAGATTTATTATATTGCAAGTGCACTTTTCCAACTATACTTCATCACTACTTCAAGTCTCTTTTGACAATGATTTTACTTTCTCTAAAGGTAATAATCATAATCTCTTTTATTATTTTTTTAGAATGTTTGAGTTGGTTGAGTGCATGACTTCAACAAGTTCAAAATTTTGCCACTCTTAATCTCCAATTATTGAGAAAATATCTTACCATACTTAACATCTTATCTTTATCCTTAATAATCATGGCTATCTACACCTATGCGTTTATCTCTTGCATGCCACTTCATGACTGTGTCTCCACCTCATCATTGCCATCACCTCTAATCTTGTCACCTGCAAAATGCAAATGAATGAGATGAGTATATAACTAAGTAAATAGGGATGATTTATCCTACAATCTCAAACCTCAAACTATCCCTGTCCTTTATTACTCAGGTTATTTTAATCTTGATCTTAAGCTATTGTTATCTAACTCGAATCTCATGGAATCAATATACCCACTCTAATGATCACACTCAAGGCAACTCTCTCTAATTTGGGTTGTCCAATCACTCATTGTTGTTCAATGGACTCACAATCCTAGCTAAAACAATCAATGAACCCCCAATCAACAAACTTTCTATGTCTTGGTAAGTCCTAGACTCCTCAATCAATAAACTATCTATGTCCTAGGAAGTCTTAGCCATTCAATAAACCCACAGTCCTAACAATAATATATCTCCCAAACTAAAGACATCAATCGTCATACTTTACCCTATTTACGAGTATGCATAGGTCAAGGGTACTCCCTTACCATCCTAATAATATCAATCTCTATATCCCGTAGGAATCAAACAATCTCAAATCTCAGTGGGATATCTGATCCCTATCAATACCTAATCTTTTGAAACATTCTCGAACTTATCTTGAGTAATATCTATTCTCTACCTAGGATTCTCTCTTTTTGATCATATATATTCTCTCTCTTAGGTATCTTACCTATCAGATATCTTTCTTGTATTCATATCAGTCTTTTCCTTGGATATCTAACCCTCAAGGAATCTCTCATATTCGTATCACATCTTTCCATTAGGCATCTAACGCCTTAGGCACTCTTCATATCAATCATTTTCTTTCCCCTAGGTATCTTACCATTTTGGTATTTACCTCATGTTCATATCAAATTTGATAAGAAGAAAACAAAGAAGAAAAAACTTAAATTTGATAAGCAAACTTGATTTAGATACTTCTCTGATACTAAGATGATGCAAACCCTAAAGAGCACAATAAGACCCATAAGCAAGATAAGGAATTCAAACTCCAAGAAAGCTAAATCAAACTTATATAAGTGAAAACTTTGACCCAATTTTTATTAAGAAACACAAACCAAAATAATAAGAAAGAATTTTGACCCCACACTCAAGAAGAAGTTGAGAATGTGAATGATAAGTTATATTAGATCGCCATAAGAATAATCTTGATAAGATTGAAGCGTTCTCAAAAGAACCAAGAAAAAAAGAAGTCTCTCAATATTATTAGTCTTATGCAATCCCCCTCTTCAAAGTGTTACAAGTCTATTTATAGCAAAAATAGAATCCTAAATAGAATAAAAATCAACAACCTAACCCATTAAATAAGCTTAAATTAAGGCATAGTTCAAGTCATCACAATTAATAACTTATTAAATAAATGACTAGATTTAAATTAAGGCATAGTTTCAGTCTATCTCAAACATAAAATAATTAAATAACACATATATGCATGACCTAAATTCTTTAAATATACTATCCTTGAACTTGAATGAAGTTTACTAAGCCTTGATGTTCCTCTAAGCTTTGTGAGTCATTTTTAGTCCAAAAATCTTTAATAAGCCTATTTAAAGCTTCTCACATCCTCTTAGCTTTGGCTCGTGTTATCGAAACCCATGTATGAGCAATAGATCACTTGAAGTTGTGCTTCCTTGATTCCCATTAGTCACCTTGAGGGCAAGGTCCTACTGCGTGCATGATATCTTATAAATCTTGCTTCCATATAAAACTATTCATAACTCACCAGACCATACTCTTGGGACGACCCCTAAATCTTGAGTCGCAAATTCCTTTTCTTGCTTTTCTTTTTTTTTTTTCTCTCTTTTCTTTCCTTTCCTTTTTCTCCTCCTTTTCTTTCTTTCTTTCCAAAAATTGTGAACTATTGTTCATGGGACTGTATATTTGGTAGGGCAGCCTTCTTTTTCATACAATTTAATAATCCAAATGGTCTTTAATTCATACAAGCTATATATTGTTGAAAAGAGGATTCAAAGAGCTTTCCAACAGACTATAATAGCACTCATGATTCATTAGATAAGATAGTCAAAACGTGAGATGAAGTCAGTGGCAAAAACTTGTATTTCCTGTTTGTTTAGGTAAAACAGTCTTTTTGGTTCATATAATATATAACAGTCCAAACGATCTTTAATTCATACCATCTATATATCATTAGAAAGAGGATTCAAAGAGCTTTCCAACAAGCTTTAATAGCACTCATGATTCATTAGATAAGACAGTCAAAACATGGAACAAAATTAGTGGTAAAATTGTAAATATAATCCAACTCTCTGCCATGAACAAAATCACACACATAGATACGCCAAATGCCGAAACAATATTTCTCAACTTCAAAATCATCATTTATAACATAGAGCCAAGAAACCAAAAGCATAAAACATAAAACACATTAAGGATAATACCCTTTATCTTGTTTTAAGTCAATCTTTGCTAGGTTGACTCCCTCCTCTTTGTCTTCCTTCTCTTATCACCAAAACCATCTTAAATCAACACCGAAACACGCTAACATATTCATATAATATGCATCCAATATATATAAACATAGGTAAAGAGAAAAGAAAGAGATCTTTTGGTTACTAACGTTTCTAAAGTGCTTTCTCTTCTTTTCTTTCCTTACTTGTCTTCCAAAACTCTTTCAAATCCTTCCTTTTTCTTCAAAAAACAAAGGAAAAAGCTTGAAGAAGGCTGAGCTTCTGGAAAGGACGGGAGAAGAGATGAAAATGCCTAAATTTTGTCTTTTATTCCTTTATATATTAGTTTTTCTTTTTTTTCTTTTTCTTTTTTTTTGTTTTTGTTTTATATATATATCTTTCTATATATAACCACATTCATTTGGACATGTATATTTCAACTTGTAAATGTCTCAAAGTAGGGTTAAAAAACATAAATATGTCTAGAATATACCTAAGGGTATTACAACTCTTCCCTCCTCACAAGAATTTCATCTTTAGAATTCACAAAAATAGCTCTAGATACTTCTCCTTCATGGTCGGTCCATTTCCCAAGTGGCTTCCTCTGCCTTCTAGTTTCTCCATAGGATTTTTACCAAAGGAATCTGTTGGTTCCTTAGTTGCTTAATTCTCCTGTCAAGTATCTGAATTGGTCTTTCTTTATAACTAAGGTCTTTTGATAACTTAATATCATCTGTATTCACGACCTGGGAATGATCATCGAGACATTTCCTCAAAGATGAGACATGAAATACATTATGAATCCGATCTATACTTGTTGGTAAGGCCAATCTATAAGCCACTTTACCAACTCTCTCAATTATCTCATATGGACCAATAAATCTGGAAGCTAGTTTTCCTTACTTTTTGAATCTCATCAAATGCTTGAATGGAGCAACCTTTACAAATACAAATTCACCTACATTGAATTCCAAGTCTCGACGTCAATGATCTGCATTTCTATCGATCCTAGGCTTTTTTTATTCTTTGTCTGATCAACTGGACATCATCAATCATTTTCTAGGTCAACTCGGGCCTAAGGGATTAAGATAACACATCTCTCTCTCCTATCTCGTCCCAGTGAAGAAGAGAACGACACCTTCTACCATATAATACCTCATAAGGTGTCATCTAAATAGTCGTTTGGTAGTTATTTTTGTAAGCAAACTCTACCAAGGGTAACATTTCTACCCACATAGCTTTATGATCCAAGCAATAAGCTCTCAACATGTCCTCCAAAATCTGATTAACCCTCTCCGTCTAACTATCTGTCTAAGGATGATAAGTTGTACTAAATGTCAAATTAATACCTAAGGATCTCTAGAGACTCTTCTAGAAAATTGATACAAATCTCGTATCACGATCATATATTATGGTCCTGGGTACCCCATGTAATCTAATAATCTCTCTAACATATAATCTCCTCAGCTGATCTATGGTAGTAGTATCTTTGATGGGTAAAAAATGAGTTGACTTGGTTAATTTATCCATAATTACCCATATAGCATTACATCCATTCTGAACTCTAGGGAGTCTACTGATAAAGTCCATAGAGATATGCTCTCATTTCCATTCTGGAATAGGTAGAGGCTAAAGCAACCCTAAAGGTCTCTAGTGTTCGACCTTAATATGCGGACAGGTGAGACATTTGGTAACAAACTCACCTATATCCCTTTTCATGACGGACCACTAAAAATGCTTTTTTAAATCCTGATACATTTTTACACCCCTAAGGTAGACAGTGTAAAGAGAACTATAAGCCTCTGTAAGAATTTTCTGTCTTAATTTAGTTATCTAGGGAACATACACTCAATCTCTAATTTTAAGAACTCTATTTGATACCTAAAAATTTGCCTTAAGACCCTCTTAAACCTTCTGAATTTTTTGTTGACACTACTCATCTCTTGTTTGAGCCTTCCAAATCTCATCTATGAAAGTGAGCTAAATCTTTAATTTGGTGATGGCTCTACTCATAAGTTCAATCTGCTCTCAGTCTATATCTCTCTGAATTTCTCTCTTGACCATCAATTGTGATATCATCACGTTTCTACTAACGGCGTCTGCAACCACATTAGCCTTGCCTAGATGGTACTTAATATCACAATCATAGTCTTTTACTAACTCGAGCCATCGATTCTGTCTTATATTTAACTCTTTTTTAGTGAAGAAATATCTGAGGCTCTTATAGTCAGTATAAATATTACATCTTACCCTATACAAATAGTGTCTCCAGATTTTCAAAGCAAAAATCATTGCTACTAACTCCAAATCATGAGTAGGGTATCGGGTTTCAAATTTTTTCAACTATATTGAGGCATATGCTATCACATTGCCTCGTTGCATCAACATCGCTCCTAAACCACCATGTGAGGCATTAGTGTATAAATCGTACTCAACTCGCTCCTCTGGAAGTGCTAACATAGAAACAGTAGTCAATCTTCTTTTCAACTCTTGGAAGCTTGTCTTACAAACATCTGACCACTAAAATGGCATTGCCTTATTTGTGAGAGTTGTAAGAGGTCTAGCTAATCTGGTAAATCCTTACACAAACCTCTGATAATACCCTGTCAAACCCAAGAAACTACGAACCTCCTTGATTATCTTTAGTCTCTGTCATTTAACTATAACTGTAATCTTACTAGGATCCACAAATATACCCTTTGTTGAAATCACATGCCCCAAAAAGGTAACTCTATCTAGCCAAAATTCACATTTCGAGAATTTGACATATAGTTGTTTCTCTCTTAACCTCTGAAGGGTTAACCTTAAGTGTTGCTCATGCTTTTCTCGACTACGAGAATACACTAAGATATCATCAATGAATACCACAATAAATTTATCCAGACAGTTGTGGAATACCCTGTTTATCAAATCCATAAATACCGCAGGGTTATTTGTCAATCCGAACGACATCACTACAAACTCAAAGTGGTCATACCTTGTTCGGAAAGTTGTCTTGGGTATATCTTTCTTTACTACTCTCACTTGGTGATAACCAGATCTCAAATCTATCTTATAGAAGACCACGGATCCCCTCAACTGATCAAATAAGTCATCAATCCTGGGTAACGAATACTTGTTCTTAATGATGACTTTATTTAGCTCTCTGTAATCAATGCACATCCTCATAGACTTGTCTTTCTTTTTCACAAATAGGATAAGAGCTCCCCAAAGAGAATGGCTCGGTTTAATAAAACCATGATCTAGTAACTCTTGAAGTTGTTTATTCAATTCTTGAAACTTGACAGAGGCTATTCGGTAAGGTGCTCTCGAAATAAATATTGTGCCCAGTGCCAACTTTATACTAAACTCAACCTCTCGCTCGAGAGCTAATCTCGATAGCTTACTCGAAAACACATCTGAAAACTCTCGTATCACTAACGTCTCATCAATAGTTGGGCTTGACTAAACTTTGCTCACTACATGAGCCAAATATCTTATATACCCCTTTTTCAACATTTTACTAGCTTTCAACATACTGATCATCAAACTTCAGATATGACCCTCATTAAACTTAAATTGATCTCCAAAGTCTAGGTTAAATCTCACTTTCTTCTTTTTACAATCAATCTCAGCTCTGTATCTCCCCAAAAAGTTTATCCTTAAAATCATGTCAAAATTTGGCATTTCAAACATAATCAGGTCCACTAGTAACTGTCGACCTTGAATCATAATACTCTGTTCTAACAGCATTATTTCATTAATAACTGACCCCTCATCAGGCAACTCAATCATAATCTTCTGGACTATTCTGATAGGCTATAACTTTAAACTTTTAAGCAAACTCTTAGGTATAAAACAATGAGTAGCCCCACAATCAACTAAAACATAAATAGGAGTATCAAGATAGAGAATTTAACCCGTGACTACTGATGGGTTAGCCTCTGTTAGGCCTTGGGTGATCGTATAAACTCTAGTTATGGCCCCTCCTATAGGCTATTATTACTCTACTCTCACTAGGGCAGCTGTATAAAAATGGGCAATATGTTTAGGCTGACAACATCTAAAACAAATTACCTGACCTGTCAAACACTCTCATTTATGTTATTTCCCATATTTCTAGAAAACTGGTATCTTAGGTCCTATATGTTTCTTTCCATTTTTCTAGTTCTTTTTCATGCCTTTGAACTGGAGAGGTCATTTACCCTTCTTGTCTCGGTCTGGAGGAGAGCCTCTTTGTTCTAAAACTAAACCACTACTTATTGGGAAAACTAGCATGGCAGCAGGGGGTGTAACCTTTTTACCCGATGGTTTGACCGAACCTCTTTCTCACAAAAACCTCTACCCTTAAAGCTTTATCGAGGGCCTCTACATAAGTCTTAGGTAGATGCACCCTCGTCATACATCTCGGGCTATCTCCAGATTTAGCCCGTACATGAATTTTTATATATGTCCCATCCCTATACTAGCTATCTTGGGGGCATACTGGGACAATTGAGTAAACTTCGTGGAATATTCTTTCACTGGATCTGTCCTCTACACTAGATTAATAAACTTTTGGACCTTAACATAAGTAACATCGGTGCCTCTATATTCTACCTCAAATCGATGCCTGAACTTGGACCAAGTCATCTCTAAGGCATTGATCATCTTTCTGACTAAGTTCTCCTATATTCTTGCTCATAACTTGAAAAGATATGTGGCATATCTCACTCTCTCCTGGTCAGTTATATCAAATAGGGCAATTACACTCTCTACTGATTCCAACCACTCTTCAGCTACTATTGAATCCTTTACACCATCAAATTATTGAGGTTGGTGTATACTAGAGAGGTTGAAAATAGAATGTAACTGAGTTCACACTAGGGCTACTGTAAATACTAAAGTAACCTCCTTCATATCATGTCCCTAGGTCGACGATGTATACACTGTCTCACTTTCTTGCGTGGGAGCACCTCTATGCTCTCTCATCATTTCTCTAAAAATCTCTTGTACATCATGTGTATTGAGTCCCACCTAGGGTACCTGAGGAGCTACTCCGTCACTCTAGCTCCTCTGAGAGGGATCTATTGGTGTTCAGCTCATAAGTCCTAAAAATGAACATATCAGTCTCATAAAACTCAACATGTATAAGTGAAAACTTAACTTACAGTGATAGACTGCGAGAGCGGTCAATATGGCTGAAGGGTATTCTATCTCGATGTTACTTGGATTACTCTATTTTATTTTAGAAAACATCTTTTAGATTCCCAAAATCATGTTCTGATACTAACTTGTAAAATGCCTCCCCAAAAGTACTGCCCACCAAAGGAGAAATGTTACGAATTAATATCCGAAGTATCTATATATATTTTTTTTAAATACTTTAAAATGAACGCATCACTAAAAGTGTTTAGAAATTATTCTAAAAAAACTGAAAATCTAAAAGCAAACAAAAGATGTATAAATCTCATATGAAAACTCATCTGAAACATTTAAGATCATGGAGTAATCATATACATGCCTTTAGATACAACTATACAATTATCTGAATAAGGCCAAAAATTAACAGTATCATATGTATGTAACAAAAACCATAGGTAACCAGGCCCAGCCTAGGTTTATCTTCACTGACTTAACCTTGCCTCGTAGCTACCTCGATCACCAATACCTGTAATCATGAAAGAAAAGAAAGCGAGAGATAAGAACACTCAGTAAGGGGAAAGAATTAAGTAAACTATCTCTTTTCCTATTCTAACTCACTCTCGGGACTCTGGAAGCTGAGTTAAGTAAACTATCATATCATAACCTTTATAAGAAATCGAAGGGATAATCTAGTTTATTCTTTACTATTTGGGTCATATTTTATCCCATCTGGTGTCTATTTGATACTTTCTGGAAGCTGACTATAGGGATTCGACACTTTTCTAAGCTCGAGCTTTCTTCCTTTCTCTTACTACACCATATTTTAATTTGAATTATGCTCTACTACAAGCATGCTCTACTACGAGTAGACCTTACTATAGGTCCATGTCCTACTACAGATGTGTCCTATTACGGACGTGCCCTACTATGGGCGATGTATTGTAAAGTGCCCCATTATAGTTCATAGCATGCATGTATGCATTATATCTTATTAATCTTACTTCCATATAAAACTATCTATAACTCACCAGACTATACTCTTGGGACGACCCTTAAATCTTGAGCCCCAAATTCATTTTCTTGCCTTTTTTTTTTCTTTTCTCTTTTTTGTTTTTCTCTTCTTTCTTTCCTTTCTTTTTCGTCCTCCTTTTCTTTCTTTCTTTCTTTCTTTCCAAAAACTGTGAAATACTGTTCATGAGACTGTTCATTTGATTAGACAGCCTTTTTTTATACAATTTAACATCCAAACAGTCTCTAATTCATACAAGCTATATATTGTTGATAAGAGAATTTAAAGCGCTTTCCAACAAGCTATAATAGTACTCATGATTCATTAGATAAGACAATCAAAACATGAGATGAAATTAATGGCAAAAACCTATATTTCATGTTTATTTGGATAAAGTAGTCTTTTTTGTTCATACAATATTTAAGAGTCCAAATGACCTCTAATTTATACAAGCTATATATGATTGGAAAGAGGATTCAAAGAGCTTTCCAACAAGCTATAATAGCACTCATGATCCATTAGATAAAGCAGTCAAAACATGGGATGAATTCATTGGCAAAAAACTGCCTTCATTATTTATTTGGTAAGGCAGGTTTTTTTGTTCATACAATTTAATAGTCCAAACAGTCTCTAATTCATACAAGCTATATATCATTGAAAAGAGGATTCAAAGAGCTTTCCAACAAGTTATAATATTACTCATGATTCATCAGATAAGGCGACCAAAACATGGGACGAAATTAGTGGTAAAACTATAAATATTATCTAACTCTCTGCATTAACAAAATCACACACATAGATACCCCAAATGGCAAAACAACATTTCTCAACTTCAAAATCATCATTTATAATATAAAGCCAAGGAACCAAATACATAAAACATGAAACACATCAAGGATAATACCCCTTACCTTGTTTTAAGTCAATCTTTGCTAGGTTGGCTCCCTCCTCTTTGTCTTCCTTCTCTTATCACCAAAACCATCTTAAATCAACACCAAAACACACTAACATATTCATATAACATGCATCCAATATATATAAACATAGGTAAAGGGAAAAGAAAGAGATCTTTTGGTTACTAAGGCTTCTAAAGCGCTTTCTCTTCTTTTCTTTCCTTGTCTTCCAAAACTCCTTCAAATCCTTCCTTTTTCTTCAAAAAACAAAGGAAAAAGCATGGAGAAGGCTGAGCTTTTGGAAAGGATGGGAGGAGATGAAAATGCCTAAATTTTGTCTTTTATCCCTTTATGTATTAGTCTTTCTTCTCTTTCTTTTTTTTCTTTTTTGTTTTGTTTTTGTTTTATCTATATATAACTATCTATATATAACCATATTCATTTGGATATGTATATTTCAACTTGTAAATGTCTCAAAGTAGGGTCAAAAGACATAAATTTATCTGGAACATACCTGAGGATATTACAACCATTTAATTGAATATTATTTTATCTCTAACTCAAAATCAGTCAATATGTCAACATTCTTGATAAATTTATACTCATTATTTGTACACATAATTTTGTTGGTGGTAAATATATTATATATGCCTTGATAATTTAAAATTTTTTTGTAAGATTTACTTTGTGTAATTTGAATAAAATAAATCATTCAACTACAATCCTAAGATTTATGCACAAGTTACAAAATACTAAATTAAACTGTAGGATTGTAGAAATATCTAAATCGTCATACAATTTGAATTCATAAAGTTGCTAAAATTACTTATCGAGATCATTTCTTGACATGACTTGGTTTTCGACTCCAAAAACTTCTCTAGATGACAATTTTGAATGGGTAAGTTATACTACAAGTATACTACATTAAGTTTTAAAACAGAGTCCAATAAATCTCAAGGCCTATACTTATATTGTCTACTCAGATTATAACCTTTAAGTGTATTAGAATTATTTTTATAGATCACTTAAAACCGTTTGTAAACTGATATTGGATTATTTAATTATCCGATTTTGTTACTCTGTATCAGGAAATTTCTAACATTCTCTCATTTGGGCACATTAATTGTTCTTATTTTATTTTTAAGAAAAAGAAAACAATTTTTAACTCTTGAGTGATTAACATTTTTAACTTTAAGTGACCATTATTTTAAAAAACAAAATATTTGAAAGATAAATTATACTTTAATAAATAATACAGTTTATATGATCACCAATAATGAATCAAGACATTACTTATGTTCTCTATTAATATAAGATAGTCCTTAATTACAATGACTAATAATCAAATCAATACGGATCAAATTTGAGAGTGTGGTAGAAATAACACCTAATAAAGTGATTACAAACATGTATTATGTTTCTGTCAATCCTCTTTATAATTTCTTTTTAGGCTTATGTTTCAAAAGAAACAAGAAAAATATCTTTACTTCCAACGAAGCCTATATATTTCAACCTTACTTGAGACAAGTAAAATGTAACATCCCTTCCTAAAAAGTACTATCCACCAAAGGAGAAATGTTACAAATTAATATCCGGAGCATCTATTTTTTTTTAAAATACTTTAAAATAAGTGTATCACTAAAAGTGTTTAAAAATTATTCTAAGAAAATTAAAAATCTGGAAGCAAATAAAAAACATATATACTCATATAAAAACTCATCTGGAAGCATTTAAAAATATAGAGTAATCCTATACAATTGTAAAATCATCTCAAAAAGGTCAAAAGTCAACTAGAATATGCGACTGTATGCTTGTAATATAAACTAGAGATAACCTGCTCCAATCGGATCTATTTTCGCTAACTTGACCCTGTCTCGTAGCTACCACGATCACCTATACCTGCAATCATGAAAGAAAATGAAGTGAGAGATAAGAATACTCAGTAAAGGGAAAGAATTAAGTAAACTATCTCATTTCCTATTCTAACTCTCTCTCGAGACTCAACCCCACATCATAACCTTCATAAGAAATCGAGGGGATAATCTGGTTCATTCTTTACTATTTGGGTCATATTTTATCCTATATGGTGTCTATTTGATACTTTCTGAAAGCTGACTATAGGGATTTGGCACATTTCTAAGCTCGAGCTCTCTTCCTTTCTCTTACTACACCATTTTGAATCTGAATTGAGTTCTACTATGATCATGTTCTACTGCGAGTAGACCCTACTAAGGGTCTATATCCTACTATGGATGTGTCTTACTACAGACGTGCCCTACTGCGGGCAGTGTAGTGTAAAGTGCCCTCTCATAGTTCATAGTATGCATGCATGCCTTATATCTTACTAATCTTGCTTCCATCTAAATCTATTTATAACTCACCAGACCATACTCTTGGGATGACCCCTAAATCTTGAGCCCCAAATTCCTTTTCTTGCTTTTATTTATCTCTCCTTTCTTTCCTTTCCTTTCCTTTCCTTTCTTCCTTTCCTTTTTCTTCTTTTCTTTGTTTCCCAAAAACTATGAAATACTGTTTACAGAACTGTTTATTTGGTAAGGCAGCCTTCTTTTTTATACAATTTAATAGCCCAAAAAGTCTCTAATTCATACAAACTATATATCGTTAAAAAGAGAATTCAAAGATCTTTCCAACAAGCTATAATAGCACTCATAATTCATTAGATAAGAGATCCAAAACGTGGAATGAAGTCAGTGGCAAAAACTATCTTTACTGTTTATTTAGCAAAGCAGTCATTTTAGTTTATATAATATTTAATAGTCCAAATGATCTCTAATTCATACAAGATAAATATAATTGGAAAGATGATTCAAAGATCTTTCTAATAAGCTATAGCACTTATGATTCATCAGATAAGACAGCCAAAACGTGGGATGAAATCAGTGGCAAAAAACTGTCTTCACTGTTTATTTGGTAAGATAGTTTTTTTTGTTCAAGCCATTTAACAGTCCAAACAGTCTCTAATTTATACAAGCTATATATCATTGAAAATAGGATTCAAAGAGCTTTCCAACAAGCTATAATAGCACCCATTATTCATCAGATAAGGCAGCTAAAACGTGGGATGAAATCAATGGTAAAACTGTAAATATTATCCAACTTTCTGCCAACAACAAAATCACACACATAGATATCCCAAATGGCAAAACAACATTCCTCAACTTCAAAATCATCATTTATAACATAGATCCAAGGAATCAAAGCCTAAAACATGTAACATATCAAGGATGACACCCCTTACCTTGTTTCAAGCGAATCTTTGCAAGTTAGCTCTCTCATCTTTGTTTTGCTTTCTTTATCACCTTAAATCAACACCAAAACATACTAACATATTTATATAACATGCATCCAATATATATATAAACATAGGTAAAGGGAAAAAAAAGAGATCTTTTCGTTACCAAGACTTCCAAAGTGCTTCCTCTTATTTTCCTTCTTTATTTATCTTCCAAAACCCTTCCAAATCACCCACTTTTCTTCAAAAAGATAGCAAAAGCAAGAGGAAATCTGCCTCCTTCTAGAATAGACAAGAAGATGATGGAAAAAGGTGTAAAAGTTGCCTTTTTTGACTTTTCTCTCTATATATAATCTTTATCTCATTTTCTTTTTTCTTTTTTTTTATTTCTTTATATATTTATTTATATAATCTTTATCTCATTCTCTCTCTCTCTCTCTCTCTCTCTCTATATATATATATATATATATATATATATAAAAACACACACATACATGTGAATATATATATATTCTCGAAATAGGGTCAAAAGACGTAAATGCCTTTAGAACATACCTGAGAGTATTACATAAAACATACACATACAACTATTATACTCAAGGAAAACCTTATCTTTAGACACATGTTGTACCTTAATTGTGTATGTGCATATATATATATATATATATATATATATATATATATATATATATATATATATATATATATATATATATATATATATATATATATATATTTACAAATAAGTATATCAATGTGATCATGATTAATAAATAAATAACAATAAAAACCAATACAAACTCCTACTACCCTTATATATCAAAAGACCCTAAACACCCTCATGTTTTTAATGACTTTATAGGCTACAAGTCTTTATTCCTTTGGTTAGGGGTTTAACCTTTATCAACTTTGTATTTTTGTATTTTACCCTGAAGTCTCATTTCCTTGTGAGGTTATTGACTGTAAAATATTTTATTTTGAATATCTCAATCAACTAATAGTCTTTTACCTAATTGTATTGTTATCATGGTAGATAAAGTCAACACTAAATAGTAAAAAATATAATCCTTCAACCACACAACCTGAGAAACTATCCTATGGCAAGCTACAAATCCAATGTCCATGGTTAAGGCTATTGTTGATGACTATTTAGTACCTTTTCAAATATGGCTCATTTAGTAAGTATAATAATATATTCAAAGATAAACTTTATTTTATCTTTACAACCACCTAAATCTTGATCTTTTGCAAGTACTTTATTAACTCTTAAACCACAACCTAATAATCGAAACTTGTATTCAAAAGGTATAAATTGAGAACCTTAAATGCAAAAGTTACTTATGCATTCATTAAGCTTCAAATAACACTATTATAAAGGATATTTCAAATAGATTCCCTTTCAACCTCACTTTTTACACAATGTTTGATGTTGAGCTTATCTCTTTTCATAACAGACACATCGTTTGCCTTACAATCTTGCATGTTGAACCTTTTAAGCACACACTTCAAATATGCATTTAAGAGAAGCCACTAAGTCCACAAATCCTTTCACAATGGATCTCAATACTAAGAATAAATGATGTATCTTCAAAATCCTTCATATCATAAGTCTTGAACAAAATTGACTTGATTTTATAAACCAAGTTAACATCACTATTACCAATATATTAAAGCATACCATGAAACAAATTTGATTCCACTAATCTTCATAGTCCTAAATTAGTCTAATTTATTCCTTATGAAGTCATATGAAATTGAAATACTACTCTCAAGAAGTTTATTTCAACCAAGTAGTCTATTCGAACCATAGATAACCTTCTCATGATTGCATATCAAAAGTTTCATTCCTTATGCTTTTGATAAACCTTAATCCACCATATAGACTTTCATACAAAGATTTCATTTACAAAGACCACTTCGACATCCATCTTGCATAGCGCTTATCCAAATGAGCTTTTAATGCCATGAGGTCTCATACTTTATTATCAATCATAGACTTTATCTTTTCTCACATGACTTATAATGCCTATTAGATTGATAATTCATGACGGTTTTCAATAACACAATCTCCCTTACTGAGATACACATAATAATTTTTAATGATAGCAAATTTTCCTTTTATAATAGAATTTCTCATCATAATTTACATACCTTTGTCAGTTGTATTTGACTCATCTATTATAAGATTAGTTATTAGTTCTTCAGTGAGAACACTCTCTAAAGTGATCTCAGATTTCATTGGACTTTGTAAACATTATTGAGTCTCATTGTTATTTTAGTCATGACATTATCATACCTTATGGATAGTGGAAGAACAAGATAGATCTACTTCATCTTTCTTAGAAAGAGGAAGAGTATTACTTGTGAAGGTCTCAAAACCCATTATCTTTTCTATATTGGAGTCAATCACTTTAGTACCTTAATTAGGATAGTACATACTATATCCATTGGAATACTCTATATGGACAATGACGTAACGCTAAACTAATATTAGATTTTGCATTCATCTTAATAGGAACTTTCCCAGACTCAAAATGTGTTTGACTAGTTTTTCACATGTCTAGAGACTTAAAAAATAACTTTGGCATAGATATATAAAGAAACTCATTAAGAAAATACTATGTTATCTTGACTACTTTATACATATATATTTAGTCACATTTTCTTTTCATCATGGCTTTAAAACTATGATTGCGTTTTATAGCTATGCCATTTTGAGTCCCAGAATCTTGGAAATTTTACAAAATTTTCATTATGGTTATATTGCTAACTTCCATGTCTATATAATTTCCAAACCTAAATGTGGACTCTCACTTACTTAGTCTTTATTTATTGACCAAATTTACATCCAAAACTTTAATCCTATTTGGGCAGAAAGACTATTACTTGTTATTGTGGTTCTTTCTTTATAATTGGGTATCAATTGAATAGCTAAACCTATTATTGAAGACTCATTCACTTTATGCTTTCCTTATTAATAATACCTCATATTTGATTCTAATTCATATACTAGTATTGATTTGACTAAAGTCAAATGTGAATCTTATGGTGCTTTCTTATGACTATCATACCTTGTTAAAGCCATATCACTCACTAAACTAGTATCTCCAATATTGTGTGACGTTTTAGCGACCTTAGGGTAAACCTCCAATAAGGGAATCAATAATGGATTCTTGATGGCTAGAAACCTAAACTTGATGGATTTATCCCACTTACCATGTAAATCCTTTTATTCAATTGAGATTTTATATTAGGCTTGGATGGTCCATAAACTTGTTAGGTCAAAACTATATCCTCAATCAATAGTTCAAATTCAAATCTTATATCAAATTCTTTAAAATTAGAGCCAGTTAGAACCTCTGTTATGACATTATTATTATTATTCACAATAATAGTCTATTAAAAATATGATGCAATAAGCAATATCAATGGCAATAAATAGCTTCAAAACTTTATAAGTTATTATCCATGAGAGTTCCAAGTGCATCATCATATAATCACCTTTGGGTAGATAATACAACATGCAATTATGACTCTCGAGTATAAAGTTACAAATAAGGAGAATAAATAACTTTTGGAAAGTTTATCACCTTTAGACAACTAAACCTCTTAGGTTACTACTTTTTTTCACACCAGAAGGAAAAACATATATCCATTAAAAAATCACAATCATCTTTGAATGAATTGAAATTTTCATGACCAATGTAATTCCACAATCACCTTATGCAACCATTAATTTTTACACACATTATAACCACCTTTGGGGAAGAAATTATATGTATCAAATTAAAGAATATCTTTTCACAAAATATAGAAATTTCATAACTTCAATGAATGTATCGCCTTGACGATTAAACATTCTAACCATTTACAATAACTTTTACAAAGACTAATAATATTGCCAAATTTAAGATTTCATGAGATACAACACCAAATTATCTTCAATAATCCTAATTAAGTTTTGCAACAAATCCATATTAGACAATAATTAAAATAGCTTTAAAACTATATAAGTTACACCTTATAGGGATTCTTAATGCATCATCACTAAGTCACCTTTGGGCAAAAAAAATGACATGCTATTAAGATCTCAAACACAAGTTTACATGCCCATATAAGAAATCTTCAAAACATATGGTTTTCAAAAGATTTATCACCTTTAGGTAGATATACTTTCTAGACCATTGTTCATCCTCTGTTTAATAGGATAGCACATGTCAATTGAACAAGCCCAATCACCTTTGGGTGTATTGAGTTCTCTACGACTAGTGCATTTTCAAAATTAACCTTATGCATTTAAAACAGAAAAATGTGTCATTACTGAAAGGAAAATTTTGCAAGCCTTAATAATGTACCACTTTGGTGATTATCATCATGAAAACTGACAAAATTATTCCAAGGATACTTATATAATAGTCTTAATCAAGATTTTATGAGACATGATACTTTATTGTCTCTAACAATTTTCTTTAAAAAAATATGTGCATCTAACCCAATGAACATTAGTTTTAATCTAATGTGGTAATTTAACCATGTGTAATAGAATTGATATTATACTTTATGTCACAATATTTAATCCAAAAAATTAAATTTATCTTCAATTGAGACCTACAAACACATCATATGCCTTTACATGCTAACACATACTATTCATGTAGCATCATAAGTCCTTCATGTACATCATGGATTGTTGCTTGCCTTTCACATGTTATTATGCACGCATTGCCACATCCCTTAATGCACTATCTTAGACTCTTAATGCACTCTAACGTGTCTAAACCACCTTAATGCCTTCACATGCACCCTATAAAACCTTTCAAGTGAACTTGCATGACCTAAGAACCTTTAAAATCTTGTCTCATGTAATAATGTGTCTAGGAGGAACTTTGTAGCCTTATCACCTACTCTTACATGTTGATGTGTCTAAAGATCCTTAACGCACTTATACACATAATTAGAAATGTATCACACACTATTTACATACATTAACACATTTTTGGAAGATCCTACATGTTACTTGCATCCACTATAAGCCTATAATTGCCTCTAGGGATTGCAAAAGCACTAAATAAATGATCTCACACACCAAATGTGCCTCCAAAGCATATTCATGCCTCATGGTCACTAGAACAATTCCACGTGCTTAAATGCACTTCTAAAAGACTATCACTTCCTAACACATGCTTCCAGCACAATTCACGTTCTTGCATATGCTTCCAGATAAACCTCATATGTTTTCACATGCTAGATATAGTGATCACACGCTTCACACTTCAACTTTCACACATGAAACTCATGCTCCAAGCTAGGTCAATTAGTTAAAATAGGTCGAGTACATGGGCTGCTATTAACCCATTGACTTTAACTGGGTTACAATTATTAGTTTAAATTAGAGAGTTGGGTTTTCCGGTTTTTCCAACTCAGATTTGACTTATGTTTTTTCACAAACCCTAATTTTTCAAATCAAAATCTAGGCAACAATCTTTCCCGATTCTAGCAATAATTTATTATCTTAGATGACAAGGAAGCTTCAAACCATGTCGTCGTCAACTCCAACTATATCTCTAACTCTAAATATGATTGAAAAAATGAAGGAAAAGGTAAAACATTTTGGCTCAGATGGTCTTCATAGCTTGATTCCGTTCAAGGATGGAAGGTTTCATCAAATGAGGATGTGGCGTGAGATACTATTCATACCGACAGTGGCACATACGCCTCCAATTTTGCTAGAATTAAAGCAAGAAATCAACCTTACCTGGTGACTTCTTATAACCAATTTCGACTAGAAAACAATCTCCAAATCCAAAATTAAACTCATCAAATTGAAATTCAAAATTCAAAATCGTAAATTAGTGATTTTCAGACTTTATTATCAGAGTTTGTTTCATCAATTTTAAACCTATATTCCAACATAGAACTTTAATTAAAAAAAAAAAACTATTTGAATTTCAAAACCCTAATTTCAAAATTATATTTCCAAACTAAAATTTCAAACCCTAATTCAGAATAAACAAGTTCTGATTTCTATTTCAAAAATTTCGAATTTCATTACCTAATACATCTTCTCTAATACCACATGAGAATTATTTTTTGTGTAAACTGAATAAAATAAATCATTCAACTGTAATCCTAAGATCTAAGCACAAGTTACAAAAACATTGAATTAAAATTTAGGGTTTTAGAACTACATAGATTGTCATGCAATTTGAATTCATAAAGCTTTTGAAATTACCTACCTATATTTCTCGATATGATTTGGTCTTCTACTCTAGAAACTTCCCTGAATGACAGTTTTGAATGGATAAGCTATATTGTAAACAAAGTTATCAATATCCTACAATACACAATATGTATCCTACAATACAATATATGTGGAAAATGATATGTATCATGAGGTGTATCAAATAAATACGATATAATAGATGTATCGTATAACATAATACATATTACCATAAGGATTAATACTTTTTAGAGAAAATGATGATGTGGTAAAGATTTATATGAGAAATTTTAAAATTTTCAAGGGTGTTTATGATATTTTTCAAAATAATGATGTGTCAATTAGATTTTTTATTATTTTATTTTTTAAAAGTTCTATTATACGATATAATACGATACTCAATATACAATACGAAAAATTAAATTTTTTATATACAATATGATACATGATTCAACTATCATGACCGTATTAGGTTTTGGAGCAAAGACTTCATGATCCTTATAAAACACTAACTGTGTTATCCAAACCAAAAACTTGACTAAGAACCTTCAAGCATTGACTCTTCCAATAGATTTTAACTCTCTGATTATAGAAAGTGATGCATCTAATTATTATTAGGGAGGAGTTCTAAAAGCCAAAGGTATTGACAATATTGAAAAAATAGTTCGATATACATCAAGAAAATTCTCACCTGCTGAAATAAACTATCCTGTTTATGAAAAGGAAGTTTTAGCAGCCAAAAAATGTATTGATAGATTTCGATTATTCATTATCAGTCAAGAATTCATTTTAAGAACTGATTCTAAATATTTAACCTCATTTATGAAATTGGTCTTAAAGGATGACAAAACTAGACTAATAAGATGGCAAATCTGGTTTGCGGAATATCGCTTCAAGATTGAATTTATATTTGGAAAGTCTAATGTTATCACTGACTTTTTGTCCAGAACATTATAGGAAAATGGATAAAAAAAATCAAACTGGAAGAAGATTTTCATGCTCCAAATATCGGGCAACAACTCATCTGAGGAGGAATTGCCCTTCAATGAAAAATATTGTGATGCTGGAAAAATCAAGCTCTCGAATTAGCAAAGGCGAACAATCAGTCTCAAAGATGATTAATTCAAAAAAGCTTGAAGACACTCTTCTTGAAAAGGTAAATACTGTGTTTAAACAGGTTCTTACAATATTACAACATACTACTGTGAATCCATCATAGAATCTTTGGATAGTGCACCTAGCTTGATACGTTCCAGATCTCAACAATCTCTGGATACGAACACTTTTGATCGAAGAAACCCAAAATATCAGAAGGCAACTGTAGCAAGCCTGGTGACACCAAGGACAAAAAACTTTGAAATTGGAAGTTCTAGCAAAACAAAAGGAAATTCAGGAAGTTCTGAATATTCCAACAAAAAGAACCTTCAAAGAAAAGGATAAACTATTATGAAACAGGAAACTGCCAAAAAGTAGGAAAAAGGAATGAAAAATCTACAAGAAAAACTTAACTATATAGAAAAATTCGACATTCCTGAAAACTTAAAGCTAACTGAAGCCAGCAGAGTAATATTAGAAGACCTAAACGTTCAATGTCGTATAGCCTTAGCTATGGGACAAGGTGAAGTGGAACTTGGGCAGATATTGCGAAAACTAGCCAATAGGCTAACATGGCTTGAAGCAAATAAGATTTATTACGAAGAAGAAGAACTCTCAAGAGGATCTGTTCTTCAGAAACAACTACTTTTAAAGTATAGACTACTTAGAGATATAACAGACTTCGAAATGTCTTATCTCGAAATAGTCACTTTAAAAGGATTAATGACATCTCTGAATGAAGAAGACAAAAAGGATCTCTATAAAGGACTTTCTATATTTTTGGATGGATTTATAGAATTAAATGTTCCATGGAAGCTTTTTCAGAAAGGATTTTATGGATCATTTTTTAAGAAGGGATGGATAGATGTAATTGAAATTGATGTATAGAAAGCGATAATGAACCTAGAAATACCAGATGCCATTAAACAAGCATTCTATGTATTTAATAGAAGGATTCATACATTTACCTATGTGATAACTTCATCAGTTCAAAAAGATGATAACATTGTACAAATATGGGAATTTGTTATAGGGGAACCATGGTATAATATAATGGTTCGTGAAGACGTCTTAATAGGACAGACGACACTATAACAACTTTATGAACTTAACAAAGTAGAAGGATATTGGATAAGACTACATATAGTAAAACTACTAATAGTTCAATCCAGTTAGAAGACTCTTGATGAAGAATGAGATAGTTCACACTGACAAGGGAATAATAGTTATCTTATAAAAAAAGTACGCAAGGGTTCTAGACACTTTGTTTAAGGAAAATCAAGCCCAAATCAAAGATATGGTTGAAGGATTTAAACCTTATAATATATCTAATTAGGCTCTGATTGAAAATACAAAGGATATACTTCGATGCGTTATCAATCATAAGGTTGAAGCTCAGGCCCAAATTGCAAATGCCCAACCAAAGGAAGAAGGAACCTTTGGAGACTTCATGGACTTATTGGATCAACCCATGAAATGAGCCCAAGGAAAGGGAGATCTGCTCAACCCAAAAGCAAAAGAGCAGCACATACAAACGCAACGTGTATCAAATATGTGGAAGACAAGTGGAAAGTAAAGACAGAAGATCAACGGAGGAAACTTTGCCGACACTCTGAAGATCAAAGACTTATGAAACACCACTTGGATTTTACTGTTATAAAATATGTAAAATGTGATTGACATATGGGAGACTAAGACCCCAGTGTTCAGAACACGTGGTCGTCATTTTGTGTCGGTTGGAGACAACCAAGTACAATTATTTAATAAGTTACTATTTACTTTTACTGTATTATCAATGAATTCAAAATCATTTGAAATTCAAAAGCTTTTCTCTTCTATAAATAGAGGAGACCAGTCTAAAAGTTTGTAAGAGTAATATAACGAGTGAATACATATCTTTCGCTAAACTTGCTCAAGATTTCAGAAGCAAGGTACTTTAAAATTCAACTCTTTACTCTTCCTATTTATATTATGTTTATGCATTTAATAATATAAATAGCTTGTTTTATGATCAATGAATGCATACCATTAATAAAACCTGACTAATATGTTATGATTGAGATCTGTTATTTAAAATCATAACATATGATAAATAGTGAAATTGGTGAAGAGATCATTATGGTATCAGAGCCATGGTAGAATGATAACCAATTTCTCTAATAGTAATTTTATTGAAGTGTGAATTTCAGAACATCATTGTTGGATGTTAGAAATTTTATTATTATAAAATTATTATGAATAATGATCTAATTAGAAACATGTGTATTAATCAAAACTGTTTTTATTTAGATCATGGAATTGAACATAAACCTGAAATAGGGTTGTTAAACACTATTATAGATGATTTAAAGAGCTTGGATAACAAGTTCGATAATCTTGATAGGACATTGAATTATTCAATTTATCAAATATTTTCAGTGACTCAAGAATTGGTTAAACTAGAAGAAAAAATCTCTAGTATCAATTCTGATCTACAAAAACTTAGAGCTTTGGAACGTGTTCTTACTATTTTAATGAATAGGTAAACACGGAAACCTGGCCAATAATAATTTTGGTTTTTCTAATACTATCATCAGGATAGGAAATTATCCTATGTCATTAATTCTTAGTGACATAGAGCAAGTGGAACCAATAGAAGGTTACACAGAAAAAGAGATCAGACAATATACCTTTGATCTTTATAACGGGAACCCAGATATTCGTCAAGACTATCTAGTATGGTTAGGAGTTAAGAGGCTATTAGACGTGGTTCGAAGAGCCTTGTGCCAAGGCTGCACATGTATACTCTGCTTTATCCCAACCCAGATAATAACCATAAAAACTAGAGAATTAGAATTAAAGAGACTTTGGTTGGATAAAGTAGAAGCTGTTATAGGATATTGGAACGAAGAGTCTCAAAATCCTAAAGAACCTCCAAACATATTTCCTAACCAAGAAATGATAGATGAAGAAACACTTAAGCAATTTGCTGCCAGTCTACAAAGCAAATATCCTAGTCTTCCACCAGGATATGCAAACTTTGTAGCTCAGGAATCCTAAGGAGATTAGGAAAAAGCTGAAAACTTATATTTAAAGGCGATAAAAAAAGAATACTTTGTTTCAAAGGAAGAAAGAAAAAGAAAGGTTGATCTTCCTAAAATCTTTCTTTCGGATGTTGAAAAAATCAACAAATATTACAAAGAAGAGCTTAAGAGACAAAGGAAAACTTCAGAAAATAGGAAAGCTAAAAAGATTTCTCTAAGACCAAAGATAGAAGAACTAGAGAATCTGATCTATAATCTAAGAAAGGTTGAAATAAAAGATGACTCTTCAGAAGGAATGAAGAATCCTTTACATTCATTTGAAGGATTTCTTCGTGAAATCTCTAAGCCTGAATATACTCTAACGACATATACTACTCAAATTAAGTCAAAATATACTTCAAGACCTATACAAAAGATGGTAGAAATACCTTCTAGTGGAAGTTTCTTAAATATAAATTGCATAAGCAACATGGTCGAAGTAATTGAAATTTGGGAAACTGTCAACTGGGTCCATGTGCAAAATAAAGCCTTTGACCTAGGACAAACACACCGTTTTCTAAGATCTACACTGCAAGGGATTGCAAAAAGCTTCTAGTTAGGATTAGAAGCCAGCACTAGAATATTAGAAATGGTAAACAACTTAAAAACTCGTGAAGGAATATTCACACTTTTTAAGGACATGCTCTCAAGAGAATTTACTGGCATAACTATCACTAGTAGAAATCTTGCAGAGGTAGTTACCCTATAAGCTATAACAAAGCTTAGGCTTTGTGATATGTGTCAACTTGAAATTTTCGTTTGTGAATACAAACGATACTTTTATCAGCTACCTGTCGGAATGCAAGAAGTTATAAAAAATACCTTCTTTACTAAGTTGCCATATGGATGGGACAAAGCGTCTAGCGAAGCCTTTAAACTACTTCTAGAAAAGAATCAGATAGTGGATTCCTTGGGAGGAAGAATAGAGGCTATAAGGTAATTGATTCAAACCAGGTGTCTAAATGCTAAGCTTGATAAAGATACCAAAAAGCTAAATTTCAATGATGCCTACTGTTACAATTTTGATAGAGTCCTAGGAGAGTATGGATGCAAAAAATCATCCTCTAAAACTCTAAGACATCAAAATTGGAAAACTCATAAAAAGCAAAACACTTTTCTATGGAAAATGAAATTTCCAAAACGCTTTAAAAATATGAGGAAGACCTATTTCTAATCGAACCAAACTTCCTAATCATGAAAGGTTCATTAGAAAATCAATCGCAAAAAAATGAGGAGCAAGGAAATACTGTGCCACTTACCCTTCAGGAAAAAATGCAAATTGTAATTATTGTTGGATTTATGACAACAAAGATCATTATGCGAATAGGTGTCCAAATAAAAGCAAAAAGAAGGCAAGTCTTAAATTCTTAAATGTGAATTTAGAATCAAATACTTTTGAATATGAGCCTATATTTGGATACGAAATTAATTTCGATGACGAATCAGTCTATAAACTGATTTCAGAATGCTTCGATACCTCGGATTTGGAAAACTATTTTGAGGAATACTCTTCAAATGAGAACTCTGACGATGAAGAAGGAAAGAAAAATTTATCTAAAATAGATAAGGATGTTAATTCTTATCATATCTTTATGAATAAAATAGAAAGTTTAAAAGAACCTTCTAATATATTCACAGATGATGAGGAACTCATATCATTAGAACCCAAAACTAATCCACAGTCAGTGATTAGTTGGACTACTGATTATGAGGATACATCAGTTAACCCAAATGAATGAGTAATTCCAAAACTCTAGCCTAAAGAGGTATTTGGAAAAACTTCATGATGGATATTTTAGGCTCGAGGCTTGGAAGATGTACATAAAAAGCCTATTAGATTGGCTTTAACCCAATCAAATATAGGGAAATCATTTTATCAAATGATGAATGGTTATTAAAACTACGTGAACTTGTGAAACGGGCAAACAACAAGTATCATTATGTACAACTAGGAGCTATACAGGTAAGAATACAGGGTATATTCCATGGCGGTATGAATGTTCCTATCTAGGTTACATTACTAGATAGGAGATGGACTACATTTACTAATGCTTTAGTGGGAGGATTTCATGCCAATCTAGCTTTAGGAAACTCTTATGGAATGATCCGACTAGGATATATGGTCAATCTTAAAGATCCCAACCTTAAGAGGATTATGGTTTTGAGAATTCATACTTCTGGATTGGAAGAATTATTACAATCTAGTAACGGCGTAGCAATCTAATATAGGATGATCTATCGTTTAGTAAATTTGGTAAATCCTATGTCAATGCACTCACATTCAAATACTAAAGTGCATGGTCCCGACTCAAACTCTATTATTCCAATAAATCCCACTATAGTCAATCCTCGACAATTGACATGGCCACGAAATTGGGTTTTAACCTTTACACTGCAGCCCAGCGTGGTAGACATGGAAATAAACCCGGGGATAAAAATAGAGGAAATTAGTGACAAGGTCGATATTACTCTCCCTATTCCAAGAAACTTAGTTTCAAGGAATGCTATATTTTCACCAAGAAATTCAATTTCTAAAAGGAAAGAAGATATTGGACCAAGTGCACCAAGGATTAATATGCTAGAAAAGGACAGATTAGACAACTCGGATATAGAAAGCCATATTTCAAGGAATTCTTCTATAAGAAGAATAGTTAGCTACAAATCTGTTCAAATTCTAGTATATGAAGAAGAAGATACTCTATCGACACGAATGATAATGAATCATAAAATTCGTTGTCATGCTTTAGTACAAGGAATGATAGACACTTGTATTATAACGAAACTCTATTTCCCAAAATATAAGCCTTATACTCTAGATATTTTGGTAGATATAAGAGCAACAAAGTTTATATGATCATGGAATTTTGGAAAGAACTTGAAAAGCCTATCATGAACATTGTTGCAAACGAAGGACAAAATATGATCACGAAATTTGTCCAAGATGTGACTATATTGTTAAACAAGAAAAAATTCGTTCTAAAGGAAATCCTTTTGTTAGATTACTTAGAAGTAGATTTTATTCTTGGAAACTCATTTCTGCGTGGGCAAGCAGAGGTGAGGCCCTTCATCCAAGATAATGATTATATTATTCTTGGAGGACACATAATTCCTATTTTAGTAAGGCCAGATCTCTCTAAAGTTCAAAACGGCTTTAGGCCCAAGAGACTGTAACATGAAAAAGAGTACATCATATTCTCTGTTAAACCAAAAGAGAAATGGTGGATAAATGCTTTTAAAACAAATAGGAATAAAATAACATGTCAAGTAAAATCTGATACTCTAAATCAAGTATACCGGATTGCTCGAGGGAAAACATAAAAAATTCGAACCTCAATGGTATGCCTTGAAAAGAGAAATAAGATTTTAAAAAATGACAATCATGCAAACTCTTGGATTCTTGAAAAGATTAAAGAATTCAAATAGGAACTTTCTCCATGTTTTGATGATCTACCATTAAAATTATAGGAAAGGAATAGAGTATTTGCTAAAATAAAACTACGAGATCCAAATGCTAAAGTGAAATCAGAGTCTCGTAGATACTCCCATAACACAAAGGAGGAATTTACAAAGCAAATCCCAGAATTATTAGCAAAAGGATTGATTCGAGAAAGTCATAGCCCTCATTCTTCACCAGCCTTTATGGTGATGAATAGAGCTGAGTAGATAAAAGGAAAGGCTAGAATGGTAATCGACTATAGGCACTTAAATAGTAAGACTATAGATGATGCGTACAAAATCCCTAACAAATCAGCTTTACTAAACAAAGCTAGATTTGGAAAAATATTTTCACGTTTTGATTTAAAGTCAGGATTTTGGCAAATCAGGATGGCGGAACAAAATATTCCTTTGACGGCTTTTACATGCCCAAAAGGATTATTTGAATGGCTGGTGTTACCATTTGGATTAAAACAGGCATCTGCTATATTCCAAAGGAAAATGGATAAAGTTTTTTTTTGACTTATTTGATTTTTGTGTTGTTTATGTAGATGATGTACTGGTCTTTAGTAAAACTAAAGAAGAACATAAAAATAATCTAGAATAGGTAATTAGAAAATTCCTTGAACATGGAATGGTCTTATCCGAAAGGAAGATAGACTGGTTCCAAACCAAGATTAAATTCTTGGGGGTTGAATTTGGAGAAAGAGGAATGCAACTCCAAGATCATATTGCAAAGAAACTGCTAGAATTTCCTGATATGAAGATAAGCATATGTTACAGCAATTTCTTAGACTTGCTAATCAAATCAGGGGACATTAAGTTTTTATATGCATCAACATCATCAAATGTGTATGATTTAAATTATTGAATTACAAAAAAGAAAATAAAAAACTAAAATCAGATCAAGAGAAAAATGCAAACTAATTTGTTGTATCAAGTAAATATGGCAAGGAAGTCAAGTCCAACTAAGGCACAACCCAAGCCCCCTTTTTTTGGCCAGACACAAACAAGCATAGCCCATTATTGTTGTAGGTCATTCTAAGTCTGCAAATTGTCTAAGCTATGCCATAGGCCTAGACTTCAGGCTCGCAGGTCAGGCTAACCTAACCTGACACTATAGCTAGATTAAAAAATATTAAAAATATTAAAATTACAGAATAGTTGTAGGAATTGTTTTGCCTTTTGTAGGTCAAGCTAGTAGTTGTTGGCATTTTCAAATTTTTTTATTTTTTTCTATATAAACCCCCATCCCTCACTCTTTAATCACACACATCCAAAACCTAATTTCTTAATCTCTTTATACATTTTCTTCATTCAATCTCTCTCTAGATTATCTTCATTCATTTTCAATCTTAAACTCTCTTATATCCCAACCAAATTTTAATTTTTTCTAGCTCTAGTAACTTATTTTCTGTTTGTTAAAAAATTTTGTATTTTTTTCATTTATTTTTTCACATTCGGTTTTTTACTAAAAAAATATTTTTAAGTAATTATTAAATTTTACTAATTTATATATCCTTTCAAATTAATACAATCGAAAATTGTAAATAACAAATTGATCCTTCAAATCACATTTATTTATATTTTCAAATAATATAAAATTATTTTCTATCACTAATTGTCGTATTCTAATTAAAGGAAACACACTTTATTTTATTAGCGGCACCACATTGGGTGTTGTTTTCTCTAACTACATCTTTTTGGCTTATTTAACGCTTGAGATCTTGAACAATTATTGTTCATATGCTTCACTAGCAAAAAAAAACTAAGAAACTCACTTGCATGACCTTCAGATAGTATCACTCATTTTTTTTGCTTTACCTGCTAGTTTACTACTTCCACCGTTCCCTTAATATAGAGGTGTGTATAATTCAGTTTAAACTATAAAATCAAATCGAATCATTTAAAAATTACAGTTTGTTTTGGTTTGGCTTATAAAATGGTTTGATTTAGGTTGAAAATTTTTCAAACCATGAGAAAATTGTCGATCGCTGGAAACGCCATAGCCATAGCCACGGAAAGACTAAAGCATTCGTTGGTGGATAAGTAAACTGGTTCTCTCCTTGACTGTTTAAAGATAATCATAGTGATTATAGGCACCATAATGATCAAATGCTAATCTTCTCGATATTGTATTATGACTATGAAGATTACATATGTGTGAATTGGTGCATTAATTTAACTATATTCGCTGTATAAATTTTGTGGATGCATTGATTAGGATTAGTTCATGTTTGATGATAATGATGATATGATTTGAGTTGTAGTGGTTGTATATGTGTTTGTAGTTAGAGATAAATATGAATAACTATTTAAGAGATATGCTGGAACCCTTTGTATGTGAATGAACGACCTAAAGTAGCCAGAAAGTGCAAAACCATTGGTTTTCCATGATCTTTGAATCATGACACATGGCCATGTATGACCTCATACGTGCCTATGTGTCCTTAGTTTAAAATAGAAAATTATGCATTCTACGTGCGCTCGTTTTGAGGAAAGTCATACATGACCGTGTGGTATGAGACACACACCCGTGTATAACTTTCCAAAAATAGACATTGTGTGTAAAAAATGGCACATAGGGGTGTACTCTAGGCACCCACATGTTTAGCCATTGAAAAGACCATTTTACCCTTAGTTCAAGTACATTGAAGAAGAAGAAAAAAAAGTAAGAATAAGAGACTTTAGTAAAGGAAAACAAGCTAGATAAAATCAGAAAGAATGTTTGACTATGTAAAAAATGACACGAGATCCCGATGGAGTTAGATCTTGTTTGAACATTAGAAAGGTTAAGGAAAGTGATTCACATTCAATTAGCCACCAATTGTGTACATAAGTGGTAAGATTTGTGAAAACAATAGGGTTGGATACCCATAAGATGTATCATGCACTCGATGTCAAGGTGCATAGCCACTTAGTTCATTTTAAGTGTATATGGTAAGAATAATGGCTCTTCAAATATTTTCTTACGTGGTCCTATATGTACCCATGATATGGGGTCATCCTAAGATGATTTAACTAATAGTTTCGATTAGCTTATGTGTTGAGGGAAGAAATTGTTACCAATTTTTTTCTCACATGACCAGGGTGTCCTAATTAACTAGTCCAGTAGGTCGTATAGCATATGTTTAAGACACGACAAATAGTGACATGCAAGGTGTCTTATGTTTTCATTAGGGCATTATATATGTTGATTCTAACATAGGCCTTATTAATCTTGGTAGATGGCCTATGTCAGGGCACAAAGGTGTCGAGTTATGACAACATCTAAATTTGCAAATGGAACACTAGGTTTATCAGTTTATGAGTATTCAGGGTGCCAAGAGGTCATCAACTTATTGAGTATTTTCATTTACACATTTTTTCTTTTTTGTTGTCTTACAAGTAGTGATGAGTAGTGAGACATACAAGGGAGCCAACGGTCCAGTGAGTAGCTACACAAAGGTGAGGCATAATTATAATTTTTAGATTTTCTTTCCATTATATACTTTTTAATCATTTCGATTACATATCATGAGTTGTTAGACACATTAACTAAGATGGTTCAGCTTTCCGATATTCCTTTAATTTATGAAGTTTATTGAATGATGTATTTTAGTATTTATTCTCATTACACCTTTTTGCACACTTGAGTTTATATGATCATGCATTAAATTACAAGATTTTAAATTAAGTAGTCCAGTTATACATGTCTCTTTAGGCCATATTTTGGGTAAGGATATGAAACTGGAGAAAGGTGTTACAATTTTCAAATCGAAAACCATATTTCTTTTCAAACTGAACTAGACCATAAACCATATTTGTTTAATTTGTATATATATATATATATATATATATATATATATATATATATATATATATATATATAACTATATTTGATAAAAAAATTTAATAAACAATTAGGTGTACAATTTGTTTTTTATATTTATTTTGTTATTTTCTTTAAACGTATATTATGTATATTTAATATTTATTTTATATGTCTATATTATATTTCAAAAAATTATAATTCAATTAATTCTATTAAATTTTATGCATATATATATTAATTTAAATTATTCAAATCATGACAGTTGAATCATGTATCAAAAATTGAATTTTTCATATCATGTATTGTATATTGTATGGTATGATACACCTTTTAAAAAATAAAATAATAAAAAATTATAGTTGATATGTCATTTTTTTTAGAAAATATCACAAACACCCTAACATTTGAAAATTTTTCATAAACACCCATGCTGCACTATCATTTTTTTTAAAAAGTGTATCAATTTTATTAGTTATATGTATCTTATCTTAAAATATGTTTACTGTATTATATTAATTTGATACATCTTATGATATATATGGTTTTTCGCATGTATCGTATCGTATCAGGTATCATAGGATATTGATAACTATGATTTAAATTATAATCCAAACCGTACCAAATTATATATATTTTTTAGTTTGGTTTGGTTTGGTTTGAAACTTAAAATAATTTGGTTTGGTTTAAAAAATTTTCAAATCGCTTTTTCAATTTGGTTTAAAAAACTCTCAAAGTGAATCATGCACACCCCTCACCTTAATGTTTATTAACGACTTAGTTTCTTTTTTTTCTAATTTTGTTAATTATTATTTTTCTTTAAAATATTTTGATTATGAAAAAACTTAATATGTTATAAATTAAAAAATGTGTAAGCAATTGAAACAACTTTACTTTGTAGACTCAATTGACCAAAAATGGGTGCAATATAAACACTGAAGAGATATCTTGTAGAAACAAATAAAAGTTCTTATTTGTATCTACAAGGTCTCTCTTACATTATTTACATTGCACTCATTCTTGGTCAATTGAGTCTACAAAACTAAAGTCACCTTAATTATTTGAATGTATTTTTTATTTAGAACGTATTAAGTTTTTTCATTATCAAAATATTCTAAAGAAAAATAATAATTAACAAAATTGAAAAAACTAAATAGAAACTAAATAGTTAATAAACATTAAGGGAATTATTGGCAATAGTAGGTACAATAAAAATACAAGACAGAACACTATCTGATGACTATATACGTGAGTTACTCAATTATTCTTATTAGTGGAATGTATGAGCAACTATCTTAGATCTCGAACATTGAGTAAGCGAAGAAAACATAATTAGAGAAGGTAAATCCTAATACAATTTCATCGATAAAATGAAGAGTTTCCTCTAATTAGAATACAATAATTAATATTAGAAAATGATTTTATATTATTTAAAAATATATACAAAATGTAATTTGAATGATTGACCTATAATTTATGATATTTGACTATATTAATTTGAAAAAAATATGAATTATTAAAGCTTAATAATTATTATTTTTTGAAAATTAATTTTTTTGATATAATTACCCGGTCAGCTTGCTGCAAGGCCCAAGGGCTAACTCGGTAAGACCTTTACACAACCTTGCCCTATATACATAAGGTCATATTATAGGCCTGAACTATTTTTTGAGCCAACCATACCTGCCACTGTATGGGTCTTGACTAGCATAATCCACAAGCACGGTAGGCTGCACCCACTCTAGTATCAAGTGTTAACCAGTGCTTTTTTGAGAAAACTTTTCAATAAAAGGTAGTAACACCAAACGAATTCGACAAGCTATAAAAATGCATTAATACTTTTACTAATTATGGGTTCAACTTCAAATGCAAAAAGTTTTGAATGTATACGTTAACTTTTCCTGTGATAAGAAAAAAAAAAATCTTCAAATCACCTGATTTAGAAGCCAAAATTCCTAAAGTTGTCTCCCTTGTCTTCAAAAATAAAATTTAAAATTAGCAAAAATTGCAACTAAATGAAGGGGCAGACTCAACCCAGTAGCTAAGCAGACAGCTGTTAAGTAAGCCTCCAAGTTACTGAAGCTATATATTGATTCACTCTCGCTGAGCCGCATTACAAAAAATCAACACAAATTTTCATGGTCTTTACCAGAGTTGTTAACACACCCGCAAATGCCACATGTAATTTTCTGGTTGTTCAAATTTCAAACATGTTTTTTATCCAAATTAGCTGCAGCCACACGTTGTCGTTTCTTCCAATCTGGAACTCTACCTGGGAATGCCCACATCAAAACTTTTTCCCATGAATAGCAACTCAAAAACATGAGAGAAGCCCAAATCACAAGTTTATCCCTCAATCCCCGTGGCAATGGCACCAACTTAAAACAATCATTTAAGTCCCTAAATACGTCAGATGTAATGACTGTGAAGAAACCCACGGAGGTGATCAAAGGATACAAAAATGGTTTGTTTTCAGAGATGCTCTGGTTGGAAGGACGACCCATGTAGTTTACAGCAAAAGTGGCCACCTGGAGCATCATGCTTACCTTGTATGAAACCGACCGTATTCACAAGATTGCGATAAAAATCTGAGTCTGGTTCAATGCATTCATCCGGCATGTAGTTCTCTGCCTCTTTCACACAAGACATCAGGAAAAGCAAGTGAATTGCAAACTGTCCCATGAGCGAAAGGAAAACATATAGGCAGAATATATTAGGATGCGGCCGTGCAGCTGACAGAGTAGGAAGAGGCCGGGCATGTGATATGAAGAGGAAAAAGGCAGCTGTAAAGATATCACTGATTGTAACCTGGACATCCCCAAGCTTAACACCATCCAAATACATAACACTCAACACATATGCTGTAGCAAGGCAATTTAGGCCAAGTATTTTGAACATCTAAAGGGCTGTCACAAGAGCTCTGCGTCCCTGACGAATTATGTCTATTGTTGGTGCAACTGATGCATGCTTTGCTGTAAATGGTGATGCCATAGAGGCATCCCAAAGCTTGACAATAGGAGCAGAATGACTATCACCCTCAGTCATCTCATCAATCTGCATCTTCATCTTCTGTCGTTGCATCTCAACAGCCGCCTGATGGCGGTTACCAAAAGTGTGGCTGGTGGAAGAGCCTTCTTCATTCTGAGTGATAGGTTTGCCGGCAGCATCTGATGCAGACTTAGATTTCTTTGATTTACCTGACTTTGTCTTTTCTTCTTTAGATGTTCCTGATGATGAGGCTTTGTTTTGAGTTAGAGGCAAGGCATTCAAGAAAGCAACCAACATGTGCTTGAACAAAGAAAGTGTTAGATGTCTACTGCTGCAATCTCGTAGGACAGCAAAGCAAAAAAGTCAACACCACAAGTCTCTGATCATCATGCCCAGAAACAACACAAGAGAATGCGCTCTGTACCACAATATTGACACGTTCCATTTCAATTTCATCAGAAACAATCAGAGAAAGATCCTGTCTGAGCTTTCTTTTATCTTCTCTTCTTAATAGTATGCAGTAAAAATTTAATAACAAGCTTACTAGTCCTAGACCTAAACAAGGCTGATTCAAATAAATACAGAACATTTTGAGAGAGGAGGGGAGGGAGGCGTGTAAAGAAGCAGCTATAATTAACAGATTGGCCAAGAGTCATCTCTGAATAAAAATGTTACTCAAATGTTCACAGAACATGGCATGGGCGCATGTACCACAAGACAGCTCTAGACAAAAAGAAAATATTACTCTAGGTAGAGCAGAATGGTGCAGAAATACTTCACCTTACCCTCAACTGATAATTCAGCTTTGTACGAGATATTTTTTTAAAAATATTCCTATGAGATATGCCGACGATTAGGTTAGAAACTTACCTGGCAATGAAGTGATATTTTACTAGATTCGGAAGGAAAAGCAAATTTATCTTTGATTTCGGTAACTATAAATCCATGGCATTTCAAAAGATAGACCAATAAACTGAAACACAGCACTCATAGCAATGGACTTATCAGAGTTGACATATACAGACATTAACACATAAATTTACATCTTCAAATCAACAGTACCTGCTTCAGCGCCCCAACGTCATTACTACCATCCCCACACTTTAATGTCATCATTCCCACCGTTTTAAAAGTAGTCAAAATTAGTTCTTTTTGCTCAGGAGCAACTCTCGCAAAAACCTGTACAATTATAGTATACATTCTACCCAAATGAAACTATCGTCGTAAATATATTTTAACAGATAGCATCATTATAAAACCTTCATGTAAGGAATGACTCGTAGAACAGCAGAAGTCTGTTGTAACATTTCAATGCAGTCGCCTCCAATACAGAGATCATGAGTCTCTGATAAAGCTTCAACCTCTTTCTTACTGGAAGCAAATTGAGTACATTATCACTTTCCTCGGTTGATATATGAAAGCTATTTCAATTATACTTTAATATAAAAAGCTTTAAAATAAATTTATATAAATAAGTTCATTAGTAAATAAACATAAGTATAAAAGTCATGGTTAATTAGATAATTAATATTAACACTATACATACTTACATAGTTTCTTTTAGCATAAAACTATCATTGTAAGGTACCCTAAATGAACTCGTTCAACATTGTGATAGACAAACCCCGTATGCGTCTAACAAGTGTATTAAATAACTCTGCAATATTAATTGTCATCATGTTATACTTGTTACTTAGAAAATATGTCTTCTCTATTGCTAATACCCCACCTCACATAGCTAATCCTCTACTTTAAGATGCACTTTATCAATAAATCTCATCATGACCTCAAAATTTGTCTTTGTATGGCCTTCACTACTTTCCAGTATAAACAAGGGACCTGTGAGCTACGATTGTATTTTGATCGCATATTACAAAAAAGATGATGACAATAATATTCATGGTGTACATTTGGAAATACCTTAGCTATTGTAGAGTATATAACATAATATTGATCTAAGATTATTGCCAACTCAGGTATTTCACTGATGCAATTTTTAAGCTTTGTCAAAAAACGATACAATGTTGGATGATCTTCCTTTTTTCCTGTGCCAAAAGCTATTAGGTAGATATGGTTATTACCATCCAAGGCCATGACAAGAAATAAATGTCAAGGATATTGACCATTGAAGAAAACTACGTTAATGCAAATAACCAATCGAAAATATTATTGAAATGCACGGATGGAACAACCCAATGTCATGAAAAAGTACTGAAAATGATACTCCTCTACTGTTTGTATATGAGTCATGGTATCTGAATTAGCATGCTCTAAATTGTAGCAATAATTTGATAAAAACATAAATAACTCTTCTAGTAAGGCCCTTAATAATTGTATTACCTAATTATTTGTCTGTCAAGCTTATGAATATGATTTATTAATTTTATACCTATAGGAGATTCGATAATAATTTTTTTAGGTCAATAAATACGATTAATCAACATGAACTTCAACTTTATTAATTAACCAAAAGCTTTAACCCCAACTTACCTATGTATGATTTTATTTGATCTCTTGAACATATGTGTGTGAGATTTATAGAATAGATTTGAAATAAGTCACTAGGTTTTATCCTTCTTTCTGATAAATACCATTTGCATTTCTCATCAATGCACTTGATCTTCCATTTCTCCATTTCTAACTTGGGCACTTTGTATTGAAACCCTTTCTCCAATGCAAATTAAGTTATTGCATCTTTTAAGTGTTTTTTATCCTTAAAAATGTCACTAATTTTTATAACATTTTCCTTTGCACTGATCATGCACCATTAGATGTTGTTGAGGGGTGTGGAGGAAAATTGGG
Source organism: Mangifera indica (assembly GCF_011075055.1). Classification (NCBI taxonomy): domain Eukaryota; kingdom Viridiplantae; phylum Streptophyta; class Magnoliopsida; order Sapindales; family Anacardiaceae; genus Mangifera; species Mangifera indica. Next base: position 6,435,033 of record NC_058152.1, read on the forward strand.
TAGTCACTGAAATGGATCAATGGGGATATTATCAACAAATAGGCTAACATAATTCCTGCCACTTTGAAAAGGATCTTTAAGCTGGAGACTACTAATATCATAATTAATAGGTGATGTATCCTCTCGGTCCAGCTCATTAAGAGGAACATAAACTATTTCATTCCCATCAAAATCACCCTAATCTGATACATTCTCTTTGCCTCTATAAACCCATTCTGCAACAATATAGAATGTATCATTATGAAAATTAGTCAAGTCTTCTCCATCAGATTCTTTTTCAAATTCACTATCATTATTATCACTTATTTCTTCTATTCCTTGTATTTCAATGGTGGTACATGTAATAAAAACTAGAATATATTCTAGGAAGTATTTTGACATGTCAATAAGACCCTCTATATCTTCATCATTTTTTATTTTTAGCTTGATATGTTTTGGTTTCATGCATAGCTAAATATTGTTCCAGATCAAATCAATACCACATTTTTACTCAATAACTAAATAGATCCCTTAAGTATTATTTTGGGTGGAATTTTAACCATTATTTTATAACCTCCAATGTATTTCATTATATTCTAATTACGTTGAATCCATTTTCATCAAAATGAACAACAATATAACCCACTATTTCAATAACCAATCCTATAATAAATAATATTAGTAAAAAGAAAAAACTATTTATCAGAAAAATCCACATTAATATTACCAATATCAAATAGTCCCCCTCTATTTTCTTACTATTTTTTAACGCCCTCAAATATTATCAAATATCAAAATGCCCTGTCTAATTCTCTTACATTTCAATTAACACTCTCCTACATTTTAGTTAACACCCACAAACATTGTCTGATATTAAAATATTTTTTTCATATGTTGCTTAATATCAAAATATCTTCTATATTTCTTTTACATTTCATTTAACCCCGTACATGTAATCAAAAATCAAAATACCGCTTATATTTTTTTAATATATACGAAATTGATATTTTTATAATATCTAAATGCCTTATCACTTTTGAAGTATTTCATTTAACATCCTTATATTTTGTCTAATTTTAAAATGCTTCTATATTTTTCTTACATTTTTTTAACCTTTTCATATATTATCAAAAATCAAAACGCCCCCTATATTTTTCTAACATACATGTATTTACATTCTTATACTATTGAAATGCCCCCTCAATCTTGGAGTGTTTCATTTAGCACTCTAATATTTTTGTTAATTTCAAAATGCCCTGATATTTATCTTATATTTTATTTAACATTCTTATAAATCGTTAGATATTGAAATACCTTTATATTTTCCTAATATTTTTTATTTAACATCCTTATATATTATCTATTATCAAATTACCCGTATATTTTTTTAATATTCATTTAACTTCTTCATAAATTATCAAATATCTAAATGCCCCCTATATCATTATAAAAATAAATATATGAACTTGATTTAATAGATAAATTAAGTTTTGAATTAAAATTTGTATAAATACCTTATTATTACGAATCGATTTTTTTAACTTAAACTTAAAAACACGAATTTTATTCTTTCTGAGTAAAATGTCAAATATTGAGTGAAAAATGAAAATTTAAATAGTATAAAGAATGTATAATAGTGAGAGTTTATATAAAAGTGGTAAAAAATATTATTAATATTTTTAAAAAAATTTAAGATGTTTTTATTTAAATCTTTAAAAATTAGCATTTTTCTTAACATTAAAAAAAAAAAAGAAAAATTTTTTTTGCTTAACTTATGTAAAGGACACTTAATTTAATTTCCCTTCAAAATTAAAAAAAGAAAGGAACGCAGATAAGAGAGGGATTTGGCTTGATTGAGTTCTCATGTGTCACTGTCTCCTCACACTGACTCTCACTCCCACGCTTGCTGCTTCGACTGCCTCCATTTTCTCTTCTATTTCCCGAAATATCGGAAAAAGAAACTAACGCCCAACGCAAATTATTATTCCTTTCAAAATTCAACCCACTCTTACCTACTTTCCTTCAATTTCATCCTTATTTTACCCTCTCAAATGACGATAATCAACACCCCCATCCCATCTCCATCTTCTTCTTCTACTTCCTCCACATTTCCTCCTCCTTGCTTCACTTCCCTATACCGCAGCTCCAGGTTTTTCTTCTAATTGATCTCTTCCATGTTGCACTGAGCTGGGTTTTTTCTTTATATTTTTAATTAGTTAAGAATTAATTTGTTTCGTTCAATTTCAATGCTGATAGGGTTTTGCCTCGGGTGCCTTGTACCACCCAAAGGATTTGCCTTACCTCTAGTCTTCCAACAACAACTAATAATGTAGTTTCTAGATGCTTCTCTTCTTCTGTGGGAGTAGAAGCGTTAGTTACGTCCAAATCTGAGGATGTTACTGCGCCTCCTCGCATTGGTGATGACAAAATCGGCGTTTTGTTGCTCAATCTTGGAGGTCCTGAAACTCTCGAAGACGTCCAGCCTTTTCTGTTTAACCTTTTCGCTGATCCGGTAGCATTAACATTATTTTTTCTGCGGAAGTTTAACATTTTTGGTTAATGTTTTATTTAGAAATTTTGGTTAGGAATGTAGGGCGTGAGTGTTAAAATTTTAGTGTTCGTGAGTTATGCAGAGTCTATAATCTTTCTAATATTGTAAATAAGACCCAGTGTCCTGAAGTTGTTTCTATCAAAGTGGTGCAGCATGTCTTTTTTTAGTATCTTCCAGATAAAAAATGTTTTGCTTAAACATAATATCAATGTATATGTGGGTTAGCAGTTGAGACCTTGATACATACTCCAAACAAAAATGTGATGGTATAGAAGTCAACATATTTTGGTCTCCACCTTTTAGTATTCTTTATGTTTAACTTAAGAGAAATTTTCATGAAGCATTAGTTTCATCAATACTGAGTTTTCTCACATTATTGTAGTCTTTATACTAATTTCATTGGAGCAGGATATTATTCGACTACCAAGGCTGTTTCGTTTTCTTCAAAAGCCATTGGCACAATTCATATCGGTTGTCAGGGCACCCAAGAGCAAAGAAGGGTATGCATCGATCGGTGGTGGCTCTCCATTGCGGCAAATAACTGATACACAGGCATGCCCCTTTTATTGAATGAGCTGTATTTTCATCATAACTTGAATGTTTTATTATTTGATTTCTAGATTTTGATCAGTTTTGATTCATATACATGACTATGGATTAGAAAACGTAGTTGTTTTCGTTCATTGGATTGCTAAATATCAAAATTAGAAAAAGTAGATGACTGTTTCAAAAATTTCAGATAGTGCCTCTGTTTCAAGAAACTGATAACTGTTGGGATTGAAGCTTTGTTAAGTTGCTTTAAAAATATTGGGGAAGAATTTAGTTGAGACACTGTGTTATTGACTGTTAACTGGGAAATTTTTCATTGCTAGAGTAGCACACATTCCATACAAAGCTTCCCTGTGGGTATGCTGTCATTTTTGCATGTTTTTCTGTCTTGTAATTGTCCTTTCATCGGCTATCCTTTTCTTTGTTCAGGCAGAAGAGTTGAGAAAGTCCCTTTGGGAGAAGAATGTGCCAGCAAAGGTGTATGTTGGTATGCGTTATTGGCATCCATTTACCGAAGAAGCTATCGAACAGGTATCTTTCATCTTTATGTATTTTCCTTTGAATTTTTTTGTTAGTTTTTGATCTTTACAGCACTTCACTTCAGATCTCATTTACCTGTCATTCTACTGCCACTTGTGGGTTTGATGATGATGATTATTATTATTTTTTGTTTTTCTTTTTCATTGGTAAAGATTTGTGAAGAGTGGGTAACTACTAGCTGGTATTATATTGATTGTACATTAATATAGCTTGTTAATGCAATATCGCCTGTTAAAAAATATTCTTGGCAAACAATGATGGGGAAATTTGATAACAATTTTTGCTTTTTCCATTGCTTTCCTTTAGCATTTTTAATTGACTTCTAATTTGCGGTTTACAAAGTCTTTTTTAATTAATGAAGTCTGCAATTACTGCCCTTTATTGTTGTTCTTAGGCTATGAATCTAAATGTGTAGATTCAATGCCATTTGGGTTAACTTGACTGTTTAAAATTAGTTCTCCCCTTATAATTATGTCACCTTATTTTATCAATTATTATGCTTTATTTGTGCTTTTACCAATTCATAAATTTCCTGGATAGAACTGAGTTTTTGTGTTGATATTCAAGCTTTTTGTCTTTATTATAAAAAATAAAATTAAAAAAAATCAAGTTTTCAGTCTAAGCTGCAGGTAAATTTTGTACAAAATTTAATTTTATAACCAAGCTGCTGATTGTTCTTTAAATTTATTTTTAGATTAAAAGAGATGGAATTACAAAGCTTGTTGTGCTTCCTCTTTATCCGCAATTCTCAATATCAACTAGTGGTTCAAGCCTTCGACTCTTGGAGAGTATATTCCGGTGATGAATTTGACAAGTCATTAGCATTTAATAATAATATAACAATATGATTAACTAAATTTTTGAATAAATTAAGGATTTGTTGTACAGGGAGGATGAGTATCTAGTTAACATGCAACACACAGTTATACCTTCTTGGTATCAGCGCGAGGGATACATCAAGGCCATGGCAAATTTGATTGAGAAAGAATTAGAAAACTTTGACAACCCTGAGAAGGTTCATTCATTGGATAGATCCATCTTTCTCTCTCTGTCTATATAATTTATGATGATCAGTCTGGTTTTTTGATGTTCATAATTTGTACTATATACATGGTATATGGCAGATATAAGTTAGTTGTGTTACTGGATGAGATTTTAAAGTGAATTCCCAATGCATTTATTACACATATATAATGAAACAGAAGTAAAGTCGTCTGTTGAAGTTTTCATGAGATCATCCATGCAGCTTCCTCCTAAATTTGGGGAATTGGCATGGAAAGTATTGGGATTCACTGCTGTTCCATCAATTTGTCTTGAGTTACTGGGTTCACTTCATCTTGCAGACCATTTCATTATAGGATTTTTGTGCTGTGAAATTCATTATCTGTTTAATGTTGTCACAGTATTGATACCGAGAAAAATGTCGTTGGTAATCTTGGTAATGTAATTGTGAAGTGCTAAAAGTTTGGCTGGAAAACTTACCTGTTGGACAGGTTGACTGATAGCATAGACATATTTAATTTTGCACTGTTCCCTTTACCTTGATTTACATATTCTTTCTATGTAGAAGAATCCCGAGTTAAAAGAAGTATGATTTGTATGCCGTCATGTCAGTTTCTATGTTGGGTTAAAGTTTCTACGGCATACTTTTGCTTCAAACTGAAGATGAAAAATTGAGTTGAGCTTATATCAACTGTGTAGTAAGTTAATGGGATAGTATCTTTTTCAGTTTTCAAGCCTTGATCTGCTTAAGCTTAAGCACGATATGCATATTGATTTATCATCAGTAGAACCTTCAGATCTCAAGCAGCTGAGCTATTATGAAAGGAACTTTTATACCAGGCTTAAAACTGCTAAGACCAGCACTAAAAGGCTAGGTTTTTACATATTGACTTAATTTGGATAGTTTCTAGGAGGAACCATCTGGAGCTGTTAAGCTGAAAAACGTGGAAATAAAATTAAAAAAGCAAAGAAATTATTAGAGATCTTAATTTAGGTCATTTACATATTGTTAATTCAGGATGAACTTGAAGCTGACTGGTAGCATATAGAATATGCACTTATTCAACCCCACAAAGCTTTTGTAATCCTATTTTGCTATCATGCTCATCCTTATTGAATTGACTCTAAGATGCCAGGTTGTATTACATCTTATTTTACAAATATAGCAAGGTTTGGGAATTTTTTAGAGATTTACTAAGTTTATTATATCTTTTCTTCTTAGCTATTTTGAGCTTTGGGAATGTTTTCAGAGATTCCGTCCCTATATTCAAGTAATTTGTTTTATGAGAAAACAACCTTCAAGGTTTTTTTTTTTGTTGTCAAGTACCTTATATGACCCATCTTTACTCAGCATTTGGTGGAACAAATTTGAGTCTATCACGTTCAACAAAACTTTCACATCCTTAGCTCTTCTGGTCTTTTTCCATGCTATCTATATTTTGCGTATACAATTTTTTGTTACTTTCTACATCTGCTTCGGAAAAGGTGTTTTGTAACTTTGTGTTTGAGGTTTGGAATTGTAGACCTTCTAGGACTCCAATTATAGAAGCACTCCTCAATTTGCTATAAACCTTCATTTTAAGTTAAGCTAGTGGCTGCTGCTTTGACGACTGAGTTCTATTCCTGCTTTAAGTTGGCATGTATGACTGTTGGGATTTGAACTTGGTTGCTGTGCATAGTGTTAAATATTTGTGACCAGTCATTAACCTTTGAATGTGCTAAATATCTTCGATAGTGTTTTAGGGATAATGTTTGTTCAATAACTTTCTTACTCTACTCTGTCTGGAACTTACCTTTCTTTTTGGTCTAAAATATGAGCAAAAGTGAGTATGACATAGTGCTCCTTGTTTTCCTCCTTACATTAGCCCTGTAAATGTTTGCTTCAATTCATGACCTCTTACTGTGGTCAATTGAAGAACCCCTGTGATGTCACTATGTCTGGAAGTCATCAGCTAATATTTTTTTAATGACAGTAATATATTGTTTCACTTGAATAAAGATCTGTGATTATCAATTCCTTTGTTGCTTTGGAAGCACCTCTTTATTGTACATCTAAGTGTTAAGATTTTGAAATAAGCTTAATTAGATTTGTACATTGTTCTTTTATGTTTGTAAGCACACTCATGATAGAATGTTTATAGGTTATGATATTTTTTAGTGCACATGGTGTCCCACTTGCATATGTGGAAGAGGCTGGTGATCCTTACAAGGCCGAGATGGAGGAATGTGTGGATCTAATAATGGAAGAGTTAGAAAAGAGAAAGATAACCAATCGATACACTCTAGCATATCAGGTAATATTTTGTTAGATACACTTGAAATTCTTATCAACCTTATTAATTTTTTTTCCAAGTTGTCTATTGTGTATATTTCATTTACTATCATTGCAGTCTGTTGATGGTTAACAAAATGTTTTACAGAGTAGAGTTGGGCCTGTGGAGTGGTTGAGACCCTATACCGATGAAACAATCATTGAGTTAGGAAAAAAAGGAGTGAAAAATCTTTTGGCTGTCCCTATTAGGTAATGCTATTGCAGTTTTTATAACCGTAATACCTGGGGTATTAGTATATCTGCTGCATATGGATAAACTTTTAGTTGCTCACCCTTACTTTATGATTAAAATTTATGTTTTTGAACTGGAAATTCTTATCTTTTTGTATTTGATTTACAGTTTTGTCAGTGAGCATATTGAAACTTTAGAAGAAATTGATGTTGAGTACAAAGAGTTGGCTCTAGAGTCAGGTATAGAAAAATGGGGACGTGTCCCAGCATTAGGATGTGAACCGTCCTTCATTTCAGACTTGGCTGATGCTGTGATTGAGAGTCTTCCTTATGTTGGGGTTATGGCTGTTTCGAATCTTGAGGCTCGACAGGTAATCCTTATTGCTTTCACACGAAATTTCGTAATAACTAAAAAGTTCTGTGCTACTGCAGAGGTAAAGGATCTTACATATAAACCTGATTTCAGAAAGCCTTTAAATTAAAGAATAGCAAAATGGTTATTAATATATTTTGAGTAGTTGATATAACTTGTAATACCTATCTCCACCCATGCCTAGTCTTTTGTAATGGCAAAAATATAAGTATAAATCTTCAGGAGCATGGCATGCTTTATTTATGTTCTCAAAAGTTTGGTCCTTTCTAGCTTGTTGATGCGTGTAGAAGTAATGTGTTAGGATTACCTTAAATTATAATATTAATGGAAATAATAGAAATTAAATATTAGGATAATATTTGAATAATGGAATTAGGATGATAATAGAATTGGATAATCTTAGAATAATGAAAGATTAGGATAATTATTGAATTAATTGCATATAATTGAGGATTTAATATACTTTGAAATAGGAAAGGATATTATGATTTGAGAAGAATGAAAGGAGCAGTGATAGTAAGGAAAAAGGGAGACAAAAAAATGTTAGAGTTTTGGGTATTTTAGCCATAGAAAGCCTTAGGGTTGTTTAGGGAGGTTTCCAATGCCTTGAATAATTGGATTGGAGGCCCTGGTTCCTTGCGTTGTGTGTAATATCCTAATCCAATAGTTTAACTTATTGTTAAGATATTGTCCACTTTAAACACAGTCAATCATGGTTTTGCTTTTAGACTTTATAATCCAAAACGTGTTTTAACAGTTTAAAGAGCTTGCAGAGTATTTAACCAGTCATCATCTTAATATTTCCAAGCGATGTGAGATGCATACACATGTATAACATTTCTCCTGTGTTTTGTCAATGTGAGATTCATCGAAGGGTCTTACAATCACCCCCCTTACGGACTTATTGTCCTTATTGAGATTTGCCTCATCATTACTCAAGGGGACACGTAGAGTGACTTTGATACCATTTGTAATATCTTGGCTCAATGGCCCGACTCACTATCAAAATATTATTCACTTTGGACATACAGTTAATCATGGTTTTTCGTCTGAATTTTGCAACCCAAAACGTCTCCTATAAGGCTTGCATGAACTTCATGATCTAGTTCATGACATTGGATCAACCATGCTCGAATCGTAACAAGTTCAAAGATGAACTTCATGATCTAGTTTACCCATAAGGCTTACATTTAAAGTGCATCATTCTCGATTTGCATTGTAGAATTCATTACAATTTTGTATTATAAAGGTATGCAACCATATTGGAGTAACTCATATGATTTGATTATGATTAATATTCCATTTTACAAGATACACTTATAAACATCACTGTCTATTCAATCAGTGAGTTCATACTTTTATAAATTAAAAAAAGTATTCACATTTATTTCGAGAATTCAAGAATATTTCTTAATTATTGTCCATTGACATCAGTTTGTACAAGATTGATATCTTCTGTAAGTGCTTTAAGCAAATGAGATATCAATATGAGTGTATAACATAATGTACACCATAAATCTAACAACGAACGCTAATAGCATTTAATCATCTTTGTTTCTCACTTCTTGTGTTTCACAATTTAGTCCCCAAGAAAGTCATGTATTATGTGACTTTGTGAGAAATCATTTTAGATTTTTTCATGTTGAATTTTTCAACATCTTGTCTAGGTATACATTTTGAGTTAAAATTCAATATTCTATACGATGACAACAATATATCATACTAGGAGGATATAAATTACCTTTACAGAGTCCTTCATGAAAAACTAGTTGGATAACTAAGTATTTTTACCGTATGCAAGTACGATATCCTATTATAAACATACATGATTAGAAATATCATTGTGCTCCCACTATATTTTTGTGAACACAAGATTCAAATTAATTTCGATTAAATCAAAAGCTTATATGGTTTTCTCTAAATGAACAAGTGATGATCAATAGGTGTGAACGACCACACGATTTAAATGGAATTGTTCTAGAATTTCAGAGGTGTGAATGACCACACGAACGAGTGATGATCGAGTTGGCTACTGAGTAAATGTCTGCTTGGTATCGATCGTTCACTATTGACTACTGATCGTTTAGAAGTCAATTTTTTCTTTTTTTATATTTTGTCCAATTTGTAATACTTTAACACAATCTTTAGACTTGTTAGCATTTATAACTTACGTTTTTTTCATCATTAAAATGCCTAGGGGTTCAATAATTTTTCCTTTTTGATTGTGACAAAAAACTAAGTTACAATCGAATTTTTTTGAAGTCAAAACTAAAAAATGCATTATTTATCTCCCTCTTTCTAAAGGCCTATAAACTCCCCATTTCTTTAACATTCATTTACCAGTATTTACCATTAACAATTTTAGAAAAAAAAAATTGGACCTAGTTTACCTTGTTTTATCTCTTTCCCTTTTTTTGTTAACAATAAAAAAGTTAATGCTGAGATATAAATTAATGTCCAATCAAGACAAGTGTAAGAAATTCAAAGCATAAGCAAACTTCAACAAACATGTGTAGGGTTCCAAATATCCATAAAAGTTCAGAAAAACAAAATATCCATCAAAGTTTAACATCCAACAAAGTTCAAACATAAACCAAAACATAACAACATGTTAGTCATCAAAGTTTAGACAAAATTTGACTACAAGCATGTTAGTCATGAGAGAGATGATGATGTGCCTCAAAATCATCTGCAAGTAAAAGACGAATGAGCTAATGCAAGATCATTTATATTTCTCCATCCAGTCCCTAAGCTCTTGCTAAAGACAAGCTTGCTCCTCCATGAGCTGATCTTGCCTTTGTAAAATTTGATATTGCCGCTAGTAAATCTCTTCTTGCCTTTAATGAGAGGTTGAGTGACAAGTGTTCAAAGTAGTAACCATACTACTCAAACCATTTAACCTCTTATCATACCCATGACACTGTATATGAATCTCATCCATGTTGAGTTGAAGTGCTTGAAAACCTTCACTCATAAAACTCATCATGTTGGTGAGTTGGCCTTGAATAGTATCCTCATTATCATCATCCAATCTTGGCCTCTTTTTGGGTCTAGAACTAGATTCTGGAATATCACTTGCTTAAACTTGAGGAACCTCAAATTGGTCTTCATTTTCTTTTGCCAAAATAGGTGGAGGTTTTTCATTCTGAGCTTTTTCTTCTTCTTATTCTATAAACCTGTACCCTCCTTGCCAATTTGGTTCATTCATTTTCATCCTCATAAGCAATTGAGTTGTGAAGGGAAGATTGTCCTTGAAAGGTTTCCTATGATGGGCTTCTTCTTCACTTAAATCAAATCCCAAGTTTTGAGCAATAAAGAGATTAGCATCCCAAATTGAATCTAATGTTCCTCATGTCTCATAGAGTATATTCGATTGATTAACCATCTAGCTTTGTCGATCCGAGTGTTATTCACACCATAATACATTAAAATCATATCTTGAATAGTAACTTGTCCATAGGGCTGGACTCAAAGCAAGCTTTTTTAGGCTCAAAATGAGCTTTGTTTGAACGAGCGTGAACACAAATATGAGATAATGAGCTCAAGCCCGAATACAAGCTTGGGAGTACAAACGAAAGCAAGCCCAAGTTGAAACTTGAACAAGTGTCTTGCTTAATTTGCGAGTCGAGCACGATTTGGTTTTGTTAATAAATAAACTTTGAAACAACATCATACAACCAAGCCAGATGAGCTTGAGATGCGAGCCTGAAACCAATTAGAGTGAACTTGAGCCTAAACACATGATCTGAGCTAAGTGCAAGTCGATCATGAACACTAAAATTATAAAGCGAGTTGAACACGGACACGTGTTCAACAAGCTCAGTTAGCCCAAGCCTTGACTCACTAAAAACGAGTTCAGCCTTGTTTGGACTTGGCTCGGCTCGGTTCGGTTCTGTTCGGCTCAACTCCAACCCTACTTTTCCATTTGACCTATTTCGAGCATTTAGAGTGTAAGAAATGATCCTATGTAGCATTTTCATAATTGGGCTCCCCATCTTTGATGATTTTGATGTACGTGAATCATACTCTTTATGTCCACTCAAATCTATCCATGCTCTATTTGACCCAAACTCAGAAGGTGCATTCAAAATACCCTCACAATTACAATCAAGCCCTTCAGCTAACAACTTTAGGATCACCTTACACTCTTTCTCTCAATATAAACTCCATTGTATAATCTACAATGTTGTTTCACCATCTATAGCTATTCTTAATGAACTATAAAACTCATAGACTCAGATCACATAAACATCCTCCTCATGAAAAACAATCTCTCCCAACGCATTCGCCTAATGATTTCTAACAATTTATCAACAATATTTGTTTCAAGTAGTGTAGGCAAAAATAGGCACCTTTCGATACTATCTGATCTGTGGTGAATAGTTTCCAAGGTTACCTCTTAGGCATCATCCTAGACTTAGATGTTCATAGTGAGACGGCAGACGATGGTTGGAGAAGGCGTTTTTGGTCTTTGGAGGCATTTTTTCTTGTATTTAGCAACTTAGTAAAGGAATTTAGTAGGAGCAGCTAGGGCTGGATTCGAGCAGAGCCGAGCCTGAGCTCGAGCTCGAGCTCGGCTCGGTTCATATATGGGTGGCTCGAGTTCGAGCTCGAGCTCGGCTAAAGCCTGCTCGTTTCGGGCTTGAATTCGGTTCGACTCGTTTTTCGTTATCAAAACGACATCGTTTTTAATATATATTGGTCAAAACGACGTCGTTTTGTATCAAAAATTTTAATTAAAAAATCTGACGAGTAGTTAATTCACAATACTTGAGCAGGGAGAAGAAGATTTAGATGGAAAAAGGTGATAATAGGGGATAAAATGTCGGATTAGGGTTTTATGAAAAATTGAAAGTGATGATCTAGATTAATTTTTTTGTTTATAAAGTTGCAGGAACGATCGGTACTAATGCAATTTTTTAATATTTTTGAAATAACGCGTGGTGGAATGATCGTTACTTCATTAGTAATGATCTGTACATATGCAAAGTGTCTAAAAGTTTTGAATATCCGGTTGACCTACAAGCATGAATGAACGATACTTAACATGAATGTTCATTCATGACATAATATCCAGATTTTTGAAAGTTTTATGTAATTTTACGAAGATCAAAACAACTTAAGACATAAATCTTAGATATTTTGACCAATTTAAGGACATTCAATGTGATTCGAATTTCAATCAATTTTAAACACAAGTTTAAATTGTTTCGATTCGAATCCACATTACGTGTTTATGCAAATATAAGTGTAAAAGCATTCAAAATCAGTCACATCTATTCATATCTCATGCAATTTACATATAATATGCATGTATACCAGAAAGTATATGCATGTATACCAGAAAGTCAATCAAAATAGCAGACAATATAATCACAAACAAGAATCATAGTATTGAAAACATTATGCACTTGGTTTGCATTGAACATGCTAAATTTTCTTCGAATGAAGCTAAATCGATCATTATCAAGAAGCTTAGTAAAAATATCAACAAGTTCATTAGTAGTATCAATAGTTTCAATTTTAATATCACCCTTGCTAATATGATCACGCAAAAAATGGTGCCTAATGTCTATATGCTTAGTTCTAGAGTGCAAGATATGATTTTTAGAAAGTTGGATGACACTTGTATTATTACAAAAGATTAAAATTTTTTTCATTTTAAAACCAAAATCTATTAATTGTTGTCTCATCCATAAAAGTTGTGCATAACAACTAATCACGGAAACGTATTCGACTTCTGTAGTAGAAGTTGCCATCGAGTTTTGTTTCCTTGAAACCATGAAACCAACATATTTCCTAAAAATTAACAAGGGTCACTTGTGCTCTTTTTATCAATCCTACACATCCAAAATTGACATTCGAAAATGCCTTTAATTTGAATAAAAATCCCTTGAGGATGCCACAAATCAATGTTCGAGGTGCACTTAAGGTATCTCAAAATTCTTTTCACAACAATTAAGTGTGATTATGTGGATTTGCTTGAAATCTAGCATATATGCAAACACTAAACATTATATTGGGTCTAGATGCTGTTGAATATAATAATGAACCTATCATGCTTGTATATACTTTTATATCAACACTTTTACCTCTCTCATCCACATCTAGCTTGATTAAAGTGCTTATGGGAGGGGGTTACTCCTTTGCATCACACATTTTGAATCTTTTAAGGAGATCTTTCATGTATTTCGATTAGTTGAGCAAAATTTCCTCTTTGAGTTGTTTGATTTGAAGACCAAAGAAGTAGTTGAACTTTTCCATCATTTTCATTTTAACTTCTCCCTACATCGTCTTAGAAAATTCTCTACATAGAGATTCATTAGTAGCACTAAGGATAATATCATCTATATAAATTTGCACTATTAAAATATTATTTTTATGCTTTTTAATATGTAAGGTGGATTCCACCCTTCCTTTTGTAAAGTCATTTTCAATAAGAAAATTGCTTAATCTTTCATTCCAAACTCTATAGGCTTACTTTTAACTGTGAAGAGCTTTTGTAAGTTTGAAAACATGGTTTGAAAATACATGATTTTCAAAACTAGGAGGTTGTTTAACATATATCTGCTCTTGTATAAAACCATTTAGAAAAACACTTTTGACATCTATTTGAAATAATTTAAAATCTAAATAGCGTGCATAAACAAGTAATATTCTAATAGCTTCTAATCTAGCTATGAGAGCATAAGTTTCATCGAAATTAATACCTTCCTTATGAGAGGAGCCTTGCGCAACTAGTCTAGCTTTGTTTCTTACAATACCATCAACTTCAACCATCTTGTTTCAGAATACCCATTTTGTGCCGATTTTAGGATGATCTATTGGCCTTGGAACTAGTTTCTAAACTTTGTTTCTCTCAAATTGATCCAATTCCTCATGCATAGCTAACATCCAACTCTTTATCTTCAAGGGTTTCTTTTACCTTGGGTTTCATTTGTGATAAAAATGCCACAAATTGGCATGTTTTCCTCAATGGAGCTCTTGTCCTTACTCCTTGGGTGGGTTCTCCAATTATCTTTCCTTCCTTCACTTCAGCCTTCATCCTTGGATATGCAGATTTTTGTTATGGTTCTTGAGGTTTTATGATTTCATCTTCTTGTTCCTTGACCTCAATTTAATTTGTAGGTCTTCCATAAGCTCAATAACTTCATCTTCATTTATATTCTCTACATACTTAGAAGATTCATCACATACCACATGTATAGATTCTTCAACTAAGAGAGTTCTCTTGTTGAAGACTTTATATGCTTTGGAGGAGATAATATATGAAAATTGTTTCATTCGACTTGTCATCAAGTTTTCCTAAGTTATCATTACTATTATTGAGCACAAAACATTTGCTTCAAAGAGATAAAGTATGCAATATTAGGTTTTTTTATTTTCCCCTTTGAACAACTTATATGGAGTTTTCTTGAGGATTGACTGAATCATGTTCCTATTTATGATGTAACATGATGTATTTTGGCAAGTTATGCTCACACAACATAGTCCAAGCTATTTCTACTAGTGTTCTATTTCTTGTCTCAACAACTTCGTTTTGCTGAGGAGTTTTAGGTGCCAAGAAATTGTGCTGAATGCCATGCTCAATGCAAAATGATTCAAAATCCAAGTTTTCAAATTTTTTTCCATGATCACTTTTAATGTTTGTAATTGCATAACCTACTTGGTTTTGCAATTTTCAAACAAATGAAACAAATGCGTGAAATGCATTACTTTTATGAGCAAGAAGCAAGACTCAAGTAATTCTAGAAAAATCATCAATTATTACTAAACAATAATGCTTTTCACCTAGACTTGTAGTTCTAAATGGTTCACACAAATCTATATGCAAAAGTTGAAAGGGTCTTGAGATTGAAATATAATTTTTTGGTTTAAAAACAAATCTTTGTTTGTTTGCCTTTCATATAAACATCACATGCATGATCCTTTTTTAAAAACAATTTTGACAAACCTTTTACTAAATTTCTTTTTTAGAGTTTTTGTAAAATATCAGTGCTTGTATGTACTAATCTCCTATGCCATAGTCACATTTCTTTCTCCTTGGTTAATATGAGGCATAAGTCTCTAGATGCAATGTCATGCAAGTCTATAATGCACACATTTGAATGCTTATAACTGATGAATGCAATTGTATTTGTGCTAGCATCAACAATCTCACAACATAAAGTATATAAGCTAAATTTGAAACTCTTATCACGCAATTGACTTACACCAAGTAAATTATGCTTAAGACCTTTAACAAACAAAACATTATTTGTTGAAAAAGAAGAGTTACCTATGGTGTTGATCCCAACTACCCTTCATTTAGAGTTGTCACCAAAATTGATGTTTCCTCCATCTTTGGCTTTCAAGGGGGAGAATAGACTTCTATTTCCCGTTATATGTCTTGAGCATTCACTATCCAAGTACCACTTGTTAGAGGACATCAAAGATGAATGCAAATGTGCCTACAACACAAGTCAATATATTTACTTTTTGTTATCCAAATGGTTTTGAGTTAAATAATGTTAGTTTTCGACATTCCCTTAGGAACTCAAACCTTGATTTTAAAAGGTTTATCATTCCTATTTGGACATTGTCTAATAGTATACCTAACAAACAAACAATATTTGTATTCCATATACAATGCATGTAGTTTCTTTATAGAACTATAAGTGTTTATGAAGGGATTACCCCCATTTTATTTGTACACCTTTGCTATTATGACTACTTCTTTGAGATGCAAGCATGTAATCCAATGTTTTAGTGCCTATTTTAAAATTTTTAAATAACTCATTTGAACTAGGCATTTTATCTTTCAATTCTTCATACTCTTCTTTAATGCATGTCAATTCTTTCAAGTATGATTCTTTTTCATTTGATATTACTTCAAAATTAATCTTTAATTTATCATGCTCGTGAGATTGTGTCATGCTCCTTTTTTATGCATACTAGTTGTTTCTTTAATGTTTTGTATTTAGTTTGCTTGTATTCATACTCATCCATTAAAGATTCAAATGCTTCTTGCAATTCATTTAAGGAGTATGAGTTAAAATTGTTTACCTCATCCTGGTCGCTTTTGGTCATGAAGCATATGTTGGCCTTTTCTTCCTCTGACTCGCTTTCATCACTCTAGTTATCACTCTTGCTCCATGTGGCAATGAGAACTTTCTTTTTAAATCTGCTCCTTTTTTTCTTTCTTGACAATCTTGGCAAATGTGTCTCGCTTTTTTGCATTCAAAGCATATTATTTCATTTTTACTCCTTTCGCTGTCTTCCTTCCCTTGTCTAACTAATCCTTTTCCTTTAAACCTCTTAGAGTTTGACAAGAACTTGCTGAACTTTCTTGCTAGAAGGCTCAACAAGGTTGGGAATACAATTTAAGCACAATGGTTTCTCTCAAGGATTTGAGTTTGAGCTTAGTGAGAGAAGGGGATGAATGAGCAATGAAAAAATTTAGCCAAGAATTATCACAAGAAGTTTTCTAACCCTTATTCACTTGAAACTTGCTCAATTTATAGACAAAATGAGACCGAGATTGAAATGGGACCATTGGAATTAAGATTATAGTTGTTCAGTTTCGAAAGATACATTTTTTTTCTAAAAATGGTGTAGGAATAGTCGATATTGTCAATTTCAGCTAAAGGTCAATCTCGGTCAGAGCTCCCAACGATTAACTTTAAACCTTGGAGGGGGTACAATATTAGTGTCAATTGTTTCTGCCAAGATGGAATGTTCCAGAATTTTAGAGGCATGATTGACCACGTTCATGTTGGATACCGAGTAAATATTTGTCTTGTACTGATCGTTCACTTTAGACTACAGATCATTCCTAACTTAATTTCTGCAATCTTTTACATTTTATCCAATTGTAATGTTTTAACATATTCTTTAGACTTGTTAACATTTATAACTTATATTTTTATCATTGTCAAAACACTTAGGGGTTCAACACAAACATTTTTTTTTCTCAATCAAACAAATTATTTCGGTCTTTATTGATTAATTTGATTAATTGTAGCTTGAATAGTCAAGTTTGTATAATTTAATTAATGACCCTTTAGTTCCAAAACTTCAATTTCGGATCTAATTGTGTGATTGCGTGAATTCAAGCAACATGTTTCATGACTAGCAAATGTGTTTAAGATGTACGTGATGGCATATAGTAGTTCGATCTTCCGTGTGTCGTAGTAATAAAGTTAAAAAATTTGTCATTGTTGAAATTTGATTAAACGGTTTAGGGTGAATTGGTCAATGCTTAAACTGTTTGATCGAATCGTTTGATTGTAGAGCCTTAGGATGCAATTTGAATCGAGTAGTTAAAAATCTTGTTGATCAAATCTTAGAAATTTTAGGTTCGATTTTGCATGAATTCTTTCGACATCATGTCATTCAGATCCAATGGGATTTGAGGGTATAAAATGCCCTCCCATGATTCTATGACATCTTGGGAGACGTTCTTGAGCAATTATTATGCGAAAAATTGCACGATAACTCGAGATCTCGTGCAACAATACAAGACCGGATGGTATTCAATCCCAATTGATCAGTTTTTCAACAAAAGCCAATTAAACTCATGCAAACCAAAATCAAAATAAAATTAAACAAACATAATCATGTTGGATCATATAATGAATTTAAATTACATCCTAAAATCATAAAACATAAATTTCATTCAAAACTATTGTATGTATAACATTGAACCCTTAGGCTTAGATACCACTTGAAAGGGATTTGTGATCTCTATTATAACAATAATATGCAACAAAAACATAATTAAATTAACAAATTTTAGATCGCATCATGTCCCCACAGATTAAAGGGCGATATACATACAATATTATGTGTTATCAAACTTGCTTTTTGGAAGCTTCACCTTTCAGGATTCTGCCTTGAATACATTTTTGGAACTTTCACAACTCCCTACAATGTTGTAAGCTCTCCACTTGTCCACACGAAGATAGCCACAAACACGACATGTCATCAAGGGAGCTAAGAGCTTAGGCAATTACTAGATTGCCATGGATTGAATTAAATGGGAGTTTTCTCTATTAAACTAGGGTGGACTACTCTCAACTGAACATATAGAATGAGTTGAATTTATGCAAAAATTTAACTTTGTCAAACTCTTACGAATTATATTTTAGCTTCTCAACTTTTGATTGTTATTGTTTGACTCCTAAAGCTTTAATATGTTGTATTTAGGTCCAATAATGGGTAAGACATTTATTGTGATATAATTGGATGCATGTTACTCTTTAATAGAGTTTGAAATCACGACATTTAGGTGTGATCCACTCTATATGTAATAAGTCTATAACCTTTTAATCATGATTATCAACCCCTATTGTGTGTGACTCATATGTTTTCAATCATGTTAATAGTGAATAATTTCGTTATCGATCTACAACTAATCAACATATATTCACAAACCATGAGCGGTTTTTAGCAAGACATCATGACTACCCAAAATTCACTGAAAGATTGGTGTTAATCTTTTGGTGGTATAATTATCGTGCATTCAAATCATTTTATCAATCGATATTTTATCAAGATTGAGATACAAAAATAGCATTTATCTCATATCATCCTTGATATTAATGTTTTTTTGGTCAAACAATGGCCATATTAATAGTGGATTTGGCACGACTCTATGAATTTTTAATATGTTGTCATAATGAAACTACGGGGTGAGATATGTACTCTCGTACCCAAGAGTGATAAATCATGTGTTAATCCATTATAGTTGTGATAGGCATTGTGATGTAGTCAACTACCATCGTGTTGATTGCCCTAAGAAAAATTTTATATTAGGTTAGTATCAAACTAAAACGATTGGTACATATGATACTTTAGTGACCTTAAGTTGAAGGATTATATGTACCATTATCCATTAAAGGATATGTGTCAGGGACACTTGGGAAACCTATCATGATAACCCTCTGTTTGAATGTTTATAAAGTAAGTTTCTCATGGAATAAATCAACCAGCACTTGAGAGAATAAGCATATCTTTGTGTAACATTTCTCAACCCTTGTTATATCCTGATGAAAAACCATCTTAGAATCAACTTGTGTATGATGGTGCTTTTGTATCATTAGCTTTGTTTGATAGAAAGTTTGGTGTTTTTTGCAGTCTTTGGTCCCACTTGGCAGTGTAGAAGAGTTATTGGCAACATATGATTCAAAACGTACTGAACTTCCTCCACCTGTGATAGTCTGGGAATGGGGTTGGACTAGAAGTGCGGAGACTTGGAATGGAAGAGCTGCTATGCTGGCAGTGCTTGTTCTATTGCTCCTTGAAGTTACCACTGGAGAGGGGTTTCTGCATCAATGGGGCATTTTACCTTTATTTCGGTGAATAATATCTAACTGCCTCTCTCTTTCCTACTCCTTAAGACCATCGGGTGTAAATTTCATGCATTCTATTAGCATTACCTTATACATGCATTACAACGGATATAGAAGCTGAATTGAAATCTATTGTGACTCTATGATTGGATTTGGCTAAATAGTATAGGCGCAAGTAGCGCAATGCCTACCCTTGTAGGTGGACAGGAAAGGGAAATGTAGTGTCTATACTTCATGCAATGTTATTCAAATGAAAAATTTGTAAAGTTTTGGCCTCAGTATTTGAATATTGTATTTGTAGTTGTATGGTAGAGATAAATGGTATTTTATTATTTTTCAATTTATTTTTATGTCGATACAAAACAATTGATTTTGAACTCATACGTTCCAAATTTTCAACTGTATGGTCATGGAGATCCGACAATGGGTCTACTTGTGATTTTTCATTTGGTGAGTCAATCATTGAGCATTTATTGATCACAACTGTTCAATTACAATATAGATTGTGACTCTAAAACTGTACCCAAGTCTCTCACCTCTATCAATCTTGGATCATAGAATAATTTACACTATTTTGACTGTAGAAATTAAGCTTTGCAATGACTACAAACCTAACATTGCTAAATGTTAGAGATGGTGTTCTACAATCAATGGCGACAATATAAATTAATGTAAAGTCATATTTGACCATTTGAAAGACATTCTTTATCCGATGTTTGCTTGGATAAATGTACTTAGGTTAGTAGAATCATAATAAGAGGGTTAACGTATAGTTTGGTTGTAAGGACTATATAATTATTTATGTGCGTTAATTTAAAAATGTTTGTAGCTCTAATATTATTCTAACCTATGGCAAAAATAATATTATAAAATTATTATAGTACTGAATGATCTTACTAAAATGTAATGACAAATATCATGTGTCGGAGATTAATATTGTACTTGTCAATTGAACTTGTTAAACAATGATTGGTGTGTTCAAGCCCGAGTTAAAAAAATTCAAGTTTGGGCTTAAGCCTACTTATTCAAACTTTAAAATTTTTTGTTTATCCATTTTACCAAATTGAATTGGGCTTTGGGCTTACCCATTTATTTTAAAAAACTATAAAAATACTTTTATAAGTTTAAACACCTCTAAAAATATTACACGAAATAAAAAATAAGCAACTCAAATGTAAAAGGCCAGGAAACAAAAATTAAAAAACAATAATTTTATACATCAAATTAATATGTAATGCAATTGAATCTTGCTATATAAACTATAACAAATATATAATTAGAGAAATCTCATATATGAAAAAAAGGTTCAACATAAATAATTAAAAAATTTAGCTTTTTTTTTTATTACTAAGGAATCATACCCAACTTGATTGGACATGTAAATTCTAAGATGTAATAACTGAACTTACAATCATTGTATTGAGTAATTCATGAATTCATTAGTATTGGTAGAGATTCGACCAGTCTAACCCAAGCCCCTTACCTAGGAGTTCTAGTTTCCACTATTTTTATTAACTCCTAGGTATTTAAAAAAATTTAGTTTTAGTTGCACCTATGCATGTGATATTTAAACTTATTTCAAATTTATTTGGTTCCAAATCTGAAACAAACTAACAAACACTACTTAGATATAACATTAATATAAATTAATAAATACTACACTTTTGGAACTATAGGGCTTCTAATTTAAACAATCTTTTTTTCAAGCTCAAACGTGATAACTTAATGGGTAATTTTTTTTTTTTTTTTTATTTAGGCTTGCTGAGGCTCAAATTTTATTGGGCTTGAAACTAATTTTTTGGTATGAACGATTGAGCAACCAAATTTACAAACCAATGTGTCAATTTGGCATAATATATGGATGTATGTTGAGTACATGTCCACTTGATTGATTCATCAAAAAATTTTACATAGATCACAATTTTAGTGTCTATAGAATAAATCTTTTAATAAATCATGATACATTTGATCCTTAGTCTTGAGATTAATAGAATATTTTATATACTTATTAACCTAGTTTGACACTCTAATATTCTAAGTAGGGTTAAAGACACTTCGGTCATTTTCACTACCATATGATATTACAATTTATTGCTTAATGTTTGGCTTTAATTGGGTGTGTAGTTATGAGAATTAATCTTGTTATTCCATAATTTTAAATTCTTGCCAAAACGATTTTGATGTTATCCTGCAGTCTTTGCCATAATAATAATAATTATTTTACCTTCCAAATTGCGCCAAAATAAGGCAGATGATAATTGAATTGCCTTGGTTTTGCTACTTTCAAAGTAATTTAAAGTATGACTCGATTGCAAAGGAGAAGAAGAGAATTTTTGGGATACACACATCACCCTTACCTACAGAGAGAGAAAGAGTTGAGTCTGCGGTGCGCCGACCGGGAAGTCATCGGGGAAAACCATTGCCACACAAAACCGTTGAAATCGTCTGAGGAGAGGTAGACCCTCAACTGCTATTCTCTACACTTGGTCCTTTGGTGTAAAATTTGTGATGGTGTGTGTAATTCGGATTATGTGATAATCTAATATACTGTTATGTTGTGTAAGCATGTTTTAGTGTATGGAATCACACATACTATACACACACACACACACACACACACACATATATATATTGGCGTTGACGAATTTTGAATTGGAAATGGTTGCGTTTTGCTGCTCTTTGACGATGGGGTGCCGAGAGTCGAAGGGGTGTGGCGGTGGGCTGAGTGGAGCACCCTCCAGCGCCGTCAAGATCCTCCAGGCATGTCACGCACACTTGACGACACATAACATGCACGTCTGGAGTGCAATGCTCTCGTCGGTTTACGCCCCGCTGTCGAGCGTGCATCGTGCATGTCCAGGTGCATCCACTAAAGTCTAGGGTGCAGGCGCACCCATATAAGTTACGGTGCACCTGCACCACATGCCATTTCATATTATAGAGTGCAGGCACACCCACCTAGTTACAGTGCACCTGCACCACATAAAATGTGTTTTTCGCCATTCATGGTGTTTTTGGGCCAAGTGTGTCATGCTTGTGTCAATTCCCAGGAAAAAAAATAAATCTCATTCTGAGTATCGGTATAAGAACATGTGTGGTTTTGTAAGGGATTGTAAAGAATCGGATAAAAAAACATAAATATAATTGTATATAACTATGAGTGAGTCTCGTTGAAGGTCAATTGATAAGATGTCCTCATATTGAAAATACACTAGCCGATATTGATGAGACGTCTCGATCCTTGGAAGTGGAATAATTTGTTAATTAAGGAGAGCCAAGTCACATCTGAGATGAGTGTCTGTCTTGGTTATAGTTATAGGGAGTACTTGAGATGGGTGCTTAATCCAATGAGCATCTGAGATAAATGTCCATAAGAGGCACTTGAGATGACTATCCAACCATTATGTCTGGGGCACATTTGATTGTGAGACTTTGTCAAGGAAAGGTTGATAGGGAATATCATCGAAATCATGAGTATATATTAAGTATTTATACTCACGGTGTTCTTTGTTCTATATTTACAGGTAGGAGAGACAACAGGATAGGCGAGGAGGCAAATGGATTGGCACACTGAGCTGCATATCTGGCTACCATTATTTTATTGTCTTAGTTAATATTTTTATGAAATTTTGCACAATGGGATTAATAATATTATTTTTAATTGTTAAACTTATTTTAGGACACCTTTTGACACATTTATTTAATATCAATAAATATATGATGTTTCTTAATCATATACATTAAATGAGTGTTTTAATTTAAACATTTATTCATATGTGACACATCACTTCGGGATAAATACTGGTAAGAGTATGCTTTCAAAGAGGGGTGTTACAAATACTAGTCTAATGTAGCCTTTTTCAAAGGGCTATTAGTATTGTTGTAGTTGGTTATGTCAAGAAATATAGTAGGTGGATCCACAAAATGATTCATCTCTCTTAGCTATGAGAACAGATATCTCAATGTACCACTTGGTTATGACAACATACTAAAATTTATGGCTATAGTGGGAAAATGTTGGGACCTAATCAAATTATAATATAGTCATTGTTTAGCTAACAAAACATTTATAACAAGAGCAACTTCAGGTAGATACTATTTTTGTGCCTCAACCTTGATGAGATATAGGTTGATGAAATGATTCAAATACATAGTAACCATACTATTGAAAGGTTAACATAAGCCTTTTGTTGATTCTTTATCAGTTGGGTAGATATGATGTCTTGCTAAAGACTACTCATGGTTTATGAATAAATGACTGATTAATTGTAGATTGATGACAAATTTATTTATTGTCAACATGATAGAGAACCTATGAATTACACATAATAGGAAGTTGACAGACATGATTATAAGGTTATAGTTAGTTATGTATAAAGTGAATAATACCCAAACATCGTGATTAAGTGCTTTATTAATGAGTAAATATAGATATAATCATATTATGATGGATGTTTTACTAATTGTTATACCTAAGTATATAAAGTTAAACATTAAGGGTTAGACGATAATAATCCTAGAGTTAGTTTCATGCTTAATTAAATTTATGCATGTGTTGTAGTTAAAATGTGTTGTACAATTGTGAATGCTAGGAGTGCACTTTTGTACATATGTAGTAAAGGAATCATGGTAATTTTTGGCATAAAGTGTGAAATTTGGTTAAGTGTAAAAGGATGTATGATTGTGCATATTGGTGGTATTTGCCTGTACACCTAATAAATATACATAGTGCACGTTGGTTGCCATGAAAAATCATGCTTGAGAAAGATGCATGACTATACATAGATTTTAATTTTGGATAAACATGTCTTTGAAGATCATGGAGACAATAAGGATGGACAAAATTGTTTGGACTATTATATAGGGAGGTTACATAGTAGTGAACAAAGTCATTTGTCCAAAAATATAATACGATTGGCTTTTGGATGAAAAAGTGGTAGTCACATTCTCATTTGTTTTCATAGAGTAAAGAAAAGAGAGAACAAAGATATTTCAAAGTTTGGTAAGTCAGATTTGTTGAAAAGAAAAGGAGAACTTTTGGAAAAGCTGCAAACTTACCAAGAACAATAAGATCATCGAAATCCAAGTAAGTTGGATTTATGTCATCCTCATCCTATTGTGGTTGATTTATTATAACACGTAGAATTATGTTTAAATTGGTTTGGTATGATAAATTCATGAAAAATTTAATGGAATGTGTTGTAAAAAGTGGATTCATAAAATGTAGGTGGAAATGTAGATATAATTATAATTATGAAGAACTATATGTATTTTGTGATTTTGTTTTGAATGATCAAGCATGCAAACATGTTTTTTGGATGATGGATGTGATATAGAGAATAGAGCCTTAAATTCTTGCAATAAGAAATAAAGACTTAATGTTGGAAAATGCTAGAATTTTAAAAATAAAATTACGATGTCCGATTGTGCATGAAATGATGAATGGTCTTGCATATGTTATGTAAATGACAACATGGTTCAATATAGGGTGCATGGTTGTGAAAATATGTTTGAGGGATATACAATCATGCATTAAGAAGTGCATGCTGCATGTAGTTTTCAAGTGCACAAACGTCAACATGAAGGGTATAGGTCATGATAGGAAGATTAGGGTTAATAATCATTAGACATCTTCAGTGCATGATCGTTAGCATGAAAAAAGGAAGTATGACTGCGACCAAAGGAGGTGCACCCCATTCATAAGCGTAAAAGGTGAATGAGTGTGCATGGATAGTCACATTTATGCATAAAGACTAGCTTATAGTTTTACCCACATTTTATGTGCTAGAAAAAGGGATCAGTTAGAATAGCCTTAACAGAGATATTTAAGGAATCAAATTAAAGGATAAGTGTCTGATTATATAGAAGATGATATCGACCTTAAATAGTTTGGATTTGGATCAAATTTAAGAAAATTTGTGAATGAGTGAGAAACGATTATAATAACAATTAAAGCTATCACTGGTGAGAAATATGACTTAAGATCGTATATGAAAGCATATAAGCTCTAGTTAGACACTTGTGAGATGCGTCATGCATTCGACACTAAGGATCCTTGCAATTAATATTAGTCAGGGGTGTATAGAAAAGGGAATTGCTTCAGATTATTCTTCACCTGAGTAATAAGATGTTTCATGTATGTGTCTATGGTAAGGGCCATCCAAGGAATGTTTTAAGTTAGTAGTCTAATTAGTCATGCATACATGGAAAATGGGAGTGCAACCAATTATTCCTCATGTGGTTAGGGTGTTAATGCTTGGTTAGCCTTAAGCTTGGCCAACAATGTGTTATGTGCACTAGTATTAGTTACACATATGACATATTGTTTCACGAGATATATGGGATGTCTAAATTAGGAGATGGGTATATGATTGATATTATAATTTCCTTTGAGTTAAAGCATTTGTGATGTTATAGTGAAATCAACTAGACATTAGAGATGTTGAGAGATAATAAAGAAAAAACATATGAGATGTCGAGAACACAAAAATAGTAAAGGAATGCTAGTTTATTTATGTTGATTATGATGACCTAATAGGTCACCTAGTTACTAGTGTTTTCACACTCACACATTCTTTTATGTTATTTTGTAAGCATGAAAAGTTAGTAGCAAGGCATGTTAGGGATATAACGGTCCAGTCACAATAGGAGTTGCATGAAAATAGGTCATCATGTTATGTTATTATAATTAGTTCTTTTATATTTATAAGTTATTAAGTAGAGACATGTTAAAGTATTTCACAATTGCACATCTTAATATGTTATGATTATACTACATTATAAACATGATTGTGGTTTATGTTTTAATATATGGATGATGTAATTCAGTTTATATTTTATGATACATTTTTGCTCACATTTTAAGTTGTATTATTATGCTTATATGAATGCTTTGGGTGCTGCTGCAAGTTAAAGTAGATGCACGTTAGGAAAGTTTAAGTCAACACATTTCTTCAGGTTTATATTTCTTTGGGTGATATGTATCTAGAAAGGATTGTTACATTTATCAAATGAGAGTGTGGTTTTGCAACTCGAAGAAGTGTCAAAAGGTTTTAAGTTTTTGAAAATGAGCATAAGTAGTTGTTGTGTCTTACTCGCAAATGCACCAGTCATCAAGTAATACAATTGATATTGACCCCACAGGGAATGGGAACCAACTAAATTAGGTAGGGTATTGAAAGGTAATGTTTCTAAATTAAATTAACTACTTTAATAATCTAACAACTAACTTAACTAAATTAATTGCTTAACCATTGCCTTAACTTATCAATAACCAGATTCTAAGGTTAAGATTTCACAAACAATCTAATATAACCTATAGTGTTTATCGTGTGCTCTTAGATGAATGTTATGTATTGATGGTTGACCATCCTGTTATACCCTAATTCCTCTCTCAAGGTTGATAAAACTTGTAAACATTAAACAAATAGCTATTCTCATGGTACTCGGTTAATATACACCCTTTATGCTTTATGACAATGAATGACTCCACAACGAATTCAAAATATCTCTAAGTTGAACTTCCTACTTCAACAAATTAATGAACTAGTTTTGTAGCTATCTTTCAATAATTTACATCAACCTACTCACATGTATGATGTTAGGCCCTAACTTCATGTAAGACATGAAATTCTCATTCATTAAATCAAATAACATCACCATTATTAAGCCAAACATAAAAAAACACTACAAACTCATGGAGATTGAAAGATCTTTCTTTATCCTAGAAAAGTACATTTAGCCATTCATTACGATTACAAAAGCACAATTCAAATTATCAAAGACAATTCATGATGTAATAAAGAATAAGGAGTATGAGTTAAGAATTTTGAAGGTATTGGTTATGCTTGAACTCTTTAAATTTTGGTTGTAATCCTCAACTCTGGATCTTCAAGTTGATGTTCTTGCGTTAGTTTCTTGTTCTTTGGTGAATCTTAAGTGGCTGAGAAGTCTTAAAGCGAAGGTGATCCCTCTTAGAATGCATGAAACACTTTTTATATACTTTAAGGTTGACAATTGTGCGTTGATCTTGGATTTTTTGAATTTTTGTAGATTTTTTCTAATATAGTTGTATTAGATACTTGTATTTGCTTCCAAGAATTTTAAAGAGAATTTTGTTTCATAATCCACGATTTTCCAAAATTGTACCAAATTTGTTTTGATTGCCTTCAAGCTTTACTAGATATCCTACAAAAACAAAATAAATCACACAATAAGAAAATATCATGCAATAAACGTAAATTCAACAAAACCTAACTAAAATGTGCACAGATCAAAATCCCCCAAATTTAAACCTTTGTTCATCCTCAAGTAATAAAAAATCAGATTTAAAACAACAGAGATAGTATATATGAAATATCAAAAACTACACGTCAAAAGTTTTTGAGACAAACATGCAATGAAAATCAAAAGAAAAATTTCCTTAAAAGCTTAAAACACTCAAACATCCAATCTTGACTTTTGAGGAAACTAGACTAGTTAAACTAATCACGAAATACATCTAAGGCTTTCTAATGGAATAAGGAATCATAAAGAGGTGAATAGGAAAGATGATGAACTCATTTTAGTCTAATGTGACTAGGATAAATATTTCTTAACATTTGAGAACATCATTAGTTTTCTAGTAAGGAAACACTAATCTCTTTACCTCTCTTGTTTTGCTTTTAGAATAGGCAATGCAATAATATCTATAGTTAACTACCTGTTTTTAGGTTCTTTGTATAAATGCCTAACTATAGATTACCTATTTGAACAATTCATATCATTTGTTTCATGAAATTGAGTAAGCAAACATATTTGTTAAAATGATGTTTTTATAGTGATTTTTAGTATCCCTTTTTCCCTTTATAAAGTACTTGCTCAAGACTCGCTTGTGTCGGAGTAAAAATGAGCCTCACTTTTGAGAATTCTATGAGAATTTTAAATAATGCTCATCTTGGTTTTTGCCTAGAGGAGTGAAAAGCTGGCAATACACATACATAAGGCCTTAAGGTAAACATTCATTTAACATGTAATCCTTAGTTAGGACTTTGGATGAATGCTAACTAGCAACTAATTTCATTATTCTTTCTTTGATTAAAAAAAAAAAGGTTTAGCTAATAGATTTCATGAATAACTATTGACTTAGTCTCCAATAATGAGCTTCTAAAAACATTCGTTCTAATTTATTTCTAATATACCCTTCATGTAACTCCACTTGAACTTTTATTATCGTAATTATAACACCCCATCTTGAATATTTTATAATGTGGAGTAAAAGGCTATGAAAATCTATATGCATGAATGATTTTCAATTCAAAATTGATATCTCTCATGTCAAACATGCACAATATCTCATCTAATCTAAATAATTCCTCAAGTCTTTATTAATAAAATAATAAAAACTCTTATCCTAGAATAATTCCCAAGCATATAATGTAAAATGCCTCAAATCCATAATCAAAATATTAGAAAATAAAATCAAGTTTCTAAATATCAAATCATGTCATAATATCATAGTCATCAATGTAGGCTATCTATGCCTATGAGTTTGTCTCTCACATGTTGCATCATCACTAAGTTATCATCTTCTTACTATTGTCACCTCTAATTTTGTCACATGCAAAATGCAAAGGAATGAGATGAGTATAAAACTCATAAATTAGAGATGATTTATCCTACGATCTTAAATCTCAATCTATCTCTTTTATTTACAACCCAAGTTATCTTAAACTTGGTCTTAGGATTTTGGTATTTAACCCAAATCTCATGGAATCAACGTACTTACTCTAATGACAACTCTTTAGGCAATCTTTCTCTAGTCTTGGCTGTCGAATCTTATAAGGCCAATTGACATACTCATGATTCTAGCTAATCTATGGACTGCAATCAACAAACTATCTAAGTCTTGGTAAGCCTTAGCCAATTGATAGACATGTAGTCCCAACCCATATATCACTCATTGCAAATCAACAAACTCATGATCCTGGTTAATAGACCCCAAATCGATGGACTCTCTATGTCATAACCAATCAATAATCCTAGAGTCTTAGCAATGATATATCTTTCATTCTAACGATACTAATTAATAGACTTTACCAAGACCACAAGTACTCCTTTACCAGTTTAATAATCTTAATCTCTATGTTTTGTAGGTATCAAATAATCTCATATCTTAACGAGATATTTGGTTCCTATCGATACTTAATCATCTGGAACTCTTTTGGACTAATCTCAAGTTTTATTTATCGATACCTAATCACTAATAACTCTCTCAGACTAATCTCATTGTGATATCAAGTCCCTGTTGATACCTAATCTCCTAAAGTATTCTCAAACTTATTTCAAGCCAAATATATTCTCTCTTTGGGATTCTCTTCTTGGAGCACTTTAGTGACCATAAATCACCTGCTTCTTCAAGTCCAATGCTAAGACATGGTGGAACATGGTTTGAGAGATGTCAAAGATCTTAGAAATGTCTTATTCAGAGTTCAAAATGAGGTTTGAGGTTAAGTATAAGGGAGTAGGTGTAATGTGCATCTAAGCTTAGAAGTTTCTTACACTGACACATGGTATAGATACAATGAAAGGATACTCCAATAACACTGAGAGTTGCCTAACTATAGCCCAATATATGATGACAGGTACACAACTGCCCTAGACTTACATTAAGGCCTTGAGAGCTGAGGTGTTCATAACAATAATGTATGGCCAGACCCTTACTCATTCAGCTCCAATATTAGTATTAACACTAATGCTACAATTGGGTAATAACAGTGCCCTAATTTAGAAAGGTGTTTTTTTGAGAGAAAAAGAAAAAAACCTTTTTAGTTCAAGGGAAATAATAAGTGCTGGAAGAATAGTAAGAAACAAAGAGGGGTTAAGGTTCTAACTTGTCAAAGATGTGACATAAATCATAGATAAGAATGTTTGACTAGTAAGTAGTTTGCTACAATTGTCAGCCATGCGACTAGATCCTGTGTTGGGGCTCCAATTTGAGGTAAGCAACTAGTGAGGGGAGACATTTCCAAAGTATTTAACATCACCTAAGGGCCCGTTGAGGCCAAACCATGAGTAGTTACTAGCCAAATTTCTTATCTTGGTACTCTCTTATACATTTTGATTGACTATGGTGCTACTAATTATTTTGTAGTTAAGAGTTTAGTTGAAAGATTTAGCTTACAACTAGTAAGAGTGGCCTATAGACTCATGATAAAGTTGCTTAATAGTAAGTCAGTAGCAAGTGATGAAAGGTTGATAAGACAAACAATAGAAATCTAGGGCAGACAACTTCTTATAGACTTAGTAGTATTTAACATGTTAAACTTCGATATGATTTTAGGGGTGAATTTCCTAAGGAGGAACAGAGCTAAAATTAACTACTAACGTAAAAAAGTCTAGTTTAGCCTTGAGAATAGAGATCAATTTGAGTTCAGTGAGGAGCGCATAAAAAATATTAAGTAACGGGTGCATCAGTTTCTTAGCTCACATGGTGAGTAAAGTCAAGATAAGCCTAAGTATAGAGAAGACATCAATCATTTGAGAGTTTCCAGATATATTCCCAAAAGAGTTACTAAGATTAGCTCCTAAGCAAGAGATAGAGTTTACTATTGAATGACACTAAGCACAATACCTATTTCAAAGGCAACCTACAGAATTGCCCTAGCCGAACTACAAGAATTAAAGAAACAATTCTAAGAATTACTTGAGAAAGAATTTATCAAACTGAGTCACTCTCTTTAGGGAGCTTCTATCTTATTCGTGAAAAGAATGATTGGTCCATAAGAATATGCATAGGCTGTAGAGAGCTAAGCAAGATAATAGTAAAGAACAAGTACCTATTACCTAGAATAGATAACTAGTTTGATCAATTGAGAGGACCAATGGTGTTCTCTAAGAGCAACCTTAGGTAAAACTACTATCAAGTGAGGGTGGCTAAGCAAGATATACTTAAAACAACTTTCTAAACATGATATAGCCATTTTGAGTTTGTTGTGATGTCATTTGAATTGATGAATGCCTTGTAATATTCATAGACTTGATGAACTAAGTATACCATGACTACTTGGATAAGTTCATTGTGGCCATCATATATGGCATTCTAGTATACTCTAAGAGTTAGGAAAAACATGAACAACACTTAAGGTTTACCTTGTAGAGGTTGAGAGAGAAACAGTTATATGCAAATTCATAAAATGTGTATGGCTTGATAAATTGGCTTTCTTAGGGCATATAGTCTCAGTAGGGGGTATATCAATTGACCCGAGCAAGATTGAGGCATTGTTAGATTGATAGAGACCAAAGATTGTCAAAGAATATTGTAGTTTCTAGGATTACTAAGTATTATGAAAGGTTTGTTAAGGGGTTTGTTAAGCTAGCAAGACCTTTCACAGCCCTACAAAGAAGGAAACTCCATTATAGTGGTAAGATGCATAAGAGAAGAGTTTCCAAGAGTTAAAGAAAAGATTGACTTTTGCTTTGGTATTGCTTTTACTAGAGGATTGGGTTGAGTATGATCTGTATAAAGATACCTCTCACAGTGGATTAGGAGTTATATTGATATAGCAAGGTAAGGTAATAACTTATGCCTTGAGACAGTTGAAAGATTTCAAAAACAAATATCTTATGCATGATTTGGAGTTAGCAGTAGTGGTGTTTGCCATTAAAATTTAGAGACACTACCTAAATGAGGTAAAATGCAACATTAGTAGCATACTCACCCATATCTCTCTTTATGTAGCACATTGTGCATATTCCACCTACTTGCACAACAAACTTGAATCAAGCATAAGTGAGCACTTGGTTAAGGTATGGTCAAATCGAAATTTTCAACCCTATAAGGCAACCCCAGTCTGTAATATCCAAAATTCAAGTGTTATTATTATTATTATTATTACTATTATTATTGTCATTAGTATTATTTAAATATGATAGACGTTTTTATAGGAAAAGATTTAAATTTTTAAGGGATAAGGTAAGTTTAAATTTGAAAAACATTTTATTAGTTAAAGGTAAGGATAAGGGTCAAACTTGCCAAAAAGAGAGAAGATTTTTTTTAATTGTCAATAAATTGAAGATTAAGTGTGATCCTATTTTTAAAGTTTACGTTGAAAAAGACTAAAAAAAAAGAGAGAAAGGATATTTTCTTTTAAAGCAAAAAGAAAGATTTTGAGTATGAGTTTTAGAAAGAGAAGAATTGTTGAAAAAAAGACTAAAATAGTGAAACTGTGTTATTGATATAATTTCTTGTATTAAAGTATGTCTCAATATTTTCATTTATTTGGGTATATAGGTGTTTTATAATTTAAAGATTAGAGTTTTTTTTTTTTAGAATTTCAATTTAATTGTGCTATTGTAAAATAGAATATGTTCTAGTTTATATTGTACATTATTTGTTTCATGATATTAGTATATTAGTGTGTAAAATAAACAAAAGAAAATACATATTATTTTTTTATTTTCATTGATAATATTTATGTTATCCTTTAGTGTTTCTGTTTGTTAATATAATAATTTTTCATATATATTTTATTCTATGCCATTTTTAGTAGTTTGCCTATATATTATGTGAATTTAAATTGCTGGTTTAGGGTATTTTAAAAATTTTGAAATTTTCATTTAAGATGCTACAGAGTATTATTAACCATTTTACAAATTTTATTTTATTTTATAAGTTATAAAAATGGCATAAAATTAGCTAGAATCTCAAGGTATTACACCTAAAACTTTTTATAGAGTTTATAATTTGTAAAAAAATTTAGTATTTTTATAGTTTTTTTAAACATTTTCAAATTGAATATATTTTTTATATATAAATTAGTATGTCTAGTTATACTATAGAAATTTTTGTAATTTTACTAATTAAATATGATTTATGAAAATTGCTATAAAATTGAGTGTTAAACCTGAAGTTTCTATAGTGGAGTCTATGACTTGTGAAAATAATTTAATTTTTAGAGCTTTTTGAATTATTTTTGACTTAATTTTTTTTATAAATAAATTAGCATGACTAGTTTAATTTTGGAAAATTTCACTATTTTACAAATTATATGATATTTATTAAAATTGTTAGAAGATTGTATGTCCAATCTAGAACATGTTTGGCAGTGTTAGTGATCTGTTAAAAAAATGCGTTTTATCTGGCTTTTAAATTACTTTTAGGTTGACATTTTTTCATTTAAACCATCAATATGTGAAGTTTTTTTTTTGCAAAATTTCTTGATTGTTTGATTTATATAGAGTTTTATAAAATTACTAGAAGCTTGAGCAATCGAAGCTGAAAAATTTTCTTAATGATGCTTAGTATACAATTTAGCTATAGCTTTTAGATGAAGATGCTGTCACTATTATGGTCATACTAACTAAAAATCTAAGAAGTATTCTTTAGTGACCAAGTGGGATATAGTTTGATCTGAAAGTAAACATATAGCCTAAACACTTTCTAGAGTACAATTTAAGCACAAAGATGATAAATAGGACCCACCATCATCATATGGGAGTTCAATGCTAGTTTTGTGTAACAGAGATAATATAGATCGAGATTAAGGATTTTTTGGGGAATTAGGTAAAAGTTAACAGTAGAGTTTCCTACTTACTATGTGTTTTATCACTCACTTTCATACTTTGATGTGTGTAAGTGTAAGTGATTATAAAGGTTGTAAGACGAGTGGTGGTAAGCAGGCATAAAGTTGTGAGGGCATTCTTGTCATTTCATCTTTTATCAGTTTTGTTTTATCATAGTTTTTATTTATGTATTTGACTACATATTATGATCTTTATATTTATGTTTGAGTTTGCGACATCTTTTGTATGTTTCTAGCATATGTTTTTATAAAGGTATTTTCATAATATTTAGAAATTAATAAATAAAGTTTTATTCAAAGATTTTTATGAACTTTATTATATGTTTTAAAATAAATGCATGCTTAAATAGTTAATCTAGTGACATCTTTCTTTGAAGGGCAGTAGTTCTAAAGTGGGAGTGTTACAACTAGGTTAAGTAAAAAAATCTAAACAACCTTACCATAGGACAAACTCCATACATCAAGGGTTGCAAGGAAAAAACACCAAAAAACCAAATCTCTTAAAAAGCTATCTAACCCCAAAGGAAAAAAGAGTGTTCAAAAGACCTACAAATTAATGGAACCAGGAGAAAAGCAAACAAAGAAGACCCAAGCTGTTATAGCAAAATGCTTCTTGGAAGACACCAAGTAGTTACTAGGCTATCATTCTCATATGAGCTTTGTGAACTTGCTAAGGTAGGTGCATCTCTGTTGAACTAACCTTTTAATAAGATTAATGATAAACTCATTGTTTTTCCTTCCTCTACTAAAGCAAATATTGTTTCTCTTTTGTCAAATGCAATACATCATGGCTTTGAGACATAACTTTCATAAGATGTTCTTCAAGCTTGCCATTTTCTAACTTCTTGCAGATTTTTCATATAATATGTCCATAGTAAAGGGTTGTAACTTTTATGGTAGAAATTAAGAATTGTACTCTGAATATCCTTACTATTTGCATAATTAAAGAAGAGATGATTTAAGTCTTCTCTTTCATAGTTACAATGATAACAAGAATTAAGAGAGCACAAACTAAATAGCTTGTTCCTTGTCATAAGCTTGTTTTTCATAGCTAACCAAGTTATAAATAAGTGCATAGAGATATATTTCTTAAACCACGCTAGGTCATTCCATTTAACTTTATTCTTTTTAGCCTTAACTATCTCTTAGGCTGAATGGATAGTGAATATCCCTTAGGAATTTGGTAGTCATATTGTAATGTCCTCTCCCTCTTTTGGTTTCATCAAAATAGACTCTTTAATTTCCATCAACTCGGTGGAGTTTGTAGAAGGCCATATCCATCTCCCATCTCTTATGATTTCCTTGGCTTTTGCTTGATTGCTCAAACTCATGTTATATATGATGAATTTGCTGTAGATTTCAACAAATGGTCCATATAGGTGCTAATTATCATGCCATAGGAGAGTACTCTCCTAATTGCCAATAATCTTCTTTATCTTGTCTCTAACTATGTTTTTAAAGTTCAAAATTTTCTTACATAACCTAGAGGTTTTTGAGTTAGCCTTGACTTCCCATAAGCTTTGCTGTTTCAACTTGTTTTCCAATATATAATCTATCTAAAGAGACCGGTTAACATCCAGAGTCAAATTCCACAGATGTCTTATTATGGCAACTTTATTCTAATCTTTACTCCTCATCAATTCAAGCCCACCTTCTTCTTTAACAACACAAAGATCTTCCTAAACAACTTTGGCTTTGTCTCTATTCATACTAGTGTCATCCTAAAGAAAAGATCTAATCATAACATCAATCTCCTTATGGATTTTTGAAGGAAGAATTAATAAAGAGGACCAATACACTTGGATACTAAAGAGGATGGATTTAATTAGCACTAATCTCCTCGTATACGAAAGGAACTTACTAGTCCAAGTATTAATTCTTCCTATAATCTTATTAATAAGTGAATAATAGTTGTCACTAAAAGCCTAGAAGAATTGATTGGCAAGCCAAGATACCTGAAAGGGAGAGCTCATACTTTATAGTTTAGCATTTATAGAATGAGATCTTTTTACCATCTAAGACTCCTGAAAAGAAAATGTTCTCTCAAAATCATTAGGATGTAAATCCAACCACCTTTGAAAGTTATTAAGGATCCTTTTAAAGCATTGAACCAATTGAAAAGCCACCGTATAAAACAACATAAGACTATCTTTAAAGCAAAGGTGAGTTATGTTATTAGCCTTACATTTCCAGTTATGACCAAAAAACGCTTTATTCTTTAGCTTATCAAGCATATAAGAGAGAATTTTCGTGGACATTATGAAAAGGTAAGGGATAGTGGATCTCCTTGTCTAACTTCTAAAGAATCCAACCAACTCTCCATTGATTATCATTGAGAATAAAGAGGAAGTTATGTAGCTTTTGATCCACCTAATAAATTTGGGGTGCAACTCAATACATTTAAGTAAGGAGAGGATAAAGTTC
Organism: Mangifera indica; assembly: GCF_011075055.1. NCBI lineage: Eukaryota > Viridiplantae > Streptophyta > Magnoliopsida > Sapindales > Anacardiaceae > Mangifera > Mangifera indica. The sequence goes on from NC_058152.1 coordinate 6,471,847, forward strand.
CAATTCATCGATTTATATGCTTTCATTAAATTCACCTTGATTGCACACTTTTTGTCCTTGGAATTTTTGTCGTCATTATACATAAGCTTTTAGCAAAGAAGAATATTGCCTTCAATATGCCTTCCACCAACAAAGGTTGTTTGGGCTTTCTTGATGAAGTTGGGAAAGATATCTTTAAGACTATTAGCAAAAATTGTTTATATACACTTGTAGATTGTGTTACAACAAGCAATAGTTTGAAATCATGACATATAGATGGGTTAGAAACCTTAGGCACAAGGGTAAGGATGATGTTATTTATCTTTTTGAGAAGATGACCTCTATCAAAGAAATGCTTAATGGTTTGAATAACATCATCCTCCACTAACTCCCATGCTTACTTAAAGAAATAGACACCATAACCATCCAAACTCAGGGTTTTATTGTTATCCATTGAAAAAAATTAAATTTTTTATTTCTAATTTCAAGATTAATCTAACCATGTCTTAAGCACTTTTAAGAGGAACATCAAAATGAGTGATCTATCACAAAGACTCCTTATCTAATGAAGTTTGTTTCAAAGAGAACAGGAGCTTATAGAAATGATTCACAAACTCCAATTTAATTCTTTTTTTCAAAGAAAAATGAACCATTTTCAAGTTGGATGCCTCATATTGAAATGTGGTTTCTCTGACTATTTAATTTCTTGAAGAAAAATCCAATGCATTATCTGCCTTCTTAAGCCAATGGACCTTGGATTTTTGTTTCACAAGGGATTTCTTTACACAACTAAATCTACTTAAGTTCTTTACTCTTTCCCTTTCCTCTTTCATCAATTCTTTGTCCATAGGATTGCCTTAGAGTCTACTTTACACCTCACTAAGAACTTGTCTCGCTTTTTTAACTTTTTCAAAAATATTCCAAAACTTTTTAGCTCTTTTAACTCACTTTTTACTCTCTTAAGCTTTGTAATAAGCCTAAACTTAGGGCTGCCTTTTGTATTCACTTTCCAATATTCTTAATAATCTCTAGGAACCTTTCATGTTGAGTCCATATATTAAAGAACTTGAATGGAATTTTCCTATTTTCTTCACTCAAGCCATAATTCACCAAATAAAAGGAGTCATCAAGAAGAGAATGATTCAATAATGTGGCAATAAAGTAGGGGACTTTACTTTCCATCCATCATTTATAAAAGCTCTATCAAGCTTACAAGTTATGAATCTCAGGTCTTTAATACTGGTTTCTTTATAATATAGGTTGAAATCTTTATCATAAGTATCTTTCCTTAATGTGCCTTCAATCTTCTCATTTCGATTTCTAATTTCATTAAAGTTGTTCATCACCACCTAAGGATTATCTCCAAAAGTGCTTGATAGGTTAATAAGTTTTTTCCAAAATATTGTCTTTTCCATAGGGGTGTTAATCCCTAGTTGAAAATCAGGCGTATGCCAAAATCAATTAAAGTTTAATGTGTTTTTCCTTATCACACATGAAACTTGATTTTAAAACCTATTTGCGATAATGACAATAGAATTTCTTAAAATTTAAAATCGATCGCTATAATAAAGAATTTATAAGTTAACTCTCGGGGTAACTTGTAGCCTAATTTTTGGCTAAGAATCCAATTTGAACTATTGGGTTTTTAGGATGCTAATAATTGATAGCACAATGGAATTAAATTTTGAAAATCAAACAATCTTGAAAATCCTAACTAAGATACTTGTTTTATGCATAATATTTATAAACATATAAAACACCCATAAGATGTTTCAGGATTATACCTATATTGATGGCTCATTTAGTGTTCATGCAACTTGAGACAAAACATTATCTAACTTTTGGGAGTAAGTGCCTTGGTATCTACATAGAGCACAAACATAAAAAAAGGTTAATCTCGACGAAAAGGCTATTAAGGGTCTTGATTGGAATACTATGCTCACAAGAAGAAGAGAGAATTGATAGGTGGTTAGGGCTTATGTGATATACATTTTTTCTGTTAAATAACAAAAATGCATGCCTTATATAAATGGTTAAAAGTCCATGTAGGGTTAGAATACTTCATGTGCATGACTATTCTCCAAATATCATGCATGACCAACACCACTTTTGTGTATTGATCGACATATTTTATTCTACATGGTGTTGACTAGCTCTATGCATGTGGAATAATTGACACCTTAACTTCCAAAATGCACCACCAATATGCATTATGCATGGTTATGTACTTGGTTAAGACATGGTGAAACCTGACCTTTTAACCTAATTGGGCAAGCCCAATCCATTTTGTCTCTCTCTTGTCTTTAAATAATCAACAAATAATCCTCATCTCTAATTTCAAACCAACTCATTTATGTGTGTGATCTATAAGCTTTTTATCAAGCCAATAGTGTCTAAATTTAGGTTGAATCCAAACACATACTAAGATTAGAAAAGCATTATGACCACTTGAATGATAAAGTGTCAATGAACATTTCTTAAGCTTTTTACAACATCGTAGTTACATGAAATTCAATTATTTCGCCAACTAATATCTCTCGAGACTAAGACATAAAAGTGTGTCTATCTTAGTGGTTCCTCGGTATAAATTGATACACATTAGTGACTTATAAAATCAAACTATGATCTAATCTCATTGTGGCCATAGTTTCAAACGGTCATGGATGTTATTTTGTATTCTTATATGAGATATTTTCTTCTATGCTCAAGAGTAACGAATCCATTATTAATCAACTATAGCTTTCATGTATCTCACGATATGGTTAATCACTACCTTTATGATTACCTCAACTATGATGACACATTGGATAGAGTCAAACCATATTGATCCTTAAATGACATGGTTTGATAGCATCAAGTCAAAAGATCAAATGCATCTGTAGTGTTTAGAGAATTTATTCCAAGACACTGAAACAACCATCTATATGGATATCCTCTAATAGGGTCTTTCTAGTAAACACATCTACAATGTTCACCCATGTTTTGTAACAAGTTGTCTACAAATAGCTTGACACGTAAGAATTGTTGTCACCTTTCAGTAGGGTTGCTCAACACTATGATAATTTCATCATCATTACATATTCCTGTATTCATTGTAATATTGGAATTACCAACGTTTCTGAAATAACCACTTAATGTGTGCATAAGGTTTACATAATCAGTTGTCTGATCCCCTCATCATAATACTAACATTTTAAAGGCATGTTATTCATATGATCATATAACTAATTGACATATAAATTGAATAACAATAAATCTTTTTTTAATAATTAATATAAAATTACAGTTACAAATGTTAAACACGATTAGCTTTATGACACCTACCCTAACATAAACACGTAATCCAAACACATCATGTTTAAAAGCACGTGTATAAGTCTTATAAGGAACCTTATGATAGTTCGTCAAACAATATACTAATTTCTCTTTATAAGTTGATTCTTGAGGCCACTTGTAGCTTAATTTTCTACAAGAAATCTAATCTAGACTTGTAACCTAAATACATCAAATTTTAGAACGCGTGTAGCAATCCCACGATGAACTTCACAATAGCTCATCGACATCCTAGAAGACAAAATTTCTTAACAAAACATGGTCTATCATATAGCTCTAAAATTTCTAAGAAACCTAAAATTTTATTTCTACACTTGTAGAAGATAAAGGAAAGAGCTAGTTTTCCTATACTTTGTATCGCATGCAACCAACATATTATCACATGCCAAACACCTTAACTTAGCAACATAAACCACAATCAATACAAGAAAAAATAACTTATGACTTTTCTCTTTTATTTTTTCTTTTTAAGAACTGGACTAAAAACCTGTTTACACAATAAGCAGTAAGTAACACACAAAAACATATTCAAAATTCATCCACAATTCATCAAGATTCAAGGATTAATCCTTGCATAGGCTACACCAAATAATAATGGATACTACCAACAAAATCATCCACAAACATATAAAGAAACAAGCCAAGAATTCATGCAACCAAAGAAAGAATTTCATCCCCATTTACTTGGAAATTTTTCAACAAAGGCTGGTAGCAGTGGGTTGTTTTCTTCCTCTTCTTGTGCTGCTAGATGTCTCATTCAAGACTACTAGATTTATTCCTCTTCTTCACCAGTTTTTACTTTTCACACATCTTTCTTTCTCTCTAGTTATTTTAGTGAAAGAAAAAATCTTGTGGTATTTGACTAAAATAGATGGTAATTTATAAAATCCACAGTTATGTCTAAGGTTATTTTCATCTTTTGACTCCTATGTGTGATTGATCATGATGCAATAATATTATATGTGATTTTGGGGTTGTAAACCATATGGAAAGGCCACACACCCATGTATGAGGTGACAAAGACAATATAGTCTTTTCCTATATGATGAGTGTGAATTGGCTAAGTATGATTGACATACATGCTTATATATATTAGTGTACACACCTATGTATGGTCAACACATTTGAATATTAAATAAGGATTTGCTTCATGGTGATTTAAAAAATTGTCATTAATTGGTAATGACATACACGGTCGTATATCACACGTTATAGGCAAAATAAAAAAAATGCAATTGCATTTGGCTGAACACTTTACCACATTTTCATAGAAAAGTAAAGAGTGGAAAGGTAGTCTTGAGAATTCTTGGAGCCTTGGAGTGTGAAGGATCATTGAGGGAAGCTATCAAAGCCATGTGAAGATCATTTGGGACGCCAAAGGAAAAATAAGTAGATGACTCTTCTTGTAATTGAGGTGCAATCTGAAACTATAATTTGAAACATGGATTTTGTGTATGAGAACGAAGTTGTGATTATGTTTAAGTTATTTACAGATTGATGATGATATATATTATATTAGATTAAGGTTAGATTCATGGAAATGCCAAACTCAATTATGTATATGTATATGTACTTTAGATTGTTATCATGATGGTAGATGGTTATGGCTTTGGTTAAATCACATATTAAAATTCACCTATAATTGTTTACTAAGAAATTTGGATGCTTACAAGTGACAATTGTTATGGCTTAATAAGGTTGAATGTAAACTGAATGTTGTGGGTATTCACCCTTAGGAAATTGATCATAGAATGTTGTGTGAATCTGTTCAATATCGTCGAGAATGTTGTTAATTTGTATTATAGAGTAGATACATGGTATAAGTACTTAAGAATATTGAAAATTAGTTTTAAGTCCTTGTATGTTCATAATGGCTAAAGATCGCAAAAGAACCTTAGTTCATAATTCTAGAAAAATACACTACATGTCTGTATATGCCTCTATACATGATTGTGTATATTTGAAAAAAAAAAATAGTTTCTGTGTAGATGAAGCTCACAAATGTGTTAATTTAGGAACATATACATGTCTGTATGTTATGGGACACACGAGCGTGTATCTTGCCCCAAAGTTGTATGCACATGTACTTAGGTTGCATGTCATGTAGGTTAAGCAGTACACCCCTGTGCATCAAAGATGCACCCCTCGTGCACATTTAGGGAAAATTGGAAAAAAAAAAAGGCATAGGAAGCTAAAGACGTTAGTATAAAACGCCTATACTTGTAAATGGCTATTGAAATGATCGTTTTATCCTTATAAAGGATGATTATGAACGAATAAAACAATAAAGCCCTAACGAAGGTAATATGAGATGAATAATAGATAAACATGTTAAACTATGTGGAAAAAGACACAAAGGGTAATTTACATGTGTTTAACTGTGTAGACGATGATATATACCTCAACTAAAACGGTTCTAAGTTGAAAACTGGAAATGATGTAATATATTATTTTGGGCCACTAAATTGTGTATAGTGTGATCGTGAAAGCATTAAGACTAGTCTATGTGACCTTAATACTTATGGATGATAATACACCGACATTAGGTGTTTTAGCATCTAAGATGCTTATACAATTTTGGGAGAGGCTTAGAGTCTCACTTCCCTTTGTGATATAGGTACATTTTATAATTGACATTTGAGATATCTCATGTTTTCACTGGGAATCCAAGGTACCGATATACATCGTTTGACACTAGTCATCCAGGATGACATAGCCATGAGAATTGGGCATTGAGATGATTTAGATAGATATTTGGGATGTTGGAAAAACTATCTATGTTATCACAAGAAAATTAAATAAAGGATACACAACATTATGAATTATTGTAATGTATATGTGTGCTTACTAGGTGTCATGAGATCATCTACTTACGAAGTGTGTTTCACTCATGTATTCTTTTTATGGTTTTGCAGGAAATGTTATAGAGCAACAAAGGAACAACAGCGAAGCTAGTGAGTCAGCTCATGGCAATGCATGAGAGTAGGGGCTTTTTTGGTCATCTCATTTATTGGACTTTGTTATATATATTTGGATTTATTTATATCTTATTATGCACTGTGACTATCATTGTTTGATTTTCAAACTTTTGAATTTTGTTATATGAAATAATAAATACACTTTTGGGAATTGTGGGATATTATTTTTAATGCATGCTTTTGCTATAAATCTTATGTGATAAATTTTAAGTTAACATGTCTCTTTAAGTGCACATTCTATATAGAGGTATATATTTGAAGAAGGGGTGTTACACAATCCCACCCAGTCTTAAACTCTTTTTCCCCTTTTTTTTCTTTTGTTTTTTTCTCTTAATCCATACATGCATGGGCTATCCATCAAGCCCAAATAAGGTTCAAATTCTATTTTTGATTCTAATTCAGATTAGACCTAACTCTAAATTAAAATTTAGAAAATAACAATAATATCCTTAAAGTTTACTTGAAGGTGTCATAGTCGTGTTGCACTTCTTTTAATCATTTTGCATTTAAGCCTAAATTATTTAATCATAATATTGAACCAAAACATTCAGAGTTTGTTTAATTTTGGTTGCAAAATGCTTTGACTTGATTTGGAAAAAATACTAAAAACTGTTAGATTTCTATGTATTTTAATGTGATAAACCAAGAATCATTATAGAAATTTTGTTGGATTGGAAAAGGTTGGCTTGTGTTGAGTGAATTTTTGACAATATATTTAGGCCAAATGATTATTCTCCACCCAAGGTTTGATGAAATTACAAGTTATTTCCCTTTAAGTTTCAAACGTCAAATTTCCACCCGTCATCCACTTCTATTAGTGGATTTTGTTTTATTTTCCTAGAATTGACAATTTTTTCCCTTTTATTGAAATTACGAAATTACTAATACCAATAACACCTAATATAAATGCCAAATTACCAATATATATTTACTAGTTCCAAAATTTATCACCTAAACTTTTAAAAATATCAAAACCCTAATCAACCTTTATTGTTTTTTATTCAATTTTTTGAAGTGTAACTTTTATTTTTAAACTAAGAGAGGTACATTAAAATTTATAAAATTTAAAAAATTTTAGTAAAACCCTCAATTTTTTTTCAAATTTCTAAAACACCATAAAAATTTCATTAACACCTTAATAGTTTTTAAAATTATAGTTTATCTTCAAATATAAGTCATTTTGAAAAAGAAAAGTAAATAAAAGATAGATGCAAAATTGCCTTCTTGCATTCTAAAACTTAAAGGGTGAAAATTTCTCATTTCAGTAAACCTCGGGTGGGAAATAGTCTTTTGGCCAATTAAATTGATTAAAAAACGGATTTATGTAACCCTATGCACAAAATTTTCTCTAAAAACAACCAAGGGGGAGCATTTCTTTTCTTTATAGGTTGTTTTCAAACACTTACCTATTTGCTTTATGACTAAAGGGGTGAGATGGCAAAGAAGGTGAGAAACTTTTGGTTTGTGTTGAATTGAATTGGTTAGGTTTGTTTAGGTGAAGAAATTTTTTACAGGTATTATGTTAGAGAGAATTTACATTACTTATTTTTAACTTGCATACCTATGCCTACAAATTCAATACTCACTTTCCTTATTTTATTATCAATAGATAAGAGGAGATTGTTAGATTCTAGTGTGTTTTGATGTGATAAACTAAACAAAATGAAAATTGAGCTAATATTGTTAAGACATAACATAAATCTTGACCAAAATGTGCCTAAGTTTGAAAATGCAAGAATTGGTATGAAAACGACTATTCTACAACTAGAACTTCTGTTGCACTTCATAAGAATTGATAATTACATTAAGAAACAACCTCATTCTTCTAATAAAATATGATGATTGAACATAAAATGATCATATCCAAAACAAAACACCTGTTTTGAAAGATTTTAAGACAAAAACAATCGTTCTAAGTGTGTTGCTCATCACCATTATCAAAAGTTGAAGGAAGAAGGAATGTTTGTTCCATTCATGGAATGACAATCCCAAGTCAAGAATGAGCTTTCAGAATCTTGTTTTCTTCACTTTTTCTTCTCTTCCACTCATATCACATACCTGAAGACATTAAAGTTTTGTTAGACTCTAATTATTGCCTATATAGTTTGATTAGTAAAATTTTGAATTAGGCAATTTAAATAGTGATAAAAAAATCTCATCAATAATTATCATACGACATTATTAAAATGATAATCCCATTTTTCTTGTATGAAATATTTTTATTATAAATACTCTTTATAATAATTTTTTTTATGAGAATGGTGAATAATTAAAAAATGCTACACTCTAAGGATGCATTTTGCATTAAAAAGTGAAATATTATTATAAAGATAAATTAATTAGAAAACTGTTAAATAAAAATTATTAGCATATTTAATGAATATTGGTAGATATAAATAATTATTATATTTAGTTCGATGAGTATAATTATTTTAAAATATTTATTTATTATATTAATTAAAAATCAGATTATTTTTATTTTTAAAAAATAATAAATTAAAATAGAATTATGATATAATTAAAATTACAATCTTTTCATATTTAAAATAGATATAATGATAAATTTATCTTTATATTACAACAATAAAAAATTATATTGTTTAACAAACTAAATAATATAATATAATATATATATATATATATATATATATATATATATATATATATATATAATAATTTTCTATGATTTTGAGACAAATACCCTGTAAAATAATATCAGTTTCGAATTCAAGAATCTCTTTAGTATGGGTAAATGTAATTCCTCGTTTATGATAAAAAGATATTATTTTTTTATGCACATAAATTTGTATCAATACAATAAAAATGGTCTAACAAGGGCAAGTTGGTCTGAATAGCTTGGGAAAACGGCATGCAAAAAATAAAAAATAGACCCTCATTTTGTCTCCAACCACAACGGCGCTTTGGGAGATCCAAAATTATAAAATTAAAACGATGAAGATGATTGAAGAGGCTGTGATTGGATTCAAGCTGGTTACTATGGATTCCCATAATCCTCCAACAATGCCCATTTCCCCTTCTCTTTTCTTCATTTTTCAATAACTTTTCCACGTGCAGCTCTCACTCTCTCTTTCTCTACATCACTTTCACTTCTTTACACCATCAATTCCTTACATAAAACCTCTCCTTTTTTTCCTCCCATACTAATTTCTATACATCTCAGTTGGATTACCTTCACATCATGGAGAAACATCAAGTTGTCAAGGATTTGGGTTCCAGGAATTTCGGGGTTGCCCGGCTTATGCGAAACAAGGAGACCAAAGAGCTTGTCGCTATGAAATATATTGAACGAGGCCACAAAGTTAGTTTCTTTACAAATTCTTTTTTTTTTTTTGAAATTATGTTTTATAAATTCGTTATTAATATTTGCAGGTTGATGAGAATGTTGCTAGAGAGATTATAAATCACAAATCACTTCGCCACCCCAGTATTATCAGGTTCAAGGAGGCAAGTCTTCCTCTGTCTCAGTCTTGGTCTCTGTATATATGGGATTATTCATTGAGAATTTATTGTTTGATGTAATTTGAATTAATCAATTATTTGTGTTGTGGGGTTTGAATTTTTCAGGTGGTTTTGACTCCTACACATTTGGCAATTGTGATGGAATATGCAGCTGGTGGAGAGCTCTTCGATCGAATCTGTAATGCTGGTAGATTCAGTGAAGATGAGGTTAATTTTTCTTACTGTTTGTCCCTTTTGTTTTATCTATATTGATTATTTGGTAGTTGTATGATGTTTTATTTTCTCTTTTGGCAGGCGAGATAGTTCTTTCAGCAGCTCATTTCAGGTGTCTATTTTTGTCATTCAATGGTAAACTGTCATTGAAGATATAGTCAATCAAATCTTTCTGTTCATTGACCTATGATGAGGAAATGTAATTCATCTGTTTCTTTTTTTTTTTTTTTTAAACTATTTGCATATTAGCAAATATGCCATAGAGATCTGAAGCTGGAAAATACCCTGATAGAGGGAAGTGCTGCACCACGTTTGAAAATCTGTGATTTTGGTTAAGGTTTTTAAATGGATTTCAATTGCTCTGTGAATCTTGTTTTGTGGTTCTCTCTCTCTCTCTCTTTTAAATTATTTATCTTTTTTCTGTTCTGTCTTCTGGTATAGTCATCTCTGTTGCATTCAAGGCCCAAATCCACTGTTGGAACTCCGGCATATATTGCACCGGAAGTTCTTTCTCGGCGAGAATATGACGGCAAAGTAAGTTAGTCCTTTTAAATTTTTTTTTTTCATTTTAATGGAGGTATTGAACATACCTAGCTTTTTTTTGATATGACTGATGGATTTAGCGTGCCACATTTGGGTTTGATTACTAACGTGCAATCAAATCAAGGGGCAGGTACTAGCCAAGATGAGTGAGGGTCAATTATTGTTTAGGTGCATCACTCTATCTCTTTTGGCACTAGTAAACTTTTTGTGCTTTTGAATGTTAAATTACCTTTCTTTAAATATTTTTTCATGCTAAAGGAGATGTGATGTCTTTGTATCTGTCCTAATAGAGAAGATTAATTTCATACCATTAACTTGGTTAATTATTTTCATTTTTACTTTATAGACACTTCAAGTGTAATACTGCATGGTTGTTGGTTGTTACCTATGATGAAGCTTGCTTACTGGTTGAACCATATTAAAATCAATAGTGTCTTCCTTAGGCCCACTAATGTATGACCAACTGCTTAACAGTTGAGTTCTTTTTAATTCAGTTTGCAATGACTTAATTTTATAATTTCTTACAGTCAGTCCCAAAGACCAGTACACACTTTTATGTTTTTTAAATTGACTAAGCAAATTGCAAGTGAGGTAGTGGTGTACACCTTTTTTATTATTTTGCTATGACCTTCGGTCAATAAAAAAGGAGTAATTGGTGGGTTATGAAAACATATACGTGAGGTTGCCATACATACTATTCTCTGAGGATGTGTTTGATGATTGTGTTACTTGTTCCCACAAGTAATCTTTGTATAGAGGTTTGAAAGTCAACCCCATAGATGTAAAACTTTAATATCATGAAAGATGCATAAGGCTTGATATTTAATGAAAGTTAAGCACAAATCATCTTGGGATAAATTTAATATAAGTGATATAATTAGAAATCTGCACTGAAGTACAAATCTTGATTTGGTTCTGGATGAAGAAGTGCATGTTACTTTTCTTAATTGTTGATTGAATGGATGGCTTGCCCAAAATGGGCTTATTTTTTTAAAATAAGTGAACATAAATTATTGATGTATTGTAGTCTTACTTTTTTCTCCAAAAAAGAAAAAAGAAGCGCAACAGAAAGGCTTTCTCTATTTTTTTAATTGTGCTCAGGATTATGTTGATTATGTTTTTTCAAGTCTTTCAATTAGGGAGGGTTTCCTTTTCTAAAAGAAGTGTTTCATTTAGTAGTTGTATGTTACCTGTCCCAGATGTCACTGTCATATCTCTTGGATCTAATATTTACTTCTTTATTTAATCCTTTAATGAGAAGAAAAATTGATGGGAATTTCAGTCTGGCTGATCCACTGGGAAGTTTTTATTGGCTTACCTTAACATAATAACTAGCAATAAGCAATTTTCTATTTAAAATTATTTTATCCATTAAGTAAAAGTATGATAATTAGTGATGTCTCTGACTAAACAATTGTTCTTTGGAGTTGTTTTTTCATAACAATATTGAAATACCTAGAACTGATTATTTTTAAAACAAGTGAACTTGAAAATATCATTTCTATACTTACCAAAAAAATAAAATGTCATTCCAATATGTTGGTTTTTACTGCAGTTGGCAGATGTATGGTCATGTGGAGTCACTCTTTATGTTATGCTAGTGGGTGCATACCCTTTTGAAGACCAAGAGGACCCCAAGAATTTCAGGAAAACAATTCAGGTAAATTATCTGTCCCGCACTATAATATTTGAAGATGTCCAGCCACATCATTTTAACACTCATTATCTACCTCTGTGTTATCTTCTGCAGCATATAATGGCTGTGCAGTACAAAATCCCAGACTATGTGCACATATCTCAAGATTGCAGGCACCTGCTCTCTCGCATATTTGTTGCAAATGCAGCCAGGGTATGTATGGCCACTGAAGTTTCCAATATATTTTCAATCATTTCCGTGAGCCCATCATGATATATTGCAACTATAGTGTGCCCTTGGTTTTTGATTTAGAAAATTGTTAAAATATGTCACTATTTTAGAAGATGAATGAGCTGGCTTGCTGAGTTTAAAAGCTTTAAACTTGCAAGTATAATCCTTCATAGTACTTTAAAAACATATCTTCCAACTTTAAGGAGATTAATTTTGTCCTGTGTGCATTGTCAAATTTCTTTATTTTCTAATTTTCTAATCTTTGTTATATGAAAGGTTTGTTTAATGGAGCTTATTTCTGTATTCCAAAGCAATAACTATGCAGATGATGTTATCATATCGTGTTCATCTTAAAACAAACCATAGTTTTGTGAGGTATCCTCTTTTGCTGCAGTACTACCCTAAGCTTGTGCCTATTTCCTCTGAAATTGACAGTGTTGGACTTTTCTATTTCCTTAAGTGGACCCTGCTTTAGTAATCGCCTGCAATGCTTAAGAACCAAACATATGCATAGTTTGATGGTATGGCTCATGAATGTACTTAGACATGTTATGTCAATTGAATTTGGCTTGTGCTGTGGGGTACTAAATTATTTCTTTGATTTGCAATGCTATATTGCCTCTATCGTGTAACCAGTATCCGATTCATTTCATGCAGAGAATTACAATCAAAGAAATTAAGAGCCACCCATGGTTCTTAAAGAACTTGCCGAGGGAACTAATGGATTCAGCTCAAGCAAGTTATTTCCAGAGAGAAAATTCAAGCTCTTGTCTACAAAGCATTGAGGAGATTATGAAAATTGTGGGGGAGGCAAGAAAACCTCCACCTTCCTCTACGCCAGTGAAGAACTTTGGTTGGGGAGCAGAAGAAGGGGAGGAAGACATTGGCAATGATGTGGAACAAGAAGAGGATGAAGAAGATGAATATGACAAGAGGGTGAAGGAGGTTCATGCAAGTGGTGAATTTCATATCAGTTAAAAGAGGAGTATACCATAGATAGCGTTTGATTAGTTAATAATAATAATAATAATAATTGTAATTTTGTGACTTCGGTAAAGCCTATTTGTGTGTATAATTAGATGAAAGTAACAAGAAAAAAAAAATCTTGTGGTATGTTTATTTTGTGGTTACAGGTGTATTGAATGAGAATCAAATGTAAGATTTAATTTGCATGAATTAAATAATATTTATCAATCTTAATCCATGGAATCTATAATAAGATTTATAATATTAAATTAAATTAGTTTAAAGTTATAGAAATATTTTGTGTTTTTAAATTGATGAAACTCTTGAAATTACTTATATTAGAGTGTTAAATCTTCTTTCTCATAAATCTTTCTTAATGACATCTTTACCAAGTAGGTGAAACTCGGGTACAATGACATTTTTAACTTCCAAATAACCAACATTTTAATTTTAAAGTTACCACTATTTTGAGAAAATCAAATAGTTCGAAAATAAATAGCACTATAATGATCAATTCGGTTAATATAATTATAAAAAATAAACCAAGATATTACTGTCTTTAATCAACATAAAATTATTTATGATCATCATGGTTACTAATGCCCTAAATTAAGACAAATTAGTGATGTGGGAGTATAACATGAATAATAGTCAATTAAGCGATCATAAAAAATGTTATTTTTCTATTAGTTTTCTTTGTAATTTTTTTTAACCTTTATGATTTAAAATAAATAAAAGAAATTACTTCGCTTCTTGACGAAACTAATGACTTACAATCAACCTTGTATATTTCATCCTTATGTTAGATGTCATGAAACATACACATAAAATTATTATACTCAAGATCTTAAGTCTTGAGACACATGTTATACTATAACCGTATACATACATATGCATATATCTATAAACAAATAAATAATTCTATATGATTATGATCACAAAGGAAAATGTCAACAAATCATAATATAAAACTCTCCTTACCAAAAATATCAAAAGCCTTTAAACAACCTATTAACATGACTTTAAGAGCTATAGGCTTTATTTCTTTGGTTAGGGGCTTAATCTATATCAATTATGTATTTATGTGTTTGTTCATAATGTCTCATTTCTTTATAAAGTTCTTGACTACAAGATATTTTATTTCTGTAAATCTCAATTTATTAGTTGTCTTGTTGTTCTTAGTGAAGAACATAGGTGATTGCTATCATAATTGATCGTAAGTTGTCTAAAAATGTAGTCAACAACAAGTAGTTCAAAATATAATCTTTCAACCTCACAACTTGAGAATTTGCCACATAGCAAGCTATAAATTTAATATCCATGATTGAAGATGCTACTAATGACTACTTAATGTTTTTCTAGAATGTGACCCTTTTAATGAGTATTATAATTGTAACACCCCAGATTCTAACCTCACTTGAAAATACAAAACTAATTTAATCCATGACTTCATTCTAAAAAATAATTCTATAGCATAACATATTCTTATTTTTGCCAAAATAATCCCCAAAAAGAAAATAATTAAACATAATCACACCTTATAAATAATCCACAATTACAATATTCATAAACAATAAAATCTAGACATCAAAACTCTTCAATCTCCCAACTCAGCTTGAGTTCATTTTATTCCACCCCTCCTAGCTAATCTAGAAAACTTATTCTGCAAAATAAAGGAGACGAGAAGTGAGCCGTCAACTTGGTAAATAAAGACAAACATAATACATAACTTTTTAATAAATAAACATCATAAAACGTCTTTATTTTCAAAATAATTAGTCAAAATAAATAAATAAAACCCTTGATATTCCTTAACTATAACGGGGCTAAAACATTTCCACAAATTTTAAGAGAAAAAAAAACAATATAAACAAGTTCATATTCATTACCCTAAGGAGAAACAAACATAAATATTTTATATCAATCATAAGGGATAATCTTAAAATAGTTCATAAACATTACTCATAAAAAAAACATAAAATTTGTACTTAGCCTTTGTCACATAGTGTCACCTACATTTGTGGTGACTTGGTTCGATTCTTATTCATATTCATCATAAGTCCGCAGACTTTTCATAATTCATATTCTTATTCATATTGGTCCGCAGACCCTTCATCGTATTCATATTCGTAATAGGTCCGCAGACCTTTCATCGTTTTCATAATTGGTCCGCAGACCTTTCATCATTCAACATATGTCCCTGGATGTTTTATGATCCAGTCATATTAATCGATCCATAAATCCTATAGACATTTGGCAAAATAATCTTATAAAACTTGTTTTTCTAACAAATCTTTATCTTTGAAAAATAGCATAAAATCTTTATTCAAGGAATTCATTCAAATATTTTTATCTTAACAACAGTATAATATAACATAAGTTTTCTTCTATAGAAAAATATCAAAACACTTTTTAAAAGTATTTTAGATAACAAGATCATATACTTCTAAAATAAAACCATCATGTAACTTATCAATCTTAGTAAAAAGAATTTTATAACATAAATAATCATATAAACATTTTTCATATAAAACAAAAATCATTACATATTATGTAAGCTTTTACTTACCTCAACAATTCTAACTATGCCTTTAATCAACCAACGAGATACCAATATCTTCACGTTGTCCTAGCAATCATAATTCAAACTTAATACTATCAGATCTTAATCTTAGAAGTATCCATTAATAATCTATAAACCTTACAAATCATCACCCTAGTGTTAAATCATACTAAACTCCATTAAAACCAACTGTGCATATACAAACTTCTTACTGGATAGTTATGATTGCAAGATTTTTAATAAATTACTCACTCATGGTAAATTCACAAAATTCGGACAAATTAAAGTAGACATGTAGTAAAATATTGACAAAAAGTTTCAAATGAAACAAAGTTAAATTTCGTTTTCAAAACGTTCAATAAAGAGAGCACATCAACCCTGTCAAAGAAACCAGATCTTTACTGGACAGCCCTTATTTCTTGATTTTTAAAAATTTCTATAGGCATTGAAACTTTATGAAATTTGGGCATGTATGAATAGGCATATAATACAATTTGCAGAAAAATTTTCAGATAAAATTGAGTTCAAATACTTTGTCAAAATGTTCAAGAAATTCAGATCATCAAATTGCCAGAATACAGATTTTTTTTTTCTATTGAACAGTCATTGCTATAAGATTTTTAATAAATTCTGTACTAATAAAAAATTCACGAAAATTTGATATAATTGAAAACACATGTTATAAAATTTCCAGAAACTTTTTCGATTGCAAATAAAATAAATTCCTTCATCAAAATATTTAATAAAGATAAAATAACAAACCGTCCAGAATTTTTAGTTTCTAATATGCACAAACACAATTATTGACCTAACTATGATGCTAACATAATTTAAATCTAAATTTAACTAAACTAAATAAAATAAAATTGAAAGATTAAACTTACTCAAATCTCCAACCCTTTTTGTTGATCCAAATAACTTTACACCTCTCCCTTTTTCAATTGCCAAGTATAAAAATAAAAACTAATATTGTTGATTTACTTATGAGGTCTAAACTTTTAGAGAAATAATTTTATAGCCAATAAAAATCTATTCAAAGGGATAAAAACTATTTCAATTAAAATCAATCAATATTTTCTCATCTCTCAATCAATCCAATCATATCCATTCTTTCTATTTTATAAAAAAATTCATCAAATCCTAAAATCCTTATTTATAATCCTCCAACACATAATTTCCTTAATTTTTGCTTTGCAACCATATCTATTTAATTATAATATCTCTTCATATCTTATTTATCAAAAAGTATACTTGTTTCCTTTTTCCCTTTATACAAAAACTGTATATTACAATAATATATCAAAAAGTGGATTTCATTCTATCTTTACAACCATCATAATTCTAATCATTTTTATATGTCTCATTACTTCCTAAGTTACAACCAATGATTGAGACATGTATTTGAGAGGTATCAACTGAGAACCTCAACCACAAAAACTATATTAAGTCTTATGCATGTTTGCACATACATCAAGCTTCAAATAATCATATTTCACGAGTACATAACTTTCTTGCAATTTTGCATGTTGAACCTTTTAAGCATATACTTTGAGTGTGCAGTTGAAATAAGTCAATAATTTTGATAATTCCTGTCATAGTGGATCTCAATACTTAAAACTGATGATGCAACTCTAAAATGTTTCACATTAAAAGTCTTGGATGGTACCATATCATGAAAATAAATCTGTTTTTACCATTGTGCATATGCATACATATTGGTCTAATTTGTTCTCTATTAATCATATGTAAGTACTCTTCATAACATAAATAGACTTCTTTAGTTTGCATACCAAAAACTCATTTCCTTATGCTTTAGATAAAATTGATTTGATCATATAGACTTATTAAGATTTTCATTCAAAAAGGTTATTTTGTAATATCCATAGGTACGCTCAAAGGTAAAATAGTTTTTTCCTTAATATTTGGACTATTCATGAACATCCCAAGTTGACTCGTTGGCTCCCCTACATTCTTGTTACTCGACATGTTTGCCTGCAAAACCAAAACAAAGAACATGGTAAGTGATTAGTAAGTAGGTGACTTCTCTACACCTTACATACAATAGCCCAATACTAGTGCTCTATCAATATATCACAAAATAGCCTTCTCGGATGTTTCCCTAACATCCTAAATTCCTACCTGAACTATTTTAGCACCCGTATGTCACAACTTTATCAGAGGTGTCGTCCCAGATGACAAATGCCAAATTGTACACATCGACATCCTGGATGCCTAGTGAAAGCATATAAGATCTCAAATGTCTATAATAAAAGTACACCTTATACATTACTTGCTGACCTTCGGGCTAATGATATCCCAATAGTCAAACCTCAGGCCTTTCCCTTGTCTCACGTAAGCATCCCAAATGCTAAGGCATCCTTGAATGAGCATTTTGATGATAAAAAATTTGCCATGATAGTGGAAGAACAATTTTAAAACTTTAAAACAAACAAAAAGGCTTCATAAAAGGATTACATTATAGCAAAATGTACGACATGAACATGTAGAAACAACCCAACAAGGTTTTAGATAGCTATATTAGCGTTTGTAGGATCCACCGGTCTTTATGTGGCAATATAAGCTCTCCAACCCAAGGTAAGGAGAAATTCAAGTATCCACATGAAGCTTGGATGGAATGAAGGCTAAAAAACGTTCACAATGGACTACTAGGTTGTGTGAAAGGGTAAGGTTTCAAGTATAATAAATGTTCTCTTTGTATTTTTGCTAAAAGGAACGAAGAAGGAAAAACGATCACACGTTTCCTTTAATCGAATCCACAATGAATAGTTACTCTTATGGAATGCAAGGCTATTCCACTTTTTACCTTATATTGTCCAAATCTGCAAAATTTTGAAAATCGCACTACACACATAGATAAGATTTTCGATAAAATATCCAAATCCTAGGTAGCATGAATGGGCAATCCTACAAGAGGAATGGTGATTCGTCTTCTTGGTTAAAAGCTAATTGGGCTTCTAAATCCTAATGGACAAGCCTAATTCAATCACAATTTCTCTGTAACCCATAAACACTAGGATTATTACAATTTGGTCTTTAAGATCTCCTAAGACTCAAAACTCTTAATTTGGTATTTAGATCAGATCTATTTTGAATAATTTTATGCCTTTTGAGTTCGAAATAACTCCTTATATGTGTATGACCCATAAACTCTCTATTGAGATAACAATGTTTAAATTCAAATCAAATCTAAACACAAACCAAGATTGACCTCCAACAAAGCATCATGACCACCTTATCAAAAGTGTCAATGAATAACTCTAAAGTCTTACTAACTTCATAGTTACACATAATATAATCATTTTGCCAACCAACATCTCTTGAGGTTAAGACATGGATACGTGTCTATCTTAGTAATTTTTTAATATAAACTAATATCCATTAATGATCGGACGATCTAGATTAGGCTTTAACTTGATTCCACTGTGGCCATAAATTCAGGTGGTCATTAATGTCTTTTAGTATTCTTATTAGAGATATCTTCTCTAGTGCTCAGGAGTGATGAATCTTTTATTAGTCCACCATAGCCTCTATACAGATCTTGGTATGACCAAAAATCACCTTTATAGTTATCCCTTTAACGGTGGCATATTGGATGGCATCAAACCATAACGGTCCTTATATAAGACGGTTCAATGACTTCAAGTCAAAAGATTATATACACTTATGAGTTTGAGGATTTATTCCATAGACACCAGAGTAACCATTCATATGGAAATCCTTAATTAGGCCATTCCGATTAACAGGTCTACAAGGTGCACTCATATGTTGTACTAAGCTATCAACTAACGGTTTTGACACATAGGAACTATCATTACCTTTTGATAAAGTCACTCAACACTAAGAAAATCCTATTAACGTTACTTATGCCTCTAGTAAATGTAATGTCAAGATTACAGATACTTATAGAATGGCCACTTAATATGTACATAGGGTCTCCATGAATAGTTATTTGATTCCCTCGTCACAATTCTACCATTTTAATGGCATATCTATTTTATAAACATATTGTTAAATCATAAATATGAAGATATGATAAAACCTTTTATTAATCAATAATTAAAAAATATCCAATTACAATTACACAAGTTCAATTGGTTCTAGGAAACAACCCTAACAAATTCCTATTTGCATTATAGCCAATTAGCCATATGTCTAATATCATATGCAACTATATGTCTATCATGCTTTTGCTACGACGAAAGCTTTATCAATAGGTCAGCCAAATTATCATTTATGTCAACGATTGTAATTTGTATATCCATACGCTGAATGATATCTCGAATTAGATGATATTGTTTGAGTATATGTATAGAACTTTGGTGAGACCACAGTTTTTTTACCTATGCAATAGCTTAATTGTTATCACAATAGAGCTCAATTGGTTCAACAATGCTAGAAACCATGTCAAGTTTTGAAATTAACTTTTTGATCCAAGTAGCTTCCCTTGTCACTTTGGAAAGGGCAATGTACTTGGACTCCATTGTAGAATCAACTATTGTACTTTACTTGGAGCTTTTCCAACAAACCACATCACCATTCAAGCAAAACACAAATCTTGATTAGGATTTAAAGTTATCCCAATATGTCTGGAAACTTCTATCACTGTATCCTCTTACAATGAGCTTAAACTCTCTTCCATAAATCAAAAACATATCTTTAGTTTTTCTCAGGTACTTCAAAATGTTTTTAATAGTTGTCTAGTGTCTTTTGCTTGGATCTAATTGATATCTAATACAAAAGCTCAACGCATATTAAACATTAATCCTTATACATAACATGGTGTACATGATAAACCTTACCACAAATGTGTATGGCATTGTGCTCATCTTATCCATCTTAAATTGTGTCTAAGAGCACATCTTTTTTGAGAGATATACACCATAGGACATGGACAAGAATCCTTTCTTAGATTATTGCATGTTGAATCTAGTTAGCATTTTATTTATGTAAATGTTCTGATTAGTCTCAACGGCCTACAGGATCTATCTCAATAGATTTTAATATTGGAAGAAAATGGGAAAGAAAGTGAAGCAAAATTGACATGCAAGTTAAAATCAAGCAAGAATCAAAGCATGGATGAAAGTACGCAAGGCAAGTTTAGGATTTTACATACTCCAAGCTTTTCTATTTAATAGAGATGATGAAGAATAACCTCACAGGTGAAAACCTCCAAAGTAATGTTCAAACCAAACAAAAACACCAAGGTTGAGAGGTGTCTCAAGAGGTGAGCCGAGAGATGTATAGAGAGAAAGGAAAACTTTTGTGTTTTGTGAGAGAAAATTTAGTTCAAATGAACTAAAAACCCACTTTTATAATGATGGTTAATTAACAATTTCATATTTTTTATTTGGTCCCTTTAATTCTCATTTTAAATTGTGACCATGCAAATATATCAAACTAAGGCATCCATTAACAAAACTCCTGCTTACACTAGAGTCGTTTGTTTTTGTATCTCATACCATCTTTTCAAGATGATGGTCTAATTGGTTTAGGGTCATCACCTTAATCAATGGATCAACAACATTCTCTATTGACGGTGCCTTTTATATTAATATCTTTTTAGCTCTAACGAATTCTTTCAAAATATGATATTTTTGCTAAATAAGTTTAGACTTCTAATGCACCCTTGGCTCCTCTACCTATATAATAGTACTAATATTATCACAAAATATGGTTATCAAATAAGCCATGTTTGAAACCATGCACAGTTTAGATATGAACTTGTGCATCCATATAACATTTTTTGTTGTTTATAAAGTAGCAATATATTTAGCCTCTATAATGGAACAACTATAATTGATTATTTGGAACTTTTTAAACTAACCACACCCCCATTATAAATAAAAAATGAATCTTGACATAGACTTTTTATCATCAATGTTTGACTAGAAATCAGAATCTGAGTATCCTTAAATGGTTAACTTTGGACATTTATAACTCAAAATGAATCTTGGCATAGACTTTATAGTCAACCAATGTTTTTTTCCATGGATCAGTCTGGATCTGCTTGTAATATTTATGACATATGTTATATCAGGTCTTGTACATAGCATTGCATACATAAATCCACTTATAGTAAAAGTATAAGACATATTACACATCCGTTATTGCTCTTTATTGATCTTAGGACCCATATTTTTAGAAAGATGAAGATCATAAGTTAATGACAAAAGTCCTCTTTTCAAATTTTCCATGTTAAATGTCTTCAACAATTTTTCTATGTACAATTTTTGGGATAATCTAATTCTCCTTTTCGTTCTATCTCTATGGATGCAAATTTCAAGGATATGTGTAACATCTCTAAAATCTTTCATTGAAAAGGTTTTAGATGACTAGATCTTGACCTTATTTATCATGCCAATATCATTACCTATCAGAAGTGCATCATCTTTATACAATATGAGAAATGTAATCGCATGATCTTTAACCCATTTGTCAATATAAGATTCATCTTAATTTTTTATTAAACCAAATGATTTGATTGTTTTATCGAATCAAATGTTCCAACTCTTTAAAGCTTGCTTCAATCCATAAATAGATCAATGCAACTTGCATACCTTATCTCTTTAGCAGTGGATACAAAACCTATAGGTTATTCTATATATATGTTTTCCACAATAAATCCATTAAAGAATGCAATCTTGACATCCATTTATCAAATCTCATAGTCATGGTATGTAGTAATGGCCAGGATTATCTAAATGGATTTAATCATAGGTACAGGCAAAAAGGTTTTCTTATAATCCAACCATTATTTATAAGTATAACATTTTGCTACTAGCCAAGCTTCATAGGTTTTTAAGTATCCATCCATGCCAATCTTTCTCTTGAGAACCTATTTATAGCCTATAGGAACAATTCCTTCTAATGAATCAACAAGTGTCCATACTTGATTAGCATGCATAGATTCTATTTTAGAATTCATTACTTCTAGCATTTACCTAAATCAGTATCCAATATTGTTTTCTATAACTTCTATGATTATCACCATTATTTATTTCACCACTAAGAAGGATTCAAAATCCTGTTCATGAAAAAATTTATATCTATTTGGAAGTCTCAATACTCTAGAAAATCCTCGAATTGGAACTGGTATATCGTATATAAAGGTTTACTTAGAAGACTCTCCTAGTTCAACTCGTTTAATCTAAAGCTCATCAAACTCTTTTTTGAGCTCTATTTTTTTTCCCGCACCCTTTCTTGTAAGAACTCATTCTCTAAGAAGTGTATATTTCTGCTAATCAAAATTCTCTGATCAGGTAAGGAGTAAAAATAATATTCTAAACAATCTTTAAGATATCCTATGTACTGACCTTTTTTAGACTTTACATCCAGTTTATAAGTTCCAACTAATTTAACATAAATTGGACATGCCCAAAATTTAAGATAATTAATATTGAAAGGCTTACCATACCACGTCTCATAGGGTATCTTCTAAACGGATTTAGATGATGCTCTATTTAAAATAGACATAACAGTAAGCAATACATATCCTCATAATGATGTTGGTAGGTTTGTAAAATTTACCATGAATCGTACCATATCTAAGAGGGTATAATTCCTTCTTTCTGATACATTATTGTATTATGATGTATACGGAAGAGTCATATGGGATATAATTCTGTTTTCCTTCATATAATCTCAAATTTTCATATTCAAATATTCGCCTCCAAGATATAATTGTAAGACCTTAATATTATTTCCATATTGTTTTTCTACTTCATTATTGAATTCCCTAAACTTTTAAAAAATTCAGATTTTTATTTCATCAAATACACGTACCCATACCTTGAATAATCATTGATAAAGGTGATGAAGTATTGGAAAACACCTTTTGCCATTTCTCTAAATGACTCGTATATATCCAAATGTATTAGTTCTAGCAGTTCTTTAGATCTTTCCCTTTTTAAAAGGGTAATTTGGCCATTTTTCCATGAAGACCGGGTTTACAAGTTGGATAAGGTTTAAAACCCAATGAATTCAAAATTCCATTTATTTTCAATCTCATTATCTTGTTATCCCCTATATGACCTAATCGATAGTGCCAAAATAACCTTGGGTTGATTTCTTCTCAAGATTTTTTATTTGCGATAACATTCATAATACTTATATCATTCAGTTCTAAAATATACAAAACATTTGTATTTGCTGCTTTGCTAGCTAGAAAATTTGTTAAATGAATTAAACATTTATTTCCAATAAATTATACATTGTAACCATTTTTACATAAGACAAATACAAAAATTTTGTTTCTAGTAGCTTTGGCAAAATGAAAAACTTTGTATAATCTCAAAACATGTACAAATGGGAGTGTCAAAGAATAGTTTTCCATGATTTCAGCCGTAACTCTTGCTTTATTCGCCATCTTCAAAATGACTTCATTCTTAGACAACATATAACTGTTCTACAGGTCCTACAATGATATACAAATGTAAGATATATTTACTAAATCTAATATCTAGGATTAATCGTTTGAATTAACATTTAACTCAAATTCTATCACAAATGAAGAAAATGCACTTGTTTTCTTTTCCTTCATGCTTTAAAGCTAAAAAGGACAATTCCTCTCCTAATGTTCATCCCTCTTGTAGAAGTATTGCCCCTTAGCCTTAGCCTTCTCTACAATGGTTTCAACTTTCTTGAAATTTTTTTTTTCTTTGGTCCAATTTTTGGGCATTTTTAGGGTTGTTTTTGCTTCTTTGTCCCACTCGTAAAAGCAATGTTAACTTCCCCGCCTAGTTAGTAAATATAGGAATGAGAAAAAAATGGTACAAAAATTATACGAGTATAATACGATAAATGGTGAAAAATACGTTTATAAAAAAATGTTATAAAATTCAAATATAGAAAAAATATGGAACCTGCATATACAGTTTTAATATGACACATCGTCAATAATATGTTTTTAAAAATATGACAATAACAAACATAATTTTAACACTTTTCATAAATATTTTAGTTAATAATTCAAATGTAAAGTATCTAATTAACTATTAAACTAATATAACATAATATATAATCAAGATTTAATTTTTATAAAAAATTATTGAAAGAGATTAAAGATTTGAATGACAAAAATTAGGTTTTTGTTTTATATAGTTATGGCACTATAGTGATTAATTGAAAATACAAAGGATATTTTCATATTTTAAAAAATTCATAAAAAATAGAAAACGTAAAAAAAGGCAAAAATATGTGTTTAATATGAAAAACATATAAAATACACGTGTAAAACATTTTAGGTTAAAAAATTTAGAACAACGTGTTTAAAACACGAATTAAACACGAATAATTTTTATTTTTGCTAACTAGGCTTCGTTGTGCCATTTCCCTTGCTTATAGAAATCTTGAATCTTATTCAAAAGCTCTAGAAGAGTGTTTTTGATTCTATTCAAGTTATAATTTTTTATAAACTGTTTATTACTATTTGGGAGGGATTGGAGAATCAAATTTATCTTGACTTTATGGGGAATAATAATCCCACATACATTCAGTAGCTTCAGAATATTTATCATCTTTATGATGTGGCCATCGAAGGCATACCTTCCTTTAATCTCATTTTGAAAAGTGTTGCATATAGATCGTACTCGACTACTTGCAAATTTTCGCTACACAACTCTTGTAAGACCATGAGTATATCATACGCATTTTGCATGCTTTCATACTTTTTTTGTAATTCTCTGTTCATTGAAGCTAGCATGTAGCTTTGGGTTCTCAAATTATCTTTTTGCCACATTTTGATCATCTGTGGCATCTGGAGCCAAGTCAAGTGGAATGAGCGCTTTTAATACAGTCCTTGAAGTTTGGTTCGATTAATACATTATTATTGAGAATACCTAATAGCACTTTGTTGGCCATTTTTAATTTATCGCAATTAATCGAAGAATACTATAAAGAAAATATAGTTCAACTAGTGTCTTCTATAAATTTAAGCCTTTTTATACATAATCTTATTATGTAATCTTACCTAACCAATAAGTATGTTACAGAAAAATGGCAAGAGTTTCTCTATTTTTATAAGGCCGAGGGAATTTTTATTATACCAATAATCAATATATATATATATATATATATTCCCATGAGGATATACTAACCACTATATAGATGTATATACACATTAATACAACAACCTTCCAAGTCTAGCTTCCAAGTCTCTATCAAATCTCCATTTGGCTCAAGCTACCATTGAGAATGAAGAATTAGCTCCATGCAAGCACAAAGATTAATCGCCTTTTCCACTTTGGCCCACCTTTGCTTATGGTTGTAATGTTATTACTTGTATCCAAAACTCTCATGATCTAGTAGGTCTTAAAGACCTAAAAAGGCTTCCTTTGAAGCCCAAGTGAAGTTGCAGCCATCCATCACTCCATTTTGAAGCCCAAAAAGGTGCTCAAAGCCCAATTGGAAGAGTTGGAACAAAATAGATGAAAGAAAAGTTTGGTGGAGACAAGAGTCTACCTTTTTATGGAAATAATAGTGACATTTTATCTTATTGCATTTATTTATAGTATGACATGACTTATTTTGTGTGATTTAAACTAAATTAAGGGCTAGCTTATTATTTTTATTAAAAACCTATGTAAACTTACATTTTTGCTGCCACTTACTCTCTATATGAATTGGTCCTGCTTTGTAAAAAGAAGTTTTTGCTTTTTGAATGAAAACTTGAAGAAAGCTTTGTTGGTTTTTTTTTTCATTTCCTTTATCCAATCATTCTTGGTGGAAGACCCTAAGGTTGGTGGAACTTTCTTTTATGCCCTGGTTATTTTTCTTGTTACTTTTGAAATCCAAACTATGAAGACTTGAATGTGTGTTGTATTCCTCGAATACTATTCACAGTGTGTGATTTTGCTATTTCTAGTTTTTGCTAACAAATGTTGAAGCTAGTTTTGAATATCTTGTTGATTGAGCTGTGCTTGATATTATATACCATTAGAAAGCTCCTTGAATGCTTTTTCCAATGACATATAATTTGCATGATTTGAAGGTCATTTGATTGGTTAAAATTGAAGACAAATTATTGCTGTGTCAAATGAATAGTAACTTCCAAAATTGAGTTTGTGTGTTGTTGCATTGTCTTGATGGATATGCACCACTTCCATACTTAACGTGTCAAGAGTAGTCACATACAAGACAATTTACATGGAACATACATTACCACATATCATAATTCTCTTCATTCATATATTTATTCTTTTTTTACTATGCAAGTATGATTCACATGTTATGATTTATGCATGTATGAGTGCCATGACTTTTCCATTTTCTGGTCATACATCTTTCTCAACTCTTTATCAGCCACATAGGTCTGCATGCATGATTCTAATGCAAATGAATTTCATAAAACATTTGCTATTTCTTTTTTTTTTTTTATCAAATATTTTCATTGACCGGTCTAGACTACATATAACAGTACTCGCGGTCACTATACGAGGTATAATCCTCTCTTATATACACATTTCACTATTTTTCTTTGTTGTCCACATAGTATAATTGATATATTTCTTTGTTGTTTATATAGTGCAACCGATATCTTTCTTTGTTGTCTATATAGTACAATCGATATTTTTCTTTGTTGTCCACACAATACAGCTCGTGTGTAAGGATTTTAACATACTTTCTGTTTTTTTGTATCATATAAATCATTATAAAACCAAAAAACACTTGTTTTCCATTTTCTGAAAATATGCATAACTTAGAAAATATTTTTTCTTTTTCTTTATTTTTCTGAAAATATGCATATGCTATGATTTCTCATGTAGCCATAACATGAAATATACATATTCATTGCTTTTCCTCATTCTTTCCAATCCTTATCAAGCATCATATTGGTTTCTCATGCATTTATATATATCTCATGTATCAAATTAATTTCTTCATATTAATATACATATATACAATATATGCTTAATATAAGGGTTCTTACATATATCATGTACATAATTAAGCAAAAATTAACGTACATCACATAAAATAACACTTTTACCCTTATGGTCGAAAATTGCATGCCTACCCTTAATTCAAATTCTTCCATTAATTTATCATTTCTTACATACTCAATACACAAAATCCACTAAGCTAACCCTAGGAATATGAAAATCTAAAATACTCTTATGGCTAAAAATTATATCATGAGTCCTAATGAATTTTCTTATTCTTTTAAGCATAAATCACATTAATTCTAATACTCTACACACTTATACAAGTAAAGATTATTTGAATAACCTAACTCAAATTACTTCAAGTATGTAAAGTATAAAATTCTTACCTTTTCTTTGATAATTTGGTGATTTAAGCCTATTATTCTTCTTTTCTTCTTCGTAGCAACCTTAATCCACTAAAAACATAAACATCAATTGAAACTCTAAACTTAACATCTCTTAAAAATTAAACTTTTTATCTTAGAACTTACCAAAATAGATAGATCTACAATTTTTACAGCTTGAGGCTCTAGAAATTAGGTGGTTTAGCTAGGTTTTTTTGGTAAATCTTTGTTTGAAGAAAACCTTAATGAATTTTATGGAGTCTTGGCCAAGGAAGAAGAAAATGAATAGTTTTTGTTTGTTTTTACATTTTTTAATTCCTTTATAACCATTTTGGACTAATTTACCCATAGCCTTCTCCAAAAATGACTATTATATCCCTATACAACTACCAAAAAATCCTTCTAAAATGACCATTTTACCCTTTTTTGAAAATTATTACTCATTTAGTAGTTTTAAAGAATTCCTTCATAATTTCTTTAAACAACAACTTATAAAATCAACTATAGTGGTAATTTTGGAAGTAGAGTCTATTAACATACCTGAATCCAGGTGTTATATTTCTTTCCCCTATACGAATTTTGTCCTCGAAATTTACACAAATAGGTTAAGAAATTTCTCTCTCATCTGTAGCTCAACCTCTCACATGGCTTCTTCTATCTTATGATTCTTCCATAATACTTTCACTAGTGGAATTATCTTATTTCAGAGCTCTTTTATTTTCCTGTCTAGTATCTACGATGGTTGCCCTTCATAAACTAAATCTTGTTTTAATTCCATATCATTTGATTTCAATACATGTGAAGAATCATTGATGTACTTTCTCAACAAAGAAATATGAAATACATTATGGACTCAATACATACACCTTAGGTCTTCTAAGTTTTGACCTATATTTGACTTGATCAAAGTTGTGTTGTCATCCATTAAGTCAAGCATTTATTCTATGCCTTTCTTGACTTATTTATGCTATTACGCTTCTTTATTCTTCCTTTTTGGTTCTTCCATTTTATGCTTATAGCCTAAGGGGTAAAGTTATCTTTTAAATTTTTCTTAAGGTTATACAATTGTGTGTTTATCTTCCCATATGTACTTCCTTGTAAATATACACAGACGTATAACACTTAACACATAACCATGTATAGAGTAGGTGCACATGAGGAGCTATTCTAGCCATACTCCCTTGTACGATAAACATGCACATAAGGTCACATGTCATTTAATGCACGTTGTCTACTTTTGAAAAGTTATACATGAGCGTGTATCCTATACCACACGACTGTGCATGTCTCTCTTCATAACAAGCGTGCGGAATTTTCAAAGATCTTTATTTTTCTAAAATAATACACAGGTGTGTGTGAGCCTATACATGGCTATGTGTCATGATATGGAAATTGTGTCTTAGGGTATCTACGTAATTTAGACTACAATTCCTTGATCACCAAGCAAACTACCAATTACATATAGATCTTTAGTCTCCCTAATTCTAATTTAACATTAAATCATACGCATCTAAACAATTAACCATATACATATAGCCAATACAATATCATTGAATAGATAATATTCATCAAACTAACTTCATTCAACTATTAAATCACATAACTGATAGTTTACCTGGATAGTAATCCTTTACACATGTATTTCAAGGTATCAAATACGTTTATCCTTAAGAGTATAACAACAAACAAGTTAACGATAGAAAGATGATGAGGTATAGATTCTAGCACTTTAAACCCCTATTCTTATGCTAACTTCATACAAAGGTCCATTTGTATGTTATAACCAATCCATACATGTTATAACAACATCAGATCAAATACACAACCCAAATTTGATCATGTATTCACAACATATAAAATCGTTCATGCTAATCTTAGCCAAAAGATAACTATTTACTTGGTTTCCGATGATAAGCAACTCTCTCACACAACAACAACAATTCTGGTAATCGGCAATGACTCCTCAATTGACAAAAGTGCCTCATTTCTTTCTCCCTCTCTTTAAGTTATGGTGTGGTTATGTGTGAAATATGAGAGAAATTAGGTTTTGTTGCATTTTTATTTTGCTTCCTAAATATGATACACGATCGTGTATTGAATATACATAGTCGTGTATCGTATTACACAACTAAGGCATTTGTCAATTTTGTTGTCTATAATTTGAATTTCTACTGACAATACATGGGCGTGTATACCCTCATACACGGGTGTGTATCACACTAAAAATTTAACTACATAATTTTAAAGTAAGGAAAAAGACTAAAATGCCTTGGACTTATCTATAAGTGTTACAAACACTAAGAATAAATCTTAAATAATAGTAAAAAGTATAAATATACCAACATGAGGAAAGGCTTTAAAAGTCTCATGCAAAGAGGAAGCAGAGATTCATTCACTTACAAACTTTATTGGTTGACTATGCAAACATGGTATAAAACATGTGTTATAGTATATATTTTCCATAAATATCGTATATAATCATTGTACATATCTAAGTTCAATTGCTATGCCTAGTGCCTAGAGTTCTTACATATCTTTGAACTTACAGGTGTTAATTAAGAACTCGTATCAAATATTCACAAGTTATTTTAATATGGAAAATCCAAAGCTATCATTGTCAAATATGTCTAACCATGACCTCATCTTGACTAATCATCAAGATAATATTTTGACCTTAATAATTCTTTTTCTCAAGCAATATGTCACGTCTTTGCTCACTCTCCCAGTGCTAAAGGCAATTACTTGTATGAGTAAGTTAATCTATAACTTGTTTAATATTTTAATCTTGTTGAGCTTTCTGAAAAAAGAAAAAGATGTGCATATAGTGAAACACCAACAATTATGAGATGTAAATTCAAAAATAAAATAAACTTCAATTCATGGTTTTCAATGTTGTGCCACATGTACAATATATAAGTCCAACCATATATTAATTACGGTCTATGCAATCCAAAAGTTTAACATGTGCAAGATATGCATATCTTGGAATAGGTTTAGTCAAAGGATCAAAAACCATATAATTTATGGAAATATATTATACACTCACTTTCTTATTTGCAATAATGTCTCTTACAAAATTGTATTAAGTTTTGATATGTTTGGTTCTACTATGAAATTTGTGATTTTTTGTAAAACCTATTACAACTTGATTACCACAATGGATACCTATTGGTCCAACCATATCATCCTGTATACCTAAATTCATAAAAAATCTTCTTAACCAAACAACTTCTTGTAAGTCGCTAAACAAGCTATAAACTCAACCTCTATTATGGATATGACTATGCATCATGTCTACTACTTACTACTCTAAAAGATAACACCTTTTTGGAGCAAGAATGCATAATCTAAACTAGATTTGTGTTAGCCTAAATCACCTCCCTATTCAATGTCTGAATAAACAACCAAATGTAAATCTAATCTTTGATAACATACACAATAATCTACAATGCCTTTTTGATATCTCAATATCCTTTTGATAGTCTTCAAGTGCTTTTCCAAGATTCAACTGATGTCAACTAACCAACCTAATAACAAAACAAATGTTTAGGTGTATACACATCACAACATACATAAAGCTTCTAATTGCATTTGAATATGGTACTTTGGACATTTCTCTTCTTCCATCTTGAGTTTTAGGACACATTTTTTGGCTCAATTATTCATCTTTTCACACAGGAGTATTCATGAGTTCATAGTTTGCTATATTAAATTATTGTAGAATCTTTCAAATGTAATGTTATTGTGACAGAGCTAAAAGTTTCTTTGAACAATCCCTCTTGATTTTAATTCCTAATATGTAATATGTCTTATCCATATGTCAAAATTCATAGATAACCAATCTTTGATGGTTATCATGTATTCCAAATCATTTTCAACTATTAAGACATCATCTATGTATAGCGATATAATTGTAAACTTATCATCAAACTTTTTTACATAAACACAGTGGTCATATTCAACATTTTAAAATCACAAGACATTATTGCCTTATAAAATTTTAAATACCATTGTTTGGGTGACTACTTTAGCTATATATTGATATTTAAAATTTATATGCTTTACGCTTCTAACCTTTAACAACCAAACCTATAATTTGTTTTATGCTTCATCAAGCTCTCTATTAAGGAAAGTTGTCTTGACATTCATCTTACGCAATCTAAATCTAAATATGTTACAATAGTTAAAATCAAATGAACTGAAGTAAACCTTACAACTGGCAAAAATTTGATTCACCACAAGATGAGTTTTGTATCAATCTATTCAGTCATCCATCTTATATTTGATTTTTAGAATCCATTTCTTCCTAATAGGTTTTTGTCTTAGTGGTAAGTCAAATAAACTCCAAACTTCGTTTATTTTCATGGATTATATCTATTCTTCTCATACTTCCTACCATTTTTTTTGATCAAGAGATGAAAGGATTCTTTTATAGTTTTAAGTTCTACATCATCTTGAGGAGTGGTACTAAAAACCTCATTTTCAATATCAAAATGTTGCTAAGGTGCTTTCAGATGACCACACTTACACAATTAAGGATCATCCCTCTCACTATTTTAAATAGGTTGGAGCTTTGTCTTATTGCTCCTACTATTTATAACAAGCAAAGGTACTACCTTTTGAGGCTCAGTTATTCGTTGTTAAGATGTACCTATTCCTTATTCTTCTTCCATCTTACATA
The DNA here is from genome assembly GCF_011075055.1 of Mangifera indica. Classification (NCBI taxonomy): domain Eukaryota; kingdom Viridiplantae; phylum Streptophyta; class Magnoliopsida; order Sapindales; family Anacardiaceae; genus Mangifera; species Mangifera indica. The sequence continues at coordinate 6,504,736 of NC_058152.1, forward strand.
AATAAAGACTTTTATCAATATCACTCTTATTAGGAAAAACATCTTCTATGAATGTAACATTTCTTGATTCAATTTTAGTTAACCTTCCATTAGAATCCTCCCTAATGAACATATACTCTTAAGAGTGTTTAAAGTATCTTATAAAAGATATATTTCTTTCCTCTTAGTCTCAATTTTCCAAACTTATGAGAAAGGTTATGGATAAAAACAACTGACCCTTAAGGTCATAGTTGATTTAAATTAAGTTTTCTACCAATCCATAACTCATAGGAAGTCAAAAAAACTAACTTAGAAGACACTCAGTTTAGTATATAGGTAGTAGTTAATTATGTATTATCCCAAAATTATATTGGAAGACCTAAACATTTCCAATAGAGTTCTATTTCTCCTTTCTATTACATTATTCTATTAGAAGTTCTTAGAACTGCTAATTGTCTTACTATTCTATTTTATATTGTATAATTCATTAAACTCTTCAAAAAAATATTTACAGCCTCGGTCAGTTCTTAAAGCTTTTATTATTTTATCTAATTGATTCTTAACCTCATTTATATAACATTTAAAACAATCTATTGCTTCTGATTTATGAGAGATCAAGTAGACATGGCCAAATTGAGTATAATTATCTATAAAAGTAATGAAATATGTGGCATCATGCCTTGCCTTAACATTCATAGGGCTATAGATGTCTGAGTGTATAAGTTACAAAGGAAGTTCAGCCTTTATAGTTTTGTCAAATGGTTTTTAGAAGTTTTTTCAAATAGGCATTGCTTACATGTAGGCAGTTCAAGCTTTGTGATAGGTCATAATAAACATTTACAAGTTAATGTATTCATTCTTTCTTGACCAATGTGTCCTAATCTAACATGCCATGCACTTGCATTTATATCCATACTTTGGACATAACAAATAAAGAAAAACAAGCATTATTATCATTATTATAATAAAGGGTGTCCAATACCATAAAACCATCTTATAAAAGACCAAATTCACAGAAAACAATATCATTGTAAATTTTAACATTGTTCTTAGAAATATTCAAGCTATATCCTAAATTAAGAAGTACAGGCACCGAGACTAAATTTTGTCAAATGTCTACAACATATAGAACTTCTTATACGTATAAGGTTTAACCACCTCACAAAACTAATTTTCACATGTTTATCCTTTTTACTTTAACGATCATAATGTTACCTACATAAATCCATTTCGTCTCCTTTGGAATTTAATGAAATTCCATGAAAACTCCTTTGTCACAATCTATATAGTTTGTGGTTCGTAAGTCTACAGTCTACATAGAATAAGATTTAGTAATAGAATAGTATTGAAAATATAAGTTTCATAACTTAAGGTAAAATGAGACAATACATTTTTTAGCTTTGTGCATTCATAGGCAAAAATGACTTTTCTTATTATAATTGTAACAAGTTATCTTGGTTTTGTCTTTTTTTTAGCATGTTTACCTTACTTTTGTTAGAATTATTTTTCCTTGTTCTTAAAGCTTGTACAAACTGTTTTCCCTTCTTGGACTTATGCCACTTACGTTTGAAGCCAAAAGACCTCTTAGAGCTAGACTCTACAATGTATGCATGAGCACCTAATCCAGCTACCTTAAAATGTTTGTCCTCTAGCTCAATATGGCAAGCAATTTTGAAAAAGGTCTTTATGTTTTCTTTGTGAGTCATATTTACTTTTATATGCTTCCAACTTTTAGGAAAAGAACATATTACAACTTGAACCTATTGTTCATCTATTAAGTTATGCCTAATTGACTTTAGCTCCATTAGTATATTTGGCATATCCCTTAGATGTTGTTTCATTGATTTGTTAGGACTTTCTTGTATGTGTCAAATTTGATTATCAACTACCTTAATTTAGAGGCAATAATTCCTTTAAACTTTTCTTTCAGAGCCATCCACATGGTGTATGCTGTTAGGTATTGCTGGTATTCATATACCAAGTCATCATTCATAGAGCTAATTAAGATACCTCGTACAATGGAGTTTTTCTTCTTCTATGCATGATATGCATCAATATCACATTTATGTTGGGCATTGTTTAGGTTCTGCCTTTCAACCAATCAAGGTTTTTCCATAATTGGATTTACGGCCTTAAAGGGCTCTTACTCATCTAAGACAGTGCATCTTAAAATGTCATATATTATAGTTATCTTTATTCAGTTTCTCATTTTTGTTCAAATCAACTATGATGTTTTTGGATATCATGGTTAATTAGACTATAAGGACATATCAAGCACAACATTAACTAAGACAATTACATACACATTAATTGTCACAATTGTGCACCAATATTAATTCAAATATTTGATATTTTAAAATTTAGTTCAATTGCACTAATATTAATTTTGAATGAGAATTTCACTAAATTCTAACAATTTCAGAATTCCCACATTTAACATTTTTAATATGTAATCATATACATAAAATTTATTCATCTCTACTATGACTGGGACCATTTTCAATGTTATTTTTATTTTGAGTTCATAGTTATTGAAAGAAGGCATTCTATATGTCAATTGTTCTTCATGTTGATTGTTTATTTTCCATTCAGTATTAAGAAAAACCATTTCATCATCATATATGATTCTTTGAGTCATTTTATCTATAATAAAGTTTTTATGTTGTTTGTGATAGCTTACATGCCTTGTACTTTGTTAATTTTGGGAAAAAAATAAATGGGTGGATTTTCTCACATTTGTTACAATGCATCACTTTTTGGCAAGTTGTAATCCATCTATATAATCCTAAAAACTCTTTATCTTCTTGTCCCAAATAAGATCATGTGTCATTGAAGTCCAATAGTCAGACATAGACATAAGTAGGTCATATATCATCTCTTTTCTAATTAAAGATATGCGACTTACTTTTAAGTTTAAATAATTATGATATATAGTCCTAACTACACCATTAAATTTTTAGATGGTCTTACACACTTTCACACATCATAAGGCCTATTAAACTTGCGTCCACAGGTCGATTTGAGTGTTAATATGTTGTCACACGCTGTCATAAGGGTTCCACACGCTCTATGTGTTAAAATAGTAACCATACACTGTCACGCATTGGAATAGTGTCCTTACACAGTGTTACGCTCCGAAACTGGACCACATGCACCACCTATGCATCAAAAAGCATCGAAACTAAACCATATGTGCCTCTATACGTCGTCTACACTATCTACAAGCCATCATGCATCGATGATATGTTTAGGTCAAGCTAACTTAATTATTGGGTCAAATACCCTATTTGACCAAACTCTAGTCAACCAGTTGACTAGTCAATTGGTTGACCATTGACCTTTGGGTATAGATAGACTTGTTGACTAAATAGATCAAGTAATTCAAGAATCCTAACTTTTCAAATTGTAGAATTCAATGCCAAATCATTGTATTCTGGTCACCAATTAGTTTGGCAACCATGGAAGAAATGACTGGCATGTCCAGTTGATGCTTCCTATTACATTTTCCAATGATGATACTATTGAGAAGGGGTACAATTTTGGATGTTATCATCTGGCTATACAAACACAATTCAATCCAATTTTGATTTGATGGTTTTGAATTCATAAAAAGGGTTATTGAAACTATGTTCAAGGTTTTAAAATCTCATTTCAAACAAATTGAGTCTCAATTAACCTTAATCCTAATAAATGTTAAAGTGCAAATTCAAATTTATTTCACCGTAATTTCAATCAATAAAACAAATTCCTAGTCTCCAGATTACAAAATTGCAAGCATAATATATATATACATCAACCTAGGCTATGATACCAATGTTGGAAAAATTCTATCAATTCTATAAACAAAATTTGGATTAGAGCATACATAGCCGGATTGTTTTATACATTTGGGTTGATTAGAAAAGATCTAGATTTTCCACAACACAATTTGTGTGACTATTGATTGAATTATGTGAAAGAAAAATATTATTTGGGAGGAGTTTCTATATTTTGTATTCTATAGATTATTAACCTGTGACAGTTTTTAGGACACTATATATATGCTTAATTGCCTCCTTAACTATTGGGTAGTATATTGGTTTATGGGTTGGGTCAAACCATCATGGGTTGACCTAAGCCTAATAGTTTGAAAAAAAAAATCATCTATTTATGAAAATCAACAGTTATTTTTAACAGTCAAATAATATTTATATCATTTAGTCGAGATATTATAATAGAAGTATAATTAAGTATTATTTTATCCTGAGATTCAAAATGTTATAATAACATTTATGCTAGACTAACTAGTGAATATTGTAGAGATGTAAATATCAATTTTTTTTAAAATTTTTCTAAGGACAAATGAATTACCATTACAAACTGACAATCAATGATAACGAAACATTACCAAAAAATCCAATAAACTCATCATGCTTTCTTCCAATATTTAAACAGAAAATTAGTCGGTGGCGATGGTAAGAATTCAAATGGCAAATGTGGTGGCTCGGCTTCATTGGAAAACATCTAAAAAATTTCTTTCATTATAGGTCACTAGCTTGTCGATCTCTACAAATAGGCAATGTAGTTAAGAAACAAGTTGACATAATTTTGCACATTGAAACTAGAAATTTACTAGTCTATGAATATTTGTTATGTAGAAAATATTAAACATATCATTCTATAAATTAAAATAAACATAAAGCATCCCCGAATTAGGAATTCAATTCATATTAATGATGAATGCAATCTGATTAGCGACCTAAGGTTTCGATATTAGTCATTTCCATGATGCAATTTGCACATCTGCACTGCCATTCCATTTTGTATATTTAGGAGACATAGTTTTTATGTTTTGGTTCCCAGAGATAAAGAAAAAAAAAACTCTTCTTCTATGAATTGTGTTCTTCTTCCCCAAGAGGAGGTAGTTTTTGGATATATTTATAAGTGTTTAATAGGGTTCCCAACTACCTCTTAATTATCCTTTGGCAATTTATGCATCAAGTCAAGTTAACCAATCATAAGTGGACCCAGACCTAATATCTCCCAATCACACATGATGGAAGATGCGGACCAAATACTTAGACACACAAAAATCCTATATAGTAGTACAATTCATACTTATAAACGTGTCATGCAACCTTGTGAGTAACTTATGCTCGGGAGCTTATTGCTATGTGTTTGTTAAGAATAACATAGTTGTTTCAACCCTTATAAAAATACAAAGTATTAGTCTCGTTGTACCCCAAACTTACTTGATAACATCAACTCTCTTTAATCCCTGAATTATTATCATGTTATTTTTGTTATTCTCTTAATGAGTGACAAGATCGGCTAGCCAATAGATATACAAACATATAAGTCTTCTTCTACTCAAAATTCTTAATTTAAACTTAACTGTTTTTTTAATCATGTTTCATAGACTAAATCGTGTGTGATCATAAGTATTAATCTAAGATAACAACACTAAGAGTAAACATTCAACAACAATAAAAAGTCAAAAAGTACCCATATATGATAAACCTCATAACGTCTCACACAATGAGAGACAAGAGATTCATCATTTCACTATTTTAATTGGTCATCTTACTTATGCATATATGGTATGAATCATGCGTTATAGTGTGTATTCTCCACAAAAATCATTACATCAATAATATATAGATCTTAGTTTAATTGCTATACCTAGTGCCTAACTTGAGTTCTTAAACATATTTCTAAATTTGTAAGTATTTATATTTATTTAGAACTTATATTTGGCATCTACAAGTTATTTAGACGTGGGAAATCCAAATAGATCATTTTCAAATTTATCTATTTATGACCTCATCTTAATTGATTATCATGTGACTTTATCTTGATTGATCATAAAAGTGATATTTCAACTTTGACAATTATTTCTTCAAGAAATTTGTCTTCCATTAGCATGCTTTCTCAGCGTCATTTTTCTCAATAATTATGTCTCATGTTTACTTGTTTTCTCAGTGTGAAAAGCCATTACTCGTATGAGTGAGTCAATTTCAAACTTGCGTGACTTTATAATCTTATTGATCTTTCAAATAAAAAAACGATTTATATACAGTGAAAATCTTCAAAACAAAATGAATTTGAATTCATGGTTTTCAACATTACATCACCAATACAATATATAAGCTCAACAACCTATCTATCATAATCTACGTAATCAAGAGATTTAACACGTATAAGATATACATTTCTTAGAACAAGTTTAGTCAAAAGATCAATGACCTTACAACGCATAGAAATATATTATATGCTCACTTTTCTCTTGAAAGTGACATCTTTTACAAAATTATGTCTAGTGTCGATATATTTGGTTTTATTAAAATTAACAATCTTTTGTAAAAGTTATCTCGTCTTGATTACAATAGTAGACAACTATTGTTCCAACAATATTGTCCTGCTTATCCAGATTCACAAAGAATCTTCTCAACCAAATAGTTTCTTGAACAATAACTAAATATACTATATGCTCGACCTCAATTATAGATAAAACTATGTGTGTCTATTTCTTACTATTATATTATATGGGCCCTTTTGTAGTAAGAAAATATATCTAGATATTGATTTACATTAGTCTAAATCACTTCCTCAACTACCATATAAATAGCCTATCTAATGCAAATTTGATCCTTAACAATATAAACAATAATCCACAATGCCTTATAGACATATCAATATTCACTTAACAACGTTTTAGTACTTTTTTCTAGGATTTGACTAATATCGACTAACTAGCCCAACAACAAATATAAATGTCTAAGCGTGTATGTACTATAGCATACATAATACATCTAATGACATTTAAATAGGTAACTATTAATATTTCTTTTTTTTCATCTTGAGTTTTGGGACATATATCTTGGCTCAATAATTTGCTTTTTGACACAAAAGCATTAATAGGTTTGCAGTTTACCATATTGAATTATTCTAAAATTTTTTTAACATAATGCTCTTATGATAGAATCAAAATTTGCTTTGAATAATCTCTTTGGAATTTAATCCCTAAAATGTAATTTTCCTCACCCACATTTTTCATATAAAAAGATATGGACAATTATCCTTTAATGATCATCACTTACTCTAAATCATTTCCAATTATCAACACATCATTACATACAATGATACAATTACAAATTTATCATTAGATTTTGTCATATAGACACAGTGATTTTATTTAATCATTTTAAAGTCATAAGATATTACAGCCTTATGAAATTTCAAGTACCACTATTTAGATGACTATTTTAGGTCATATATTGTTCTCGAAACTTGTATATTTTGCATTTTACACCCTTAACAATGAGATCTTTTTGTTGTTTTACATAAATTTCTTTGTTAATTTCTTTATTAAGGAAATTTGTCTTAGCATTTACCTGATGCAACTCTAAATACAAATGTGTTACTATAGCTAAAATCAGATAGATTGAAATAAATCTCATAAATAGTGAAAATTGTTTCTTCAAAATCTATACATTCTTATTAAGTATAACTTTTTGCTATAAGACAAAATTGTATCTATCTATTGAGTCATCCACCCTACGTTTGATTTAGGGAATCCATTTATTCCCAATAGGTTTTTGACCCAGTGGTAAATCAACTAAAGCTCTAGACTTGGTTTGTTTCTATGTATTTCATTTTTTCTTTCAATACATCTCACTATTTTTCCTTATCAAAGATTAGACAACTTTCTTTGTGTTTTTAGGTTCCTTATCATCTTAATGAGTGGTAATGAAAACTTTGCTTTCAATTTGGACATTGAATCTTAAGTAATTAAGGATCATTGCTCCCAATATTCAAAATGGATTAGAGTTTAATTTTATTGCTTTCACTAAATTGAGATGAACGAGGCAAACAATTGAGGATTATTGCTTTCACTATCTAAAACAAGTAAAGATACTACTTCTTAAGACTTAACTAATGGTCGTTGAAATGTACCTATACCTATTCTTCTTCTATCTTATGTAAATGAAGACCTATATCAATATCATCCCTATTGAGAAAAACATTTTCTATGAATGTAGTATCTCTTGATACAATTTTAGTTGATCTTCTAAAGAAATTCTCCTTAATGAACAAATAAGCTTTAGAGGGCTCAGAGTATCTTATAAAGGTAAATTTCTATTTTCTCGATTCCAATTTTCCAAACTTATAAGAAATGTCATGGATAAACACTACTAACCACTAAGGTCACAATCAATTAACTCAAGTTTTCTACTTGTCCATAACTTATAAGGAGTGGAAGTAACTAATTTAGTAGGCACTTGGTTAAGTACATAGATAATAGTTAACATCACATCACGCTAAAGTGATGTTGAAGATTTGTCTGCTCCATTATTAACCTAATAATCTCTAATAGAGTTCAATTTCTCTTCTCTACTGCATCATTTTGTTATAGAGTTCTTAAAATTATTAGTTGTCTTACTATTCCTTTTCATTGCATAGTTCCTTAAACTTTTCAGACAACACACTCAAGACTTCGATTAGTTCTTAAAACTTATGTCCTGTCATCTAATTGATTTTCAACTTCATTAATATAGTGTTTAAAGCAGTTTACTACTTCTGACTTATAAAAGATCAAATACACAAGACCGAATTGAATATTGTAATCTATAAAAGTAATGAAATATAAGACACCATATCTAACTTTTCATTCATATGAGCACATTTACCTGAGTATATAAATTACAAAGGAAGTTAAGCTCTTACAGTTTTATTAAATGGTTTTCTAGTAGTTTTCTAGTTAGATAATGCTCACATATAAACAGTTCAAGTTATGTGAAATTTCTTAATAAACTTTCATAAGCTAATCTTTCTCATTCCATTTTGGCCAATATGTCATAATCTAGTATGTCAAATATTTGTAGTCACATCCATACTTTAGGAGTAGCAAATAATGAAAAAATAGCATTATTATTATCATAATGAAGGGTGTCTAAACCCATAAAACCATTCAACAACAAACAAATCCATATAAACCACTTCAGTTATATATATATATTGATAGAGCTTCTAGAGAAATTCAAACTATTTCCTAGTTTAAGTAGAACAAGTACTATAACCAAGATTTATCAAATATATGGAGTATATTAAACTTTATGTAGGTATATGATTTAACCACCTTACAAAACTAATTTGCACATTTCTATCCCTTTTATTATAACCCTTGCATTGTTGCTTATGTAAATCTATCTCGTTTTCTTTAGGATTCAAAAAAATTACACAAAATCTCCTTTGTCATGAGCTACTTGGTTATGATACCTAAGTCTATAGTCTACATAAAATAAGTCTCAGTTAATTGTACAGTATTAGAAACTAAAGTTTTATCATTTTATGTAGCATGAGACAATATCATTTTCAACATTATGTATTCACGTGCAAAATAACCCTCATTACTACAATTGCAATAAATCATCTTAGTTTTATCTCTTCTTCTAGTACATTTGCCACTATTTTATTTTAATTTATTGTTCTTGCTCTTTAAGTCTTGTACGATCTTCTCTCCTTTCTTGGACTTGTGGTACTTATGTTTGAAGTTGTAAAACCTTTAGGAACTCAGCTTTGCAACTTATGCATAAACATTTGGTTCAACTACCTTAAAACACTTGTCTTTTAGCGCAATATAGGGAATAACATTAATAAATGTCTTTATATTCTTATTATGGGTCATATGCATCTTCATATACTCTTACTTCTGAGAAGAGATTATTTTATTGTATGAACATGTTGTTCATTTCTCAAGTTTTACCCAACTGACTTCAACTCTATAATCATATTTGACATATCTCTCAAATGTTATTTCATTAACTTGTTGTGGACTTTCTTATATGTGTCAAATTTGACAGTCAATTATCTTTATTTGGGGGCTACACTTCTTCAAAACCTTTTCTTTCAAAACCATACGTATGACATATGTAGTTGAATGTTACTAATACTTATATACCAAACTGTCATTCATGGAACTGACTAAGATACCATATGAAGTGTGTCTTTCTTCTTACATGTGTGATATGCGTCCATATCACATTTGTGTAAGACACTATTTAGGTTTCTCTCTTCAATCAGTTATCACTCTATCATAACCTGATTTACAACCTCCAAAGCCTTTTGCTCATATAGAATATATTGTATCTTTAAATGTCATACTTTATTATTTTTCCTATTCAATTTCTCATCCTAATTCAAATTAGTCATTATATTCTAGGATCTCATGGTTAATCAAATCACAGAGACATAACATACATAACTTTATTAATTCAATTAAAATACACATCAATTGTCACAATTGAACATTAAAAATTTAAAATATCTCATATAAAGCATAAAATCAAAAGTTTATTATATTTTTAATCATCTTCTATAACTCAAATGTTTAACATTTTAAAATTCAATCCAATTGAACCAATTCTAATCCTGGATGAGAATTTCATTAAATTTTATCAATCTCAAAATTCCTACATTTAACATATAATATGTGATACAACAAATACATTACTAATATGACTAGGGTCATATCCTTCTCTCGTGTAAGTCTTTGAGTCACTTTATCCATGATAAAGTTTCTATGTAATTTGCAATAGATCAAAATCTCGCATTTCATTAATTAGGGAATAACGATAAAGAGGTAGATTTTCTTACAATCATTACAACATGTTGCCCTCTAGCAAGTTGTAATGTATCTACATAGTCCCAAAAATTTTCATATTCTTGTCTCAAATAAGATCCTTTAATGTAGGAGTCTAATAGTCATGCATAAATATAATTAGACAATATATCATCTATTTTCCAATTAAAAGAATACGACTTATTTTTAGGTCTAAATCTTTTATTGAATACACATACATACATACATACATTAAGGATGGCAATTTGGGCCCGACTTTAGGGGCCTCGACCCTCCCTGACCTTAATGGGGAAGGGATTCCCCGATAAAAATAAGAAAAAAAGTGGGGATAGGGATGAAAAAAATCCCCGTAATCGGGCACGAGGATACATATGTCCTCGCCCCTCCCCTCCCCTCCCCACCTCACCTCACCTCACCTCACCTCATCTCACCCCACCCCACCCCACCCCTAAATCTAATATATTAATATAATAATTTCTAGTATATTTTAATTAGTTTAATATTTTTAATTACAAATTTGTTAGTATTTCCTATGTAAGCTGCTTTTAAATTAATTTTTCTTTTAAAATTGATTATTGCAGGTTAGTTTTTAAAATGTTGCTTTGTATCAATATGAAGAATTAATGATGATATCAATATGAAGAGCTACTAATGAAGAAATTGATTATTGCATATTGTTAAATTTTGTAAAAACTTTGTATTTGAACTAAAATAACAATGAATATTTTATAGCTCTTGTAACAAGTGATATTTTGGAAAAGTATGATTTATTTTATTTATTGAAATATAGGAAGGAATTAAAATTTATATTTACGAGTATGGAGAAGGGATTTTTCCCCACGGGGACAGGGACGAGGACAGAGATTGATATCCCCTCCCTGTTGCCATCCCTAACATACATACATACATACATACATATATATATATATATATATATATATATATATATATATATATATATATATATATATATATATGTGTATATATATATATGTATATATATATATATATATATATATATATATATATATATGTATATATATATAGATACATACATACATACATAGATACATACATACATACATATATATATATATACATACATATATATATATATATATATATATATATATATATATATATATATATATATATATATATATAAAATCCAAACATGCACCATTAAATTATCAGATAGTCATATCTTATACATAATGTAATAGTAACTAGTCAACAAGTTCACATGAATTAAAAACATGTGTTTTGAAATGCTAATATGTGTTTTCATGAGCTGAAATGAGGTATTACTAACTTTTATGCTTGTAGGACCCATAGAATTTGTTCTATGCTTTGATCCGAGTATCAAATAGTTGCCACGTACCAGAAGAGAGTATTCACTAGCTCTGACGTGTCAAAAATAGCCAAAATATGGTCCCATGCACCGAAATAATGTCCCTATGTGCTTTCATGCACCAAAATAGTGTGTGCATGTGCCTTCATGTGCTAAAGATGAGCCATACCTACCACTAGGCACCAAGAAGACCAACCATTAATATATCGTTGATCAATGACTAGCTATTGACCACGCTGACCATGACAAGTGATCATTGACTAAGACTGATGACTATTGACCGATCATCTCGAGTGTTAATCAATTTAGGTCACTTAGTTGATTTAACGGGTTGACTTGTTAACCAACGGGTTTGGGGTAACTCGTTGACCAAATGGGCTAGGTAATCAGGTTTTCCCGACTAGATTAGACCTATGATGCAATCGAAGAATCCTAATACAATCATCATCCAATTCATTGATTTCTACCAATAATCGGCCATGAAAGTTTGAGGATTTGAAAGAACTCACACCAACAATTATAGGTGTAGCATTTTTTGGCATCAACATTGTTAGAATCTGACAAAATGACAACTTGAAGGTCATAGTTTTTATCTCTGGTTTTGCCTCAGATTTGTTGATTTAGGGTTGTTTTAAACATGATTTTTATTTCTAATCAAGCAATACAATTCTAGGCAACAATTTGAACATGTTTCCAAGTTCAATTTCATGCAATTTGGTCGAATTTAATTCATACCCAAAATTCAAATTTTATCAAAATTTCACAATTAATCCAAAATTTCAGAAAAATTATTCACAGAACAACAACAGTTCATCAACCCTAGGCTCTAATATCAATATAGGAAATATTAAACATGTCATTCTGTAAATTACAACAAACATAAAGCGTACCCAAATTTGGAATTCAATTCGTGTTGATGATGAATGCAATCCGATTAGTGATCCAAGGTTTCAATGTTAATCATTTCCACATCGCTATTTGCATTCCTACATTGCCATTCTATTTTGTATATTCGGGAGACATTGTTTTTGTGTTCTGGTTCTTGGGAGAAGAAAAAAAAAACTTTTCTTCTGTAAATTGCATTTTGCTTCCTTTCTTTTTTCTCTTTTTGGAGGGGGGGAGGGAGGGGTGGGGGTGATAATGTGTGTGTTTTGTAAGTGTTCAACTATCCTTTAGTGGTTTATGCATCCAAGTCAAGTTAATCTGTTATGAGTGGACCTAGACCTAATATGTTCAATTAGCAGAGAAACGCTTAACACTATTTTGGCTCCCTAGTTTCAAGGACTTAAATTGGAATTACACAGACGGAAATGGGTCAACCACTAAAAATATTTGGTTTACAAGAAACTCTACTATAAATAAGTATAAAGCAATTAAGTTCAAATATTTGACCTATAATACTGGAAAATTACATTGGTAGATTATTATTTAAAATTCAATTTCGATAAAAGAGGTAATTTTGTATTACATGTACAAGAGTAAATCAATAATATATATTCAATTATACAATTAATCAACAAAATTAAGAATTTAAACTATATTAATTAACGAAGGGTTTTGATAAATGAACAATATTATACGCATATATTTTGAATATATAAATATATATATTTAAATTTATTATTATGTGATTGTGTGTTATTTTATTCCTATTTTAAAATCATATAATCACATAATGACACAGTTAAGTATGTATCTATTTGTATATTTAAAATAGGAATACATAATTTTATTGTTTGGTAAATATATTGAAGAAAGGTAAATTAGTAATTTAAATCTTAAATTAACAAAAGTACTAACAGAATTGAATGATGAGTGACATTTTGAAAATTTAAAATCAACATATGGAACTGTCGATAGAACAAACCTTGGGTGGGAAAAAAATCATTTCCATATCCTGATGGGCTCCTTGTTCGGCTCAATGGGCTTAAAAAATTTATCCAGCCAATGGGTCTGAAAATAATTGTAGCAACACAGTGCGATTAATTCGTGGCGGCAGTCTATAAATTCAAATAAATTTGAAAGGCCAAAGTTCAAAGAGAATATCCTGACGAAAACGGCTAACTTTCGAAGTTCAAACCTAAACGCATGACATGAAAAGACAACGATGCCCCGCTCACCATCAAACACTGAAATATTTTTCCTTGTCCTCGTGCTCCGTTAAAAGCTTCTTCTCTTCTTCGAGTGTGGCCGCTGGCAATTTAGATTTTTCCTCTATCTGCTCGTTTCGCAATTTCCGGCTTGGAGGTTGATAACCAGGAAACACGGAAACGCGTTGCATAACGGATAAAAAATAAGGAATCGTATTCGATTCTTTATTCACTCTGCATTCCCAAATATCTACAGCCTATCCTTACTCCTCTCCTCACGGGCGTTTCGTTAGTGCATCTACGATCTGTTCGACACTTGGGCTTCATCAGTGCATCGACGATGTGAACTACCCTCCTCTCCGGCGTTTCAAACTTTCAGTGAAGTCTAGAACAGTCGTCTTCATCAGTGCATGGTATCTGTACGTTCTTCTTCAATCCGATTGAGAAATTCGAAATTTTCATCCGATTTAGAATCTGAGAATATGTGCGCTGTAGAGAGACTGCATATTTTTTTCCTTCTCTTTCGTAGTTAGTACTTGTTTTTCCGTTTGTGTCATTTTGAGCCAGTGAATTTAAGGTTCCTGATGACTGTTTTCATGGTTGCAGCTTCTTTGCATTTGGTTTGGTGAGAAATATTTGCATAAAATCTAAATATGATAATGTACATTTATTTTTGGCTTGGTTTTACCCATGTGAGAGTTTTTGTTTTTCTGGTTGTTGGTTCAGTGAAGTGTTAGTGTGATCAATTGTTTTGATTCTGATTTGGGTATTATGCATTGAGTTCCTTTGCTTTTTTAACGGTTAGTATTTATTTGATTTTGTTTCCCCGTAATATAAATTCACGTGATCTAAATGGAAGAACTATTAACATTATATTTCTTTGGTACTGATACAATTTGGCTTGACCATTGACATTCTTTAATACCTTAACTTGATTGTGGTAACTGATTGATCCTGCAAATTGGAATTGGATTGCTTATATATCAGCAGATTAGTGGAGTAGTAAATGTTGTTATATTCTATTCCAGTACCATTTTTCAATCTGCTGGTAGGCTGGAAGTGACCATTCTTCTTATGTCACTTGTAGGCTTAATGTAAAACTGTTACATGAGCACTATGTAAAACTGGTAAGCTGGAAGCTGGAAGTGACAATTCTATTATATGATTGAATTTTGTAAGTTGTTGCCATGTTTTGTGAGAAAACAATAATTTTTGGAAGCTGAAAGCAAACTGGTAAGTTGCAGTATTTTTTATAAAAATTTTGTATTTATAAAAAAAAATTCTATATTTTTAATATTTATATGTTTTTCCACGTTTCCGTTCTTATATTTTCTAAGAAAATGCATTATTTCTCAATTGTCGTTTTCATTTTTTATAGGTTGATAAACTTAGAGCTTTTGTGCAAGTTAGAGTTGCTTATATTTTTAACAAGGGTAGAATGGTCTTTCCACCCAAATTGGTCCACCCAAATTGGGTCATTTTAAAGTTTGAATTTGCAAGGGTTAGCGTTTCATCTCTGGTCCCTAACCCAAGAATTCCCAACCTAGAATCAGCCGAAATTCGGAATTTCCACGAATGAATTTGCAAATTGAAGCGGGAGATAATCCTGGGAGACAATGGTCCTTGCAGGACTTCGAGATCGGAAGGCCCCTGGGCAAAGGCAAATTCGGCAGAGTTTACCTAGCCCGAGAAGTCAAGGTTTCTTACTTACTTTTAGTCTTCTTTCACGTATTTTTCTGGCTTCAAGCTAATTTCGTTTGTCATTTTAATATGATCGGAAATTTTTGTTGAGTATAGAGCAAATACATAGTAGCATTGAAGATAATATTCAAAGAACAGATAGAAAAGTACAGAATTCATCATCAATTGAGAAGAGAGATGGAAATTCAAACAGGTCTAGTTCACCCTAATATACTACGCCTCTATGGTTGGTTTCATGATGATGAGCGAATATTCATGATTCTTGAGTATGCTCATGGCGGTGAGCTTTACAGAGAGCTCAGGAAGAAAGGTCATTTCACCGAAAAGCAAGCCGCGACGGTATTACTTAGAGGATCTTTTTTAATTTTCTTTTTCATTTTATGTTTTTCACTTAAATTTTTTTGTTTTGATATCATATATAATTTTCACTTTTTTTATTTTTCAGTACATTGCAAGTCTCACTCGTGCCCTGGCATACTGTCATGAGAAGCATGTGATTCATAGAGACATTAAGCCAGAAAATTTGTTGCTGGATCATGAGGTATACTTTGGGAACCTTTATTTTCTTTTCGTGTAATTTCACTGCATGTTGTCAGTTTTAATATCAAATTTGAAGCAACACACTTTTTTGGACTTAAACAATATTTGAGTGATTTGGTTAGCCAGATTGTTAAAAGGATACTAGTTGGGTCAACATGGAGAATTTTGATAAGTTATCAGTGAGATTGCTAGCAGATTCTATTCTGGTAGTCGTTGAATATTTCTTACAAAAAAGCCAAATAATTATTCTATGAATAATTTCTAGTGATAGTAAAATTGTCACGGATAAATGACTGTAAATCTCATAACTTAGCACTCACATTTTGAGTTAAAGATCTTTATGTGAAACTCAAAGCAAATCCTTAGATTATATTTAATTTACTAGTGGTCTTTGTTATAGCAAATATTAATACTTTAGAAAATAATAATTTGAAATCCTTGTCAAACCAGCGTCTGACGGGTGTATCATGTATGTGTTGATTATTGTTAGGAAACAGCAACTCGTAATCAAACTTCAGTCTGGCAGGTGCATAATTATGGATTAGCCCCCACATTTGCTTAATGTTGCATGCTTGTGCACCAGAATTATATGGGCGGTTTAAGGATTGTTAAGCTGATAGTAGTTTATTTTTCTGTGTATAACCTCATCCTTGGCTGTTCCTAAACCTTAGGATGCAGTCCTGTGGTCCAGTCCTTATTCATGGTTTTGTTTGTAAAATTCTGAAAGTAGAGACATAAACAGCCTGCTATACTTATGATTTAGTTATTTTGCTTAACCTGCAATTTCATCACATTCATCAATGAATTTCCTCTCAGATTTAGATTTATGTGTAAATGTGTTTAATATGTAGGGTCGATTAAAAATTGCCGACTTTGGATGGTCAGTACAGTCAAAAAGCAAGAGAAACACGATGTGTGGAACATTGGATTATTTAGCACCAGAAATGGTGGAGAACAAGGCTCATGATTATTCAGTTGATAATTGGACATTGGGTATTCTTTGCTATGAGTTCCTCTATGGTGTCCCTCCATTTGAGGCTGAGACTCAAAATGACACATTCAAAAGGTCAAAGAAGGTTATGAGTATGCTTAATTTAGGTTGGATTAATGTATATTGTGAGTGGGTTTTAATCATACAAGAAAATTAAATTTTGTCAAACAGGATTGTGAATGTTGACCTGATCTTTCCTTCCACTCCTAGCATCTCATCAGATGCGAAAAATCTCATCAACCAGGTAAGCATGTCCTCTTCTATTACCACAGTGATATGGAGTTGGAAAAAAGTTTGATGCTGAACGACTTAGATTGTGTTCCTGAAAACTTTTGCAGCTTCTGGTGAAGGACTCCTCAAAGAGACTCTCTCTTCAGAAGATTTTGGACCACCCTTGGATAATCAAGAATGCGGAGCCCCACTAAGGGTATCTGCAATTTGTTGGGTCTTTAAAGTTCTAATCTCATTCTATATTTTTGTTGTATCTTTTAAGTTTTAATCTCACTCTACGAGGTAATGTTGAACTTAAATTTTGTAGTGCTTGTGAAAACCAGAGCTTTTGTATATAGATGCTTAACTGTTTGTCCAAGGGCCAAATTGCTTTGGTTTTTTCGTATTTCATTGTGGAATATAACCATTCAGAATATTGTCTGTATCATACTATTATATTTCTGTTTTAGTTTAGTTCAAGCCTGTTAAACTGCTTTCTGCATATTGTATCTAAAATGGAAGGAATTTACAAATGTACAAGAAAAATGACGTCCCCTGGACTCAAACCGGAGACCTTCAGTGTTAGACTGACGTCATGACACCTATGAGATGTCTCTTTTACTATGTTTTTATGGCCAAAAAGCTTTGGAATTATGGGCGGCAGATGAATTAATGCAAACAGATTATTGCTTTTGGTCCTGTTAGCAAGCATTAGATGAAATCTTCTATAATTTGGATCTCCGATATACAAGGATTTGACCTTTATTTACATTGATTGACAAATTTTAAATTACAATGACTTTAAAAATAATTATCTACTGATTTATCTCTCAAGTCAATTCAATTTCATATAACAATATTGTATTGCAAACAGTAAATATAAAACAATCGAATGCTGGTGGCCTCCGTGAATGTGCCGCTCACATTACTTGTGATTATGGAATTACATTCTAAATACACCTCCATTTCTTTGCGTCTTTTCCTTGTTCTGAATCCATCATGTTCCTTTTCTGCAAGTGAAACATTAAAGGAAATTTGTAGAAAGGTTGTATCAAATTCTTCGGTACAACAGAAAACAATAACAAATTTATAAACAAACCCGGAATTCAGAATTTGCACTTAATTCACTGAACCAACTGCCTATCGTTTGCTTTCACCAAACCCATAAACAATTGAATTAGAAAACTCGCAAAGTTTCTCACATACAATAAACTAGGTACTAAACTCAGAAGTCCAAGGTCAAATATTTGACACATACATATCTTCAAACACCAATTGTTTATATATACCACCAAAATAAAGAGCCAACAATGGATATCCAAATAGATGAACAGGAACAGGAAGGCTATCTTTCATGCGCTTGAAGATGAGATTTTGTTGTTGAAACTCAATCAACCGGCCAGGTGTAAACTCACCCTTCCCATCTTTAATCAAATCCTTTTTTGATCCTTTCTCCTCACTCTTGTGGGGTTCACCGCCACCACCTTCTCCTGAACAAGAGATTAAAAAATCACTACTAACAAAAAAAAAAAATTCATACCAAGAAGCCCAATACTAACAATTAAAAAAGAAAGAATAAGTTGGCATTGATATGAGCTAAATTTCTCTGTTTCTATATTCCGTTAGTATAAAACCCATACGCAGGCTGATATTCCACATTCTCAACTCAAGATAGATGGCTTTGGTTTGCTTTGTACTTGGATTGCCAAATCAGCTTTTCACTTTGTATAAATTGAAAACATTTTGTGTGTAATCCTTTTTGATTCATTTTATAGAAAGTCAGAGGAATATACAGATTTCTTCTTCTCCCTTTTAATATTTCTAGACTTAGGCTTTCTTCTTTCATTCAAATCTTACTCGGTCGATTGAGTGGTGTAATTAAGAGTGTTTTTCTTTTTCTTCTTGCTTTTACATTACATTTTCACTACCATCTAGTATCAGCTGAAATCGGAAATTCCACGAATGAATTCGGAAACCTAAGCGGGAGAAAATCCTGGGAGACAACGGTCCTTGCAAGACTTCAAGATCGGAAAACCCCTGGGCAAAGGCAAATTCGGCAGAGTTTACCTGGTTCGAGAAGTCAAGATTTCTTATTTACTTTTAATTTTTTTTCACTTATTTTTACAGTCGCAAGCTAATTTCGTTTTCTCATTTTAATTTGATTTGAAAATGTTGATGAAGCCAACTTTGAGGCTAATCCTTATCCAAGACCCACGTTCCGGCGAAAAGTTGGAGTTTAAACCCGAAGCCACCATCCGGATCGGGCGAGTTGTCCGGAGCAACAACGTCACGATAAAGGACGCCGGAA
Source organism: Mangifera indica (assembly GCF_011075055.1). Classification (NCBI taxonomy): domain Eukaryota; kingdom Viridiplantae; phylum Streptophyta; class Magnoliopsida; order Sapindales; family Anacardiaceae; genus Mangifera; species Mangifera indica. Next base: position 6,524,527 of record NC_058152.1, read on the forward strand.
TCTCCTCCAAGCACCTTATAATCGGATTCGAATATGGGAAATGGACTATCCAAGGTCTGGATTCCTCCAACGGCACCAGTGTCCACTCCTGCAAACTCCCCCCTTATACAGCCGCCGAGCTCCACGATAACGACATCGTTAAACTCGGAGAGTACACATCGATCTCGATCAAATTACTGACGGAAAACGGCCACGAGGAATCTGTGAAGCCGAGGAGGAATCCAACTCGTCAAGCGAATGCCAGAGCCACTAGATCTAGGAGTTAGAAGTATGGAGAGTGTGTGGAGAATGAGGGATTGATTGAGTGTGGAGCGGTGGAGAAAGGGTTTAAGATTACAAGATAGGGTAGAGGAAAGGGTTTAAGATTACAAGACAGGGTAGAGGAAAGGGAAAGATTTTACAGAAAATGCCTCGGCAGAGAAAACTTGTTCAAATTAAAGAGGAAGAGGAGTTGAAATTGCAGCAAAAACCAGCGGAGAGCAATGAAGTTCAAATTGTTGATAAAGAAAGAATGAAAGCTATTAAAAAGAATGATGTAAAAGTTACGCGAAGGGATGGAAATGCCACCTGAGAGTTGTGAAGTTCAAACTGAAAGCACAGATAATTTGGAGGCAGCGCAGGTGCCAGCAGAGAGTGATGAAGTTAAAATTATGGATAAAAAAGACATCAAAGATTTTAAAGATGTCAAAATAACGCGTAATGGTAGGACCAGGAAGAAAGGTATCCAGGAAATGCCACGGGAGAGTAGCGAAGTTCAAATTGAAGATAGAGAAAATTTGAAACCAGAGCAAGGCCGCCAGAGAGTGAAATTAGTAGAAATAAGTGGCAGAGATGTTAAAGAGATTAGTAATAATAGGGTTGAAGATAAAGAAAATAAAGAATCGGGAGAGGCAAGTGCTGGAGATGTTAAAGGGGTTAGTAGGGATAGCGTTGAAGATAAAGACATGTAGAATTGGGTGAAGTAAGTGGTACTGATGTCAAAAAGAGTAACAGTAGCAAGGTCGGACATAAAGAAGATTTACGGGATTTGGAGACAATGACCCTTGGAGAGTGGTTTCATTACATGGAGGTTTATTTGCCAAAGTAGATAATTGAAGCGATTGAGGAGATGATAGTGGGTATTCAGTTTGGGTCTATCTATAATAGATCAATTCGATTCGATTTACTTTAATTATCAAAGGTAGTTAGCATAGAAGTTATTGACAATTGGACTTTTATTTAAAGTCCAAAACTGTTTTCCCTCAAAAGGTGATTTTTACGTAATATCTTTTAGAAGAAGTTTTCTTCTCTTCTTCTCCACACACAGAACCAAAAATTACATAGTAATTCTTGCCTCCTAAAAGGAATCCAGTACGTGGACAAATGAAGTTGTGAAAATAACTCACATTAACACCTCGTGTCATGTTCCAATAGATTTCGTTGCAAATTCAAAGCTGGGTACACGTAATTATATTTACATTATTCACAGAATGTTATGTTTAGCATGTTTAAATTGTTTCCTACATTGGTATCAAAGCCATGGTTGTGAATATGTTATGTTTTCTGTAAATTAAATTTTGTATTATATGATTATTATAATATGAATTTTTGGATTTGTGATTAAAATTGTTGTTTAAATTTGAATTTTGAGCACAAATTAAATTCGACCAAAATTGCATGAAATTGATGGTCGGAAACATATTGGATAGTTGCTTGGAATTGTTTTACATGTTTTAAATTAAGAATCGAGTCCAAATAACGTTGGAATCGACAGATTTAGAACCAAATCCAACACCAAAAAGGTGTGTTTTTCTAGTCGCCTTCTCATCGGAATCTGACAACTTTGGAGGACGTTGTTAGTCAGAGACAAACGACTGACTAGAGGGCTACAAATTGGTCAATGCCTAGCTAGGGCAATTGACGAGTCAATGGTCAAAGCTTGACCAATCATTGTTGATCAATGAGCATGAGCAAATGGCAATGCGTGATAGTCTTCTCCCATCATATGACGGCTCATGTGGCTCACTTCCGACACTTGTAGACACTACTTTAGTGCATTAAGGCACGTGCAACATCGATTTGGCATCTGAAGGCATGTATGGACATATTTTGGCTCGTGGCAATGTGTGAACAACTCTTTTTGATGCGTTTTGGTGCATGAAACCATATTTTGAAGTGTGGCAATTGTGTGACACTTAGATCTGCATGTTAAATGGGTTTCATGGGTCCTAAGACGTGTGAAGACATGTAATACCTTATTCCGACTTCCAAAAACACATATTGGTGTTTCAAAGTACATGTTTCTAATTCATGCAAGTTTATTGACTAAGAACCATCACATTGTGTATATGATGTGATTATCTGATTTTCTAATAGTGTATGTTAAGGCTATATATAACCTATCGCACACTCTTAATTAAAAAAGAGGTAGTACATAGTTTAATCATATTCATGTGTGACTGTTAGCCTTATAATTAATGATTTTGTTCGAGACAAGAATTTGGAAACTTTTGAAATTGAGTGAATACATTGCAACTTGCCAAAGAGCAACACTTAGTAATGTACGAGAGAAAATCCACCACTTTGTCGTTATTCCCAAATTAACAAAATGTGAGGTATTTGACCTATCACAAATTTCATAGAGGTTTTATCATGAACAAAGTGACTCTAAAAATGATACGGGTTGATGAAATGGTCCTAGTCATAATAAATGACACATTTGTTGTTTCGTATTTTTTTATGTTAAATATGAGAATTCTAAGATTGGTAGAATTTAGTGAAATTATCATCCATAATTAATATTGATGCAATTAAATTGAATATTAAAATGTCCAATATTTGTGCCATAGAAAATGATTGGGAACATAGTAAACTTTCGATTTTGTGTCTTATGTGAGATATTTTAAATTTTAATGATTAATTGCAACAATTGATGTGTATTTGGTTGTATTGATTAAGTTGTGTCTAATATATGTCTTGTAATTTAGTTAATCATAACATCCTAAAATATGATGATTGATTTGAATAAGAATGATACTAAATATAGATAATTCCAATGTGTGACATTTAAAATACATAATATCCTGTATGAGCAAAAGACTTTGGATGTTGTAAATCATGTTAAGGTCGTGACTAACAAAGGGATAGAAACTCAAATGGTGTCTTATACAAACGTAATGTGGACGCACATCACGCATATAATAAGCAAGACTCACGTCATGTGATATATTGACTCGTTCCATGAATAACGCTTTATTATATGAGTATTAGTAATGTTCAACTGCATATGTCATAAATATGGTTTTGATTGAAAAGTTCGGATGAACTAGAGTCCCCAAATGAAGGTAGTTGATTGTTAAATTTGATTAAATGTTAAATATGATTAGAAACTAAAGTCAGTTATGCGTAACCTGACAAATGAACAATAGGTTTATTTAGTAAAGCAATCTCTTCCCGAAAGTGGGAGTGTATATAGGTGCATATGACTCACAATGAGAATATAAGGACTTTTGTTACTAGTTCTTGCCATATAAAACTAGAGGACAAATGTCTTTAAGGTAACTAGACTTGGTACTCATGCATATGTTACAGAGTCAAGTTTAAAAAATGAGTGGCTTAAGTCCAAATAGGGGAAGAGTTCATATAATGCTCAAAGAACAAGAACAAGGAATTGAAATGGGAAAATGGCAAAAGTATTAAAAAAAGAGACGAAAACAAGATGAATTGTTACAATAGACGCAATGAAAGTTATTTCGCCCGTGAATGAACAGAGCTGAAAATGATATTATCTCCTTCAACATAAAGTGATAAAACTTTATTTTCTAGTACTATGATATTTACTGAGTATTATCCTATGTGGATTATGGACTCAGAAGCCACCAACCAAGTAGCTCATGATAAAGGATCTTTAATAAATTTCTGTCAAATTCCAAAAAAGGTAAATTGAATATATGTAGGCAACAACACAAGGATTGTAGTAAAACGGATGGATATAATTAAATGAGTTCTGTGAGGTGGTCGAATCTTATACCTACATGAAATCCAATATACTCTAAATATTCGATGAATTTTGGTTAATGTACATGTTCTTCTTAAATTAGGGTATAATTTGAATTTCTCTGGGTGGGGTGTTTTATCATTAAGTATTTCTATAGATTTGGTTTGTTGATTGAATGGTTATATGATGTTTATCATCTTTCATTATGATAATGTTAGTTTTTCATTATGTGCTTTTCTTATATGTATGAATATGAATACAAATATATAACATACTAAATTAAAGTACGTTGGCCAATATGGGTTGAATAAATTGGCATATGAAAGTTTATTAGGAACTTTCACATAATAGAACTGCCCACATGTGTGTATTGCCTAGCTGAAAAACTACTAGAAAACTATTTGACAAAGTTACAAGAGTTTGACTTCCTTTGCAATTTATATACTTAGGTATATATTTTCTTATGAATGTAAAGCTTGAGAAGATATCTCATATTTCATTACTTGTATTGATGGTTATGCTTGATTCGGTTTTGTCTATTGATCTCCCATATGTCATAAGCAGTACACTGCTTTAGACACTGTATATAATTAAGGTTGAAAATCAATTAGACAAAATGAATAAAAGTTTTAAGAACTAACCAAAGTCTTGAGTATTTTTTCTAAAAAGTTTGAGGAACTAAGTAATGAAAATAATATAGTATGGTAACTAATAATTCCAAGAACTTTACAACAAACTAATGTAATAAAGGAGAGTAATTGAACTATATTGGAATAGTTAGATCAATAATGACGCAAGCAAAACATCAAGTTACTTTGTGATGATATGACGTTAATAGTTACTTGTGTACTTAATCAAGTCCCTACTAAATCAGTTGCTTCCACTCCCTATGAGTTATGGTCAGAGAGAAAACTCGAGTTAATTGATTACAACCTTAGTGGTTTAGCAATGTTTACCTATAGTTTTTCCCATGAGTTTGAAAAGTTAAGACCGAGAAGAAAGAAATGTATCTTTATCAAAAATGCAGAGTACTCAAAAGAGTATTTGTTTATTAGGGAGGATTCCGTAGGAAGATTAACTAAAATTGTATTAACAAATACTACATTCATAGAGGATATTTTTCTGAAAAATGATGATTTGATAAAAGGTTTCATCTAAATAAGATGAGATAAGAATGAGGATAGGTACATCTTAGCGACTATTAGTTGAGTCCTAAGAGATAATACCTACACTTAATCTAGACAATGGAAGCAAATGCAATTGAACTCTAACCTATTCCAGATAGTGGGAGCAAGTAGGAGCAAATAGGAGCATTGAGATTAAGCTATAATTTATTTCAGATAGTGGGAGCATTAATCTTCAATTGCATAGAAGTAGACGTCCGAAAATACTCTAGTGATGTTTTAAATTGAAAACGCGATTTTCATATCCACTCTCCAAGATAATGAAGAACCTAAAATCATAAAAGAAGTTAACTCATCTCTTATTAAGAAAAATGTTGATATATATTGGAAGAAGAGATGAAATACGTAGAAAATAAACCAAATCTAGGTTTTGGTTAACTTACTGCTAGATCGAAAACCCATTAGAAACAAGTGGATTCCCAAATCAATTGTAAGATGGATGGTTCAATAAATAGATATAATTTCGCTTTATAGCAAAACACTATACCTAATGAGTAGGTATAGATTGTGTGTAACATCTTTGGTCTAATAACCTGGCCCACTGTCAAGATATTGTCCACTTTGGACACACAGTCCATCATGGGTTTGCTTTTGGGCTTTGCAACCCAAAACGCGTCTTAACAGTTAAGGAGCTCACAGGCTATTTAACCAATCCAATTCTCTCACCACTAACCAATGTGGGATCCATAGACAGAGCACACACAAACCCAGCATCTCTCCCGTGCTTTGTCGATGTGGGATTCGCCTAGGGGTATCACATACACCCCCCCTTACGGGACTCAGCGTCCTCGCTGAGGTTTGCCCCACCATCGTTCAAGAGGACACGTGGAGTTGCTCTGATACCATTTGTAACATCCTTGGTCTAATAACCTGGCCCACTGTCAAGATATTGTCCACTTTGGACACGCAGTCCATCATGGGTTTGCTTCTGGGCTTTGCAACCCAAAACGTGTCTTAATAGTTAAGGAGCTCACAAGCTATTTAACCAATCCAATTCTCTCACCACTAACCAATGTGGGATCCATAGACAGAGCACACACAAACCCAGCATCTTTCCCGTGCTTTGTCGATGTGGGATTCGTTTAGGGGTATCACATTGTGAGAATAACATTTTTTGTCATTTATAAGATTTACTTTAATATGTTTAATTTTAGTTGTAATAATACATTTGAATCTAGAATTAACCATATGAATATCAAGACAACCTTCCTTAATAGAGAACTTGACAAAGAAATCTGCACGAAACGAGATATAGATCTCATTGTTATAGGTTTGAAATGCAGAGTGTGCAAGCTTCAAGAACATTGAATGACCTAAAACTGTCATCCATATACTAATACATGAAATTTCATAAGTGTTAATATCTTATGATTTTAAAATGATTAATCAAGACCATTATGTTTATGTGATGAAGTCTGATGAGAAATTTCTAATTCTATCAATACGTATAATGATGTGTAGATATCTAAAAATGATTTGAAGAAAGTGATGATCATCAAAGAATGGTTGTCCATATTTTTGACCTGCAGGATGTGGAAAAACAGATTACATATAAGGAATTAAATTTAGAGGAATTATTCAAAGAAACTTTTGACTCTGTCACAAAAGCATAATATTCAAAAGATTTTAGAACAATTCAATATGGTAAGTTGTGAACCTTTGATACTTCGATATTAAATAATGAATTATTAAACTAAGAGATATGTCCCAAAACTTAAGATAGATGAAGAGAAATATCAATAGTTACCTATTTAGATGTCATCAAATGTATTATGTATACTATAGTACATACATGCCTAGACATTTGTTTTTGTTATTGGGTTGGTTAGTCGATATAAGTCAATATTGAAAAGAACACTGAAAGGCTATCTATAGAATATTGATATATTTTTTAAAGGCTATGTGCATTATTGTTTATGTGATTAAAGATCAAATTTACGTTTGATTGGCTATTAAGATGCTAGTTAGGGAAGTAATTTAGACCAACTCAAATCAAATTCTGGCTATGTTTTCTTACTCCAAAAAAGCATATATCTTGAAGTGATAAGCAATAGAGATGCATAGCTTTATCCACAACGAAGGCTGAGTATATAGTTTGTTCAGTGATTGTATAAGAAACTATTTGGTTAAGAAGATTCTTTGTGAATTTGAGTAAACAAGACAATATTATTGGAACAATAGTTGTCTATTGAAATAAATGATCTTGAGTATTATAAGATAACCAAACATATTGACACTAAACATAATGTTTTAAAAGACTTCATTTTCAAGAGGAAAATGAGCGTATAATATAATTTTATGCATTGTATAGTCACTGATCCTTTGATCAAGATTGTTCCAAGAAAAGTATATCTTGCACATGTTAAATTTCTTGGATTGCATAGAGTATGATTGATAAGTGTTAAGCTTATATATTAAGAAAAGTGATGCTAAAAGAGCATGCTAATAAGAAACAAATTTCTCAAGAAAAGATTTATCAAAGTTAAAATATCGTCTTGATGATTGATTAAGATGAAGTCATAGATAAATATATTAGAAAATGACTAATTTGGATTCCCTACATCAAAATAATTTGTGAATGTCAAATGTGAGTTCTTAATATGGATAAATATCTACAAGTATGAAGATGATTAAAAACTCAGGGTAGGCATTAGATGTAGCGATTGAACTAAGATCTATACGATGTTGTGAATAACATTTGAGAAAATACACACTATAGCATATAATTCATACCATGTGTGCATAAATAAGACGACCAGTTAAAACAGTAAATCCTTGCTTCTTCATTGTGTGAGACTTTGTGAGGATTATCTTATGTTGGTATCATTTGACTTTTCGTTGTTATTCAATGTTTACTCTTAATGTTGCTATATTAGCTTGGTATCATTGGCTGCACATGATTCAATCTATGAAACATGACTAGAAAAACAACTAAGTTTAAACTGAAAATTTTAAGTAGAAGAGGAAGACTTATATATTACATCTATCCATTAGTTGGCCGATCATATAATTCATATGAGAGAATAAACTTGATCATAGATACATAAAACAATAACATAATGATAAATAAGAGATTAAAGGGAGTTAGGGTTATTGAGTAAGTTTGGAGTGTTGTGAGCCTAATGTTTTATTTTGTTTTATTCGAATTGAAGCAACTATACTAATACCTAATAGATGCATAGTATTTAGCTCTCAAGTACAGATTGCTCATAAGGTCGCGCAACACATTTGTAAGTATAAAACGTACTACCGTATGAGACTTTTGTGGATAAGTTTTTTTTTTTTATTCAGATCTTTTGTTATATATGAGTAGGAGATATTCGGTTTAAGTTTGCCCATGATAGGTCGACCTGACCCGATTTACTTTAACTACCAAGGGCAGTTGGTGTAGAAGTTATTGGCAATTATACTTTTATTTAAAGTCCAAAATTGCCTTCCCTCAAAAGGTGATTTTTATGTAACATTTTTTAGAAGAAGTTTTCTTTTCTTCTTCTCCACACACAGAACAAAAAATTGCATAATAGTTCTTGTCTCCTAAAAAGAATCCAATTAGGGTCATGGAAATGACTTACATCAACACCTTGTGTCGTGTTCGGATGAATTTCGTCACAAACTCGAAGCTAGGTATGTATTTATATTTACAAAATTTACAATATTCACATAATGTTATATTTGGCATGTTTAAATTGTTTCCTACAATGGGGATGAAAATGAAGGCAAAAAGAGTTCATTAGTATGTGATAGAAATGAAGGAGGGCAAACTGTGAGCGGTGGGCACTTTGGATTTCTTTGGTAATTAGTATATCTGTGACCCTATAATTTGTGAAATAAGTTCTCTGTTTTTCCTTAGTTTTAGAATTGTTTGTGTGGTATGCTATGTTATGGTAATTATGGATGTTTAATTATTCATGCTATAAATGTTTTCTATTTCAAATTTTATTTGCAATTGCTCTATAAGAATCTACAAGGTGGGAGTTTTTCCTTTGGGATAAGTCTCTACTTGTCTCCACTTCATTTGGGAGGGGATTTAGTCTAACATTTAAGGGACGTTTAAATCAGGTAACTTTTTATTACTGAAAATAGAAGATTACTACAAAGATAGATTACGTAAGAAATTACTAGGTATAAATTTATTATTATGTTTAGTAAAATTAGTATATATAAATAATTATTGTGTTTCATCAAAAATAATAAAAAAATATTAACATATTATTTTATTTATTATATAAAAGATTAATGGGTATGAAAATATTTTTTTCATATTATTTATTATTTTAATTAAAAATTGAGAGTATTTTTGTCCTAAAATTTTAATAAGTAATGATAACATAGTAATATAATAAAGATTACCTTGATAATCTTTTTAAGACAGTAATCAAATTACTTTTTATATTATTTATCACATCACCATTAGTAATGAAAAATTATTGAAATTTATTATTACTTGGTAAATAAAAAATAAAAAATAGATTACCAAGGTAATAAAACATAACTTCAACCAAGCCTGCTTTTAGATTATTCCTATAATAAGATTAATTCATAAGTATATAAAACAAACATAGAGTGTTTGTTAGATATACCTACGACTCTTTTGTCTTTCGTTGATAAAGAAAGGTCACGAAAAACTTGCTATCAATACCAAACATAAGCCTACTCCTCTGTATCCACATGAAGCAGTAACTATGAAGACTCAAATGTGCTTGTGGCTTGCTAGAACTAGAGGATAACTTTAGGTGAGAAGGAAGGAAAATATTTCTTTACAAGGGTTAGATATATTTTTCAATGTATATCATAATTAAAACGAGAAAAAGGCATATATATACACTTCACACATTTACCGTCTGGGATTGAATATGTCCCAGGCGACACATTCATGCACGCCTTCAAGGATCGGATGACTTAAAAGGGAGAGGTGAATTAGACAATTCAAATCACTTTGTACCAAATTTAAGAATTAAACCAATTTATACAACTTAAAGAATGTTGACTATTTTTAATACAGCTTATGAGAATGTCAAGCAATATTTAAAATAATTAACATAATCAAATAATATATAACACAAGATATAAGTTTAAGGGATGAGATAATTAAACACTCAATGTATACCGGTTTGACATAACCAAACCCACGTCCACTCCTCTCCATTAATCTTTGATTGACAAAACCCACACTAAGTTTTTCTCCACAATATAAAGAGTTTTCAAGGTGCTATTAACTTTTGCAAGTGTTAGAACTCATTTTTTCTTACTAAAAATTTTCTCTAACTTCAATAAAAGTGAAACTCACTCTTTTACAAATACAAATTTGTATGAATTCGAAATATAATCTCTCTCAAAGATGTATATGAAAATTTAAGTTTAATACAACCCAATACAAATGAAATCAAGAGATTGTATAAGCAAGAGTTTTGATTATAAAAAAGCATTTGCAAGTGATAGATAAAAAATAATTTGCTCTCAATTATATGAAAGTTCTTGGTGGCAAAAGTCATTCCTAAGTGGATTTGATTAAACTTATATAGGGGAAAATGAGGAAAGTTACTATTGAGTACAAAATTAGCCATTTTAATTTTTCAGAAGTCATAGAATTTGATTGACTGGATGTAATTTGGTCAATCAAATGTGACATGACACTTCTATGGCATTAATGTGGCATTAGCTGTTAAAAAATTCATAAGACAATTTGGTCGACCAAAAGGAATTTAGTTGATCGAATTTTTGAAAGCTAAAATACATGGCTTTTGGATAATTCAGAAGCTGCCATAAAAAAATTCGGTTGGTCAAATTTGGCTAACAAAATTTTATTAAATTTTACCCCTTGAATTTTAAAAATTAACAATTTCCCCCGAACCTTTAAAAAGTGATAATTTAACCCATTTTGGAAAACTCTTTCAAAACTAACTTTGAGATATGAAATTTTAGTCCACAAATAATCATAATTTCAAATGAATTATTAAAATTTGATAAAGAATTTAGCTTAACTCAACAAGTTGAAAAATGATATTTTAACCCAAAATTTTGGAAAATATAGAAAATGTCAATTTAACCTAATTTTATAAAACTTATTCAAACTCAAAATTGAGATATGATATTTTAGTTTATAGAACTTCATAATTTTAAATAGGCCATTAGAATTTGATAAAAATTGGTTTAACTCATTAAGTTTGAAAAATAACACTTTAACCCCAAAATGTGAGATATAAAAACAAGTTTTTGAATGAGTTTTCACATGCAAACAAATTTTCTAATAAAAAATAATGCTTCAAGATACAAAAACCATCTACCTAAACTTGAGCTTTTTTTTTAATCTTCAAAAATTCTTTATTTTGAACCTTATCTTTAGTTTCCATTTTGATACTCCTTTAAATGCATCATGTAAAATCTTGCAATTTAAACTTACACTTAAGTTAAGTTATTAGTCAATATAATTAGAGACATATTAGTTTGTTATTATCAAAATAAGAGTATAATAACTCCTTGAGTCAACAATCTTCCCTTTTTGATGATAACATGCACTTCAAGAAATTTTATATATGTCAATAAATGTATTTTCTTGAAGTTAAAAAACACTTGATTTTTAAGAAAATTTTGCAAGAGCTTGCCCTAAAAAATAAAGTCCCCCCCTCCCCTTGAATATATGCACCATAAATAAATAATAAGACAATTCATATTGGTGTCATATATCCAACATCAACCACATCAAAATATCCACAACATCGATCAAATATCGCATTTATAATTATAATCAAATATATCCATAATCCTTTATAATCCCCTAATCAAATAAATCCATATCCTCGATAATCAAATATATTTATACTCAAATATAAAATATAACATTTATTACTTCTCCCCCTTTGTCATTATCAAAAAGAAATAAGTAAGATATATAGTCAATAAGAAAAAGGAAAACAAAAAACTATAAACACATACAAACTATCACCAAAACATCTATATCAATGCTATATATCAAATATGATTCCTACATCAACTATCAAATTTCCATAAATCTCAAATATCCATATCAAAGATACATATATCAAATATCATAATTTCTCCCCCTTTTTCATTATAGAAAGGAAATAAGCAAAAGTATATATATCTAATAAAGCAAAGGAAGACTAAAATACATGAACAAATATATAAGAAATAGGATTATCAAAGCTAAACCAAACCAATGACAAAGTATCCAAGCAACCATGATCATCAAAATAAGAGAGCAACTATTGAGATCATATGAAGTATAAAATCTTGTAAAATGTCCAAATACATCACATAAACTAGCAAATTCTCAACAATGCACAAACTAATCACATAATTGTCAATTTAAATTAAATGAAGCACAAAGTTAAGTTTCGAAATGGAAAATAGAGAAGAAGAAGTATAAATACCATATTGAGTGCAACAAGATGTGATGAAATGCAACACGACTTCGAATATATGTACAAGGGCAAAAACATAAATTCACAAATTGAAAAACCAAATACACGCCAAAGCTAAAAATGATGAGAGGAATCCAATGGTGTGGTTGAAATTTAAAAAGAATGACCAAAAGAGGCATTTTTAAGACAAAAACTAAAATTAGGATGATAAAATTAGGGTTTTTTTATTTAAAGCTTAAATTCACAAATTGATGATTGGGAAATGTTAGATAGATGCTAGAGGGGATAAATATGTGTTCAATTTTATAGAAAAAAATTTGGATAAATTTGAGCAAAAATCAAATATTTAGATTTAAGATTTTTGGAGATTTTGTTGAAATTTTAGGTAAATTATGGTGTTTTTTAAAGGAAATTTCAGTTAGAAATGTAGAAAATCTATTGGGAAGTGATTTAATGCAAAAAAAAAAAAAAAAAAAAAGCATTTGAGAGTGATTTTTAAAGTTGTCAAATTCTTGATGTGAAAAGAGAAAAACCATGGAGTAGGAAAAATGATGTATAAGTGAAAAACCATTTGCCTTTATACATTGCAAATTCGAAGAAAACAGTCAACCGAATTATGACACATTAGCAGAATTCTACAAAACTATGGTATATGTTTTATGCATTGTGTTGTCTTATTTTGAGTATAAATAAGCTCAAATTATCCAACTATGCAATTTTGATTCAATAACATAAAATACAATGAAATTTGATGTTAAATATGATGAAAATTAAATCAAACACATAAAAAATCAATACAAAAATAATTCATACAAGATTTCTATCAAATATGATCAAACATGAAATAATGTATAAAACATATATTGGCATTTTCAGTTCAATTAAATCACCACAACCACAATGATATGTAAGTGCAAATGCTAATGTGGCAATTCCATGATCCCAAGTTCATCTTTAATTTTGCAAAAGTTCTTCCCTAAGAGGTTTTGTAAAAATATCCACAAGTTAATTTTCAATATGCTTGGTTTGAGAGTATTGAATGAGATTTTTGGATAAGCTAATAGCACTTGTGTTTTTACATAGGATTGGGGTTTTAGATAGACTAACTCTATAATCCCTAAGCGTTTGTTATATCCACAAGGCTTTGGTACAACAACTATAGATCACAATATATTCCGCTTTCGTAATGGATAAGGTAATGGAGTTTTGTTTTCTTGAAAACCATAAACTAATACATGACCTAGAAAATGACAAGTACCACTAGTACTTTTTCTATCTACTTAGCTATTGATAAAGTCAGTATCTGAATAGCTCATTAGGTCAAATGAAGTTTCCCTAAGATACTACAAGCCTAAAAATCTAGTGTCATGCAAATATTTGGAAATTTTTTTAATGGCTTTTAAATGAGATTTCTTGGGACATGATCGAAATCGTGCACATGAACACACACTAAACATAATATCAGATCTACTAGTAATTAAATATAAAAGAAAGTCAATCATACGTCTATACTTGTTGACATCAAAGTTTGGCCCACTTTTATCTTTGATGAGTTTAATAGTTGAACTTATTGGTACACATAAGGCTATTAGTCCCTCCATGCAAAACTTTAGTAAGTCCTTGATTTATGAAGATTAGTTGATGAAGATGCCATTTTTGTTTTGTTTGATGTTAAGTCTAAGAAAGCACTTGAGTTCTCCAATCATACTCATTTCAAATTCTTTGCTCATAAAATTAGAAAATTTTTCACACAAAGAAATATTAGTGGAACCAAAAATGATTTCATCAACATATATTTGAACTAATAGTATATCATTTTTTTATGCTTAATAAACATTGTCGTATCTACTTTTCCAATGCAAAAACTTTTTTCAAGTAAAAATTTACTCAAATGTTCATATAATGCCTGAGGAGCTTGTTTTAAACCATAAAGAGTTTTTTAAAGTTTAAAACATGGTTTGGAAAATTATAACTTTCAAACCCCAGAGGTTGTTTAGCCTAAACTCTCTTTATAATAAATTCATTTAAAAAAAACACTTTTGACACCCATTTGATATATAATAAAATTTTTGGAACATGTAAAAGCGAAAAGCATCCTAATAGATTCTACTCTAGCTACAGGTGCAAAAGTTTCTTTTTTTGTCTTAGGGAGATCTTTATTTTCTTCATGTTTTGGCTCTTTTTTTGTCTCATCTTTAACTTCATTTGGTGAATCATGAATTTTCGTTTAATCTCCATTTTTAACATGATCATCATCAATATCAATTTGCACACTAGTTGAAAGATTAAATTCATAAAAAAGAACATGCATGGATTTCTCAACTACTAGTGTCCTTTTGTTAACACCCTATATGTTTTGCTCGATGATGAATATCCAAGAAAGATGTTAATGTCTAATTTTGAATCAAATTTTTATAAATTTTCTTTTGTGTTCAAACTAAAGCACTTGCATCTAAGAATTTTAAAATAACCAATTTTTGGCTTTTGTTTTTCCAAAGTTCATAAGGAGTTTTATCTAAGGATGGTTTTATTAAAACATGATTTAAAACACAACATGCGATGTTTACGGCTTCCGTCCAAAAATATTGAGATAAAGCTTTTTCATTAAGCATGGTTCTAGCCATTTCTTGAATTATCCTATTATTTTCTTCAATTCCACCATTTTGTTGAGAAATCCTAGGACAAGAGAATTTATGTTCTATATCATGCTCATCACAAAAGTTTTCAAACAAATTATTTTCAAATTATCCTCCATGATGACTCCTATTGGAAGAAATATGCATTTTTTTTTCTTTTTGTATTTTCTTGGCAAATTTTGAAAATGCAAGGAGAGATTCATCTTTTGATGCAAGAAAAATTACCCAATTGAATCTTAAAAAATCATCAACAATAACAAAAACATAATTTTTTCCAGTTAGGGTTGCGGTTCTTGAAGGACCAAAAAGATCAATATGAAGAAGTTGTAAAGGTCTCGATGTGGAAATATGAGTTTTGCTTTTGAAAGAACTTTTTGTTTGTTTGCCAAATTGGTATGCTTCACAAATTTTGTCTTTAACAAAACCTATTTTTGTAAAATCTTCAACAAGCTCTTTCTTGGAGATTTTTTAAATTAAATCGATGCTAGCATGTCCTAATCTTCTATACCACAACCAACTATTTTCATGCAATGCGGAGAAACATAAATTTTCATGAGATGCATTTTTTATATTTATAGTGTAAACATTTTCATTTCTATTTCCTACAAAAATTAGCTTCCTATCATTTATATTTTTCTATAATTCAACTATTTGGCTAAAAAATAACTCTAAATTCTTTATCATATAGTTGACTAATGCTAAGAATATTATGTTTAAAACTATCAAACAAGAGAACATTTTCAATAATGGTATGAGAATTGTTACCAATATATCCTATACCAATAATTTTACCCTTTATATTGTCTCCAAAGGTGACATGTCCTTCATCTATTTTGCTTAGCATTGAGAATTGAGAGATATCTCTAGTCATATGTTTTAAGCAAACACTATCGAGGTACCATTTGTTCTTCCTCCTTTTTTTTTTTCATTTCTATAAAAAAAATAAGACATTCAAGAATTTATCTTAGGTACCTAAATCATATTAAGTCCTTAGAGATTAGTTTTGGTTCCCTTAGGAACTTACACTTTCTTAGTGCTCATATGGTGTTTCTTTTGAATTAGGCAAGATAATGAGACATGACTTTTAACTCCACAATAATTACAAGTTATATTAAATTTACTTGAAGTTGAAGTTTTGACAAAATAATTTTTTAAATAGTTTGCTTTGATAAAAGGCTTATAACCAAGTCCCTTTTTGTTTAAAACTCTCTTTTGTACCCCAAGCGTTTTATTAAGAATATCCTTTTCATTTTTTAATTTTAAAGCTATTCAAATTAAATCCTTTGCTCCCATTTTTAATGCTTCAGTTTCATTTTTTATAGTTTCTTTTTCCTTTTAATCTATGCAAAAATCATTTTCAAACTTTTGTTTTTCTTTTTACAAAATGGAACACTTATTTTTTTCATTTTTTTTCCTTTAAGCTTATAAAGTTTTTGGATAAGAAATTCGTTTTCTTTATTTAAAAACTTAATTTTCTTTTCCAAGTTTAAATTTTTCTTTCTAAGAGTTACATTTTTTGACATTCAAAGAACAAGTTTTTCATTCATCTCTTCAAGTGTATCATATAACTTTTCATATGAAGGCTTTTCATCTATCTCATCATCTATATTATTTAAATAATAAAAAACATTAGATGAACTAGAGTTAGTTACCTCATCATTTGTGATTGCCATGAAACACATGTTGACTACTTTATTATCCTTTTTTTTTTTATTCACTTTCATCACTATTATCCTATGTAGCCTTCATTGCTATATTTTTCAATCTTCCATTTTTTAGGAGAAGGCAATCATATTTGATGTGTCCCGATTTCTTGCATTCATAACACACAAATTGTTCTATCTTTTATTTTTCTCCTCTTTCACCTTTAGTAACATTCTTTTTGGTGAAGTTTCCATTTCTTTTTAATTTTCTATTTCTTAGAAGCTTTCCAATCTTCTTAGTCAAAAGAGCAATATCCTCATCTTTATCATTTGACGTTTCTTCGCCTTTTTCTAGGAATTTTTCACTATTTTGATAGATGATTTGAAGACGATGCTCTTTTTCTTCTTCTCCACTTCTTCAATTTGTTGTTGTTTCATGGTAAGTTCATGAGTGAGAAATGACCTCAAAAGTTCTTCAAGAGGTAATGTCTTAACATCTTTTGCTTTTTCAATTGTCGTCGTTTTACCAAGATGGAGGCAAACACCTAAGAAACTTCTTTACATTTCTTGATTAGTATAAATCTTGCCAAGAATTTTCAATTCATTCACAATTGTAATGAATCTATCAAACATGTCACTAATAGTTTCATCTTCTTTCATTTTGAATAATTCATATGAGTGTGTGAGCATGTTAATTTTAGTCTTTTTGACTTGTGAAGTTCCCTCATGTGACACTATTAATAATTCCTAAATTTCTTTAGCTGAGGTACAAGCTTGTACTTTGTTAAAGTTATATTCATTTAATATACAATATAAAACATTTATAGCTCTAGCATTAATGACAATATTTTTCTTATCTTGAAGGATCATTTTTTCCCTAGTTTTGGCCACTTGTATTCCATCTACTTCTTTCATAGGAACAAAAGGTTCATCTTGCATTATATCCTAAAACATATAATCATTTTTAAGGAAAATTTGCATATGATGATTCCAATAGGCATATCTGATGCCATCCAACAATAGTGGTCTATTAGAGCAAACCCTTTACTAACAGTATGAGGTTTTCCTAGGTTTTTGGCCATTGCTCTAATCAATTAAGATTATAGAAATAAGTAGCCTCTCTTTGATACCAATTGAAGGATCGGATATCCTAAGAAGGGGGATGAATTAGGAAATTTAAAACATTTTTCACCAAATTTAAGAATTAAACCAATTTATGCAATTTAAAGAGTATTGACAATTTTTTAATGCAAATTATAAGAATGTCAAGAAATATTTCAAATAATTAACACAATCAAATAACATATAACACAAGATATAAGTTTGAGAGATAAGAAAATCAAACACACGATGTATAGTGGTTTGACACAACCTAACTTACATTCATTCCTAAAAGCTATTTCCCTTCAAGTATTTCACTAATCCTTGATTGATAAAACCCTAATCAAACTTTTCTTTACAATAAAAATAGCTTCCAAGGTGCTAGAACTTAGTTTCTCTCACTAAAAATTTTCTTTAGCCTTAATAAGAGTGAAACCCACTTTCTTACGATACAAAGTTATATGAATTTTAAATATAATTTCACTTAAATAGTGTATATGAAAATTTAAACTTAATACAACCCAATACAAATGAAATCAAGAAAGTGTATAAGCAAGGGTTTTGATTAGGAAAGAAGATTTGTAAGTGAATAGCTCAAAAATGATTTGTTCTCAAATACATGAAAGTTTTTGCTGGCAAAAGTCGTTTCCAAGTGGATTTGATTAAGTTTATATAGGGGAAAATAAGGAAAGTTATCGTTGTGCACAAAATTAGTCATTTTAATTTTCTAAAAAACACAGAATTTGATCAACCAGATGTGACATGACACTTTCGTAATGTCCACGTGGCAGTGGTCGTTAAAAAATTCATAACACAATTCGATTGATTGGAAGGAATTTGATTGATCAAATTTCTGAAGCTAAAATACATGGCTTCTAGATAATTCGAAAGCTGCCATAAAAAAATTTAGCTGGTCAAATTTAGTCAACCAAAATTTATTAAATTTTGAAAATTTACGATTTCCCCCTTAAAACTTTTAAAAGTGACAACTTAACCAATTCAAGAAAACTCTTTTAAAACCAACTTTGAGATATGAAATTTTGGTCCATAAATAATCATAATTTCAGAAGATTTATTAAAATTTGATTAAAAAATTTGGCTTAACTCAATAAGTTGAAAAACAACATTTTAACCCAAAATTTAACCTACTTTTGGAAAACTTATTCAAACCAAAAATTGAGATATGATATTTTAGTTCACAAAACTTCCTAATTTCAAATAGGTCATTGGAATTTGATAAAAATTGGTTTAACTCATTAGGTTTGAAAAATGACACTTTAACCCCCAAATGTGAAAGATATGAAAACAAGTTTTTGAATAAGCTTTCAAATGTAAATAAATTTTCTAATCAAAACTAATGCGTCAAGATACAAAAACCATCTATCTAAACTTGAGCTTTTCTTCAAATCTTCAAGAATTCTTTATTGTGAACCTTATCTTTAGTTTTTATCTTAATACTCTTTCAAGTGTATTAGGTAAAATCTTACAATTTAAACTCACACTCAAGTAAAGTTATTAGTAAATAATGATTAGGGACATATTAGTTTATTATCATCAAAATAAAAGTATAATGACTCATTGAGTCAACAAGCCTAACACAAATTAATGTGCCGGGTGGACATGATTTGCATGGGAAAAATTCCCACCTAGTTTCCATGTATACAGCTCATCAAAATTATACAGTTAGTTAACGTAATTAAAATATGTGCATTCCCTCATTAATATCACATTGACTCTTTACCATTTTTGGCATTCAACCTAAATATAGAAGGTTTCAATATTAATAAAGGTAAGATAAAGTTATGTCATAATTATAATTTCAAATTTCAAATTAGGTGACGTGAATTTGAGTCAATCCAACTCAATCTTGTCAAATCTCACATATGTCTTAATAACTTAGGATTATTACACTAAGGTTCCAAAATATATTAGAATATTTTTAGGTCCATAGACCTTTCTAAGGCTATAGATTCTCTATCTGAAATATGGACGTAATCCAACTTGGACATTCCTCATGCATCCAAAGTTCATCAACTCCTTTTGTGTGTGACTTATAAGCTCTGCACTAAGTTGACAGTGATCGAATTTGAGCATCAACTTATTTCCACTGTAGCCATAGATTTAATTGGTTATTGACATTCGTTAGTATACCCTAACTAAGATATGAGCTCTCGTGCTCAAGAGAGACAAATCTTTTATTGATCTACCATAGTTTTCATATAGATCTCGCTATGGCTAATCATCACTTTTTTGGTAATCTTCTGACTAGACTACATTAGACTGATGCCAAACCATAAATATTTGGGCCAAAGGACTTATTTCCACTTAAAGATTGCTACTTTCCCAAGTGCTTACCATTTAACTTTGAAAAACCCTTTTACCCACTCATGGGTTATTAAGTCTATTAGTTTTAAAGGCAAAAAAAAAAAATCATTTTACTTGTAATATTAAAAATAAACTAAATTTTTCTCATTTTACCTTTGAAATCCTAAAAACTAATAATTTCCCCCTCACCTAAAAGTTTAAAAAGTTACATTTGCCCCTTACTAGGGTTTGTAATTTCATCCCTTTTTCTTCGATGACCAAGGTCAGTCAAGACCCTCACTAGCCCATCTTTTTCACTTGTTATTGATAACCCTAACCAAAGAAAAATGAAGAAGCGATGAATTGGTCAACGATTGAACACAAATCTTATGGCCATCAATGGTCGAATCGACCATGATTTAGTCAAATTCAATGGTGGGAAACCTTTTTTCATACTATTTCTCATAGATACCACAACCAATTGCAATCACAACTAATGATAATTAACTAGCACCTTGGCAAAGGCAAAAGCGTTAGTCCACAAAACTAAATATTCAACATAAAAAAAAGTCTTACTTACCTATGTTCCAATTACTTGAAGGTTTGGGGTTGTTACCACTTTTGTCATTGGACAACCCATCAGACTATTACAAGAAATGTTTCAAAGTCAACTCACTCTTATTATTTTTTTTTTCTAAATTGAAAACGCATACTCAAATAAAGAAAAAAATCCCTCAACAATAGCTACCTTTTTAAAATTGAATCCTCGTAATGCCATACATAGGTGTGTGCCAAACCACACACGGCTGTGTATGGCTCATTTCAATTTCACATGACTTCACCTTATCTAACTGACATGATAATGACACACTGGTATGGCCTCTTCATTCATGGTTAGGTGTCATCCAAAAATCATGCTTTAATATTAAATTCACTTTAAATACATTCATTCATCAATCATACTTATGCAAAATGACTATTGTACCTTTGAGATGTACCTATAGGTGTTACACCAGCCTACACCTATACCAGCACCAATAACAGTATTAGTGCCATAGTTAGGTAATAGCAATGCTCAGACTCAAAGAGGTCCCCTTTCAGATAGTAAAGCAAATAGGACATATCAACCTAAGAGCAATAAAAAAGGTTAGAAAGGAATCAAGAAGTAGAAAGGATTAAAGATTCTTATGTGTCAAAAATATGGCAAACATCATAGTAGAGAGTGTCTAATTGGGCACCTAGCTAGATTTTGTTCTAAAGCTCCATTCTAAGTTGAGCAACCAATAAGGGAGTCATTGCCAATGTGTTTACTATCATAAAGGGGCTTATAGTGGCTAGCTCGTCAGTAGTTATTGATCAGATTTCTTACTTGGTACCTATTTATATATATTAATTTATTATGGTGTTACTCACTATTTTGTAGCTAAAAGTTTAGTTGAAAGATTAGAGGTACAACCAACAACAATGGCATAGAAAGTTAAGATACAATTACCAGATGATAAGTTAGTAATCAGTGATGAGATTCTTCTGGGATAGATTATTGAGTTTAAGGGCAAGCAGTTTCTCGTAGATTTGATAGTTTTTTATATGGTAGACTTTGATATGATTCTAGGATGGATTTTTTTAAGGAGAAATAAAGTTGAACTATCAGTGCAAGAAAGTTTGGTTTGGTTCAGTCTTGAGGATAGAGATCAATTTAAGTTCAATTAAAGACCTGTTAGAAACATGATGATTAGCACTATAAAGGTGAGGAAAATACTAAGTAAGGGTGCATAGATTTTTTGGCTCTTGTGGTAAGTAAGGTGAAGTCAAACTTGAGTATGGATGAGACACCAGTAGTTCGAAAAGTCTTCATATGTTTTCTTAAAAGAATTAACAAGATTAGCTCTTGAGTGAAAGGTAGAGTTCAACATAAAACTGATCTTAGACACAAACCTATATCAAAAACACCCTATCAAATGACCCCTACTGAATTGTAAGACTTAACAAAGCAAATCCAAGAGTTATTGGATAATAGGTTTATAAGATTGACCTATTCTTTTTAAGGAGCTCTCATCCTATTTGTCAAGAAGAAAGATGGATCCATGAAAATATGTATAGACTGCCAATAGTGAAAAATAAGTACTTTTTACTCAAAATTAAAGATTTATTTGATCAATTGAGAGGAGTGATGGATTCTCTAAGATTAATATGAGATTGTGCTATCATTAGATTAGAATGGTTGGGTAAGATATATCAAAGACAACTTTCCAGATAAGATATTGATATTTTGAATTGTAGTGATATTGTTCAAACTAACGAATACCCTTGTAGTATTTATGAATTTGATTAACAAGATATTCTATGACTGTCTGGACAAGTTTATAGTTATGTTAATAGATGATAGTCTAATGTATTCCATGAATCATAAGAAGCACTTGAGGTTTACTTTATAAAGGTTGAGAGAGAAATAATTGCATGCAAAGTTTTTAAAATGTGAATTTTGGCTTAACAAAGTTACATTCTTAGGGCTTATAGTATCAACAGATAGTATATCAATTGATTCGAGTAAGATCGAGGCAGTGTTAGATTGGTAGAGGCCAAAGACTTTCAAAAAGGTTCGAAGTTTTTTAGGTCTATCTAGGTACTATAGAAGATTATTAGAGGGGTTTGCTAGGCTAGCAAGACCTTTCACTTAAAAAAAGACTCAGTTTCAATGGTCTGATGCTTATAAGGAGAGTTTCCAAAAGTTAAAAGAAAAGATTAATTTATGCTCATGTATTGGCCCTATCGAAGCATGAAGTCGAGTATGATCTATACCTAGATGTTTTCATAGTGGACTAGAAGTAATACTGATGTAGCAAGGCAAGGTGATAGCATACACCTTAAGACAATTTAAAAGATTTTGAGACTAGGTATCCCATTATGATTTAGAGTTAACAATGAAAGTGTTTGCCTTTAAGATTTAAAGGCATTATCTATATGGGGTTAGATATAATATATACACAGATCATAAAAGTCTCAGATATTTCTTTACTTAAAAAAAGCTAAATATAAGACAAAAAAGATTGCTTGAGTTAGTGAAGGACTATAATTGTGATATTAAGTATTACCCAAGCAAAGCAAATGTAGTAATAGATGTCCTCAGTAAAAAAGTGTTCATATCATAGTTGATGATTCAAAGAGAGATTCAAAAGAACCTAGACCACAAGCAAATTGAGTTTGTGATTAGGCTTCAGCCAAATTGAAGATCAAATATACATTAGTAGAGGACATTAAGACTACTTAATTAGTTGATGACTAGTGTAAATTAAAAATTCAGAGAGTTCATAATGGTCTCAAATGGATGATAGTGTTCTCAAATTTAAAGGTAGTTATGTATACAACTAATAGGTGGGTTGAGGTAGAAGATTCTTTTAGAGACCTATAGTTCTATTTACACTGTCTACCTCAGGGTTTAAAGATGTATAAGGATTTGACAATGATTTTCTTGTGGTTTGACATAAAAAGAGATATGGGTGAGTATATTGATAAGTGTCTCACCTGTTAGTAAGCTAAAGTTGAGCATTAGAGACCATCATAATTACTTCAGCCTTTAAGTATGCCTAAGTGGAAATATAAGTATATCTCAATGGATTTTATTATTGGGCTCTCGAGGGTTCAGAGTAATTATAACATGTTATGGGTTTATTATGGATAGATTAACTAAGACAATGTATTTTCTACTTATTAAAGACATCACCACTATAGATTAGTTAGGGCAGTTGTATGTTAGATTGTCAAGTTACATAGAGTACTCAAAACAATTGTATTAGATAGAGACACACAATTTATGTTAGCCTTTTAGAGAAGTCTACACAGATTGTTGGGAACTAATTTGACATTCAATATAGTATATTACCCGTAGAAAAATGGTCGGACTGAGAGGACCAACTAGTTGTTAAAGGATATATTACAGGTTAAAGTGTATCACCTATATGTATGTCTCAAGGCATAGTAGTCATTTTGAATGTTTATGTTAATGTATGATTAATTAAAAGTGAAATAAATGTTAAAATGTGATTTTTAAGTGGCACACGACCATGCATAGAGAGGTCATGCCCCGTATGTCAATTGCTATGTCAGCTAGATAAGGTGATCATCACATGAAATTTGAATTAAGCGATACACAGTCATGTGCAATGAAACACACGTCTATGTATGATATTACAATTTTATAAGGCATGTTTGTTTCATCTCAAATCAAATGCACGCTATTTTGGAAATAGAGAGACAAAAAAAGTTAAGGCTTGACTATTATACTTCCTTATGGTAATTTCTGATGACATATCCCAGTGAGAATAGAGGCGACAATTATAGAGAGAAAGAGAATAGTTAATCATTTTCAATCTTTAGTGTGTTGAAAAAAAGGTAAGTAGAAACTCACTTTTCTTTTTCTGAGATATAGATAATGGTGGACTAAAGAATCTCCTCTCTACTAAGTTTTATGTTCTATTTGATCATGATATTGATAATCAATGAAATAAAGAGTTTATGTTGTATATTAGTGATTATTAAACCTTGTTGATGTTATTAATGTCTGTTTGGCTAAGGATAAATGTATGAATGGATTTATTATATAGTATGAAAGTTGACTACTAATAAATAAGTAGTTAGTATGGTTGAAGTATGTGAATTCATTCACTATAGTAAAAATGGAAAATTTTGTTTGAGTTAAGATTATTATCCACCATCATCCTACTGGGAATAAGTAAAAGTTAACAGTAGAGTCTTCTATTTATTGAGTATTTTATGCTTACTCTTATACTTTCATTTGTGCAGGTACAAATAATCTTGATGGTTGTGGGCAAGCAGTGGTCAGTGGTCAGTGGTCATAAAGTAAGGGACAACATTTTTATTTTTTTATCAATTATCAGTTTATGTGTTCAAACTTTTTTTTTATGTCCTGGGCTACACACCCTATGTTATGAAATTTTAGGTTTCTTTGAAGTATTTTCGCCGATATTATTTGTGAAAAGGCATTTTTGTAATTATGTTTTAATAACGTAATCATGTGTTTGACTTATAAGTTTTTAAACATATGCATGTCCAAATAGTATAATTAGTGAATCTTCCTCTAGAGGACAATACTTCTATAAGTACGGTATTCTTGAACACCTTATGTTTGTTAAATGACATGTTCATGAAATTATTTGCTAAAACATGATCTTTGGTGGGCTTTTGAGTTTATCTCTGAAAATTTTGTTTTATATTCTACTGCATCATCAATACCCAACAACTCGAAAACCTAACATCAACATCCCCTTGGAAACCCAAACTTACTTAATTTTAAAATGTTTACCATTCCTAATTGGTCGTTACCTAATTGAATAACCAACAAATGAACAATATTTGCATTTCAAATGTAATACATGAGGTTTCTTCAATAGCCTATAAGTGTTAGTGAAAAGGTTACCCCCATTATAACCTAACCTTCTTTGTTAAGACCATTCCTTTAGGATGCAAGCATTTCATCTAGTCTTTTTGTCTGCTTTGAATTTTTCTAGAATTTTCTTTGACCTTGACAAAATTTTCTTTAATTCTTTATTCTCATTTGTAATACACTCTCATTCTTTTAGGCTTAATTTTTTTCATTTGAAATAATGTCAAATTCTTTATTTACGACATCATCATTTTGAATGCAAGCTAATTATTTCTTTAATGTTTAGTTCTTAGAATTAATGCATTTGTATTAATCTAATAATAAGTCAAATGTTTCTTACAATTCAATTAAAGGGTATGAGTTAGGATCATTTACCTCATCTTCCAAATCATCTTCGACAATGAAGCAAATGTTGACCCTATCTTCCTCCGACTCACTCTCATCACTTGAATCACCACTTCCACTCCAAGTGGCAACAAAGACTTTCGTTTTGAACTTCTTCTCTTTCTTGTCTTTTTTTTCTTTCTTATTAGGCAAGCTTGGCAAACGTGACCCGACTTTTGTATTCGTAGCATATTACATCATTATTTCCTTTATAACTATCATCTCTTCCTTTAGGTCTTGCAAAACTCTTCCTTTTGTTCCTTTTAGACCTTGAGAGGAATTTACTAAATTTTCTTACTAGGAGGTTTAACTTCTCATTCATTAAAGAGTTTTCATTCTTTTATTTCTTATCCATTACCTTCAAGTCTATATCTATCTTAGCCTTGACTTCCTCATTTGTTTCCTTTTTATCCCATAGGTTATAAGACTTCCTATGAGTTCATTCATTCTCATTTTACTTAAATCTTTTAACTCCTTAATTGTGGTTACCTTCATTGTCCAAGAATCTGGTAAAGATCTTAAAATTTTCTTCACAAGATTTATAGTTTCAGATCTCTTCCCTAGACTCTTTAAATCATTTACTAGGCTAGAGAACTATTTATACATGTCTGTGATGTTTTCTCCCACTTTCATCTCAAAAAGTTCATACTCATGGAATAAGAACTCAATCTTGGACTCTTTTACTTAGTTTATTCTCCCATGTGTTGTTTGGAAAATGGTTCAAACTTCCTTTACAAATTCACAAACTAAGACTCAATTAAATTTTATTGCATCAAGACAAAAAAAAAAAATGTTAGTAACTTTAGCGTTCAAGCTGATCATTTTTTGGTCATCTTCATTAAAGTCTATGTTGCGTTTTGATTCATTTGTAATAAGATCTCCAGGAATTAAATTTCCATGTTCTATAATTTTCCACAATTTGAAATCTATGAATTTAACATGCAATCTCATCCTAATTTTCCATTGAATATAGTTAGTGCCACTAAATAATGAAGGTCTAGTTACGCATTAACCTTCACAAAAATGGGCGTAGATATGCTAACCATTCTAATATGATCTTTTTTTCTAAAAATCACAAGATTTTAATAAAAACTAGAGCTCAAACTTTGATATCAATTGAAAACCTTTTAATGACTAAAATGATCATAAAAAGGGTGAATAAGATCTTTAAAAACTTTAATCCACAAATACAAATTTAAAAAAACTAATGATATATGAGCAAAATAAAGAGATAAAGGATAAAAAATTTTTAGTACTTACAGTGGTGCAAAGTTTTCTTTTACAAGCCTCTTACGTCCACTTTTTCAAGCAACCTACTTGAAATTCCACTAACTCTTCAAATGTTATACTTAGTTTGTTTAGGATTCCACCCAATACAATAGTCGAATCAAGATTTTGCCCATAATCATTTGATACAAGTTTTTGTGTATATAAGTGTTATTGATTACACAAATTTAGAAAAGTGGTCTCTCAATGAAGAAATTTAGCTAAGGATATTATTAATGTGATGTCTAGCCCTTTTCTACTTCAAATGTGCTCAATGTATAAGCAAATATGGTTAAAATCCTTGATAGACTATCCATTGACTTCCAAAAATAACATTTCTCTTTTGAAAACATCGGGTGAACAAATGGTACTTTTAATAAGAATGGTCGTTCCCAACATTTTCAGCTAAAGTCAACCTCGATCAAAGCTCACAATTGCCAAATTTAATTTCTCGAGCCACAGATGAACGTTTGATACTTCTAAAGGGCACAATTGTTCATCTCTTTATAGTTTGAAGTCTTTAGAATTCCAAAGCAGTGAACGATGGTACTAACAAGTTAATGAACAAGCCTTTTAACGGTTGAAAGTTACACTTCACACCTTTATGCATGGTCACTACGAATTTCTTGACTTTGACCACAAATGAAGTGCATGAACATGAACCATTCTTGGTAGTCTTCACAATTCTGGATGAACAGATGGCACATATCTTGATGAACGATCGAGTCTCCAAATTTGACTTTTTTTCTGTGTTGACAACATTTAAATGATTAAACAAACATGACTATCGAGTATCCTTTTTTGTGTATGATTTGAAAATGATCATGAACATTCGTTTGTGACTAATATGAATTAATTCAATTTTTCGAGGTGTGAATGAGGAGTGAAAAACTTTAGGCATGAATTGATGAATGTGTCAATTTTTGTCTAAGAACAACTGTGCATCTTGAATTATCAGTCGTTCACAAGGTTACACTTGCATTTTTCACACTTTGTCCATTTCATAATATTTTAACATATTCTTTGGACATAATTTTTTTAACTTAAGTTTTTATCATCATCAAAACACCTAGAGGTTTAATACCATTTACACGCTAAGGGTTTTATCTTTTCAGGTGGATCCACTAATGACTATATTTGGTTTTCTTACATGGAATCTATCTAAGATTTCATGGCTTCAAGTCATCTCCCATATTTTGGACCCAATACAACCTTAGTGTAAGTCATAGGGTCATTATCATGGATGATTAGTATGTCATTGTGCTAAGTCAAAAGAAAACCAAATCTCTCTGGCTCGTGGCATACTTAACTAGAATTATGTAGTTCATATGTATGTTAAGTTGATTATATTATTTCCAGAGTTTATTTTGAGTTTATGTATTAATGTTTAATTTAAGACTAGGTATTGTTTATGCATATTTATGATTGTTATTTCAAACACAAAAATTATTATGGGATGATGACATTTATTATTACGAACGAATATTTTTGTTACATATTTTTTCACGCATTGATGTTTAAGCATTTATAATCATGCTTTATATTCTTTTGAGAATAGTCAAAATGTTAGTTAGACACGTATCCATGGGTCCATATTTCATTTAGGTGTATAAATCTAGAGAAAGGGTGTTACAATAAAGAAGTTATTCGTGGTGTTGATTAAGGCTTAAAAGTAGGGTCAGATGTTTAGGATAATTAATGTTTGGGCATTGGTTTAAAGGTTGTCAGGTTTTATCCTTTAATCACTAATAATGCTTTTTGGTGTACGCAATTAATTTCTTACCTATGATATGTGGTTAGAAAACTAAAGAGTGTAGTGGCTTGTATTTAAGGAGAGGGAAATGTTTAAGTGAGAGAGTGGTGTCTGCATAAATGAGGGGTACAGGGAGGAAAAAATTAATTTATACCTACAACAAATTTCTGAGTGGGAAAATAAAACTTGGTCCCCAAATTTAAAGGAATGACTCAACCTTGATGTATTTCATTTTGGTCCATTTTCCTCTTGAATTTCCTTCATAAACATTCAAATTAATTTTAACACTTATCTATTTGTTTAAAATTTAGGCCCACAAAATGAATTCTAACTCGGCACAAAATTTCTCCTTACTTATTCATATCAAACAATGAAGTCATGCTAAGTCCAAACAATCAAATAGGGTACCTAACAAATGTTTTTATGTGCTTGTGTTGATGGTTGTATTAGGAGTCTAATAGAAAGAAAACACAAGCAACATGATTGTATAAATAGTTGTATTAGTCAATAAAGCATGGAAACCAATATATGTTTATTCAATCACACATACAAAGCTATTTTCATAACATCCAAACAATTTATTCAATAGATTTTAACATAAGTATCAAAGAAAATCATTGAAAATATATCAATCATTCAAGATGAAGAGATACTCCCCCAATCTTATAAAATCCCTTTGAAGTAGTAGTTAGTTATCTTTACCTTTATATACTATAGTCCTCGTCAAGTACAACTCTTGTTATTAGTAGAGCATGTCTCACATATCACCAGTGCATTAAAAAACGCATATAACTATACTTTTGCCTCTAAACTCAATTAAGCTTCATTGTGGCATACAAGTGTCATAGTTTAGTTAAGTCAAACCCATCATTAGTATTGACTTGGTTTTCTCCAATTAAAGAGTACCTTTCATTATGGTGAACAAGGTCCTAGCGAACTAGAGTTGATTGAGTTCTGTAATGATGAAAAGATTTTTATATGACTAAATATTAATTGAGGGACTTTATATAATTCTTTTTTACTTCGATCTTATCGTTATTAGTCATGTTTCTTGCATATCTTCAGTCTATACATACACTTATAAAATATGCATACTAAAACATAAAGTTAAATATGTTGATACATGGGTTAAATACAAGTTGTCCTTCAACCCAAAAGAAATCAACAAGGTCAACCTAAGGGTTCTTGAAACACTTACAAATAAGTCCAAAGGTATTTTAGTTTTTTTTTTTTTTTTGTATTTAATTAAAAGCGATGATGAGATATTAATGGGAACAGTCATACAAGACAAGATTGATGTCTATTCGTGCCTTAGAAAGGTAAGAGAGTCATTTCACATTAAGTAGGTGAAAATAACATAACTAAGTGTTGGAGGACATGCGGTCATGTGTCACGTCTATAGAATTTGAAATTGAGATAAGATCAAGTTCACAGCAAAATGGATCTGTTCATCAAATAAACATAAAAAGGGGTACAAAACCTAATGTTTGGGTTTTTTGTATAATTATAGTCATAAATACAAAGTGGAAATGAGAGAGTGAGAACCTAGAGACGTCAAGGAGGAGTTATTAATCATTGGAAACCCCTTAGCCATGTGAAAACCTAACTTAGATGTCGGAGGACAAGTAAGTTGATGTTCTCTTTGGCTTTTAAGTTTGATTTTTGATAAGTTATGATCTTTGGCTATGAACTATGATTTTATATGTATTGTATGCTACCATAATGATCACGTTGATGTTTGCATAGGTTTAAATAATGTGAAATCAGTATATAAATTATGCAGATATGTTAATAGGGAGAACTTTTAGGTTTATGATGATATTAAGCATGATCTGAGATTGCAATATCGTATTTGAGTAATATAGATAAATAAAAGGCATGTAAGATGTTTAAAGACATACTCTGAATATGTGTGATGGATTGGATTACCGAAAGTTGGCTTAAACTCATAAAAACCACTAGGGTGTGATTTTTAGATTGCGATACACAACTATATAAGACAACCCATACGCCTATGTATTTGTTGCTTGAAAAAAGAAGCTAAGTATGGCAACACATTCATCTTAAAGAGAAGCCCACATAACCATGTGGTATAGGACACACACCTAGGTGTTATTTCCCTATAAGTGGATGCTTGTGTTAGGAATAAAAAACAAGTTGTCTATGAGTGATACACGAGGATGTAAGGCTTTAACACATTCATGTGTGTGTGACTAAAGAAACATGAGGATGTCAAAATCAAACACGCCTGTGTATACACTAAGAAAAGGGAAAAAGACTAATTTTCCCTTTGGCTATATGTAATGAGGGGAAGATAAAGAAAAAGAGAAAGGTAAGGCTTTTAGTAACGCAAGATAGACTAGCCAGCTATAGTAAATGTGCCCAACTTTGTGGAAGACAACATAGAGCCTGACTAAGTCGAATATAGGTCAAAAATATAAAAAAATTAAGAAAAGTGATGTATATCTAAATAGCCACCAATTGTGTGCATGAATGACAAGATATGTGAAAGCTATAGGGTTATTCAAGAAATCGATATCTATGAGATACATCATGCACTCAACGCTAAGATGCATTAATCATATATTTTAGTTAAATTTAGGTATGCATAGTAAGGGATACTGAAATATCAACTAGTTCCTCACGTGGTCAATGGGATACATAACATACATACCCATGGTAAGGATCCACAGATAGTTTTTAGTTAGCAGTCTAATAACTATGCGTATCTAGTAAGGAAAAGATCGCGACCAGTTTTCCTTTGTGATCAGGGTATCACAACTAGTTAGCCGGAGAGTTTGGCCACTATATGTGCAAGTCACAATAATTAGTAGATATCATATATATAAATTGTTTTCACAAGGACATAAGATATATCGATACCAACTCAGGCCTTAATAGATTATGTGAGATGACCTATGTATTTAGGGCACATAGGTGTTGAAGATAGACAAATGAACAAAGAAGAAAGTCATAAAACATTTGTTTTAACCACATAAAGATGTAGTAATGGAATGATAGCTTTAGTGTTATGTTTTGTGCAAGATGCTAAGAGGTCATCTACTTACTGAGTGTTTTTTTCATTCACACGTTCCTTTATGTGGTTTTGTAGGTAGAGGTGAGTAGCGGAGTATGCAGAATAGCTAGTGGCCTAGTCAAGTTGTTGCATGAGCATAAGGGGCAAAATTATCAATTCTAATTTTTGTCATTTATGCATTTATGTTTCCAATTCATACTTTATGGATTGTATCATTGCACTTATTTAAGTTGTTGGAATTCAGACACTAGTTTGTCGAGATGATGATTATTTATTCATGTATTTCCTTATTCATTTGTACATTTTTGTTCACGTGTGAGTATAAGTTTTGATCACATACTTCTATTTTTTGTTGTCTTGAATGAGAATTTAAGTTGTGCACGTCTTTTTGAGTCATATTTCTTATTGGAATATGTATTTGGACAAAGGTGTAACAGTTCTACTCTTCCACATATCCTTTTCTAGTCTTCAAGGATGTTTGTTGCCTTTCTTTGTCTTCCAGATTGCATTAGATAATGTTTCCTATCCTAATTACATCAATTATTAACTAATGTAATATTACATTTGATAATTAAAGAAAATATCGAGTTACATTTGAGGGGAGTTAGGTAAGAAGAGAAATACACAAGAGTAATTAGGAAGGCAAGTCACACAAACCCTATTTAAAATTGTTATAAGCATTAAACCCAAAATAAATAAATAAAACACACCATAGGTCAAGGCTCATGTATTTGACGACATCCTCATCAAACATCGACATGTTATTAAGCACATAAAAACTTATTTCGGTTTTGTTCGAATTATTTGCTTAATTTCATTTAAAATCATCTAATTTGCATAATTTAATTTAAAGACCATTCAAATCTAAAACTACTTTCGAATCCATGCATGCAAAGATGTGAATACAAGCAACATGTTTCTAATTTTGTGCAATAATGTATAGCAAACATGTTTCGAGTATACCCGAAAACATTTATCAATTTGAACCTTCATGCTTTGACTCAAAAATCCAAGAACTAGTTTATTGTTGAAATTTGATCAACTTGTTTAAGGCTAAATCAATTGACCAAATTGGTTGGACTTGATAAACCAAATCTTGGAAATTCCGATTTGATTTTTCAGAAATTCTTTTAAATTTTAAATGTCCTTAATAAATATTAATTGAGTCTTTAGATGTCCTTAATTTATATTCTTACATATTAAAACACATCTTCAAAGATTTAAATTCACCATATTTGATATATCTCATATATCCTGAGATGATTCAGTCTATGTGCAATCAGATTATTATCATTTGACCCTTAATGTATTAATCTTATACACTTAAGTCCAACAATGAGTAAAACATCCATTATAATATGATTGGATCCATATTTACTCATTAATAGACGTCCAAATCACAATGTTCATATGTGATTTGTTTTATGTGTAATAAATCTTTAACCTTTCGATTATAGCTATTTGTTGTTATGTATGACCCATAGGTTCTCTATTGTGTTGACAATGAATAAATTTATGATTAAATCACAATTAATCATCCATTTATTCATAAACTATGAGTGACTTCTAGCAAAACATCATGACTACCAAATTAATAAAGAATTAGCAAAAAAATTATGTTTAACCTTTTCAATGGTACAATTACTGTATATTTAAATCATTTTATTAATTAATATCTCATCAAGGATGAGTCATAAAAGTAGGGTCTACCTTAGTTCATCTTGAGCATAAATGTTTAGTTAGTTAAGCAACAGTCGTGTAATCATTGGATCGGGCACCAACTCAGTCTCACTATGGCCATGAATTTTAGTTCATTGTCATAACTAAATAATGCATTGAGATATATGCACCTTGACATGTGAGATCTATCACTACCTTTCGGTATGGTTGTTCAATATTATGATAGTCTGACTATATTATATATGTCTTTGGTCAAGATAATAATGAGGCTACGGATATTTTAAAATTGACTACCATTTATGCTCTTAGGAACCTTACAATCAAAAACATGTTGATCCCTCGTTATGGTTCTACCAATCTAAGGACATTTATCTAAGCATACGTGTAAACATATGTACTTATAGATAAAGATTATCACTTGAATGTTCAAACATGACTCTTTATGAAATTATATTAACATAGAAGATTGGCTTCAAAGCACCTATTCCAACAATTAGGTGTAGGTTGCAATCTAGGTGAGGTGTTTGGTTTGGAATCATAGAGCTAGTTACTATATATGGTGTGTTTTGAAAGGTGGTTTGTAAGGGATTAGATTGAATGGATATTTAAAAAAAGTTCTAGGTTGCTCTAATTGCAACTATAGTAATCTTTTGCAATTTTGCAAGAAAGTATGTCACAACCAAGGTTTTAGGCCTAAAAATTCTTACTAGAATTTGCAAAGCATCTATTAGGCTTGATGAAAAGTAACTAAGAGCCTAATCATCTCAAATTCCAACCTTACGACATAACTCATCAAGTGAATCGAGGTAATCTTAAACACTATTTTAAGGCAAGTTTGCCAAATGATTGTCGTAGAAATAAGCTCCAAATAAGGCCTTTAGGAGAGAACATTCTCTACCAATGACGCTTATGCATTCCCTATCAATTTGATGAACCCTTGATGTCATTATAGGACATTCTTATGTAGATGCAATGCAACCGCTTTCATTGATATTTTCTTGTAATACCATCCACCTTAAAAAAATATTTCACTCTAAGGAGCCAGTTATCTAATCCTTTTTCATTAAAGCATAAGAACTCTAATTTGGAAGACCCTACTTGAGAAAATTTATGTTTTAGGTTTCCTATGGTGAACTTGTTCTGTTAGGGCTAAACCCGAACCAAGCTAGCTAGGGCTCGAAAGCCAACTCAGCTCAATTCGACTTGATTTGAATTTATTTTCTTCAAATATGAAATGAGTTCAAATTAAGAGATTTGACTTCTTTTAAAATCGAACCGAACTTGAGCTATAGAGAGTTTAACTCAATTTGGCTCGCGAGCTAGATAGATGACTCAATTTGGTTCAAATTTAGCTCGTGGCTCGATTTGAATTATGTTAAATAATTATTAAATGACTTCATTTTGTCAATGAGCGATAAATTCAAACCATGAATATGAGCCACATATCTGAGCTATAAATTTGAGTCAAACTCGAATCAAATTTGAATCGAACTATTTTTATTCGAACTGAACTTGAACAACCTTTAATATTAGCTTGATAAATTTGAGTTAAACTATTTTTTATTTAAGCTGAACTCGAGCTAAGAGGTATTTGAGCTTGATTTGATTCATATCCACCCAATCTTTCGTTTGAGCATGTAGGTTGTTTCCTTGACAGTATTTCAATGTTTTGAAGGTTAGCTCCCATCATATTCTTAAGTTCATCTATGTACTAATAGATGGATCTTTAAATAGCCTTTGTTGTCTTCTCTTGTTGGAAAAACCCAGTCAATTCTATAAATCAAAATATAGTTCGGTGTGTTGAAAGTGTTATGAAACGTATTAATTATTTCCATAGCCTAATTTGTTTTCGTACCTTGTTTCTAGATTTTGTGATAAAGGACACTCTTGCTCTCTTCTATATTTGCATCTCTTTTGTAGGTGCATATTTTTAGAGAAGTAGAGAAAACAAAAAAAATGGGTAACTTGTTTTATATGATAATTGTTGAGATTTTAATATGTATCCAATTGCTAATAACTTCCTTCAACTATCATCAAGACAATTAATACAAATAAGTCAAATTGACTTATCATATATAGACTCAAGCATATACCTCTCTTATTCTTGTATAGGTTCTTTAACTATTTATTTCAACTTACAACGGAGCCTCTATTGTCGAGTTCCTTTTACTATGGCAGAGCATCTTTCTTGTTATAATACCATTGTTAAAAATTAAATAAGAGTGAAGAATTTATTGAAAAGAGAGAAACAAATAAGAAATTGAGAGTTTATGAAAAGAATTTGTGAAGAGAAAAATGAATTAATTATGTATACTAATACTTGTTATTCAATTCATGGTGAGGCCAACCATTACACACATAGATCACTTTCTCTCTCCTCGCTTATTTGGTCTTGCTCACCCCTATGTTTATTACACCAACCTTAATGAATAATAAAATAAAACAGAATCAACAGAGAACGTATACTCTAACTAAACTACGTTGCTTACTCCTAACACTTATAAATTTGCCTACTACCCGTCAAATCTTTAGATTTGTGTAGTTTACTTCTACTCAAAAGAGATGACATGGGTTTAAATTTCTTTTAATAGTATTTTAATATTAAAATTTTAATTTATTTAATATAATAATTATAAAATCAGTCATTATATTCAAAGTTTGATATGATTAGTTTTATCTTAAAGAGAATATTTAATTTAAGTAAGATTTTTTATTATCAAAAATAGAAATTATATCTACTCATTTTGAGTATATAAATATATACATATTTAATGTATGAGTATGAGGCTGGTTATTACATCCGAGGTTTAACCTATCGATTAGGATGAAGTTCTTTGTTACTAAAAAAAAAGCTACATTTATCTATTTTAAATATATAAATAAATATATATTTAATGTATGTCATCATAT
Source organism: Mangifera indica (assembly GCF_011075055.1). NCBI lineage: Eukaryota > Viridiplantae > Streptophyta > Magnoliopsida > Sapindales > Anacardiaceae > Mangifera > Mangifera indica. The sequence continues at coordinate 6,561,184 of NC_058152.1, forward strand.
AATTAAATAATATTAAATTAATAATAAAATAATATTTAGGGAAATTAAAATAAACGCCTTTTTTATTGGGGTAATAAAAAATTTACCCTAAATTTTGGGGTTAAAGAAAAATACCCTTAAATTAAAGTATTTAAACGAAAATGTCTCAAATATCCCCTTAAATACCAAAACTACTATTCTAATTTAAATTACTATTTTATTTAAGGGTAATAAACAAATTTACCCCTAATATTGGGGTTTAAACAAAAATACCCCTAATCTAAAGCATTTAAACAAAAATGCCCCAAAATAATACCAAAACTACATTTCCTCTATTTCTATATAAACCACATATCTTCCTTCATTTTTAACATATCTGAGAGAGATTTCTGAAGAGAGAAAATAAGTCCGTGTTCAAGATTTCGGGCGTGAAGAGAAAAGTTCGTCATTTCGAGGTATTTCATTACTTTAATCGTTATTATTTTATTAATAATACAATTATATGTGATATTTTATATAATAAATTATAGTTGTATGTAATATATAAAATAATAAAAATTAGATAGGTTATGTTTTAAATATTATAGTAGTATAAGATAACATGATATTACTTCAATCGTTATTATTTTATAAATAATGTAATTATATGTGATATTTTATATAATAAATTATAGTTGTGTGTAATAAGTAAAATAATAAAAATTAGTAGGTTATGTTTAATAATATTATTCTGCCAAATGGAATTATGAAATAGGTATAATTATGTAATAGACATCTATAGATAGTATTTTCAGTCGTGTTATTTATGTTGATTATATATTTGATTTGGGCAATATACAATTTATCCCCAAATTTTGAGATTTAAGCAAAAATACCTTTATATTAAAGTATTTAAACGAAAATGCCCCAAATATCCCCTTAAATACCAAAACTACCCTTTTAAATTAAATTATTATTTTTTAAAGGGTAATACCAAAACATGATATATTTAAGTAGTCACAATATATAATTGAATTATGAAATATGTATAATTATGCAATAGACATCTGTAAATAGTATTTTCAGTCGTATTATTTATGTTGAAGATATATTTTATTATAGGATTAATCTAAATGGTTGGATATGTTTCAATTAGATATGACAGAAATTAGATAGAAAAGGGTGACAATGTTATAAAATATGTTGGAGGTAATAGAAAATTGATTAAAATTCCAGAACATACAACATTCGAAGAATTAATCGAAATAGTGAGCGACAAGTGTAATATAGATCGACGAATATTTAACATTCAGTTAAGCATGAAACCAAGGCATCTCGACGACAGTGTTCTGATAGAAATTTCGAATGATAAAGATGTTGAGGTTCTTAACGGTCTATCTAACCTCTTCAAAGAATGTGTTCCAGTTTTTGTTATAACTACAGTTACTGATGATAGTTATGAGACTCAACAAGCAGATGAAGATTTTCAAGGTGGTGAGCCAAGCAGTTATCCAGAAAATCAAACTATTGGTGTAGAAGAGATTCAAAATATCGAGATCAATTCGAAACAAGAATTCTTAGAGGAAAATTTTGTATATATAAATGAAGTTAACGTTGATGCATTGTATCGTATAGAAGAATTCCTTAATAGGGACGAAGCAACTTTTCCAAAGTGGAGTGAATTTAATGGAAAAGTTGTACATGATATTCCAATCGAAGAACCAAAGGTTGAAGAGAAGACCTATGTTAATAACGATATTGGAGGTACGAGTTATTTTCTAGAAATAAATCCTACTGGTGGGAATGTTTTTACTGATGCATTTCATTAGTTATCACCTTTTACTAATCAACCATCTACATCTAGAAACTCTAAAGCATTGACCGATACTGATTCTCCAAAAGTTGGTACATTATTTCCTAGTAAACAACATGTCATTGATGTGATAAATCAAGACACGCTTCGTAGGGGATATCAATTTTTAGTGGACAAATCAGACACGCTTAAATGGGTGATTAAATGTCATAACAAAGAATGTAAATGACGTACACAAGCAGTTAGGGTGGGAGAAACTGATAACTTTGAATTATGTCGTATGGATAGCTGTCACATATGTTGTAGAAATTAGATATTACCTCATCATAGGCAAGCAGGTGCCCGAGCTTTGGGGTAAATTTTGAGGACCAAATTCATTTTAGTTGATCGTGTTTATCGACCGAAGGAGATCATTGTTGATATCGTCGATCAATAAAAAATTGATATATCATACGCACAAGCATGGCGAGCGAGAAATTTGGTGCTTCAATCATTAAGGGGGACACTAGAAGAGTCATTTATGTTGCTGCCAGAGTATTGCCTCAATTTAGAACGTTGTAATCTGGGGACGGTGACACTTATACTAACGGATGAGGAGGATCGATTTAAATACTTTTACATGACATTCGGTTGTAGTATCCGTCCATTTCAGTAACATATTCGATCGGTTATTTGTATTGATGCTGCTTTCTTAAAGGGTCGATATTTGGGTCAACTATTTATTATTGTCGCATTAGATGTGAATAATCAAATATATCCATTTGCTTTTGGGATTGGTCCTAGGGAAGATCATGACACATGGTGCTGGTTTTTAACAAAGCTGAGGGATTGTATTGGTGAGGTACCTCATTTGACCATCATTTTAGATCGACATATCAGTATATTTTCCACATTGGCTGAAATTTTCCCTGGTGTGCATCACGGTTGTTGTTGTCACCACCTCTATTGTAACATGCGGTCCAAGTACAAAAAGAATGCTAAAGTCGCATGGATGTATTGGAAAACAGCTAAGGCGTACATTGAATTTGAATTCCAATAGGTCATGAAGTCACTGTCCCGTATGCACCCTAAGGCAATTGTATACCTGTGTGAAGTGGGTTTCGATCGATGGGCACGAGCATATTTTCCAGGGCATAAGTACAATGTAATGACTATGCTCGAGGTTTACCTATTACTATGTTGATCGAGTTCATTAGAGGTACATTGCAGCAATGGTTTTATGAAAGAAGAAATCATGCCAGTAAGTTCATATTCACTGTTATACTATGTTATAAATGTGTGTTACTAAACTTATACTTGGTTACTAACCAGATGTGTTTATATTTATATGATTTACAGATGCTTGTATCAGCCCAGTCACACCTTGGGTTGAAGATAAGATCGCCAAACGTGTACAGAAGTTTTCAAACTTAGAGATGCATCCTATAACATCTGATCGATACCAGGTTTTTAGTAGTGTGCTCGGTGGTAGGGGGTCTAAGCATGAGACCCAGTGATATGTGCTTAATGGTAGGGGGCCTAGGCATGAGACCCAGTGATATGTGCTTAGTGGTAGAGGGCCAAGGCACGAGATCTGATGATATAACCTCCTCGATAGGGTCGCTAATCGGGCACGTGGGAGGGGACATATGCATCAATAGGAGGAGGAGTAACAATCGGAGAACTAACGTCACAAAGACTCGATGGTGCATCTCCTGATGCCGAAGAAGATCGACTATCCGACACCCCTGTATATCAGACGACATCTTCATACCACTCCGTATCTCTCTCAACCGGAGATAAATCTAATGGAAAATTAACATCATCCTACAAAATATTTATTTGCAGTATTCATTATTGTTATATCCAGAGTATATGTTAATGCTTAATAAATTAGTATTTACTGTATCTCTAGTGAAGATAGCTGAGATAGAATCCCATCCCGGAATGTCCTTCGTGTGCTATCTTAACATCCGGGCGGCTCCTACAGACGACGACATATCTACCCATCAAAATAACGAGTCTAGCGTCTCATAAATCCAAAACTGCAATATCAATATAAATCGGCTATTGTATATATTTACAATCATATTAAACTAATTTTATTTAAAACATTAATTTTTTGTTTGAATTAATAAATACCATAATTACCTGAAACGCTAGTGGAAATCTCATGATGTCATATTGCTTAAGCTGGTTTTTCTTTTTCTTTTTCAGGCCGGAATCCATAGAAATTCAGGAGATGTTATCGCATATAGAGCGATATGTCATTTGTCATACTCGTACGCCCCACGGGTATGCATTAAACCCATCAAGATGATCAGCTAATTGTAATATCTTCTGGTGAATTGTTTTCCTCAAGTCACTCCCTAACAACCCCATGTGAAGATAAAACAACAGTGCTAACTTCACTGCATCAGTGTTATCCTCCCCCCACAGTCTCTATTGGAAAACACGGCTCAGATCAACATATGTAACTGATTTACACCCGTGAAAATATGTCTGGAGGATCCGATCTATGGCCTTCGACGGAATGTAGAGGTCGATATCTACCAGATGACTGAATCGAAGGCTTGTCATAATAGCAAACTCAAATGCACTGAATCTGACATCCACGTCATTAACCCGAAACCACAACTCCTCTCCCGAGGTCACCTTATTTACCGCTCGAAAGATGAAGGAATGTATTAGGACCCCACTAAATCGACTATCCTTCAAGTCTAGGAAGTGTCCGAAACAAGTATGTTGAAACATTTGTAATTGTCTCTCTGTTAATAATTTTTTGATCACGGCTCTCACATCTCTATATCAACGTGTAGTAACTTGAGCCTTGAAGTGCTTTTCAAGAGGAAATTGCAGTTCATTCTGCTTTCGTCTCTTTTTCTCTTTTGTACAGCTCCCTGTATGAAAATTAAATTACAATTATATTAAATTTATATAAATTTTAGGGAATAAATTATTCAATTCTATGCATAGAGGCTTTATTCGAAAAAACAGATATCAAATTCGAATTCTACAAGTAAAAAAACCTTAAGATGGATAAATTTCAATTTGATCCTAGATAAAAAATATCAAAAAAGCCCTAAAATTTAATATAATCGCATTCTGCCCCCTGATTCCAACCAAAGGAAACGCATGCTAGATAACTCTTGAAAATCGTAATTTGCCCCCACCACGCGAATTCGCACGTCAACCGCAAGAATTTGGGGGTCAATCGCACGAATTCAGGGGTTTGACCTAATTATGCGAGTCCACAAAGTTTTCCAATTTTTATTATGCCCCACCACACGATGAAAACGTGCAGTTTTACCCCCGACCACACGATTACATGTAGTCCACGAAGTTTGAAAAGTGCAAAATGCCACCCGGTCTACACGAATTCTTACCACACGAATTCGTGTGGTCACTACGCCATTCGCGTGGTGACTACCGAATTCATGTGGCCACATTTCACCTTCCAAACTTCATTTTTCAAACTTCATTTCAACAACAATCAATTCTACACCTAATCTAACATAAAAACCCTAACATAATTCATCAAAATCAGCAAACAATCAAGCATTTTCTTCGAAAATTTCAAATCCGAACCCTAACGCTAAACACCCAAATTTCACATCAAATCACTCAAATCGTGAAACGAAATGCATAAAGAGATGACAAGGGTTGTTTTACTAACCTTTTTGTCCATCGTCATTGCTAGAAACATCGGAAAAATCGCCGGATGAAATCGGAGTTGCCGAGTGCGCGAAACGTGTGTTCAAAATTTTATGTTTTCATGTGTTTGGCGGTGGTGCGCATGGTTATGGACGATTTTGAGTGGAGGGGCATTTTCATCTCTTCACAATTTTGGGGCATTTTCGTTTAATGTTAAGATTTAGGGGTAATTTTGTTTGCCCCCTAATCTTTGGGGCAATTATTTTAATTTTCCTAATATTTAATCACATAATGATACACATAAATATATATAATTTATATACTTAAAATAGCATATATAGTAGTACTTTTATTATTATTCATTGCCCATTAATCACTCTATAACCAATTTTAAAACATTCCTGTTATACTGTTCACTGTTTCATTTGCATAATTAATTACAAAACTAAGATTAATTTAAATTATTTAATCGTTCATGGCACTGGCAAATAATTCTGAATGCATTAAATTCCAATGCATTAATTGCTTTTACCCTTTTGGGTTTAGACCCCTAATATCCAGTCCATGAAATAAAATAAAATAAACATTAATAGATTTTGGCGGGTAGGAATAGGGTTTATTTTAATAATTTATTTTTAAATTAAAATAGATGAGCACATATGCTTTTTAATTACCCAAAAAATAAGAAAAATTGGCTACAGTTTTGCCCAAGTCTCTCTTTCTTCTAAAAATCTCTAGAAGGTATGCTCTCCTTTTCTCTTCCCTCTCTCTTCATTTTCTTTTTTTTTTAATATTTTATTTAATTGCGTTTATGTTTTGTTTTGGTTTTTTTTTTTTTGTTTTTTTTGTTGTGTTCAGGGTTTTAGAATGTGTTAAATGTTGAAGGTGGCACCCATTGCTTCCAAAGGTGAAATCCTAAACCCTAATTTGTTTTTTCTAACTTCGGTTGGTACCATGTTTTTGTGTAAACGCTGTCGTCTCGCTGATCGGATAATGGCGGTTTTTTCTCTCTGCCATTATGTTGGTTTTCGGGTTTCGTTCTCGTTCTGTATTGGTGGTAAAACGAAATATAATGGTGTATGAGGAAGAGGAGTGGGTACTATGTGGGGTTTATTTGTTTATTTATATGGCTTTGTTTGTGATGATTGAATTATGATCAGGTAACCATTAATGGTGATAATGGAACGAATGGGAAGGTTTAGGTATAACTGCTGAAGTACAAGAGGAGAAAATTTTGGTGGTATATTGGTGAGGTGGATTGCCCACTTAGAAAAGATCTTGATTTTTTGTATTTGTTAAAAAAAATTATGTGCTGTAATTGTGGTGATAATTTGTCGGGGAGTAGACTGTAGATATCTTGTCATCTTGTGTCACTTTCTTGGACTGAAGATTTGTATCAAATTTTGGGAATTAAAGTAAAAGTGCTTTAGTCTAGTTTCTATTCAGAGGATTTTGCTTGTAAAACAGAGTTTTGGATCCCATTAATTTACGAGCTCATGTAGAAATGTATATTATGGTTCATTTGTTTGATTTGTTCTCTGCAGTTTCTGCCTATTTTATATCTGTTCATTTCTTCCATCATATGCTTACCTCTCCTTGATCTTGCACCTATGATGATATATTGGTAGGAAGCATTGGCAACATTCCATAATAATTAAGAGAAAAGCCATTGCTTCTAATAATGAATTGGTCATAGTTAAGAGACATTGTAACTCAGTAGATAAACTAGAGCATAGAGATGTAACACAAGTAGAACTAAAGTATGAATTTAGCTAATTACCAGCATTGGACCAAGCTTGGCGCAACAAGGTTTGAAGCACATGGCCTAAATGGTCCTCTACTATTGGCACTGTGTAGTATGTGAGAACCTAATTCTTTTTTTTTTTTTAATCCTTTCTTTTTTTTTCCAACTGTAAGAAGTTCTATGTTTATTTAGAACTAAACCTAACTGTTGCCATTTGGCAATGGCTAGTTGTCAGACTTAGAATAACTCCATTAGCGGTAGTAGTTTTTATATATATATATATAGAGAGAGAGAGATAGATAGATTTTAGTAAGCATGGCCTATCAATAGTTTTGCTCTGGCCAAACTAGGGCTGCATTGTGCCTATAGAAGAACGAGCTTGGGTTTAGATAGTATTGTGCTTGTTTACACCAGGTCAGCTTGATGCATTCTTGCCCCTTTGACTGATCTAGTGTATTAGAATCTTAGATATAAGACACATGAATACATAGAAAAATCAATTTTAGATTATGCCTGATATTTTCACTCTCTTGCACTCTCTTTCTCATAGCACAACTGGTGAGTTGTCTCACATTTCAACATCTAACACATGCTTTTATGGGTGCCCTTTTTTTTTTTGAAATAAGGGTTTTTGGTAATCGTAAAAGGGATTAGGTATATCTTTACCTTAGTGGCTAGTGTATGAGTTAATACTTCTAGAAATACAAGCAATAAAAATAAAATATGATCTTACTAGTTTGGTAATCCATTGTTTGCCCTTTTGTTCTGCTTATAATGCATGCAAGTGATGTGCTTTGCATTTGTGTTTTCTTGTTTACTGTTCATGACATGCTATTTGCTTCATTGGGATTCTTAAACTATTTCAAATTGTGAGGTGCTTATATAGAAGACTTGTTTTATGTATGATATGAATCTTGGGAGAATCATATTTTAAAAGGTAGTTGTTGAGATTGGAAAACTCAAACCCATATGAACCCTACACTAAAAGTCTATACTTTTTGATGTGCAATCCAAATCTCATACTTTTCACTTGAATTCTAATATACCGTCACACTCCACATTTTCAATGCCCATGTGGTTGGTTGTACTCTTGCTCTTTACTGGCTTTGGGCAAACATTGCGATGTTGATGCCATCACTTGCATTGCATGATTGCAATTGAGAGTTGTGATGGTGTCTCTGATACCAAATTATATGAACTTTAAGAGGAACACACCTCAAAAACTATTTGTTAAGGGTTAACCAAAAACCATATAAACCCCATATCTGAAGCCTATACTATCCGATGTGGGATTCAAATTTCAAACTTTGCACTTAACATCCTAACAATATATCACCATAACTGTGTGATAAATATCAACACATAACAATGTGATAGACTATCAATGTCAGCCATGACAATTATTGCTTGCTTCGCAAAAATGGTATTTGCATGTTTTAGTGAAAGGGATTGTTTGTGGCTGTTAATTTATATAATTTTGATGTCACTTTTTGTTCAGGGATAAATGCTAAATGAAGTTACTTGCCAATTTTCCATGAATTTTTGGTTAAATTTTATAGATTATAGGAATCAGATCTATAAATCTTTATTATGCCTTATTTCTCTGCCTCTATATGCACTGTCTACAGGAACATGTCTTGGTGTTGCCTGATGGACTGACCAGATAATGGTTCACTTTCAGGTTTAATCCTGATGCTGGTACTTTAAGTATATTTACAAATTCTATATTTTAGTGCACTATTATGAGTTCACTGTGAACCATGTTCTTTGATGGTTAATGGTTTCCATCCTCATATTGTGCCTGCCTTTACACATCCAATATATGGATCTTGGTGGCAATATTACGTTTTGATATCAAACTTCTGAGACATGTGACTTTTAGGCAATCTTCCAAGTATAGTTCAGTATAGAAGAATGGGACTGCAAAAGATCATTGGTGTTATCAATACATAAAAGAAATTGCTGAAGTATCCTGTAGAACAAGTCGATTACATTTTAGCTTGAAGCTTTTTAGTACAGTTTATGATGACTCTGCAAGAAGATTATACTATCATTTTTTTTGGTTGTTGCTTTCAGTAACCTTTTTTAGCTATTTAATCCAGAAACTTAATTGGTAGGTTAGGACCTAAACATAGTATCTGAAGTAAAAATTTGGGAAAGTTATATTTATCATGATTCTTCTTGGTATCAGTTCTTTGCTAATAAAACTATTTATATGATGTTGCTGGTAAGAGGTGAAGACTCTTGTTTCCTATTCTTTGTTAAATAAGTTCATCCTGATTTTTTTGAGCATAATGATTGATATACTGAATTGCAACTGTGACTTATTGATTATTATCTTTGTTTGTAGGTGCTTCAGAAACTCTAAAAAATCGTGGGAGACTGGACGAAACCTCTAAGAAGGGGCTATGCTGGTCTGAGCTAAAGCGTACTGGTATGTCACGGTGGGGTGTTTCTCGACTAGTTACCTTCGAGTACAAACACTGCAATGCCAAAATGTCACCCAGCATCGTTAAGGAGAATGAATTTCAGAAAGATGTTGGAGAAGCTGTGACAGCTGAATCTTCAGGGTCAGAAAGTCCAAACAGAAAGCACCTAAAACTTGGCCAACTTAGAGAGGCAAGATCTACAAAATGTGCAAAATTAAAGCGACAGAACAGTAGTTCTTGTAAATCTAAGCATAAAAAGCTTGAGAATACCAAGGACCGATGGTCTGCTGATAGGTACCTGTTAATCAGTTATAACTTTTTAATTAATTGTTCATCATTGTGTCATGTCGTTTAACTATAAAGTTTCATTTTGAAGGTATAAGCTGGCAGAGCAAAGTATGCTAGAGATCATGAAGGATGAAGGGGCTGTATTTGAGAATCCAATATCTCGACCAGTGCTGAGAATGGCAGCTCGTAGACGCATTGGTGATACTGGTCTCTTGGACCATTTGCTGAAGCACATTGATGGTAAAGTGGCACCAGGTGGTGCAGAAAGGTTTAGGCGCTGTTACAACACTGAAGGAGTGATGGAGTACTGGTTGGAGAATGCTAATCTAGTTAAGATTAAACAGGAGGCTGGGGTGGCAGATCCTAAGTATGTTTCCCCATCATCTCGGTGGAAGTGTAGTGGTGGCTCTTTTCAGGAGTCTGTTTGTGCTGAAGAACTGAAGATGCTTAAAGCTGAAATGGAGAAAATGAAGAGGTATGTAGTGATTTTTTTCCTTTTGGAATTGAAAGGCTTTTCATTGTTATATTGTGTACCTATTACTTGTTTTCTGTGATCTTAGGTGTTCTTTCCTTTTCAGAGATATGCAGGAGCTGGTGTCGCATCAGTGTGAGCAAGATCAAGCTAATCCAGTTGAGGTCAATGTTGAACAATAGTTTGTTAAAGATGATGACATACAATCATTGACCTCCCTTGGGGTTTCTAAATTGTTTATTTGACTGTTAAAGAATTCAAAATTCGGCTGGACCCACCTCTGATATCTTGGAAAAGTTCTGTGATTTCTTTCATAGATAATTAAAAATGACGACAAAAAATGTGCAAAAAAATATGTTTTAAGCTATACCTAGATTATATGTTCAGATGAAACTTTAAGGAAAGTTCCTTCCGATTTTCATACTTTTTCATTCTTTATAAATATAGAATCACAAAAAATTTCCTATATAGATCTCAAATTTTGAAGCCTCATTTGGGCATTTTCCTTTCATAGGATACACACAGGAAACTAGTGAGATGGAAAGCTAAAACGGATCAGCATCTAATGGAGCTATCAAGTTCTTTGAGTGGAATACAGGTAGCAAAGCAATTTCTCCTCAAGTTGTTGTAACTTTGTGATAACGAGAAAAGGATAGACTGCCAATGATATCGAGCAGTTCATGTCATAGTTTCATTATTCAAGGTTTTGGATGATGTGCAGTTGTAATTGAATGTCAATTTGGCTCACATATTCACATCTGACATTTGTTTTTCAACAGGATATGCACAGGGAATTGATAAAATGGAAGGCTAAAACTGAGCAACAATTGATGGAAATATCAAGTACATTAAACAGTATGCAGGCTTTGAAGCAACGCAATGCCTTTAGCTCTCCAGATCATCCATATCATGAAGGATGGGAAGATTGGCTGGAGAGCACCAACCTGGTTAATATTCAAGAAGAAGATATTGTACCTATGTTAGGGAACACTGATACAGAAAATGTTGGTCAGGAAGTTGCATTGCGGGATAATTTAGCTCCACTATCTCACTTGAAGCCTGGTGATAGCCCTTCTCAGGATCCTGTTTGTGCTAGGGAGCTCGAGCTGCTGAAGGAAGAAATGGCTAAAATGAAGAGGTGATTAGACTAAGCTAAATTGAGCTTGTGATTGAATATATACATTCACTTAGGCAATATCTCTCTTTCTTCCCTGAACAGAGATATGCAGGAGCTAGTACCAAGGAGGCAAGAGGAAGATAAAGTTAATGTTACCCCAGATTCTTCTGTTATTACCAATTCAAAATTAGATCTTGATAATTCGTTACTTATTTTTCAGGTAATGTTGACGATATCTTGAATTAAATTTCACGATGCATCTTTTGGTGCGTATTCTGCTCATGTTGTCTCAATTAAGCTGCTCTCAGAATTGTTTTCTTTGACAGGAAATGTTTAAGGAGCTGGTGAAATGGAAAGCTAAAGTGGAACAACAAATACTGGAGATTTTGAATGCAGTTAGTGGTATGCAGGCATCAAAGATATAGACTCCCTTGACTCTCTAAGATGGACTTGATATGATGGGATAGGATCTTAGCTATGTATTTATTATCTAGACACTGTGGTCATCCTTATATTAGTAGAATATAGATAATTGTACAGAATATATGAATCTGAAGCATATGGTTCATCAATTTGACGTGGATGAAAAACCAGTAGGATATTCATTTAACCTTTAATGATGTCTGTTGCTGTCTGACAGCTACTGACTTACTACCCAACTAATTTTTGCGATGAAGCCTAACTGATCGTAGGCTGTAGTAGACAAAGCTAGACGTCTGTACTGTAGATTGGTTTTAGGAAAGTATGCTGTCTGCCCCAACGACTTGAATGTCTTGTGGATCTATGCATATTTATATATTTTGCTTTTGATCTGGTGCACTAAAATATTGTTTTACTTCAATGCTTGTTGGTATTATCTTTGTTTTTTTTTTTTTTTAATATTTAAATGACATGTCACACTTTATTTGGTCATGTAGAGTAATGAATCTTAGTGTGTTAGTATAATTGGATTTTCAACTGGGGATCCAAAGCTGCAAAAAATGACAGGGACAAAGCACATTAGACACGTCAAGGGGATTGAGTTGGCTCGTAGCATGGTTCAAGCCCCTGTTATAGGCCACAATTTGCAAAATTACGGATTGCGTTAGACTCATGAGCTTTACAGATCATTGCAAAGGCCTTAGGGTCTGTTTTGGTAAACAAATAAAAAAGTTTTTAATCTATTTTAAAATGGGGTCAGGTAAGACTCCCTGCCCCCAAAGCACCCAACGGATTCGTAGTCGTTGGGCTAACACTGTAATGGCCACGAACCCCTTTTTTATTTGTTTCATGTAATGAATTTACTATAAAATCTCTCTCCAACATTTTCCATCTCACACAATTCACTCAGCACTCTCTACAGCTCTCTCAATCTCAATCCTTCTGTATCATTTCTCAAATTTTCTACTTTCTTTATCAATTCTCAATTTTTGGAACTAATCTGTTTTAATTTTTTTAATATTTTATCAATTGTTATTTTTGTTTCATTCATATTAAAATGATCAAAGATAAAATGAGTTTAAATTTTTTTATTATTTTGATAATAAAGAAAATTAATATATCAATAAAGAACTTTAGTGATAGGAGTAAGAATTTGCAACACCACCATTGGCGGAAGAAAAAAAAGAAAACAAAACTCGATTTTGTGGGAGCATTTTGATCAAACTAAAGAAATAGTAAGTGGTAAAACAATTTGACAGATGCTTTCATTATACTAATTTGACTTTATTTGATAAATCTTATGACATATTGCAAGGATCCTTAATATCATGGATATAATGTAATATGATATGATTTGTGCAAATGTTTGTACATGTCTGATGAATGGTCGTTCATCTTTTTTTATATAAACGAATTAAATTTTAACTTTTTTAGACTTTTGTTAATTTTTTTAAATACTTTTTGTTATATTTTGTCCTAATAGGATCATAACAGTTCTAGTTATTCATCTATCATCTCTAACATAATGTATGCCTCATGTAGATATTTCGATGTCGTTTTACTTTGGATATGGGAGCGATACACACGTTCTTATACAATTTAAAGATGAAAGTGTCATCAATGTGAGTAAGTTTCCTAAACACTCTATTATGGTTGTTTTATTGCTATGTTATGCATATAGTTGTCTAGTTTACAAGGATGAATATTGTCTTAAAATTTAAAATTATAACTTCTACTACCGTATAATATTTTGATTTTGTGTAAATAAATCCTAATAGATACTTCCCTTAATATTTTCTTGTCCTTCATATTATGTTCTCTTCTCTTTTTATAGTTGTTGAGAAATACATTTTTTCTCTTTTAGGAAATTGTGGATTGTTAACATTTTGTTAGAAATTTAGTTCCAATTTTATTATTCAATTTATTTTTCCTTTTTTGATAAGAAAGTTAAATTAGTTCATAGTTTCTAGTTTTTTATTTATATTATCGATGATATATAAATCAGGATTATTTCTAAAGAATAATAAATTTAATGTACCACTGAATTTGCATCATAGTATTAGAGGCCTAAGTCATTGTTCTTGGATTGGGTATTTTTTCTTTCTTGATCTTCAACCAACTCCCCTCTCAATACTAGCCTAAAGATCACAAAAAACATGATAGACTTAGACTGATAAGAAACATAACAGAAACGACGGTGACAACTACATTCATTGGAGGATATGTCCCATTTTAGAGTAACAAATTACAAAACAACTAGACTATGTATAGGTTGAATGAGAAGAACTATTTGAAGTGGTCTCAATTGATTTGCACATTCTTAAAAGGAAGAGACAAAGTGAGTCATATACTCGAAATTAGGCTTAAAGAAAGGGATACGAAATTTCTTGCTTCAGATAAAAAACTCTAGGTGATGTCTTGACTATGGAATTCGATGGTCCCAGAGATAAGTGATATCGTTAAGTTTATAAATATTGCTAGTGAGATCTAGGAAACTGTCAAAATTACATATTCAAAAGTTTGTGATCCTACCTAGATTTATGAGAGAAAAACTAAAATGATGAATACCAAACAAGAAACTCATTGAATCACTAAGTACTCCAATAACTTGCAAACATTATGGCATAAGATGTATTATTATTAGTGTATCTAGAGGAAAGAGGGAAGTAATGCTTTATGGAAGGATCAACCTTGGTATCTAAGTATCAAATAGAAAGAATTTTGGTTTAGAGTTGATATTCTGATGAATCTAAGAAACAATCTGACTTATTAAAGCCAAAAAATAAGGACTCCTTATGGTTCAATTATTGTAAAAAGGCTTATCACACAATAGATAAATATTGAAAAGTTCATAATAAACCTCTTAAATATAGACAATCAAAAGGCCATAGACAAACATACGTGGAAAATACTTATCAAACAACTGAAAAGATTCTTAAGTGCAATTAAGAACGGTTGAGTTCAACAAAGAAAAGATTGAAAAATTAAGAAGTTTGTTGGAGTCATTGGAGAAACCAATAGAAGCAGGTAGTTGTACCTTATCATTCACATGTATTTCTTCCTCTTTTCATGCACTTAATGCTTCAAATATTACCCACCCAAATGTACATGGATGGTGTATGCTCATACATCGTGTGCCACGTTAACTAGAAGGATAACATGCCACATTAAATATTTTTAAAATAGTGCACAACCATGCATATCAAGCATTCACGATGTGCTATTAGGGTAGTTACCTAGAGCAAAACAGATTTATGTATTTGTAATTGAATATTCATTTATTATTATTATATTAAAGGTTTTTTAATAATTTATTCATATTTGTAATTAAAAGATATGTTTGTAAAAATGATATGTCCTTAAAATGATAGAATTGTGACGAGAGAATCAGATGATTAATCACGAGAACCCTATATACACATTTAGTGATCATTCTAAAAACATTTATAATCTTAACATTACATTGACTAAGAGCACAAGTAATGGTAATGAGATTATCATAGTGTTGAGCAACTCTACTAAAAGGTGGTAGCAAATCCTGTGTCAAAGCAGTTAGTCAACGACTTAGTGCAACACATGAGTGAATGTTGTAGATGTATTCACTAGATCAACCTGATTGAGGATTCCATATGGATGATTGCTCAATGTCTATGGAATAATATTTTAGCTCACAAGTACATGTGATTCTTCAATTTGAGGTCACCAAACTATCTTATACAAAAATCAATTTGGTTTGCACCACCTAACATGCCATCATAAAAAGGGTAACCATAAAGGTAATTGTTGTCCATATTGAGATCTTTAAGGAGACTATAGTAGGTCGAGAGAACATTCGTCACTCTCGACCATGGGAAAGTATATCTTTGATGAGCAAATTGAAAAACATCAATGACTACACGAATCTGTGGCTATGGTAGGATCAGATCTAAACCCGATCTGAGTTTCTTTTATTTATTAATGAATATCAATTCATATTGAGAAGTCTTTAAGATAGATACTTATCTATGTCTCAGCCTAATGAGATATAGATTAACGAAAGGATCATATTATCTTTTAAACTCTTATCCTTTAGCACACATAAATCCTCCCAAGATACTTTCTCTTTTGAACTCTTTATAGCTACACTAGACTAAAGGAAGGCTTTTAACTTGCTTTCCATTTTCGTATGGATTTTTGAAGGAAGAATAAACATAAAAGGCCAAAAAACTTGGATACTCATTAAGATAGACTTAATAAGAACAAGTCTTATGACATAGGAAAGAAACTTACTCCTCCACGATGAGATTCTACCAAGGATTTTATTAGTACGAGGTTTGCATTCTTAATAATTAAGCTTTGAAGTAATCAGGTCAACCCATAAGTATTTGATAAGGAGATTACCAACTTTATAACCAACTACATTTGTCAATTTTATAGCTTTGTCACAACTCACCCTTAAGAAAAATGTATTACTCTTGGATGGGTTTACTATAAGTCTAGACCAATAATAAAATGTATTAAGAACCTTTTGAAAAATTTTATTGATTGCCTATATGGCCAAAAAAAAAAAGCACCAAGTCATTTATAAAGAAAATGAGATTATGTCAATCTTTTTACATTCAGTATAAAAGTTAAATCTTGACCTCAAAGCCATTTTCTCTAATAAACTTGAAAGCACCTCTATGGTTATCACAAAAAAGTAGGGAGAGATTAGGTCATTTTGCCTTAACCCTTTGGAGGTATTAAAAAAACCCACTGATTCTCCATTAAGGCATATACATAATTTAGAAGTGGTTACACATGCTTTGATCCAATTTATCATTTTAGTATGAAAGCCAAGAATATCTAGAGTGAAGAAAAGAAAATCCCATCTAACTGTGTCATAAGCTTTCATGTTGTTGATTTTCATGGCACAATTTTTCTCCTTATCCGATTTTCAATAATAGTTGTGAAAGATCTATTGACAAGTAAGATAGAATATTATCATAATGCTTTTACCACTCATAGAGGCACCTTGTGCTTGATTGATAAGACAAGGTAACACCTATTTGATTATATTAGCCATAATTTTAGTAATACATTTTCAAATTATATTATACCATGAGATGGATCTAAAATCATTGCAAGTGATTAAGATCACATATTTTGAGATCAAAGCAACAAAGGTACAATCAATCTTTCTAAGCAACTCACCCAAATTAAAAATTTTTTTTATAGCCTCAGCTACGTCATCAACAACAATACTTCATGCCTTATCGAAGAAAAAAGCCCATAACCATCCAAGCCTAGATTTTTATTATAGCCATGCTAAACATGATATTTTGAATTTCCTCCCTAGTCAACTCTTACACCATTCTCTCTACTTGGATGTGTTATACTCTTTTCCTAATGATCTCAATAATGTCGCTCAAATCAACCCCATAATTCTCTTCTTTAAACACCTTCTCTTGATGATTAACAAATTCCTCTTTTATGCCTTGGTTATCCTCAATCAAATCCCCGTCATTACTTCTCAAGCAAACAATCGTATTTCTATTCAGGTAGCCATTAATAGACTTATGAAAGAAACTAGAATTGTTGTTCCTTTAAACCACAAGATTTGAGACTTGTGTTTCACAAAGAATTCTTTAGTCCTACTCAACTTCATATATCTACCTAATAACTCCTCCATTTTACCAAGATTCTTATTACAAGAGTCATGGTTAAGAGATATTTGAGTATTAGTTAGCTCTTCTCTAGCAATCTTCACTCTTTTGGCAATGTTCCAAAATGCTCTCTTATTAAGTTTTCTAACCTTCATTTTAAGTATTTTAAGCTTAAAAACTAGTTTAAACATCGGGTACCCTCCAATTGAAGAATTTTAAAGGAGTTCTCCTCTTGGTAACATTATCTCCACTTTTAATTGTCAAAAATTATATGGGCTTCAAATATAACTCTTGCATTAGGAAAAAACCTCATTCAATTAACCAAAGCTCAGTCAAGTTTACACAATATTCTTCTATCTTCATTTTTATTGTTCCATATAAATAAGTTTCCAACAAATTTAAGGTCATTCATAAAAACCTCATTAGATTCAAGTCATTACTATATGGATTACCCAACATATTGCCCCATTTTTCTTTATATTATATCTAATAGCATTAAAGTCTTTAACAACAAGCCATAACATAAAGTTGTTATATTGAGGAATTTCAACAATATCATTCCACACCTCTTTTCTCTTCATAGGGTCATTATGGGCATAAATAAAATAGCCAAGGAATATAGAGGTATTAGATTTAAGGCATACCTCACAATGACTTATCCGATGATTTAAAATTCATAATGTCACCATCATCGAGATTCCACGACACCCAAATTCTTCTACCATCATTATGACATAATTATCAACCATATTCCAACTGTTAGCAAAAGAGTTTTTAATACCACACACTTTATTATGCTTCACTCTAGTTTCCAAATTACAAGCAATATTTAGTTTATTATTCATCATCCATCCACGAATGTTTTTTTGTTTCAAAGAAGAATAAAGGCGTCTTATGTGTGACAGACTAAGATTAACCATAGATAGAATGAACCAAACCCCTTACTCTAACCAAACCAAGGGTAGTTTTTCCTCCTTTCCTTCTCATATTATTACTTACTTTCAGTCTATCTTTCTTATCCACCATCTTAAGGTCATCGAAAAGGATAATTTCTAAAGAACTTTCCTCCTCAAGCATCTCTTCTTCTACTTTGTCTTTATTTGTCTTAACTTGCAGGGGAGCCATCAATGACAAGACCCTCATCTGTGTTTCCCAAGCCATTCTTTTCCTTCCATAGCATTTAAAAAATTGAGGGGTTCATTGGTTGGAGGGTCATGAAATTGCAATTCTCAACCATTCTTATTCCCTACCTTATTCAAGTTTTGCTATCTATATATGTTAAGATTTCCATCAAAAGGTTTACTTTCCTTTAAAATAGGAGAGTTGCAGCTTAATGACATAACAACATCTATTTTTTCCCCATCTGAACATTCCTTTTTGCTCATTGAATCACTATCAGACTCAAATTCTAATGCTTCATAATGTCATATCATATGTGTACTCAAAAGTGTGTACATATAGTATTGCTCCTTGTGGAATCTAAATTCAAATATCTAATGGATGTAGTAAGAAACCTGTTTCCATCATGTATCTAAACATACTTTAGTCATTCATTCTTTATGGCGAAAACAATATGTTTGTGGGTGCATAACAGGCAGATGGGTTGCTATAGTGCACTTGAATAAGTTGGAAAGATAGGAGAATTAAGTGTTAGCCTTCTCATTTTTTGACAAAGATAGTAATGGTTACATAACCATTGATAAACTTTAACAACCCTATAGAAAGTTTGGCTTAAGTGAGCTTCACCTCAATGAAATGATCAAAAAAATTGATCAAGGTAATGTAAGTTTTTTCCTTCTCTGTTTAACCAATTTAACGAGTCTAATAATGCCTACAAGAATTATTTTGTACAAATTGAATAAATAAATCAATCCTAAAACTATAAGATCTACACATAAGATATAAAATACTAAATTAAATTGTTTAAGGTTATATAAATACCTGGATTGTCATGCTATTTGAATTTGTAAAGTTGTCGAGATTAACTATCAAGACTACCTCTCAATGTGGCATGTTCTTTCACTACAAAAACCTTCTTGAATGATAGTGTTCAATAAAGTAAGTTATACTACAATTATACTGCACCAAGTTTTAGAGTAGGGACCTAGACAATATATATAATAGGTTTAATTGACCTCCTATCAAGATCCAATAAACTTTAAGGCCTACACTTATATTGTCTACTCATATCATAACCTTTAAGTGTATTGGGTTTATCTTTATTAATTATTTAAGTCTATCTGTAAACTGGCATTAAACTATTCAATTATTTGGTTTTATTAAACCAAAATCCATTATTAATATTAGCTCACATTAGGAAATTTCTAACATTCTCTTACTTAGGCAACATTAATTATTTTTATTTCATTTTATTTTAAGAAAAGGAAAAAAAATTTGACTCTTGAGTAATCAACATTTTAACTTTAAGTGGTTATTATTTTAGAAAACAAAATAGTCTAATAATAATTTACACTTTAATAATTAATCTAGTTAATATGACCACCAATAACGAAACAAGACATTATTAATATTCTCTATTGACATATAATCGTCCTTGATCACAATTACTAATAATCAAAACAACATAGATCAAATCTGGGAGTGTGGCAAAAATAACACCCAATAAGGTGATTATAAACAGTGTTGTGTCTCTATTAGTTTTCTTTATGATTTCTCTTGAATCTTGTGTTTCAAAATAAGCAAAAGAAATCTATTGTGTTCCAATGAAGCATCTTTATAATTTCTCTTTAATCTTTATGTTTCAAAAGAAACAAGAGAAATCATTTTGCTTCCAATGAAATTTGTATGTTTCAACCTTACTTGAGACTCACAAAATATACACATATAATTGCCATACTTAAAATAAACCTTATCTTGAGACACATGTTGTACATTAACTGTATATATGCATATATATACATATACAAATAATCATGATCAATAAATAAATAACAACAAATAACAATACAAACTCTCACTAACCCTAAATATCAAAAGACCTTAAACATCCTTACATTTTCAACATGAGTTTATGGGCTACAGGTCTTATTCTTTTGGTTAAGAGCTTAAACTTTATCAACTTTGTATTTTTGTATGTTACCCTAATGCCTTCTTTCTTTATGAGGTTTCTAATTGTAAGATATTTTATTTCTATATGTCTCAAGCCACTAGTGGTCTTTTGCTTAATTACAGCAGTATCATAGTAAATGAGTTGACACCAAGTAGTCTAAAAAAATATAATCCTTCAACCATATAACCTGAGAAGTTGCTTTATAGCAAGCTATGAGTCTAATTTCCATGGTTAGAGAACCTTAATGCAAAAGTTATATTAGGCTCATGCATACTTATGCATCCATCAAACTTCTAATAACACCATCATAAGGGACATTTCACATGGATTCCTTTTTAACCTCATTCTATAGACCTTTAAATAATGTTTAATGTTAAACTTGTTTCCTTTTATAATAGCACACAACTTGCAATTATGCTTGTTAGACTTCTTAAATACACATTTAAAGTATGTACTTGAGATAAGTAAATAAGTCCACAAGTAATGTTTCAATGGATCTTAATACCAAAATCAAATAATGCATTTCCAAGGTCTTCCACATCAAAATGTCTTGGATAAAATTAGTTTGATCTCATGAAACAAGTTGATATCACTACTACTAGTATATTAAACCAAACCATAAAGGTAAATTTGCTCCCATTGATCTCAATATACCTATATTGGTCCAATTTATTCCTTGTGAAGTCATGTGAAATTTAAACATTTTAATAAAAGTAAGACCCTAGTATCAAGAAATCTATTTCAACCATAGATTGACTTCTTTGGATTACATACCAAAAACTTTATTCTTTATGTTTTTGATGAAATTGATTGCACCATATAAGCTTCTTACTAGACTTTCATTTAGAAAAACAACTTTGATATCCATCTTATATAGCTCTAATCCAAATAAGCTACTAATGCCATCAGGTTGTTGCATGAGATCACATACATTATTATCACTCATAAACTTTATTTTTTTCTTACATGGCTCTAAAACACTTGTCAAATTTCCATGAAGTTTCTAAATAATTGTTGGATTAAAAAATTTGACCAACTATATAATCATCTTTATTGAGATACACGTGCCGATACTTAGTAATAGTAAATCATCTTTTATAGTCGATTTTCTCATTAGGGTTTTCACAACTACATTAATCATATTTGATTTATCTACTATAAGATTAGCTATCAATTCTTTAATGGGTACATCCTCTAAAGTGATCTCAGATTGCAATGCGTTTTGTAAACTTTATTGACTCTCATTATTAATTTAGCCATAAAACTATCATGCTATATATGTAGGGGAAACATTAGATGGATCTACATCACCTTCATTAAAAATGGAATGAATGTCACTTTCAACAGTGTCCGATAACTTTGCCATATAAGAGTCAATTACTTTAGTACCTTGATTGGGGTAATAAAAGTCTTATCCTTTAGAATGCTTCAATTGACTAATAGAGTGATAACAAATTTTTTCTTGTATCTAGGTTTTTATTAACATAATTATAATTCCTTAGTTAAATGGTCCATCCCCAAATCAACCAAAACTTCAAGCTAAGTTCTCTTTATTTTCAAAGATCCAAAAGAAATCTTTGGTATAGATTTACAAGGAAATTCATTAAGAAAATACTATGTCATCTTAACTACTTTCTCCTATAGATATTCAGTCACGTTTACTTCTCACCATAACTTTAAGACTATGAATGAGTTTCATAGTACGTCATTTAGAATCATAGAATCTTGGAAATTTGGCAAAATATCTCTTATGCCCATATTCATAACTTCAATGTCCACATAATTTTCAAACTTAAACATAGACTCTCACTTAGTCTTTATCCATTGACTAACTTCACATCTAAGACTTTTAACCTTATTTGGGCAACAAGACCAGTACTTTTTATTATTGCTTTTTCCTTTATAATTAGACGTTAATTGAGCAACTAAATCTATTATAAGAGATTAATCCTTTTTCTATTTCTCTTATTCAATAACATTTAGAACCCAAATTAATAATTCTTTCTATTTAATTTCAAATCATATACTAGTCTTGATTTGACTAAAGTCAAAAGATAGCCTTATGGTGCTTTTTAAACTTTAATAATTACTCATCACTCTTTGACTCCTTTATGACTATCATACCTTGTCAAAGTCATACCACTCATTAAACCAATATCTCCAATAATATGAGACATTTAACAAACTGTACTGATGAACTTCTTAACACTTATAGTTTAAGGTAAATTTCTAGTGAGGCAATCAACAATGGATTTTTTATGGCAAGCAAACTTAACTTGATGGATTTCTCCCATTCATTATAGAAATCCTTTTATTCAATTGAGTTGTTATATGGGGCTTGGGTGGTTCATCAACTCTCTGGATCAAATTTATATTCTCAATCGACTGAGCTAATCCAAATCTTATTTGCAACTTTTTAAAGTTAGAGTCAATCAAGACCTTTATTATGACATTATTATAATTGTTCATACTAATGGATTTTATGAAAGATGGGATGCTATAAGCAATATCATTGACAATAAATAACTTGAAAACCTTATAAGCTATAATCCATAAGGTTTTTAGGCATACCATCATATAATCACCTTTGGGCAGAGAATAAGACATGTAGTTAAAGCATTCAAGCATAAGGTTGCAAATAAGAAGAACAAATAAATTTTGAGAAATCTATCACCTTTAGGCAGATTGTAACACCTATAGGTATGTCTCGAGGGCAAGATTGTCTTTATACATAAGTCTATGTGATGTATGAATGATTTAAGACGATTTGAAAGTCAAAGTATGAGTTTTAGGTGACACACAATTGTATATAGTGAGGTCATAACAGTGTATCACTTCTATATCAATCGGTTAAGAGATTTCATATAAATTTAAATTACATGGCATATGATCGTGTATAGGGGTGCACACCCGTATGTGACATTGCACATTTCTAGTTTTATAAAATACAAATTGTTACATTTTAGGGGTGATGATTAGCAATCCCTAAATGTATAAAATTTCCTAAGAGAGAGAGTTTGTGAGGTTGACCACCCAGCTTTCCATGGCAGCCCAAATAAACTTATTCTGATATTAAAAAAGGAGAAAAGTTAATGAGAATGAAACCTACGTGTGTGTGGTCTTCTACAAATTCCAGGTAAATGGGAACTTTTTCTTTTCTCTTTGAGTTATTGTATGGTGGATTGAGGTTGAGCCATTGCCAATCCATTTTGATTTCCATCACTAAAGCTGGTATATTGTTGAATTCCTGAATTTCAATGTGTTATTTGATAAATAAAGATGTTTTGTAGATATGATGATGAATAAATTGAGACAAGTAACGGTTATGGTTATTAGAGATGAGGTTTAGAACTTATCAAAAGTTATTGTTCTGGATTCTCATTATGAATTGATAAAGCGCTAATGATGATAATGATAGGCAACCATAATTGAGTATTGTATTGATGTATTGAATTATGTTTAATCTTAGTAGATAAACTTTGCCTATTGTGGATATTTTTTTTTGCTATTATGTTATTATAATGCATGTTGTGATGAGGTTAGATGCCTAAGAAAAGGATTCGAATGACTAAAAACCATATAAGGTCATTTGGGGCAAAGTTTCAAGTCGACTCGTTTGTTATCTGAACTTATCACATGACTATATGGTATAAGATACATGACTATGTATGAGTTGTTCAATTCCAAATGGAGTTTGTCAACATCCTGATAAACATTGGGTGTTATTAACTAGTAAGTGATCAACTAAAATATGTAGACTTCTCAAGTGTAATCTTAACACGACTGTGTATGGGGATGAAATAACCAAAATACCTCTGTAAAGTGGTATGTTTAAGATAAGTTTTTAAAGGAAAGTAAAGTAAATATCTAAAGGGTCACACGTTCGTGTGCATGAGTCATACTTCTGTGTGTATAGAAAAAGTACTGTACAATGATAGGCCATAAAGAAAAGGTCATGTGCAAGGAATAAGGGGACCAATGTGTGTCCATAAACACACACCTTTGTATGTAAAACAAAATAAAGAAAAGAGAAAAGGAATTAAACTGAAAACTTATAAGTTATCTTAAGCGACAGTACAAAGATCCTAGGTGTGTAGCAGTATCCCACATGCTAAAGAAATAGGTTTAGTAAGACACGAGATTTTTAATTAGGTGGAAACTAAAACAAATCCTAGTCTAGTTAAGGCTCAAGATGCATGTATGTTAAACATCATCAGGTCATTATGAGAGGGCATTATAAGTACACATTCCTACACCACCAGTAATAGGACATGTTTGTAGTAGGACATCATACCTGTAATAACGTACTTGCTTATAGTAAAACCTAATTAAGACATAGTTGGTGTAATAGAACAAAAAGTTAGCTCACATGATCAAAGTGTCAAACCCCTGTATTCGATTTAGTCTGATCAACCTAGTATATAGTTTCAATATAGTTTCCAGATACAGATGCTTTCATTGAGTATAGTTATGATCATGCAAGATAGGGATCTAAGTAATGGTTCTTTAATGATCGAATGAGACATAGTTTAACCTAAGAATTAAAACATGTAGCCTACACATTCTCTAGAGTTTAGTATAAGCACAAAAATTATAGGTAGGACCCACCATTATCTTTATAAAGTTTTATGCCAACTCTAGATAACAAAGATAGTATAAATCAAGATTAAGGCATTTTGGAGATTTAAATAAAAGTTGTTAATAGAGTCTCCTATTTATTGAAGATGTCCTAAAGTATTTGTTTAATCAAATAAAATAAGAATGTAAGTCTTTCATGCCACATTAATCGTACAACTGATCACTATAAGGAAATTTCATTATACCTGTTAAGTTTTTATGGAGATTCATAATTGTGGGTTTTAAGGAAAAAATTAGGTGAACTTAAACTAATACCATAAATAATCAAACTGAAAAACCCACAAAAGAGTCAGATTAAAGAGGTAGTACCCCCAGTTCTCTAAGTAGATTTAAGGGCTAAGAATATCATAGATATATTTAAAGAGATGTTTAAAGAGCAAAGAAGTGTTCTAATTCAGGCTAGTAAGTCGACACAAGTGTCACTAGCATGGGCTCATGGCTCAATTAAGGTACCAACAATAACACCAACCCAGACTCAACTGCATCCTATCTTTAACTTACCCAACATGCACCAACTTTAGAAATTTGATAGTGTTAAAGATGTGATTACAACTGAAAAGTGTTTGGAGTAAGTACGGAGTGCTATGACCTTATTTGACATGATAAATCAAAAATGGGTCAGATACATTGTCTACTTCTTCAAATCTAGGGCTAAGATATGATGAAACCTTGTTTAAGAGACAACTAAGACTTTAGAGATGTATTAGTCTTAGGTCAGGTAGAGGTTTGAGGTTAAGTACAAAGGAACAAATGTAACATGCATAGAAACTCCTAAGTTCCTCACTTTGACTTAAGGAACAAACTCAGTGAATAAATATTCTAATAAATTTAATCACCTAGCAAGGTATGCCCTTGAGATAGTAAATACTAAGATAAGACGAATAGAGAATTTGTGTACAAGCTTGATCCATTTATAACTACAGATGTCATGACAGGTACATAGCTACCCTAGACTTATAGTGAGGCCTCGAACAAAGCCTTGAGAGCAAAGGTTAGACTCTAACTTAATCAGCCCTAGTATCAGCACCAGCCACAATGTCACAGTTGGGTAACAGTAGTGCCCTAACTCAGAGGGGTTTCCTCTCTAAGAGGAAATAGAAGAGATCATTTCAATCCACAGGAAACAAGAAAGGTTGGAAAAGTAATAAGAAGTAGAAAGGGTCTAAGTTCCAACTTGTTAAAGATGTGGCAAACATCACAAAGGGGAGTGTCTGATTGGGCAAACAGTTTACTACAGGTGTTGTTAACCAAGGTACATGACCAAATCCTATCAACAAGTGAAAAAGTCATTACCAGAATGTACACGATCACCTAGGGGCCAGCTAAGACCAACCTAACAATAGTTACTAGTTATATTTTTTTTACCTTGGTACTCCTATATACATGTTGATTAATTATGGTGTTACTCATTGTGCTGTAACCAAGAGTTTTAAAGAGGTTAGAAGTACAACCAGTCAAAATGGCCCAAAGAATTAGGATAAAGTTACCTGATGGTGGATCATTAATAAATGATAAGATGATGATAGGAAGATTATAAAGATTCAGGGCAGACAACTTCTAATTGACCTATTATATGTAACTAACTGATTAACCTTGGTAGTAACTTGTCTAATAGTTTCATCTTGGGCATCAACCTTTTGTTTTTAAGCAAGGATAAAGTTCTCCATCATTAATTCTAAATTTGTTTTCTTTTCTTAAAGAGGTTGATGTAGAGGTTGTGGGTCATTTTTTCTAGCTTGGAACCCTAATGATGGCTATCTAAAATTTTGATTTAAGTTGGAAGTATTGGTTTGGTTTGACTATGTGAAGTTTGGGTGGTTTCTTCAACTTAGGTTATATATATTTTGAGTAAGGATTACCGTGCCTTATTTAGTTGTAGTTGAAGAAGTTCACTTGCTCATTTGAGGGCTCATGCTCATAATAGGTACCCAATTGACATTCATAGCTTATATGGTCTCTACCACACATCTCACAACTAGAAGTACTTACAACCTTTATATCTAGCCTCTCTAATTTCTTTGCTAATGTATCCAACTTAGCATTCACCATAGTCCCAAATGTCTTTTGTGACTAGCCCTATCATTAGACTATTAACAACTGTTAGAAGCCATTTCTTCGATCAAGTGCAAAACCATATCAGATGTTTTACCCATTAACGACCCATTAATAGTTGTATCCAAAATACTTTTCAAAGAATAAGAAAGACCATTATAAAAAGTCTGAACAACTAGCCAGTTAGACAAACCATGATAAGGACACTGCCTTTGTAAGTTCTTGAATCTCTCCCAAGCTTCATATAAAGACTTGTCATCCCTTTGATTAAAAGTAGTGATCTTATTTCTCAATTTAAAGGTTTTACCAAGTATGAAGTATTTTATAAGAAAAGCTTGAGAAAGTGTTTATCAAGTAGTAAATATACCGAGTGCCTTAAAATCCAACCAAGCAGTTGTTTTATCCTTCAATGAAAATGGAAATAGCCTTAACATCTTTGGGAACCCCAATTATTTTGAAGGTGTCACATATTTGAGAGAAACGTGACAAGTGGACACGTAAATCCTCATTTGCTAACCCTCCAAACTAATTTCGTTATACCATATGAATAATGAAAGGTTTGATCTCAAAATTGTTGGCAACCACAAGAAGCCTTACGACACTAGAATAACCGTCATGAGTAATAAGCATAACATATTAATAAAGAGCTTATTGATTATTGTTGTTATCCTTCATGGCTATTTTTTGTCTAGCTCGTTTTTCTCTTCTATGTCTTCTAAAAGTTCTCTCAATTTTTTGTTCAAAATCCAATAATTCTAGATTTTGATATTTGGTCATAAACTACTAGAACACCAACAAAAAAAGAACAAAAACATCAAGAAATCAAATAAAACAAAAATAGAATGAAATAAAACTCTAGTCAAGTTAAACTACAAATTATACTAATATCAACAAAACACCAATCTTCGGCAACAACACCAAAAATTTATTGCCTATGACTCGTAAGTATACAAGTCAATAAAATAATATAGAAAGATGTCCGTTCTATAAGGATTGGTTATCGAGTACTAGTTCATTTTTTTAATTTAAATTAGCTAGAAAAATAAAATCCTATGGAGGGAAAGTGAATTAAAATGAATTAAATGACAAATTAGCTAGTCAAAATTGATGAAAATGAATAAACACCTAACAAAATTAAAATGAAACACCAACATAGAAAAACCTAGGGTTTATGATTTCCCTATCAATTACTTAAAATCAGTAATAAATCCAATTAAGATCAATGGTAAAATAAATTGTTAATGGTTGATTATCCTATTTTACCCAATTCCTCTCTCAAGATTAATTAGGTATGTTAAGATTAAAAGCTTACTTACTTTCGTGGTATAATGTTAATCAAAACCCATTAATTTTTATGATAATCAATTTACCCATAAAGGATTTGTATTTATCTCTAAATAAAACCCTAGGTTTAGGAACTAATTAAGTATGTATTTCTCAATATCATACATTAATCTACAAAACAAGCATAGTATTAGGTCATAACATTAAGTAGGGCTGGTTTCGAGCCAAGTCGAGCTCGAGCTCGGCTCAATTTACATATAGTTAAGCTCGAGTTCAAGCTCGTCAAGCTCTTGAAAGTCAAGTGAGCTCAGCTCAATTTACATATAGTTAAGCTCGAGTTCGAGCTCGTCGAGCTCTTGAAAGCCAAGCTCAAATTTGGCTCGAATTCTGCTCGACTTATTTTTCATTATTAAAACAATATCGTTTTAATACATATTGGTCAAAACGACATTATTTTTAATATATATTGGTCAAAATAATATCGTTTTGTATCAAAATTTTTAATTGAAAAATTTGGCGAGTCGCTTGAGCTCGAGCTCAAGCTCGACCGAGCTCGTATAGGGCTGGCTCATTTCGGGTTCGTTCCAACTGAGCTCGAGCTCTAGCTTGAATGGGCTCGGTTCGAGTCCAACCCTAACACTAAGCAATAAGTTAAAAACAAAATTATTAAATCAAATATTCATCACCATTGATCAATAATCAAAACCCATTACAAAATATTTTAAAATTTATAGATTCATTATAAACCTTAACAAAGGAAATTAGCTATTCATAGCAATAAAGTTCAAATTACAAGATAAAGTTGAAAAGAGAGACATTTTAATCAATAAAAGAAGATATTAAGAGAGATAAGAAAAACTCTAAGGTTTTCAAATCTTGATTCTCTTGGGTCTTTCTTTTTAAATCTTGAATCTTCCCTCTTCTCTTTATTTCTTGAAGCTTTTTCTTTCTAAAAATCTTTTGAGCTACTATATTTTTGGTGATAGATTAATAAAAAAGATGAAACTTAGATCAATGAAAAAGATGAAGCTTCCTTTATATAGTATGTCACTAAACCCTAATTTTTAAATTTTATTATTGTCCAGTAATTATAGGCACAATTATTACCATAAGACTACCCATAATTAACCACTGTTTTCTTCTATAAACTCTTATTTTTTTATTCTTTAAGCTTCCGATTTTGTTCTGAAAAAGCTTGAATGTCTCTAAAACATCTAAAAATATGATTGAAAGTGCAAAATAAGATCAAGCAATTAAATAAATAAAACTTAAAGAATTTGACAAAAAATAAACCAAAATTCACTTTAAAAATACACTATTTTAAACCCTATTCATGTGTATGAAATACACACAACAAGCGAAAAGCAATTGTGTGCAAATTTCTTCAAACATGAGTTTTGGTTAGATAGAGTAGCATTCTTACGCCATATGGTTTCAGCCAAGGGTATATCAATTGACCCAAGTAAGATTGAGGTACTATTAGACTAGAAGAGACTAAAGACTATAAAAAACGTTCACAACTTTTTGGTTTTAGTAAAGTACTACAGAAGATTTGTTGAGGGGTTCGTCAAGCTAGTAAGACCTCTTACAACTCAAACTAAGAAAGAAATTGACTTCTGCTCTAATATTTTTCCTACTAGAGGATGGAGTTGAGTAAGACCTATACACTAATGCATCTCACAATGGTTTGGGAGTAGTATTAATATAGCAAAGCAAGGTGATAACATATGTCTTGAGACAACTGAAAGATTTTGAGACTAAATACCCATTGATGACTTGGAGTTAGTAGTAGTAGTGTTCGTTTTTAAGATTTAAAGGCATTACCTATACACAGTATAATACAACATTTACACCGACCACAAGAGCCTTAGGGACTTTTTTCACACAAAAAGAGCTTAATATGAGACACAAAAGTTGACTGGAGTTAGTGAAAGACTATGATTATGATATTAGGTATCACCTAGGCAAAGCTAATGTAATTGTAGATGTCTTCAACAAAAAGGTGTTCTTGTCAAAGTTAATGGTTTAGAAAGAGATTCAGATACTAGACCAAAAGTAGATTGAGCTAATAATTAGGAATCTAACTAGATTAGAGGTTAAGCCTATACTGGTGGAAGAGATCAAGACAGCTCAGTTTCATAATGATTAGTGTAGACAAAGAATTTAGAGGATTAAAAGTGGTCTTGAGTCAAATTTTCATATGGTAGATGGTATCCTTAAGTTTAGAGGCAAAATAGTTAAGGCAGAAGATTCTTGTAAAGGCTTACAGTTTACTTTACACTACTTATCCCGAAGGTGTAAAGATGTATCAAGATTTAAGAAAAAGTTTTTGGTGATCTGACATGAAGGTGAATAAGTACACGATTAAGTGTCTCACTTGTTAACACATTAAAGTTGAATACTAGAGACCGTCAAGATTACTTTAGCCTCTGAGTATACCCAAATGAAAATAAGAGCATATTTACATGGATTTTATAGTTGAGCTTTTAAGGTTTTACAATGAATTTAATGTGTATGGGCAATTATAGATAGAATGACTAAATTGGTGTCCAATAAGTTGTTAAACTATATGAGGTGCCTAAAACTATTGCATTAGATAAAGACAAGAGGTTTGTGTCAACCTTCTAGAGAAGTCTTCATAGATCTCTAGGCATGAATTTGGCATTCGGTACAGCATATCACCTATAGACAGACAATCACACTAAGAGAACCAATCAAGTGTTATAGGATATATTGAAAGCTTATTGTTTGGACTATAGGGCAAGTTTGGTTGAGGTTTTACCCTTAGTAGAGTTCACCTACAATAATAGTTAATAAGCTCAAATGGCACCCTATAAAGCACTCTATGGTTAAAAGTGTCATTCTTCTCTACACTGGGCTGAGTTGGGTGAGAGAAATGCATTGATTCAGTCTATTAGACTAGAGTTGACTTAGAAAATTATTAAGGATGTCTAATTGATTAGATAAAGAAAGAAATAAGCCTAGAATCGACTAAAAAGTTATGTCGATCAAAGACGTTAACATCTACAGTTCAATATAGGTGATAGAGTTTTCATCAGAGTAGCCTTTTTCTGAGGTTTGGAAGAAAGGGTAAGTTGGCTCCCAAGTATATCGGCCCATATAAGATTGTGAAACAAGTTAGTAAGGTAGCTTATAAACTTATTGTAACACATTTCCTATCTATATAACCTTATACATAATATATACCTGAAAAAACGAGTTACTTCAAACTTTTTAAAACATTTGTAATAGTAATTCTAATGAATAAACAAATCAATAAATGCCTTGAATTTAATATGAGTAGTTATAATCCCCAAAAGTGTAATTTATAACTTAACAAACTCAAGTGTGCGTAAGCAAAATCCAAACATAAATATGCATAAACAACACCAATGTAAAAATGAAAATCCCATAGTAACAAATATTCACACATAACAAAATGATAAAAATGCCCCTACCCATCATGTAATGTCCCAGGTTAAACCACTACCTCCACTAGCCCGTTGTTTCACTAATCTACCTATAAAATCTCAAGGGAACATGGTAAGTGAGTACACTCAGTAAGTAGATAAGGACACAACATAATATTATAATTTATTTCCCAAATGTCCCATAGTTATCGATGTTATGATATTTTGAATGTTTCCCCAACATCTTCGTTGTATTTGGCTTCATGTGTCTATCCTCATTAGTAGTGTCATCCTCGATGACTCATATCCAATGATGTAAAATGGTGTCCCTAACATTTCTGAAACCACATGACACCCTAATGTCAATTATACTATGTACTTTATACACGTGTTGATCAAGCTTAAGGTTGGGATCACACAAACTAACCCTATCATTTTCACCGTTATACCACACTTAGCTCAGTGGCTATATCACACTGCACTTAATATACATAGCCTGGTGACAAGTCACATTGTACTTAGCTCAGTGACCAATCCGTATTGTACTAAGCAAATAGAGTACATACCACACACAACTTGGTAGTAGGAATCTAGTAATGTATCACTGGTATTTTCAATTTGGAACCATTCTAGTCAAGGTCCATACCATTGTCTATATAGTCAAGTACCCTCATAATGCTTTCCATTACCAGTAGCCTTCGTTAGTGTCTTTCTTCCTAGTTCCTATCATAATTATCCTCTTTATGGGTAAAACAATTATTTCAATTTTCAAATATACAGTTCCTATCTTTCAAATCCCTAAAGTCTATTTTCCCCAAAAGTACACAAAGGTGTGTCCCCTACATATAAAGGTGTTTTCTATTCTCACATACACTCATGCACACGTCACACATAAGGAGAATTTTCCTCAATTTCATATAGTCATATGTTTCATGACACACGGGTGTGTATTGATGATTTTTTAGTATTTCATACTCAAGTTCTTATGTACTCTGGTCATCCCAATATAACTTACAAACATAAAATCAATCTCTAACATTACTAACCATCCCTACTAT
The DNA here is from genome assembly GCF_011075055.1 of Mangifera indica. Lineage (NCBI taxonomy): Eukaryota > Viridiplantae > Streptophyta > Magnoliopsida > Sapindales > Anacardiaceae > Mangifera > Mangifera indica. Next base: position 6,594,194 of record NC_058152.1, read on the forward strand.
GTCTTTATTTTGCTTTGTAATTCAATAATAATCCCAAAAAAATCATCAAAGATCAATAAGTCCACCCTATGTCAAGACTTTTTATATAAAATGTATATCATACCTAATGGAAGGCATAACAATTAATCCATCCTATTAATCAAATGTATCAAAATTATAGTTATCATAAGGTCTTAACATGTCATTTAGATAAACAATATCAAACATCATCCCAAACACATGTCATAGCACACATACATGAATATTAGATTAACCCATCCATCATGAATATATCATCAATTACCTGAAAGCTAATCATCATCAATCCATATTTATTAAGCATATTCACAACAATAATCTACTTACATGGACTATTACTTATATCATGGTTCGGAATTATACATGAATCAAGAGGAAGGTTATCTATTTACCTCTCTTTCGATAGTGAAAATGTCTTCGCATGGCAAGGACGTCCCCAAACTGAACTTTTATTAGCTTCTTTTGGTTTTAGCTTCACTTGGCTCACTTTTACATCCCTCAACTTTCTGAGAACTTGGTGTGAATGTGAGTCAAAATACATTTGGATTCATTTTTATTTTCATTGTAATTAGCAATACACAAGTGTGTACTATTTATACATGGTTGTGTATGTCATTACATCATAATGATAATTTCTAAAATCCTCAAAAAACTACTCATCTAAAAATTCAAACACATTGACCATGCATGAGCATATACTATTCATACACGGTCATGTAATTTGAATGACTAGAACCATATGGCATTCAAGGTAAAGTTTCAAGTTGGCTCATTCATTTTTTGCACTCGTTACATGATCATATAGTATAAGATACACGACTGTATGTTCAATGTTTAGATTTCGATGGAGTTTTTTGATGTCTCAATAAATGTTAGGCACTATTGATCAATGAGCAATCAACTAGGACACGCAAATTTCTCTTGTGTATTCTTAGCATAATCGTGTATGAGGATGAAATGAGTAAAATACCCCTACAAAATGTCATGGTTGTGATAAATTTTAGAAATTAAAGTGAAGTAAATATCTAAAAGGGCACATGGTGTGATAAATTTTAGAAATTAAAGTGAAGTAAATATCTAAAAGGGCACATGGCCATGTGCCTAAGGCACGCCCCTGTATGTATAAAAAAAGTACTACACAAGGAAGGCGTCATATGCAAGGGACAAAAAAGACATACCTTTGTGTGTTTATACACACACTCATGTATGTAGAACAAAATGAAGAAAAGAGAAAAGGAATCAGATTGATAACTTACGGGTTATCTCGAGTGATAGTACAGAGATCTCGGGTACGTAATAGTACCCCATATGCCAAAGAAATACGTTTAGTAAGGCACAAGTGAAAGCTAAAATAAGCTCAGGTTTGGTTAAGGTTCAAGATGCATGCATGTTAGACATCATAAGGTTATTACGATGGGGCACCATGAGTACACATTGTCTACATCCCCTGTAGTAGGGCACATCCACAGTAGGACACCATACTTGTAATAGGGTGCTTACTTACAATAGAGCCTAATTGAGACATAGTTGTCGTTGTGAAATAAAAAGTTAGCTCACATGGCCAAAATGTCAAATCTCTATATAAAATCTAGTATGATCGCCTAATATATAGCTTCAGTACAATTTCTAAATACAAATGTTTTACCTAGTAAAGTTATGGTCACGTTAGATAAGGATCCAATGAGTGGATCTTTAGTGACTGAACAAGATATAGTTCAATCTGAAAGTTGAGACATGTAGCCTAAACATTCTTTATAATTCAGTATGAACACAAAAATGACAGTTAAGACTTACCATCATCCTTATGGAGTTTTATGCCAACTCTAAATGACAGAGATAGTATAGATTGAGATTAAAGGCAATTTAGGGATTTTAGTAAAAATTATCAGTAGAGTCTCCTATTTACTAAGTTTTTTATCGCTTACTCTCTTACTTTCATATGTGTAGGTATAGGTAATCATGATAGTTGTAAGATGAGTGGTGGTCAAAAGGGGCAAAGCCATGAAGACATTTCTGTCTTTTTAGTTTTAAGGAGTCTTTATTTTATTATGAGTATTCTTATGTAGTTAACTACATATTGTTGGATTTCAGTTATCTTTGAGTTATGACATTTTTTATATGCTTCCGATTTAGTTTTAATAAGGGTATTTTAGTAAGTTTAAAAGTTTAATAAAAGAGATTTTAATCAGTTATCTTATGAGTTTATTACATCTTATGAGTTAAATACATGCTCAAAATAGTTGATCTGATAACATCTTCCTCTTAAGAGCAATACTTCTAAAAAGGAGTGTTACACAAATAAACCCCTTAGGTTTTTACTCTTTTTCAAACAAGAAGAAAAATATATGTTAATTGGAGAATCATAACCACCTTTGGGTGAATTGAAATTTTCACAACAAATGTAACTTAATGAATACCTTATGCAACCATTAATTTTAACATACACAAAAACCACCTTGGGTAAAAAGTTGTATACAACAAAATTGAAAAATGTCTCTTTTACCAAATATAGAAATTTCGCAAGTTTCAACAAATGCACCACTTTGATAATTAAATTTTCTGACAACTTACAATAATTTCTATTGAGACTAAATAATATTACCAAAATTAAGATTTCATGAGATATAACATTGAATTATCTCTGAAAATTTTAATTAAATATTGCAACAAATCCATATGGTAATAACCAAAGTAGCTTTAAAACCTCATAAGCCACATCTTATAAGGATTCCTAGTGCATCATCATTAAATTACCTTTGGGAAAAAAAAATAGCATACTATTAGCATCCCAAACACAAGGTTAAAACCATATGATTTTCGAAAGAAATATCACTTTTAGGAAGATACACTTCCTAGACTATTGTTCATCCTCTATTCAATAAGAAAACACGTCACTTGAATAAGCTCAATCACCTTTAGGTTTACTAAGTTCTCCATGACTAGCGTATTTCTAAAATTATGCTCAATAATATACTGTTTTGGTGATTACCATCATGAAAACTCACAAAATTATTCCAATGTTACTAAATATTACTACCTTAATTAAGATTTCATGAGACATATACCTTATTGTCTTTGACAATCTTCCTTAGAAATTGTAGTATCTAACCAGTGAACAATAATGTAATGTGCTAACATAATTACACATGACAAAATTGATATTATATTTAAATATATCAACCTTAATAAGAGGAGGGTACTGTACGTCACAATATTTAATCTAAAAATCAATTCACTTGAGACTTATAAGTACCTCATATGCCTTTATATGCTACCTCGAGCCATTCATATGCATCCAAAAGTCCTTACTGCACGTCATGGGTTGTTGTTTGTCTTTCATTTGTTGCAATGTGCATCCTTAAACCTCTTGTATGATCTCACTTGGAATGATCACATGTCTTTATTGTACTTTGCACGCTACCTTAAACCATTATAAATAGTTGTTGCACTCATTTTTCACTTTCTAAATGTGTTCACATACCAATATGTGCTTAAACTAGCCTTTATGCGCTCACATGCACCCTAGACAACCATTCACTTGCACTTGAGTGCCCTGGAAAAACTTTAAAACCTTATCATGTGCAATAATGTGCCTTAGAGAAACTTTGCAACCTTATTGCCTGCTCTCACACATTGATGTATCTAAAAATCCTTAATGCATGCATACACACAATCAGGAATAGATTACACATTATTTACATGCATTAACATACTTTTAAAAGACCCTACATATTACTCGCACCCACCATAAGCTTATATTTGCCTCTAAGGATTGCTAAAGCATCAAACAAATGATTTCACATGCCAAACGCACCTTCATAACACAATTACGCATCATCACATGTATTAAAAAGTGTTCCACGCACCTGAACACACCTTTTAAAGGTGGTTACACATTCACACGCACTTTTGCATGATATCATGGTGCCTCATGAGTATCTCTACCTATATGATGCACTTTCACACGCACCAATCCAATGGCATTAACCATCACGTGTGCCCTCTGTATCGTGATACGCACATCCGCTAGTGACACCGTCTTTTCCAACCTTTTTTTTTGTGCATGAATCTATGCATTTCTTCTTTCAAGTCGATGTGGCCTTATATCTTACAATCCAGTTCAATAGTTTATCTTGACTAGGTTTAACTTTTGACAGGGTGAGTGATATCTAGTTCATATAGGGGTTAATTTATGGGTTTTCTTAACTCGCTAACATTAAAAACCCTAACTGTTATATTCATGGCACTGGCGCCCAAGATTCCAAGTTTTCAATCATCTAATCGATTTCATCAAAGACAAGAATCAAACAACAACTCACAACGATTGACTTCTGTTGGAGACTCAAATAAAAAATAAAGAAAGAAAGTCCCACATTTAATAAATAGAACATAAGAAAGTGGTATATAAGTTTGTGGATTGGACCTTAACATAAGCCAATTGATTTTGTATAATATGGGTTTCAATCTTCACACTTGTAAGCTCAATATATATTTCTGACATGGTATCAGAGCATGAGCCAAACGGTGAGTTTAATAGCCTAAGTGTTCCTAGATACAAGTGACAACGCACCCAGCCAAAAATCTACTGCGTCGAAAGGCAGGTCTAACAACCTAGGTGCTTGCATTTAAGCGGGGGCGTTGGAGACTCAAATAAAGAATAAAGAAAGAGAGTCCCACATTTAATAAATAGAACATAAGAAAGTGGTATATAAATGTGTGGATTGGACAGTTTCAATCTTCACACTTGTAGGTCCAATATATATTTTCGACAACTTCCAACCAATTATTTACACAAGTTAAAGCAGAACAAGGATGTTCCACGATGAGGAATTGGCATGTGCACACAACTTATGCCGACAGTATCTCAGTGTTGCTTCCACTTGAATTTCGTCGCATAAGTACAATGGATTGGCAGAATAATAAGGCCAACTCATGGTTGTTTTGGCCAAATTTTGACCAAATTTTTTTTTTACTCAAGGCAAAAATTATTCTCTTGATTGAAATTCAACCGTAATAGGTACTGGGTTAAGGACTATCAAATTCTAATTTTAGATTTCAAAACCTTAATTTTTGAAATTTTAATTCCAATTGTGAATTTCAGTCTATAATTCAGAATTAACCAATTTTGATTTCAATTTTAAACATTTAGATTCTATAACCTAATGTGTCTGCTTTAATACCCCATGTAATAATTATTTTGTATAAACTGAATAAATAAATCAATCACAAAATCATAGAATTTACGCATAAGATATAAAATATTGAATTAAATTGTTTAGGGTTATAAAATACTTGGATTGTCATGCAATTTGAATTTGTAAAGTTATCAAAATTATCTCTCAACATAACTTAGTCTTGCACTCTAAAAACCTCCTTGGATGATAGTTTTCAATAGGATAATCTATATTACAGTTATACTACATCAGGTTTTGAAGTGCAAACCTAACCAATATATCATAACCTTTAAATGTATTAAGTTTATCCTTATTAATCATTTATGCGCATCTATAAACTCATATTGAAATATTCAATTATCCGGTTTTATTAAACAAAAAAAAAACATAATTAATGTTAGTTCAAATCAATAAAACTTCTCTCAAAACAAGACCTTTTTATACTTTATGTTAAAACAAACGTTCACGGTTTATTCAAGAATTAGTTGCAAAACTTTCAATAAAAGAGGGATTACTATTGTTACTTTTCAAACTAAAATTTGCAAAAGTTTCTTTTAAAGTAGTTTTCTTTTCAAAAAAAAGGTTGGTTGTGGTGAGGATTCATCCCATTATTCCTGTCCCTTTTTAGCTCTTTGAATATTCAATTATCTGGTTTTATTAAACCAAAAAACTATAATTAATATTAGTCTAAATCAATAAAACTTCTATCAAAACGAGACCTTTTTAAACTTTATGTTAAAAGAAACGTGATTCAAAGGCACATTCATGGTTCTTTCAAGAATTAGTTGCAGAACTTTCAATAAAAGAGGGATTACTACTGCTACCTTTCAAACTTAAATTTGCAGAAATTTCTTTTAAAGTAGTTTCCTTTTCAGAAAACGTTGGTTGTGGTGAGGATTGAACCCATTATTCCTGTCCCTTTTCGCTCTTTGAAAATGCTGATATATTTCATCCATTTTTTCAAGTTATTGCTCCATGTTAATAAAAAGCTGTTTTGCAGGATGACCAAATAGACTATAGACAATTTGTGGCGATGATGCGGGAGGGCAATGGAGGGACGGACAGGAGAACTATGGGAAACTGAATTAAATTAGGAGATGCTTTGGGAGTAATGAGCAAGGATCTCGTGACTTTAACTGATCTTCACATTTTAGTAAGAGCAATACTAAATGTTTAAACTTTTGAGTACACAATCAAATATATGGATAAAATATCATCATAAACCGAGCTCGAATCCAGCCCTACTTCTGGTTGAGTAAAAGATAACAAATACTAGAAAATGGTATAGATGAACAATACAATTTTGAGTATATAATTGGATATAAGTAGACGATTAAATAATTTTAAACTATCTATACCATGTTTTTGTTTTCAGTAAAATTATTCATACCCACTTTAAGTACATAAATGGATACATACTTATATATATTTTCATGTAATTTGATGATTTTAAATTAAAAATAAAGTAATACCTAATTATATAATAACTTATATAAATATTTATTTTTTTATATATTTAAAATAAATAAGTATGGTATTACCCTTTCCTTATAAGGAGACAATATATTTGTCCATTTAAACTTTACAAGTGGCCTAATTAAATTTTTCATTTTCTAGTATTTGTTATCTTTTACTCAACCAAAAGTAGGGTTGGACTCGAGCTCAGTTTATATATGGGCGGCTCGAGCTCGGCTCGGCTCGGCTCGGCTCAAGTTTGGCTCGTTTTCGGTTCGGTTCGTTTTTCATTATCAAAACAACATCGTTTTTAATATATATTGATCAAAACGACGTCGTTTTGTATAAAAAATTTTAAAAAAAAAATCTACCGAGCCAACCCAAGCCAGCTCGAGCTTGGCTCGTTTCGGGCTCGAGCCAAGCTCGAGTCCAGCCCTAACTAGAAGTGCAACTTTGCAACACATAAGCAATTGGTAGATTGTAGATCTTTATCAAGTTGTTGTCTTAATCATTTTATGTCAAACCATTTTTTATCTATTTCAGCTAAATAACATTTGGATTAGATTCAAATCAAACTTATTCAAACTCAATTCGAACGAACCTAAAACAAGTTAAACTCAAACAGAGTCAAACCTAAAAGTTCAATATTTTTTAACTTGAACTTTAGAGGCATTCGGCTCATAAAACTTGCGAACTTGAAAAATTCAATATGAGTCCACTAAAATAACGTCGTTTTAATTAATACACATCAAAACAACATCGTTTAAGTATTGAACTAAACTTAAAGCTTGATTCAAAATTGAACACCTTTCAAACGAGCTTGACAAGCTCAAGTTGTTTTACTGAAGTCGAGCCAAGCTTGAGGTCAATTTGCCTCAAATCCAACCTTAAATAACATAATATAGGTTTAGACTAGTAAGTGAAAAGTAAAAGCACCACCAAAACGCAGCTTATTACAATCTTACAACAACTGACCATAATTTTCCTTTTGTAATGAATAAATCATAACATTCTCTAAATGGTTGGCTAGGTTCAATCTCCCAACACCTGAAGTCAGTATGCCCAATTTCTCGTGATCATAGTAACACATTCCTTGTGCTGAAATTTAACAAGACATGGAGAGAATCGACTCTAAGGCACAAACTGCAAATAGCATTTGTTCATGAATCATAAAAGTTCTTTCAATAAGATAAATCGAAAACATATCCAACCATTGGCGCTTCTCCAAACTAGTGAAAAGTTTGGCCACCACAGCTGGGTGATTTAATATGTTAGTTATTCTGCAGAATAACTGATATAAACTACCGTCAGTCAATCTGACAAAAATCTTAACTCAAACATTATTCTTCCTCTCTCTTAAGAGAGCATGTACACAACACATCTATTTGCAGATATTATATGAAAAGTACAATAGTTATGAAAATGTAGGAATTACAAGTGAAAGTCGGTTTGCAGTATTCAGGCAAACTGATATTTGTTGGGCCTCTCACATTTTACTGGTCATAGCAAGGTACTTAGTATGACGACCCTGAGCAATAATTTTCCCAGTATTTTTCTTCCGAATCTCAACACTGACAACACCAACAGCCTTCCCAACACGTAGAGTCTTGGCCTCAATCTCAATGTCCTCCTAAAGGAACAATAACAAAGAATCAGACATTAGCTTGCATATCTTATGCATAAATTACTGCAAAAAGCATGTCGCCCAACCCCATTACAAGATGCTCTCATTGATAATTTAGCAAAAGAAAACCACTTAGAAAGGGGCATAACCATCTATCTTGTCAAGAAACTATGAAAATCAGTACTCAACAAAAAAGTAAGGCATTTGAAAGCTGAATGTCAAACTCTAATCAACAATGCAAGAATGTCTTCCTCTATATTCATCTTAATAAACTTTCTATTCTTCTCATCCAAAATACCCAAAAAGTTGCATGAAATAGAAAGCTTCCACAGAACTATAGTTTTACTGTCTCTGATATGAGTATCTAGAAGCAACAAACAAAAGCAAATAAATTTTCGCTATTTGAATCAATTTAAGACATGAACCAATAGCTAAGGGGCCTGCAAAGGAAAAATGAGAAATTTGATTGTAATTTAGGGGAACATACAAAATTAAGCCATTATATCACTGAGCTTGAATATACTGAAACTAAATTAAAAATCCACTCACTCTGAAGCCACTAAATCCTTGCTAGATAAAGTAAAGCTCTAAAACAACACAAAAGGATTACTTCCTGACATATTAATGGAGAAAACTGTATATCTGAGCAAGATAGTGCTAGTGACAGCTTTGAATTTTCACTCAGCTATCTTGATAATCAGAAGCATGTATCTTTTAAACCCTTCAAACTCGAAGCTAGCTACAAAGTCCGGATATTTGTAATGCCAATGCTAATTGAAGACTGCAAGTGGTTCAAGAAATGGTATCTTCCTAGGGATTATAAAATGAGAAATAAAAGAAAGATCAAATGTCGAAACGGGGAATTGCTCTGCAAACCATGGAATTTAAGCAAACTAAGAGTTTGAAGGTAGGCTAGTGGAGTTAAATCTATTCAATCTGCCGGTCCATTTGGCCACTGTGAATAGGGAGTTCAAGGAAAGCCGAGAAACGGTTTGATATTGTATTTTTTTTGGTGAGCTAAAAAGATGACAAGAATTTTGATTCTGTATTTTCAAGACATGAAAATAGGTTGTTATCATCATTTCTTTTTGGTTAAGGAGAGAAAGAAATATTCTTTTTTTATGAAAATGCAACACAAGCTGAACAGGCTTATCACATATCTGAAACTAGAAAATGAAAATGGTTCCAGATGGAACCTATACCATCTCAATCAGTATAAGGTTCACCACCAACTAATTATGGTTTTGCAACATTTAAGTAATTTTCAATCACTCGTGCTATCAAAAAGTGGCTGATAAAACAAGAAATTTTACTTTTATAGGTACTGAATAAGGCCAAAACACATTGGTAATTCTAGCCATTAAAAGTTAAAACTAAAATAACTTCAGGAAAACCTCAGCTTTCAATCTGTATTTGCGTATTAACATTTTGGAAATATTATAGAACTTATTAAGTAGATAAGTCTAGCATCATTCCTAGCAAAATGAGAGAAAAACATAGTTTCATAATATAATAAAATATGCTAAGTACATGGTTATCATCATGATTGACCATCCAAGAAGAATACTATTTCCACTGAACTGTCTCCTTGTGTAGTTCTGCACACATGAATTAGCTCATGTTGATATTATTCTACAGTGAACCATAAAAATACATGAACACCAGGTCCTGTATTTATGTTTATCAACATGCCTATAATGTCTTTGGTATACACGCAAATCAATACAACACAAAAAGGTGAACAAATGATGGTAAGTTAAGGTTCAAATATTTTCCAGGTATCAAAAACATAATATAATGAACAAAGTTAAAAAAAACAAAAAAACAAAAAGATGGTTATGACTTTAGCATAATGCTTGGTGTAGTCCAATACCTTCATTGATTTTGCAAACAAACCCAGTTCAATCTAGAATATAAAGGACAATCAATTACAAAAAAGCTATATGAAAAAGAGAGGAAGAGATACTAACATCAAGATAGGCAGCATCCAAGTATGAAACATTAATCTCAACTGAAACTCCAGTAAATGGAGCTCCGGTGGTGAATATTACAGCTGAACCCACCAAATCCACCAGCATGGCAGTGGCCCCACCATGCAAAAAATTAGCACCATTCTACAAAAGAAACAATCGAAGTCCTAATCAGAATCAAGTACTTGAGAAAAAAAATCCTAAACATTAAGATTTTGTGTGGCCCTAATTTTAAAAGCATGTTGATCATCTTCAAGAACATTACCTATCAACCTTACCCAAAAGTTCTACTTCTTGTTTTTCGCAAATGTTTCTAATTTGACCATTGATGGCGATATATACACCCATTATAACACTATTTACACGCATTTCACTAAGCAAACATATTATTAATATCCTATGAATGCCTTGTCTAATCGATGATAAAAAAATTATGTCAATTAAGAATTAAGTTATTGATTTGCCATGAAATTTGAAAGACACGTAAACTAAATTTCTAATTTAAAAAAAAAGTCAATGGTGTGTTCACTCAGAAAACGGGTTTAAAAAGAACTTAAGACCTTGATTGATTAATTCTGAACGAAAGGATTTCTCATGATAACTAATTGCATTCAAAAAGAAAAATCAATAAATAATAATTTCCAGGAAGTGAAAAAGGACTATAATTAATCTTCTATTATATGGTTGCGATAAAGTATTGAAGTTTCTTAAGCTTTGAAAGAAAAGAGAAATACCAGTAACCGAGAAGGGACTTTCATGGAGCAAACGACACGACCAGGTTCAATTAGATCAACATGAAGACCTTGCATTATAAAGCGTTCAAAGTATCTCAAAGGCAACCCATCAAAACTTGATCCTTGCTTCTTCTCATTTTCTTCTACTCCTCCTCCTTTCTCCAGATATCTCTTCACTGACTCCAAATCCATTGCCTATTCTTGTGATTGTGTCTCAAGACTATCTGATCTAACATCAAAATACTGGCTTGGTTTCTCTTTCTTCCTAATTTTTAACGAAGATACAGCCGTTAGTTAATTGAGTATTACTGTATGAACACATAATATGCGTATTTTTGTATATCAATAATAAAAAATTATTAATCGTTACAAATATAATTAAACAAAATGAGAGAGGATTGAAACAGGGGAAGGATTGATAGAAAAATAATATTATTGAAGTGAAGAATTGAGAGGAGAGGAAGAGTTTTTGTAAAATCAGAGTGATCCTATCACAAAGGAAAATAGGGTATTTATAAGCATGATTCACCACCAATATGCCCAAAATTTTGACTTGCGCTTCGTTCTTAATGTCATAAATGAAGACTTGGGTAATAAATGCACTGTTTAATCTTATCATATGGAAAGCCACCATTTCACATCACTCTTTTTTTTATTTTTACTATTTACAAATAATCATATTATCTGTGCTAAAATAACTTAGTAAGATAAAAACCAAAACCAAAAAAATATAATTATTTAATCTTTTGTAAAGTAGGGTTTGACGTGTTTAAACTGTCTCATTAAAAATCTTATTAGGAAACTTTTATAGGATAAAATCTAGTAAAGGAAAAAATAGTACAGTATATATTTTATCCAATATTTAACATACTTAGACAATTTGCTCCCCTAATAAGTGCTCTTTCTGATAGATGTTTCCCCTAATTATAGTGAGATTAATTTAGTTGCTTATTGAATCATCATATACCGATGTTATACATTAACTTTTCAAATGTTCAGCAATGTCTTGGTGAATAAATCTACAAGGTTGTCACTAGATTGTATTTGCTTGACATAAATCTTTTGGCTCTATTGGAGCTCATTAGTATAAAAGAATTTTGGTAAAAGAATTTCGGTAAGATATGTTTTTGTTTCCTTCAATGTATCTTCTTTTAAGTTGGGCAATATAGGTTATATTGTCTTCATATAATATAGAAGGCATATCTATTGTAGAAGGAAGACTACATATACTCCAAATATGATGGATAACAGACTATAACTATATGCTTCTTAATTGGCTTCATGAAGAGCTAAAATCTCTTAATAATTTGAAGATGTAGCAACCAAACCCTGTTTGGTGGAATGTCATGATATTGTTGTGTCATTATAAGTAAAAACATATTTCGTCTGTAAACGGTCTTTATGAGGGTTAAGAAGATAATCGGCTTCCACATATCCAACCAAACTAGGATTTTTGTGGCATTTGGCATAGTAGAATAATCTCATTCCCATAGGTAACAAAGTATATATTTAATTTCATTCTATTGGCGATAGGTTGGTGCAAAGCTAAATCAGACTAATAAATTGATTGTGAAGGATATATCTGGTGTAGTGCATTTAGCCAAATATAATAGGGTTTCAATGGTATTAAGATATGGTACTTTGAGATCGAGTATCTTGTTATCTTCCTCATTAAGATAGAATGAATTTTTTTTTGGATCGAGAGACCAAACAACTATTGGGGTGCTCAATGGATAAGTCTTATCCATGTTAAAACATTTTAATAATTTTTCAATATAAGTTGATTGATAGATAAGTTTTCAATTTGAATTGTGCTTGATCTGTAAGTCAAGACAATATTTTGTTTTTCACCAAATCCTTCGTATCAAATTCTTTTTTAAGATATTTAGCAGTTTTTGAAAACTTTTCAAGAATTTTAATTAAATTCATATTATTAACATAAACTGTTATAATGGTAAATCTCCATTCTGACTTTTTGATAAAGATACATGAGCATATAAAGTCATTCACATAGCCTTCTTTTTTTCATCTTCATTTAGACATTGTCTTCATGCATTGATATGGTTATGGATGATTATTGATATATTTAGACATTGTCTTGATGATTATTTTTGAGCCATTTTGGTGGTTATTTGCTTTTACATTATTTTGTCTCCTTGATTATATCATTTTATCTATTGTCTTATTCTTTTTGATAATGACAAAGGGGGAGAAAAGTTTGATTTACGATTTATACTTTTATTTCATTGATGTTGTGGATATTGTGGATATTTTGATGAAGTTATATGTTGTGGATATTGTGGATATTTTGATGAGAATATATGTGATTGATGAGATTAATGTTGAACATATTATTATTTGCATATATTCAGGGGGAGGAAACTTGATTTTTTAAGGCGAACTCTTGCAAAATTTTTAAAAAAAATCAAGTGTTTCTTAACTTTAAGGAAATACATTCATTGATAAATTTTATAAAATTCCTTGAAGTGCATATGTGTTTGTCATCATAAAAAAGGGGAAGATTGTTGACTCAAAGAGTCATTATGCTCTTATTTTGATGATAACAAACTAATATGTCCCTTAGCATATTAACTAATGATTTTACTTGAGTGTGTGTTTAGATTGCAAGAATTTATCTAATGCACTTGAAGGAGTTTCAAGATGAAAATGAAGACAAGGCTCAAGTGAAGAATTCTTGAAGATTTGAAGTAAAACTCAAGTTTAGGTAGACATGTTTATAATTTGGAGCATTTGTTTTGATTAGAATACTTATTCGCATGGGATAGCTCACTTGAAAACTCATTTTTATATCTTTCACATTTTGGGTTAAAATGTCATTTTTTCAAACTTATTGGGTTAAGCCAAGTTTTTCACTAAAGTTTATTAATTCATTTAAAATGATGAAGTTTTGTGAACTATATTTTCATATCTTAAAGTTGGTTTTGAAAGAATTTTCAAAAATGGGTTAAATTGTCACTTTTTAAAGTTTTAAGGGTCAAATTATGATTTTTGAAAATTTAGGGGGTAAAATGTAATAAAATTTGATCGTCCAAATTTGAACGATTGAATTCCTCAATGGCAGCTTCCGAATTGTCTAGAAGCCATGTATTTCAGCTTTTAGAAATTCGATCAACCGAATTTTGGTTTGAATTTTCCAACGGCTAGTGCCACGTAAGCTCCACGGAAGTGCCACTTCACATTCGGTTGACCGAATTACATCCGATCGATCGAATTGTGCATTTTCTAGAAAACTAAAACGGTTATTTTTTATGCACAACGGTAACTTTCCTTATTTTCCCCTATATAAACCTAATCAAATTCGTTCGAAAAAAAACTTTTGCCACCAAAAACTTTCATATATTTGAGAGCAAATTAGTTTTGAACTATTCACTTGCAAATTCTTTTCTCTAATCAAAACCCTTGCTCATACACTTTGTAATTTCATTTGCATTGGGTTGTACTAAGCTTTAACTTTCATATACACTGTTTGAGAGAGAGATCATATTTCAATTTCGTACTAAAATTCGTGCTATAAAAGAGTGAGGTTCACTCTTTGAGGGATTAGAAAATCTTTAGTAAGAGAAATTGAGCTTTGACATTTGTAAAGGTTAATAGCACCTTAGAAGCTATTTTGGTTATGAAGAAAAGTTTGGTTGAGGTTTTAGTCAAGCAAAGATTAGTGGAATACTCCAAGGGAGAAAGCTTGGGAGAATGGACGTAAGCCGGGTTGAGTCAAACCACTATATATCACGTGTTTGATTTTCTCTTCCCTTTAACTCATACTTTATATTATGTTATTTTGATTGTATTGATTATTTGAAATATTTTTGTTATTCTCATAAATTGGATTAAAAATAGGCAATATTCATTGATTTGAATAAATTGTTTTAATTCTCTAAATTGGTAAAGATTGTTTTAAATTGCCTAATTCACCCCCCTCTTCGACCATTCGATCCTACACATAGAGTGTGTTTTAAGTATAGTACATTTGTACCTTTAAATAACTAAACATACGGATAGGACTAACATGGTAACCCAGACGGACGTACTACTATAAACAAGCCACAAGCGTATTCAACATTGAATCAAGCATATGTACTCACCATTGAGCGGGTTTGTGTTCCTTCAAGACATGTGCAAGCATGTGTCTCCTACTGTATGTTTGTACATCTACATGTCAAACCACAAAATCCTACAGGTAATTACGATTTCTGACCGACTACAAAAATACCTTAATCTCTAATAAAAATACTATGCATATATGATCATCCTCGAACATTTTTCTTATATAAAAATCTCAACAATACATAACAACAAATTATAGATCATTCACTAGCATCTTATACCTATTTCATACAAAACTTACAAAACCAAACACCTATAATATTCGTTTCCATCCATAAATTAGGTTTATTACATGTGTTTTCTATACCACATTTTTATGTGCGTGTACACAGACACATACACATATATAGAGAGGGAAGGAGAAACACTTATCACAAACCATTATTATCAATGTTCAATTGAAACTATAAACCAAGAAATTCACCATACTTACTTGGAATTCAACACACACTTAATCTTCACGTGGTTATGAGAGTAATACTAACGTCTTCAACAACCTTTTTAAGCGATCCTTTCTGTCACTCATACTCACAATTCTCTTTTTCTTTTTGTTGTTCTCTCTAAAATTGAGTTATGTAATAATTAGCCAAATACCTTGTGCAAGTCTTTTTATTTTGCATAAAACTTAACATGTACAGTCATGTATCTTTTACACATGCGCGTACTCACGATTATCGTGAAAATCACAATCCAAAATCATCAAAAATTGCTCTTATCCAAAATTTAACTATTCATAAACTCGATGCCACTAAGTTCGCTTTACAAGAAGTGGTAATCTAGATTAGGTTGTTGCAAGAGGAAGGGAACATTTTGACTAAAACCAAACAAAGTATTAAGTTCAAGCAAAGGCAGATTATAGTCTTATAAAAAAACCTAAATCGACACATGTCATTAAGGGAATCAAAAGTAAACAAACTCAGGAACTCTAAAGTAAAAGACTCATATGTAGGAAAAGCCATATATGAGTCTCATGTGAAGGGTTTCTATCCTTTGGCCTATCGTAGCACTTTCAGGTATGCGTTATCGATTTCTTGGCTATTGTGTAGTTAATAAAGAAAGGAAAATGGTGTGGCTTGTGTTAGTGAGAGTGTGAAATGTTAGTGAAATGGTGGTGTTGACAAAATGAAGTGGAAAGAAGAGAAAAGTTCATTGTATACTTAGAGTAAAATCACGACAAGAAAAAGCAAAAACAGAACCCAAGTTTTGCTAAATGACTTAGCCCTAGGATTTTAATCATTTTGGCATAATCTCATCATAATTTGCCTTTATTTTCTCATTCTAATCCATTCTAAGCCCTATCCAATATTTGTCCATAATTGAAACCCCATTTCCACTACTCCTTAATAGTAAATTACTGTAAAATGAATCATGTTAAACCCAAACAATCAAACAATAATCCAACAAATGTTTGTATGTGTTGTATTAGTTATTTCGTTATGCAACACTGACAGGTATATACAAAGGTACTTTGGTTTTTTTCTCTGAATTGACTTAAGTGTGCCTGCCTTAAAAAGGGCATAATTGTCATTTCAGGTAAGGCACATGAAAATGGCTAAATATAAAGGATGAACGACTATAGAGGTTAAGAGTCCACATTTGTGTGTCCATTTGTAGAATTTGAAATTGGATAAGGACCAATTTTGTAGTGATCTTAAAATGTGGTTCTCGTCATGCAATCATAGGGACAATCGTGCAAAGAGGATACATGACCACTCATGACATTATTTTAATAAAATAAAAATAGGCATGTGTTGTCTGCGATTTCTTTTGTGTAAGAAAATTATATTAAGAGAAAAAAAAAACTATACAAGACATGGAAGGAACTATACTATAAGACATGCCCTCAAGTTATGGAAGAATTCTTAAGATGCAAAACCTACACCCAAGGCCTAACAAGATACACACACAGTGAACCAACAACAAATAAGCAATTGAAACAACTGAGAAGCACTCTTATATTTTTATCTTAACATTTGCTATATAGAGCATAAAAGGGCAATAACCAAAATCTATACAAATAAATGCGCAAAAGTAGTTTTGGGGCAAATCAAATAACTTGCTTCTAAAATTTTCACTAAAAAATTTATGGATGAAGCCAAGCGAATACTACCTAAGTTCCTACAAAGATAACAATCAAGAGAAGTTAGATAGTACTTCAAAAGAAGGCAAACTAACCCAAAAAAGAGCACAAAACCAAGCCAAAAACTCTAATAGAGAAGAGTTAGGAAAACCATTCACACAGCCTAGAAAAACAAGAATCTAAACTAAGCAAAAAAAAAGTTGCTCTATGTAGCTATACACAAAAATGAAACCTGCATTAGGCTAATAACACCTAAAACTTTGGAATTATCACACCAAAACAAAAGGAGGTAGAACGATTTTAAAAAACACAAGAAGATAAAACTATCATGTGTATGACTAGGTTGTTCCAATATGTGGTTTCTAGATGTGTAGATAGTGCATCTATTTGTATTTACAAACTGGACAATTGGGTTGAGGCAAACAAATATAATACTAGACAATACAACACTTAGCATTACCACTACCAATAATCCAATCATAGGAAAACAAGTGAGCAAGTCTTAACAAGATAACATAAAAGACTAGGAAGATGTTTAGAAGAACTGGAAAACTAGGCAGCAAGGAATGAAGCTTGTTTTTAACATCTAATAAAGTTCCAATCTTTGAATGATCCTACTTGTAAAACAAAACACACGTTAGGAAAAAATAAGGGAATACCCCATTACTCAGCCAACCTACCCCTAACTCTACCACCACAGCTGTAGAATGCAAAATGGAACAAACATGACTCAAGATACCAACCGAGAATAACAAACACAATCATCAATTCCCACCAACTTTCTGTTTCTTTTCAGTAAAAATATGACTTAAAGGCCCACATCTCTTAGCTAAGTTAATATTATATCTCAAAGGTTTTTCTTTGGACAAACTTGTACCTTTATCCCTTATAAGTCTCTTAATGTTGTGAATGATACAATCTCTAGATTGTTTCACTCAAAAGAAACTTTTACTATTCCTCTCCCTCCAAATGGCATACATTGTCACTCCTAGCCCCATTTTGCATGAAATGTTATTAAAGTTATTATCTTTGCATTCTTTTGATATTTCATTGACATAATTATCCCAAGGTTGAATTATATAACCCTAACCATTCATCTCTAGGATACTCTTCCATATATATTTGCTAAAGGTACATTAGAAGAAGATGTGGTTTATAGTTTCCTCTTCTCTTTCACAAACGACATAAATGACTTTATTGATCAAACCAAATCTCACAAGTTTGCCATTTGTTTCATTCACATAAGATCAAGATTGTGTTCAAATACTAGAAATACCTTTCATGGCATATCTTTTTGTAAAAGAATCAAAATATATAGAACTCATACTTAATAGTCTTTCTTGCTTGCAAAATACAATGTTAAAAATATCTACAAATCATTAAAAAAAAAATCCATTTTCACAAGCAAACGACTACCTTGAACAATCATGACTTTTCCTCTCTTAACCTTGATAAATGCTCAATATTATAGAATAAGAATGAATATACGATATGTTTCAAAAATCATAGAAGCAATCCTTACGTAAAAAATTACATGTAATGGGTATCACAGTCACGTGTCATTTGATGCACAATCGTACACGCAACTTCACTTATTAATATGGCACGATTCTTTTATCGTTCATATGGTAAGTTAGTGTACAAATGTGCATACCTTATGTAAAATTGTAGATCAGGTCAGAATTTTACTTTTCTTCAACACTAAGCAATATTTTATCCATAATACATATCTCTTTTTATGAAAAGACTAAAATAACCCTTCACATACTAGTGGATGTTACATTACTTGGAACGGTCATATGAATAAAGAAATCAATTGTTTCCATGAGGTGATTGAATCATAGGGTAATTTTTTTAACCATTTTTTCACTCCCTTTGCAAGTGACTACCATGCATTAGTATCAGGCAAGTTTAGAAACTGGGTGAAGCTCTATTAGATCATTAAAGGTGTACAAATGATCTGAAGGATCTCCGGTTTCATTAAAAAGGTTTATAAGTCACGCCTTGAATCTATTTAGTATAAGTGCATTACAAATTTATAGAGAGTAAGGAAATTCTCCTAATATGACCTATATATCATTTTCTTGACTATCTCAATATTCCAAAGCTTGTTTAATATAGGAAGGCTAAATGTTAATTGGATGTTTGTGACAAGCACAATAGTCATTCAAGTGATCCCTTATATCTAATCTTTGGGATTGTTCATCAAATAAGTAATTTTGTCAAAGAAAGACCTCGATTCATCTTGAGATTATTGAATAGATCCCTCATGGATTGAGTTTTCTTTCGCACGCCAAAGGCCAAAATTCCTATTATAAGGTTTTAGCTTGCTCTCAAAAGATGTCTTTAGGCAATGGATTGGGATTCACATGATATAGAGTTACTTCGTCATGATATAGGCTTGTGCCTTACTTATGGCATTGCCCCAATTTGAGTTATTTTTAAAAGGTTGAGGATTGCCCACACATATGACACATCTTATGCATTGATTAACCTTGCTAAGATATGAGTTATTTCCACGTCATCATAAGTCAACAACACAAGCTGGTGAGTTCAAATCCACACCTTAATTTTTGATATTATGACAAGGTATAACATTTATATATTTCATAAGTTATGTTCTACATGCAAGATAGGGGACAAACCCCTTACCATAGAGGTTTTCTATCATATTTTCTTAAAGGGGGATAAAGAATTTATGTGAGAAGCATGAAACCTTTCATGAGTTACTTGTAAAGGAATTAAGGACTTTATTGGTGCTACTAAAGTGGCATTATCAAGTCATTGTATAAGTGTTTGGATAGCATTGGTTAAACCAATTTTTTATATTGCCACTTTTGGGGGTGTAACATGTTATCTTTCCAATCACAAGGATGGTTTGGTTTTCCAATAATAGTGAAGGTGTTAAACCATGACTATAGCCTTTGTCATTAGCATGACTAACAATACTCACTAATTAAGTAATTCTTTTACTTAGTGATGCTATTGAAGTTGAAAATATTGACTCAAAGAGTCATTATGCCCTTATTTTGATGATAACAAACTAATATGTCCCTAAGCATATTGACTAATGACTTTACTTGAGTGTAAGTATAGATTGCAAGAATTTACCTAATGCACTTGAAAGAGTTTCAAAATAGAAATGAAAGACAAGACTTAAGTGAAGAATTCTTGAAAATTTGAAAAAAAACTCAAGTTTAGGTAGATATGTTTGTAATTTGGAGTATTCATTTTGATTAGAATATTTATTTGCATGTGATAACTCACTTGAAAACTTATTCTTATATCTTTCACATTTTGGGTTAAAATATTGTTTTCAAACTTATTGGGTTAAGCCAATTTTTTTATCAAAGTTTATTAACTCGTTTAAAATGATGAAGTTTTGTGAACTACATTTTCATATCTCAAAATTGGTTTTGAAAGAATTTTTAAATATGGGTTAAATTGTCACTTTTCAAAGGTTTAAAAGGCAAATTTCAAGTTTTCAAAATTCAAGAGGTAAAATGTAATAAAATTTGGTTGACCAAATTTGACCAATCAAATTCTTTGATAGCAGCTTCCAAATTATCTAGAAACTATGCATTTTGGCTTTTAGAAATTTAGTTGATCGAATTAAATCCGATCAACCAAATTTTACTTTGAATTTTCTAATTACTAGTGCCACATAGACTCCACAAAAGTGCTATGTCACATTCAGTTAATCGAATTACATTTAATCAATCGAATTTTACGTTTTTTAAAAAACTAAAACAGCTAGTTTTTGTATACAATAGTAACTTTTCTTATGTTTCCCTATATAAGTCTAATCAAATTCATTTGGAAAGGACTGTTGTCACCAAAAACTTTCATATATTTGAAAGCAAATTAGTTTTAAGCTATTCACTTGCAAATTCTTTTCTCTATTCAAAACCCTTGCTCATATATTTTGTAATTTCATTTGTATTAGGTTGTACTAAGCTTAAACTTTCATATGCACTCTTTTAGAGAGATTATATTTTGAATTCATACTAAAATTTGCATTATAAAAGAGTGAGGTTCACTCTTGGAGAGATTAGAAAATTTTTTAGTTAGAGAAATTGAGTTTTAGCATTTGTAAAGGTTAATAGCACCTTGGAAGCTATTTCATTGTGAAGAAAAGCTTGGTTGAATTTTTGTCAACCAAAGATTAGTGGAATACTCTAAGGGAGATAGCTTGGAGGAGTGGACATAAGTCAGGTTGTGCCAAACCACTATATATTGCGTATTTGATTTTCTCTTCTCTTAAACTCATACTTTGTGTTATCTTCTTTTAATTGTATTGATTATTTGAAATATTCTTGTCATTCTCATAAATTACATTAAAAATATGCAATATTCATTGATTTGAATAGATTGATTTAATTCTTTAATTTGATAAAGATTGTTTTAGATTGTCTAATTCACCCCCCTCTTAAGTCATTCGATCCTTCAATTGGTATCAAAGCAAGGTTACTAATTTTTGTAAACTTAACCATTTAGAGCAATGACCATGAACCTAGGAAAATCTCATACTGTTAGTAAAGAGTTTGATGGCATCGGATATGTCATATTAAAAACATTGTATGTCAATTTTCTTTCAAAGTGATTATGAATTGTGGGATGTAATGCAAGATGGATAGGGAAAACAAGTGTCTTAAACTAGGGAAGAAATGACCCCTCAAGATAAGAAAAATATTGTCATTAATGTTATAGCTATGAATGTGTTATATTATGCATTAAATGAATATAACTTTAACAAGATACAAGTTTGTACGTCGACTAAAGAAATTTGGAAATTATTAATGGTGTCAAATGAAGGAACTTCATAAGTCAAAGAGACTAAAATTAGCATGCTCACACACTCATATGAGTTATTTAAAATGAATGAAGATGAGACTACTAGTGACATGTTTGATAGATTTATTACTATTGTGAATGAATTGAAAAATCTTGATAAAATTTATACTAACCAAGAAAATGTCAAGAAACTTCTTAGGTGTTTGTCTCCTTTTTGGGATCCCAAAGTGACGGCAATTAAAGAAGTAAAAGATGTCAAGACTTTATATCTTGAAGAACTTTTAGGTTCACTTCTCACTCATGAGCTCACTATGAAGCAATAACAAATTGAAGAAGTGGAGAAGAAGAAAAAGAGCATTGCCTTCAAATCACCCATCAAAGAGAGTGAAAAGTTCCTAGAAGAAAAAAAAGAGACATCAAATGATGAAGATGAAAACATTGCACTCTTAACTAGAAAGATTAGAAAGCTTCTAAGAAATAGAAAGCTAAGAAGAAATGGAAACTTCACAAAAATGGAGGCTAGTAAAGGTGAAAGAGGAGAGAGACAAAGGAAAGAACAAGTTGTGTGCTATGAATGCAAGAAGCTGAGACACATCAAATATGATTGTCCTCTTCTTAAAATTGATAGATCGAAAAAAAAAAATCAATAAAGGCTATATGAGATAATAACGACAAAAGTGAATCTGAAAAAAAAGGATAATGAAGTAACCAATATGTGTATCATGGCAATTACAAATGATGAGGTAATTAACTCTAGTTCATCTAATACTTGTGATGATTTAGAAAATATAGATGATGAGATAAATATGCAGACTTATATGATACACTTGAAGAGATAAATGAAAAACTTGTTTTTTGTATGTCTAAAAATGCAACTCTTAGAAAGACAAATTTTAACTTGAAAAATGAAAATGAGTCTTTAAAGAAAGAAAATGAAATTCTTAACCAAAAATTTTTAAGTTTAAAGAAAAAGAAAATGAAGAAAATAAGTGTTCCATTTTTGAAAATGAAAAACAAAAGTCTGAAAATGATCTTTACATAACTAAAAAGGAAAAAAAAATTATAAAAAGTGAAATTGAAGTTTTAAAAAGGGGAACAAAGGATTTAAGTAAAATAGTTTTAAAATTCAAAAATAAAAAGGACATTTTTGATAAAATGTTTAGTGTACAAAAGAGAATTTTAAACAAAAGAGGACTTGGTTACATACTTTTTTATCAAAGCAAAATATTTAAAAAATTATTTTGTTAAAGTTTCAACTTCAAGTGAATCAAATATAACTTGAAATTATTGTGGAAATAAAGGTCATATCTTATCATCTTGCCCAATTTAAAAGAAACATCACATGGGCACTAAGAAAGTGTAGGTTCCTTAGGAAACAAAAACTAACCACTAACGACCTAACATGATTTGAGTACCTAAGACAAAATCTTGAATATCTCATTGTGTTTAGGAACCAAAAAATAAAAGGAAGAAAAGAAAATAGTTCCTCAATAGTGTTTGCTTAAGACACATGACTGGAGATATTTCACAATTCTCTACAATAAGCAAGAAAAATGGAAGACATGTCACCTTTGGAGACAATGCGAAGGCTAAAATTATTAGCATTGGAGATATTGGTAACAACTCTCACATTATCATTGAAAATATTCTTTTAGTGGATAGTCTTAAACATAATCTCCTTAGCATTAGTCAACTATGTGATAAAGGATTTAGAGTTATTTTTTAGCCAAATAGTTGCATTATAGATAGAAAACCAATTTGTGTAGGAAATAGAGATGGAAATGTTTACACTATAGATGTGACAAAAGACATCTCATGAAAATCTATATTTGTCCGCATTGTATAAAAATAGTTGGTTGTGGCATAGAAGATTAGATCATGTTAGCATAGACTTGATTTCAAAAATCTCCAAGAAAGAGCTTTTCAAGGGTCTTCCAAAAATAGATTTTGTTAAAGATAAAATTTGAGATGCATGTCAATTTGGCAAACAAACAAAAAACTAATTTAAAAGCAAAACTCATATTTCCACATCTAGACCTTTACAACTTCTTTATATTGATTTTTTTAGTCCTTCAAGAACCACATGCCTAAGTGGAAAATATTGTACTTTTGTTATTGTTGATGATTTTTTAAGATTCACTTGATAATTTTTCTTGTATCAAAAGATGAATCCCTCAATGCATTTTCAAAACTTGTCAAGAAAATACAAAAAGAAAAAGAAATGGACATTTCTTGCATTAGAAGTGATCATGTGGGAGAATTTGAAAATCATTTATTTGAAAACTTTTGTGATGAGCATGGTATTGAACATCAATTCTGTTATTCTAGAACTCTTCAACAAAATGGTGTTGTTGAAAAAAAGAATAGAAAAATTCAAGAGATGGCTAAAACCATGCTAAATGAGAATGTTTTACCTCAAAATTTTTAAGTGGAAGTCGTAAATCCCACATGTTATGTTTTAAATCATGTTTTAATAAGACCATCATTGAATAAAACTTTATATGAACTTTGCAAAAACAAAAAACCAAATATTGATTATCTTAAAGTTTTTGGATGCAAATACTTTATTTTGAACAAAAAAAACTTAGGAAAATTTGATTCAAAATCGGACATTGGTATCTGTCTTGGATATTCATCATCTAGCAAAGCATATAGGGTGTTTAACAAAAAGGCACTAGTAGTCGAGGAATTCATGCACGTTATTTTTGATGAATTTCAACTAGTGTGCAAGTTGATACTGATGATGATCAAGTTAAGAATGGAGATCAAACGGAAACACATGATTCACCAAGTGATGTTAAAGATGAGACAAAACAAGAGCCAAAACATGAAGAAAATAAAGATAAATATCTTCCTAAGGCTTGGAGGTATGCAAATACTCATCCTAAAGAATTAATTATTAGTGAGGAAAATCAAGGTAATAAAACTAGATCATCCTTTAATCTTTGTGATAATTTTACATTTTTTTCATAATTTGAACCAAAAACACTTCATGATGTATTAAATAATGAGTCTTGGATTTTAGCCATACAAGAAGAATTAAATTAATTTGAAAGAAACAATGTTTGGATAGTTCTTTGGCCGGATCATCAATCCGTTATTGGCGTATAATGGGTTTTTAGAAACAAAATAGATGAATCGAAGTGGTTGTTAGAAATAAAGCTAGATTAGTGGCTCAAGGCTATAACCAAGAAGAAGGAATAAATTTTGAAGAAACTTTTGCACCAATAGCTAGACTAGAATCCATTAGGATGCTTTTGGCATATGTATGTTCTAAAAATTTTATTTTATATCAAATAGATGTCAAAAGTGTACTCTTAAATGGATTTATTATGGAGAAAGTTTATGTTGAATAACCTCTCAGGTTTTAAAGTTATGATTTTCTTAACCATGTTTTTAAACTTCAAAAAGCTCTTTATGGTTTAATACAAGCACCTTGAGCATGGTATGAATGTTTGAGTAAATTTTTGCTTGAAAAAAGTTTTTGCATTAGAAAAGTAGATACTATATTGTTTATTAAACACAAAAAAAATGATATACTTTTAGTTCAAAATTATGTTAATAATATTATTTTTGGCTCTACTAATGTTTCTTTGTGTGAAGAATTTTCTAATCTGATGAGCAAAGAATTTGAAATAAGCATGATAGGAGAACTCAAGTATTTTCTTGAACATAACATCAAACAAAGCAAAGAGGGCATCTTCATCAAACAATCTTCATGCATCAAAGATTTATTAAAGAAGTTTGGCATGGAGTGACTAAAAGCCTTAAGTACACCAATGAGTTCAACTATCAAGCTCACCAAAGATGAAAGTAGGCCAAACGTTGATGTTCAAATGTATAGAGGTATGATTGGCTCTCTTTTATATTTAACCGCTAGTAGACCCGATATTATGTTTAGTGTATGCTTATGTGCTTAATTCCAATCATGTCCTAAAGAATCTCATTTAAAAGCCCTTAAAAGAATTTTCAAATATTGGCATGACACTAGATTTTTACGCTTGTGGTATCCCAGAGAAACTTTTTTTGACCTAGTGAGTTATTTAGATGCCAACTTTTTGGAAAGCCAAGTTGATAGAAAAAGTACTAGTAGCGCTTGTCATTTTTTAGGTCATGCATTAGCTTCATGGTTTTCAAGAAAATAAAACTTCGTAGCTTGATCGACCATGGAAGTAGAATATTTTGTCGCCGCTAGTTGTTGTGTCCAAGCCTTGTGGATGCAACAAACCCTTAGGGATTATAGAGTTAGTCTATCTAAAACTCAAATCTTGTGTGACAATATAAATGCTATTAGTTTATCCAAAAATCTCATTCAAAACTCTTGAACCAAACATATAAAAATTATATATTATTTTATTCGAGACCATGTTCAAAAGGGTGATATTTGTCTTGACTTTTTATCTATCGAAAATCCACTTGCGGATATTTTTACAAAACCTCTTGGGGATGATTTGATTGAATTGAAAGTGTCAATATATGTTTTATGCATCATTTCATATTTGACCATATTTGATAGTTTTCTTGTACAATCATTCGTGTATTGATTTTTAATGTGTTTGATTTAATTTTCATCATATTTAGTATCAAAGTTCATTGTACTTTATGTTACTGAGTCAAAATTGCATAGTTGGATCATTTTGGCTTTGTTTATACTCAAAATGGGATAACAAAGTGCAAAAAATATACACCAAAATTCTGTAAAATTTGGCTAACGAATTGAACAATTCAATTGACCTAATTTTTCAAAATTCAGCCTATCTAATTTGTCAAAATTTGGTTGACCTAATTGATTTTGCATAAAATTTAAATTTAAGTGGCACATGGTTGTGTGCCTTAGACACACACCCATGTGTGTTGAACATATTTTCAATTTATATATGACATGTTATTGCGTTTTAGGGATTATAATCCATATTCCCTAAAATGCACAAAACCTCCCAAAAAGAGTGAGAGAGTAAAGTTTGATCCTCCAACATTCTTGTGGAAATCAAATAATCCAACTCCAACAATGTGGGAAGGAGAAAAGTAAGAGAGAATAAGCCTTTTTCATCAATTTTGTTGCAACAATTTGATAAGAGGAAAGTAGGATTTTTATTTTTTGTTGTGATTAATGTTGTGGTCATTTAAGGTTGTACACGATTCTTGTGGTCATGATAATTAAGTATAGAATCATGCTTGATATGATGGTTTTGATAAGATCAATGAACTTGTTATGTTTCCATTATGATTGTGTGATGAGTTTGCATATTCATGTGTTGCCATGATAAGTTTTTATATTTAATTGTTAGTTGGCATAGAAAAGGCTTCTGGAGATGTTTGTGTATGTGAATTATTGATAAGAATAAGGTGATAAGTGATTATGTGATGACATTGGTTCCAAGTCATTATTTTATGCAACATTGCGATAGTATATATCTGTAAAGCATTGATATAATATGCACACTTTAATGATAAGTTATTGAGTATAAATCCATGTGAGTGATGTGTGAAATTGCTAGAAGAAAGAAAGGTTTTCATAGAGACTAGATTTGGGTGCATAACTACAAGTTTTCTACATTCTAGACTTGTCACACAGTCATTTGGTATGAGACATATGCCCGTGTATGCGAAACCCAAAATTCAATTAATATTTTTTAATGTTTTGATGATCGTTGGATACTGTTGACTAATATGTGGTCAACTAGAACACATGAACTTCTCATGTATAATATTAGCAAGATCATGTGTGAGGTGAAATGACTAAAGTACCCCTAAGGAGTAGTGTAGTCAAGTTGAGAACAAATAAGGAAAGTAGAATAAATAGCTAAAAGAGCACACGCCTACATAAATAAGAACACATGCCCATGTATCTATAAATAATAACATATAGGTAGAAGCCATGAGGAAGGATGGTCATGTGCAGAAGGAAATGACACACCCTTATGTGTCAAGAGCTATATGTCCGTGTATTCAGGTTAGAAGAAATAAATGAGTAAAGAAACTAGGCTAGAGATTTAAGGGTTGTCCACGAGTAATAGTATAGAGATCTTGGGTGCATAGTAATACCCTACATGCCTAAGAGTTAAATCATAGTGTGACACGAAATATACTGTTAGGTGGAAGCGAGAGTGAGCAAAGTTAAGAAAAAGCTTGAGATGCATGCATACTATATATCAAAGAATCGTTACAAGGGGGCACCGTGAGTACACATTCACTATGTTGCCTATAGTAAGACACTTACTCAGTAGGACACCATATCATAGTAGGATACTTGCTCATAGTATAACCTAATTGAGATATAGTTTTAGTGTTGTGGAACATAAAGATGGCTCACATGGCCAAGGTGTCACTCTCTATATTTAATCCGAATTGATCACTCTAGTATACAATTATAGTTACATTTATAGTTATAACTTTCAAATTTAGATGTTTTCATCAAGTTTAGTCTGGTCACATTAGATAGGAATTTAGGAGAGTGGTTTTTTAGTGCTCTAAAATTTATATCCGAAAGTTATGATATATAACCTAGATAGTCCTTATAGTATAATATAAGCACAAAGACAGTATATATGACCCATCATCATCCATAGGAAAGTTCGATACAAACTGTAGATAACAGAGATTATAAAGGTTGAGACTAAGAGCATTTTGGAGATTTCAATTAAAGTTATTAGTGGAATCTTCTACTTATTGAGTGTTCTTATTACTCATTCTCCTAATTTCATGTGTGTTGGTACAAATGATCGTGATGGTTGTGGGATGGGCGGCGGTCTGCAAGCATAAAGTAGTAAAGACATTGCATTAAATTATTATTGACATTGTGGTCTAGGTTATTTTAAAGTGATTCATTACAACTCGCTAGTTGTTGAGTCATTGTCCATTAAAATAATTTTTAAGAGTTGACATCAAACATGATTTTTGACCATATAACACTTTATAAAAGCAATTCAATATAAAGATTTTGTAATTTTAAATACTATATATGAATATATTTATTATTTTCATCTACAAAATCAAATTAGAGAAATACGTTAAATTTTAAAATATCCTCCACATAAGGTTTAAGGAATCACATCTTTTCACAAAATAGTTTTAACAAAGTGTTATATAAGTAAAATAAAAAAAAAAAAGGTGCTATATAGGTCATTAACTATTTTACTTTTACTTTATTCTTTTTCCTAAAATTTTGAAGTGCATAAAAAATCACTTTAACTTTCCACAATTTTGAAAAAAATAATTAAAAATGACAAAAATTAGTTGAATCTGGTCGTTGCATGGCAAATTTTTTTATCCTACTTTGACCTTTTTCTTTTCCTCTTTTTATTCTCCTCCTTTCTTATGCCCTATTAGTTTCTCCATCATTTCTTTCTTTCTTTCCTTTTCTACTTTTTACTTTTTCTGCTTTTTTTAAATCTTTTTTTTTTCCTTTTACTTCTCATTTTTTTTCCGTCCTTTTATTTCCTTCTCCTTATTCAATCCTTTTAGGTGCCACAAATCTAACCAAGTTATAGCAAATTTAAATGACCAAATTTGTTTCCCATTTTTAATTGTTTTAACAATTTTAGATATTTGAAATGATATGTCCTCTTATATTTTGGTTTTTTCAATAGAGCTGTAATTTGGGTCGGAGTTCATATTAAAAGATTTCAAAGAGTAGAAACTCGGATAAAAATTAATAGTTCACATGTTTGAAAATTACTAATTAAATTGATTCTCATATAACCTAGTTTAATTAATATGGCTTTAAAAGTTGCTTTTTTATATAACCTTTTAATTATTTCAGCTATAAAGTAAAAGTGATTAATTAGCAATCTAGACACTATTAAATTCTTTTATGGTCACTAACATTTTCTCTCCTCAAGTTTTTGGTTTAAAAAAAACTTCCATCATTAGAATGTATGAGTCACAATTTCTCACTAAAAGTGGACTTTGAGACAAGTGTAAATGTTGAAATTACCATATTACCTTTATTTGTTTGACTTTTGTTATTAATTATTTGGAGATATGTGAAATGCTTGAAATACCCTTAATATGTATTGTATTTACAAATTTACCCTTAACACTAATTTTCCATTTAAAGAAGCATAATGCCCAGCATACCTTGAATAATTTGACTAAAGTTACAATCCTAACCTTAAATATGCACAATGGCCAACATATTCTACTTGGATTAACACTTTTTATGTATCTCAAAATCACAATCACTAAACAAATAAACCAATTACTCCTACCAATACAAGAACACACTAAATTAATACCAGACACACGAAATCATTTCCTTCTCATTCTTAATATTCTCTGTGAATCCATAGAGACAATCAAATCCATATCTCTATTCCATTCTATAGAAACATAATCTAGAGTCCAAAGGATGTCTTCTAGTTAGGGGAGTCTTTTTAGCTATAATTTTTGGAAAGCATTTACATCAATTGTTTAAGATCTTGGTACTCAATTTGTAATGGGATATCCAACTCCTTGTGCTTCATCCATATGCAATTGGAAAATTGATTGCTAGCATCAGGTGTTGCCTTAGAATTGGAAAGGGAAGTCATAAAATCAATGGGTTGGTATACACGTGGCAATAGTCGAGGTAAGACAAAATTGGAATGAGGAAAGTTGTGTGTTAAAAGATAAGGCTTGGTCAATGTGGTCGGTTGTGGTGGTCAAATATGATGATGTGTGATGGTAAGTCTTTTGGGATAAGGAGATTGGGTGATGTGGTGGAATCATTGTTGGGTGATGGTGAAGCTGTTAAAAGGAGTAGGGTTGTTAGGTAATGGTGGAGTTGTTAATGAAAAAATATGATTCAATGATGATTGGTTTGGTGGTTGTGATGGCAGTGACAATAGAAATGTGGATATGGTGGTAGTAATTTGGGGTGAGGGTGGTCAAGTTTAATGGCTCCTAAAGGCGCAAGGTGGTGGAGGCAAAGACATGACATTGCCTATATTTTATTTTATTTTTTATCTTTGATTATTATTGTTTATACATGGTGGTGTGGGTTGTTTGGCGTAGCTTGCCATGCCTGGCCATGACTTGTCAAAAGGCAAAACGTGCCAATCTACACTATAGTAAGACTCGAAACATAATCAAGAGTCTTTAGACTGTGCCTCGTAGACCTTTAACCAATCAACCAATATATATATATATATATATATATATATATATATATATATATATATGTGTGTGTGTGTGTGTGTGTGTGTGTGTGTGTGTGTGTGTGTGTATTTATATGTTTATATATTAATTTTTTATATTATTTGCTAGCACAACCTATCAAATTATGGAATACAGGCACACCTATGTGGGTTATGCTTTTGGAAGAGGGTTGGTTTAAGAGCTTAACATGTTTATTCTTAATTTTTAATATTATGATTTTTATTGTAAATTTTTTTTTAATAAAATTCAGAAAAAATAAAAGTATATATAAATATATATATATATATATTATAGTATAATTGAATGATTTTAAATTAATAATAAAATAATAAAAATATATTTATATATGTATATATTTGTAGAGTATCAAAGTGTATGATTTGTGGATCACGAAGATATTAAAAACGTTTTTAATCAAGGGTGTGAGTTGTGGGCATGTAGCGTGGGCAAGTAAGAGCCACATCGACAGAAATCTGGCTTATAATTCAGTCGCATTCTGTCTGGCCTCTGCCATCATCAATGGCCCTAATTTCCTTCTCTGCTTCAGCTTCGCTTTTACCTTTCAAAAGTATGCTCTCTTCTTCCTGAATGTTCTCGCCTATTTATTGATGAATATGCTGAAATTTAACTGACAGTATAAATGTTTCTGTAGATATATCCGGTGGACCAAAACCAAAGCAATGGACTCGGCTGTTTCATTCTTCTTCAAAAATGTTCACAACCTCTTCCGAGCCACTTATTGCTTACGCCTTTACGGGGAGTAACCAGGGTTTTCTTGAAATACCTGGAGCTCGAACAGAAACGCCTCCTCATACTTACTATAAGTGGCCAGATAAAAAGGTTCAACTCTCTCCATCCTAAATTCTTTTAAAGCTGATTGTTATTTTTTACTTCTTAAAGTAAAACAATATAGACTTGCCCTTTTTCTGGGGAAAGAAATCGTTCCAAATTTTTATCTGATTCTAGTTTTAGAAATTTAGTCTTTTTAAATTCAAATTTGACTATATTTAGTAGGCAAGATTTTCCTATTTTTTCTTGGGGATTCAGTTCTATAGTATTAGGTTTAAATCAAATTCAGTTTAGGCCTCTTAGTTTTAGAGTTATGAGTGTTGTTTTTGTAGGTGTCTAGCTGTAATTCATATATTGCAGCCTTATTGCTGCGTTTGTGACGTTATTTTTACCGTCTTGAGAAAGCAATTGAAAAATTAAAATTTCTTGGTTGATCATTTTTATGACAATAAATAATTTATGGTTACAGAATCCTAGAGTTTGCATATTAGGTGGTGGTTTTGGAGGCTTGTATACTGCTTTAAGACTAGAATCACTTGTCTGGCCTGATGACAAAAAGCCGCAAGTAAGTTTTTTGTGTTGTTTGTTGCAATTATTGCTATTTTTTATTTCCCCTAGCTCCTAAACTACTGTCATTCATCTTTCATGAAGTATAACATTATAACTGCCTCTCTGAAATATTGCACACTGTTTTTTTAGTTGTATTATTTGATCTATCTATTTGGTCTTCCTTTGCTGTCCTTCCTTTTGTGAAAAACTTTGGTAATGGGTGGCCTATGAACAATACAGAAGAACAAGCAGGAAAAGTAGCAAATGGAAGTAGTTGGTATATGAACCCAAATCCAAGTTTGAAATGGAACTGTTTATCACCTGTTCTTGTAATTCATATTTGCTTATGCCTGTGGTATAAACTAACTAAGCCTGCAAAAATATGGAGGCTTCATTATCTCAT
This sequence comes from Mangifera indica, assembly GCF_011075055.1. Classification (NCBI taxonomy): domain Eukaryota; kingdom Viridiplantae; phylum Streptophyta; class Magnoliopsida; order Sapindales; family Anacardiaceae; genus Mangifera; species Mangifera indica. The sequence continues at coordinate 6,627,047 of NC_058152.1, forward strand.
TTTGTAATTCTTTTTTTAATTACATTTTCATGCCATAGGCAACGGAGAAAGAACTTATACAATTTTGCATTCTTGGCTACTATTTTGGTGATTTAGACAAAGATAAAGTGTTAGGGTTTTTAAAGATTGACATGAGGAAGACATTAATGCTTCCTAGGACAGAGTTCGTTTATTATCATCCTATTTGGCCCTTGTCTTGAAAGATTAATAGTACATTTTGGTTTTTATTATAAATTGGATAGGAGTTTTGGGGTAATTTTGTTTCTTGGTTTTATCTCTTGAGATGGTCATAGCTTATTGAGAGTCATTGAATATAACCTATATAGACCATATTTTTGCGTCTTTAGGTTCTTCCTTATTTTTGTGAGCAACTTGTTGAGTATTTTTAATTCTCATTTTGTAAGTCATTTTTCTCTTGTTTATTAAAAAATAAAAAATAAAAGTTTACTCTTAAGATAGAAACTATACTACTAATGCATTGAAGTACCTTTACTTCGTCAAGAAGTTTTTATTTGATGGTGGAAGAAAACTTAGAATTAAATAGCTAGAAGGCGAGATTGCTTAGATTGGTACAAGTTGTAGTATTAGTTGATCTATATAAAGAAATTTTAGGTGTATCTGAGTGCTTTTTAATTGTTTTCTTTTATGTAAGTGAGTGTTTCAGTTTGCATCTGCTATTCAAGGGATTGCTTCATGAATGTGATTGTGCTTATTCTTGCTAGCTATTTGTTATCCTACAAGTTATTGTAATTCTACAAAGTTCTAGCTCTGTAGATCATTACATTTGAAGGGCAAAACTTGTAAATTATTTCACTGAATGCTTTACTAATACATACAAAGCATCAGCGACAAACACTCGTCCAAATTGTATTTGGTTTTTATCTATTTATTGAAACAATATTATTCTCTCTAAAATCATCTTCTTTCTTTATTATTTCTTGGTCATTTCCTAAAAAGTTCATATTGTCGTAAAATAACAACTAATCCATAAAGATTTCCATAAATTCCAGTAGGATTTTGGGGAACTTTAGTCATGAATTTGGTATCCCATTGCCTAATGCTGCACTCCACCATGAACTTCAACATTTCTTCCCCTTTGTCCCAAGCTCTCTTGTTTGGGGAGCACCAGATCACCACCATTTTAGCCTAATGGTCGACTTCTCATCTTTGCTCCTAACAATTTCATCTCTTACTTGGTTTTTGATATTTTTTTTGGAAACATTAGAAAAGTTTGCTTAACCCAACTTCTATTGTCAAAGACTAAATTAGAAGATGGGGTATTTTTTGCCAAATGACGTATAATGAAGGATCTCTAATATAATTGACATTGGACATGACAAAAAAGGGAGAAGAGTGATGTATGTAAAATAAAATTTGCTATCAATTAATTTGGCAGTTGAAAGTAAAAGAGGAAGTGAAGAAGAGAGAAACATAGAGCGAAAAAAAATTAAAAGGGAACAAATCTTTGAGTGAGATTCAAGAGACATAGTTCAAGTATTCTTCTATTTAAATAATCAATTTGTGTTCTTCGAAGATGATAGATAGCCTTATTATGATAGATTAAATCACTAGAAAAAGAGGTATACTCTTAGCTAAAAGTGATTGAATCCTAATAAGACAAAAACCTTAACCATTTGCGTAGCTACAAAAATTATTAATATCCTAGTTGTCTTAAACATAATTCTTCTATCTTTATCATCAGTTCCGTTCTGACCAAGCATACCTCCCTCACAAAGAACTTGATAGCCAACATTTAATTTTGTTGGTGGTCTTTAGTGAATTGTTTGTTAGTTATTTATTGAAAATGATTGCTTTTGTGTGAATGATATAATATTTACAAATGATTGGTTGATCTAGGAAAAGGGAAAGAAAAGACAAAAAAAGAAAATAATTTGATGTTAGCTCTTTTGTTTTAGTAAAAATGTGTATACATATGAGTTAGTTGTAATTGTGTCCTTAATTTGTGGGATTAGGATATAATATTTTATTTACGTTCTTTTTTTGAATTTTCTTATAAGTTGTTGCCTTATCCTAAAATATAGCATTCGAGTTTTGTCCGTTAGCTTAAGTTTGAATTAGTGTGACTTATTTAAGATATGCTAGGTTATATATTTTATTATTGGAGAATACTAAATAAACTCAGTTTTTCCTCCTCAAAGGTGACATGGTATTAGAGCTAGACCTATTTAGTTAAGGAAAAACGATGACAAAGACTACCATGACTAAAGCAAATAGAGGAAGTGAGTCTGAATGTTCAACAAACACCTCATCATCACCCTTTACAATTGCCTTCCATATTGGCTTCACTTGTGAAATCGAAATCTCTCCAAATTATTCCCTAGGAAGTAAATGGGAAAATCTTCTTGCAATGGTCTCGGTTAGTGCAAATGGTGATCCGTGGACATGGCAAGCTTGGTTATCTCATTGGAACCACCTTTAAACTAGTTCAAGGTGATCCTTAGAATGAGATGTGGGATGCAAACAACAATATCTTGATGTCATGGTTGTTTATGTTTACACAACAAAAGAAAAACCCTAAACCTTAAACCTTTCAAGTTGGTGAATTTCGATATGACCTATTAACCCGACATGGAAAAAATTGGGTCAAGGTTGAGTTTTCTATTACGAAAAATAGTTTGGGTCAACATGAAACTGAATTGGGTTATGTTCGAGTTGACATGAAACCAATTTGAACTAACACGAATGCTTTTAAAAAGAGTTGCAAATGCAATAATATGATATCTATGACTATCGAGTGAATGTGAAACCCTTATTCTAGTTTCCTCACTTGAGTCTAAACTCTAAACTTGATTGAGCACCCACCCTAAAATCTAAGTCCCTTGTTCCCAATCTTATTTGTCAAACACTATTCATGCATGAGTCAACATCGAGCACCCTCTAATGTAGTCACACACGACACAACATTACACCTTGACCTCTCTAATCTCCACTGTCTCCACCAGCATGAACCTTAGTGACCATTGATCGATGAAGGCAAGCCAATCGATCAACCAATCTTTTTGTGCTCTTCTTCTTTAGGTTTTGTATCATAATGAAATTGGTTATTTTGGTGGAAAATCATGAAGATTTAGGAAAATCAAGAAAATCTAAGTATTAATGTGGAAAATCAGGAAGATTCAACTATCAATGTGGAAAATCAAGAAGACTTAGCTATCAATGATATTGAATAACTAGCTTATCAATTTTCCTTTATTCTATTTCTATATATAACTTAGTCAACTCTTGTATTTTTAGGAAATTGAATATGTATAGTTGTACATAGTTATTAGCTTCCTATAATGTTGTTTTTCTTTTTATAGTCTTTTGTATTTCTCCATAAAAGGATAATGATATAAACATTTTTATATGAGAGAGTAATATAAATAATTCTTCTCTTCAGTTTATATGGTTTTAGAGACTCCCTAAACTCTTGTTGTTCACCTAAAGTCTTGTTCTTTCACCATGTCTAAAATCTCATCAGCCTCTAGTATCCCTACTCTAATCTTGAATACACACAAGAACATTGACACTTGATCCATTTCAGTCCAAATTACCATTATCCGGTTGAATGGTGATAATTTTCTACGTTAGTCTCAATTGGTTTGGATGTATATACATGGGCGAGGAAATACTGGATACTTGACTAGAGACATAAAGGCATTGAATGAGAAGGACCCAACCTATGCTTTATGGGACCAATTACATGCGTTATGCCACGATGAAGGAACTCTGGGACAACATCAACCACATGTATTCAAATTTGGGAAATCAGTCCCATGTATATGAAATCACTCTTAAACTTGATGAAATTTGACAAAGGGAAGATAATGTTACTGAGTATTTTAATTCATTGAAATGCTTGTGGCAAGACCTTGTTTTGTTCAGTGACTATGAATGGAAGTCACCTGATGATTGTAACCACAACAAAAATATGGTTGGAAATCACCAAATATTTAAATTCTTGGCTGGACTTAACATTGAGTTTGACGAAGTCAGGGGAAGAATAATTGGTAGACAGCGGCCTCCCTCTCTCGAGGAAGTTTTTTCAAAACTTAGGAGGGAAGAGAGTCGTAGGAGTGTTATGCTTGAAAAGAAGATTGGGAACTTGTAAATTAAGACCTCGACATTAGTTGTGGCTGATGCAAATATGAGTGAAGCAAGCCAATAGGAAAAGGCTTGAATCTAGCCCAACCATTGCTATAAACCATGGCATACACAAGACACTTGCTGGCTTATTCATGGGAAACTAGCAAACTGAAAACCAAAGAACAAATCTGGTCGCACTCAACCCACCACCAATGAAGTTGAGACTAATCCATTCACTAAGGAGTAGATGGATCATCTTTTAAAGTTGTTGAAATCCAATTCCTCTTCTAGTAGTATTCCTAGTGTGTCTATTGTCTAAATAGGTAATAATTTTATTGCCTTATCCTGCATGTTAACTTCTATCACTTGGATCATAGATTTAGGTGCATCTAATCATATGAGTAATTTCTTACATTCATATACTACTTATTCACCGCATTATAGTAATCAAATAGTCAAATTGCTAATGGCAGTTTTGCACAATCATTGGAAAGGGATAAATAAAAATCTTAGAAAACATTAATTTTAAATTCGCTCGTCATGTGCCTAAACTTGCTTGTAACCTCTTATCTATTAGCAAAATAACCGAAAATTCTGACTATTGTGTTGTCTTTTACATATCTCTTTGTGAAATCTAGGACTAAAGCTTGGGGATGATGATTGGCAATGCTAGGAAGATAAATGGTCTTTACTACTTTGATGCTAATGCCTTCAATAATAGAAAAGCTAACGACTTGAATAGTGTTAATTCTCTTCCTACTTATGGTCTAATAATGCTTTGACATCGTAGACTAGGGCATCCTAGTTTTCTATATCTTAAACACTTATTTCCAGATTTGTAAAAAAATATGAATATTTTATCATTTCAATGTGGACATTGTTATTTGTCCAAAAGTCATCGTACTACTTATATTGCAAAACCATATTGTGCTTCAAAACCATTTCACTTGATTCATAGTGACATTTGGGGACCTTTCAAAGTCACCACTTTAATTGGAAAAATTTGCTTTGTAACCTTTACTGATGACCATACATAGTGCTAGACCCGAACTGAGTTGACTTGGGTTCGAAAGTTGGTTCGGCTTGATTTAGCTTGAATCAAATTCGTTTACTTTGAATATGAATTAAGTTCGAGTTAAAAAGTTCGGTTCATTTTAAAACCGCATCGAACTTGAGCTATAGAAGTTCGGCTTGGTTTGGCTCTCGAGTTGGATAGATGACTCTATTCGGTTTGAACTTGACTCATGACTTGATTCGAATTTTGTTAAATAATTTTTAAATGACATCGTTTTGTCAATGAGTTACGAATTCAAACCACGAATTTGAGCCATAAATTCGAGTAGAACTCGAATAACCTTTAATATTGGCTTAACGAATTTGAACCAAACTCAAGCCGAACTATTTTTCATTGGAACCAAATTCGAGCCAATGGGGTGTTCGGGCTTGGTTCGGTTTAGTTCGTATTCACCCCTAACCATATATGAGCAGGTTGAATATATTTGATGAGAGAAAAATCGAAAGTAACACATTTATTTAAAGAATTTCTCAACATGATTAAAAATCAATTCCAAACAAAAATTGGGATACTTTGTTCCGACAATGGGATAGAATATTTCAATGAAGGCTTCGGAAATTTTTTTAAACAAAAAGGCCTACAACCAATCAACTTGTTGAAATATGCTTGAATAGAATGAAATTTCTGAAGGAAAAACAAGCATTTACTTGAAGTTGCCCATGCTATTATGTTTCAACAAATGGTCCTAAATACTTATGGGGTGAGGCTATATTAACATCTTATTTGATTAATGGGATGCCCACTCAAATTTTAAAATATACAACACCATCAAAATGTTAAATTTTTTTTTTTTCCAGAGTCTAGAATACAATTTGAACTACCACTTGAGGTATTTGGCTGCACGACTTATGTTCATATACCTGGTAAATTCAGATCTAAACTAGACCCTAAAGCAGAAAAATGTGTTTTTATAGGACATGTAACAAATAAAAAGGGTACAAATGATACAACCCTTCTACAAAAAAAATGCATGTCAACATGGATGTCACATTTATTGAAAATGAACCATTTTTTAAATATTCTCTTTTGGATGAGAAAGAAAAAGAAGGAAGATAATTTTTTATTGTAGTTTCTCTATCTGACACTATTCTTGAACAAACTTCAATAAATACAAATTCATTTTTTGATACTATAACAAATACAAATTCATTTTTTGATACTTTAACAAATACAAATTCATTTTTTGATGATGGAAAACAAATCAACTCAAGTTCAACATAGACAAATCCATGTACCTAACTTAAGAGCATGGATTTTTCCCTTTCAAGTACCTCAATTTCCTGAATCTTCCCGATTTTCCACAGGTACACTGCAAGACTAGTAGCAAAGGGCTTCAAAGAAACGTATGGGATTGATTGCAAGGAGATGTTTGCACTTATTGCAAAACTTAACACTACGCATGTTATCCTATCATTGGTTGCAAATTTAGAAGGATTCTTCATCAACTAGATATAAAAAAATACATTTTTGAGTAGGGACCTGGAAGAAGAAGTCTATATAGAGTTACCCCCAGGTTTTAATGAAGATAGAATTGAAGGAAAGGTCTATTTCTAAGGAAAACACAATAGGTCTAAAGCAGTTGTTAGGGCCTAGTCTGGAAGGTTGGCTAAATCTCTAATGCAACAATGATATAAAAAAGCTCACACTGACCATACTCTATTTCATTGATACAATGGTGACAAGCTAAATGTCTTTATTGTTTATGCCAATGATATTGTTTTAACAAGCAATGATGGAGCTGAAATGGTGTGTTTAAAGAGGAAATTGGCATCTGATTTTGAAGTCAATGATTCGGAAAAACTACGACATTTTCTTGGAATGGGGGCGACAAGAAGTAAACAAGATATCTCTGTCTCTCAAAGAAAATACTTTCTTGATCTTTTGAAGGAAACTAGAATGCTTGGTTGCAAACTGGTTGATACACATATGGAGCCAATGACATAAATAGGAGCTCACAAGAATGGGCCCACCATTGACAATGGAAGGTATCAATGTCTAGTAGGAAAGCTGATTTTGCTGTTAGTGTAGTAAGTCAATATATGCATGATCCTTATGAAGAACACATTTATGCAGTGTACAGGAATTTGAAGCATCATAAGGGATCTTTAGGCAAGGGACCTTTCTTTAAAAACAGCAAAATAGGTGTTGAAGGGTACTTATGTTATTGTACTCTGATTTTAGGTAATTTAGTAACTTGGAAGGAGTCATAAGCAGAATTTTGTTGCACAAAGTAGTGTTGGAGTAGAGTTTGAAGTAGTTACCCATCGAATGTGTGAGATGATATGGTTAAAACGTGTACTTAAAGAATTAGAGGTTACCAAGAAGCTCTTTGTAAAACTTTACTGTGATAATAAGGCATCCTTTAGCATAGCTTGTAATCCAGTACACAATGATAGGACAAAGCATCTGGAGGTTGATTGACACGTTGTTGAAGAAAAGATTTAAGAAATAGTTGTATGGCCTATGTGCCAACAGGAGAGCAAGTTGCAGATTTGTTGTCTCATGCTCTAGCAAGGAAGGTGTTTGAGAAGCAGATTAACAAGTTGGCAATGTTTAATCTTTGTTGTCTAGATTGAGGGAGAGTGCTGGCTATTCTGTATTAATCTACATGCTTATGTGTGTGACTTAGCTGTGGTTGTGTCCTTAATCCATGGGATTAGGATAATTTTATGTTTTTTTGAATTTTTTATAAGTGGTGTTAACTTATCCTGAAATATAGGATTTGGGTTTTATCTATTAGTTTAAGTTTGAATTCGAGTGACTTCTATAAGGACTATTTGGGTATGCATTTTATAATTGGATAATACCAAATAAATTTAGTTTTTCCTCATCACTGATCACTTTAGAAAGGGGAGAAATTATGGGAAATAGAAGAGAAAAGGATAGAAGTTAAGAGTGAATGGAGTCAAGAGCATAGCGGCAGGAAAAAATAGAGGGAATGATGAGAAATAAGGAAGAAACAATTTATTTATTTCTTGTAACAAGAAAATTTTACTTGAGCCAAATCCCTCATTTGGGTTTGAATTGACCACACCAAACAAATGAAATCTTAGGCCCAGTAACCAAATCCACAACCATTGCACCATATAAGTTAAGAGTTTAATTTTGAAATGTTGTCAGAGGGGATTTGAACCCTTACTCTCATGTTTGGAATCTCATCCCTTTTCCACTCAAGTTATCCTTTAGGGGCTGAAACAATTTATTTATCGTATTATTCTTTCATTGATCTGTATAAAAGACAAAAGTGCAGACCTGATCATTTTGGCTTTCTGATACTCAGAATTCTATGAACCTGCCCTTTGTAAGTCAAACAAATCCTACTTTTATAAAGTAGTCAAAATTCAATAAACGAAATCTTAGCCATTAACCTGATTCTAAATTGTAATACGCCTAAATCTTGCTGTTTTTGTTTAAATACCTGATTAAACTTAATCACCTGATTCCACATTGATGTTAATACGGGGAGAACGTCACAGGTGTACACAAATGTGTTTCTTTCTTTATTAGTATACTGTTATTCTATTCTGTTTTGCATCTGAAGAGAAGAAGCATATGATAAAGAAAATCTTGGTAAACACCTATCAAGGTTAAGCAATTAATTCTAACTACATTGTCTTCATGAAACTCATTTCAAATATACCAGGAAGTATTACAAAACAATAATTAACCACAAATGTTCTTAAGCACCTTCTTTCCCTGAAACAAGACAAGCAAGAAGAAGAAAGAAAATTTATATCCACCGTGTTGGTGCTTTGGATTTTTAATTCTTGTCTACACTTCTATCGTCTAAACTTTCATTAACCCATGTAATTTTCATTTGAATTTGGTGACACCAGATACTTCTCGTTGATCAGTCTGAACGTTTTGTTTTCAAGCCAATGTTGTACGAGCTTCTTTCTAGAGGTTTGATCTTATTTGGTTAAATTTTACCGTCATTTTCTTATTCCTATTGATGGTTTACCTGGATGTTCAAAGTGGTTACTTTGTTTTTTCATTTCATGAGTATGAAACTGAATTTTAGCATGTATAACGCAGAAGTAGATACATGGGAAATAGCTCCACGTTTTTCAGAGTTGCTTGCAAATACTAGTGTGCAGTTTTTCAAAGACAGGGTGAAACGCTTGACTCCTTCTGACTATTTGGAAGTGATCAGCCCAATGGCTTCTGGTTGTGGAGGAACTGTACTGCTTGAAAGTGGCCTCTTGGTTGAGTATGACTGGTATTGTTTATGTTATCTTAACCTCACCTCTTTATTATTTTTGTGAAAAGCTATAGAATTCTTAGGTATTCATTCGGAAGTACTGACAGAATATTTTGTGTAAATGTGTATATAGGATTGTTGTCTATATTAGAGGAAAATTACTAGTTTAATGTCCTGATTGTTTTAGAAAGAATCCAGTTAGCATATTAGACTTTAATTTATTTTCTTTTTGTTAGGATTTTTGCTGTGGCCACTTCTTATTTATATTGTATCCTTATTTTAGAAATTAAATCAGAGTTGTATATTCTCTCAAATTAGTTTTATGGTATCAGAGGTCAAAAGTTGAAGAACTGATTTTGCTTATGAGATCTAATTGAGTTTCCTAGAAAATAGATATCACCGGTAACCTTTCTATCGTTGAAAAGGTCTAAAAGTCACTGGAAAAGCCAAGACGCTATCAAAATGATACGAAATTTGCCAAAAAATTTAGACTCTATCTAATGTATTCAAGAGCATCTAGAAAAGCATATAAACTATCGTAAAGCTCCAAAAGTCTTCGGAAAAGCACAAACTTTGTTGAAAAAGCTCTATTGTCACTAGAAAGTGTTGATCTACCCTTATCACCTTTGGCATCAAAAAGTGTTTATTTGCCTTTGAACTTGTTGATCTACCCATGTAACCCTTTGTTGTCGACGAAAACATAAAGGTAGCCCTCTGTAAACCTTCATTGTCACTAGAAATTGTTGATCTACCTTTTTGGCCTTTTGTTGTCATTGAAAGCGTAGAGGTAACCATTAGAAAGCATTGATTTATCTTTGTTGTTTCTAGAAAACTATAGATCCGCTTTTCTCCTTAATTTGTTCTTGAATAATCACAATGATGAGCACAGGAAAGGAGGTCTCTAAGTATAGACAAGGAAGTATCTAAATATATACAACAAAGCATGGTCTCACAATCTTTTAGATTTGACTCATCCCTACAGATCGCCAATCACAAGTTGAATGAGAAAAACTTCCTACATTGGTCTTAATCAGTTCTTGTAGTAATTTGCTAAAGTGGAAATATTGGATATATCACCAGTGAGGTTAGACGACCCAATATCGGAGTTCCAAAATGTGCCACACGGGAGCTCATCAATTCTATCGTCATGGCCTGGTTGATTAACTCAATGGAATCCTATATAAGTTGCACCAATCTATTTCTTCGAATCACCAACACTCTTTAGAATGCTATCAAAGAGAATTACTCCGATCTTGAGAATATTGCTTAGGTTTTTGAGATAAAAAATCAACTCAAAGACATGTGACAAGGCGATTCAAATGTGATTGGATATTACAATGCATTATAAATTCTTTGGTAGAAGCTTGACCTGTTTTATGAAACCTATTTTGGAGATCGAAAAGAGAATGTGAAATTGAAGAGGCACCTTGAGAAGTCAATTAGGTGATAATAAGCCTTGCGATTTAGACCTCCCAAACTTGTTAAGCATGTATCATTACCAGTTCCTTCCTATTCAACACTATTGCCTTACCATCAATGTAAATCTTATTGCGCCACTCATAGTACATGTAACATCTTTGGTCTAATAGTTTGGTTCATTGTCAAGATATTGTCCATTTTGGACACATAGTCCATCATGGTTTTGCTTTTGTGTTTTGCAATTCAAAACATGTCTTGACAGTTTAAGGAGCTCATAGGTTATTTAACTAGTCAAATCTTCTTATTCCCAATCAATGTAGGATGAACAGACAAACCTAACATCTTTCTTGTATTTTGCTAATGTGACATTTGTCTAAGGGTGTTATATTCACCATCGCTCAAAAGCACATGCAAAACAGCTTTGATACCATTTGTAACATCCCTGGTCTAATAGTACAACCTATTATCAAGATATTATTTACTTTGGACACATAGTCCATCATGGTTTTGTTTCTTCCCTTGGAGGGTCTGCAAAATAATTCTTAAATGTTCTTCATGTCCTTCCTCACTCCTAGAGAAAACCAATATATCATCTATAAATATGATAACAAATTGATCTAGATAGCTTTGAAATACTCTTTTCATCAAATCCATAAAAGTTGTTAGAGCATTGGTTTACCCAAAAAACATAACTAAAAATTCATAATGCTCATAACGAGTACAAAAAGCTATTTTGGCACATCATCAGGCTTAATCTTCAATTGATGGTACCCTGATCGAAGGTCAATTTTTGAAAACATTGCTCCACCTTGTAATTGATCAAATAGGTTATCAATTTGTGGGAGAGGATACTTATTTTTTATGGTGACCAAGCTCAGTTGATGATAATCAATACGTAATCTCATTAATATGACACCCTTAGACAAATTCCATATCGAGAAAGTACGGGAGAAATGTTGAGTCTATTTGTTTATCTTACATGACTTGGGGATATAAAGATTTGACTGATTAAATAGCCTGTGAGCTCCATAAGCTGTTAAGACACGTTTTGAGTTGCAAAACCTAGAAGCAAAACCATAATAGATTGTGTATTCACGCAGAAATTATTCACAAAGCAGTGATAAAGTGGAAGCTCAACCAAGTCAAGATTCTAATCCGAGACCTAGCGCTTATGTTGAGCCTCCCATTGAACATGAACTTCACAACAAAGATAATGATTTATCGTGCCAAGATCAACTAGACATACCTATCACTCTTAGAAAAAGGATTAGGTCATGTACTCGACATCCTATATTAAGGTTTGTTTCTTAAGAAATATTGTCATATTAATTTAAAGCGCATACCCTTCCATTGTCTAAAATAAAGATATCAAAGAACATACAAGCACTTGCCAATTCCACATAGAGATAATAGTCCAAGAAGTAATGGGTACCTTAAAAAGAAATTGTATTTGGGAAATTGTGACGCTGACCCAAGGAAAGAAAGTCATAGGATGCAAATTTTCATCGTGAAGTATAATGTATATGAGAGTATAAGTACAAGACGAGACTTGTTGTCAAAGGTTTTACTGAAATCAATGGTGTAGACTATCAAGAAATGTTTGCACAAATAGTTAAACTCAATACTGTAAGGGTTATCCTGTTGTTAGCATCCAACCTTGATTGACCTCTACAACAACTAGATGTAAAAAATGCTTCCCTAAATGGTGATTTACATGAAAAGATTTATTTTGAGCAACTCTCTAGTTTTGTAAAGCATGTAACCTGGTGTGCATATTGAAGAAATCACTCTATGGTCTAAAATATTCACCAAGAGAATGATTTGAGAAATTTACTGTTAGGAACTTTGAAAATGTAACGATTGCTTGAACAAAAATCCAAAAATGAGCAAGAGAATGGAATGTATTTTATATATTCTTTAATGGATAATTCTAACTATTGAAGAAACTAGATCTCTCCCTAATTTGTCTAGCTTTCAAGAGATTAGGCTTTCTCTCTCTCAATCAAACAAAGCATTCTCAAACACAACCTAATTTCCTACCCTTTTTCTTCTTCCTCAATCTTTATTTTATGCTTGCTTATTTTATAATTGCTCATACATGTTTCATATCTGTCCAATCCCATTTCATGACTGTCTATACATAATTCACCTAAATATTAGTCCTAATATTTAGTCAAGCAATCAAAAGAAGAGGATTTACACAAGCCCATTCCTCACAAACATTTTTGCAAGCATTCTAAGGACGGTAAATTTTCTATTTTGATAGTATATGTGGACGATATCATCATCACGGGAGACTGCCATGAAGAAGTAGATGCTTTGAAAAATTATCTTGCAAGAGAATTTTAATGCGAAGATCTTGGAACTTTTAGGTACTTTCTTGGAATGGAGGTAGCTCAAAGCAAAGTTTGTATTACTATATCGTAAAGGAAGTATGTACTTGATTTACTTCAATGAACGGATATTTCTGGATGCAAACCTATTGAGACTCATATGGAGCTAAATGTCAAATTAGGTATTTGTTAGGGCACACATTTATGTGAAGAAGAGAGAAAGTAAAGGATCATGAGCGCAAGTGGCAAGACCTTGGAGGTGACAAATGTCAATTACACAGCAAGAGAATAACCAATAGCCAAGCATCTAGGAGCAGTAGACAAGCAATCGGAAAAAGAGATCATATGGATATTCAATGGTGAGATGGCAAACCAGGATTGAAAGGAAAGTTATGGAGAGGAGGATAAGAAAAAGATCTACGAAGAGGAAAAAAAGGCAAAGAAGAATTGTAAAAGGAAGTTGGGGGTAAGAGGGAGAGAACAAGCCTCTTGAATGTTGGATATGTGAAGGAAAAGTTTATGTCATATGTTGATATATAGAATCATTGAACTCTTGATATTATATAGGTGAATGGGATTAATATAAGTTTATATTATTATCTTTTGCATTGTGTTTGCATTTTGTGATTGAATATTGAGTAAGCTAGCATACTGTGTAATGGTGGGACTGGATTTAATGTAACCGTACAACCATAGGAGGAAGTTCAGCAGAAGTGCATAGTTGAGAATACAATAAGCCAACAACCTAGGTATCTATCAATCTAATATAAGAGCTCCTATTCTGAGACGAACCTAATTATGGTGGCAAGCAAACCTCCAACTGATGCTTCCAACGGCAAGGAAGCTCCTCTAGATGGTTCCAGGCTAAGCTTTTCTTTCACTTTAGTTCACTCAAATCACTCAAGCAATATTCTCTAAATAGAATGCAATCTGATAGCAGCAATTGGGTGAATAATTGAGGAGATTTAACAAATAATTGAGAAAAGAATAATAGCAGGATGTAATCCACTATCATCAAATGTAAATCAACATATTATCCATGAGTTTACACTTTCCCTTGGAAGGGAATTTAAACAAACAACTAAGGGTAACACCTAATTATTTTAGAAACAAATCAATAATAATATTCCCTAAATTAATCACAATATTTTCAAAATTAATAGTAATATATTCTAATCAATATTCTCCCTGCTTCCTTTCTATTATGTTGAATTTATTCCTTCACTGAATAATTCCATTGTAGCATTATTTTATTGCCTCATACAACTTTGAATGACTAGGATGAGTTTTCCAAACTTTCCTCTAGCTCTTTGCCCCTATTTTTTTCAACTGCAAGCTTCCTTGAGCTGTCTTTTGTTAACTTCTTTTTGGACCTACGAACATATGGTCTTCTCTTGGTCCTACAAGCATAAACATTGATTAACAAGTTTCTATCATTACCCTCCCCATGCAATCGCACCTTGTGTGAAAGCTTGAGAGCAACTCGTGAACACCCATTCGCAATTGGTGCATACCCAAGTCAAGCAAACCCTCTCTAATTTCAACCAAACACTTTCCAATAGTTGCATATTTTGTATTGGTTAAATGTAAAGAAAGCATGGCTCCAAGGGCATCATCATGGACCTTAGCATAAAACTCAACATCCCAATCTTCCACATCATGCACACAAGAAATTTTGGGCGGCTGCCTAGGTGGCTCGACAAAAATGGATCGGTTTGTGATAGGAGGAAACAAGTGGTAGAAATGAGAATTTGAATTGTAGTAATTTGAGATTATGGGTTGGGTTCGGTTTAAAGAATAATTAGGTTTGGAAATATAAATTTGGGTTGGGTGTTTAGATTTAGATTTATGTGGGTAGGATGGGTTAGGTGTGAGTGTTTAAGGTATATAGTATTGAAGTTGATGTGGGCCAATTAGGTTTTAGGTCGGGTCTTATGTTTGGTCTTAATTTATTAGTTTGTGGACCTAAATAGTAACTTGGGTTTGGGTCGGTGGTAGAGGTTGGTTTTGTTGTTAAGGTGGACCTAATTAGGGAGCTACGGAGTAATGGGTATGGTGAGTGGATCAAAGTGGTTTCAATTGGGTTGAATTTGTTTAAATAACTTAAGGTTAGGTGCGCTTGCAAAATTAGGCTAAAATGAAAACTAAGTGGGCTAATTAAGTCATTGTTAGAGTCTTGAATTGGGTTTGGGAATTGATTTGGGTTAGTGTTTAGGTTGAATTGAGATGGGTAGGGGTTTAAAATTGGACCGGGTCGGGTTACTTCTTCCTTTCCTCCCTTCACATCTTTTTCCTTTATAGTTAACAATTCTATCACATCTTTTTCCTCCATCTTTTCTACATTCATCTCCATTGTCCAAGGGGTTAGACAGACTAGTGATTGAACTAATTTTAGCAGTCGATTTTCGCTAAAATCTACTGATTTAACATCCTACACTTTTGTTGACTTGAATTTGTTGTTGGAATACACATGAAACTCTAGTCGTTGTCAATCTTGATCACTCTGTGGATTCGTCTCCCTCATTGTAGATGTCAAATGATTGTGCAAAGATTTGTTGACCAACATTTTAGTCTCTAGATGCATCAATGATTGATTTTAAGTGATGACAGGGAAGTGATCTATCGTCTTGAGATTGTTAGCCTTCCCTTTTGCATTTCTCACCACATATTGTCGAATCTCAACCATAAACTCTTCTAAGGCATCGAATTGCTTATCATTTTCATCTATCTTTGCGTCAATTCTTCCAACCGAGAATCCATAGTGCTTAGTCTGTCAGACAAATCATGGTATCGTTGCTCCAAACTGTAGATTTGACCTTCCATTCTTGTTGCGAGCATTCCCAAGCTCGTTGACTTTGATACCAAGTTTGACACAAACTTAATTATGGTGGCAAGTAGACCTCCAACTAATGGTTCCAATAACAAAATAGCGCTTCCAAATGGTTTTAGGCCAAGCTTTTCCTCCACTATAGTTCACTCAATCACTCATGCAGTATTCTCTCAAATAGAATGTAATCTGACAATAGCAATCAAGTGCATAATTGAGGAGATTTAACAAATAATTAAAGGAAAAAATAATATCAAGATGTAATCCATTACCATCTAATGTAAATCAACATATTATCCATGAGTTCACAATTTCCCTCGGAAGGGAGTTTAAACAGACAACTAAGGGGTAACACTTAATTATTTTAGGAACAAATCAATAATAATATTCCCTAAATCAATGACAATATTTTCTAAATTAATGATAATATATTCTCCTCAATATTCTTTATGCTTCCTTCATATTATGCTGAATTTATTCTTTAACTAAATGATTCCTTTGTATCATTATTATACTGCCTCATATAACTCTGAATGACTAGGATGAGTTTCCCAAACTTTCCTTAAATTCTCTGCCCCTATTTTCTTCAACTACAAACTTCCTCGAGCTGTCTTTCGTTATCTTCATTTTGGACTTGTGAACATAGTTCTTTTTTTGGTCTTACAAGCATAAACATTAATTAACAAGTTTCTATAATATTCTAAAGATGGAGAAACATCGATACCATTAAGGACGACGGTGTACGATGGTGGATCTTTCAATGACTTACATATTAAAAAATCTGAGAACAGAGAGTGAACAGAATTTGTCTCCACTATAAAGGCAATGAAAACTCAAATCATGACTATAAACACAAGTCATAGTTTGTTCTTATGATAGAAGAAGACTATCTGGGTGATGAAGGGATTCTAATTGTATTCGAAGGGGACATTGAGAGAAAAGAAATTGAGTTGGTTGATTTCGGTGTCTTGGAGGGAAATTTGACATTATCTGAAGATCTATTAGTGAAAAACGACCATCATAATGAAGAAATAGCATATTCTGGTGAGTTCCATTCATTGGAATCGGTTGGTTCATCTAGGGATTGACTTCAACTGATAATAGGGATAAAACGAGAATCAAAGTTGAAGAAAACGAAAGCCAAAAAGAAGAAAAGGAGAAAACAATGAAGATGCTACTAATTACCAAGTATGTTGAAATTGTGAGGAAAAAGGGGGAAGACAAAGAAACTGCTACTGAAAAAGGAAAAAAAGAAAAAAATTATAACCTAACTTGCCCAAATGATGCATTTACCCAACACCAGATACAATACGCTGAATGTTACATCCTCACCCAATTACCCACCAACCCACTCCTTCTCAATTGCCCAATCAAGCTCAAAGTCAACTAAACCTAATAATAACCACATTCAATCAAATTAGTTCATATAGTAACAATTCAAGCCCTATGTCTGAGCTAAAACTCAATTGACTCACACTAAACCCAATATTATATATTTTCCAAACTAAACCCGGTCTTTCAACCTATTTAACTACAACTAAACCCAACCCACTTATACCACCAATACTATCCAACTCAATTACGAACCAAACCCAAACTCACATTATATTAACCAATACATAGCCCAACGTAAATCTTCCCAAACCTAACCCATGCTTATCTCAACTTAGTCCAATCTCTAAGACCCAATATCTATACCCAATTCGAGCCCAAATGCTTTTCTCCAACCCACACTCAATTGATACTTATAACTAATTATACAACAAAACAAAAACTTATCATGACCTTACGATATTAGCCTCCAATTGAATACCACTAGCTTTGGTGCCTTGTCAACGAATCTTAGGAGGGATGAAAATTTCGAACGTTTGTTAGATGAAGAGTTCCATTCAAAATGGGAGTAGGGCCTATGCTTTAGATATGATGAGAAATACGCATTGGACCATAGATGTCAATTTTCGTAACTCTTCATCTTGATAGCTTGTGAGGATAAACCTAAGATTAAAAAGGAACATGTTAAGGTAGAACTTTTTGGTGAGACTTTGATGGAAATGGAGCCAAATTAGAAAGTCTTGACGAAAGTAAGGAGCTTGTGGAGATTGGTTTGATAGAGACTATGAGGGTGAAGGAGGAAAAAATTGTAAGAAATATTTGGGAGGAAAACTCAAAGTTAGAACTAGAAAATTATGACAGAGGTGTTGAAAATGAAAGGAAGTGTTTGAAAATTTGGAAGAAAATATCTTTGAAGGAGGCAACAAAGAAAGAGCTCCAGCAGAACTGTCATCACCAACTTCGTTGGACACAACGTCGGTGAAAAAGATCTAAACATTATTTTAAGAGAGACTAGGCACAAAAGAGACAAGAAGAAGTCGACAATCAAGAAAATGGAGATGGGATTGAATACGGTGAATAATTAGAAAAATGCAATTCATCAAAGGTTGGAGTTGTTAAAAGATGTAGGAGAAGTTTTGATGACTAGAAATTTTAAGATGAGAAAACCTGTTTTACACCCATTTATCCCATATCATTTTGCTGCATTTTTCTCATAAGCCCCATCAATGACCACTCAGGCCTAAACCATCTAATGCATTCAATCATTCACCAACCAACCCACACTAAGCAACACCAATTACCAAGCCCAACAACTACCCCTTATTCTAGCCCACACATAACTTGCAGTAGTCCAACCACAAACAAACCACTACCCACACCTATTTAACTAACCCCAGCCCAATCCATATCTCCTTAACCCAAAACGACCTAATCATACTAACCATTACAACTCAAATTGAATTAACCCAACCCAACTCCTATAAAAATTCCCTATCAATTTCTTCTTCCCTGAATCAATTCAAACACAAAACTCTTTTTTCTTCCTTGGTTGAAATCAACTCATTATCCAAGCACCTCGCCAACAGTTTATCACAAGAAACTCATACCACAAATCTTTTCTCCATTCTATAAAGAATAATACTACATGTGCAGACAAATTGTGTAAACTTTTGTATCCAACTTAATGTGCTAATATCTAATTTGATGATTTTGAAATGAAAGAAAAAGTAAGTAATCCTATATCAGCAAATCACAAGCTACCAACTCCGTTTGCACATAAAAGGTTGTACAATTTATTTGTATGCATAGTTTTATTCTTCCATGTACCCTTTCCATTTTTTCTCACATTCCATCTCCATTGCCTTATTCTTCCGATAATCTTCTTCACAAATTATTGTGAAACAACAACCCTATCTCTTTTGAAAATCAATGTAAAAACACAATTTATAAAGTCCAGAACAACATTGTTTCATCCCTTCATTTTTCTTCCCCTTGTGGCCTTCTAAAGGAAGAAACTCATCAATTACTCCAACATGGAGTCTCAAATGGTTTGTGGAGTTGTGGCCATGTGCCTTCGTCAACACCCACCCACCCTAATATTCTAAAGACCGATGAAGTCATGGTTTTCTACAATTCCAGGGTGGTTCATGAGTTAGGTTTGCAAGTATAGCCAATTAAACAAATTGGAGTGTTTTTATGGAATGGGTTTACTTTTCCACTCTTTAGTGGGTTGTCTTAGTTTTGGCATGATTGTTCATAATCATGTCTTACTAATAGGTCTCCAAGATATTATTAATGTTGTGAATGAGGTAATTAGAATGAATGTAGAAAAGAGACGAATTGATTATTATTGTAGGATGTTGGACAAGATACGAGTGAGAAATCATGTTTCGTGGAATTCGATGGTTTTTGGTTTTGCATTAAACCATGATTGGGATGGTGCTATTAAGATGTTTCAGAGATTGGAATTTGAGCTGAATTTGATTATGTCTTACATGTTTCTAAACGCCATCTCATATAGTTTTTGGTTGGATTTAGGGAGACAATTACATGAATTTGTACTTAAATGGGGATGTGATGGAAACATGTTGGTGTGTAATGGACTTGTCGATTTTTATAGTCATTGCAAAGAGATTGGTTTTGTAGAAATGGTTTTTTATGAGATTAATGTAAAAAAATGATATTTCTTAGTGTTCAGTGGTGACTGTTTACGTGCCAAATGATGAGGAAGAGAAGACGTCTGAGTTCTTTCTAATTGTATGGAAAGAAGGATATGAGCTAATAGATTTTATGGTTTCAATTATGCTAAGTGCTTGTGCAAGGATGACATGACTTAGATTGGGCAAGTTTGAAAATTCCCTGCTTGTAAAGAATGCAATTATAGGTGTGTAAGGGAAGCACGGAGATGTAAATGCGATTGACAAATTGTTTTTAAAAATGAAAGATACACAGATAGTATATTGGAATATGTTGATAACAACATATGAAGAGATTGGCTTATTTTTGAGACTTGCAAAATTGTTACAATTGGAGAATTTAGATATTGGTAGAATGAAGAGATCTAATGTGATTAGTTGGAGTGTTGTAATTGGTGCTTTTGGTCCCAAGGAAAGAGGTGAGGAGTCCTTGTATTTTGCTCACAAGATGTAGCATGTGAATGACATGGCAAATTCTATAACAATAACTACTGTTCTATTAGTGTGCGTTGAGTTAATTTTACAACCAAAGAAATGAATTGGGTCCACTGTAAGGAGTGAACCTCTATCGGACTGCCTAAGTTAGGAGGTTGAATTAGAGGTACAACTGAAAAAAGTGTTAGAATATATGTACTCCTCTCAAGGTGAACTAGAATTGCTTACTAAATGGGATGGTTTTCAGGACTGCAAGAATTCCTAAGAGTTGTATAAGAACATCAAACAACTCTTTTCACATCTGTACCTTGAGGATAAGGCAATTCTAGATGGGCGAGGCAATGTTAAGATGCACGTTTATGTGAAGAAAAGAGGAAGGAAAAGGATCATGAGCACAAGTGGCAAGACCTTAGAGGCAACATATGTCAATTACACAACAAGGGAACAACTAGTAGACAAGCAGCCAAAAAAAGGGACCACAAAGGTATTCAATGGTGAGATGGCAAACTAGGATTGGAAAGGAAGCTATGGAAAGGAAAATAAGAATAAGACTTGGGAAGAGGAAAAGAAGGCAGTGAAAAATTGTCAAGGAAGATTAGGAGTAAGAGGGAGAGAACCAACCCCTCGAATGCTAGATATGGGAAGGGAAAGCTTATGTAATATTTTGATGTAAAAAATCATTGAACTCTTGATATTATATTGGTGGACGAATTTAATATAAGTCATATTATTATATTTTGCATTGTGTTTGCATTTTGTGATTGAATATTGAGTAGGGTAGCATACTGTGTTGTGGTGGTACCAGATTGAATGTAACAATGCAACCACAAGAAGAAGTTCAGTGGAATTGCAGAGTTGAGATGATAGTAAGCTGGCAGCCTAGGTATCTATCAGTATTGAGGGAGGTAAGTTGAACGAGAGTGGTACCAACGATTAGTGGGAAAGTTGATCAACTTATCTCACATAAGACCATACATTGTTTTTGTTGTAAGTATAGTGTGATAGTTTATGCATGCATTGAAAGAGAAGCTTGGAGTAGTGCAAAGGTTAAATTTCATGCATTGGCTCATGGGGTATGTGAAGAAATATGGCCAGGGAGGTTACTAAGTGAACTAAAAATTACTAGTAACTCTCCTACGAAATTACAACAAAACGGCCATGAGCATAGCACTTAAATTAATTCATCATGGATGGACAAAGCATGTGGAAGTTGGTTGTCATTTCATAAAGGAGAAGATCAATAATGGAAGTGTATGATTGACTTATATTCCTACCATAGAACATATAATAAATATCTTAACTAAGAGCCTCCATAAACCGAGTTTTGAAGATTTAGTAAATAAGTTGGGAATGATCAGCATATGCATCCCAACAATGGGGGAGTGCATGAAACTAGATAAGCATCGAATGGGACATGATATTGTTCATGTCGATATTAGATTTGTTGATATCGTTCAACAAGACGAAAGAAAAACAAGAATGCAAAAACAATTCTTTTAAAAAAAATCATTTTTATCAAATCATTTGAATTGAATTTTGAAATAGATTATCAAATTGAATTGAATGACAGTTACAAAGGGTTGGAGCCTTTTCAATGGGTTGATAATTAACCTAATTAAAGTAGGAAACTAAGACTCATAAGGATTAGGATTACTTTTAAAGGAAAACTAATTTCACTAGAAATAAGAAAATATAATTTTTCATAACTAGGACTCTAATTTTTTAAAAACTAACTCTATTAGGACTTAGACTTTAATTAAACTTAAAACACTATCTTATAGATAAAATCAACATCTAATCTTGACAAGGAAGAGGATTCCACGCTTGATAAAGAATAGGATTATTACTTTTAGGAAAACTACTACTAATCTAAACCCAATTTTAAAAGAAAACTCATCTAACTAGGATTATGATTCTAAACTAGCAATAGTTCTAACAAAGAAAGGATTTGTTGTTTTTCTTCTTTATTATTTTCTTTTGATGACATCATCCTATGCCTTTTTTCAGCCTTTTGGACTTGGTCGAGTACTTTTCTTGCCTTGGTTCCTCTTCATGTTCTTGCATTGCTTCTCTATATGTTTTGGTTGACTTTTTCCTCCATCAATGTAGAAATTGTAGTTGTTCATTAGGAAATTTTGACAGAATATATCTTAGTATTTGTGTATATAGGATAATTGTCTATATTAGAGAAAATTATTAATTTGATTTCCTTGTTGTTTTAGAAAGAATCCGGTTAGAATATTAGGCCTTAATTTGTTTTCTTTTGATGGGATCGTGGGTTGTGTCCACTTCCTATACATTGTATCCTTATTTCAGAAATTAAATAAGCGTTGTATATTCTTTCAGATCAATTTATAAGCATTATTGTGTCATTTTAGAACCTTGATGATATATATTACAAATTCTAGTTTGACCCTTATAATTGTGGTAAAGGCCTAAGAATGGCCTGATGGAATGTAATAATATTATGAATAGCCAAATTTTGTATGAACTGAAAAAGGAATTACACTTTTGGTATTTGTAAGACGTACTTTTTATCATCTTCTTGGAATATATATTCTTGTGTTTGGTCTAAGTGACTTTAGAAGTCCCAAATAATTTACTTTCTTGTCTTGGGCAGCTAGGTTGGTTCTTGCTTTGGGAGCTGAACCCAAACTTGATGTTGTACCAGGTGCCGCAGAATTTGCATTGCCTTTCTCCACACTGGAGGATGCATGTGTAAGTTGGATTGGATGGAGTATTATCTTTACTACAATAAGGTTACTTTTATTGGGTCTTCATGTTATTCTCCTTTTTATCCAGAAAATTGATAAAATGTTAAGTACATTGGAGCGGAGGAACTTTGGCAAGGGCTTTCTGATTCGTGTTGCTGTTGTTGGTTGTGGTTACACTGGGGTTGAATTAGCTGCCACACTATCAGAGAGACTGGAGGATAGAGGAATAGTACAAGCTATCAACGTGGAAACAACCATCTGCCCAGCTGCCCCCCCTGGCAATAGAGAAGCTGCCTTGAAAGTAAGATTTTCTAATTCTGGGATGCAATAATATGTTCTGTGATATTTGTATGGGTTCAAATGGACTGTGTTTTTATACTTATTTTTTAGCTGTAGGATAAGTGAAATTTTTCAAGATTTCCTGATTTTTCTTTTGGTAAGTTCATATAGCATATTCTGGATTCAACTGGTACCACCTGTAAGTATGATGAGTATTATTTGGAATGGCTATTAAGTGATAGTCCTATTAAATGCAGTCAAATTGTCTTCTCTTGTCCATGTGTTCTAATTGTTATGATCTATTCTCAACTATAAACATAATTTGTAATGATCTCCCTAACGTTTTAGAGAACTTTTTTTTTTGGTAATTGAGGGATCTCGTCCATATTGGTTGGACAAGTAAATCTAAGACACAGTGATCAGACTCACAATTACTAGACCAAGTAAGTTAATATTTCACAAGCGTGACAAAGACTTGAACCCAGACTTTTTCCCTAAAAGTTCTAATATTCTACTAGTTTTGTTAACTCTTGAGGTCATTTTAGAAAAATATTTATTAGACCTAAAAGTTGTTCTAATATTTAGTGAGACTGACCCCAAAGCCATTAATTAACAAACTAAAGATTTATCAGTGCTATGTTACATGTATTAAGATGAAAAGTCTAATATAATTATTATTCATGAATGGAGTTCCCCTAACAAATGAGTTTTTGGGTCAAATTAATACTTTCTCAAAACGCAAGGAGAGGTCATTGATAATACTGCCATTAATTATATTAATTTAAGAAGTCAGAATTCAAATTCATATTGGCATTCTTGCTGCTTGTTTTTGCCTTTCACTTGAAACATAATTTAAATTAGCATGTTCCACTCTTAAGTTGTAAGTGTACATTATTTTTGTTATTTGTTGCTAGGTTCTCTCAGCTAGGAAAGTTCAACTTCTCTTGGGCTATTTTGTCCGCTGCATAAGAAGAGTTGGTGAAGATGATACTTCAGTAATGGCTGGAGCTGGTGCATCAGTTCTGAATATTGCTAGTGAACATAATTCTGAAAAATATATATTGGAACTTCAACCTGCTGTAAAGGGATTAGAAAGTAAGAGTATTGAGGCAGATTTAGTACTGTGGACTGTTGGGTCTAAGCCTCTTCTTCCCCAGTTGGAACCTTCAAGGAACCCCCTAGAACTTCCCCTAAATGCCCGAGGACAAGCAGAAACAGATGAAACTCTTCGTGTTAAGGGCCATCCACGTATATTTGCCCTTGGTGACTCTTCTGCTTTAAGGGATTCGGATGGAAGGCTTCTTCCAGCCACTGCTCAGGTATAATATGCTAGTGCGTCAACTTTGCACTTCAAATTTTTTATATTTACTGTTGCTTTGGTGCTGTAAATTTTCTACGCGATTGTCAATTCAAATCATTTTCATGCCCCCCTTCTCAGGTTGCCTTTCAGCAAGCCGATTTTGCTGGTTGGAATTTGTGGGCAGCAATCAATAATCGTCCATTATTGCCCTTTAGGTTGGAAATTATGAGACTTTTTTATTGCTAAGTTGTAATCCAGAACACGTAGACACAGCTACATGTTTTAGCTGTTATTTTTCATCATATAGACCATCTATGCAAACGTGAAATTCACATAACCTTGTCCATTTGTTTCCAGGTTTCAAAATTTAGGTGAGATGATGACTCTGGGAAGAAATGATGCTGCTCTTTCTCCAAGTTTCATCGATGGCCTAACTTTAGAAGGTCCTATTGGTCATACTGGTAATGTTATACATGTCTCACCTTGGAGAATTACCTCAGCTTTGGCATTATATCTTAGGTTTGAATTTCCCGTTGTTGCAGCAAGGAAAATTGCATACTTGATACGATTACCGACAGACGAGCATAGGCTTAAAGTAGGAGTCAGCTGGCTCACCAAGTCTGCCATAGATTCAATTGCAGTATTACAAAGTACCTTAACGAAGGTTCTTTCAGGCTCATAGTTTTATTTTTCCATATATCTCATTTTTCTGTTCTTAAATGTTTTTGTTTTCACTTATTCAACCCCTCTACCTCTTTTGTGTAAACAGTAGGACACCCTACTAACTGAATTAGCTCATGCTGTGCAATGTGTTTACGAGTTTGCTACATTAATCTTTAATATAGATTTTTGTAGAATTTAGATAATAATTTTTATGTTTGTTAGAGAGTGCGGGAAAATGAGAGAGAGTTAAGATACACATTAAGAGAAATATTTTGGCTTTATTAACGAGTGGAAGTCTCTAATGACACTTTGTATGCGTTTGGCCTTGCAGGGAAATTTACAATTACAATAATGACCTTGTTTGTATGAATTATCTTGCAATTTCTGAGCATATAATATGTTTAGGGTATTTTATATGAATAATCTAATTATGAATTATAATTATATTTTTAGATTATTGAAATCATTTTCCAAAAGCTAATAGGATTAGCTTTTTTTGAATCATTAAATTTAATGAATTTTTAGCATCTCTATTGATTAGAAACATCAAATTTTAATTGTCACAGTAAGCATGACTTGACTTTGAAATTTTAGACAAGTGTGCACTTTCTTGCTTGGATGTTCCGCTTTTGTCTTTCAAACTACTCATTTGTGGCACCGCATATCAATTATTTCCAGAGAGGCAGTTCCAGCAACGTTAGGGATTGATGGAGGCATCTCTTGCCCAGACTCTGCCCTTTGGTAACATGCTCAGAAGTTGATGTCGTTAATAGGAGCCTCTGCCATACAAGGAAAAAATATATAATGCAACTTAAAATTATTCTGCACAAACTGCCAGTCTCAACTTCCACCGCATCTCAGTTGGATAAATTTAAATTCACATTACTTAATTTGGAATTTAAATTAAACGTAAAATAAGATTTTATCATATTCATGTCCTCCCATGGAAATTGATTAGGTGGTATACACCCAGTGTAAGTGCCTGGAGCAGGTGTAAAGATGTAAGCATGGGCGCATTCAATGTGGATGGGCTGCATGTGTTGACAGTTGAATTTATAAATCAAGGAAATAGAATCACATAAAGAGGAAAATGTTACACATCATATATTAGGAGAGACTATATTCTAAATATATTTTAAATAGCTGGCGTGAGCACAACCCAAAATTATAGGTATTGATTATTTGCGATATTAGAGTAGTAGGTATTTTGGAAATCCATAAATTAAAGAGTGTAAGATTGCTATATATACATAAAATATATTCCAATATGAAACTTATTGGTTCTAATTTTGTTATAGAAAAGCGTACGTGATTAAGAAAAAGCCAGAAAGAAAGAAAACTTGCAATTGAAGGCGACATGCAGCACTAAAATATATGTTAAGTTTGGAATTATTAGACATCATACATTAATGAGTAGATGAAAATGCTAAAAAGTCAGAAGTGGTTGAAAGTTTTAATCTTAGAAATTATCAAGTTGTACAAAAAAAAAATGTATAATAAATACGCAAGCTAGCTAACTTTTCTTGCCACATCCGCCCACCCGACTGCTCTCTTTCTCCTTCTCCTTCTCCTTCTCTTTCCTTCTTCTCCTTATTTATATATCTCTCTGTTGTCATTCATCCGCATAAGAAAGACACTGATCCAAGGATGGGATTGTTGAGAGATGAAGGTGTAGTTTACAAGGCAGTGAATGAGGTTGATGTTAGTCCTGAAAGCGATCATGTTTATGTCAAAGCCAATGTCAAAGGTTCCATTTCTCTTCTTTACAATCTCTCAATTCTCTATGCAAATTCCTTCGACTGACTGAATTTTCACTTCTCCCTGTTGCTGTGTCTGTGAGTTGCAGAAAGAAATACAGTTGTATAGTACTAGGTTGTTGTCCTTGTAAATGTTGGTAAATGTAATTTTAAAAACTATTTTTTACTGGAACTAGTAAAAAAAAAGGCACAAATTTTAATAACATTAACGCTGGAGTACGTAGAAAATTAAAGACAGTAACTGATTTTGATTTACTTTTGTAGCTCCTCGAATGGCTGGATTTGTGGTTAAAATATTTGTTTGGCTTCTGGAGATGCCTATTCTTGGACAAGTGTTGTCTTACTTCTTGAAGAAAAATAACCTAATTCAAAAGGTACGCACTTTTACTTCACCTTTTCACCTCTTTTTCCAATAACCAAATAAAACAAAAGCTTGTCAACTTTGCATGGCTCATCCTTACATATATAATAACGCAAAACAAGTTTTAGTGAGAGTTAATAAATTGATAATTAAATTTTAATTATTTATTTATTTATATAAATAAATATATATTTGATATATATTATTTAATAGTTAATATTTTAAAATTAAAAATAAAATAATATAAATCAAATACACATCTATTTATTTACGTAAAATAAATATATTTATACTCATAATCCTACGTATTTACTCAAAACTTCTTTGGGAAGTTGAATTCATTCGGCAATTATTGATTTCGCAAGTAGTTATATTTTGGGCCCGGCTTCAATAAATGCACAACAAGAAAAAGCGGCCACCTACTCACATAAAAAAGAGACGGTCCCCGTTACCCCACGGAATTAAGTGTACTGGGGCTGTAACGCCTACGGATAACATGTTGACGGCAGATGATAAACGGATAGGTTCTCATCTTTTAAATTTAAAAATATTATTTTTTTTTATTTATTAAATTAAAATATTTTTATAAAATGTAAAACAAAAAATAATAAAAATTTTAAACAATGGGTTCTGGCTGTTTTTTCAATTTTATTTTTGAAAAGTTAAAATAATTTTTATATTTTCATTTCTTAGTTTTTTTTTATCAGAATTATAATTTAAATAAAAATTAAAATGAAAAGATTCGAAAAAGATTATTTATGATTTCCCAGACCTTAAAAATTAGTCAATACCCCCAGCATCAGGCAGGCAGGAGCAGTGCGAAGGGCAGGTGCTCTCTTACTCCCATCCCATCTGTCATCTGCTCAGCCGAGGACACGTGAACAAATTAGATATTTTCGGTCATAAGAAATTGATAGAAGTTACAGTGGCAATTTCGTCATTATATATGGAGTAACGGCATCTATTTCATCAACTCTCGCGTGTTTTTGTTTGTAAGTGGGTTCCCCTTTAGTATGAAAATTAAAAAATGTCTACGTCAATCAAATTACATATGTCTTGGTTAAATACATATTTTGTGTACTTGTTAAAATATTTACACTAAGATTTTTTTTTATATTATCAAATTATAAAACTGATTAATTAAATTATTTTTTAATTTATTATTTATTATTTTAATTAAAAGTAAAAATTTTATCTTAAAAGAACAAAATTAATATTATCATTTAGTTTATGAAAATTTATGTATATAATATATTTTTTAAGGCCAAAGCACTATGTCCCATCCAAAGTATGTTTTTTATCCAAATTTCTCCCGTTAATTTTAAAAATCTCATTTACCCACCCATAGATAACTAAAATTAACTGAGTTCATTAGCTATATCATTTCTCCCACTTAAATCTTAAAAACTAATAATTTTCTCTCAATCCAAGTTTTCAAAAACTATATTTTCCCCCTAGGATTTTCAAACTTTCAGATCTAATTTTTTCAACGATGCCCAATGATCTCCAAACATCTATTCTCTCTTCGGACGTCATGTGGCGTCGTCGTCGACGAAGACGACGCATCTTCATCCAGACAAATTAGACTCTTCTTGGTCTTTGACGAAGATAAATCATTTTCGTTCAAAGATGAAGATGATATCTTCTTCAAAGACGAAGATGGTTGGTCTTCATCGTCTTCGTCGACGATGACATTGAGGAGGAAGAGTTGTCGTCTAGAGATAGTCAGTTGTTATCGAAAAATTCAATCCAAAAAGCTTGGAAACCCTAAGGGGGAAAATTGTTATTTTTGAAAACTTAGATTAGGGGAAATTGTTAGTTTTTGGGGTTTAGGGAGAAAAATAAAATCAAATTTAAGTTTATTTTTAATATTATAAATAAAATAATGATTTTACCCTTGAAACTGTCTTTTTTAACAGCCCATGGGTGGATAAATGAAATTTTCAAAGTTAATAGGGTAAAACATATTTTGGGTGGAAAATAGTCCTTTGGCCTATTTTTAAAGTTGAAGTCTGAATTCCACTGAAAGTCAGACCACCACAACATGTGTAGACCATTAGTTAATAAATTTATTTGTATAAAAACCTCTCGTTTCATTTAAAAGGTTAGGGTTACAGAAACTGCTACACAAACCCTTAGTTTTTCCGTTAAATATAGGGCTTGACCAAATGAAAATATGAACTAGTTATATTTTGCACTTGTGTATCTTTACCTAAAACAATTCATTAGCATCTGATTTATAAATGAAAAAAAAAAAAAGTAAAATAACTAATAAAAATCTTATGTTAAAAAACCTTAAACCTAAAATAAATATATTTAACTCAAAAAAAATCTAAAAATGTTGCCATGTCATTGGGCTATCTAGATGTGCCCTGATATCCTTGCGTTGGCCTAGAAATTAAAGCTGCAGAGGATGACCACACCGAGCACGATGTGATGTGTCATGATTTGGCAGATTCACCATTCACTGCACTTCACGTGAGATCCACTTGGCCAGGGCTGGCACCAACCATGCCACGTCAAGGGCCTGACACTTATGGCTAAATTGATTTTTTTCATCCTTAATTTGAATACCTAAATTGTGTTTTCAGAAAATTAATTATTTTGAGAAGTTACTTGGAGACAACTAGGAAGCATGAAAGTAATTGAATTGTGTGTGTGTATGGCTTTTTTTATTTTTTATTTTTTTATGAATTAAAAATTAATAGTTATGGAAGTTGTGGCAACTGGGATATTATAACAGAAATTATTTTGAAATTTTTTAAATGGAGTGCCTTAAACAAATAACACTTGTGTGTATGTAGGCGCAGCCATTTGACAAAGATACGGATTTCAGTTCAGTTTGTCTAAAATTATTGTTTCTTCGCTGTGATACCCACATGAACATGAAGATCCCTTCTTACTTCATTCAACAATAATTTCATTGATGTTGTTATAACAGATCATTCATCAAATGTGAAACAAGCGCATATATGAAGGCTCTTTTATTGCTTGAATTGATGTATAATTTTAGTGCTTGTTAATTCTTTTGAAAGTCTCTCTGTTATTTTCAGCTACAAACATTTAACGACAATGTTTTTTTTCCCCCAACTTTGGCAGCTTGTTACGCGCGCAAAACTTGAAGAGCCACCTCTCTTTGTTCCTTTACATCCCTATGAAGGTTTGTTTTCATAAACTGTTTGCTGTTTTCGCATGCACTGCAACTTCTTCACCACATTGTTTAATAAATAACCTTGCATTGTATTTCAGATTGAGTGATACAATGATTTGATCTTCTTGTTTTGGAATTGTTTATTCATCCGTTGCATTCAATAATTAAGTAGTTTATCTTCTTTCTGACTTTAGATCTTAATGAACAACAAGTCAAACCCATTTCTTCTGATTTATCTCCACCCGAACAAGTTCAAGAGGCCATAGACTGTCTGCCTTCATCTTTGCCTTCACATAAACCTAAGTTTCATCGCTGGACAATACTGGATTATGCCAGAGCCTATAGTTCTGGAGAAATAACTCCTCTCATGGTAATCTTCTCACTACATTTTCATTCTTAATCCTATTTTCGAAAACTCAAATTATTTTATACTCTGCAAATGTTGCTTTCAAAAATTATTACATGTTTTTTCAATCACTCCTATAAAACCTTTTCTATAAAATGGTGTATTGGTGAGATACATTGTTTCCCAAGGAATATAGCTTCGGTTTGTACAGATTGCAGAGCGGTTCATAGCAGCCATCCTTGAATCTTCAAACCCTCCACTGCAAATGTCATTCTTCATTAACTATGATGCTAAGGATATTCTACGGCAAGCCACAGAGTCTACTCTTCGATATGAAAAGGGTATGTACCAATAAGCCAGATTCTATGTATTTCCCTTAGGAAAACACTGTATTTAAATGCTCTACATCTTTTTAGTAGTAAAATAATTACTAACTTCTGTCATTAACTCAGTTAAGACTGCAGTCCTATATTGGAATCTGCTGCCTTTAGAAGTTGTGTTAAGCTCTAAGAATTGTTTTAAGATCATCTGACTATATTGCTTTTGGCCAATGATCTTTCTATAAAGAGCAATGTTATATTTATCCACTTTTGGCATATAATTCATGTACACAGATGATATGTCATTATAAGATTAAATGTTATTTTATTTTTAATTTAAAATCACCCTATCATATGGTAACATATAATCTATGTACACGAATTGTGCATTATAAATAAGTACACATAGTTTTATAGTTTTAATCTGTTATATTCTCTCAGAGCATTTTATATTTTGCTTGTCAAATCGTCAATAGTATCGTTAATGTTTCTGTTTATTAGCTATGAAACAGATCATGCTTTTTTCAAAATCTTCATCTTATTCTTGTTATGGTGCTCTCCAGGACAGCCAATATCGGTTCTAGATGGAGTCCCAATTGCTATCAAGGATGAAATAGATTGTTCTCCATATCCTACTACAGGTAACCTGATGTTCCATGGTTTTCCACCGAGTTTCTATAGTCAAAGAAGCCTTCTTGTTGAGATCAGTTGATTATTTATTCCATCTTTAGCTCTTTTACCCATTTTTGTATTGTTTCTTATAGGAGGTACAAAGTGGTTGCCCAAACTCAGACCTTGTACAGCGGATGCATGCTGTGTAGCTCGTCTTAGACAATGTGGTGCAGTACTTGTTGGGAAAACTAATATGCATGAACTCGGGGCTGGAACGAGTGGAATTAATCCTCATTATGGGTGAGGAAGATGTCTCTTCTTATGCTAAATATTGCTTTATTGGAATCATTTGCTGCTCTTTATAGAATCCATGTTTTACCATTTTGATCCCATGTAACTGATATATAGACCATGTTGCACTTAGTCCACCCAAAGTTTCTAGATTATGTTATTTTATCATTCAGGATTTATAGGCATTGAAGGTGACATATTCATTTCATGAGTATTGTAGGATCACCAGAAATCCATATGATACCAACAAAATCTCTGGAGGTTCTTCAAGTGGATCTGCTGCAGTGGTGTCTTCAGGATTATGCCCTGTGGCCCTTGGTGTTGATGGAGGAGGTAATTTACACAATATTTTCCACTTAAAAAAGACCAATGCTTAGAGGAAATCTGAATTTCATGATTTCAGCTGCATTGTTAATTATAACAAGGTTATTCTGTACCAAACTTAAATACTTTTGTTAAAGGTAATTGGAATTTGGAACTTATATCAAGATGTCTTCATTAAACAGAATGAAATGGTGAAGGCTACTCAACCTAAATAAACAGATTCACATCAAACTGGACAATTGGTTACTGATATTTTTTTGTTGTGGTGTCCTTAATGAACTAAGAAATTAAAATTATTGAAACTGAATTCCAATGTTGATATTTACAAGTTAAATTGTGTCATTCGAACATAGAACACCTTAAAATATTTTAGTGGAGGCTAGGAGTATATTTTGAAGATTTTTAGGATACTAAGAGAGACATGTGTCATCTTGTAAGTTTATGATGTATTAAAGTGTGTCTCAGCCTCAATAAAGAAATTCATGAAGAGATTATAGAACGGTATTTTTCTCAGAATCATGCTTCAAGTACATCTGAAAGAAAACAATTTCCTCAAGTAACAGGTAGTCCCTAAAATATAAGAAATTATGAGACCATACGTTGTCAGATTATGAGATAGGAAGATGACATATAATATGTGGATGCAACTATAGAGTTAGACTTGTGCAACCTTTTATCTTTTTGGCAAATACCACCAACTTTTTACCTTACTGAAAAATGTCTCTTTTTTAATGTTTATTTAGGATCCGTGCGAATGCCAGCAGCACTTTGTGGTGTTGTTGGTTTCAAACCAACGTTTGCGCGTGTACCTCTTTCTGGGTGAGAAATAAGCATTTGCATTTGTGTGTAAAATTGTTTCAATGCTCTTTGAGTTTCATATCTAGAAGTTTTTGATAACTTTTTGACAATTTTTTTAGTGTTCTCCCTTTCAACTGGACCGTCGGGATGGTTGGAATACTAGCAAGCACTGTAGAAGATGCATTTATTGCGTCAGTGTTGTTTCTCTGGTTCTCTTGGCATTTTTTAATCAATTTGAATTCATAAAATATCTTCTAATTTATCTTTTTGAGTTGGAAATATAACAGAAACCACTTTATTTTGTTCAGTTACGCAGCAATTAATGGCCCTCTTCCAACTCCCCCGTCTTTGGTAAGACTTTCATCCCACTAGCTATTACTTTTCATTAACTATCCAAAAGCTTACAATTCTCTATTTTTATAGCAACAGAAATGAAACATGGACATTTTATAAGAAAGTTGTATGTTGATTTTGCATGTCATATAGATGGCACAATATAAATTTTGTTTCCATGAACAGCCAAAACTATGACATAGAATAGAGTTTAACCAACAAAAGTAGAATTAAACCTCCATGGCTTTGACAAACTAAAGGATCAACATCTGATTTCATGGTGATATGTGACCTCTTTTTTTGTTTGTATCAAAGTATCATTTCTGTAGGACAAAATAAATAACAAGCAAGTACAAACAATTACTACATATATTTCTTCTAGGAGTAAGCTAACACACATGGACCACAAGTAGTGAATATCTATAAAATTCATTATATTTACTTACGGTACCAGGAGCATTTGGGCTTTATTCTGTCTTTGTTATGCATTTCCTCTATTGCTTAACTATGCAGTTTCCTCAACCAAAATGAGGATGTAGTTTTTATTAATGGTGGGTAATTTTTTTGGTATGCGGTAATCTACCAGCCCAAAGTATATTTTCCACTGCTGAAGTCAACAATACCGATTTCAGATATCAGATTAGCCAAGTATGGAGAGGTTAGTAATAGGATTTATCTAAATTATTACATTTATGATCAATTTAAGTTCATTGGGTAAAGGCTATTTCTAACCTTTTACTAAAATTTGAATCTAGTGGTTTAATGATTCCACCAATGACATCAGAATTTGCTGCTCTTCTGCCCTGGACCAGCTTTGTGAGCACTATAATTGGAAGGTATAACCATAGATGCTTGTTTTAACTGTTAAATGGTATCATTTCTGCAATAATTAGACATCTAGTGTGCTACATATGTATTGCATCATTTATTTTCTTTCCAGTTTTCTTAGGATCTATTTCATTCTTATATTTTCCAGCTAGAATTCCTTATTCACGTTGATTTTTATTTCCCTCTGGATGTTTATTAATATTCAAACCAGGACTTTTGCAGACTATGAACAAGATTTTTTATTTAGTTTTGTTGCACAAACATGCTTATAATTGAATATTAGCATTGCATTGATATCTTTCCCTCAAAATTTGTCTAAGTTTTCACTTCCTCCCTTTCTCCCTCGAAATTTTCATCAACATCAATATTTTTGCTCTCATTGCTATTTGTATGTTGGTTATATAAATAAATTTAATGATTGCTTGCACGCTAATGTTCCAAAGGTTTTTTTGTGTGTAAGACTATAGCGGTTACTATACCAGAGATAGAAGCTATGCGATTGGCACATTATATGACAATTGGATCAGAGTGTACCACATCGCTTTCTTCTTATCTAGAAAAGTTGTATGTCTATTTCAACCCCCTCCTGTTATCACTTTCTTTCTACAAAAATTCTAAAACTGGGATGCTGACACTTGAATCTTATCAAAATAGGAATTATGCAGAAATAGGGTGGGATGCAAGAGTAGCACTTGGTGTCTATGGTGCTTTTAGCAGCAACGATTATATAAAAGCTCAGAAGATGAGGTATATGATAGTCTAGATTTACTTAATTCAATTATTATCATAATTATTTATTTATTTTTGTTTCAAGAATATTAGTTACTACTTACAATAAGTCAGAATTGGAAAGAAATAAAGCCTAGAGACCTATATAATGCACATATGAATTGAAGCAGAGAAACCAGGTCAACCAAAGAAACTGATTTTAATTGTCTTTCATAGACAAAATATATTGAAATTTTAAGATGGCTTCAACTGAACAAATAAATTAACTGTATTGAAATTGTACAACTCCAAAAGTTCATTTCAAAGACTTCATATTTTCTTATGCTCTTCTTAAAAGTAAAGTTCAATACATATGACATAATGGTGTTTATTTGTCTACTATAGTCATTTTATTGATAGGATCTAGGATGTTTTGCAAGATTTTCTAACAGGCGGCAACATTTGGGTTCACTTGCAATATTCATTCACATTTGCACATCTTATTAATTCATAATCCATAGTCTGTGTAAGCTTCCTCATCAATGAACATATCATATTCATTTTCTCAGTTACTTGGCTTTTGTGACATTCCTAAACCAATTTCAATTTGTTTTAAAATTTGTAGGAATCGCCAAATGCAGATCCACAAAAAAATATTTGATAAGGCAGATGCCATAGTTGTTCCAACAACAGGGTAAGTTTTCGTAGATTTTGAGTAATTATGAGACTTTTTTATTATTTTAAATTGTACAAGATACATAGTTTATAGAATTATTTACAAACTCACAAAACATGAAGCTAGATCCTAATGGAAAGAAACTAATATTTGGCTTTATGAGAAGAATTACATATAATAAAAATGGAAAAATACACTTTATAAATTAGGAAATAGTTGATATCTCAATCTCTATTTGTCATACTACCCCTCAAGTTGGGTTGTCAATGTTAATCATTCCCAACTTGGATTAAAGGCATTCAAAATTGGTGTGTGAGAATGTTTTGGTGAAGACATCGACAGTGTGAAAAGAGAAGGGTTTGTAGATTAAGAAAATAATTTCTTGATTAAATGACAATCTATTTTTATATGTTTAATTTTATCATGATGTACAAAATTTTTTACAATATTTATTGATATTTGATTGTCATAATACATCTTTATAGATTATCTTGAAAGAACTTTTAGTTCATCAAGAACTCGTTTTAGCCACATCCCTTCACAAATTCCATGAGCCATAGCTCTGAATTCTGTCTTTGCACTACTCCTAGCAAAAATAGATTGCTTCTTACTCCTTTACGTAACCAAGTTTTTCCATACATAGGTGCAATAACCTATAACAGATCTTCAATCAATGACAAAGCTGACTCAATCTACATTTGAGTATGTCTAAACATCTCAATTTTGTGTTTTCTTGAAAAATTGTCCAACACTTGGGGTCATCTTTAGATACTTGAGAATACGGTAAACTCCTTCCATGTGCATCTTAGTTGGGTTGTTCATAAACTAACTTGCAATACTAACTAAAAAGTTTATCTTTGGTCTTATGTGGGAGAGATTAAATGAACTTACACCTAAGGAGTTGGTGCCTTTCTTTATCTGTGAGAGGATTATCTTCAATTATGCTCTGTTTGTAGTTATTGTCTATTGGATTATCTATAGGTTTGCAACGAAACATTCTTGTCTCCTTTAATAGGTCAAACACATACTTCTATTATGACATTACAATTCCTCTTTTGATTTAACAACCTTTATCTTGAGAAAATATTTCAAATTCCCCAAGTTTTTTATTTCAAATTCATGTGCCAAGAACTTTTTTAGATTAGTGATTTTATTCTCATTGTCTCTTGTTAAAATAATGTCATCCACATAAATAACGATGATAGTGATTTTACTTACAATTATATGTTTCACAAATAAAGTATGACGTGTTAGACATTGTGAATATCTAAATTTCTTAATTGCCTTAGTAAACCTATCAAACCATACTCTAGGTGACTATTTGAGTTTGTACAAAGACTTCTTTAATTGACAGATATTATTGACCTTTATTTTGTTTTTCAAGCATAAGGGAGTCACTATATAAACTTATTCCTCTTAATCACCTTTGAGAAATGCATTTTTAACATCCAATTGATGAAGTTGTCAAATATGAATTAAATGCCAAGGAAAGATATTCGAGATTCCTGAAATTGATCCCATTAAATCCCTAAAATCTCTCCCTTTAATTCTGATATAAATCTGTGTACATCTCAGAATGATTTGTTAGCTGATTTGTTTTTTATTTGATTGATTCTTTTCTTCCTAAGAGTTGACCTTAGGATATGATCCTTAATTGAGATCTTCCTTTGTTGTATAAATACTATAAAATTATTCCCAGATGAGGTGAATGAAATTATTCTTTCTTTTATGGTATTAGAGACTCTTTTTTAGAGTCCATTCTCCATCTTTTCAAATTTTTTTTTTTTTGGCTTTCATTGCCAAACAACCCACTATTATCAGCCTTTATTGTTGATTTTCCAATTCAACCTTTATTGTTGACATATCCCAATTCTTAGAGTCTTTTGGCAATAATATGTTTACCATTTTGAATGCCATCTCAAATTTTATAGGTGTTATGTAACACCCCTCCTCAGATACATACCCTTATCTACAATATACACCCAAAGAGACCTGTCAACCTTTTTACCCATAACATTGTTGCTAATATATTTTCGGCTAGCATCTTGAGTCAATTTTACAAATGTGACTAATAAAAGTAGACACTATTTTTTGCATTCCCCTCCTAAACTTGTGGCTATAACATCTGATTTTATGATAGCGTGACAGCATACCCAATAAAGGATGATGCTTCGAAGACCGGTGAGCTTGATTACATAAATGGAGGTATGAAAGGAATGATAGAATAGTTTTTTTTTTTTTTTTTTGGATAAGTGAATGATAGAATAGTTATTTACCTAAGATGCTCATTTGCTGAACTTTCTATTTCAGCTGCACTTATTCGGTATTCCATAGCAGGAAATTTTCTGGGCTTGCCAGCAGTGACAATTCCAGTAAAATCTAACCAATCCTTCAATTTCTGTTACTGCCAATTTTTTATTATTTGATGTATTGTTGTTTCTTATAGGTTGGATATGATAAAGCAGGCTTGCCTATTGGCCTTCAGTTTATAGGGAAGCCATGGTCTGAACCCACATTGATTCATATAGCATTCGCAATGCAGGTATAATATTTTTTAACCAATTTTCTCTTGATTTGGAAAGCCTTCGCCCCATGGAATGGGAGACTAATATTTAAGCTCATTATTTGCCTTCTACTGCGTGTATATGAACTGGTTAGGCAACAATTATAAGGCCCGCTGATATGTAAGCTACTTTGTTTCAGGCCTTGCGCATTGCTGACTACAGAAAGCCCAATGTTTTCTATGATCTGCTCAGGAATGAGTAAAAGCACCTGGAAACGAAGTCATTATTTACACTGTATGTAGCCGAAGTTTTAATAAATCTTTGAGATTAACAAAATGAACTGCTATGTTTATCTATGTAGCAATGATCAAATGCACAAGTATATTCATTAATCATTATTATTCTATGCTGTTGTGGAGAATCAGTTGTTATTTGATTCACTGTTTCGAAATCTTTTGAAACGTATATAAGCTAGGCCTTTTTTTTTTAAATAATTTTCCCGTGTTATATAAAATAGGATTCTTAATATTTGTTAGTGCCGCATTAGATTTTGTAATAGACTAGATATTTATATTTCAAAGCCAGCAAAATTATAATGTTCAAACTATTGGATTTCTTTTAAACAATATTTCTTGTGTTATAGGATCTAATTCTCTCGTATTTTCCACAAGACTCATCTTCCCACTAAATTAATTTAATAGTGTGTTAAAAAAGATCAACTTTACATGTACAATGATACGACAAAACATTAGTGTTAGAGTACTATTATATATACAAATAATGTATATAATTTTATGTATAAATAATGAAAATAATGAAATATTGTTATGTGGTTGGATAGTTCTAAATTAGATAGATATAAATGCTATAATAGATCAATAAAATATTCATTATTTCGAGCATGAAAGTTGATATTTCATATATGGCCTATTGTCAGATGACAATAGCCAATTAAACTTATAGGTTACACCCATAAAGAGTTGATCGAACTCTAGAGACATAGGATTATCTAAGTTGAATATAGTCTATAATTCAAATGGAGGATTTTGAGTCTCGATAAGGTCTTTGAACTGGAAGTGTGTTTTCCAACACCTAAGGACCATATACCTCTATATATGGTTGGCAAATAAAGATGATCCATCATCCTTATATGTGTCTGAAGATTTGGATGAATCATAGATCATATGAGAATAGAAATCAACAACGTACACTTGTACACCTTCAGTATATAGGCAGACATGATGCCTAAAAATTTCAAAATTTTTAGGTTTTCTCCTGTTCAAACAATGTCACACTCGTACCCCCCTAAGTACCTTCCTATACATCACATCTTAGTAAGCCTTTAATAACTGTTCTAGCCTCGGATTCATTTGTGATTTGTGTGGATATTACCTACACTTGGTCTGAAAGCAACTTTAACACCTTTCCAACAATTGTGAAAAATGAAAGAGCTCCCAACACATGTATAACCTTATAAACACCTTATGTATGTGTTTATGCATATTTATGATTTGATATCCCATGAAGATGATCTAAGTGGAGTTTTTTAGTGTTGTTTGTTTGTAATTGAAAAATGTTAAATGATAATTCCACTGCCGTGAAAGTCATAAAACCTTCAAATTCACATTTATTCCCTCCGACATGTATCTAACATTTCCCAATCATCAATTTGTGAATTTAAACCTCAAATCAAACACCTCCAATTTTATCATCTAATTTCATCATCAAACACCCCCTAAAATACCTTTTTCGATTATCCTTTTTAAATTTTAACCACACCATTAGATTCCTCTAATCATTTTTAGCTTGTATGTACATTGGAAGTCATTTTGCCCTTGTGAAGTCACAAGTTTCAATATTGTGACTTTTCATATGAAATTATGTTTTTGCCCTTATAGTACATTCGAGGTTGTTTTGCATTTCATCACATCTCATTAAACTTAGTGTGGTATTTATACTTCTTCTTTATTTTTCATTTCAAAACTTGCCTTTGTGCTTCATTTAATTTAAATTGATAATTATGTGATTAGTTTGTGCATCATTGAAAATTTGTTAGTTTATATGATGTATTTGGACATTTTACATGAATTTACATTTTATTTTGTCTAAACATTACTACTCTTATTTTGATGATTATGGTTGTTTAGACACTTTGTCATTGGTTTTATTTTAATAATCATATTTCATATATATATATGTGTGTGTGTGTGTATGTGTTATATTTATATATATATATATATATATATATATATATATATATATATATATATATATATATATATATATATATGAATTACATTATCATTGATATGAATATTTGAGATGAATGGAAATTATTGACTCAAGAAGTCATTATACTTTTATTTTGATGATAACAAATTAATATATTCTAAAGCGCATTAACTAATGTCTTTATTTGAGTGTAAGCTTAGATTATAATAGTTTATCTAATGCACTTGGGTATCAAGATGAAAATTAAAAATAAAGCTAAAATGAATAATTTTGAAAAAAATCTCAATTTTAAGTAGATATAATTGTAATTTCAAGAAAATCTCAAAAATTTGTTTTCATGTGTTTCAAAAAGTGTCATTTTTCAAATCTAATGAGTTAAATTGATTTTTGTCAAATTCCAATTATCTAATTGAAATTATGAAGTTTTGTGAAGTAAAATATCATATCTCAATTTTGGGTTTAAATATGTTTTTTGAAAATAGGTTAAATTATCTTTTTTCATATCTTTCAATTTTTTTGAGTTAAAATGTCAATTCTCAAACTTCATAAGTTAAGCCAATTTTTATCAAATTATAATAATAAACTATTTGAAATTATGAAGTTTTGTGGACTAGAATTTCATATCTTAAAATTGGTTTTGAAAGAGTTTTTCAAAATAGGTCAAATATCATTTTTCAAAATTTTGAGGGAAAATTGCAATTTTTCAAAACATCAAAGAGAAAGTGTAATAAAATTTTGTTGACCAAATTGACCAACCAAAAATTTTAATTAATGGTTGTCGGATTATCTAGAAATCATGTATTTTGGCTTTTAAAATTCGATCAACTAAATTTCTTTTGGTTGATTAGATCAAGTGATTAAAAATTCTAACAGTTAGTGTCACATAAATGTCATGGAAGTGTCACATCACAGTCAGTTGATTAAAATACATCTGATCAACCAAATTCTATGTTTTTTGGAAATTATAACAGTTAGATTTGTGCATAACAACTAGTTTCCTTATTTTTCTCTATATAAACTCAATCAAATTCACTTAAAAACGACTTTTACAAGCTGAAATTTTCATATATTTAAGAGCAAAACATTTTTGAGCTATTCACTTTCAAATATTTCATTCTAATCAAAACTCTTGTTTATTCATTTTCTTGAATAAATTTGTGTTGGGTTGTATCAACTGAAAACTTGCATATACACTATTTGAAAGAGTTTTAAACTTTATATTATTATAAATTTGTATTGTAAAAGAGTCAGGTTAACTCTTAATAAGGCTAGAGATTTATAGTGAAATAAATTGAGTTTTAATACTTGTAAAGATTTATGGTACATAAAAAGCTATTTGTATTGTGATAAGAAGCTAGGTTAGGGTTTTGTTAACTAAAAATTAGTAGAATACTCTAAGAGAGATAACTTGGAGAAGTGAATATAGGCCGAGTTGTGTCAATCACTATACATCGCTTATTTGATTTTCCTATCCTTTAAACTTATATTTTGTGTTATAAATTATTTTGATCGTATTGATTATTTGAAATATTTTTTGACATTCGCATAAAATGCATTAAAAATAGTTAACATTCATTAAGTTGTGTAAATTGTTTTAATCTTTTAATTTGATAAAAATTGTTTAAAAAAGCCTAATTCACCTCCTTTTAGGCCATTCGATCTTTCATATTCCATATATCATC
This sequence comes from Mangifera indica, assembly GCF_011075055.1. Classification (NCBI taxonomy): domain Eukaryota; kingdom Viridiplantae; phylum Streptophyta; class Magnoliopsida; order Sapindales; family Anacardiaceae; genus Mangifera; species Mangifera indica. The sequence continues at coordinate 6,669,330 of NC_058152.1, forward strand.
TCGTTATCATTCAACCAAGATCATGCAAGGTTTCATATCATCGAATCTATAGAAAATAACCATTCTTTCCAGTAAATACTACTTTTACATCAAAATCTTTTCATGGCAAATCATACATACTCATCTTCAAATCATCAAAGGAAATATCATGCAATCACATCATGATAACACAATCATAAGCATGACATTTTTGACAAATCGAAAGTTAGGTTGTCCCTACTTACTTGTCCTTCCACAAAACAAAGTTTGGGGCCAAAAACTTCTTTTAACACCTCATCAAAAATTGATGAAGCCTGGTCAAATCTTACCTCTAAAGAAAACTCACTCAAATTAGCCAAGAATTGGATAAGAATGAGAACTTGTTATTCGTATAAAAATCCCTAAACACTCGTTAGCATGCCTCACTTATAAACTCTTTCCATTACAGATTGCACAGGTGTGCATCTTAAGCATGTACAGTCGTGCATCATTTTTAAAAATTCTAACATGACATGTTGTCTTCTTGGCTGACATGACCTTGGATGAACGAGTATGCACCCTTATGCATAATTGTTCATCAACTTAAAAACTTAACAAATATGCTTAAATTAATGTTTTATGACACACTCATATATAAGCATTAATACACTTAAAAAGACTATTTTCCCCTAAAGGCATATATGTGGGTGTGATAAAATATCTCATATGGTCATTGAAAGGTAAATAATTAAAATTGCATCAACAATTGTCTAATTTGTATTGACGTCATCAGTGGATGACTATTGTTGGTGGTGTTGTACCCCTAGTTAATCACCAAAGTGTTATTGAAATGATAACAAGAATAACATTAGTTATCAAATAAATAGAGAAATAAATTATATCATGTAATATAAACACCTACACATACATAAACTCACATTGTATGTGAGCCATTACCCCAATGTGAGAAGTGGCATCTAAAGAATGTTGCCTACTTTGACACCCCATAAGGTAAACCTCACGAGTGTCATCATCCAAGATAGAGTCATACCAACTATGGACTGTTACATGTAGATTGGTGGAATCATGTATGACCATCTCAAACTACACTAGCTCTTATGGTCTCCTTACTTTAATTGAAATTATATAAAGGTTACTTGATATCACCTGCTGTTTAAAACACAATCATACATAAACGTGTACAAATTGGTTTTGTAAACCGAACTAAATTTTTAGTTTCATAAAAGTTGTGAACCAAAACTGAATTGTTTTATACATTAATCATTTTATAACTAAATCGAAATTACTAGGTAACCAAACCAAATTTTCAATTAATCGATTTTGAACCGAATTTTTGAGAAAGAAATTGTTGTTGACATTAATAAAGTAATTGAATATTACTTGATTTGAGAAAGAAATCATCATTAACATCACCATAAAAAGGCAAGATAAATGTGGAGGGAAAATGGCAAGCGGTTGGCCATAAGTGTTGGCTTATAATGAATCTTTTTTTTTTAAATGAGAACAGGGAAGATAAAGCCAAAAGAAGTTTTGTTGAATGTAGAGTGTTAGTTGTTTGCTGCAAGTTTGTTGCAATCCTATAAATGGCAACTCTGCAATTGGCTATGTCACATTTAATCAAACCAACTTTTGATTGTGATAAACATATTTTCTTTAAATAGATGTTTGACTTTTATGTAAACATTAAAAGTTGTATAACATAATTGCATGTTTTAATTTTTAATAAATATTTTATTAAGTATTTAATTGAAAAATTGAACTAGTTATTGGGTAATCAATTTTCAAATTTTAGTAACCCAAAAACAGAACCAAATTCTAACCTAATAATCGAATTGGTTTTGTAGGTAATCGATTTTTTGGTTCATATATCGGTTTAGTTTGGTTTTCGAAAAAATTTGAACACCCGTAATCATACCATGTCTATGGAAAACCACTTGACAATGGATAGTCATTGACAATCATGATTGGGACAACCCTAGGATGTTATGGCTCGTCCTAAAAAGGATAAAGATAATAATATGGATATCATCATCTTGTTAAAATAATAGTTAAGTCATTACATTTAAGTTTACTATATAATCAAGCATAAAATAAATGAAAAATCAATAAAGGACATGTTTTTTTCTTTTTAACCTTTATGATAGATGCATCATTGCTTGCCATATGCTCACATCAAGTAAGCATTTTTTGAAATCGATCAAGATAAATGTCAAACATTAGATAAAAAGTTAGATCAAGGGATAAATTGAAGCCTAGGTAGGGTGCAAAGCCACAACAAGGGACAAAGTTGTAATAGAAGGGACACCACCGCAAGTGGCTAAGTTAATAGGATATCCTTGTATGTTGCATTCTCAATACTTGATATCCTTATCAAATTGATAGCGTAATCATTAAGGATAAGCGAGTGGTGTCAACATTTGTGTAGCTCAAGAAATCCATCATAAGTCGATACCATTCTACTTTTATTTTTGTACTCATTGGAATCAAAATTGTATTAACAATGTCTTGATAAACTCAATACAAAAATGGTTAATATTACTTTAATAAAAAAGTTAACAATACGTTTTACCTCCGTGCCAACGATAATAGGCGTGTATTCCTAACTTGGGATGTTTTTGGTCCTATATTTCAACATATAAGAGACCTTTCCATATCCTAAACTTTCAAGACAATCCCTTATATTTTGTAGGTTTTTTATAAATCCACACCTACAAAATGAAAATTAATGTTCTTAATTAGTAAAATATAATGAAGAAAAGTGCTATGTGAACAAATAATAAGAACAACTTTACACATAAAAAATGATATGTCATCATATGATTGAGTAGTTTTAAATCAGAGATAAAACAATACACAATCAAATGTGACATGTCATTACTTAAACACAAAGTTGTGCACATTGTTTTATTATATAATGAAAAGAAAAAGTTAACAAATAACATAAAATGTTTACCTTGAACATTAGAGGGAAACTTATGAGTGCATATTTTAGCATCGGGGGATCTCTACAAAAAGTGGATACTGTAGGCAACTATTGTGTCTCACTCGCAAGTGCGTAAGTTGTCAAGTAATATAATAGATATCGATTCTACAATGATTAGGAAACCAACTACTAATTTATTTCGAAGCTTGCAATAGCTAAAGAGACTGTAAATAAAAGATTGTAATATATGAATGCTACTACTGCTACTATTAAAACTATCAAACTAAATATGCAACTAAAACTATAAATGAAATATGATCAAAACACTAGTACTGGGATTCGCATAAAAAAAAAACTTCTAGGACTTTAGGTTCACCGATAACTCCCACACAGATCTATAGCTTAGATAAAACTGTTAAATTAATCATGATGTAATATCGGTTTGATATCCTGTATTAACCTAGTTCCTTTTGCAAGGCTAATTAAACATGTATATATTAAATGAATCCCTAATTTCATGATCACTCGAATGATAACTACCCATTACATTATGTGACTCTAATTACTCTACAAAGAATTGACATATCTCTAGTATTAGTTTTCCAGGTTCAATGAATGCATGCACTAACCTAGAATCCACCTTTTGGTAGTCTTCATAAGTCTACTAGAATATGCAATGATGGGCCTTTATTTTTATCACAAACGAAAAATAATCATTTACTAAATCAAAACATAACGATTTCTAATAATAAAAAATAATGTACTATAGCCTGTGGGGATTATTAGATTCCCTTTAGTTCCTAGAATAAAAAAAAATTAGCCACTCATATTAAAAACATACATGCAATAGATTATACTAAAAGCAAAAAGATGAAAAAATTGTATATAGATATGTACGTGTGCTTCGAGTGTCTGGCTGTAACTTTCATTTACTGTTATACGCTAAAGTTGGTACTCTTGATGGCTCACAAAATGCAGGTAGTGAATTGTTCAAGGCTTTTGCTATGAAATGCTAGAGGAAGAGAGGGAATATGCGTATGTGTCTTACTAATGAGTTAAATGGCTTTATAGATGTTCTCCTTATCGTAGTAAGAATATTAGATTCTTTTCCTGATTCTCATTAACGCTAAATCCATTGTTTCCTAATCTCTTGATATTGACAACTACAAATTTCTAAATTATTCCTTCTTTGTGTATTTACCTTCTCCTAATGCGATTAGGATACTTATATGAATTCTTCCATTTCTTCCTTCTTTTTTCGCAATTCTTCATTGTTTTTAACTTTTTATCCTATAAACAAAAACAAAATAAATAAATAAAATATCTAAGAATATTAATATTATTTAATTAAAATTCTAAACTAATTTATTACTAAATACAGATTTTTATGCCTTTAGACATTATATACGGATGTATATTTTGGATACAATAAATTCCCCCAAACTTGCACTTTTTCTTGTCCTTAAGCAAACTAAAAATTGAAATATAAGGAGAATATGTAAAATTTATAGCTTCTAATCTCCTTAAGCTCATGTATTTATACGAGTAGGGAAAATATGATTTTTAAAAGATTTTCCTATAAAGGCTTAGATTTCTTAACACTTGATCACAACTTGGTCGTCTGTTTAACTATCTAAATCAGTCCCAGGAAATTCCCTCATACCTTTATATCCAATTTTATTGCACTTCAGATCAAGCATATGTACACCTTGTTCCCCGTCATGACCTTTATGAATGATTAAAACCTTAACTCCATAGGCAAGACTGTTCTCCCAATCTCCACAAATGTAAGTTTCTACATTTAAGGAATTAGTCAGGTCTTTGTTATGGTTGTAACGTGGCCTCAAGGTGTTCAAATTTTGAATGAACTTGATAGAGGGTGATTTTCTCAAAAACATAGTCGTCTTCTCTTAAATGGAATCCAGACACTTGTATATTTAGGTGTTAGGAATATGTTTTTCTTCTGCTCATTTTCTCTCTATCTTCTTTTCTTTTTTTTTCTTTCTTTTTCAAGGGGAGTGATTGTTATTTCATCAAACTTTTTTTTGAATCACTTAACTCCCCCAAACATATTCAGGTATGTGTAGGTTGTTGCCATATGTTTCCTGATGTGTCTAAAGGTGGCATACATGTATATGTTCTTACTATCTAATATATGAAAAAAAAAAAAAAAACAATTTAGGCAAGAAAAATAAGAACAAACATTCTTAGGTCAAAAAGATAAAATATAAATGGAAAATAATTTCCTTGCCCTTACCACTTAAATCGGACAATGACCTCATTGGACGAAAGCAAAATAAGAAGTTTATGAACACAATGTGCTCTTTGTATTAGTGTGATTGATATATGCACTAAAAGTGTGTTATGGTCAAATTGTAAACAATTTTGTCTGATTAGTTATGATGAACTAGAAAATAACGTTAAATATATGTGAGACAGTATTATAAACTGAAAAAGAGACAAATACTTACTGTTCCATTAAACATTCAAAAAAAATTATATATTGAGTATGGAAAAAAAATTAAATAAATGCACAAAATGAACACAAGCAAACACCAAACAATGGACTATCTAATCTATCCTAAATCTATGCTATGTCTAGCTATAATTTATTTTTTGAACCTGTTGTGAAAACCTAGAAATCATTATCATCATCCTCTTTTTTCCCACCTAAGAATGCATGTGATATCGTCTCGCATATGTTGCTAATTTTTATCAACTTTAATCGCATCAAATGCTAGTCGCATTAAGGACCACGATCTGACATTGAACTTCTTCTATCTTCCTTTCTAGTATAGGTGTTGGCATTATTAGGGGAGCAGGTTTGAAAGGCTTTTAAGTGTATGGCTTAAGGTCAGTAATCGCTTCTCAATCTTCTTTTTCTTTAGCTTTAAGGTTCATGTATAGCCATTTAGATATGGTTATAATAGGTTCAGTTTGTGAAGGTGCAAAAATAAATATGCCATCTTTTTGGCACTTGCATATCCCTATATTTTGTTTCTGTTATGTAACACAGTAGGCATGTCCAAGGATGTATCCATCTTTTGTCTAGTGTTTTGATGATGATAAAAACATAAGTTAAAAGTACTAATATATTCAAACAATGTATTGAAGCAATACAAAATGGACAAAGTTTGAAATTTGCAAAATAAACTTGGACTGAAGAAAATGTAGTCAGACATCAACCATGTTTTAGTCATATGCCTCTCATTTAGCCTTTTAGAAACTTTACTAAAATTTAAAGAGAAAATTGCATCTCTAACCGTGTAAGGTGGAAGTCCAACTATGAAAGATAGAAGTTTAACAGCGTTATATTCTTCATTGTCTAGTCGTGCCATGATTCTGTAGCCATGCAATTCATTTAAGTATTCCAACCATGCAACATATTGTTCAACTGTGTTTTCATTTTCATTTCAGTCATGCGTCTTCCTTTGCCAACTATACATATGCAAAATTGATGTAGTCAAAATGTAATGTCTAACAGTATATCAATTGTGCCAACCATGCCCTGTGTAAAATCAAGCTAGTAGATCAACCATGCACAAGTCGACATGTTTGTTGTATAACCTTTTGGCATTTTTCAAAAACAAGAACTGAAGTATAAGTCATCTATGCCAAGAAAGTGTCGCCAGTTCCTAGTGTATTTAAAGCTATCCATTGAAAACTCTGATTGAGTTGACTAAGTCATATAATTCATATGCCAATCATGCTATTTAAACTTGCCATCTATGTACAAGAAATTTCAAAAGCAAAATGTCATTTTCAATAGACAAATAGTTAGTTTCCTGAACTCAACTCAAACTCAACGAAATTATTACACATTCTAATCTTTCAATTGAGTTGATTTTGAAGAGAAAAAGGTTAGAAAAATAGCATAGAGAAAATTGTTCTATTCTTCTTCATTGTTCATTTATTGCTTTTTCTCTAAATCTCTCACTAAACCTAAACTCATTCATTTGAGAATAACTTAAGCTAAATTTGTATTTCCAGCTTTTGTGAGATATTTAATATTCCAAAAATTTGTATTCTAAACACTTGAGGGCAAAGTCCCATATCAACTAATGTATTGGGTGTAATCCTATACAAACTAAGTGTAAAGAAATTTTTTAAGTGATAATAGAATTCCAAGGCGATTTACTTGGAAAAATGGATATAAAAGACTTGCAAGAGAAAACTTCAAACGACTCTAAATTGAGTCTTTCTAAACTTTACTCATTTTTTTTTTTTGCTTTTATTAATTGTTTATTGTTTGTTAATTATTTGCATTAATTGCTTGTGTGCGTTAAATTGTTTATGTTAATCTATTTTGTTGAAATTGATTATTTGATTCCCTTTATGTATATATTTGGTTTGTTTAACAGAATTTATTTGTTGATTTTTAAAGAATCTATTCACCCATTTTCTAGGTTTATTTTAGCCATTTAAAAAGGTATTTCAATAGCATTTCCAGAGTTAGAAACATTTTTCTAGGGATGACAAGGAGTTTGGTCTCATTAGTATTGAAATTAAACATCTTTTGAGTGATGGCAGTAACAATACCACCACAAAGTATACAACTTTTGTTTTTACTGTTTAATACGACTTGCATTAGATAAGTGAAAAATCTACTTGCGTTAATAGGAATGCATCCAATCAGACAACCTATAAGGAATAGGTCTAGTTTTAGATAATTGCATCACTTCCCGCTTTAGCTAGCAAGTGGCAAAAAATGAACAAATAGGACTCGATGAATAAGGTCTTAAAACACTAAGGCTTTATTGATGGAATTATTTTTGTATTGGAATCTGATGAGTTTAAACCAAAGTTTAAGGTAATCAACTGAAGTCGTGTCGGAAGGGGAAATGTCGTCTTGAGAAAAACCAAAGTAGTCGTTAATCTTAATCAGAGTAAAAAAGAGGTCTCAGTTTAGTAAAAGAAAATAGATAAGTTAGCAAGTAATGTCATAAGATAGTGTACTAAGAAACTCTAGGTAAGGTCTTGATAACTAAGTAAAGACACTTAGGCAAACTTTTCAAGCATGTAGGATGACAATATATCCACGACTTCATCATGGACCTTAAGATGCTAAATGGCTTCAAAATTGAGGTATAATATAGGTTCAAGGGCTCACTCCTAGAGTTTCAAATAACACCTTTTTTGGATTCAGGAACTTAATATTGATAGTCCTAAAAGAGGTAATAAGGTCAACCATGGTTAAGGTTAGGATAGATAGGGATAAAGTTATTGATCGGGTTACTCTATATTTGGGCGTAATGGCTTCTTTATTGAATGAAGAAAGGTATTCGGTTGTGGTGGTTTTTTTAGTCATAGTGGACGTTGTAATTGGCTTAAAGAAATAAAAGCTATGAAAATTTTAGAGTGTAAAAAGGATTTTATATAGCACTTAGATTATGAGGGATAATTAACCTTAGAGATATTCTTAGGCACTAAGATTTTTGAGAAGTGAAGCAATGTGCCTTAAGAATACTGTGTGACAGGGGTTATCATCATTGCCAAAGGACGTGTCTCTTGGCACTAGAATGGATTTTTACCCTATCCCTATTTTACCCATGTAAATCCCTATTTTTACTAATCTAATTTGTCAAAGCCCACAGTAAGCTAGCCTAACAACATATTAAATATACCTAAGTCCAACAATGTTGGGGTTGGTATCTTAGAGTCAATTCCTATGACGATACAAGTTTATTGATAAAGGTTATATTTGTATTTTATTATGGCATTTTTTTGTATATAAAACATATTAATATATGCTTAAACAAATGTCCTAAGAATGATTGAACCATGACAACATAATTAGTGTTTAGTACTCAGTTATAAGAACCCTATATACATATTAGGTAACTATTCTTAAAATATTCGTAACTTTGATATTACCATGACCATGGGCATAGGTAATGGTGATAGAGTTATCATAGTATTGAATGACCTCATAAAAAAATGATGATGATTCTCATGTGTCAAAGTTGTGTACTGACAACTTAGTGTAGTACATAGGTACACATTGTAGACCAAGAGGATTCTATATAGATGATTGTTCTAGTGGCTAGAATATATCCTCTTAATGAATAGAGGTCCTTCGACTTAAGGACATTAGATCGTTTTGTGCAAGGATCAGTATGATTTAACATCAGTCTAGCGCAGTCTAGCCAGAGAATTGCCAAAAAAGTTGTGATTAGCCATATCAAGATTTATAAAAAAGGTTGTGGTAGATCAACAAAAGATTCATCACTTACGAACACAGGAATTGATAGCTCAATTTGGGCCCTTTGACATATGGTAACCACCAACTAAATCTATGGCCATAATGGGATTGAGTTAATGCTCAATCCGATATTTTTTCTGGTCATTGATAAAAGTTAGTTTATATAACTCAAGTATCCCTATAGGAGACACTTTATCTATACCTTTGCCTTGAAGAGACATCATATGATGAAAGGATCGAATTGTATAAGCATTCGTATCACTGATAGGTTAAGAAGTCATATGTTGAAACTCCACTAATCGGGTGGTGATGATGTCTTGCTAGAGGCCACTTTTTGTCTATGCATAAATGGATACTGGGTTAGGAGCCCAATACTAATTTGATCATTATCAACTTAGTGGAGAGCCTATTGGTCACACACAAAAAGGGAGTTGATCGAACTTTATAGGCCTAGGATTTTTCAAGGTGAATCTGAATCAGATCTGATATGAATTCTGGATTAAGGATTTTAAGTCTTGAAAGACTTTTAGACCCGAAAGTATATTTTATGATATTTAAGGACTAAAGTAAAATAATCTTGAGTAATTAGGGTACTCTAGAGGTATAGGATTTTTCAAGGTGAATTTGAATAAGATCCAATCTAAATTCTAGATTGAGGGTTTCAAGTCTTGGAAAGACTTTTAAACCCGCAAATATATTTTATGATATTTAAGGACTAAAGTGAAATAATTTTGAGTGATTAGGGTTGTACATGAAAAAAGTACAGGGGTTAGATTGGATTTATCCAATTAGGTAAATCTAAGCCTAATGTCTAATTCTATATAGGCCTGATTTAAATAAAAGTTAAATTATATATATATATATATATATATAGGCATACAAATGCATATATATGTATTTAAGATATTTGTGAGACTTTCACATGAAAATTAAAGAATAGCTAAGTCTTAAATTTTGCATATATATAAACTTTTTTCACATGGAAAGAAGAAGACGCATATTATGAATGCTTTCTCATGGAAAGTGTATGACGCACCCTTTCTACTTTCTCACAGATTAAAAAGAGGTGGCGTACAGTATGAGTTTTTCTTCTTTCATAGAAAGAAAAGTCATCATATACATATTATTAACATGAATGGAACCCTAGCCATTGTTTCTTATGAAAAGTTTGTTATCACGACATTCATAAAACTACACAACTCATGCTCAAACCCTAATAATTTTTTAACAAGATTTGAACCTCTAATTTGGTTCATGCTCCATGTGGATACTAAGATTCGGGCCTACGCTTGGTGCTAGGAGCGACTTCACAATTTATCTCAATCAATGGAAGTGAAAGGAACCATTTTACACATGTATATTCTATAAACACTATATGAATGTTAATAACATATTTGTAAATTAATTATCCTACAAGGTCAATCCGGAAAAGTTTTTGTGGTATGTTTGTTTATTAATTAAAAATTTTAAACGCTATTCCATTACCTGAAGGCTGCAAATTCCTTACAAACAATCTCATACTTAATTTCTTTTCTGTGGTTGAAATAGTTAACCTTTCTATATAGAACATTAGAATAGCAAAAACACACGCGGGGAAGTATTATGCAAATTGTTAAATAAGTGATGGATAGATAAACTTCCCTGATAATATGAGGCATTTTGTTAGTGTCTACAAGCATTCTATTTAATTTATGTGATCCTCTATGAATGTTAAAATGTAATCGGGTTGCCATATGGTAACTTATGTTTTAGGTCTTTAGCTCAACCCCTATGTAAGCTCAGGTTGGTGTTGGGTTAAATAGTGGTCGTGATGTGCCCACTGTGATCGATTCATTTACAAGATATGGTTTAAGTCATTATCCGTTAACTTTTAAAATGCTCATATTCTCACTCCAAACTTCAACTACTACATAAGGATATACTCGTATTACTTTAAATGGGACAAACCATCACGACTTCAGTGTCTTATGGAAAATTCATAACCGGGAATTGAATAGGAGAATAAAGTTACCTTTTTGGAATTCTTTCTTTACTGCATGCTTGTTGTGTCATTTCTTTGTTCTTTCCACGTATATTTTGGTGTTTTCCTATGTGTTGAGGCAAAATTCTTTTAGTTTGTTGCGCTGTAACAACTTTTTTCTTTAGCTTTTTGTAACATCTCTATCCACATGTATACTCCTACCCAGAATATGTACCCAAAGAGACATATTATCATAAACATCTCAAAACATACACAATAAAATCCATATTCTCAAAAAGTATGTTAACAAACATTAATAATTAATCCAAACCAAATCACATGTCTAAAATCCTAATTTACAAAAAAACAAGTACACAATGATCCTAATACCAAAAATCAGTGCATAAATAACATGGTTGAAATAGAAAAGTGCAAATAACAAAAATGTCTCTTACCTCATGTAACATCTTAAATTGACCCACTGGCTTTGTTGTTATCCTACTACTCAATGATCTTACTTGTAAAATCGCAAAGGAACACGATGAGTGAAACACACTCAGTAAATAAGTGACTTCTCGGTCTCATGCATATAGTAGTAAAACAATGATATAAGTCAAGATCCTTTATGTCTTATATAGTTGTGGTATTTCATATGTTACACTAGCATCCTATATGTTTATTCAAACATCTTGGCACCCTATGCCTAAAACTCGAATGTTGGTGTTATGTTTGATGACTAATACCAAATGATGTATCTTAATGTCCTGGACGCCTAGTGAAAGTAAATAGCGTCCTATATGTCATCTATACGGTGTACCTTATACATATTTCAATTGGGCTTCAGGCTAAGGTCGCACAGATTAGCCTTAATGCTTTCACAATCATACTACATAACTCATGGCATAATCACGTTACATATAACTTGATGATAAGTCACACTACACATAGCTTAGTGATAAGTTACACTATACATAACTTGGTGATGAGTCCATGCTATACAAAGCTTTGTTGAATAATCATACTGCACACAACCTTATAGTAAGAACAAGATAATACACTGTTTTGATTTTCGACTCGAAATCACTCTAATCTAGGTTTGTATCATTATCAACATAGTTAGACATGCTCATAACAATTTTCATCACATATTACCTTCATCAGGGCCTTGTCCTTAATTCCTCTCTCATTCTTCCCTTATAAAAGTAAAATAGTTACTACTATTAATATACATAAGCATGGTTCATATTTTAAAACTTACTTTCCATTTTCTCTAATTAGAGACAGAGGCATGTCCTCTACACATGAGGGTGTATGAATCATATCTACACAACCACACAATTAGCTAACATGGGTATGCAATCTAAGGTGGCATACACGATCATGTGTCTCATACTAATAGGTGTGCATCCAATCTTAAATTAACACATTGCGGCTCAACCTAACATAGGAACTATTTTTCCCTAAATATATATAGTCATGTGTTGAGAAATACACGAGCATGCAATGTGTTTTCTAGAATTGCATTTCCATTATAATATAATGGGAAGAAAATAAAGCAAAAATGACATGCATTTATATAAAGGCAAGAATCAAGCAAAGGATTAAGGTTTTTACTTTGATGGAGATGATAGAGGTAACCTTCCAGTTGCAAGACCTCTAAAAAATAAAACCAACCAAACTTCCTTCTCCTGTAGTCAAAAGGTATATAAAGAAAGTGGAGGATTTTGCTTTGTTGAGAGAGAAATGTTTAGTTCAAATGAGCTAATGTATCTTAAAATGGATAAATGGCCCATATTTATACTAATGTCTAATTCAAAATTATATAATTGTCATTTGGTCCTCTTAAATTCTTAATTCAAATTATGATCACACAAGTATATCAAACATATATTTTAGCCACCCTAATTCATTATTAATATCATCTTAACTTTTAAAATGTTACTTTTATACCCATATAACACTTTATATGATTTTAATTTTATTATCCTTTGGAAAGTGCCAGCAAACTCAAAAGGCTTGGTTTATTAGTGTAACCTTTTAAGTTTACTATGACGTAGTCATTAGATGATACAAAAACACATTCGGAAGCTCAACGACTATGGCAAGCATAAGCGATGTATCATAGCCCCTAAACCACAATAAAAAAATACTTCATTGAACCTAATTTCTTAATCATATGTTCTATGTAGGTAAAACCCCTCTGTTGTACAATTATGATCGATTTTGGGCTCATGGTTTGTTGAAACCCTAATTTCAATTCTCTATAAATTGTCAGTTGATATATTCAAAATATGTCATCACGAATACATTTCATATGTCTTATATTATGCTCTGACTTATATGAATCATCCGCATCTGCATCGGATCTAACCATGACACCTCAAGTCAAAGGATTACTTCCTATACTAGTATAATCATATGATAAGTTATTGACCAAGATTTAATGACTTATCGTTATTACTCATGTTTGAAAAATGGTTCACTAATTATTAATCTATATTAATGTCCTAATGACATAACTATCATTGTCACCCCACTAATATCATCTCATGATTTCAATGAAGGCATTTAATATGTCCACTAATATCTACAATTTGATAATTCAATTTTATAGATTAAATGAATTATTCGAATAGTTCACAATCATATTTTGTATTAATGTAGATTAAGGAACCAATCTACGTATATAAATAAAAGAACATTTTCTTTTATTAATAAATTATTACATACATATACAAGATAAAATGCCTTGAAACTGACAACACAAATAGCTCCTAGGGCATACACTAACATCCATTTTCCCAACGATTTTAGCCGTTTGAAACTCAATTTCTCTGGACATTTAACAAGCTCCCATTACGTGAAGTTATCCTAAACACATTAGATATTGAACCTATTACCTTTCCATCAAATCTCCACTAATTCAAGTATATGAATCTCTTAAGTAGTGAAACTAATCATCAATAACCGTTAAGAGTACCAAATACATATATCTAAACTTCTTTGGCCTATAAGGATTATTAATCACCTATTTCACTACAAGAATTCAAACATTAGTGTTTCACAATCCTACATATTACAAGCATCAATAATAACTTATCCTCCATGAAATGACAAAACATTAAGCCAACATAATAACTCTCACATATGGCATCAATTATAAAAAGTATCATCAACATGTCAATTTTTTTACTTGCTAACATAAAGATCATATTAAATCATCTGTTGTTCAACTATGAAAATCAATTATCATTACTAAAACCAAAAATCCAAAATGAAAAGCTACCGTACTTACCTTTCTTTTGGCAATTTAATTGTCTTCACGTAGTTAGCATAATTTTCCAATGACTCTTAACATCCCTTAGCCCCAAAACTCTTAAATTCCTTGCCAACTCTCTATATTTTACTAGAAGAAAATGATGGAATAATGTCAACTAAATGCATTTGGGTTCTTTTATTTTTATTTGTAACATGCAATACATAGTTGTGTCTTACCATACATAGGTATGTATGTCATTGCCTATTAATGCTAGTTTCTTAAATCATCACAAAATTAATCCTTATCTAAAATTCAAACATGTTGACCATACACAAGTGTGTACTTTAAGATACACAGGTATGTATATTTCCTAGACTTACTAATTTTGACGCATCACATAAGGAATAGACTATTTTGACCTTGTTATCACACATATGGGCATGTAGCCTACTCACACAGTCCTACAACACTAAAAAAACATATATACAAAAATAAGCATAATTAAAAGAGTAAAAGACCAAAACACCTTCAGGGATACCTGTGGGTGTTATATTTCTACCCCATAAAAGAATTTCATCATTGAAATTTACCCAAACAACTGTGGGAACTTTCACCTCATATCCTACTCCACTTTTCAAATGGCCTTTTAGACTCAGCAGTTCCTTTAAAGAACCTTTATGAGTGAAATCTACTTATTTCTCGTAAACTAGATTATCCTCAAGCTCTACATCCTCTACCTTTAACACATAATTTGGGTCATTGATATACTTATGTAACAATCACACATGGAACATATTATGAATACGATTCATGCTCGCTAGCAACACAAACTGGTTGGTGATCTTGCTTACATATTCTAAAATCTTAAAAGGGTCTCACAAACCTTAAAGCCAATTTATCTTTTTATCCAAACCTCATCATGGGATGGTAGAGGGTTACTCTTATAACAACCATTTCACCCACATCAAAATCTAAGGTTTGCCTCATCTGATCTATATAACTTTTTTTATGATCATATGCCTATTTCATTCTTTCCCTAATTAGTCTCACATCATCAAACATCTTTTAGGTCATTTTTTGTCTTAAAGCTTTAGTCAAAGCATCTCTCTCACTTATCTTATTCGAGTGAAGAGGTGATCTACACTTTCTCTCATAAAGTATCTTATACGGGGCCATTAGAATGGTTGTCTAATAACTGTTATTATATACAAACTCCATAAGTGGCAATATGTCAGTCTAACTCACTTTCGATCTATACAATATGCCTTTAACATGTCCTTAATCACCTGATTCACTATTTTAGTCTGCCCATCAATCTAAGGATTATAGACAGTATTGAATGCTAGTCTTATACCCATAGACCTCTGAAAACTTTGTCAGAATGCTTAAACAAATCATGTATCTCTATTTGACATAATGTCTTAGGCATACCATGGAGTCTTACAATCTCTCTAACATAAATCTAACCTAACTAAAAAGTGTTGGTACTATTCATAACCAAGATGAAATGAAACGACTTGGTCAACCGATTCATAATAACCCACAAGACATTAAATCCACCTCTAACCCTCGATAATCCAACTATAAAGCCTATAATAATGTGCTCACATTTTCACTCAAAAATGCTTAAATGCTTTAACAATCCACATTATCTCTGATGTTTAACCTTAATTTGTTGACAAACCAAACACTTGGCAACAAAATCATCTATATCTTTTTTCATGCCAAACCCCTAAAATGACCTTCTCAAGTCTCGATACATCTTTACACTCTTAGGATGGGTAATGTAAAAGGAACCATAAGCCTTTATAAGAATTCTACTTCTCAAATCAATATCACAAGGAACATAAACCTAGTCTCAAAACCTCAATACATCATCAATCACACTAAACTCTATCTCAATACCTTCGATAACTCTTTACCTCAACTATACATACCACTCATATGCCAACTCTACCTGAAAAGAGTCGATTGAATCCTCAATCAAGTCATCAACCTAGTAACCAACCATATCTACTAGCTTACCAAATCTTGTTGTAACTCTCGGCAAGTAATGATTTGAGATAAGGCTACATTTTTACTTAAAGCGTCTGTCACAACATTGGCTTTTACCCTGGTGGTATTTGATATCACAATCATAATCTTTCACTAGCTTTGACCACTTCCTCTGTCTCATATTCATCACTTTCTAGGTGAAAAAATATTTTAAACTGTTATGATTCATGTACACATTACATTTAAACCCCACAGGTAATGCCACTAAAGTTTTAGAGCAAACACCATTACAACTAACTCTAAGCATGAGTAGAGTATCGAGTCTCATAATCTTTAAGCTATTAAGAGACATATGCAATCACTTTAACTCTCCGCATTAACATAACTCCCTAACCAAGGTAAGAAACATTTGTATATAAGTCATATTCATCACCTTTAGTCAAAAATGCTAAAATTGGTGTAAAAGTCAATCTCTTTCTCAACTCCTGAAAACTTATCTCATAAGTATCAAACCATTTGAAAGGAAAATTATTCTTAGTTAACTCAGTCAATAGTCAAGCCAACTTGGCAGAGCCTTTCACAAACTATTTGTGCCAATCAAACATAGCCTCAACTTTACTCTAGTCCACCAAGATCCCATCAGTTGACATAACATGCCTAGAAATGCCACTCAATCCAACCAAATCTCATACTAAGATAACTTAGCGTATAATTATTTATCTCGTAGCCTTTGCAATACGAATCTTAAGTATTGTTCATGCTCCTTTCGAGTTTTGGAATACACCAAAATATCATTGATAAACATTTAAATGAATTTATCAAGGCAATCATAGAACAATCTATTCATTAAGTTCATGAAGATTATTGGAGCACTATTCAAGCCGAATGGTATCACCATAAACTTATAGTGCCCATATCTTGTCTTGAATAAAATCTTCAAAATGTCTCTCTCAATCAGCTGGAATTGATGATACTTAGATCTCAAGTCAATTTTTGAAAATGGATACTTATTTTTAATCGTCACCTTATTCAACTCTCTATAATCAATGCACATATGCATCGACCCATTATTTTTTTTTTTAAATTATTAGTGTATCCCAAGATGAATGGTTTAGTCTAATGAAGCCACTATCTAAAACCTTATATAACTACTTTTTTACTTCTTGGAGTTAGGTTGGGGCTATTTTGTATGATGTTTTAGAGATAACGTTGTCCCAAAAACTAACTCAATACTAAACTTCACCTTTCTCTCTAGTGCCAACACTAACAAATCATCAAGAAACTCATCCTAAAACTCATACATAATAGAAGTGGACTACAAACTTAGGATTGTCTCATCTAATCTATTTACCACATACACTAAGTAACCTGTACAACCTTTACTTTGCATTTTTCTTGGTTACAAAAACTCTAGCCTATCATCCTCTAACAATTTAATTAGTAAGGGTTAGGGTGTTATTATAATACACTCATGGGTGAAGTGACCTAGTTGCTTGCATTTGTAACATAAACTCTCTCTTGAACAATCACCTATGTGTTTAGGCCTACACTTGCAATAAGGAGAATGGTTATCATGCCTTAACTAGTCCTTTGTACTTATCTTGCCTCTACCTCTTACCCTTCTAATTGTTTTTAAATCCTCTGGATTGGAAGCTTCTCTTACCTCTAGAATTGTAGTTTCCTCTCTTATGACTACCTTTAGATACTACCTGATCATGTCTCATGGCTAGGGTTATTAATTTGGGTTGGTCTTCCCTTTTTTTGACTTTCTTCTATCTCATGATCTTTAATCTCAAGGCTTTACTTAATGCCTCTGAAATGATCTGGAGAATTGTCTCCAATTAGCACATATTTAATAATGTTTGGTTTCAGCTCGTTGATAAAAATCTTTATTTTATCTTATCATTATTAGCCATACCAAAGGCATATCGGGCTAATGCATTAAGTTTGGTAGAGAAGTCTTTAATTTTCACGTGTTCCTATTTCATATTAAGGTACTCATGTGCCTGAACATATAAGATATTAGCTTACATATGTTCTCTCTCAAATGTCTATCTAAACTCAACTTATGTCATCACATTAGTCTAATAGGTATCACTCAACATTCACCACCAAATCTTGGCATAAAATTTTAGTAAGTAATTGGCATATTGAACCCTCTCATAGTCTATAATCTCAAAAAGTCTTATAGCCTCCTTAATAACCTTGAGCCATTCCTCATTTGGAATTGATCTGATCCTTACACTATTATAAAACTCTGAAAGATAATGTCTGCCAACCAAACTGTATACAGGTTGAGTTATTCCCTTCTACTATTAGTAACAACAATCCTCTGAACGTCACTGCCCATTTGATCCTACTAGGGTGTTAAATCCATAACTAATGGATGCTTAGTAATAAGAGGGACCTTAACTGGATGTCCTACACTATCAAATATCTTATAGTTATATTGAAGAACCTATTGCACAATTTGTCAAATCACAAAATTGTTAATTTATGGCACTTCAGCTACATTAGATGTTTATTCTTGTATTTCTCCTTGACTACCTTCTAAGGTAGGGAAACCTTGATCATTACCCATTAGCTTTTTGGATTTCCTCATCTTGAAATCACACACGTGTTTAGACATATATACTACAACTTAAATGCAAGTTAAATAATTCTTATAGTGCTTGATGCATGGGAATAGTCCATGTTGCATAAGAGGTTATTAATTACTTATGCACACACAAATACTTAACACTTTTGGGTTCTCGAAAGCATGTTCTGATACCAAAAATATAACACCCATCTCTAGATACATACATTTACCCAGAATATGTACTTGAAGAGATGAGTTCTCTTAAAACATTTTAAAACATACACAAAAATAAAATAAATGCATAGTATTTATAATAAATAAAAGTCACATTCCCAAAAACTGTATTAACGAACATCAATAATTAATCTAAACCAAGTTACGTGTTTGAATTCCCAGTTTACAAAAAAACAAGTCTACAATGATCTTAATACCAAAAATCAATGCATAAATAACATGGTTAAAATAAAAATGTGCAAACGATAAAAATGCCTTTCACCTTATGTAACATCCCGAGCTAACTAGCTAGCTCTGTCGTTGCCTTGTTGTTCAATGTATCTACCTACAAAATCATAATGGAACACCAGAGTGAAATACATTCAGTAAATAGGTGACCTTTCGATCCCATGCACATAAGAGTAAAATAATGATCTAAGTCATGATATTTTGTGTCTTATCTAGTTGTGTTATTTTGAATGTTACATTAGCATCCCATATGCCTCTTCAAATACCTTGACACCCTATGCCTAAAACTTGAATGTTTATTTCATCCTTGATGACTAATACCAAACAATGTATGTTGGCATCCTGGATGCCTAATGAAAACATGTGACATCTCATATGTCATTTATGTGGTACACTGTATACACATTCGGTCAAGCTTTGGGCTAAGGTCACAAAGACTAGCACTAATGCTTTCACATCCAACTGCACATAGCTCAGTGATAAGTCATATTACACAAAGCTCGATGATAGTCCATGTTGCACAAAGCTCAATGGAATAACCATACTACACATAACCTGATAGTGAGAACAAGATAATACATCATTTTAATTTTTCACTCAAAATTGCTTCAGTTTGGGTTTGTGTCATCGTTCACATAGTCAAACATGTCCATAACGATTTCCATCACATGTTGCCTTTATTAGGGCCTTGTCCTTTATTCCTCTCTCATACATTCTTCATAGGCGTAAAATGGTTATTACTATTATTATACAAAAGCATTATTGACATTTTAAACCTTTTTTTTTTTTCATTTTCCCCAATTATACACAGGGATGTATAAATCCTACTTACATGACCACATAATTAGCTAACTTGACCATGCAATCTAGTGCAACATACATGGTTATGTGTCTTATAATATATAAGCGTGCATCCACTACTGAATTAACATAACCATAGTTGAACCTAACGCAGGAACTATTCTCCCCTATATACACAGTTATGTGTTAAGCAACCCACAAACATATAACTTGTTTTCTAAAATTTCATTTCCAATTTCCTAATGATTTCAACCATCTAAAACTTAATCCTTTTAAACATCCAACAAGTTCCCAATTACATGAAGTTATCGTAAACACATTAGATATTGAACCTACCAACTTTCCATCAAATCTACACTAATTCGAGTATATAAATTTCTTAAGTAGTGAAACTAATCGTCAATAACATTGGAATACCAAATACATATATCTAAACTTCCTCTGCCTATAAGCATTATTAATCACCTATTTCACTACTTGGATTCAAACATTAGTGTTTCACAATCCTACATATTGTAAGCATAAAAAACAATGTATCCTCTATGAACAACTTAACATTAAGCCAACACTCAAGAATAGCTCTTACACATGGTGTCAATTATAAAAAGTATCATGTCAATTTTTCTACTTGCTAACATAAATATCATATTAAATCATCTATTATTCAACCATGAAAATCAACTATCATTACTAAAACCAAAAGTCCAAAATGAAAAGCCATCACACTTAACTTTACTTTGGTGATTTGCTTATCTTCACGTGGTTAGAATGCTTTCTTAGTTACTCCTAACATCCCTTGGCCTTAAAACTCTCAAATTCCTTGCCAACTCTCTTTATTTTAATGAAGAAAATGGTGGAATAATGTCAATTAAATGCACTTGGATTCTTTTATTTTAACCTATAACATGTGATACATGATCATGTGTCTTACTATACACAAATGTGTATACCATTACCTGTTAATGGTAGTTTTTGAAATCATCATAAAATTAATCCTTATCTAAAATTCAAACATGTTGACTATACACGAGAATGTACTCCTAGATACATAGGTGTGTATGACCCTCAAACTTAGCCAATTTTGATACATCACATAAGGAAAAGATTATTTTGCCCATGCCATAACACACATGGGCATTTAGCCTACCCATACAATTGTGTAACCCTAAAACAAAACATATACAAAAATAAGTATAATCAAACGACCAAAAGACCATAATACCCTTGGGTATACCTGTGAGTGTTGCACTTTTCTAGCATCAAAGTTTAAAAATCTAGTGGCCCGTTATGCTATATGTTCTAACTTGATCAATAATGGCATGATTCCCTATATATGAGTCTATACGTTGATGTTCTGATTAGTGTCTTATATGTTGTGCAGTAAACCCAAAGTGTATCATTTAGTTGTATACTACAATGTTTTCTAGAGTTGTTCACTCTTTTCTCTAGTATGTACTTGATTTCCTAGTTTGAGATTTTTACCTAGTTGTTGGTTTGTGGATCGTAGGGCATTACAATTTGGTGGGCCACATTCTTATATCCTCTTCATTAGGTAATTACATAAATGTGATCCTTTGTCACTTATAATTGCTTTTAATGTACCAAAGTGAGTGAAAATGTTCTTTTTCAAGAATTTGACTACTATTTTAGCATCATTAGTTAGAGTTATCATTGCCTCTACCCATTTTGATACATAGTCAACTATTACCAAGATATAGTGGTTTCCCTATGATACTATAAATGGTCTTATGAATCAATCCCCCACATATCGAATAACTCGATTTCTAGTATATTACTCAAGGGCATTTCATCTTTTCTTAGTATGTTCCCAGTTTTTAGACATTGATCACATTTGTTTACAAACTCCTTTGCACCTTGAAACATTGTAGGCCAATAGAATCCACATTGTAGTACTTTTGATGTTGTCCTAGATGCACTAAAGTGTCTTTCGATTTCTAAAGAGTGGCAATGGGTTAAAATACTATATACTCTATTGTGTGACATACATCGTCATATCTGTTTGTTATAGCACCACTTGCACAATAAGGATTCTTCCCAGAAATAACTTTTTGTATTATACAAAAACTTTTTCCTTTGGTGGAAATTGAGATCTGGTGGTAGAATTATGCACACTAAGTAGTTCATTATATCCATATACCATGGTATGGTCCACTTGGATATTGCCATTAGCTACTCATTGGGGAATGTTTCATCAATTGGCAATTCTTCATTTATTCCCTCAATTTATCCTTGTCTATTTGTGACAAGTGGTTAACAATTACATTTTCTATGCCCTTTTTATCTCATATTTCCAAATCATACTCTTGTAAAAGTGGAATTTATCGGATTAGTCTTAGCTTGACAATTTTTTTGTTTAGTAGGTATTTTAGCTCTACATGACTTGCATATACAATTACTTTAGAACTTACTAAATATAACCAAAATTTGTCAAATGTAAACACTACTGCTAGCAATTCTTTTTTTGTAATGGCATAGTTAATTTTTGTTTAGTCCAATTTGTGACTCACATAATAGATCACATATGGTTTGTTATCTCTCCTTTGCCTAGGTACTACCCTGATGATATATTCACTTGCATCACATATTATCTTGAATGATAGGTTCCAATCTGGTGGTTGCAAAATTGTTACTGAAATTAGATCTCCTTTTAACTTGCAAAATGCATTAATATAATCATTGTTAAATCAAAAGTTGCATCTTTTGCTAGTAGGTTAGAGAAGCGTTTTGCTATTTTTTAGAAGTCTTTTATGAATCTTTTGTAGAATCAGGCGTGTGTCTGGAAGCTTCTAACTCCCATGATGTTAATAAGTGGCAGTAACTTCTCAATTACTTTTACTTTTGCATGGTCCATCTCTATCCCTTATTCAAATACCATGTGCCCAATACAATCCTTTCCTTGACCATAAAATGACATTTTTCCTAGTTGAGTTTAAAATTTACTTCCTTACAGATTTGAAGTACCTTAGAAAGGTTAGCTAAGCAATTGTCAAAATTATTGTCGTAGACTAAGAAATCATTTCTTTCCAATACTTCATCTATGAAAAATAAAGGGAACTAGTCTTTTCTGGTGGCTCTATTTAGTTTTTCTATAGTCAATACACATTCGTCATCTTATGACTGTTCTTTTTGGAATTATGCCATTGGTCTCATTCTTCATGACTGTCATCCTTTTTTTCTTTAGCACTACATGTATTGGACTTATCCAGTTGTTGTCGAAAATAAGATATATATGATTTCAATATCTAATAGCTTTATAACTTCCTTCCTGACAACTTCTTTCATGTTGTCATCCAAAATATGAATAAAATGCATGCATATAAAAGGATTGATGGCTTTGATGTCGTGGATATCGTATCCGATTTTTTTTGTTTGCTTCCATAATAGTTGTACTAATTTATCTTTTAGGCCAACATTCAGATTAGTGCTAATAATAAAAGAATAAGTAGAATATGGGCCAAGATATGCATACATAAGCTTGGCTAGTAATAGTTTTAGTTTTACCTAAAGTACATCCTTTACTAGTAGTTATGGTGCATCTGTGCTTGGTTATATTGTTGCTTGTTTGATATCCTCAAATTTAAGTTGAGATACCAATTTTGATGCTTTTATAGGTTCTTGATATTATGCATATGCAGCTATTTTAGAATTTTGTAAGTTATAGAGCCATTATGGATTAAACAGAATTCGATTGCATCTTCCAAGAAGGTTTCCTTAAATATCTCATCCATGTATCGTTTAATGGCATATATCTTGCAACAAGGATTAATAGTAGAAGGTTATCTAGTTAGTTTAAATACATTGAATTCTACCTTTTCTTGCCTGATCTCAAATGTCAACTTCCCATTGTTCACATCAATGATAGTTTAACTATTGCTAGAATGGGCATCCAAGAATTTTGAGAATATAAGTGTCTTTCTCCATTTATAAGACTATAAAATTGAATGAAATATAGAATTTACCAACTTATATAAAAGCATTTTCTAATATTTCACTCAAATACTTGATAGATCTATCAACTAATTGTAGAGTGATTGTTATGAGTTTGACTTTTCTTATATCCAACCTTTTGTATATTGATAATGACATAAGACTGACACTTGCACCCAAGTCGTATAATACCTTATTAAAGGATTTGTTCCCTATTGTGAATGGTATAGAGAAACTTCCCAAGTTTTTTAATTTTGGTGGCAATTTGTTCTTGAGGTGGAGTACATTATTCTAAAAAGGTTACTATTTCAAACTCTTCTAGCTTCCTTTTGTTTAAGAGTATATCTTTTAAAAATATTACATGTGTAGGCATCTAAGTTATCACTTCAAGGAATGGTATGTTAAGATGTATATGCTTGAATATTTAGAGGAATTTGCCAAACTACTAGTCTAATTTTGTTTTGTGATATTTTTATGGAAAAAGGAGAGCAGTATGGTACTTATTTTGTTGTGAGTCTTTTTCTTATTCTTTGGCGTCTTGTATTATGTCTATCATATCATTTTCACTAGTTGACTTTATGTTCTTATTAAAGGGGTCTTTTATTTTTTTTGATACAATTAGTTTATTAAGGTATGTAGTTGTCAGTCCTCTATATGTGTTCTTGCTTTTAATGGTTATTACTTTGCACTGTTCTCTCATATTGATTAGTTGGCTTGATAGCTTTTCTTGATCTTGTGAGTTTAACGAAGATGCCTACTGACTTAGTTATATTTTGACACTAGTTGTTTGATCCTTTAGGTGAGGTACTTAATGGCTTTTTATTGAGCTTGTGTCTTTTGATTTTATGCTTGAAGGAAACTTTTCATCATTAGTTCTAAGCTAGATTTTGTTTATTTCGTGTAGGATGTAAGAGTTGCTATAATGACATGCTATTTTGAAATCCTGGTAGTGATAGTATAAAGTTTTGGCTAGTATTAGTCTGAAATGGTTGGTTGCTCCATAAGAAATTTAGGTGATTTCTTCATCCTAGATTATAGTTGTTCAAGTATGGATTCCCCTATCCTCTTTGATTAAAATTAATCATATTTGCTTGTTCTTGGTTTTTTTCATTTGGGAATGCATTCAATGTACTACAATCCATGCTGGCATGTCCTCCTCCACATATCTTACATCGAATTGAAATGTCAATTACCTTCATATCCAATCTTTCAAGTTTTTTCCTTAAAACATCAAGTTTTGCATTAACCATAGTTATTCTATTGACTTCATGGATTCCTATTGATTTTCTTGGTGTTGTATCATCATTCCATAATAAGCTACTTGTTACCATTCGTTCGATCAATTATAATATGTTTTCTATTATCAGTACCATAAATGATCCATTAGTTGCTGCACGAGAGCGATTTTGATGTGTCTAGGTACTTGGTTGTAAAACATATATATCAGCAACCAATTAAGAAGGCCATGATATGGGTAATGCCTCTGTAGATTATTGTATCTTTCCCAAGCCTCAAATAAAGTTTTGTTGTCCCTTGTAGTAAATGTGGTAATGTCATTTCTGATTTTTGTTGTTTTTCTGATTGGAAAGAACTTCGTTAAAAACGCTTGTGATAGGGCTTGCCAAGTCGTGAAAGATCTTAAACCCTAGACTCTAGCCAGATAGTCATTTTATCTCTAAATGAAAAAGAAAATAGCCTCAGCTTTATTGTCTCATTTGAAACTCTGTTAAACCTAAAGTTATCACATATTTATACAAATTTTGCTAAATGTGCATATGTATCTTTAGAGTTGCTCTTCGAAAATGATTTTGTAGGATCTTATCTATGATGGATGGTTTGATCTCAAAATTATTAGCTTTGACTGGTGGTCAAACAATGTTTGTGGTAGTAACTCTAGTGGATGGTATGACATAGTGTCGAAGTGTGCACGGTTGATGTGGTATTTCAACTACATTTAGAGTAAGTTGCTTTTGGGTCCTCCATCTTGACTTCTTGTCCTTGCTTGCTTTTTCTCAAATTAGGGACATGCACGATCTGGTTTGTTGCGGTTTGATTGATTTTTCAAACCAAATTGAAAAAAATGGTTTGAAAATTTGTTAAACTAAACTAAATCAAACTGAAAAAATACGGTTTGGTTTGGTTTAGATTATGGTTTGAACTATAATTATTAGTATTATACGATACAAATATATATTGTATCATACAATATGATAAGATATAGATGGAAAATGATACATATCACAAAATGTATCAAATTAATAGGATACAATAAATATCATACGATATAATACATATTACATATACGAAATGAACACTTTTTTAGAGAAAATGATAATGCATTAGGCGTGTATATGAAAATTTTTGAAATGTTAAAGGTGTTTGTGATATTTTTTAAAATGATGATTTCTTAATTATAATTTTTTATTAGTAATTTATTATTTTAATTTTTAAAAAGTGTATCATACAATATGATACACGATATGGTAAATTAGGTTTTGATATACGATACAATACATGATTCGACTACTATAGTTTAAATCTCTTAAAATCATTTATATATATATATATATATTATTTAATAAAATTAATTGAATTATAGTTTTCTAAAATATAATATACACATGTAAAATAAATGTAAAAAAAATATATATATATATATATACACACACAATATAAATGTATAGAAAATGACAAAATGAATATGAAAAAACAAGTTGTACACCAAATTGTTTATTGAAATATTTTGTCACACATATATATAATATAAAAATGTGGTTTATGGTTTGGTTCAGTTTGAAAATTGTTCAAACTGTAACCCAAACTGAAAAAAATGATTTAAAAAATTTCAACCCAAACTGAACCATTTTACAAACTAAACCATAATTTTTAAATGGTTCAATTCAATTTTACGGTTTGAATCAAATTATGCACACCCCTATCTCAAATTGCGTATCATTCTTTTAATCTCAAGGTCAAAATCTTATCTTTTTGTCACCCTTTATTGGCTCATGCACTAAGCCAAACCTGCAAGAAAAGAGCAAGAATAATTAACTTGTAAAAAGGAAAATTCCTTAGTCTAGTAAGACTTCGAATCATATTAGTAATAATTTTAAGACCAATCTTTGGCAAGTGTATGAGTCATCAAGTAATATAATAGATATCGACCCCATGGGGATTGAAAAACCAATTAATAATTTATTTCGAAGCTTGTATTAGCTAAAGAGACCGTAAATAAAAAATTGTAATATATGAATGTGACTATTACTAAAACTATTCAAGCTAAATATGCAACTAAATCTATAAATGAAATATGATCAAAACACTACTACTAGGGTTCG
Source organism: Mangifera indica (assembly GCF_011075055.1). NCBI lineage: Eukaryota > Viridiplantae > Streptophyta > Magnoliopsida > Sapindales > Anacardiaceae > Mangifera > Mangifera indica. The sequence continues at coordinate 6,696,778 of NC_058152.1, forward strand.
TATAATAAAAGACTTTTAGAACTTCAGGTTTACTCCCACACAAATTTGTAGCCTGGATAAAACTATTAAAGTAATCATAATATGATGTCGGTTAGATATCTTATATTAACCTAATTCCCGTTGCGAGGTTAACTAAGCTTGTAGATATTAAATGAGTCCCTACTTTCGTGATCACTCGAATGATAATTACCTATTAAGTTTTATGACTCCAATTACTCTATAAGGAATTTACCTATCTTTAGTATTAGTTTTCTAGGTTCAATGAATGCATGCACTAACCCAACATCTTAATTACATGAGTTTACTAACATGTGCAAAGATGAGTTCTTATCTTTATCACAAACAAAGAATAATCATTCACTGAATCAAAATGTAACGATTTATAATAATACAAAATAATGTACTACAATTTGTAGGGACTACCGGATTCTCCTCAATTCCTAGAATAAAAAAAAATTAGCCACTTATACCAAAAATAAACACACAATATATTGTACTCAAAGCAAAAAGATGAAAAGATTGTATATGGATGTGTATTTGTGCTCAAGTATCTGGTTCTCGCTTTCTATTACTATCGTGCATTGAAGCTGGTACTTGTGATGGCTCACGGAATGTAGATAGTGAATTGCTAAAGGTTTTCATTATGAATTGTTAGAAGAGGAGGGGGAATGTCATGTATTTTGCTAATGAGTTAAACGACTTTATATATTCATTCTCCTCATCACAATAAAAATATTGGATTATTTTCCTGATTCTCCTTGACGCTGAATCCACTCCTTCTTGATCCCTTAATGTTGATAGTTGCATAAATCTTTCTTATTCCTTCTTTGCATATCTACCTTTTATGAATTCTTTCATTTCTTCCTTCTTTTTTTGAAATTCTTCCTTGTTTTTTGCTTTTTGTTTTCTACAAACAAAAACATTATAAGTAAATAAAATATCTAAGAATATTAATATTATTTGATGAAAATTTAAACTAATTTATTATTAAAATGCATATTTTTATGCCTTTGACACTATATACAAATGTATATTTTGGACATAACAACAATGTTCTCATACTGTTCCATATAGTTAGTCTCACTGAATTATTTATCAAATTCCAAATTATAACACCCTATGGGTAACAACTAAATACATCCAAATTATCTGTTAAAATAAAAAGGTGGTTCAAAACCACCTTCCTTTTATCTTTTCAATAAGCCCATATTGAAAAAAATAAAGAATCGTCAACTTGACAACATCCTTGTTATCTTTTCAAATGCAAATCATGATAACAAACTGAACTTTATCCAAGAAAATATCTTGACGTCAATCAGTTCACTTATAAAATTGACACATGATTGTACATTAGTCTAATGACTAAATCTCAATTCGATCACTAATGTGAACTCCAAAAGGCTAAAATAGACATCTATTATATTTGGCCAAAACCAAAACTCTGATGAGAGGTCTCTATGATTAATTTGCTAAAAAACACCAAATGGAGTATAACACTAGATCAATGCTCCTCAATATTACTAAACTGCCCAAAACACATCCCCGTGGAAAGTTGTCTCAGACTCTTACTCAACTTTTCTAGGATTTTTCCAATTGTATCTATCTCACATTTAATTGCATCTTGAAGTGGTGAGCTTTATATAATCTACATTTTCTTTCTCTGAAATTAACCAAATAAACCAACTCTTTACCTTTCTCTTCTCCAAACACTGCACTCTAAAATAAATAAAACAAATTTATATTACTTTAAGGATAATAATTTGTTAGATCAAATAAAACATTAAAAAAAAAAAATTAACAAACAAACATTTTATAAAATAAACCAAATTACAATATATATATATATGTAAAATATCATCGTTTTACCTATTGATGTACGTGGCTTGACAAATATCTATTTACCTCTAATAGATATCACCCTTTTCAATGCCTATCATTTTACCCTCTAAATTGGCCAAACGATATTTCCTATCCAAATTTTAATACAAAGACAAGTATACACCCATGAGGTTTCAAAACCCAAATATCCATCCATGAGCTAAGTTCTATTAAAATTTTCCGTTAAAGACAAAGGTAAAATTATCATTTTATCACTAAACCCTAAAAATTTATATCATTTCCCTCTTGGTTTGAAAGACTAACAATTTTCTCAAAATGTTAAGTTTTGAAAAATTAACTTTTCCCTCGTAATCAAACCCTAGGGTTTCAGAATTTGGAATCCATGTTGGTGGTGACGGAAGTAGATTTGGACGACAATAAAAGCAATCAAGATGACGAAAACAACCATATGGAGATGACAAAAATGCATTTGTGATCCAATAGACTTCGTCTGATTCATCTTGAGTCATCAAGAAGTTGCCTTAAATCGTCCTCTGCCAACGGAGATGAAGGAGAGGGACGAGGATGATTTGTCTCTCTCCATCGGCAGACGAAGAGACGAAGTCTTTGTCTTTGTTCGTTCGTCAATCTCGTCAACATCTTTTCATCTCTTGATGATAAGGGAGAGCTGACTAATGATTTGGGTGAGAAGAGGAGGTCGTCGGAGATGGAGTGACCGTTGAAGAGGAGATAAAAACCTAGGTGTGGGGGAAAATAGTCACTTTTCAAAACTAGAAAAATTTAGGTAAGAGTGAAAGTGTTAGTTTTCAAATTTTGGGGGATGGCAGAATGAGATAAAATATATATTTTTTAATAATATCATTGAAATAACGATTTTACCCTCAAATATAACATAAATTTTTAACAGAGTTTGAATAGTAGATGAGTGTTTGAGTTTTTAAAATCTTGTCTATGTGAGTTTAGAAATAGACTAAAACTTGGGTGGGAATAAGTCCTTTGGCCCTCTGAATTTGATGAACATTGAATAGTAACTTAGTGTCCTACATATATGCATTTTCTCTTCGGTAGTTATTGCACCTATCATTTGCCCTTAGATTTCTAATAACAATACTTAGACTTGATGAAGAGGGATTAGGTGGGATTGGTTTATCATGCCTCATGACAGAGAAATCTTCTTATTTCAGGTTAAATTCGTCATTTCATTCAACAAATCAAAGAATAAATTAATCAAACACAATTTTTTTATCATTTAACAACTAATTTAAATTTTAAAAATGTTACTTTTATAAACAAAATTTAAAAATTTCTTTGAACCCTAAACTTTTTAACAATGAAAAATCTATCAATTTTGACAAAATTCACAATTGAACGATACAAATCACTCCCTAATATAAATGAAATTGAGAATGATCACAATAGGCCTTAAAAAATAAAATAAATCAGTTAACACTTATATTATAACTCATTTTGGAGATGACTTTGAGTAAAAATGGAGAAAAAAAAAATCAAAGATTTGGAGTTGGAGAATTTACAATAAGCAATGTAGATGATTTGAATTTAGTAATAGTGTTGAAACAACTTTTATATGGTTGGACAATTTTGACCAAAAAAACCTATTTTATTAGCTATATTCTATAATTTTTGGAATTATAACTAGTATCATTTAAACTCTCTAAAATTATGTTATTTTAATTAACTTTCTTAAAAATAATATCAAAATAATTTTATTATTCATTAATATTAATGATTATATAAAAAAATAATATTTATTTATTGACTTTTATTACTAATTTATTTATATAATATTTTTTTGTAATTAATTTTAAATTAAAATAAAATAATTGATTATAAAATAAGCAATTTATTAATCAAATATTAATATACCTGAACCGATTTATGTAAGTGAAATACTTAATTTGGAAAGTGAAATTCTTTTAATGGGTTATGGTCTCTCTAAGGTCATTTGAAAAGTAATTTACATTATTCCATTTAAAATTTATTCTTAAAACACCTCTCTATCTCTAATGCGTATGTGGATGACACTTTTCCACTTACATTGAAGTATAAATAATATTTGTTTATAAAAAATTAAATTATATTAATAAAATAACATTATTACAAAATAAAATTATTATTTTAATTATTGTATTTTTTAAAATTGTAATAAAATCTTAAATTAATAAAAATTAAAAATAATATTTTAAATATCTAAATTACATAATAAACCTTTCATTTCCATTTTATTTTACTCTAACATTTTTTCCTTTTATTTTATTGATAAATATGTTTTTATCGTAAAATTATATACTAAAGAATATAATATTTAAAAATATTAAAAATATTAAAAGTCTTTTTGATAAGATTTAAGGGTTATTAAATTTCATGAAATGTTTGCAGACTTACAGAAAATTTTGAATTATCAGTTTACACCCAATAATTTAAAAAATGATATTATACAAAAAATTGAATATAATATAACAAACTATAATATAAATTATCTATTACAACTATAAGTGTTACATGGTTTCAAAATATAAGAGGATTTAAAAAAGATTTCAAAGATTAATTTGTGAATTTTTAAAAGGGTTAAATTATTATGTTTAAAATATTTAAGATTAATAGAAAATTATTATTTTTTGTTTTATTTTTTAAAATTAATGAATAACAAAAATAATATATTGTCTTTATACTATTTCTTATTATTATTATTTTTTAAAGAGGGTTTGATTATTATTGTTAAGAGAGTTTGACTTTGGGTGGGATAATATTATTCATAATATGAGGTAAAAACGTGTTTTAAAACCAAATTTTGGGTGGAAATCTGTAATTTATACTCATTTGAATTATAGCTAAGTGACAGTGGGGCCAACAAAATAGTGGCTGACATTAATGTCTATCTTCAAATTTCAACTTAGATAAAAAGAATGAGGGTCAGAGGCGTGGTGTTGGTTGTGGTGGTGGGGAAGAGATATATTATCAGCGGCCAGCCCTAGATAGCGGCTGGATAAGATGAGCAGTCACGGGAGCGTTCGTCGGAGCCAGAAGCGAGGGCCATCCACGGCCAAGAAATACGAAAACGAAAATGGCAATGGAAACATCTCCAACTCCAAGCCTGCTTCTCCTCCTTCACAATCGTCTGTTGGTGGAGAGAGGACTGTAAAGAAGCTGAGGTTATCGAAAGCGCTAACTATTCCCGAGGGAACTATCGTCTCCGATGCTTGTCGCCGGATGGCTGCTCGCCGTGTCGATGCTGTTTTGTTGACCGATGCTAATGCTTTGTTATCTGGAATTGTTACCGACAAGGTTATTGTCTTTGTTAATTTTCTTGGGAGTGTCCTCGTCTTCGTTTATCTCGTTCTCTTTCTCGTTTTTTCCCCTTAATATTTCCTTTTTTTTGTTTACAATTTTGAAGGATATTGCTACTAGAGTTATAGCAGAAGGTTTGAGACCTGACCAGACAATTGTTTCTAAAATCATGACTCGCAATCCTATATTTGTCACTTCGGATTCATTAGCTATTGAAGCTCTCCAGAAAATGATTCAAGGTCAGCTTTGTCTCTGTAATTCTTCCTTTCGTTAAAAAAAAAAAATAATAATAATTTAGGGAAGTGAATTAGGGCCTTGGTTTCGCTATAATGTTTTGACCTGCTAATTGATTTTTTTGGTAGGACAAGTTTTTAGAAGTTTCATGTAACTAACAACTGTAGCTAATAGTTTCAGCGTGCAATAGTTGTATTCTATGTTTTATTTTACATTAAGAAGATGGCAAGCTGAATATAAGGACTGGTTTAGGCTTTTAAAATTACTAATTTTTCTTGATGCTTTTAGTAAAAGGGCAGCATGCATAGGTATTAGTGTTTGGCGTTTATTTTTGTTCTTTTCTTTCATAATCATTTATTTGTATTGGGGATAAGATTTGGCGCTTTGCCAATTTGGAAATTTTTTTCGTATTTAAGTCATTCATTCTTTCGTTTATTGTGGTCATTGGTCATCAGCTCTACTTTTCAATTATAATGGATGCAAAATATATGTAAAAGGCCACTGATCGCTCTATACACATGTGCACTGAGAAAAAATTTGTTGAGAGGATGCCTAGGAAACTTTACAAAATTATCAATATGTTGGCAAGTAGCATATTTTATTTATTATAGATTGTTAAGAGCTTTACCTTATTATATTTCTTATAAAGTTGTGCTGAGATTTTTCCTTTTTGATACTACATAAAGCTTTCTATTAGAAGGACCCAAAATGACTTAAAATATTGCTTGATTCTGATGAAAATTTGGTGATTTGATCTTGCACACTTCAAGTATATTACTTGATTCTGATGACATGTGGCAAAAGAACTGGTTTGCAAATTAATCAGGTGACATCTGATTGAGTTGCTGTTCTTGTCAATAGGAAAATTCAGGCATCTCCCTGTTGTGGAGAATGGTGAAGTCATTGCCATACTGGATATTACAAAGTGCCTCTATGATGCCATTTCTAGAATGGAGAAGGCTGCTGAACAGGGGAGTGCTATTGCTGCCGCAGTTGAAGGTGTTGAACGCCAATGGGGAAACAATTTTTCTGGTTTGTTTATATATTCTATTTTAAACCAATGACATATCTCTACTTGTTCTTTAGCGCATATTGCTTCACTAACTGAATGCATGTGTTAAACATTTACACCTTCTTGTTTTATTAATGAGAATATACCTATGTTGTGTACATGGATTTTATTCCTCTATCAAGTGTGAATATGGGGTGGGATATTGTAACTTATTTTTTTTAATACTATTTAATAACTCATTTGATTCAATCGAATGGTTCAAACATTTTTTGAGCTGACATTTTAATAATTACCTTGTAACTTCTTTGTCTTAACTTTGAATTGGATTATATAGATGGTTATTTATTAGTTTAAAAAATTTTAAGTTATAGTATCCTCACTAAATAGTTCTTCTCATAGAGAAGGTAGTATTTAAAAGATTGCGATATAACAAGGAGAAAAATTTGAGAGAGTAAAGGAGAATCTCATTCTCCTAAGGCCTTTGAGGGGATCTTTCAGAGATTTTCTTTTTTTTTTGTAACAAACATTCAATCAGTTAAGATGAACACTTATAGGTTATATGACTTAGCACACCTTGAAAGTGGATTGCTTATACTTTTTTTGTTGGTTGTGCTTACTGTAGTGAGGATCTATGGTTTAATTTTTATCATAAAGGTTTTGCGTTGTAGGTAGGGGAACAAGGACTGAAGCTGGATTACAAGGAAAATAGTCCTAAAAGATATGGAAGAATAGAGAGTAGAGTAGAAAAGATTCGAGAAGGGTAGAAATTATATTGAGGAAATAGTGTCAATGAATTAGAAAGAAGGAGCCAAATGGAAGAGATATGAGATAGGATAAGAAGATAAGAATTTGGGTGGAGAGTGGATGGAAGAGAGAGAAAAGGCAACAAAAATTTAAAATGACTATTTAGTTTTCATTTATATTAATTGATTAAAAATAAGTTTCTATTTTAGTGACCAAATCTAAACCAAATCTACTTGAAGAGATATAATAGATCTTATGAAAGTAATTCAACCTAAGTAACATATATTTTTGTGTACATTCTTTTATTTATAATGAAAACTAGGAAGTTGTAGTTTGATTTGATTTGGGCTTTCGTTATTTCTAATAGATTTCTTTTTTGTGTGGACAATTGGTGTGTTTTTTGTGTCTTTTTTATATTAATGTTAATTCTGTTTGTCATTAAAAAAATCTTAATTGAATTCCTTGTGAATATTAATTTTTTCTCTTTGTTTGCAAGATACTTTTTGTGCTTTTGGAGGAAGAAGAAAAACACTTTTGTATTGTGGAATTTTTGCTTAATGATTGTTTTATTTTTTGTTTTATGTTGGAAAGCAATAGAATAAATTTTAAAGTTGTAGGATGAAGAATGTGGAAAGGAGGAAAATCCAAATTGGGTTTCTAGATTCTCACAATCTGAAATATCTCAATTTTTAATTTCTTAGAGATATTGTTCTTGTTCTTAGTTAGGATATCTTATAAATATAGTAAATAGGAATTGTGTAATATTCTAGGATTTAACGTAGTTCTCTAACTTGGAGATTTTCTTCCCTATAAGAAAAAACTAATTTTCTTATATTTGTGTGGTGAAATAGAATTATGTTAAGATTGGAATATTTGTCCTCAATCCATAAGGTAGTTTTATTATAAAAAGTGTGTTTAAGTTTCAAAAGGGTGGAGAAAAAAATATGTTAGGGTTTAGGTTTTGAGGGTAGCCACTTTTGGCTGATTCAGGGAGACCTCTGATGTTTCGAACGGTTGGAAAATGGGTGGTCTTAGTTTTTTGAATTGTCTGGAATGAGAGGCTGTGGACTCTTTGAATTGTCTTGTTTATCCGTGTAACCCTCTTATTAATAAAATAATTTTTATTTTATTATATTTTTGTGTTTTAATTTTCTGTTTTAGTTGAATAGGGGTTGAGTTCCTAACAAATTTCTTCTCTATTGTCTTTGTCCCTCAATTTATATAGTATCAAAGAGGAAATCTAGAGGTTGGAATCTTGTTTAGATGTCGATAGAAGTTGCTGAAAAACATAGAACCATTGGAAAACCATTAGAAGCTAGTGGTGATTACAAAAACTACCAAAAAGCACATAACCATTGAAAAGTTCTATTAACGCTGACAACATTATAAAATCATTGGAAAAACTAGTGGACGAAAAAACTAAACAAAAGTTGTCAAAAAAACACAAACATCACCAAAAAAATCCTAGATGTTGAAAACAACATAAAAGCTATTAAAAAGACACAATTGTCATTGAAAGCGGCCAAAAGTCACCAAAAATCGCCAATCTATAGCCTAAAGTCACCAAAACTAGTTGATCTATAGTCAAAGGTCACCGATATACTTGAAACTCTTGGTTGTCGTTGATCTATAGTCAATTGTTGTTGATATGCAGTTTTGTTAAAACCATAGGCTGCCTCTTTTCCACTGTTGTCACTTAGCTTCACCTTATTTGAATCTTCTTTCGAGTTTATTACTGTCCCAACCATTGTTGCCCACTCTCGTATTTCCTCCAATACCAAATCTCACTCAGTCCAAATAACTATCATTCGTCTCAATGAGGATAATTTTGTAGGTTGGTCTCAATTGGTTTGCATGTATATATGAGGACGAAAAAAATTGGTTACTTGACAAGGGATACTCGAGATGATGGGGGACCAAGACATTCGACTCATGGAAGAAAAGTAAGGCTAAAACATGGAGAGAAAAGATGCCGAAGGATGATTTGGGGCAAGAGAAGGTTGGGTGGAAAACATTGAATATGATGGAAAAGCATTGATAAGAAGGTGTAAGACTTTCCAAGAGATAAGATCACATTGGTAGGGGAGAACCATGGTAAGAGGCGGGTAGGGGAGATTATTGACTTACCAAGAGATAAGACCACAATGGAATGTAAATGGATCGTTACTACAAAATGTAAGGTAGATGGAAGCATTGATAGGAAGATGTAAGACTTGTGGCCAAAGGGCTTACCTAAACCTATGGTGTAGCCTATCAAGAGACATTCGCCTCTGCTATAAAAATAAATTCAATATGAGTGTTTCTGTCCTTAGTATTAAATTATAATTGACCATTACATCAACTAGATGTAAAAAATGCCTTGAATAAAGATTTGGTAGAAGAGGGTTTCATGGATCTCCTACTAGACTTTGAATAAGACCTAGGAGTAGACAAGGTATGTATATTGAAAAAATCATTGTATGGTCTTAAATAGTTTCTTAGGGTTTCGTTTGAAAGGTTTGGAAGGACGATGAAAAGCTATGGTTACTTCTAGAGCCAAATCGATTACACAATGTTCTATAAACACTCTAGAATTTGTAAGATTGTTGTTTTAATTGTGTATGTTGATTACATAGTTATAATAGGGAATGATACTATAGAAATTGAAAATTTGAATAGCAAACTAATGGGTGCATTTGAAATTAAAAATTTGGGAGTTCTAAAGTACTTTCTTGGGATGGAATTTGCAAGATCTAATGAAGGAATCTTTGATAATTAGCACAGCTATGTTCTAGATCTGCTCAGTGAAACATGAATGCTTGGGTGTAAGGCAACCAGGACACTTGTTGAGCCTAACTTGAAACTGCAACCAACTGAATTGAAGGATGTGGTGAATATGGAGAAATACTAAAGACATGTTTGTAAGCTTATTTATTTGTCATGTGCACGACCTGACATAGATTTTGGAGTGAGTATTGTAAATCAGTTTATGCACTCCTTGAGCTTAGAATATGTTAGGAACCCAACCAATATTCAATCAAAAAAAGGGAAAACACAATCAGATGAAAAGAAGAAAAGCTATTTTTATTGATTTTTGGGATTTATAGCAGATAAATTGATAATTCGAGGAGTCAGGGTCTCTCAATTTTGACCATTTGAGGTATCATATGCCATCCTTTAGCCCAAAGGCTGCCCCAAACCCACAAAAATATTTGCCCTTTATTCCTCATTGCTACGACCTCTTTTATTATTCTCAAATCTCAAAATCTTATCCTAATTCAAACTCTACAAAAGTCCTTCATTCCCTAAAACTTATTTAATTATTTTCATGATTCAAATATTATTCTAATCTTTATTTTCTAATTCAATTACATGATTCCATTATTATCCTAATCCTAACATTTTATGTCCTTTTGAGAACCTTTTTGTCCTCAATATAAGAATATTGGGAATTCCTCTTAATTTTTTTCTTTTTTTTTTGGTCATTTTTTTTTAACTCTTTAGAATATATTATCTCTTTTGTTTTCTTTTTGTTTACAATCATCTTTCTTAGATTTTTTGATGACAAATCATCTCCCCAAATGATTTTCTACTGTCAGTTCATGTTTCCCAACATATCCCTTTGTTGATAGCACCATTTTTGTCATTAATTTTCTTCACCAAGTGTTGTTGAGATCCCTCCCCTCCTTGTCATCAATGCGCACTTTTCTAGTGATGTTTGGTCTTCCTCTTGGCTAGCCGCCCACTATGCCGATCCAACCCTTCCACAACCTCATCCCTTGTCATTTCCTCTCTATAACTTTAGATCTTACTGCTTTAATACCAATTTGGTAGGATCCCAACCAATAATTCAACCAAAACAATGAAAAATACAATCAAACAAAGAGAACAAAAGTTATTTTATTGATTTTGAAGATTTACAATGGATAAACTAGCAATTCAAGGAATTGGGGCCTCCCAATTCTAGCCATTGAAGGTGTTAGAAACCTCCCTTCATTCCAAAAGGTTGCCTAAAATCTGCAAAAATATCCCTACCCCACTTTGATTTTTTCCTCACTGCTACTGAACTTTTTATCCTTCTCATATCCTAAAATCCTATCCTAATCCAAACTTTATAGAAATCTTTAACTTGTAAATTATTTTCATGATTTAAATATTATCTTGATCTTCAATTACTAATTCAATTCAATTATTATCCAAACACTTTGAAGCTGCTTATATAATTCTAAGATGCCTAAAGAAAACTCTGGGTAAGGAATTACTCTTTAGGAATCGTATTCACCTATTATTAGAGGCTTACACTGATGTAGAGTGGGTGGGGGATGTTGTGGAGAAAAGATCAACGTCAGACTATTACATTTTTGTAGGTGGAAAACTTGCTACTTGGAGGAGCAAGAAACAAAATGTGGTAGCTGGGAGTAGTGCTGAAGCTGAATCTCGATCAGTTGCTCATGAAATTTGTGAAGTTATGTGGATAAAGAGGTTTTTAGAAGAATTAAAGGTTTCTACCCTTCAGCAAAAGTCTACTGTGATAGTAAGGTTGCAATTGCAATGGCTCATAACCCAGTTTTTCATGACAAAACAAAATACATTAAAGTTGACAAACACTTTATTAAAGAAAAGATTGATAGCAGGGTAATCTATATGCTATATATTCAAACGATCAATTGTCGATGTTCTAACAAAAGGGTTGCACAAGAAATAATTTGAAAACCTAGTTAGCAAACTAGTTGTGGAAGAGATCTTTGAACCAACTTAAGGGGGAGTGTGGAAAAGAGGAAAATTCAAATTGGGTTTCTTGATTCTCACGATCTCAAATATCTCAATTTCCTAATTTTTTAGAAATATTGTTTCTTGTTCTTAGCCAGTGTATCTTGTAAATAGGAATTGTGTAATATTCTAGGAGTTAATGTAGTTCCCTAAATTAGAGATGTTCTTTCCTATAAGAAGAAGCTAATTTTTATGTAATTTTGTGTGGTGAACTAGAATTTCTTCCCTTTTATTTTTGCCCCTCAGTTTATAAAGAATATTTTATTTATAATTGGATAAGGACAAGTTTTTATGGGTTACCATATCTTTGTGATCTATTAAATTTAAAGATATTTCATGCCATTTATCTACCAATATTGGAATGCTATATTCAGATGAATGCTTTAACATATTTGAGTTTTTTTTTTCTCTTGCTTTATAATGCGCAAACATCAGTTGATTACTGATCTACCTTTTGTAAATCAACATTTACATCAAATTTATAATTTATAATGGAAAAAAGGAAAATACTGTAATGTTGGTTGAAGGGAATGTGATGGGCTAGAGCAAAGGTGTTAGTTGGGCTTAACTTGGTATTATTTACAAAGTTGTCTTTTGATTTTACGATGAGATGAACAATGGACTTTTGTTTGTTAGTTTATTTTATTTTTCTTTTTGGGTTAAATTGGAGAGCATATATACTCTTGATGAGCAACCTAATAGGGTGGCTGAATTGGGCTTTTGAAAGTTTTCCTGTAGTGATGACAAATCTCAAGTGATTGATCCAATTCCTAAATGTGTATGATGTGTAACTCTATAAAATAAAGTTGCAAAAAAAAAAAAAAAAGTAATAGTATTAGTGTTCGTGTCAGTGTTAGCATTACTGTTAATGACAGTGTTAGTGTTTGAGTACATGCACTAGGCATGTGTTTTGATTCAACTAATTCTTTGCCTATGTGCATGCTTCCATGCTTTGGATAGATTAAAATCAATAATTGTTTTTTATAATCATTTTCAGGGCCACTTGCATTCATTGAAACTTTGAGGGAGAGGATGTTCAAGCCTTCCTTGTCCACCATCATTGCTGACAATACCAAGTAATTTCCTAATGGGTTATTTGTTAACTTCTCTTTTGCAAAATTTGAGTTACTATTTTAATAAGTAGTTGTTGTTTTTTCTTATTTCAAGCTTTTAATCATGTCAGGGTTGCCATTGTGTTGCCATCTGATCCTGTTTATGTTGCTGCAAGAAAGATGCGAGAATTGCGGTGCAATTCAGTTATCATTGTTACTGGAAATAAAATTCAGGGAATACTAACGTATTGTTCTTTTCTTCACGGGCACTTATACATAATTTGAATATATTGCTGAATTTTTATGCTTTTAATGACATTTAACTTCTATTTGATATCTATGGTATTTAGTTATGCTTTTTATTGCTTTTATTGTAGCTCAAAGGATATTCTTATTCGAGTTGTGGCACAAAATCTTCCTCCTGAGTTGACTGTAGTGGAGAAGGTTCATTTTGAGTATTTATTCTTTAAATTTGTGTTGATTCTATTCACGTTAACATAGTTTTATCTTTTCAACATTTATACGTGATCAAATTACATTATCTTTCTCACTCTCTCAGTTTTTCTTTTACAGATATTTGTAAAAAATTATATTAAGGATTATTACTTTTTTGTTTGAATATTATGGTTTACTTGTGTTGGTCTGTTATATACTTATGGATGAGTACTGCCACACTTTGACACATCGGTTTTCCCTTTTTGGTATTCCTTGTGTTAGTTTGATTGGTGAATGAATTCCTTGGTGATAGATAAAGCTTTTTTGTACGAGGATTTTGCTTTTTTTTACCCTATTGCATAATCCAAGTTCAAAAGCATATTGATTTCCGTAAAGCATAAGTGTTTTATTTGCATAGAACTAAGTGGGTGCTAAGCCTTGATTATTTGGCATATTTGAACCTTTTAGATACATAATAAACCTACAATAATGATGTGGAAGTCAAGAATTTCTCCTCAAGTGAAGTTTCTGCCTAAATTTTTGGCACATGGATAGGTCAACACATATGTTGTTATTCTAAAAAGAGGTAGTCTAATGTTTGTCTTTTGAGATGTTTTAGTGTTTTTAGTTCTGCAAATCAGTCTTAAATTGTATAAGTAAAACGTTTTTCAAACATTTGGTTTTTTTAACCTTGTTGCTTGAAGTGTTTAAATAAATATGGTGTTAAAAAGTCTTGTGTTTTATTGCCTATTTATCATCACTTTGCATTTGGAGAAAAAGCTCTGGTCTTCCGGAGATGTTGTATCTGGCTGTTGGATCAGGACGTGGATAATGCTCTGAATCAGAGTTTGTATTTTGCTTTTTTGTGGGTTAAAATTACAATAAAGAGAAACTTAAGGCATTTCTTCTTTTCCCTGGGAGTTGGGATGAGTTGTGAACTCCCAGGGAAAGACATCTTTTAGACTTTTATTTCCTATTTGACGAGGAGTAGAGTTATATTTATTGCAATTATGTTTTTGTTTTTTATAAGGATTTGAACCTTCATCCCAGGAAAAGAGCTTTAGTTATGATAGAAAAAGAATTATCTTCATCTCAAAAGACTTGAAGACACTTCTTTTTCTTTATTCATCTTAATTGGTTAGCTGTGCATGCTGGTTCCATTTTTTGCTTGTTCAAGTTGTATTAATCTCAGTTTTTTGTTTTATTCTTCCTGCAATAAATGATTGAGGTTCATGATGCATTTTCTAAGGCCTTGGACTTATGTTAGATGGGTTCTTTTTTTAGTAGTGCTTACCTGGTCTACTGTTTGTTTTTTTTCACTATGAATGCTTCTTATAAGAAAAAAAATTAAAATTGTGTAATATATCATTGTAATATTAATTTGTTAAAGTTTTTGTAATTTAAATATTTATAGATCATTTAATCTGAATGTTGATTATTTGTAATAGATATGACACTGACACTGTTGTAGTTAAAATTGAATATTTGTAATGTGCTTTTAATATATGCATAATATAGGTCATTATGTCATCCTTAAATTTGTTTGTTAGGTAATATGCTCATGTTGTTAATTTCTTAATACTTGTAGGGCTTATTTATGGTCATTTTGTTGTTCTCATAGAGAATGCAGAATTGAGGGCATAAATGCCATTTTAGCTGCATATTTCACGTTAAAATAGTGTGTTTGGTTAAGGGGTAGTTTATGAACATTTTATAAAAAGGGAGGGGTGCTTTCTGACAAATGGGGACAAACTTGACATTTGATTATCAATTTTTGTAAACCTAAGAATGGTAACAATTGGGCACCTGTTTTTCTTGATTTTCTAAGTCTTTGTAATTTAGTGGACTTTTGTTTGTATCTTTGTATATTTATTCTAGTTTTTATAGATCTTTTATTGTCCTGTGAAAAATATGGCTGTAGATGAGCTTCATATTAGAGGCAGAAAATTTTGTAAATGGATTCAACTGTAATTTCAGTTTATTTTTTCAACACTTAGAGACTCAAAATTGAGATTGAAGGTTGGATTTGCATTTTATTTTCTGTGAAATGACACTGCCCCATGCCAAATGTTTTTATTTTGTTTGCTTGAAATTTTTTCAATTACTTAATCATGTGATTGATTGACCTAAATATCACAGTTAACTTCCCATGTAATTGTACTGCAACTGAATTTTTCCTTCTACCGCGTATGTACCTTTTCATCTCAGGTTCCAGAAACTAGGAATTGGATGGTCATAGCATATGCTTTTCTTTTGTAATTGGGTTTATATTTTTGTTTTCACCATTTGTGAGAACAAGTTTGAACCTTGATAACCTTATTTTGAACACTCTGGTTTCTTTCTTGTTCAGGTAATGACATCAAACCCGGAATGTGCAACATTAGAAACCACAATACTTGAGGCATTGCATATAATGCATGATGGGAAGTTTTTACATCTTCCAGTTGTAGATAAAGGTCAGTAATTATTTCCTGAAATATTATCCAGAGTAGCAAACTTTTACTTAAAATATCTTAGCATCTTTTGTGCAGATGGATCTGTTGCAGCTTGCCTAGATGTTTTGCAGATAAGTCATGCTGCAATTTCTATGGTAAATTTCTTTTATTCTGATGCAATGTCTGTAATGCCACAATATGTGTTGCCTATAGTAGAGGAAAACATACTAAAGTTCCTTTGCAGGTTTTCAAAAGGAATAGGTATGGTTCTTAACTTTGTGAGCATTAATGATGCTGTGAAATGAGATAGACACTGGATATCTATCTAGACTGACAGTAAAAATCTGTGATCAACATGAATTCATGAGTAAAATTTAGTACCAGTTTGAGAAAGACTTTTATAGACTTCATCCACCCTCCTGGTTTTTTATTTGGTAGATCCTTGGTCCACAATGCTACGTTGTTATCTTTTCTAGTTAAATATGAACTTTATAGTTCTTCCAAAAAAAAAAAAGAGAGAGAGAGAAAATTATGATTGATGTTATACATCGTTCTTGTGAGGCAGTTCAACTCTAGGACAACTCAAATTCTTTAGTGGTAAATTCCTGTTTAACTCCCGAATCCACCTAAGGTTTCTTGAATAACATTGAATCTATGAAAATTTTTAAATTTTAGTAATCATAAGGTTTTCATTACTTGAAACATAACAAATGTATTTATAGTTTGCTACTCTTAATATGACTAGGATAAGAAATCCTGAGAAAGAGAAACTGAAATAAGTAAAAATAAGTTACTTAATCCTAAACTAAAATAGAAAAACTAATGAATTTGACAGAAACTATTTTACATCAATTAATCCCAATAGAAAGAGATATACTTGTCGTGAAGTTGACATAAACCTATCCCAGTGAAGGCTACTCTTTTGATTGGCCATCTCATCTCAAAAATCATAAACTTTGTAAACAGTTTGTAAAGATATAGTTGGTTGTGGTTTGTGATGAGCAGGCCTTTTCTGGATTATATGTTAGGAATTCTGAATATTTTTGTAAGAACAGTCACTTGAACTCTATCTTTGTAGGAATTGAAATAGGCTTTCAAGAGATCGTTCCATGGGTTTGGTTGTGTTGTTTGCTGGTTTTCTAGCCTGCTCTCTTTTCTTGTGCTGTGCCTTTGGCCTTGTTTTAGCTTGGTTCGGCTGACCCCCCTTTTCTAAGGGTGTGATTGAGTTTAGTTTGTTTCTGAGACGATTTTGGCCTTGTTTTTGTTAATATATTTCGTACTTACCAAAAAAAAAGAAAAAGTTGATGTAAACCTATACTATACTCCTTTTGATCTCAATACTTTTTTTTTTTTTTGGTTTCCTATCAAGAAAAAGAATTATGCTATCATTGTTGTTGGCATGGTTCTTTGGACAGTTTGGTGAAGCAGCAAAATATATTTCATGAGGCCTATGCTTGTAAGGATTTGATATTAATGATAAATGTTTCGTTGAGACTGGAGGTTAAATGAATCAAGTCTTTTATTATGTTTGTAGTGGGAGTTAAATTTAAAGGTTTTGTTTGGATGTCCTTATTAAAAGAAAAAATGTTGGATTTTATTTTATCATGTTTTGTCTTTATTATTGTCGATGTTTCAATAATTTTTTTTTCTCTTTTTTCCTTTGAATTGGAGACTTAAGAATAGATGAAACTAAAGTAAAATAATGAAAAAGTATTTCTTGTCATTTGATGTTTTGTTAATCTATTCTGTTGGGAAAGAAATAAAGAAAAATGGAAAAAAATTGAGAGATGAACATTTTCTCCAATCACTTTATTCTTTTAGAAAATGAATTGATATACATAAAAATGAAAATTCGTTATTTTTTTTTTAATCTTTTATTATGTTTCTTTATTGTACCACATTATTTACCATTTATTAAGGTCTTTATCATGTACTAAATATTTAAAGAATTAGTTAGATATTCTGGTCAAATTTGGTCTAAATAGTTATTTATAAATGTTATTCATTGCATGTGTGATTAGTAATGAAAAATAGATGGTTTGATGTGAGCTTGTTTAACTAGGACTTTAGAGGTGATTAACTGATTCTTTTAACATTATGTAATGAGGTCATGAATAAATTAAGCAAATATATACACAGTTTGCAATAAAGAAACATAATAAAAGATTAAACAAACAAATTTAAAGTCCTGGAAAACTAAGCTGAACTAAGCAAATATATACATGGTTTGCAATGAATTAGGTCAGAGGTACATGTTGCTAGAAAACTGCTTTTTGTTCTCTGGCCTTGTCAGAGGGACATGTTGCTTTGGGAGGCAGAAGAAAGGCTGTTGTGTTATGAATTTGTGCAGTTACAATCTTTTTGGGTTTTATAGATAGGGAGAAACAGGATAATGTTCAAAGATATTTCTATCACTAAACCACGGATCACTCTGCTGTTTTATTTTTTGCTTTTATGATATTTGGTTATGGTGGGTCTCATACTTTATTTTTTATGTTCATTATATAGTGCAATAAATGATAAGAATATGCTAAATTTAGCTAGACAGCTACAAGGTTAAGTTTCAGAAAGCAGAATGCTTTTTTTTTTGAATTATGCATAGTTGCATTTTGGTTTTGTGTATTGGTGGACACATTATAAGCGACATGTGATTGTGTTTGTGATTTGAAAAGATATCAAACAAACTAATACAGACCGCTGAAGCAAGGAAAACTATACCTAGAGTCGATAGGTGATATACGTACTATTTTGTATTTGCTTATTAAAGGATACTATTATAATGATATAATATTTTATCACATTTTCTTTATCTTGTTTTATATCGAGGATTTTCTAATTTTGACTGAATTATTATGGTCTTAATTAGGTTGAAAGTAGCTCCGGGGCTGTTAATGATATGGCAAACACAATGTTGCAGAAATTTTGGGATTCAGCGCTTGCTTTAGAGCCACCGGACGATTATGATACCCGCAGGTATTCCTGTTGCCACCTTGGTTATACTTCTGTCTTGTGAGTTGGTCAATTCAGAAAACCAGGCCTAATCCTCTTCAATGTACTTTTCAGTGAATTGTCTGCAGCTATGATGTCAGATGGGATAGAACAGGGAAGGTACACATACCCATCTCTTGGTCTTGGAAACTCATTCGCCTTCAAATTTGTGGATCTTAAGGGTCGCGTACATCGATTTAATTGTGGTGGGTTGTAAGAGACTGGGCCATGAATTTTTTATGTACTTGTATATCTTCTTTTGCAAATTATTTTTATAAGCTTCATGTTTTAATTTCTTGCAGAATGTAAATACCACAATGTGCTAGAAACCGGAAATGTCAGTATCATTTGTGCCTATAATAATCGTCATTTCAGTTCATTATGACAATTTATCAATGAACTATAAGGACATTGTTGAATATTTCTGGATTTACAATTTTTTGCACATTCTGCACTCCACGTGTGCCAATCTTATCTGTTGACAAAACATTACATGTTAGTTTGTGAAGTCTGTGAAAGCAGTTTTATGCTATTAAACCATACCATGTTTTCGGTGTTTTAAATTGAAAATGGTAGTTTCTGAAGTGTGATTAGTATCTTTTGCAATTATTTTTCTAACTGGTATGAATATGAATTTTTTTTTTCTGTTTAGCTAAGGAATATTTACTTTTGATAAACCTTTACATCTGTTGATATTTGTACTTAAGATACTTGATTTCACATTTGAGATGTAAAGAAAAAAGAAAATAATGTTTGTTTTTTGATAATTAGAAATTTCCGTTTCATGTCTCAGGAACTGAGAATGTTGATGAAGTGGTAACTGCTGTCATGCAAAGGATAGGTGCTGGCAATGACCAAGATCGTCCTCAGCTTCTGGTGGGTATTTGATGTCATATGATTCAGTTATGTATCTGTATCTGTTGAAGAGTTGGCGATTAATGTTTTTAATCTAATATATCTTTCAGTATGAAGATGATGAGGGTGATAAAGTTCTACTTGCCACTGACGCTGATCTTATTAGTGCAATTGGTCATGCTAGAAATGCGGGACAGAAGGTGATAAATAGAACTCATGAATACCTGAATTTATATTATATTAAAACCGTAAGGATTTTTCACAGGCTTTTATGTCAAAAATGGTTGTTTTAATGAAAAGGAGAGTTTTTGCTTAGCTGTGCTTGATTATTTCAATTTCTAGCTCTTGTTCTTTCTGCTAATCATTCTTGAGATCAAGCTTCAGCTTGAGTTCATGATGATTAAAATTACAACTAAAAATGGAATGGAAAGTGTTTCCCTTATGACTAAGATTTGACATAGCATTGATCATTTATATGTTCGACATGACATATAAATTTGAGAGTTTGGGCGATTGGCAGATGTAAAGTTTCACCTGTGTTGCAGGTTTTGAGGTTACATCTGGACATGTCTGATTCCCATCAGCAACCAAGTTCAGATTCAAGTCCAACCACAATGCAGCAATCACGGTGGTCATTGTCCCACTCCGTCATCTTGGCAGGCACACTTGTTGCAAGCATGGGTGTCATCATCTACTTGAAGCGCGCACAGTTGTGAGGTCATGCTCACGCCCGCACTCATGATCCTAAGATCTTTTTATAAAGGACTTCACCTGTTTGTTAAGATTTTTGCGCCAAGAAAACTAAAGGCGATACATCCAGTTCATACATTAGTATCACTTTAAAACATTGACAATGTATAAAGCAATTTTATTATATGATTTAAACTTAGTTGATCATGAACTGTCACATTAGTTGTGATGGGAAGATGCAATTTTGACTATTGTGCATAATGTTAGACCTAACAGTTCAAGTTGTGTTAGTTTGGTGTCGGTAATATTAATTTGATATGAATTAAAATTGTATTGAAAAGTTTTAATCTTAATTTTATTTGAAATATGTTCAAGTTTAATTGACATAATTTGAATTAACCCCAAAAATGTAAACAGGTTTGAGGGTAGAGGATTGCACAAATTTAATATAGTGGTGAACACTTCACATTATGAAGTAGCAACCGTCTGGAGGATGTATCATAAAACTAAATTCGTACCAACCGGAAACAATTTTCCTTTGCTTAATGAATGCATATTATTAATAAAACTTGATTAATATGTTATGATTATTACTTATCATTAGAATCATAACATATGATTAATGGTGAAATTAGTGAGGGGATTATTATGGTATCAGAGCCATGGTAGAATGATAACCAATTTCACTAATAATAATTTTATTTGAAGTGTGAATTTCAGGACATCATTGTTGGATGTTAGGAATTCTATTGTCATAAAATTATTATGAATAATGCCCTAATTAGAAACAGGTGCATTAACCAAAATTGTTTTCATTTAGATCATGAAATTGAACATAAACTTGAGATAGGGTTGCTAAACACTATTATAGATGATTTAAAGAACTTGGATAATAAGTTTGACAATCTTGATAGGAAACTGAATTATTCAATTTATCGAATATTTTCAATGACTCAAGAATTGGCTATACTAGAAGAAAAAATTTCTGGTATCAATTCTGATCTACAAAGACTAGTAGCTTTGAAACGTGTTCTTACTATTTTGTTGAATAGTAGACGCGAAAACCTGGCCAATAACAATAATTTTGGCTTTTCTAATACTATCATCAGGATAAGAAATTATCTTATCATTAACTCTTAGTGACATAGAGCAAGTAGAACCAATAGAGGGATACATAGAACAAGAGATCAAACAGTGTACCCTTGATCTCTGTAACGAGAATTCAGATATTCATCAAGACTATCTAGAGTGGTTAGGAGTAAAAAGATTATTAGACATGGTTCAAAAAGCCTTATGCCAAGGCTGTACATGGATACTTTGCTTCATCCCAACCTAGATAACAACCATAGAAACAAGAGAATTAGAATTGAAAAGACTTTGGTTGGATAAAGTAGAAGCTGTTATAGGATATTGGTACAGAGAATCTCAGAATCCTGAGGAGCCTAACATATTTCCTAACTGAGATATGGTAAACGAAGAAACACTTAAACAATTCGCTGCCAACCTACAAAGTAAATATCCTAGTCTCCCGCTAGGATATGCAAACTTTGTAGCCCAGGAATCCCAAGGAGATTGGGAAAAAGTTGACAATTTATACTTAAAGGCGATAAAAGAAGAATGTTTTGTTTCAAAAGAAGAAGGTAAAAAGAAGGTTGATCTTCCTGAAATCTCTCATTTGGATGCTGAGAAAATCAACAAATATTATGAAGAAGAGCTTAAAAAACAAAGGAAAACTTCTGATAAGGGGAAAGCTAAAAAGATTACTCTAGGACCAAAAATAGAAGAACTAGAGAACTTGATCTTTATCTAAGAGAAGCTGAAATAAAAGATGACCCTTTAGAAGGAATGAAGAATCCTTTACATTCATTGGAAGGATTCCTTTATGAAATTTTCAAGCCTGAATACACTCCCACGACATATCCTACTCGAATTAAGTTGGAATATACTCCAAGACCCACACAAAATATGGTAGAAATACCTTCTAGCAGAAGTTTCCTAAATATAGATTGCGTAAGCAATGTGGCCGAAACAATTGAAATTTGGGAGACTATCAATTGGGTCCATGTGCAAAATAAAGCCTTTGACCTTGGAAAAATATACCGTTTTCTAAGATCTACACTGCAGGGTATTATAGGAAGCTTCTAGTTAGGATTAGAAGCAAGCACTAGAATATTAGAAATGGTAAACGACTTAAAAACTTGCGAGGGAATATTTGCACTTTTTAAGGACATGCTCTTAAGAAAGTTTACTAGAATAACTATCACCAATAGAAATCTTGCAAAGGTAGTTGCTCTAGAGGCTATAACAAAGCTTAAGCTTTGTGACATGTGTTGACTTGAAAGTTTCGTTTGTGAATACAAGCGATATTTTTATCAGTTACCTACTGGAACGCAAGAAGTTATGAAAAATACTTTCTTTGCAAAGTTACCACATGGATGGGATAAAACTTCTAGCGAAGCCTTTAAACTACTCCTAGGAAAGAATCAAATAGTAGATTCTTAAGGAGGAAGAATAAAGGTTGTAAGACAATTGATTCGGACAAGGTGTCTAAATGCTAAGCTTGATAAAGATACCAAAAAGCTACATTTTAATGATGCCTGTTGTTACAATTTTGATGGAGTCCCAGGACAGTATGGATGCAAAAAATGATCATCTAAAACTCCAAAACATCACAATTGGAAAACTTATAAAAAGCGGAATACTTTTCTATGGAAAAGGAATTTTCCTAAATGCTTTAAAAACATAAGGAAAAGACTTATTTCTAATAAAACTAAACTTCCTAACCACAGAAGGTTTATTAGAAAAGTAACCGCAAAAGAACGAGGAGCAAGAAAATACTGTGCCACTTGCCCTTCGGGAAAATACTGTGCCAATTGTTGTTGGATCTGTGGCAACAAAGATTACTATGCGGATAGATGTCCAAATAAGAGCAAAAAGAAGATGAGTCTTAAATTCTTAAATGTGAATTTAGAATCTAATACTTATGAATATGAGCCTATATTTGGATATGAAATTAACTCGGATGACAAATCAGTCTATGAACTAATTTCAGAATACTTTGATACCTTAGATTCGAAAAATTACTCAGAAGACTACTCTTTAGATGAGGACTCTGAAAACGAAGAAGAAAAAATAAACTTGTCTAAAATAGATAAGGATGTTAATTCTCATTTGATTTTTATGAATAGAATAGAAAGTCTATAAGAACCTTCTAATATATTCACAGACGATAAGAAACTCATATCATTAGAACTAGAAACTATCCACAGTCAGTGATTAGCTCGTCTACTAATTATGAGGATACATCAGTAAGCCCAAATGAATGGGTAATTCCTAAAACTCTCACCTAGAGAAGTATTTGGAAAAACTTCATGATGGATATTTCAGGCTCGAGGCTTAGAGGATGTACATGAAAGACCTATTAGAGTAGCCTTAACCCAATCAAATGAAGGGGAAATCATTTTTTCAAATGATGAATGGTTAGTAAAACTGCGTGAACTTGTGAAACGGGGCAAACAACAAGTATCACTATGTACAATTAGGAGCTGTACAAGTAAGAGTACACGGTCTATTCCGTGACGGTATGAATGTCCCTATCCAAGTTGTATTGCTAGATAGGAGATGGATTACCTTCATTAAAGCTTTGGTTGGAGGGTTTCATGCCAACCTAGCTTTAGGAAACTCTTATGGAATGATTCGACCAGGATATATGGTTAGTCTTAAAGATCCTAATTGTAAGAGGATTATGGTTTTACGAATTCATACTTCTGGATTGGAAGAATTACTATAATCCAGTAACGACGTGGCAACTCAATATAAGATGATTTACCAATTGGTAAATTCTATAAATCTTATGTCAATGCACTCTCATTCGAATACTGAAGTGCATGGTCCCGGATCAAACTCTATTATTCCCATAAATCCCACTATAGTCAATCCTCGTCAATTGACATGGCCAAGGAATTGGGTTTTAACCTTTACACCGCAGCTAAATGTGGTGGACATGGAAATAAACTTAGGAATAAAGATTGAAAAGATTGGTGACAAGGTCGATATTACTCTCCCTATTCCAAGAAACTTAGTTTCTTGGAATGCTATATTTTCATCGAGAACTTCAATTTCTGAAAAAAGAGAGGATGTTGGACTAAATGCACCAAGGATTAATATGCTAGAAAAGGACAGATTAGACAACTCGGATATGGAAAACCATATTTCAAGGAATTCTTCTACGAGAAGAATAATTGGTTATAAATTTGTTCAAATTCTAGTATATGAAGAAGAGGATACTTCGTTAACACGAATGATAATGAATAATAAAATTCGTTGTCATGCATTGGTACAAGGAACAATCGACACTTGTATCACAATGAAACTTTGTTTTCCAGAATATGAACCTTATACATTAGATGTTCTGGTAGACACAAGAGCAACACAATGTATAGCACGAAAGTTTTGCTTTCTACCAGAAATATGGAAAGAACTTGAAAAATCTATCATGAACACTATTGCAGACGAAGGACAAAATATGATCATGGAATTTGTCCAAGACGTGACCATATTACTAAATGAGAAAAAATTCGTTCTAAAAGAAATCTTTTTGTTGGATTACTTAGAAGTAGATTTCATTCTTGGAAACTTATTTCTTTGTGGACAGGCAAAAGTGAGGCTTTTTCCCCCCCAAGATAATGACTATATTATTCTTGGAGGACATACAATTCCTATTTTAGCAAGGCCAGATCTCTCTAAAGTTCGAAATGGCTTTAGGCCCAAAAGATTACAACCTAAAAAAGAGCACATCATATTCTTTGTCAAACCAAAAGAGAAATGGTGGATTAATGCTTTAGAAACAAATAGGAATGAAATAACATGTTAAGTAAAATCTGACCCTCAAAATCAAATATACCGGATCGCTCGAGGCAAAACACAGGAAATTCAAATCTCTAATATATGCCGTGAGAATACGGATAAAATAATAGAGAAAAATAAGATTTTAAAGAATGACAGTCGTGTAAACTCTTGGATTCTTGAAAAGATTAAAAAATAAAGAGAAACTTTCTCCATGTTTTGATGACTTACCATTAAAATTATGGGAAAGGAATGAAGTATTTGTTGAAATAAAATTACAAGATCCAAATGATAGAGTAAAATCAAAATCCCATAGATACTCCTTCGACACAGAGGAGGAATTTACAAAGCAAATCCCATAATTATTAGCAAAGGGATTAATTCGAGAAAGTAATAACCCTCACTCTTCTCCAGCTTTTATGGTAATGTATAGAATTGAGCAGATAAGAGAAAAAGCTAGAATGGTAATTGACTATAGGCAATTAAATAGCAAAACTATAAACGATGCATACAAAATCCTTAACAAATCAGCTTTACTAAATAAAACTAGATTTAGAAAAATATTTTCATGCTTTGATTTAAAGTCAGGATTCTGGCAAATCAGAATGGTGGAACAAAACATTCCTTTAACAGCCTTCACGTGCCCAAAGGGACTGTTTGAATAGCTGGTGTTGCCATTTGGATTAAAACAAACACCTGTTATATTTCAAAGGAAAATGGATAAAGTTTTTTTCGACTTATCTGATTTCTGTGTTGTTTATATAGATGATGTACTAGTCTTTAGCAAGACTAGAGAAGAACATAAAAATCATCTAGAACAGGTAATCAAAAAATTTCTTGAACATGGAATGGTCTTATCTGAAAGGAGGAATCCAACTCCAAGATCATACTACAAAGAAACTATTGAAATTTCCTGGTATGCTTGAAGATAAGCATATGTTACAGCAATTTCTTAGACTTGCGAATCAAATGAGGGAATATGTCCCAAATTTGGCCAAGGTAATAAATGGATTAACAAAAAAGGTTAGTTCTAAGGTGTCATAGGCATGGTCCATGGAAAATACCAACTGCGTTATCCAAACCAAAAACTTGACTAAGAACCTTCAAGCATTAACACTCTCAATAGACTCTGATTCTCTTATCATAGAGAGTGATGCATCTAATTATTATTGGGGAGGAGTTCGGTATGCATCAGGAAAATTCTCACCTGTTGAAATAAACTATCCTGTTTATGAAAAGAAAGTTTTAGTAGCTAAAGAATGTATTGATAGATTTTGATTATTCGTTATTAGTCAAAAATTCACTTTAAGAACTGATTCTAAATATTTAACATCATTTATGAAATTAGTCTTAAAGGATGATAAAACTAGATTAATAAAATGACAAATCTGGTTTACGAAATATCGCTTCAAGATTGAATTTATATTTGGAAAGTCTAATTTTATTGCTGATTTTTTGTCTAGACCACTACAGGAAAATGGACAAAAATGATCAAACTGGAAGAAAATTTTCATGCTTCAAATGTTGATCAATGACTCATTTAAGAAGAAATTGCCTTTCTAGGAAAAATGTGGCAATGCCAAAAAAATCAAACTCTAGAAGTAAGAAGGTTGTGACAAAGATAGTTAATTCAAAGAAGCCAAAAGAAACTCTTTTAGAAGAGGTAAATACTATGTTCAAATAGGTTCTCACAGCATTGCAACATACTACTGTGAATCAATCACAGGAACCTCTGGATATTCCACCTAGCTTGACACATTTCAGATCTCAACAATCTTTGGATACAGACACTTCAAATAGACGAAACCGAAAATATCAAAAGGCTACTACAACAAGCGTGGTGATGTCGAGGATGAAAAACTTTGAGATTGGACGTTCTAGTAAAACGAAGGGGAATTCTGAATATATTTCAAATTCCAACAAAAGAAACTTTCAAAGAAAAGGTAAAACTGTTATAAAATAGGATACAACTAAAAAGTAGGAACCTGTTAAAGGGTAAGAAAAAGAAATGAAAAATCTACTAGAAAAGCTTGGCTATATAGAGAAATTCGACATTCCTGAAAACTTAAAGTTTACGGAAGCTAGCAGAGTAATATTAGAAGACCTAAACGTTCAATGTCGTATAGCCCTAGCTATGAGACAAGGCAAAGTAGAACTTGGGCAGATATTATGAAAACTAGCCAATAGACTAGCTTAGCTTGAAGCGGATAAGATTTATTATGAAAAAGAAGAATTCTCAGGAGGATCTGTTCTTTGAAAATAACTACTTTTAAAGTTTAGACTACTTAGATATATAACAGACTTCAAAATGTCTTATCTCGAAATAGTCACTTTAAAAGGATTAATAACATCTCTAAAGGAAGAAGACGGAAAAGATCTTTAAGAAGGACTTTTTGTATTCTCGGATGGATTTATAGAATTACATATTTCATGGAAGCTTTTTTGGAAGGGATTTTATGGATCATTTCTTAAAAAAGGATGGATAGATGTAATTAAGATTGATGTACAAGAAGTGATGGTGAACCCCGAAGTGCCAAATGCTATTAAACAAGCTCTATGTGTATTTGATAGAACAATTCATACGTTCACCTGTGTGATAACTTCATCAGTTCAAGAGGATGATGATATGCAACCTGTACAAATTTGGAAATTTGTTGTAGAAGAACCATTGTATAACATAATGGTTCGAAAAGATGTCTTAATGGGACAAGCAACACTGCAACAACTTCATGAACTTAACAAGGTAGATGGATACTAGACAAGACTATATATAGTAAAGTTACTAATGGTCCAATCTAGGTTAGAAGAACTCTTGAGAAAAAATGAAATAGTTTACATTGAAAAAGAAGTAATACTTATCTTGTCAAAGAAATACGTAAAAGTTCTAGACACTTTGTTTAGGTAAAATCGAGCCTAAACCTAAGATATGGTTGAAAGGTTTAAACCTCATAATATATCTAATCAGGCTCTGATTGAAAATACAAAGGAATACTTCGACTTGTTATTACTCAAAAGGTTGAAGCCTAAACCCAAATTGCAGAAGCTCAGTCGGAAGAAGAATGAACCTTTGGAGACTTCATGGACTTATTAGATCAGCCCATAGAATGAGCCCAAGAAGAGGGAGATTTGCTCAACCCAAAAGTAAAAAGAGCAGCACATGTAAACGCAACGTGTATCTAATATACAGAAGGCAAGTGGAAAGTGAAGGCAATAGATCAATGAAGGAGACTTTACCGACACTCTGAAGATCAATGACTGATAAAACGCCACTTGGATTTTACTATTATAAAATATGTAAACATGACTGACATATGGAAGGTTAAGACCCCAATGCTCAGAACACGTGGTTGTTTGGTTGCATCGGCTGGAGACAGCCAAGTATAATTATTTAATAAGTTTACTGTTCACTTTTACTATATTGTCGATAGATTCAAAATTGTTTGAAATCCACAAGCTTTTCTCTTCTATAAATAAAAGAGACTTTGCTAAGTGTTTGTAAGAGTGGTGTAAAGAGTGAAAATATCTCTCTTTAAAACTTGCTCAAAATTTCGAAAGCAAGGTACTTTTTAATTCAACTCTTTAACTCTTCCTATTTATATTATGATTATGCATTTAATAAAATAAATAGCTTGTTTTATATTAATGAATGCATATCATTAATAAAACTTGACTAATATGTTATGATTATTACTTATCATTAGAATCATAACATATTAGTCAAGTTTTATTAATGATATGCATTTATTAACATAAAACAAACTATTTATATTATTAAATGCATAAACATAATATAAATAGGAAAAGTTATAACGTTGAATTATAAAGTACCTTGCTTTCAAAATTTTGAGCAAGTTTTAAAGAGAGATATATATTCACTCTTTACACCACTCTTACAAACACTTAGCAAAGTCTCTTCTATTTATAGAAGAGAAAAGCTTCCGGATTTCAAACAATTTTGACTCCATCGATAATACAGTAAAAGTGAACAATAAAGTTATTAAATAATTGTACTTGGCTATCTCCAGTCGACGCAACTAGACAATCACATGTTCTAAGCATTGGGGTTTTAGTCTCCCATATGTTAGTCACATTTACATATTTTATAACAGTAAAATACAAGTGGCATTTTATCAATTGTTGATCTTCAGAGTGTCGGCAAAGTCTCTTCCATTGATTTGTTGTCTTCGCTTTCTATTTGTCTTCCGCATATTAGATACACATTGCGTTTACATGTGCTGCTCTTTTTGTTTTAGAATTTGTAGATTTGCACTTGAATAGAATGATTGCATAGATCATAATGATTGCATAATACTTGTATGTGCTTCTCTTTTGTAATTGAGTAAAGATGTTAATAGATGACAATTCTTATTGTATCATTGCATAGCTTGCTTCACTGTTACATAAGTTGGAAACACAAGGAGTGGAGTGCTATTGGCATGAAAGGGAAGGTTTTTACCTTCATTCTCTTGGGTGTAACAATGCATTGTAACAGTGATGCATTTTTCATTTTTTGTTAATGTTGAATGTGTGCTTAGATGTTGCAAGTTATAAGTTTGTAATTTTATTAATTCTACTCTCTTGTTTGATTTTTTTTCTTTATTTGAATTGGTTATTTGTCTGCTTACACCTATCTTATTTATTGTTTTCTATCATTTGTAGGTTCTTGTTTGGTTTAATCTCTTTTTCCTTCTTTAAAAAAAAAATCATTACTTAAAACAAAATCTCTTATATTTTCCAATTTTTCAAACTATTTTCTCTTTTTTTGTTTTTAAACCTGTTTCTTCTTATCTGCATTTATTGAAAACTCCCAAAACCATACTATTGACTCATACCCCAATGGTAGTCAGACTACTTCTACCAATCTAGGCTTATCCACCTTTTCGTTTAGCCTTCAATTCGTCACTCTCAAGCTTGATAGAACCAATTATAGTTTTTGGAAATCTTAATTTTTGCTTAATACAGGAGCCTATGACTTTAAGAGTCATTTGCTATGCTATTAAGCTTGTCCACCTCCTTTTATACAATTTTAGGTAACCCAGACTGTTGAAGGCTCTAATGTTAATCCAAGACCAAATCCTGAATGTGTTTTCTTGTAAAAGTTAGACAAACAACTTGTTAGTTGGCTACTGTCCTCTATCTATGCTAATATGTTTGGAATCATCTCCAAATATCATTATGCTAATGACTTTTGGGTCACCTTAGAAAATGAATTTCTCTCTGACTCAAAACCTCAACTGTTACATATCAAAAGTCTTATTCAAACCACTAGGAAGAATAACCTAAGTATAAATGATTATGTCCTCCAAATGAAAGAGTATGGAAACATACTTCTTTCAAAAGGCTAACATATCATTGATGATGAAATATTGACCATATTTTAGATGAGTCTGATTCTAATTATGAACTTGTTGTAGTCATGCTAAATTTTAGGCTTGAATCCAAATTTGATAAACCTACACTCCAAGATGTCTAGTATCTTTTTTAAAAACAGGAACAAAGATTAAAGAAAGACCAGCAAATACTCAATATTAAGGTCTCTCTCGAGTTTCATGTAGCCAATTTTACCCATTTAGTAAAGCAGTCTGATCAATCTACTACATTTATCCCTTTTATACCTACTCTTAAGTATTAGCAACTTACAAACCATTCTCAGCCCTCTTAACTTTCCCAAACCTATTATCTACACATCTAACCTAGCTTATTTTAATCATTAATCTCCATATTACTCCACTCAGCAATATCAGCTTTCTACCTATCACATTCGTCAACTTGTAAATTACATTCCACCTCTGGTCTCTAAACCTCCAACAACTTATCAACCTATCATAAGTTATCTTAGAGGTAGAGGAAAAAGCTATGCTAAAGGTCAAGTTATCTGTCAAATCTATAATAAAACTAGTCATCTTGCTCTAATATGTTATTATAAACATAGTACTACTTATACCACTCCACCCATTAATCCCTAATTCCATCTTGGTCCTGTTGGTTCTACATTTCCCACCTATCAATTCCATAATGCCTTTCATACTCATTCTTATAATCTTATGCCTTCTATACCTTATCCTAATCTCATGCCCATACTCTCTTACCCTTACCTCTTATGACATACTTTCTCAACCCTATACTACCTCATCTGCTCCTCAGTTTTCTACTCTATTCTACACATATCCTCTGATTTCTTCACACATTTCTACCACCTCTACACTCAATCCTATAACACTTCCTTAGGTATATCTCACTCACAAAATTTATCTTCCTCTAACTTCTTTAACCAGCTTTGTTAGACTCGTCATATCAACTCCACCTATATTTGGTCATTTTGCCTTTACTATCTAAGATGCCTCCTAGTTGATGGACTTAAGAGACACATATTACATTACTTTAGATCTCACCCAACTAGTCCAATCTTCTCCTTATCAAAGATTTAATCAGTTTCAGGTTAGCAATGGTGAAAATATCTCCATCTCTCATATTGGTCAGCTTTTTTTTCCTAGTTTGAATTAGGATAAAGCCTTGCACGTTTGAAATGTTCTTTGTGTTCCTCACATTACAAGAAATCTATTGAACATTTAAAATACACACACACACACACACACACACACATATATATATATATAAATAATGTCTTAGTTAAATTTGCAGCAAATCACTGTGTCATTAAAGATAAGCTAAGCCATACTATTTACTGTAGAGAAAACTTAAACATGACTTATATCAACAATCTGTCCCTAAAAAGCCCAACCAAGTCTTTTCTGTCTATATTGTTTCATCATATGCACCTACACCTTTTCTCCATAGGCCCATCTATCATTCTAAGATTATGAGTGCAAATGCTTCTCTAAATACTACTACTTTATCTACTTATAATAAAGTTCCCACAAATAATTTTTGGTTCAATAAACCATTTGTTGATGTTTTTAATTATTCTATTTCTGGTATTAGTGAGGATTCTACTACTGTTGTTGATTGCTTTTTTTTCTAGTGTTAATAGGGATTACTTTGTTTTTGGTATTAATAAAGATTCTACCACTGTTGTTGATTGTTTTGTTTTTGGTGTTAATAAGGTTACTACTTACAAACTTTGGCAAAGTAGACTTGACCACCTAACTCTTCATCCTTCTCACTCTTCCTCACCATTACACCTTTCTATACTGCATGTCAATATAGGAAACTCATTCAAAATCATTTCTTTCTCACTGCCTTTAGAGCCTCTCAACCTTTTGAGTTAATTCATACTGATCTTTAAGGGCCCTTACCTATACTCTCCACAAAAGGATATAAATACTAGATCTATTTCACTGATAATTATAGCAAATTTACATGGATATTCTCTTTAAAACTGAAATCTAACACCACTGCTACCTTCAAGGCCTTCCATGTCTTGGTTGAGATAAAGAAAGGAGGAGGAGATGAGTGAGGATGTTGTAAAAGAGAAGAAAAGGAGAAAGAAGATGATAAAACAATTGAAGAGATATCTGATGACAAAAGAAGCATGCCACCAAAAGTGCAATGGGAGAAAGGTTGATGATATCACAATTGCATAAAGTGATTCATTTTTATTCATAATGGTTCCTTGTATACAAAATAATTTATCTTGGTTCACATGGGTGTTGAAATTCATTACAACAGTGCAATGACTTCAACAACAAACAACTAAGAAGGAGCAACATACTGGTATTCACCTTGGCTCTAGCTCTGGCTTTAGCTTTGGCTTTGGCTTTGGCTCACAACTTCAACCACATACAACAATGCAAGGACTTTGACATTAACTAAGAGCACAAACAACACAACAACTATCAAATGAGGAGATGTGTAGTAACTCTATAACAAAAGTAAAATATAATAACAAAAATGTATAAAAAAAAGAAAGGGAAAAAAAGAGAGAAAAAAAGGGAAAATATGCATGATAATAAGAAATGAAGAAAAAGCAAATGAAAGGAAAAAAAATATGTGAAAAAAAAAAGAAGACAAAACAAGAAGAAAAACAAAAAGGAAAAAAAAGAGAAGAAAAAAGAGGTAGAAGAATGGAAAATCTGTGAAAACATAATGAAAAATAATAATAAGAAATGGAAAAATAATAAATACAAATATGAAAAAAAAAAAGAGAAAAAAACAAACTAAAAAGAGTAAGGGAGAAGAAGAAGAAAGGAATATAGCAAAGCAATGACTTTGATAGCAAACAAGATAATAAGAGGTACAAAGACCATCAAGGGACAATAAACTAGACAAGGGACAAAGGGACCACCAAAAGTAGGATAACAAATAGGACAATAAGAGACAATAGACCACCAAAAAAAGAGCAGATGTGTAGATCTTCAATAATTTTGTAATCTGTGAAGGTAAAATATAATGTGACAAGTAAGGGATGAAAAAAAGACAAAAAAGGGAAAAAGGTAACTCAAGAAAAAAATATGTATGAAAATAAGAAATAAAGAAAAAAAATGAAAGGAAAAGATTTGGTATATGAAAAAAAAAAAGAAGGAAAAAAAGAGAAGAAAAAGAAAGAAATAAATAAAATGAATGAAAATAATATATATATTCTCATATGTATATGTAATAAAATGATCAATGTAACAATCATCATTCTTTTTTGAAGTCAATACTCCACATACTAGTTCAATAGAGCTAATTCAATAGCAAATGAATCCTCGAAGTCACTACACTACAAACCAGTTCAACAAAAGATGTCAAACCATTCATAACCAGCTTGATTAAAAGGTGTGAAATCCAAAAGAAGCCCAAACAAAAATTGGAGAAATTTAGTTTAAGGGGGTATGTTAGGATGAAAATGATAACTCTATAAACAATTGGTAACGACACTGCAGTTTATAAAAATAAGAAGAGTCAATATGTAATTATGCCAAGTCAGTAGAAAAGCCCAAAATATCTGTATTTAAAATGGGTTTTCATTTTTAAATAAAAATGATCTCTCTCTATTCGTTTGGGGAGAGTTTCTTCTCTCACTTTCACTCTGTGTATAAATTAGGGTTTTGTTTTTCTTTATCTTGTTTTTGTTTTCCCACAAAACATTTGTTGCAAATTTGACAAATATAGTAAGTAGAATTATGAAAAGAAATTCGATCTAATATATATAAATTTATCAAGATTTAATATTTACACAATATTATAGCATGAAAAAAAGGATAATAAAATGAAAAAAAAAAGAAAAGAAAAAAGCATAACAATAACATAAAAAAAAAAACATTTAGAATTGAGAAAAGAGGATGCGAGAAAAAATAAAGAAGCTTCTTCTATTGGTTCATAAGAGGTGAGAGTAAGAAAAAATAAATTATAATTAGGGATTAACTTGCCCGATATCATAATCTCTAAATAAAATCATAACTAATGTGTATACTTAAGAAAATCTATAACCAGTTATAAAATTATATTAATATTATTAAAAATAATAATAATATAAAAAATTCTAATGAGTTTATCCATCATATGCCGCTTTATTGCTAATCAGCTATCTTTCATCTATAAAATCAAAATGAAGGGTAGTGAGTTGAAACACTTAGAAAGTATGAGTAATCTAATCTATACTCATCAATCAAATCTTTCCATTTTCTTTCCTACTTTGTGTATCCTAAGATTATTTTCATTCCATTCAGAAGCTTGTTGGATCTCGACCAAAGGAGGGTAAAATTGGTACCCACTCTAGTAACCAATTTTTAAGGTTCTTCACTTTAGGACACTACCCAAACATAATGACTGTGTGAAATAACCTCCTTTTATTCATGCTTCGTGTGGACATAGATGTACATTCTTACACTTGGATTAAGTATGCTTATTGATGTATTTGAACGACTTGTAAAAGATAAAAGAGCCTTCAAATATAGGTATAGGTTCTTAAAAACCACTTATGGTTGATATGTTAGGTTTGTGAATCAATATGTATACGAATAAGAACCTGAAGAGTGTTTGATTTTATAAATTTTTTAAATTGCAATTCTTCAATGTCTAAGGTTTCGAACACCAATGGTAACTCATTGAAGGAATCTAAGTAATTATGGAGACATCTTACCTGCTTCAAATTCCTCTAGTTTGATAATGGATCATCATAGACATGGGTATATTATATATATTTGGTTTCTTATATTAGAATATTCTGAATATTTGGTTCTTTGTTATATATTATTGTATATTAATTATATATTGATTAAGCTTGATTTTGTTTCCTTGTATAAGATTTAAGACATGTATATACTCATGTATAATTCAAACATTGTGATATATGCAAAAAATATTTTCATTCAGTTGTTACATGGTATTAGAGCCAAAAATATCTTTTAGCACCCTATTAGTTTAAAAACAACCTCCTTGATCCTTAAACATAGGGTTTTAATATCTTTCTAATAGCAACCACCACCCTTAACTTTTAAGAACTTTCAACTTCACCCCTACACAAAGGAGAATTTCTTTTTTGGTAAGATAATCTCTTTTTGATGACACTCCCTCCTCTTTTTGGCATCATTGCATATGATCATTGTGTGGGTTTTCTAGGGCTGGATTTGAACTGAGCTTGGCTTGAACAAGTTCAAAATGAGTTAAGCTTAA
Organism: Mangifera indica; assembly: GCF_011075055.1. Taxonomy (NCBI): domain Eukaryota; kingdom Viridiplantae; phylum Streptophyta; class Magnoliopsida; order Sapindales; family Anacardiaceae; genus Mangifera; species Mangifera indica. Next base: position 6,732,519 of record NC_058152.1, read on the forward strand.
ATGAACTTGAGCTCGAGCTTTGAGGCGTTGAGCTCGTCAAGCTAGCGAGTTAAAAATTTTAATACAAAATGATGTCGTTTTAATCAATATATATTAAAACGACATTATTTTAATAATGAACTAGTTAAAAGCTTAATTCAAGTTTGAACTCAAGTTTGACTCTTTTAAAACAAGTCTAACTCGAGCTTATTTGAAGTGAGCTTGAGCTCAGTTTCATACAAATCAAATCGAGCTCAAGCTCAGCTTGACTTAAATCCAGCTCTAGGATTATCTTTTTTGATGTTATTTCCTTGTTTGATTACTAGTTGCCCTCAATTCTTTTGTTGGCCATTTGCCTTTTTTTAGTGCCAATACTGCTAAATTCTTGTCATCTCGTTTCTTGACTATTTTCTTCGATGACAACCAAATATCACCAATGCAATCTGATCTCTAGTAGGTTCCAAATAGATCACCACCCTTAGATAAAATTTGTTTAATTTCTTTGGTCAGTTTTTAACCTGTTTTTTCTCCTTTTAGATGTCCAATGATAAACGTTTTTGGCAAGCTATTCAACTTCCTTAAACTTGTGAATTTGTGCCTTTACCTTGACTCATTTGTTGTTGTTTGGATTTGGTATTAATATTTCCTTGGAGTTGTTTGGGTGTGGTATTAATTTTTTCCTTAGACGTTATAATTTGGTGTTGAAGTTATTGGGCTTGTGTTGGATTTATTGAATTTGTGTTGAGTGGGCTAATTGTTGTTGGCTTTCCTTTTAGTTAGGTTGATATTTTATTATGGGTTTTAGTTTTTTGGCTAGTTTAGTTTGGAGTGCTTTTAGACTTAGACCCACATATGTTGTTAGTTATTATTAGAGTTTTATTCTCATGGAAAATATAGATATTTGAATCCCCATAAGTATCATCCTTAATGGTACTAATTATGTTATTGGGGCTCAAGAAATGTTTGGTTTTCTTAAAGGCCGAAAACTATGGTAGTATGTTATTGGTGATATACTCTAACCAATCAAAAGAGAAGACATTGAGGCATCCAATTATATTGCATTACTTGAAGAATGGGATAACAAAAACTACTAAATTTTTAACTGGTTTCGTAAGACCTGTGTTCTAACAATCAAACTTTAATTTGGGCATTTTGAGATTACTAAAGAAATATGGGATTTGCTTGCTAGATGCTACTCTATTACCAATGCCGTTCATTGGTTTCAATTTCATCTTAACCATAGTCACAGGTATAAAAAACCGAGTCAATTAGTTAATGAATTTTTCTCAAAAATAATAGTTTTATGGGATCAATTATTGTTGTTTGAACCAAAATGGCATAATCCTCATGATGTCATACTTTATGCAAAGGAAAGAGATGAATTCGAGTCTATCAATTTATAATGACATTAAATAAAGAGTTTGAATTTGTACGATCTTCTTTATTGCATAAAGATACATTCCCTGAACTTGACATAGTGGTTACAAAGCTATGTGTAAAAGAGACTTAACTTGTTACATATTATGCTAACTATTTCAAGTTACAATCCAAGAAAGACACTAGATGGTATAACCAAACCAATTCTAAGTCTAGAAAGGCTTCCTTTTCTACCACAACTGCTATTACTACTAAAAGTTTATTTTCTTGCCACTTTTCTATCATAGATGAGTTTCTTAGTAAAGTAGACCTTAATAATCTAAAACAAGCTTTAGCTTAGTCTATTATTGGTACCTCCACTTCCTCTGTCTTATCTATCATCCCAAGTACATTTTGATCTTGGTACTTTGAGTCTACATATTATAATCATATGACTAATAATTCTTGTCTTTTTAAATTTAAGAACATTATGTCCTATTCTCCTATTATTCGTACTGTTGATAATTCTGGTTTATCTCTTAGTTATATTGGTGGTATCTCTACTTCATCTTTATCATTATCTAATGTCTTTCTTGTTCCTAAACTCTTATTAAATCTTATTTCTATTGGACAACTATGTGATATTGGCCTTGAAGTACAAATTTCTCATCATGGTTGTTCTGTGTAGGATCTATAGATGAGACAAATCTTTGGGATCGAATGTAAAGTTGATTGTTTATTTGAGCTGACATCTCTTCAATTGTCTTCCCAAATTACATCTAATGTCTCAAAGTATGTTGTTGTTGTGTCCTTTTCTACTTAGCATTCCCATCTTGGTTTTGTTTCCTCTTCTTGATTAAAATCTTTATATTCTAGTGGTATTTTAGGGAATGTTAAAAATGATCATTTTGATTGTGTTTCTTGTGAATTTGGCAAAAATCATGTTTTACCTTTTAATAATAACACTTTAATTTCTTCTGTTATTTTTTGATTTTGTGCATATTGATATTTGGCGATCATGTCCCATACCTAACATGAAAGGTGTTATTCATTTTGTGATTTTTGTTAATAACTTTTCTAGATTCACGTGGATATATCTTATAAAAAATTGTTCTCAATTGTTGAAAATTTATTCAACTTTTACTACTCTTGTCAAAACATAATTTTCTAATGTCATTCAAATTCTTCAAACAGATAGTGTTATAAAATATAAAGATGTTAACTTTTTACTATTCTTTTCCAATATGACACTATTATTCATAAGTCTTGTCTTGGTATATCTTAACAAAATGGTCCTGTAGAATGCAAACATATACATTTTTTGGACATTTTTTGTACTTTTTTAATCTATCAATCATGTCTCGAGTGGTTTTGAGGTCAAACAACCCTTATAGATGTCTACACAATCATCCGCATTCCTATTACTATGACTAATGACCAAAGCCTTTATTAATAGTTGTATGGTAAAACTCTTAATTACAATGTTTTTAGAGTATTTGGATCTGCTTGTTTTGTTCTTGTACAATCATATGAACAATCAAAATTAGAACCTCATTCTAGATTATGTTATTTTTTAGATTATGGTATTGAACATAAGAGATATCGTTGTTGGGATCCTATTTTAAAACGTCTTCTTATCTCTCGTCATGTTACTTTTTTGGAACCTAAAATGTTTTCTTTTATGTTTGAGTTTCATTTGTCTGAATATAACTCACCTTTCTTCATAAATCCATTTGTTGAGTTGTTTCTTGAGGCTTTGTCCTTACTAATCATAATTGTAAGATCGAATGGCCTAAGAGGGGGGGTGAATTAGGCAACTTTAAAACTATCTTTACTAAATTTGAGAATTAAAGCAATTTATTCAAATCAAATAATGTTGCCTATTTTTAATCCAATGTATGAAAATAACTAAAATATTTCAAATAATCAATACAATCAAAATAACATAATATAAAATATAAGTTTAAGGGAAGAGAAAATCAAACACGTGATGTATAGTGGTTCGGCTCAATCCGGCCTACATCCATTCCTCCAAGCTTTCTCCCTTGGAGTATTCCACTAATCTTTGGTTGACTAAAACCTCAACCAAGCTTTTCTTCACAACCAAAATAGCTTCCAAGGTGCTATTAATCTTTACAAATGTTAAAGCTCAATTTCTCTCACTAGAAATTTGCTAATCTCTCCAAGAGTGAACCTCATTATTTTACAATACGAATTTTAGTACGAAACTGAAATATGATCTCTCTCAAAGAGTGTATATGAAAGTTAAAGCTTAATATAACCTAATGCAAATAAAATTATAAAGTGTATGAGCAAGGGTTTTGATTAGAGAAAAGAATTTGCAAGTCAATTGCTCAAAACTAATTTGCTCTCAAATATGTGAAAGTTCTTAGTGGCAAAAGTTCTTTTCGAACGAATTTGATTGGGTTTATATAGGGGAAAATGAGGAAAGTTACCGTTGTGCACAAAGATAGCCGTTTTAGTTTTCCAGAAAACGCATAATTTGGTCGACCGGATGGAATTCGATCAACCGGATGTGACGTGGCACTTCCGTGGAGCTTACGTGGCACTAGCCATTGAAAAAATTCAAACCACAATTCGGTCGACCGAATTTAATTCGGTTGACCAAATTTCTGAAGCCAAAATACATGGCTTCTGGACAATTCAGAAGCTGATTCGGTCGGTCAAATTCGGTCGACTGAATTTTATTCTTTTACCCCCTGAATTTTCAAAAATCACAATTTGACCCCTAAAACTTTGAAAAGTGACAATTTAACCCATTTTTGAAAATTCTTTCAAAACCAACTTTAAGATATGAAAATGTAGTTCACAAAATTTTATCATTTTAAAAGAATTAATAAACTTTGGTGAAAGAATTGGCTTAAACCAATAAGTTTGAAAAACGATATTTTAACCCAAAATGTGAAAGATATGAAAATGAGTTTTCAAGTGAGCTATCCTATGCAAATAAATATTCTAATCAAAACGAATGCTCTAAATTACAAATATATCTACCTAACACTTGAGGTTTTCTTCAAATCTTCAATAATTCTTCAATTGACTCTTCTCTTTCATTTCCATCTTGAAACTCCTTCAAGTGTATTAGATAAATCCTTGCAATCTAAGCTCACACTCAAGTAAAATCATTAGTCAATATGTTTAGGAACATATTAGTTTGTTATCATCAAAATAAGAGCATAATGACTCATTGAGTCAACAATAGTGACACTACGCCACGTTCTCATAATCTTTTTAATGCATGTCATATAGACGATATCACTATCACTAGTCTTAAAGCAGCTAGCTTGTCTATAGATTATGAGCCTCCATGAAGTTCTCCTTTATCTTAAAATAATAAACCCATTAGAGTAAGTCAATCATTTACTTATTTATATGATTATCATTATTATTCTACTATTGTCTCTTTGCATGAACCTTCACCTTACACAGAAGCTAATGTTAATCTTCTTGGCAACAAGTAATGTAAGAAGAATTGTAGGCCTTAATAAAGACTCATACTTGGGACTTGGTTGATTTATCGCCTAGTAAATTTATTATAAGATGTAAATGGGTTTACAAAATTAAAACCCACACCAATGGCTTAGTGGAACATCATAAACCTTGGTTAGTGGCAAAAGGATTTACTTAAGAGTGTGAGATTGATTGTAAGGAAACATTTACTCCAATAGCTTGCATCACTTCTGTTCGTAGTCTTATAGCTATTAAAACTATCCAAAAATGGAAACTTTTTTCATATGGACATAAACAATGCCTTTTTAAATGGAGATTGTACTAAAGAAGTTTATTTGAAACTTCTACGAGGATATACTCATCCACCTAAAAAGGTTTGTCATTTTTGCAAAGCCATATATGGACTTAAGTAAACTCTGAGAGCATGGTTTGCCAAATTTAGTTTTACCATCAGTTAGTTTGGGTTCTCTTTTAGCTCTTATGATGTTGTTCTATTTATCTATAAAATCGAAAAGGTATATACTATGTTGTTATTATATGTCGATGATATGATTATTACTGGAAACGATGTACATGGTATAATAAAGTTAAAACAGTTTCTCAACACTCAATTTGAAGTAAAGAATTTTGGCCACTTGAGTTATTTCCTTAGGTTAGAAGTTCTCTTTGATGGTACTAATCATTACTTCTTACAAGCCAAATATGTTATTGATTTTTATCTCATGTCAGTTTGTCAAATAATAAAACGTTCTCCACTCCACTTGAAGTCAATGTCAATTTTTTTCCTACAGAAGGAACAGTGTTAAGTGATCCCACTCTCTACAGACAATTGGTTGAAAGTCTTATCTATCTAACTGCCAATTGACCAGACATAGTCTATGTCATTTATATCATTAGTCAATTCATGACTACTCCTCCTTGTTCCATGGTCTTCATTTTTCTGCTCAATCAAATGTTATAAACATCTATTGTGGTAATCGTTGTGCCATTTAGATTTCTTTTAATAATGTTTTTTTTCTGAGAACGCCAAATACATTAAGATTGATTGTCATTATTTTGACAAAAAGACCTTTCATCTCGTTTTCATATCTTCTATTGATAAGATAGTTGAAGTCATTACTAAAACCCATCCTTTGGGCCACTTTAATGATTTACATCACAAATTCAAGATAATAAATTTTTTGCCTACTTGAGTTTGACGAGGGAAGTTAGAATATATTCTATATATCTGGTTTCTTATATTAGAATATATTCTAAATATTTAGTTTCTTTGTTATATATTATTGTATATTGATTGTATATTCCATGGCCATTGTTGGCATCTACAAGTCATGTTATCAAAGTTTTATTTTTGTGTTGGTGATTAATTGTTAGTGTGGAGTCTGTTTGTATACAATCTTGATTTTGCATTCGATTCTTGATTTTGTGGATTTTATCGTATCTTGGGTTGTGTATTTCATTTTCCAAATTGGTGTTTGTGGATCCTCTCTAGATGTTGAAATCCAATGTTTGGAAATCAATACAATTGATTCCCAGTATCAAGCCTTCTTAATATGAGATGTTTATATTATCTCAACATGTTAAATCAATTATAAACCTAGCACTAATTAGAAAATTCATTTAACCTCTAATACTTTAAATTCTTGCATTTACCCCTCAAAATAAGCAAAATCGACTTATATCTAATTATTTATCCACTTGGCATAAAAGTAATCCATTGGATAATTTACACCAAGTGTCGAAATGCATTGTTATTTGTCAAATCGACTAAGAACTCATTCGATTTAATGCAAATATGTATATACTATCATCAGTTCCAATTATATTCTTACCCAAACTCTTGGCTCTCTAATTGTAGTATATTAAAACCTTATATTCATGAATAATTACATTAACACATGTATAATAAAATTATATGTATAAATAATAAACACAAGCTTTTACGCAATTGATGATAATCGATTTACATGATGACATCTAATTGTTTGTGCACGAGTTTTGTATTCATTATTTATACACATAAATTTATTAGAAGTTGAAAAGGCTGAAATTATTATGTTTATATAAAGTTAAAGTTAATGGTTATATATGTAATGAATCTTAAAATTAATTTATCATTAATTATCTAAAAATAAAAATAAAAAAGTGGAAAAAAAATGTGAGGGGTTGTATCTTCTTATGTCTAAAAAATTCAAATTGAAAAGGTTTTATTATGCTTTTTCAATCCTCCAGCGTTTCGACCCAAAACCCAATAAATTTAAATATTATGGTTTGTTTACAGAACTCGGAATGCGAACGTTTACAAGAGAAAGAAGTTATCCATTTTGAGACTCCTGAATTAATTAATTTTCACACGGCAGTTTTTGTTTGGTTTGTGATGCCACTTGTAACTTCTTCATTCATAACCGTACTGTTTTGATTTCTTAGCAACTCTGACTTGGTTCTTTCATGGTGTTAAAAGGAATGGAGGCTGCCGATGTACAAGCTCATCTCCAAGCCTTGAGAAAATTATATTGTCTTCTCCAAAGTTCTGCAAGTACAACTAGTAATGAAATTGTAAGTTCTGCTTTCACTTTTCGTTTTTATGATTATCACCGGCTGTAGGCATGCTTCCTTTGGTTAATCATGTGAATTGTTGTTTGTTTATAACATGTTTGCTATTCATTGCTTATTTGAATTCTATACATTTAGGCTGTAAAAGTGGTTTTGATTTGTCTTTCAATCGTTTGTTGGAAAATAGTTGGATGAGAGAGCCAAGCTTTTATTGAAGAATCTTCTGGATGGTGCTGCAGACAAGGCTTTAGAGAGTAGTTCAAAGGTGATATATGTTTTTCAATTTTATGTATCATTTCATTTCTTTTTTTAACTCCATTAATTAATAGTCTGTAAATTTACAGATCATAGCGGCAGCAGAATCGGATTTCTCTAAAGCCGAAAAATCCAGCGTTACCCCAAGGATCAAAAGCTTCAAAACTGACCCAAGAAACGATGAGCCATCACTCAGTAAGCCTACTCCAGAAACGCCGGTTTCAGAGTCATCTGGACTCGACAAGGTTTCAAACAGAAACAAAGCAAGTACAATGAAGCAGAAATTCTCTGTCAAGAAACCAGACAAAGTTGCTGCACATGGGAACAAACGAAACTATCGATACGTGAGAAAGCATACTAATGAATCCGTGAAAGGCAATCAAACGCCAAGTGATAAAATGATCAAAGAAACTCAAATGAATCCAAATGATGGTAAACCTATTTTGGAATTGGAGAAGAATTTAGGAAATGCTTCAATGGAGGTATCGAATGCAATCAGACGGAATCAGTGTGCCATTTCGTCCGATAAATCATTTCCTCATGTTAATGTTGAGATTGTCAGTAATGGTCAGTCCAAGAAGGATAATTGGAGCGATCATCATATTAAAGCTAATTACCAGCAGGTGAATCAGAGAAATTTGAACAATGTGAATTCTACTTCTACTCAGCAGTTGGAATGTCAGGGGATTTTGAACAATGTGAATTCTACTTGTACAAAGCGGTTGAATCAGAGGAGTCCAAACAATGTGAATTCTGCTTCTACTCAGCAGTTGAGTCAGAGGACTTTGAACAATGTAAATTCCAGTCGGCAACTGAGTCAGATTGTTAGGAAGAATGTTGGAAGAAAAGTGTTACTAAGTCCATCAACTAGCCGAAATGATCATCTGGCTGAAGAACCTTTGAAATTGCAGAAGCGAAAAGAGGATCAAAGAAGTTCAGTTAAGTCTATTTCATCTATGATGAGGCCAACTTTGTTGGGGGCAGACGGTGATCAGAATATAAACCACATGGATGAGAGCTCATCGCCTGATGGTTCAGAATCAGTGGATACTGCTACTTCATATAGTGGTTCAAGCCAGAAAAGTTGGTCAAGTACTAGTAATGACAGTGACAATAAGGCCGGACATTCATTGCTGCACCACCGCTTTGCGAATATAGGGAACAAAAGTAGCTCCGATTCAGAGGAAAGGAGCTCTACATCTCCAAAGAGAAAGTACAGATTAGAGCATCAGGTGAATCCAGGAGCTGCAATGGGACGTCTGAGGAGGTTAAAAAACAAGTTGAGATTCATCTTCCATCATCACCATCACCATCACCACCACCATCACCATCACAAATATAAAGATTGTGACAGTGATGAAAGTGGGCATTCTAAGGCTCATCACATTAAGCCCGAGGGGAAACCTTTACCCAATATTTTTCGCCACGAAAACAGAAAAGAGGTTCATGGAAGAAAGCCTGGGGCGATTGTTGTGTCAACCAAGGATCAACCTAGTTATTTTCAGACATTAATGCAAGGGTTAAGAAGACATGTTAGGGATTCCAAGAAATCAAAGGGAGGCAGGGGAGGGAATAGTGTAAACAAGTCACATTGGTGGCACAAGTTTAAGCGCAATGGGGGAGTAAAACTGGGGAAAAAGGGACGTATAAAGTTTAGGCTTAAGATCCCAAAAGATTAAGATAATTTATGTTTTTTTTTTTCTCAAACATTTATTTATATGTTTTCAAAATTAATTGGAAGACTGAATAGAAGTTTGTTTTTATTATAATCCAGAATTTGAAGAATGACTCCTTAGTAGACTCCTATTTCTTTTTTTAAATTTAATTACAATATTATCCTTTATTGAAATTAGTAAATTCTTCACACATTAGCCCTTTTATTATTAGTCTAGACATTTCTTTTTGTATTAATAGTTTTAACAACACATTCTTTAAAAAGAAGTTTAAGTCTGATAATGTTACAAATAAGAAGGTATTACTTTAGAGAGAATCGTGTAATTTAGAGAAAGGAAAAAACTTTAAATTCTCTAGAACTTAAAATGAATAATAATAATAATATATCATTCTCAAGAAGAAATAAAATGTGTATCATTCTATCAATATTCATAATTAGAAGTAATTAACGTAAATCTTTCACACATCTCCATCTTATTTAAATTTTATGAAAAAAATAAACTTCTCCTAATTTAATTCCAGACTCTTAGTTTTACAAATTAGAATTCATTTCTTTCTGGTTTTATTTTTTCCATCTTTAGAGAATTTCTCACCTCATCTTTATTTATTTAACATAAACATATACAGAAAATACTCTGATCTGAACAATCTGCCCACCAAAAATTTTACTCTCAAACCGCAATAGCCAACGAAGCTATGGAATAGAATCGACTGAAACATAAAATCACCCAAACTCCTAATCAAAATACATTAAAAAGTGAATTGGTATCATAATATGATTCTAATACAGGACATGCCCCAGTGCATCTGCAACATGTTGAGAAAGAAAAATAGCTTCACAGCAATTCAGAATTCAGTCAATTTACAAACTTAAGCAAAAGAGATCAATTATTTTACCAATTCCCTAGATGAGAAGCAAAATGCGAAATTACAGAGACAGACAGACAGACTGACTGACTGACCTACAAGGATTAGTCTATTCCAAACCTGCCCTTTGTTTCTACAAAGAAATAACATGTAGCGACAAGTTGAGGAAATAGCAAAATCAGTGTGTGAAGGAAGGGCTTTAAAAAAAAAATGAAAATAAACAAGTAGAACAAATAACTCACTATAGCTACAGTACTCTGCACCAAATGACTCTGATCAGACTCGATGATGAGAGGAAGAAGAATAGGAAATTTCTGGACAAAATATTACCACATTTTTTGCCAGCACAATCATGCAAGAATTCTCAAGCTGTATTTTGATGTCCCCTGCATGTTTCATTTACTTGAAGTAGTCTTGACGGAGAATTGTGATAAAACTAGGAGGTGGCCCATTTTCATCTATCAGCTTGCAGACTTCCCCATTGCCTTGGATGTACCATGATACTTTAGGGGATAATGGAGTATAAAGATCTGCGATTATCAAATAAATATTAAGCTATCATATGTTGAGTCTTCTTTTTCCCTTCTTTCAATTAGGCTAATATATCAAGAAAAGCAATCTAATAAGGATTTTTATATCCTACTAAAGCAAACTGGTCCTCAACAAAGATACATGAGTTTAAAAACCTGAAAAAAATCTAGCTTCTTTAGATAGCTTAAACAACAAATATAAACAATTGGGCATTATAGGAACAAATGATCAAATAATCTCAGCCTCGTTATACACATAAAACATCAATTAAGGGATAAACAAACCTTGGACCATTGTCTTTGGGAAACATTGCAATTATTATTAATCCTACCACAGGGTAAACACAAAAAGTAAGAAAGTAAAAATAAAAAAATTGAAGTTCAGAAGCCTCTCACATCATTGAAGCCAGTTGAAAGAGATGATGTGATGAATCAACAATAAGGTGGTTAAAAAAATGTTTGATACTACAAATCAACCTAAATGAAGCCTGAAAACTCCAGGATCTGTTAAGCCCGGGTAATTTAGTGTCCAATTAGTTAATTTAAAGATTTACAATATTAGTATTTAATTAGGAACAATAATTGGAATATATTATCAATCAAGAATATTAGTTTATCAGGGATTAGTATATTATGAGTCCAAGTAGGTTTTGTTATTAATCATACAAATAGAAGGGCTTTTGGGAGGATTAAGGGGAGCTTTTGAAAATTTAATTTTAGCGTAGTATTGTATTCTAGTAGATAGAGCACCATCAATAATCCCTTGGTGGAGCACTGAAGATATTAGGTTCTTGATTGTAGTAGATATCCATTCAAAAGAATATTTAATTCGGTTTACAAAAATCCCATTTATTTTAATTCAATTCAACAATTACAATTTGGGTTCCTGATAATTGGTATTAGAGCCAATAGATCTGCACACTGCCAACACACCTATGATTTAACTCGAATGGAAAATTGAGTTGATACGCTAAATAAGGAAGTTAACTCAAGAGAACCATGGAAAAAAGGACGTGAGAAACACAACGCACAATTTCAGATTTTGGATGAAATGTCATTGAAAATTCCAACTCTTGAGGGGATATTGGCTGCCTAGAGAAAATTGGACACCCAAAAAGAGACCAACAACACCACCACAGCTAGAAAAGAGTCGACAGAAAAAGCACCATAGAAACACCAAATAAGCAATCCACAATACTAGCCACTCAGACCACCCACAGTTTGGCCGCCACCATAACACGTACAAACTACCCACTATATATTACTCATCACATCATAATTCATCAAACCAGCCACCCACACATCAACACTGCAATTTCAGCCCACACTCACCAATTCAATACTTCCACCACAAATCAACACTTGACAACCACTACACCAACCAGCCGCCCGTCAACACTCCAATGTCACCCCCACAATCACCAAGTCAACACTTCCAACACACATCAACATTCAACATCTACCACATCAATCACCCACGGTCAACACTTCAATTTCACCACCACAGTTATCAATTCCATACTTCAACTGCCCATCAACACTTCTTCCCACCAACCATGACCATAGCTAATCACGATTTAATCCTACAATTCAGTATGGGGATGACCAATGACAGTCGTGAGAAAGGTAGAATTACCCAATTTAATGGCCATACAGTAGCTTGGATTTATCAAGCCAAAAAATATTTCGATATGCACAAAACACCTCATAACAGTGTTGCCAAATGTCTCACATATCCAAACCAATTTTACCCAAACTTCCCTAACAATATATTGAACTTATAAGTGTGGAGATCGAAATTTATATCACATAAAACCAACTGACTTGTTTTAAGGTTCAATCTACCAAACTTATATACCACTTTACTCACTTTTATTAGATGTGAGACTCTTTTCTTTTAGACTCTAACACCTTTCCTCAAGTGCAACAACCATAGGTTGTTAGACTTTCCATTTGGTTGAGTTCATTTGGATGGATGCGTTGTCACTCGTATGTAAGAACACTTTAAGTTGTTAGACTGGTCATTTGACTTGTGCTCCGATATCATGTTGAAAATATATTAGACCTATAACTGTGAAGATTAAAACTCATATTACACAAAATCAATTAGTTTGTATTAAGATTCAATCCACCACACTTATATCAGACGAGTTTTACCCAAACTTCCCTAACAATATTACCCAACTTCACCCAAAATTATAATCAGCCCAACTTTTCCCAAAATTTCGAACTACCCGAGTGTCGCTTGTAAATTCAACAATTTTCTGTCTGGTGAAAGAAAAACTCCAGCCCCTCACCTACTGCCACCTGACCAAACCCTTCACTTGCCACCTCCACAAGATGCAATAATTTTAGGTCGACACAAGATAAAATTCAAGCTCAAAATCAGTACACGCCAAACAATATTTGTTCAAATGCATACCTCCGAGTCTTAACTGTAGTTGATGATGATGAAACAAAGCCTGTGGTTGTAGAGGAAAGTAGAATTGAAACAACGCCAACAACATGTCATTCCATGGAGTTGTACCCAAGGCCTTTTTTCAAGGTGAATTTCCATACTTCAAACTTTGGGAAAAGGTTGCTACGAAGAGGGAGGTATTGTTAGGCCCCGAATGATTTAGAGTCCAATTAGGCATTTAAAGATTCAAAATATTAGTGTTTAATTAGAAATATTATTAAGAACATTTTATCAATTAGTTATATTAGTTAATTAAGAATTAGTATGTTGGGAGTCCAATTAGGTTAGGTTTTTAATTATATATAGTATGGTTTAGGAAAGGATTGGGGGAGCTTTTGAGAACCTAATTTTAACATAGCATTGTATTCCAGGAGGTGAAGCACCATCAGAAATCGATATCCATTCAATAAAATATTCATTTCAGTCTACATGAATCTCATTTATTTTAATTCAAGTCAATAATTAAAATCCAGGTTCCTAACAGAATCCTTTGCCAAAATTTTCAAACATTCTCAAGCAAAGAAAAAATGAGAAGACAATTCATCAACACAAACCATTCAAAGTCCTTATAAATTAAAATTCCACACTATAGAAGATATAAATAGAAAACAGAACTTCAATTAGAAATCATTGGGAAGCCAATAATCTGTATGCAAGGAAAAACATACAAAACAGAGAATCAACCAATAAATCCTCCCTAAAAAGCATTTTATTGTCATTGCCAACAGCATAACTCAAATGAGAGAGTAAAAAAAAAAGAAAGAACCATAGCTTTTTGAGGACATTGGCATGTCTTAATTGTATAATGCTGGCAGTATATTCAGCTGATTAGTATAAAGGCAAACAGTACATTCAGATGGCATACATATCAAGCATATCAAGCATTACTTAAGTAAAATCTGCTTCAGTTGCTAAATAATATAATTACAATAGACATCAAAGGTGGTCCATTTATATGCATGAGACATTACCTGTAATAAAAGGTGGATCTGGCTCTCTTGTGCTATGTAATACAGTCGTTCCAGATAACACAGTGATAAATCCACAAAGCTCTGATGTTATACTACTTGCACTTTGCCCAGAATAATCCTAGTGCAACCGGACAGACAATTAGAGACATTATGATCCATCAGACTTACCTGAACAAGTGTAAGTATGGCAGTGTATTTGAGGTTTGGCCTTTACCTTAAACATTATTGCGCTGGCGAATATTGTAAAAGATGTGAACAAAGCATAGTATATAGGAGAAACAACTGCTGTGTTGAAAGTATCCAATGCCTGCAACCATGCCAAAATCAGAGATTATAGAAAGTTTGAACTGAAAAAATGAAAGCCAAATCATAATAACTAGAGATTATATAAACTAAAACAAAAAGGTGATGGCCAAATCATCCTTTGTTTACCAATTGATCTATAAATTCTAAGAAACATTAGATAATCTGATATCCTGCAGAAACAAGGACAAATGCTAATTGATAAATGTTTGAATATATTCCAAATATATGGTTTTATGGTTGCCCCATTTTCTAGATTGGTTTACGTTCGAATACCAGTTTGGTTCGATTTTCGAATAATTTTGAACACCCTTAAGAATACATATTGGATAATATGGCCCATGAATTTAAGGCAATGAAAGGATGTTTGAAAGAATGGAAGGAGATCATGAAATGGGGGGTGATTGAGGGAAATGATGAGATCAAAGCTCAACTACCATCGCCATTGTTTGAGGAGAAAGTTGCAAAAAGAGTGAAAATTGACGTGGAAGACAATGATATTGAGGTTGAATTTAGAAATGTTGGTGCGTTCTTGGTCGTGGATGATGTTAAATTTAGCAAGCAAAAAGTTGAGAGATTGGGATTTGAGGCATATGTAACGGTGTTTAGAATGAATGATGGCAAAGTGATGTTTTTGGCGATGGTCAACAACAACTTGACTAATGGCAAAATACATGGGATTTTTTCAAATAGGGTAGGAAGAAAGGTAAAAAAAAAAAAAAAAGAAAATCAAAATGGGTGTGTTTAAAAAAAAAAAAGACTTTCCAATCTTTCTCAGGGTGGTGTTCAAAGAAGGTAAAGCTAGGATTAAATAAGGATCAAATAATAATTATTGCAATAATAATAATAATATTATTATTATATCATTAATTTATTAAGAAAATATTTTATATTGGATTTGAATAAGACATTTAAGATTAGGATTATGATAAAATAAATTATTTGAATAATATTTGAATTTGAATGTTAGATATAGATAGAATAAATAGAGATGATTCGATTGAAGAAAGAAGAAAAATATTGTTATTTGGGTATTTTGAGCAACCTTTGACTGATAAAGAGGCTAAGACCTTTAAGAGGAGTTAACACCTCTTGTTACCAACATTGTTTTCTTTAAATATTAATAAAATTCATGTTAGATCACTAACATAAGGTCAAAAGTTCAATTATATTTCCAATTCTAGAAAACTACAACAAACACACTTAGGAGATGAATTAGAACTCTATTGGGCAAATATTCAAGATCTAAATCTTGTTTTCAGCAATATCACATATTTCTTGTCTAAAGACAATTAGTGACTTACACCTTAGCAGAAAGGAGATCTACTCTAGACACTTGCAACATGGTGCTTTTTTTCATTGTTTTGCAAGGATTATATACACACTTTTTTTAGCCTTCTGTACAATATTTTTTCCCTTCCCAAGAAAAATCCCTATATAGCAGATAGTTGGTCCACCATTGTTCTCTCTTTTTTTTCAATAATACAATATTTCCATATTAAACAAATTTTTTAGGGGAAAAAAAAAGCAAGATTAAAGGCATTAAGCATTCAAATCACACTGCAGAATTAAATGACTTTGATTTTCTAGATTAAATAGTTCAAGAATGAATCTACTTTTTGATCAATTAATTCTAATCTCAACCTTCCTCATAAGCACTTACTACTACCCAAAAAAAATTGTCACAAAAACCTCAAAATGTTGAAGCAAACATTGAGAAATGTGACAACCCAACACGTTTTATCTCACCATTGACCACACCTTGCCAATCTAGGTCACATTTTGTCACCATTCATTTTTTGTTTTTTCTGATCTATACTAACTCTACTATGGAAGAATTGAAAGCATATTATAGTAGTATTCCAATTCAATTCCCAAACTGACCCAATTATTCAAACATCTTTAGCCAGCCCCAAAAACTAGTTATGTCAGCATTTTTTAACGCCACCTAGAATACCACTTAACCTAAGCCAAGAATGGCTTAATTTCTTCTTTTCCCAGACAACTTTCCAAAAGTTTACTCATCTTGCCTAACAATTACTCTAAAATGAATCATAAGAGTCAAACTGGTCCTATGAGTGAGAATGATGCTTGAAGCAAGATTAAACATGATGGTGGCTATGATGCTAGAAGTGAGGGCAAACACAATGCTGAATATGGTGCCAGAAGTAAGGACCATATTAAAATCAATAAACCATCTCAAGCTAAAAGTGATCCTAAACTAGCAATTAATATTTATTTCATTGGTTAGGCCTCTTATAAATTGTATGTTCACTAAATTTTCTTCAAGATTAACTTACAATCCAATAATTAATTGTAAACACAATGTATACTCACTAAGGCATTTTTGAGCCTCTAGTAGTTTGTCCCAAAAATATCTTTGAACCAAGGATGAGCTTTAATTTGGCTTGCCTTTAGAGTACCAAGCATGTGCTCAACATCGCATAGCAGCCTAGTGATTAGATTTTTTGCTTCAAGGGCCAACCTTGCCTCCTTTGGAAACTTCAACAACACTTCCAAAGCAATATAATCTAGTGTGCCAATGGTGGAATATGCCAATTTCCTCCTATTTATCTACCAACATTGTAATTTTTCAAGAGGGTTTCTTTAACGTCTCCCATTACCAAATTCTGGAAAGAGGCCATCAACATCCATTGATTCATTCAAATTCTTATCACCTAGAGCTCTGTTTTCATTCATAGCAGACAAATTTGTGTAGTCAAGAGGCTTGCAATGATGGGGAATGAAGGCATTCCAATTGTGGGAGGAAAATAAGGCTAAAACATAGAAGGAAAAAAGATTGGAAGAAAATTCGAGGTAAGAGAGAGGTTAAGTGGAAAAGATGAATGAGGAAGTTGAAGAAATAAACCAAAGGCAAGAGGAAGGAAGGGTGGCTGACGTGGCAGCCAATGATGATGTGGCAACATGTTTCACGTTACATGACAGAGTGCTGTAGCATGCTTATGTGACACGAAGTGACATGTTTCCTAGTTATGTAGAGTTTAATTTAATTTAATTTTCTTAATGTTATTGAGTCTTCAATTTAAAGTTAGTATCCTAGTTCAATTTAGTCTTATATTAATATTAGTTTTCCTAATAGGTTTAAGAGTCTTACTTTGATTTAAGAAATAAAGAATTTTCAAGATATATTATTTAGGAAAACTCAATTTTATTTAAAAGTCTATTAATACTATTTTCTAGAGTCATAGCTTTCTAAAATTTGGAACAAATTAATATTCCTAATTCTAGTTAAATTAGTATCAACAAGTTTTCCTATTTTAATAAGTTTTCATAGTCTAGTTAAGAAAATAAGCCTATGTAAAGGCATGAGTTATGTAATTCAATTCAATTAATCAATTCAAGTTATTAATTAAATTTGTATTTGAGTTTTTTTAAAAATTCTTTGCAAATATTGCATCAAATTCCTGTTTATCCCTTTGTCAGTTGAACAATATCAGAGCATAAACCCACTACGCTTGTCCTACATCATGCAAAAACTAAGACAGAAAGCTTCAAATGACCACTTTTGTCCAACAACTATTTGTTAAGCTTTACATCTCTATAAATGTAGTTGTGCTTTTATGAATAGATCCTATGGCCAACACACTTTGAACAATGTAAAATCTACCAACAGATTCAATCAAGTCTCTTCCCTCATCAACAAAATCATCAAGTCGCCTCCAATTAGATATTCCATAATTAGATACATGTATTTGACACCTTGATAGGAATAAAAGAGTTCACAGTGTTGTAACTGCCAACTTTAGCAAGCAAATTCCTTTTAGCTTTAACATGTTTGACTTGTTCCCAACAAAGCAATTCTAACTTATTCCATTTTTTCATGGCATAAAAATTGTCTAATTTCTCCTCTTGACAGAATCTAACTACAAGGGTGTTTGTAATAAAGCTAGCAAGACTTATTTGAGGGAATAACCGAGTGAACTGTTTTAAATTTTGACATTTGGCAAGTGGGTCTCTAAGATTGAGAGGCTTATGGTTGCTTTGAAGATGGGCTTTGCATTCAGTGATGATTCAATTGGAGAACAAAGACATACACCACCAGCCCTTAAGTGATGACCACCTCCTCCAGAACTGACATCTTTAGGGAAAACCCTATTAGTTGTAGCTTTGCATTGATTTTCAATAGAGAGAGGGTGGTCACTTTGCCTTAATTTACAACAAAGTTTGTCAAATTTTGTGAGGCAAAAATGGATTTAAGAGAAAAAGGAAAGGGCATACAAAGTGAAGGATTTATGGTATGAGTTACTTGTGTGTAAGTCGGGTCTGATAGACTATTGGGTGGATTACGACTAGGAAAAATACGATTGTTATTGTGGTTGAATTGATTTGTAGAAGAATGAGACGATGGATTGTATACTTGTGTGTTGGTTTGGGGAATGATTTGATGGGTTGGGTCGAGTTGAGTAAAGGTTTGGGTTGTACTAGTCAAAGTAATTGGGTTGCGTCAAGATTGCTTAAGTGAGTTTTGGTTGAAGATGCATGTGTAACTGGGTTGGGTTTGGTTAATAGAGCGTGACTTACGTTTTTTGTATAAGTGGGTTGGGTTTGATTAATAGAGTGTCAATTAGTGTTTTGTCTATAGTTGGAACGGATTTGGTCGAACATAGGTTAGGATAGGGGACAATAGATAGGCTTTGGAAACTAGTGTTGATTGGAGAAGGTAAAACCAATTAAGACAAGCCTCTGCTACACTTGTGAAACCCTCAAAAAAAAAAAAAAAAAGCTAAGGCTTGGATTAATTTGTTGGGTTGATTTCCTCTCCCATCAAATATAAACCTAGCTTGATAGTTCACCCACTCCAATTTCGTTTTCCTTGACATTTTCTTCGACAAAAAATGTAGATAACTAAAACAATGGTCATTCCCAACAGTCATCGTCATCTTCATCATCCGGGGCAATGGACTACATTTTGACAATTGATTTTCATTAAATTCTATTGAGATACCTTTAAAATCTCTCGATTCACCCTTTTGGATCATCATTGGCTTCGAAAATTTGCTAGAATTATTGCTTCGTGGTCAAAGTCAAATTTGTTGACTTATTGTTGTTATGTACTAATTTACAAATATTGTCACGTTGGAAGTTGTCGAATCAACTTCTCTCTTCTCTCACTTCTCATCACACACAATTAAGACGTTATCATCATTAGATTCGTCCTCATCCACCAACAAGACCATTAATGACTTGAATTTATAGTCATGATTGGTCTTTATTAACTCTCACATCAAAGGCAATTTCCTTTCTCCCCCATAGGTCAAGCTTCAGTTTTTGTGAGTCACTAGACCAACAAACACCTCCAGCTCTCATCCTTCATGAAATCAAATTTGTCCATCATACTTGCAACAACTTTGATACCAATTCGTTGGGATCCTACAAAATCAATCACTCCCAATCCAACATCTCAAAGACAACCAATTTTATGTAAATGAACACAATTTGATTATATTGTCCACACTCAAAGGCAAAAAGAAATACATAAAATAAACAAAACAAAAAGCAGCTACATAGCTACACCCTCCCTAAGCTTGGTACTCAAGAGAAAGGTTCTTTCCCCAAGTGTTTCCCACGATATTTTCTTACTTTTATCCTTTTCTTTTTGGGGTAAGTCCTTTTTTTTATCCTTACTCCTCTCATAATTGCCAACCAATTTGCTGCCAAGTGTGCTGGTTGTCCCAAGTGGTTCCTCCTCCCTTTGGTGTGCCACATGTGTTCCCAATTTTGTATCCTATAGGTACAATTATGTGAGTCCTAACACCATCCCACAAAGAAAGGATGTCTTCCTTTCTCTTGATATAAATAGAACCTTCAATTCTTGAACCCAAATTACCCAAAACAATAAATTTCTGCACAACTTTATTTTTATCATCCTTCCAAAAAGTGTCCAAGAATTTTGAGAAAAAGGATTTGTCAGAGGTTGGATTGACCCAAGAAATTTTAGCTATTTGAATCAATTCAGACCAAAAACCAACAAGGGACAAGGATAAACAGTCTATTTTTTTCTTTTTTTAAGTGATACACCAAGAGGGAGTCAAAAACATACTAAGGAATGCATAGTGAAAATGTCACCTATAATGATTTTACTGTGAGCTAAAGCCCTAGCAAAAATTTAAGCCTTGCAAGGACATTGACCTTTCAAATTATTCTATCCTACAACAAAGGAGAGTAAGAAAGCTCATTAATTAACAAAGAGAAATATGATTTACATAAAAATCAAGGAGAATCTAACTTCAATCCCACTGATTCTCTTTATGCTCATTAATAGGTACATTATCACTGAAACCAATAAAACATAAAGATCCTAGAAATCTATCTCATTCAAATTCCACAAAAGGTCAAAATTAAACTTCCAATGTGGAGAGGGCAACCAAGAAAACTACTCTAGATTTGATAGAGACATTATGACATCTCAAATATCCATAAAGATGATAGAACATGCAACACAAAGGATTATCCTACAAACAAGCATATTCCAAAAGGCTAATGATATCCAAATTCCCAACTTCTAGCAGAATATAGATTTCCAAGATCTTCAAAAGGATCCATTAGCCATCATCTTAGAATCCCAACCATTTACATGAAAACTATATTTACTCTTTGTAAGCACAAACCATTAGGAGGAATTATGAGCATTTACTACCACAAAATCAAAGAGCTAAAAGTTCAAACATGACATCGCATGTCTTTTAGCCCACTCTACTTTTACAATTCAACATTTCACAATTGCTCTATCCAATTAATTGACAATTTTAAACCAAGAATACTTCCAAATAATGTCCTTAAATTATTCCAACTATATTTATGTAGTGAATCAAAAGGATTTCAGGTTATATAAATATAGAATTTTTAAGGCAAAGAAAAAGGAATAAGATTGCTTGAGGCATGCCAAAAAAATTCTAGGTTTTGCAGTGACAACAGTGATTCAACACTAGAAACTTGGAAGGAGATATTATATCCTCAATTACCTGGTCCTGAAGAGATCTGATCCTCTACTTCTTAGTTGGGGTCAAACCATTCAAACTTTAAGAAAATATCATGTTATCAATGACCCAGTGTATGAGAGAAACCATCATGGAAGATATCAGGATTTTGAAATTTTAAGAGAAGTATAAGAAATCGGGTTCTCATTCTGCCTAATGGAGTCCCACATGTCAACTTAAAAGACACCAAAAAAAGTTAATATCATCTATTCACTAACGATAATCCCTCAGTTAGAGCAAATCTTTAAGCAAGACCATTGAGCAGCTCTCTCTGCTAATCATAGGCACTTTAACCGCTAACAATAACAATGACCCCATAATATTACTCTTACAATGAATAAGATACTGACCATGTTTAGATAGTTTAATTGTGTGATGATACAGGTGATTGCAACCATTGCAAAAATCCATGTCTGAAAGTATTTGGCTTGGTTTATTCCCTCCAGTGTTAACTTTATTGCAATGCCAATGGCTTTAACACTCATAACCTGTACCAAAAAAAAAAAAAACCTCATTAAAACAGCATTGGGGTGATCCAAAATGTGAGGAAAAAATGAGCAGTGGAGCCGCAAATACTAACTGTCAAGGACCCAATTACAGAGCAAATCCCTATATATATCATTATGTTGGTTTGGCCATATCGAGGAGCACAATACAAGATCAATACCAATGCTACAGCCACTACTGAGCCCACATACAAAAGAAATGCTGGAGAAAAGAAACAGATAAACCAGTCAGGAGATGAAGTTGGAATCACAGATGACAAACATTTAACAACCAAAAAAAAAGAAAAAATGTGCAGCATACCAGGTTGCGTTGCTAACTCCCAAATTTCCTCAACTGAATCAATAGATTCCTCTTGTGGAGCATGAAGCACAATTACTACAGAACCCACTACACATAAAAGACACCCCAAAATTCCCATTTTGCCTAACTTCTCCTTCAATAAGAAATGCGCCAAAACAGCACTGCCCATTTGTAAATAACTTTCAGACACCACAACTTAGGGTAAAACAAACAACAGTACAAAATAAGAACAAAACTTAATAAACTCAAATCACCTAACAATGATACTCAATGCACCAAGTGGAGTAACTAGCGCGGCAGGAGCATAAATATATGCTACAAAATTTGCAATCTCACCCACAATCACTACAAAACCAAATAATAATGATAATAACGGAAAATTTTAATAAAAAGGAAATAATCCGATAATTTAAAAAGAAAACAAAAACCTTACTAGTAACCATGCCGATCCACCATAGCGGCTCTAACAGATAACCATATCCTCCAGAACCTTAATTATTGAAAAATATATAAATTAATTCAATCTAAAAAGAATTAGTAAACGCAATACATATGTACAAAAATTTAAAAAGAAAAGTAAATGAAGAAGAAAGGTACTAGCACTAGGACCGTTGACACCAGCCTTTCTGAGGCCCTTCTTCTTGATGATGAAACTGGATCCTATAAAGGCACTTGAGACCACAGCCAGTAAAAACCCTTTGAGATTACTGGAGTACATCTATTTCTATTTTAATTTAATGCCGCTCATCACTTATTGATTTTGGTTTAATTTCATTGATTCAAGAATTTTTTTTTTTTTCTTCTTATTATTTTTCCAGGAGATGGACAAGGAGAAAGTGAAGACCGTCAGGAACGCTATTCGACTCTCTCATCTCAACTGTCAGTCTTCTACTTTTGTTCTATTAAATTTCCTTTTTATATTAATATGCACAATTAAAATTATGGGGATGTTAATTAAAATAAGCGTCAATTTTTTTTAAATATTTTTAAGTAAATTTATAATGATATTGTTTTTTTAAATAAATTTATGAGAAATTAAAATAATTACCCCTTTTTGTGGGATAATATAAAATTTACCCTAAATTTTAGGGTTTAAGAAAAATATTCTCATATTAAAGGATTTAAATGAAAATACTTTAAAATCCCTATAAATACCAAAACTACTATTTAAATTAAATTATTATTTTTTTAAGGGTAATAAACAAATTTACCCCTAATGTTGGAGTTTAAACAAAATACTTTTAATTTAAGGCATTTAAATAAAAATATCTCAAAATAGTACCAAAATTACATTTCTTCTATTTCTATATAAACCATATATTTTCTTTTATTTTTAATATATTTGAGAGAGATTTCTGAAAAGAGAAAAAAAGTTCGTGTTCAGGATTTTGGGTGAGAAGAGAAAAGTTCGTCATTTCGAGGTATTTATCCTTACTATTACTTTAATCATTATTATTTTATTAATAATGTAATTATATGTGATATTTTATATAATAAATTATAGTTGTGTATAATAAGTAAAATAATAAAAATTAGATAGATTATGTTACAAATATTATAGTAGCATAAGATAACATGATATTTGTTAATAAAGGGTGTTAGAGGATAGTTTTGATTAGATAATATTATAAGGTAAAATGATATTTTATAATGAAGGGTGTTAGAGATATGTTAGATAATATTTAGGAAAACATGATATTATACAATGTAAAGGTAAAGTGATATTTTCACAAATTAGTAAAACATTAATTAAAATATTTAAATAGACAAAATATATAATTAAATTATGGAATAAGTATAATTGTGCAATAGACATCTGTAAATAGTATTTTCACTTATATTATTTATGTTGATTATATATTTTATTGTAAGATTAATCTAAATGGTTGAATATGTTTCAATTAGATATGGGGGAAAATTGATAGAAAATGGTGACAATGTTATAAAATATATTGGAGATAATAGGAAATTGATTAAAATTCCAAAACACACATCATTCGAAGAATTAATCCAAATAGTGAGCGACAAGTGTAATATAGATCGAAAAATATTTAACATTCAGTTAAGCATGAAACCAAAGCATCTCGACGACGACATTCCAGTAGAAATTTTGAATGATGAAGATGTTGAGGTTCTTAACAATCTATCTAACCTCTTCAAAGAATGTGTTCCAGTTTTTGTTATAATTACAGTTAATGATAATAGTTATAAGACTCAACAAGCAGATGAAGATTTACAAGGTGGTGAGCTGAGTAATTATCCAGAAAATCAAACTATTGGTGTAGAAGAGATTCAAAATATCGAGATCAATCCGAAACAATAATTTTTAAAGGAAGATTTTGCATATATAAATATCATTGATGTTGATGCATTGTATCGTGCAGAAGAATTTCTTAATGGCTATAAAGAAACTTTTCCAGAGTGAAGTGAATTTGATTGAAAAGTTATACATAATATTCCAATCGAGGAATCGGAGGTTGAAGAGAAGACCTACGTTAATAAAGATTTCAGAAGTACAAGTAGTTTTCCGAAAACAAATCCTACTGGTGAAAATGTTCGTACTAATGCATTTCATTGGTTACCACATTTTCCTAATCAACCATTTATATGCAAAAGCTCAAAAGTATCGATCGATAGTGATTCTCTAAAAGTTGGTACATTATTTCCAAGTAAACAACATGTCATTGATGCGATATATCAAGGCGCGTTTCGTAAGGGATATCAATTTTTGGTGAACAAATCAAACACGCTTAGATGGGTGTTTAAATGTCGTAACGATGAATGTAAATGGTGTGCACGGGCAGTTAGGGTGGGAGAAAGTGATAGTTTTGAGTTATGTCATTTGGATAGTCGTCACACATGTTGTAAAGATCAGATATTACCTTATCATAGGCAAACAGGTGCCCGCGCTTTAGGACAAATTTTGAGGACCAAATTCATATTAGTTGATCGTGTCTATCGACTAAAGGAGATCATTGTTGATATCGCTGACTGATATAAAATTGATATATCATACGCATAAGCATGGCGGGTGAGAAATTGGGCGCTTCAATCATTGAGGGGGACACTAGAAGAGTCGTTTATGTTGCTGCCAAAGTATTGCTTCAATTTAAAACGTTGTAATTCGGGAACTATGACAAATACACTAACGGATGAGTAGGATCGATTTAAATACTTTTACATGATATTCGGTTGTAGTATATGTGTATTCCAACAACATATTTGACCAGTTATTTGTATTGATGCTACTTTTTTAAAGGGTAGATATCTGGGTTAACTATTTATTACTATTGCATTAGATGGGAATAATCAGACATATCCACTTGCTTTTGGGATTGGTCTTAGGAAAGATCATGACACATGGTGTTGGTTTTTAACAAAGCTGAGGGATTGCATTGGTGAGGTACCTTATTTAGCCATCATTTCAGATCGACATGTTAACATATTTTCTGTAATGGCTGAAGTATTCCCTAGTGTGCACCACGGTTATTATTGTCACCACCTCCATTGTAACATGCAATGTAAGTACAAAAAGAATGTCAAAGTCGCATGGATGTATTGGAAAACAGCTAAGGCATACACAAAGTATGAATTTCAACAAGTAATAAAGTCACTGGCCCGTATGCACCCTGATACAGCTGTATACCTATGTGAGGTGGGTTTCGATCGATAGCCACGAGCATATTTTCTAAGGCATAGGTACAATATAATAACTACCAATATTGCTGAGTCATTTAATGCCTTGGTCAGACGCGCTCGAGGCTGACCTATTACGATGCTAATCGAGTTTATCAGAGGTACATTGCAGCGATGGTTTTATGAAAGAAGAAATTATGCTAGTTAGTTCATATTCAATGTTATAACATGTTATAAATGTGTGTTACTAAACTTATACTTGATTACTCACTAGATCTTTTTATATTTATATGATTTACAAATGCTTATACCAACCCAATCACACCTTGGGTTAAAGATAAGATCACCAAATGCATGCAGAAGTCTTCAAACTTGGAGGTACGTCCTATAACATCTGAACAATACTAGGTCCTTGGTAGTAGCTAATATGATGCCCTGGTTGACCTTACGGAGCGGACATGTACATATAGAAAATTTCAATTATCACAGATTTCCTGCATGCATGTTATTGTTGTAGTAAGATATATGAAGCTTATCACCTGCATTCAATGGGTGCATCCATACTACAACATAGCTTTTTATCGTATAGTATATGCGAAGGTAGACAATCCATTGGGAGATCAATCAGAGTGGATTCATCCAAAGGAGGCAAGTGTTATCTACCCATCATTTGTGCATCGTCATTGTGCCGGTTATCCAACAAATAAAAATAGATATCCTTCGTAAGGAGAGATTGTTGAATAACTTATCTATAGTCGATGTCACAAACCTGGACATACAAGACAGAATTGTAAGAGTCCTATTCCAATACCTAGTTTTGTACCATCAAGTTCAGGAAGAAAAAAGAAGGATGGAAAATAACTGCACTTATTAATCGTACTTGTTAATTTTAATATAGATGTTGTCTTTGTACTTAATTCTGTAACTCTAATGTTTGTGGTTGTTAATTTTAATATAAATGTTGTCTTTGTACTTGTTTTTGTAACTCTAATGTTTGTGATTGTTACAGAGGACAGATTCTGATTATAAAATGTTATCTTTTTATATCATTTTTTTCCAATTATATTTGTCGCTTATGGTAACTATATAAAAGGCAAATGCATATAAATAAATCAATATATAGATAAACATATATACATATGAATAAATAAACATATATACAAGTACAAATAATATATAATATAATCGTCAATCAATATCCTAAAAAAATAGCTACGTGCCTAAACTTGTGCGCAAGCGTACTGAGTCCTCCCCCTCAAAAGATAACGATCGGTGAAATGCTAAACACTCGATGTATCGTAACATGAGCACACCACAGTCACCTGATAGGGGCGTCTGTTGCGGTATATCCACCACCCTATGCAATGTAAATAGATCGTTCCGTGGACTCCGACCTGTGTCAGACCAAAATGATATTGCAGCTAGCAAATGTGGTATCATCGACGTATATTCTAACATCTTTCACCTAAATAGCTCCAGGTCAACAGTGAAACTTTGTAAGGAGTCGTAAATTATAATCTTCCACTCCTTCAAATCCAACACCCCTGCTACCCAATACGCATTATCGAAGTTTATTGGGATATAAACCTACACATATTGATATAATGTATAAATTAGACCTTAATTTAGTATTCTTCGAAAGGTATTTGAGATTCGAATACTAACCTCATCGATCACACCCCAAGGTTGCAAATGCAACTCAGGTGGATAATCTGCATCACCATGTGTGTAAAGAGCAGAGGAAACTAGTAATTATATTGATCTCTCATCTAGGTGACATATTTATGAAGGATGTATCCAACAAAACAACTCAAAACTGTCATCCAATTCTGCCAAACATTCGTAGTATCATCATACTAGTGTCGACGTAATAATCCTAAAAAAAAATCTATATGCTGGAAAAACAGAAAATATAATGTTATCACACCGCAGAAAGATTATCTAAGCAAAAAATGAAATTAATTTGTTAATGTGAACTCACCTCGTCAGACAACCATCGGATGTGTCCATGAGTGTACCCTAAAATGTAATTTTGGTCCACTAACCTGTTATATACATGACGCTTCTCAAACAGGTTCAGCTCTGTATACCACTTCTTAAATATTTCCTCATGCTCGACGCTTAATAACTACATAGGCAGTCTCGTCCATTGGCTTAGTGGTTTCAAGGGATTCGTGTATGAGCCACAAATGAGGAGTCCCTTCTTGACAATCCTATCCGAACTGTACGAAAATACTACACCAAAACAAATAATACATTAGGTAAAATAAATAATAAATTATTTCAACCGAACTTAATAAATTTTTTAAAAATTTAAACTTTTTAATACCTTCTATAACGCTGGAGTCATAGTTGGAGAATCCACAAGTGAAGCTATATCGACTACATTTTCTTTCGAGACCAGCTGCAGTAAAATACATGAATTGACTAAATGAGATGATAAATTATTTCAATCATACTTATTAAATTTCTTAAAAATTCAATTATCTGCTCTCGGTCTTCATGTGCAGGGAGCTCAACAACATCATTAGTGACCTCGTCATCTTGGGAGACAATATCGATCACTTGTTTTTCTTTGCTTGGAATGTTGAGATAGACCAAATGGAGATCCTATTGTAATAGCAGAGAAAGGGTAAACAATTGTTGATATTAACAAAAGTAACAATTAATAATGTGTATTCCGACATTTCACCTCAATCTCCTCCCAAAGCGATACTAAAGCATTTGTATATGGTTATCGATCGACATCGCTAATATCCTATGACAACATTAACATTTCATATTAGTAAATCAAACTATTGAACAAAAAATAACAAAGTATACATTATACAATGTACGTACCTCTAATGTCAAAACAGACGTCATAATAGGATTCGCAATCGGTGCAGCTGCAGAAATGTCAGGCCACTGTGACAATATCGATAGTAACAAATTTAGAGAAAACCGAAAATTGAATGTGTGAATGAGATATAATATTGTATATCAATGTTATACTAACCAGAATCATCATAGAAGGTGTCGATGGAGAAGCTCTGTGAGGTGATCTATCAGCGTCAACATCCTGTAATAGTATTAGCAGTTAATATTGATTAATCAAAGAGTTATATTTATCGGGATTAATAGATACACAATTGATGGTATACTGACATCTACTCTAGTGGTCGATCTCATCTCTAGATCTCTCATCGGTGGAGCCTCCGAATCGTCAGGCCTATGTGACAATATCATTGAAAACTCATTAACAGGTTTTCAATCAACGATTGATGAATTCAGATATAACATTTATAAAAGACGTTACAATTACTTGAACCATAAAAGGTGCCATCGGAAAGATCTCATGCGATGATATGTCATCGCCGATATCAAAAGTCAATATAAGATCTTCTTGGGATGGTCTCTTATCAAACAACTGAAACTATAATAATTTCAACATTCACGAGTTAACAGAAGATTAAAATTTATATCAAATGTATCATTTCTAATATACTCAAAGTAATTAGCACTCACATCGACAATAAGTGGAGACATGAATGTCAGGGCTCCTGTCAATAGTCTGTCACCATCGTCCCGAGAAGACTATAACAACACATACAATTATTATAAGGTTTATATGATTGCGTATATAAATAGATGAAATATCTAGTAAATTATTAACTTTTTCACCTGTTGGACAGTATCTGTATGGTGATAAGATCGTCCGTCTTTCGTATGAGTTGTCGTATCCACTATACGACTCAATCTATCCTCTATAAGAGTCATCCTACCCTCAATGCGACTAAACCTATCCTTCATTTTAGCCTCCAAACCAGTGAGTCGATCTAAGATAAGATTTCCCCATCAAGCCAATGTAGCATCGAAGTAATGAATGGAGAAATCTAGTCCAGTGATAGGAGGATCATCTAATATGTGCTCAGTGGTAAAGGGCATAGGCATAGGATTTGGTGATATGTGCTCCTCGATAAGGGTCATAACAGGGTCACTAATAGGGCAAGAGTCGGTGAGAGGAGGCTGAACATGAGCATCAATAGGAGGAGGAGCAATGATCAGAGAACTAATGTCAAGAGGACTTAATGATGCATCTCATAAAGATCAAAACAATCAACTATCCGACACCCTTATGTATCAGACGATATCCTCATACCAGTTTGTATCTCTCTCAACCGGAGATAAAACTATCAGAAAATTAATATCATCCTGCAAAATATTTATTTTTAGTGCATTTTATTGTTATACTTTATACATATGTTAATGTTTAATAAATTAGTACTTGGTGCATCTCCAATGAAGATAGTTGAGATAAAATCCCATCTCGGAATGTCCTTTGTGTGCCATCTTAATATCCGAGCAACTCCTACAATCGGCGACATATCCACTCATCGATATAACAAGTCCAGCGTCTCATATATCCAAAACTGCAATATCAACATAAAACGATTATTGTATATATTTATAATCTTATTAAACTAGTTTTATTTTAAACACAAATTTTTTGTTTAAATTAATAAATACCATAACTACCTGAAACGTAATGGAAATCCCATAATGCCATACTACTTAAGCTGGTTTTCCTTTTTCTTTTTCAGGCCGAAATCTATAGAAATTCGGGAGATATTATCACATATAGAGTGATATGTTGTCTGTCACACTCGTACTCCCTATGGGTATGCATTAAACCTATCAAGATGATCAACTACTTGTAATATCTTCTGGGAAATTGTTTTCCTCAAATCACTCTCTAACAACCCTATGTGAAGATAAAACAACAATGTTAACTTCACTGCATCAGTGTCATCTTCTCCCTATGGTCTCTGCTGGAAAACACAACTTAGATCAACATATGTAACTGATTTACACCAGTGAAAATATGTCTGAAGTCTCTGATCTGTGGCCTTTGATGGAATATAGATGTCAATATTTATCATATGACTGGATCAAAGGTCTGTCATAATAGCAAACTGATATGGACTGAATCTAACATCCACATCATTAACTCGAAACCATAACTTTTCTCATGAGGTCACCTTATTTACCGCTTGAAGGATGAAGGAATGTATTAGAATCCTACTAAATTGACTATCCTTCAAGTCCAAGAAGTGTCTGAAATAGGTACGTCTAAAAATTTGTAATTGTCTCTCTGTTAATAATTTTTTTATTATGGCTCCCACATTTCTATATCCATGTGTAGTAACTTGAGCCTTGAAGTGTTTTTCGGGAGGAAATCGCATTTCATCCCAGCCTTCGTCCTTTTTCCTCTTTTGTCTAGCTCCCTGTATGAAAATTAAATTATAGTTATATTTAATTTATATTATAAATTATTCAATTCTATACATAGAGGCCTTATTAAAAAAAAAAAACAGATGTCAAATTCGAATTCTATACGTCAAAAAACCTTAAGATAGATAAATTTCAATTTGCCCCTCGTATGAAAAACATCAAAAAAGCCCTAAAATTATATATAATTGCATTCTGCCCCCTAATTCCAACCACACGAAATCGCATGGTGGATAACTCTGGAAAATCGCATTTTGCCCCCACTACGCGAATTCACGTATCAACCACGTGAATTCACACGTCAACCGCATTCAGAGGGTTGACCGTAATTTTGTGTGTCAACAAACTTTTTCAATTTATATTCTACCCCACCACACGATGAAAAAGCGCATTTTCACACCCAACCACACGATATCGTGTAGTCCATGAAGTTTGAAAAGTACAAAAAACCACCTTGTCTTCAACAATTCTCACCACACAAATTCATGTGGTCACTACACCATTCGCGTGGTGATTGTCGAATTCGTGTGGCCATATTTCACCCACCAAACTTCATTTTTCAAACTCCATTTCAACAACAATCAACTCTACACCTAATCTAACACAAAAGCCCTAAAAAGATTTATCAAAAAAATCAAGTATTTTTGTTAAAAATTTTAAATCGGAACCCTAACGCTAAACACCCAAATTTCACATCAAATTGCTCAAATCGTAAACCGAAATGCATAAAGAGATGACAAGAGTTATTTTACTAACCTTTTCATCCATCTTCGTGGTCGGAAACGTCGCAAAAATCGTTGGAGAAAATTGAAGTTACCGAGTGCACAAAAACACGAATTCGAAATTTCTGTTTTCATGTGTTTGACGGTGATGTGTGTGGTTATCGCTGATTTTGATATGAGGGACATTTTTGCCTCTTCACAATTTTGGGGCAGTTTCATTTAACAGTAAAATGCAGGGGTTATTTCGTTTTACCCCCTTATCTTTGGAGCAATTTAATTAATTTCACTAAATTTAATTTTATTTTTAATAATACTTTTCTTAGCTAATTACATCATTATTTAGATTGATTATATTAGATTTGGTATATTTTTTTGACAATTTTTTAGTATATTATGTTTGATAAGTTATGATTTAAAGAATTAATAACTTATTCATAAACTGATTAATTTTTATTCTAATACAAATTGAAAAATGAACATAAATGCGAAAAATAGTGTGAATGTGAATAGATGCATACAGATGCGTATGAGTACATAAAGATACATATGGATGCATGCGAGTGCGTATGGGTATGTACGGGTACGTGTGAATGCATATAAGTGTGTACGAATATATATGAGTGCATATGGATATATGCAGATACATACAAATGAGCGAGAGTATACGTATCTACACACACTCATTATATATATAAATATATTATATAATATATAAAAATTATATTATTATATATATATATATATATATATATATAATTATATTATTTATATATATGAAACAGAAGTGTACACGAATATGCGCACCCATGCACTTCTTATATATATATTGATTACATGCAAAGGCGACTTTTTCGTATCTATGCGCATTCTCATGTACCTATATATACCCATACATATTTGTATGTATCCATGTGCACCTACACCCACTCGCACACATCCATATAACCTATATGCACCCATGCGTACTCATACACACTCATACGTACCCATGTACACTCATACGCACCCGTACTCACTCATACGCACCCACATGCACCCGCTCGTACTCACATCATTCTTAATAATTATGTTTATTTTTTCATTTTGATCTATATTAGAATAAAAATTGATCAGTTTTTGAATAAATTTTTGATTTTTCGAATCATAACTTATCAAACATAATACGTCGATTTTTTTTGGTAACTTATAAAAAAAAAAAACTATACCAAATCTAATGTAATTAGGGGAGAGGGTGACATAATTAACTGAAAGAGATATTATTGAAAATAAAATAAAATTTGTTTTAAAATATAAAATCACTATAAATTTGTCTAAAAATATTTATACAAAAAAATTGATACCTATTTAATTAATATCAGTAATAAATAAGCATTTTAAATTTAATTAGATTACTTATTTACCTGTTTATACAATTTTGCATCATTAATATAACCAAGCATCTCCCATAACGACATAATTGCCTTCATCTTTAACATTTGAAACATTCTTGCTTTCATCCCCAATATTTAATCACTTAAAAAAAAAACACTTTTCATTATCTCACTTTTAACTGTTATGGTCAACTTCACACTAAAAACAACAAAATCATACATGAAACTTAATTGAATCTGGGTTAAAACAATTTTGCTATATTTTATTATTACTAATTATTTAAAGGGAAAATACTTAAAGAGTGGGCCTGATTCAGTCTAATAGGCAAATTCACACATATTGGACTTAATCATAATTTTCCTTCTGCTTATTGTAATGAGGTCCTCTAAAATTTCACATCATACAAGGTAAATTATATTTTACATGGAAGAAGGAGAAATGATATTTTACTGGTAGATTTCTTTTTTGAATAATTTACATTTTCGGTGTAAGATGAAATTTGTTGGACCTTATGTATTTTGATGAGAATAACTCATCAAAATGATTATAAATTGAATTAACATTGTTTGAGGTATGACCTATGTCATCACCAATATATATTAAGTTTGAAAAAGTAGAGGTGTATACAAAATCAAGCCGAGCCCAAACATCTTTTACTTTGAGTTTGGTTTGAATAAAAAATAGTTTGATTTGAGTTTAACTCGAATGAAAATGATTTAACTGAACTTCAGTTTGAGTTTGACTCAAGTTTAAACACTGATATAGTTCCCTATACTATGAACTAGAGACAAACCAATTCCTTATAACAACCTTCATTTCTCCATAATTGCTAATATGATGCTTATGGTTTCATTGTCTAGTAAGTAATTGTTGATCCCACCAAATGACAACATAATATGTAAATTCAGTTACGACTAATTTCACCTTCGTCTCCTTGGTAAAGTTGTGATAGTTGACCTTCTTCTCGTTAGAGGAGGTACCCTAAAGCCAATCGAATTTAACATTTATGGATGTAATTTTATATTAGTAATTAACAAAAAAATTTATTATTATTCAATTCATATGATGATTATTTATATGATTGTACAAATAGAGTTTGACTTAAATCGAATTGGCTCAACTCGATTTGGCTAGGTTCAAATTTGTTGAATATGAACCGAGTTTAAGTTAAGAGATTCGACTTGTTTTAAAACCAAACTGAACTTGAGCTATAGAAAGTTCAACTTGGTTTGGCTCACTAGCTAGATAAATAACTCGATTTAGTTAAAACTTAGCTAGTGACTCAATTTGAATTATGTTAAATAATTATTAAACGATGTCATTTTATTAATGAGCTACGAATTCAAATCACGAAATTGAGCCACATATCTAAGCCATAATTTTGAGTCAAACTCGAACAAAATTTGAACTGAACTATTTTTATTCGAACTGAACTCAAACCGCCCTTAATATTGGCTCGATGAATTTAAGCCAAACTCCAGTCGAGTTATTTTTCATTTGAGCTAAACTTGAGTCAAAAAGTGTTTATGCTCAATTCGATTCGTATCCACCCCTATATACAAATAACATGCTCTTAGAATAAAATAACTATGACAACGGGATTAAACGACTGATTATAATAAGTCTGAGTACATATTAAGTAGTCATTATAAAAACATCTATAATCTCAATATTACAATGAATAAGGGCACATGCATTGATGACATGATTATTATAATGTTGAATGACCTACCAAAAGTGGTAGTAGTTCTCATATGTCAAAGTTGTTATAGACAGTTTAGTGCAACATATGGGTGCATGTTATAAATGTGTTCATCAGACTAACCCAACTAGAGGATATCCATATGGATGGTTTCTCTAGTGTCTATAGAATAATCTTTTGAATACCATGAATGCATGTTATCTTTTGACTTGAGGTCATCAGATCGTTTAGTGTAAGGATCGGTATGGTTTGACATTATTTAATATGTCGTCATAATTAGAATAACTATAAATGTAGTAATTGACCATATCGGGAGAGACATGGAGTCTATGGTTGATTGATAAAGTATTCATTACTTTTGAGCATATAAGAAGATATCTTACATAGAATACAAAATTGTATCTATGACTGCTTGAATCTGTAGCCACAATAAGATAAAGTTGTAGCTTAATCTATGTTAGTCATTGATGTATATTAGTTCACATTAAGGAACTATTGAGATAAACACATTTTTATGTCTTAGCCTCGAGAGATATTGGTTGACGAAGGAATTTAATTACATATAATTATGATGTTGTAAAAGCTTAAGAGATGTTCACTGACACTTTATCATTTGGGTGGTCATAATGCTTTGCTAAGGGCTAATCTTGGTTTGTGTCCAAATTCACCTTGAATTTAGATACTACCCACGTATATAAGGGTTAATTTGAACCTACAGACAAGGACTATTTGGTGATAATCTTGATGTTTAGTAAGATAGAGAAACATTGAAAAATTGGGTTTACTCATTCAAATTGAAGAACCTAGTCCCACACTTTGACCGAAGTACACTTAATGTGAATAGTGTTAAATGGTACCATGGAAAATAAAAAGCATGACACAACTAGACAAAAGATTGTCCAGTCATGCAAGATTTAAAGACACGTTAGGTGGCACATTTGTGATGTCACTCGTGCATGTGTGTATTAAAGATGTCGAGTTTGGTTGAAATTCTTGCCATACTCGGACACCTGCACATATATATAAAGCATGCATTAAAATAAACAAAGGAAACATAGAATTAAAATGGCAAAAAAACCTAGCTATGAGTTTTCTACTTTCGTGTTCCTACTCTATATAGATACCAAGGTGCCACCTTTTGAGGGTTGGATAACATTCAATCTCAATTCACGTGATGATTTGGAGGAGCCATCCACATAGGAGTAAATTCTAAAACACCCTATGAGTGTTTCACATGTTCATGAACATATGTTTAAAAAAGATATCCTAGTTAGGGTTTTAAGAATTGTTTGAATTGAAAATTTTTTATACTGTCAATTATCGACCTCTTGAAACCCTATAGTGATATTAGAGCCACCGTTTAGCATATTTTCATGAAATATTATACTTGTTAGTTTTGGTTAATTTTATATGTTAATTGCATGTAATTAGATTAGTCAAGATTGTTGAAACTGATAAAGATGATTTACAATCATGTTGTTTCATAATTTGTTAAGTATCATATATAATGTAAACTGTGTTAAATTGTTAAGTGATGATTCCTAAATTTTGTTTAAGTTTTGTTGATATTGTAAGTTTAATTTTTTGGTCGAAAGCTATAGGTTTCGTGCTGTTGCATGAAATCACCTTTTAGATCCTATTGATTGCATGATTCGAGGTTTGCTGCCAGTGTGAGTATGGTTTACATATCATATTCTCAAACCCTACTGATTGGCTTGTTAGAATGGGAGTCTTTTGGATTTTTTGTTGCTAAAAAATCCATAAAATTGGTTTTGGAAAACTTGCTATGTATCGCTTGATTCCAACTGTGCATGAAAGGTATAAGGTGGAATAGTCTTTGCACCATGAATGGTGCATGATTGAACCATTTTTGGTCCAACCATGATTGTCTCTTGGTGCACGACACCAAAATATGGCACAACTAGACCATAATTTGGTCTAGTTGTGATTCTTTCATGGCTTTAAGCCATGTGCATATACATAGTGTACAACTGAACCAATTTTGGTCTAGTCGTGCCTCTTTGTGTATGGTGTCCAACCATGGTTGCATTCTAGCAATGCCTAAGCTATGACTTCAGCGATGTAGTATTCTAAAAATTTTGTTGGATTTTTAGATGCATGACTAGACATTATACCTACATGCCTGACAAAGTTGAAAATTTTGGCTTAGTCATACTTTGTTAAATTTTGACTAAATTGAAATTTTCTTGAGCTTTAGGATTGCCACTTGGGATAAAAATAATTAATATTTTTTTTAATTGGTATATGTATGTATGGATGTATATATGCATGGTGCCCAAAACATAGTCAAAGAACCTTTTGAATGATTATTTTTTTGATTTTTCATTTTTAGGATGTAATTCTCAAATAGGGCTTGTGCATCTTGTCTTTATCCTTTTTTTTTTTTTTGAGATTAAATTGTTTTATTTTCTTAGAATTTTGTAATAGGAAAAAAAGCCATGTAATAATTGAAGACTAGAGGTGAAAAGACAAGCACAAAGACTTGAAGATAAAATTCACCAAGGTTGACTTGTCAAACTCCTTTTGGCTCGAGAGGCTTAACATTAGTTATAGTTGTGTGCTAACACAGTTTTAATTTTACATTGTAGAATGTATGTGTAGGTTTTATTTTGCAAATATAACCTAGCATGTGACTTAAAATCTGATGAGACTAATTAATAAAACCTTCAACTTAAATATTAAGTATAAGATTTAAATGGTGTCTTGTAATATGACGTTATAATTAAGCCCTACATGAGTATGTCACGAGCTAGAGAGATTTGGTTTCTTTTAACTCAACATGGTGATGTACTGGTCATCAATGATAACAAACTTAAAACCTACGATGATACTGTTTCAAGTCTAGATTCTGATAAATGGTTGTATGCTATGAAATTTGAAATAAACTCTATATACCAAGACCAAATATAGACTTTAGTGGATGCTCTTGAAGGCCTAAAACTAGTAAGGTGCAAATGGGTTTTCAAAAGGAAAAATGACATGGAAGATAACATGCATACCTATAAAGCACGACTGGTTGCCAAAGGTTTCACTCAGAAATATAGTATCGACCATGATGAAATCTTTTTGTTGGTTGCTATGCTTAAGTCTATTAGGATTATGCTTGCTATAATGACATACTATGTCTATGAAATCTTTCAAATGGATGTCAAAACTTCTTTCCTGAATGGTAACCTTGTAAAAGACGTTTATATGGCACAAGCCGATGGTTTCATTCTTACTAGATAGACAAATAAAATATTCAAGCTAGAAAAGTCTATTTATGGACTTAAGAAGGCTTCAAGAAACTGAAACATTCATTTTGATGAAACTATTTGTGAGTTTAGATTTATAAAAAATAAAGATAAACCGTGCGTGTATAAAAAGGTCATGGGAGTGAGATTGCATTTCTGGTATTATATGTCAAAGACATCTTGATTATTGGAATTAACATACCGAACTTACAATCCATAAAGTCTTGATTATCCAAGTGTTTCTTCTTGAAAGACTAAGGAGAAACAACCTACATTTTTGGAATTAAAATTTATTGAGATAAAAAGCATAAACTGTTGGTCCAAGTCAAAACACGTAGATAAACAAGGTATTGACTAGATTTAATATAGAAGAATCCACGAAAGGATTTATACCTATGTCTCATAGTGTATATCTTTGAAAAGATATATGTCCTAGTATATAATCTAGAGAGAAAAGATGAGTAGAATTTCATATGTCTCGGTTATAGGGTTAATCATGTACACTATGCTATGTTTGAGAATTAATGTCTTATACGCTTTGAACATTTATAGCAGATATCAATCTGATTTAGGTGAAAAACACTAGATGGCTATCAAAAACATCCTAAAGTACTTGAAAAGGACTAAAGATGCATTCTTGGCTTATGGAAAGGAATTTAAACTCATTGTAAGACATTATAGTGATGCTAGTTTCCAAACTAATTAAGATGATTATAAATCCCAATTAGGCTTTGTGTTTGGTTTGAATAGTTGTACAATTAGCTGGAAAAACTCTAAGCAAAGTGTAGTAGCTGATTTTACAATAAAATCTGAGTATACTGCCCTCTCAAAAGCAACAAAAAAGGTTGTATAGATCAAGAAGTTCATAACTAAACTTGGAATGGTTTCGAGTATCGCTAAGCTGATTGAGCTCTATTGCTATAACAATGGAGCGATTACTTAGGTAAATGAGTCATAATCTCATCAAGGTCCAAACACATAGTCAAATGATATCATCTGATCCGAGAGATTATTCAACAAAGTTATATATAAATAACAATGATTGATATAGATGACAATTTGGCTGATCCGCTGACAAAACCTCTATTGTAGTAGAAGTATGATAAACATGTAGTTAAGCTCAGTATTAGATATCTATCTGATTGGCTACAGTGCAAGTAGGAGATTGTTATGGTAGGTTCCTTAAAGCCAATCGAATTTAACATTTGTAGATGTAATTTTATATTAATCATTAATAAAAAGATTTATTGTTAATCAATTTATATGTTGACTATTTATATGATTGTATGAATAACATGTCTTGGAATGTTAAAACTATGATAAGGGGATCAAACAATTGATCATGAGAACCCTATGAACACATTAAGTAGTCATTCTAAAAACATTCATAATCTTGACATTGTCATAAATAAGGGCACTTGAGCTACCCTACCAAAAGTGGAGACAATTCTCATGAGTTGAAGTTATTATAGATAGTTTTGTGTAACATATGGGTACACATTGTAAATGTGTTTATCAGATTGACTAGACTAAAAGATATCCATATAGACGGTTGCTTGAGTGTCTATGGAATAAATCATTTGAACACTATCGTTACATGTAATCTTTTGACTTGAGGTCACTAGACTGCCTCATATGAGGATCGGTATGGTTTGATACTATTTAATGTGCCTTCATAATTAGGATAACTATAAGGTAGCAATAGACCATATTGTGAGATATATGGAAACTATGGTTGATCGATAAAATATTCGTTACTCCTGAGGATAAGAAAAGATATATCTCACATGAAAATACATGATGACATCTACGACAGCTTAAATCTGTGACCATAATGGGATGAGGTTATAGTGTAATCTATGTTAGTGATTGATTTATCCTAGAGGCGAGGATTATTTAGTGATAATTTTGGTGTTTAGGGAGAAAGAAAAATCATTAAAAAACTAGGTTTGCCTATTTGGGTTAAAGAACACAATTGACCATGCTTTGACCAAGGTACACTTAATGTGTATGGTGCCAACTAGGACCATGGAAAATAGAAAGCATGGCATAACTGGATAAAAAATTGTCTAACCATGTAAGGTTTAAAGACATGTCTGAAGACACATTTGTGATGCCACCCCAACATATGCGTGTTGAAGGTGTCAGGCTTGGTTGAAATTCTTGCTATACTCAAACACCTGCACATGTATATAAAGTGTGCATTAAAATAAACAAAGGAAACACGGAACTAAAAAAGGCAGAAAATCCTAGCCACGTGTTTTATGTTTTTCTCTTTTTCTTTTGTGAACACATAATTCTAGTTGAAGAACTTTATCATCTGGATTGCCTTTCTCGTGTTCATGCTTCATATGGATACCAAGGCGCTGCCTCTCAAGGGTTAAATAACATTTAATCTCAAGCCATATGAAGATTTGAAGGAGCTATCAACGCAAATGTAAATTCTAAAACACCCTATGAGTGTTTTACATGTTCATGAACATATATCTAAAACGGGCAACCTAGTTAAGGTTTTCAGGATTGTTTGATTTGAAAAATTTTAAACTTTGTTGTGCTACCGATAATTGGTGCCCTGAAAACCTTACACTTCTCCCACTCTAAATATAAATCTAAGTCTAATTTCCCTTAGAAAACGAGGCATTTTCATTTTAATACTTCTCAAATCCTTATTCAACGTATCCTCCCATCTACCCTTATTATTCCACTTAGAGGTGTGTATAGTTTGGTTTGGTATAGTTTAAGAGTTGTTTCAAACTAAACTGAAAAAAAAAGGTTTAAAAATTTTCTAAACCAAACCAAACTAAAATAATACGGTTTGGTCTAACTTGAATTACGGTTTGAACCATAATTATAATATCCTACGATACGATATTGGGGGAAAACCATAAATATTATAAGGTTTATCGAATCAATATGTTATAGTAAACGTATTCTATAATACAATACATATTACTGATATGTATCGAATAATGAAAATTTTTTAAATGTTAAAAGTGTTTGTGATATTTTGCAAAATAATATGTCAATTATAATTTTTTTATTATTTTATTATTTCATTTTTAAAAAAATATATCAAATGATAGGATACACGATGCATGATATGAAAATTAGGTTTTTAATATACTATATGATACATAATTCGACTATCATAGTTTAAACTTTTTAAAATTATATATATATAATTTAATAAAATTATTGGAAATATAGTTTTCTAAAACATAATTTAAACATTTAAAATAAATATAAAATTAGTAATAATATTCACACCCACTTTAAATACACAAATGAGTACACACTTATAATTGTTATCATGTGATTAGGTGTTACTTTATCTTTAATTCAAAATAACCCAATTACATGATGACATATATAAGTGTATATCATTTGTGTACTTAAAATAAGTATATATGCTTTTATTAATATTAAATAGAATAATATTATACGTACCTATTTTGAGTACACAAATAGGTACACACTTATATATATATAAAAAAATATGAAAATAACAAATAATATGAAAAAAAATATGTTGTACCCTTAATTGTTTATTGAAAAATTCTATCAAAAATAGTTTTATATATATTAAAACATGGTTTATGATTTGGTTCAATTTGAAAATTATTCAAATAATAACCCGAATTGGAAAAACGGTTTGAAAAACTTTCAATCCGAACCAAACCAAACTAAACCAAATTGTAATTTTTAAGCTATTTGGTTTGGTTTTACGGTTTGAACTAAATTATGTACACCCTTAATTCCACTCTTCATAGTATATATCCTCACCATTCCTATTACCTCTACCACCTCAGTCACCTCTAACACCTCTCATGTAACGACTTACACCAATAATGATGTCATTATCATCATTCTTATATTCCTCACCTAAATCAACTTCATATTCTTTGCCACTACACAACTCTAGAGATTTTCTT
Source organism: Mangifera indica (assembly GCF_011075055.1). Taxonomy (NCBI): domain Eukaryota; kingdom Viridiplantae; phylum Streptophyta; class Magnoliopsida; order Sapindales; family Anacardiaceae; genus Mangifera; species Mangifera indica. Next base: position 6,774,629 of record NC_058152.1, read on the forward strand.
CATTGCCCCCTTTGTAAGTTTGCTATGGCAACCCCTTGCCTTTCTTGTTTATCCCTAACCTTACCAAATAGCAAATTCATTTGTACAAATTGCTTCTACATAGCCTTTATTGTGAAGACTATATCCATCTCTTTCTTATCAGCCACACTTTTATCTTTGTTGGTAGAACCTCTATCTTTGCTTTGAGACACTGTGAAACCTGTAAAAAATGTTAGTAATAAAGCAAAGGACCTTACCACTCTCCTTTACATGTTTCACTCCACTAAACTCACAAAAATTACTCGACGCTTATGTTTTACACCAGAAAATATGGCTTTTCACTCAAATGTTGCTCACACACTTTGCCTTTTTTTTTTTATTCCAAGTTTTCCCACTAAGTTCTTTAATGAACTAGATAGATCACACTAAGATTACACCTGAAGAAATCCTCCTTTAACAAATCTCAACAAGAAATACGTACGCAAATCAAGGAAACAAAGAAAACGAAGGTATATCGCAATAGAGAAATAAATAAGCAAGAACAAATAAGGGACAAGAATAGAAAACTATGGCAAAGTTGGAAAAAAATAGAAAAAAGTTTTCAGTTTGAGTGACAAGAAACTTGAATTATCAGAAAACACAATTTTGATTTGATTTGATTTTTGTTTTCGTTTTTTTTCTGATTTTTTATTTCTTTTTTTATATATATTTTTGCAATATCAAATCAAATTAGAACACACACAATTGATTAACAATGAAAGCTTATAGATTGAAGGTATTACTTAACGCACATGATGTGACTCAAAATTACATAAAAGGATTGCAAACAAGATAAATTAACAGTAAATAAATGCAGACAAGCAAAAAAAATACGATTTTTGATAAGCAAACCTAAATTAGAAACCTTGTTCTGATACCAAGATAATATGAACCTCAATGATAATCAAAGAGACCTAATATCAATATTTACAGGAACCAACCTAAGAAAGTCTAACAACTAGGTTCGAACATGCAAAGATTGTAACCCAATGGTTATATAAACCACAAACCTAAGGTATATTAATAAAGGTAGATTGCCACTCCCAAGAAAGAGTTGAAAATGTGAGAGATATTTCTAAGATTGATTTCCACAAGCATCCACTGGATGATATCTGAAACGTTCTTTGAAAAACAAGGGAAAATTTTTTTACTTCAATCTTAAGAATCATCAAAATTTGTGTTTTCCTTAATACACATGATGTGACTCAAAATTGCATAACCAAATTTCAAAAAAGATGAATTAACGATAAATAGATGCAAACAAGCAAAGAAAATATGATTTTTGATAACCTAACCTAAATTAGAAACCTTGCTTTGATAACAAGATATCACGAGCCCCAGTGATAATCAAAGAGACCTAATATCAATATTTATAGAAATTAAACCAGGTTCAAACATTTTCAAAAAAATGAATTAATGATAAATAGATGCAAACAAGCAAAGAAAATATGATTTTTGATAACCTAACCTAATTTAGAAACCTGGCTTTGATAATAAGATATCACGAACCCCAGTGATAATCAAAGAGACCTAGTATCAATATTTACAGAAATTACCACAACAAAGTCTAACAACCAAACACGCAAAAAATGTGACCTAATGGTTATATGAACACAAACTAGAGGTATATTAAAAAAGGTAGGATGCCATTTCCAAGAAAGAGTTGAGAATGTGAGAGATAAGTCTAGGATTGATCGCCACATGTATGCACTTGATAAGATCTAAAAAGTTCTTTAAAGAACAAGGGAAAAACTTTTTACTTCAATCTTAAGAATCATCAAAATTTGTGTTTTCCTTAAGGTAGCCATGTTTTTAAACCTAAAGAAAATAATAAAAACCCTGATTTAACTAATAATACGTCTAATAAGCCTAAAAGAATGAGCTAAAATAAAATAGTGTCTAACTTAATTATTAAACATGAGTTTTCATAATAACATATCATTCAACTAAGACCTAACTAACACAATTAAGGCCAACTAACATAAAACATGTAACCCAAAGTAATTATGGCAAAATATTCCAAGTCTAACCCAAGTAACATGCTAACTCCAAGTAATTCAACCCAAATTTACTTCAACTTTAACGTTCTTGCACTTGAATGATATCTCCAAGTTTTGATGATGCTTCCAATGCCTCAAAGTTACCCAATCCTTGTTGTGTATGACTTTTGGCCCAAATGTCATCAATCAACCTATTTAGAGCTTCTTTAAATTTTTTTACTTTGGCATTAGTCATTGGTCCCCCCATACTCAAAGGAGCATTATTGTTGCTTTGGTAAGTTCCTTGATTGCTTCTTGGGTCTCTATCAAAATTTTTTTTCCTATACACGAGTATGACAATTCGACATCATGCGTAACCATGCATTATTGAGTGTATGCCTATACATGTCTCTAGAAATTTGATTTTGACTCTATTGACTAAGGCATGGACTAAACTATAATTTTTGGAACCTTTTGGATCTTTGTACTCCTTGAACTTACTATATTTTTTGTGTTAATATTTGTATAGATACCTACTACCTTGTCTTCTACCTTACGATTGTGCAAATAGTATGACAAGATGAGCCTAGTTTGTTTCCCTTAGCTTCTTTTAAAGAATCAGGTTTTTTTTAGTCTTAATATATTTTACTTACCAAAAATATCGACTGATTGTTTGTATTAGGTTTGACTTAACTAATACATCTAACTTTTTGGACAACTTGAAAGTGAAAGTGTATGTGAGGCTGAGTAAGGATATGTGATTGTTATTGCATTGGTGATAGGTAGCATCCACCTTACTAAAATCAAGAATCATTTTTTACCCAAAAAAATCAAGAATCGCAATTGCTATCATATGACTTGTTCGAGCATAATTGTTAAACACAAGATTATAGATTATTGTAATTGGTTTGTTGACGTATCTAATTAGGTTAATCCAAACTTTTTTACCAAAGCGAATAGAAGAATTGATTTGATTTGGTTCTCAACCCATTAGGAACTCCAGTCAGACTTCTTGAGTTTAATAAAAAGGGTTGTTAGCTTGAGGAAAATAGTATGAGCGATTTATTAAACAAAGCCCATGTTAAATAATAATTAATTAAAATATGATAACTAATAAATCTTTTTGCTTTTGTAGATCACATAACCCCCATGTTAAACAATTTCACCATGCAATTGAATCTGGAAAAGGATAATAGGCTTGAAGGCAACAATTTCTCTTACTGTTATTGAAATCTGTGGATTGTTGTAACACCAATAGGTAAGCCCAAGGGCAATTTTGTCTTTTCTAATATGTTAGTTATGATTTTGGTGAGAATTCTTTTATTTTTATAAGTAGGAACGAATATGTACCATAAGGGTAATGTCCGTTCATTAACAACATTAGCGTCGACCACTCGTGTTTTCAATAGATATAAAAGAGGCACCATATTAGGTTAAATGAGTTTTATTTATAAAATCGGAGTAAAGTTTTTAAAGAGATAAGAGGTGCCTAGAGCTTCCAAAGATGCAAAAGAGGAGTTTGGACCCTTGAAACCACCAAAGCCATGTAAAGAAAAACTTGTTTAAGGAAGGTAAGTAGTATGGTTTCTTTTTCTCTCTTTTTATTTAATGGATTGATAATCAGTCATTGAATCCTTATCTAGTGATGATGCATGCTTGTGATGATTGTTTTTGTGATGGATAATGAGTATGATGATGATAATGGCTTGAGTAATTTAAGTTAATGGATTTTAGAATGATGTCTATGAGATAAAGAATAGGCTATTGCATATCATGCTTATGATCAATAATGAAATGCACGTTTAATGGACTTATTATGATAGAATCATGTTAAGGGATGAGCATTGATGTTTAAAGGCTTGAATTTTGTATGTGCCTGGATTTCGTAGAAACCAGTAGGGTGTGTTATCTCTAAGATTCTATGAATGGTTAATACCCACAAAGGTTAATATCCACTCATCTTTGAGAAGTAGTAAGTCATTCATTTGTGGTACGAATGTTCAATAAAGGAATTTTAGCACCAACAACATTTGATATGGGAAGAACAGTTGGCTCCAATAATGTATAAGAGAATAAGCATAGAAAATAAGCATGAATGAGTGGTAGTGTACTCATAAAGAGTAACATTTATTTCAAAGAAAAATACCACCTATTTTTAGGCCATAATAAGGAACAAGGGAAAATGGCACTTAGAATTTGTTCCATTAACTAGAAATTACCACATTGCCCTAATCTATGAGTGTCGTAGAGACTTGAGTTAGATTAGCCTGGAAAGGATACAATTGAGGGTAGTTAGCCATAGCTGAGATGCTTAACTTTATGAAAGACAACACCAAATCCTGTTTGAGTTAGATTTGGGTCAAAAATAGTAAAAGTCTAAAATATAAAGGTATAAATAAATAGCCACTAGTTGTGTTCATAAATGGCCAGTTATGTGAAAACAATAGGGCTATATAAGATATAGATATATATGAGATGTATCATGCACTTAGTGCCAAGGCACAATAGCCACATAGTTTAGTTCAAGGGTGCATGGTAAAAGAGTAACGTTATAGTTAGTTCTTTATATGGTCAACAAAATGCATCACATATGTGTTCATGGTAGGAGCTACATGAAGATGGTTTTTAGTTTGGCTATGTGTATGTTATAAGAAAGGGATTATGATCAATTCTTCATGTGATCAGGGTATCATCATAATTAGTTAACCCAATAGTTTGACAGGCATGTGCATTAGGCATAATAATTAGTTTGTAGGCATGTGAGGTGTCAATTACTTTCATTAGACCTCAAATATGTTAAGATTAGTTTAGGCCTAAATCGTCTTTGTGGATGGCCTCTAATAGGGCACGAGAGTACAAGTATAACCATATAGTAGCTCTTTGATAAAATGTGAGCTTTCAGTTTATGCATTTTGCAAAGTGTTAAAAGGTCACCTTCTTACTAAATATTTATCATTCACGGGTATTGTAGGTAGAGGTGAATAACGAGACATATGAGAGAGCTAACGATCTAGCTCAATTCATTATATAAGGTAGAAGGGCTAAAAGTCATTTTCTATTTTAAAGATATTTGCTATTATTATACGCTTTGATGGAGTCTATGCACAAAATTTTATGGTTGAGCATTTTAGACATATGTATTAAGGAATTTTATTATTATTATTATTAATGTTAGTATGGATGTTATGATTTCAAGATTTTATTCATGTATCATTTTGCAAAGGCATGTCAGTTAAGTGTTTTATAACATACTTTTTTTCTATTGTATCCATTAAGTTAGTATGTTGTGCACATCTCTTTAGGTTATATTCTATATAGGGGTATGTGTTTGGGGAGAGTTATTACAATTGTAGTATGCTAAAAGAAAAGTTTTTACATTCTTGAAAGAGTTGTACCACTTGAGTCTGGTCTTAATGCCAACCAAAAACAGAAGGATCTTTTCAATAAGTATATGTATGACTTGGTTGATGTCTCATGTCTTATTCTAGCATCGACAACACCTTAGCTGTAAAAGTAGCATAAGTATATAGATGTACCATATATTTTTCTTTACCTTTGTAAGATATTCATAACTCGTGCAATATATGAAAAATACGAGGTGTTAAAAGCTTTATTATGTGGAAAATGGTCGTAGGAGACCAAGTAGGACCTTATGTAGACAAAAAGCTTTCATTAAGTAGCTGACATCACTAAGTGTGATTATGGATAATGACTTGGACATTAACCTTGTCTTGTAGTCCCTTTTTGACTCATTAAGGATGTTAATCATGAACTAGCTAATAAGTGAGAAAGAAAAATCCTACATAGAACACCTAAGTTTTCTAAGGACTATTGAGCAAAAGGTCAAAAAGATTGCTAGTGTACCTTTAGTTGAAGCTAGAGCATACAAAGCTAGTGGTAAGGCCAAAGCCAAGGCTAAACTCAAACCTAAAGTCCAAAAGTAGGTTTCCACTACTAAATAACCTAATAGAGGCGTAGGGAAAGGTAATATTGTTTGCTTCTTTTATGATAAGTCCTGCCACTAGAGAAAACATTATAAGGGCTTTTTAAAGAGTAAGAAAAAGTCGACTGCTTCAACTTTAGGTATATTTGACTGAAATTAGGTTTTCATCATCTTTATCTTGGGTTGTAAACATAAGATGTGGTTCTCATATTTGCTTTAATGTGTAAAAATTAAGGCAGAGTAGATTATCTACTAAAAAAGAAGTAGACCTACATGTTGAAAATTGATTATGCATTACTGAATTAACCATAAGAACTTTTTGTCATTGTATTACTGTTATTATGCTTTGTCAGTTTTTGAAAACCTTATTTCTGTGTTTGTTATAGACAAAAGGGAGATTGTTTTTGTATTTCTAATGGTATTATAACCATTAGCTGAAATAATATTCTCTTTGAAATTGCAGATTGATTGATGGATTGTATATTCTTAATTTAAATAATAAGACTCTTAGTATTGATAATGAAAGAATAAAATGTTCTCATCTGAACACCAAAAATCTATAGCATTGCAGACTTAGCCATATAAGAGTAAAACATATTCCCAAACTTCACAAAAATGGGGAAAATATATTTCCAAACTTCACGAAAATGAGGTTTTACAATCATTTGACCTTAAGTCTTATGATGAATATGAGTCATGCTTATTAGGCAAAAATGACTAGCCTTTCACTTGATATAGTGATATGGCAATTGAATTATTAGACATCATTTATAGTGATGTTTGTGACCTCAAATAGTGTAAGCTAGATATAAGTATTTCTACTTTGTCATATTTACTAATTACTTTAGTAGGTATGACTTTTTGTTTTAAGGAATACAAGTTCAAATGCTTTGAAAAATTTAAAAAATTTAAAAATGAAATGAAAAAGCAATTAAGAAAGGGTATAAATAACAAAGAAACAAAACATGAAAAATCACCCTAAATCCAAGGGTCAAAATCGAGTAAGGAACAAATGAGACAACTAACCAAAAAATGTAGCATCATCTTGTAAGGTTTTTAGAGCATTGAAAATTGGCAGCACAATGTAATCTAAAAAATTTTTAAAACAAACAAGCTTGAAAAACTAAAACTAGGATACCCCTTTTAAAACATATATTCATAAACATGTAAAACACTTATAAAGTGATTTGGAATTATACCTGCGTTGATGGCTCCTTTAATCTTCACGTGGCTAAAGAAAGTACATTATCCAATCCTTACGAGGTGGCGCCTTGGAATCCATATGAAACACGAACATAACAGACAAAATTCAAGCAAAGAGGTTACCGGAGTTTTGATTGGATTTATTGTTCATAGGAAGGAGAGAAAACAGAGGGAATGGTAGCTAGGTTTTCATTGTATGTATGTTATATTTTTACATGAAAAGTTTATGCCTTATTTATATATGTATGTGTCCGAGCATAGTTGGAATTTCAAGCGAGTATGATACCCTCAACATACATGTATGACTAACATAGAAAAATTGCACAACCGACATGTTTAAAGGTCATTTGCATGGCTGACACACTTAAATGTGTCGGTTAGATGACTTAGCCTTGCATGGCTAGCACATAAATGTGTGTTAGCTGACATAGCTTTATTTACATGGTGTGTGCCAACCGGTATGGTCATGCCTTACATGGTTGGCATACATTTACGTGCTAGCTAGTATGGTCATTTATTACATGGTGTCGATCAACATCATGCAATTGCATGGCTGACACCATCACACTAAATACATGGTTAGCACTTGGGCAAGGCAAAATCAAAGTAGATCCTTTCAATCCATTAGGTAAACCCAGTATATTCAAAGTCTTTCTCTCAGTTTTGAACACTAAGATTATCAATAAACAATCCATTTATTTGAGTTCAATTCAATTCAGTTATATGTGTGACCCATAAGCTCTTTATCAAATTGATGTGTCTAAATTTAGAGTGAATCTAGACATAGACCAAGATAGCCTCTAGCAAAACATCATGGCCACCCGAACGATAAAGTGTCAATGATATCTCTTAAGTTTTCACAACATTACAGTTATGTGCAATTCAATCCTTATCCTACTGTGGCCACTAATTCACACAATTATAGATATCTTTCAATATTCTTATGTAAGATATCTTTTCTTGAGCTCAAAAGTGATGAATTCTTTATTGATCAGTCATAACCTCTATATATCTCATGATATGGTCGAATATTATCTTTATAGTTGCCTTAATTATGATGGCACATTAGATAACATCAAACTATATCGAACCTTGCATAAAACGGTTTGACAACCTTAAGTCAAAGGATCATAAACATATATGGTGTTTATAGGATTTATTTCATAGACATTGGAGTAACTATCTATATGGATATCCTTTAATCAGGTCAGTCTGATTAATACTTCTACAACATGTAACCATTGTTGCATCAAACTGTCTACAATAGCTTCGACACGTGAGAACTATCGCCATTTTTAGTAGGGTCCATATTATGATAATCCTATCATTATTGCACTTGTCCTTAGTTATTGCAATATTAGGATTATACATATTTCTATAATGGCCATTTAATGTGTACATAGGGTTCTCATGAATAGTTATTTGATCCCTTTGTCATAGTTCTACTAATCTAAAGACATGTTATTTGTACTATCATATAAATGAACAACATATAAATTAAATAACAACTAAATCTTTTATTAATAATTAAAATAAAAATTACATCTATAAATAACAAATTTGATTGACTCTATGACACTTGCCCTAACAATCTCCTATTTACACTATAGCCAATCGGTTATATATCTAATGTCGAGGTCAGCTACATGTCTATTATGTTTCTGCTGTGACAAAAGCTTTGTTAGTAAGTCAACCAAATTTTCAACTATATAAATTCTTGTTATCTATATGTCACCTCGTTGTACAATCTCTCGAATTAGGTGATACCGAGTGTGTGTTTGGATCTCTAATGAGACCATGACTCATTTGTATAAACAATTGCTCCATTGTTGTCACAATAGAGCTCAATCAGCTTGATGATACTCTGAACCACTCTAAGTTTAGTTATGAACTTCTTGATTTATACAACTGTTTTTTTCACTTTTGAGAAGGTAATATACTCAAACTCTGTCTTAGAATCGGTCATTGTATTTTGCTTGGAGCATTTCCAACTAACTATACCACTATTCAAACAAAACACAAACTCTAATTGGGATTTGTAATCATCTCAGTCAGTTTAGAAATTGGTGTCATTGTAACCTTTTACAATGAGTTCAAATTCCCCTTCATAAACCAAGAACACATTTTTAGTCTTTTTTAGGTACTTTAAGATGTTCTTGACAAATAGCTAGTGTTTTTCACCTGGATTAAATTGACATCTACTATAAACGCTCAAGACATATGAGATATCAATCCTTGAACATAGTATGACATACATGATTAATCCTATAGTTAAGGTATATGAGATCTTACTTATCTTATCTCTCTCAGATTATGTACTCAGACATATATCTTTTGAAAGATATACACTATAGGACATAGGTACAAATCCTTTTTTGGATTCTTTTATATAGAATCTAGTTAATACTTTATCTATGTAGGTGTTTTGACATAATCCCAATTGTCTACACTCTCTATCTCGATAAATTTTAATCGTAAGAATATAGACTACTTTCCTTAAGTTTTTTTTGAAGAAACACTTGGATAACCAAGCCTTTACCGATTACAAGTTCGATATATTATTTCCAATAATCAAGATGTAATCAAAATACAACATCAAAAATACAGTCACACTTCCACTGACCTTCTTGTATATACATGATTTATCTTCATTTTTGATAAATCTAAACTTATGAATAGCTTCATCAAAGTGAATATTTCAGCTCTTGAAGCTTGTTTAAGTCTCAAATAGACTTCCAGTTTGTATACTTTGTTTGTTTATCCAGTAAGAACAAAACCATCAAATTATGCTATAGAGACTTCATCTACAAGATTATTATTCAGGGAAACAATTTTGACATCTATCTGAAAGATTTCATAGATGTAGTATGCAACTATAACAAACATAATCCTAATAGACTTAAGCATAACGACTAGCAAAAAGGTTTCATCATAATCGATGTCATACTTATAAGTGAAACCTTTGGCAATAAACCATGCTTTGTAGTTATGCATGTTACTTTTTATGTTAGTTTTCTTTTTGAAACCATTTGCACCTTATAGGTTTTACCCTTTTAATTGCTTCCACTAAAGTCTATACTTAGTTCTACCATAGAAAATCTATTTCGAATTTCATGGCATTTAACCATTTATCAGAATTTGGACTTGAAATAAGCTAGTCGTAGGTTTTAGGTTCGACATCATTGATAACCAATGCATCACCATGTTGAGTCAAGAGAAAACCAAATCTCTCTGGGTCATGATGTACTCGTGTAGATTTACATATCTCTTGTGTACGTTAAGGTTGTTCCACCTAAAGTAGATGAACTTCCTTATCATGATCAACCATCTATGATGACACATCGTTTTGTCTAACATTTGTGGTATCTTATAGTATAAGAACTTCATTGAGTTTTACCTTTCTCGCATTTGTTATCTTGAGAATAATTTCTTTCTCAAGGAACACGCAAGTGCGAGCAATAAAGACTTTTTGCTTCTCTAGGTAGTAAAAATAGTATCCCTTAGTAATGCTCGGGTACCCCATAAAGATACACTTTTCTGACTTAACGCTTAACTTGCTTAAAGTCAATTTCTTAACATAAGTTTCATAACCATAAATCCTCAAGTAATCTAGATTGGGTTTTTACCTAGTGTATAACTCATATAGAGTTTTATCCACAGTTTTAGATGGGACATGATTTAATATATACATAATAGTTTATAGGAAATAACCTTATAAAGACATGGGTAGATCAGTAAAACTCATCATAAACCTAACCATTTCCATTAAGGTCCTATTTTTCCTTTTAGATACACAATTATGATATAAAGTACCAAAATGAGTGAGTTGAGATAATATCCCATATTCTTTTAGGTATTGTCTAAATTCAACACTCAGGTATTCGTCTCCTTGATCATTTCAAAGGATTTTAATTTATTTCTTGAGTTGTTTTTCTACTTCGTTATTGAATTTATCAAAGCATTCAAATTTGTGCTTCATAAAAAACACATAGTCATATCAATTGAAGTCATTAGTAAATATGATAAAGTAGGTTTCCCCAAATTTGCTATACACTATCATGGGCCTACATACATCACTATGTATGATTCCTAATTGTTCAATTGCCCTTTCACTATGACCAGTGAAAGGTGTGTGGCTATCTTGCCCAATAGGTATGATTTGCATTTGTCATATGACTAAAAGTCAAATAATTGCAAAATTCTTTGTTTAAGAAGTTTTGATATACATTTTGGTCTTATATGGCCTAGCTTGCAATGTCATAGATATGTGGTATTCAAATCATTCGCCTTTAATTGTTTATTATCTTGCAGATTGAGAATTTCATTATTTAGTTTTAGAATTGATAAACTATTATGCAATTCAACTATTCTATAGAAAATATTATTTAAGTTGATAGTTATAATATCACCAACAATTAAAAATAAATATATATTTTTTTGTCTAAAACAGACATAGAAACTAAGCTTATAAAAATTGAAAGAATGTAATAACAATTTCTTAATTATAAAACTAGCCTAGCAGACAACCTAAGATAATAAACACCTAGGGCTAATATGTTAACATATGCTTCATTTTCGACATGTAGGTCAACCTTTCCTTTGGTGAGTAATTTACTCTGTCGTAGTCTTTGCATATCAGAATAAATATGAGTACCAGATCCTGTGTCTATAACCTAAGATGAATAAAGAGAATAGTTTATCTCAATGACAAATATACCATAAGTAGAGGTTTCAACTGCCTTCTTCTTCTTGTTTACTAAAAAGCCTTTGTAATGTCTCATTGAGTGACCTGTTTTGCCATAATAGAAATAGACAACGTTTCTTTTCCCCATACCATCTATAGGCTGAGTAACAATATCAGGTTGCTTTTTCGCTTTAGGCTTAGCCTTAGCTTTACCTTTGCCTTTAGCCTTGACTTTTGATGTTTGGGTTTCAACCATAAATACATTATGAAAAATACATTAGTTGAAACTATCTTTCGTATTTCTTGTTCAACCTATCTGAGCATATACAACAACTACTCATGGGTTTTCTCCTTTTCATTCATGTTAAAATTCATAATGAAATTAGCTCACAATTTAGGGAAAGATTTTAATTCTAGGTTAATGACAAGCTCATTGTCTATAATAAAGCCAAAGCTCGCCAATCGCTCAATGTAGCTAATCATTTTGACCAATTGAAGGCCAATTGGTCCTTCCTTAAAGAGTTTGCAATCAAATGACGCATTTAACTTCTCATATCATTCAAACTTCACACAAGTGCCATATAACTCTCAAAGGTGTGCAATTATGGATTGCGTATCTCTTTTCATATGTTGTTTTTGAAGCTCAGGTGACATGGAAGTTGGCATGAGGCATTAAACTTCCATGAAGTCATCAAAATACTTATTAAAATTATCATTTTGTTGTTGGGTGGCATCATGACTAGGCTCAGGGGGTAACAACCCTTCAAGGATTTGTGTACCAATCAATGAAGTTGCTTCAAGTGAATTTATTTTCCTTTTTGAGAATTCATTAATATGTTGGGTTTGACATGGTGATTTCATGATCTACAATTTATAGATAAAAAAATTAACAATTTTATTTAATTAACTTTTATTATAATTACGAATTTAATAATTAAAATACTTCTACTATTTTCCTTAAGCCAATAGTCCTTACTATTGTATTCGAGAAGTTCTAGTGAACTTCCTAGTGGACCGAGACCTCATTGCATTAATTCTCCCCTTCACTTTAGCAAATAAGTTTGAATTAATTGAATATGTAAATATCAAATTAATTACCGAAAGACCACGATCTCAAGCCAAGTGATATCTTAACAAATCATGCGACCACAAATATGACTCTTGGTATCAGTAGGGTGAATACTACATATCCCCTTGCATCAACAAATGCACCCCTTACTCATGGCTCTAATATACTTCATTCTTGCTTTGGCGAACAAACAAAGTACATTAGCTAAGTCAAAACCAATATAAGCAACTCCTAATTTTTCCACTTGGTAAAAGTGTACTTTTCACTTTGGTGAACAAGGTTCTAATGAATAGGGGCATAATTTGGGCATTATATTAGAAGATATCAATTAAATCTTAAATTTAATATTTAAATTGAGGGTTTTATTAATCAGTCTCATTAGATTTTAAGACATATGTTAGATGATATTTGTAAAATAAAACCTATACGTATCTTGTATAATGTAAACATAAAATGTGCTAATACACAACTATAACTAATGTCATGCCTTTCGAGCTAAGAGGAGTTTGATTGGTCAATCTAGGTGAATCTTCATCTTTGGATCTTCACGCTTGTCCTTTCATCTCTAATCTTAAATAATTATATGACTTTGATTCCTACTTACATATTTCTAAGAAAATAAAACAACTTATTCTAAAGAAGAAAGAGAATAAAGTCAAGGCACATAAACCTTATTTAAGAATTACAATCCAAAATAAAATAAAATAAAATAAAAGCCATCCATAAGGTTCATTAATGGTGTACTGGGCACCATGCGTGCATACATCCATACATATACATACCAATTAAAATTATTATTATTATCTTAAATGCAAATTATTTTGACCCTTGAACTTTTGCAAAATTGTAATTCAATCCCAAAGATCAAGAAAATATTGATTCAATCCCAATTTAACAAAATAGAACTAAATTAAAATTTTCAACTTTATCGGGCATGTAAATAAATTGTTCAATTGTGCTTCTAAAATTCATCAAAATTCTAGAATGATGCATGACAGGGGCACAACTGGAAAACAACCTAGTCCACAACTGGACAAAATTTAATTCTTTTTTTTTCTTTTTGTTTTCTTGGTCTTGTTGTGACTAGGGCATAATGCCTCGAAGAGTGTCACTTGCATCCATCATGCCCAGTTGGAAATAAGTCATGCATGATAGTTTTCTAGTTGTGGTTTTTTAGATTTTTCTAGAGACAAAAATTCTAGAAAACCTCTTAACTTTGGACATACCGACTATTTGGGTGAGGGAATATGTCATGTAAATCATACTTACACTAGTAATAACCCTCAAATCATGCTATCAATATGACTCGAAGGCGATTTCATGTAACAATATGAAACTTCTGACTTTCAACCAAAAGAAAACTTGCATATATCAACAAAACTCAAACAAAAATTTAGAAATCATCATTCAATAATTTAACATAGTTTACATTGCACATGATATTCAACAAACAGTGCAACAACACAATCGCAAATTATCTTTACCAATTTTAACTAGTCTTGATTAATTCAGTTACATGCAATTAACATATAAAATTAATCAAAATTAATAGTTGCTAGAATTTTTATGAAAAAATGCCAAATGGTGGCTCGATACCACTGTAGGGCTTTCAAGGCATCGATAACTAGTAGTGCAGTGAAATTTAAAATTTTTTAAAACAAACAAGCTTAGAAAACCTTAACCAGGATGCCTGTTTTAAAATATATATTTATGAACATGCAAAAAACTCATATGGTGTTTTAGAATTGCACTTGCATTGATGGCTCTTTTAACCTTCATGTGGCTAAAGAAAGTATGTTATCCAACCCTTACGAGGTGGTGCCTTGGTATCTATGCAGAACATGAATATAATAGGGGAAATTTAGGTAAAAATGTTGCTAGGGCTCTTGACTGGATTTACTGTTCACAAAGAGAGAAAATAAAGGGAATGACAACTAGGTTTTCATTCTGTATATGCTATGTTTTTATGCAAAAATTTATGTCTTATTTATATTTGTAGGTGTCTGAGTATGCAAAACACACACACAACTTTGTTTGCATGATTGATAAGCTTGATGGATTTTAAGATCTCATTTTCCTTCTACTTACATTGAAAAAGGTTCTCATATTTCTCTTTATCCAAAGGTTGTAAGTAGTGGCTCTATGATAATGGTTATTCGATCTTTATCTTTCCACCAAAAAATTCACATAATGTTCCTATGGTTTTCAATTATACTTCAAGTCATATAGCCCAAGTATCTCCTTCCAAATTTTCATCGTGACATTACAAGAAAAAAAAAATGGTTAGAGGTTTCCTTATTATTCTTACAAAAACAATAAGTAGCATTATTTATCACATCAAACCTCACAAGTTTACCCTTAGTGGGGAGCTTATTCTTTATAGTCAACCATAAAACGAAGGCATGCCTTGGTATATGTTTTTTGAACAAACTAGTTTCTTCCAACTAACTTTTTAGTTTTTTCTCCCTAAGGAAATGCCAAGCCAACCAAATATTAAAGTTACTAGACTTATTCATCAACCAAACCACTTATCTTCTTTTCTTGTTGGATTGAAAGAAATTTAGTCTTTTAGTTTGCAAAGAGCCCAAAAATCAGCTAGCGACTAATGCCACTCCCTATGCATAATGACTTCTTTAACTTTATCATATTTATCAAGCTTGGAATCATGAATAATATGACTACAAAATTTTTTGACTAAAAGACCAAATAGGTGCCAATTATCATGCCAAACAAAATTCTTATCACCATTGTCAATTTCATAGAAAATTTGTCCTTTAATTTCTTCTCTAAGCTTCATCATACATCTCCAAGCCAAAGAACAATTTGAAGGGGTTTTAATCTCCCAAAAAGGCTTACCTTTGAGAACAATTCTACGAAAAAGTATTAGCCCAATAAAGGAGACTGTTTTACTTGCTACCAAATAGAGTTTACTAAAAAGTATTTTCAGTGAAAAGAAAAATCAAATGGCTTGAAGGGTTGTTAAGACTTTGGAAGAGTTAGTTGTTACTGTAGGGAATTTTTAGACCATTTTAAGTAGGTGAAGGTAATAAAATACAAAACAATTTTTTTTCATACATTTTGAAAACCTTATTGTAGGATCACATTTTGGAATATGTTTTTATGAAACATGTTATCACAAACCATTGGGGTTTGATGAAACAATACTTGCGTTGATTGCTCCTTTATTCTGTATGTAGCAATGAAGTCACTCTCCAACCTATTACAAGGCAACACCTTAGTATCCATGGATAACATAAATGAATGAAAGCTAAAAATGTTCACTAGAGATTGCTAAGGCTTTGTGAATAAGGAGGGTGTCTAAGTGGTATTTTGGCAAAAATTGTGAAAATATGAAATCGCATATTTATAGAATGCCATGAATGGTCGTTCATAGGCCATGAACTGATGTTTATCCTTGATACTTATCTAGTTTAATATGTTATTTATCTAGTTCCTCAAGTGTCGATTTGGATAAAATTTAGATAAAGTTTCAACTTAATTTGACTCACCATGAACAATCATTCATGGTCCATGAATGAGCATTCATGGTAATTGAAAAAAGTCAAACTAGGATAATTCAATCCTATTAGATAAGTGTAGTCTAGTTATAATTTCATCTTTACTCAAACAATCCAGGATTATTTCAAATAACTTTATACCTCTAGAGTTTGAATCAACTCCCATATATGTGTGACCCATAAGTTCTCTATCAAGTTGATAATATTCATATTCAAATTAAATTTAGACATACACCAAGATTGGCCTTTAACAAGGCATCATGACTATCGATTAACAGGATGTTAATGAACAACTCTAGAGCTTAGTTAATTTCATGGTAATGCATAATACGATCCCTTCATCAACTAATATCTCTCATACAGATACGTGTCTTTCTTAGTGACTCCC
The DNA here is from genome assembly GCF_011075055.1 of Mangifera indica. Lineage (NCBI taxonomy): Eukaryota > Viridiplantae > Streptophyta > Magnoliopsida > Sapindales > Anacardiaceae > Mangifera > Mangifera indica. The sequence continues at coordinate 6,791,431 of NC_058152.1, forward strand.
CAGTACAAACTGATATAAATTAATAACTATATAAATCAAATTGGGCTACAAACTAATCCCACTATCTCCAAAGTGTCAAGTGGTTGTTGATGATTTTTACTAATCTCATTTAAGCATATTTTCTCTTTGTTCGAAGTGAAAAAATCCTCTATTGATTTACTATAACCTTCATATAGATCTTGATATGGTCAATCACCATATTTATAGTTACCCTAATTATAACAACATGTTAGGGGGAGTAAAACCATATCAATTCTTATATGAGATAGTTCTATAGACATTGGAATAACCATTAATATGGAAATCCTTAAGTCATGTTAGTTTAGTGGACACATGAGAACTATCACCACCTTTCAATAGAGTCACTCAACACAATGATAATCCTTATCTCTATTACTTGTACCCTTGGTTAAAATAATATTGAGATTATAGACATTTCTAGAATGGTAATCTAATATGTCTATAAGGTTTTCACAATTGGTAATCTGATCCCTTTATCACAATTTTACCATTCTAAAGTATATTATAATTACAAACATATTATATACACATTAACATGAATGAATAATAGTGACCTTTTTATTAATAAATGAATGAATTTACATTATACACAAGCACAAACTTATTGTTTTCATATGTCTAATGTCATATGTGGTCACATGTCTATCATGCTTCTGTTGTGATAGAGGCTTAGTCAATGGGTTTGTCAAACTTTCAGATGTGTCAACCCTTGTAATGTGTAAATCTTCATGCTAAATGATTTTTCAAATCAGGTGATATTGTTTTTGGACCTTTGGTAAGATCACGGTTTCTTTTACCTGAGCAATGGCTCTATTTTTGTCGTAAAAGCTTAATTGATTTGGTAATGCTAGAATGATTCCAAGTTTTGTGATAAACTTTTTGATCCAAACAACTTTCTTTGTTGCTTAAAAAAGGATAATGTACTCAAACTTTAATGTAAAATCAACCACTATATTTTTCTTGGAGCTTTTCTAGCTAATTGTACCACTGTTCAAACAAAACACAAAACTTGATTAAAAGTTAAAATTATCTTGATTAGTCTGAAAATTAGCATCACTGTATCCTTTTACAATTAGCTTTTGGTCTGCTCTATAAACCAAGAATATATCCTTAGTCCTTCTCAAGTACTTTAGGAAATACATAATATTTGTCCATTGTTTTCACTAAGATCATATTGATATCTGCTACAAATGTTCAAGACATATTAGAGATCATCCCTCGTATATGATCAATCCTATCACAAATGCACATGGGATCCAATTTATTTTATCTCTTTTAGATTGTGTTTGAGGACACATATCTTTTGAAAGATATACACTATGAGACATGGGCATAATTCTTTTCTTAGATTCTTTTACATTGAACCTAGTCATCACATTATCTATGTACGTGTTTTGACTTAGTCTGATAGCCTACATGATCTATCACATTATATCTTAATACAGAGAATGAAAGATGCTTCTCTTAAGTCTTTCATGAAGAAACATTTGGATAACCAAGTTTTTACTTACTGTAAGTTTGGTATATCATTTGCAGTAATCAATATATCATCGACATATGATATAAAAAATACAACTATGTTGCTACTAACCTTCTTATACCTACATGATTCATCTTTATTTTTTATAAAGCCAAACTCATGTACAGTTGTGTATGATCCCTAATAGTTTAAACACCTATTCACTGTGTCCAGTAAAAGGTGTCTTAGCCATCTTATCCAATAGGCATAATTTGTAGTCATTATGCAACTATAAGTTGAAGGATTATAGAACTCCTTCTTTGAAAAGTTTTGATGTTCGATATTTGATTTGGTCTTATATGGCTTAGCCTATAGTGTCATAGATTTTTGGGCTTTAAGTTATCTTTTTATAATCACTTGTTTTATACGTTAAGTATCTCATTATCTAATTTTAAAATATACAAACTATCACTTAATTCATTTGTTCCATAAAGAATATAATAGATTATTGATGGTTATAGTACCACCAGCAATCCAAAATGGATATGCGTTTTTATCCAAAATGGATACAAAAATCAAGATTTTAAAAATAGGTAATAAATAGTAATAATTATGTACTTTTAAAAACCAACCCAGTAGGCAACCTAAAAGAATTAGTTCCTATGATTAATGCAATAATATGTGCTTTATTTCTAACATATAAGTCAACCTTTCCTTTAGAAAAGTAATCTACTTTGTCATATTTTCTACATATCAGAACAAATATAAGAACCACATCTTGTGTCTACAACCTAAGATGTACAAATAGAATGTTTTGTCTTAATGACAAACATACCTAAAGTAAAAACACCTGCCTTCTTATTATTGTTTTCCAAGAAGGTTTTGTAACGCCTCTTCTAGAAACTAGACTTGTCATAGATAAAGTAGACAATATTTCTTTTCCTTAAGCCACTAGTGGTTTGTGTAATAGTAGCAAACTATTGCTAGGCCCTAGACTTGGGCTTTGCCTTGCCTATGCCTTTGCCTTTGGTTTTAGGTGGCTTGGCTTTAGCCATCATCATGTTAGTAGTAACATTTCTCACATCCTACTTCGCTGTCCTCAACATATACAACAACTTTTTAAGAGACTTCTCTTTTTTGCTGAGGTTAAAGTTCATGAAGAAATTAGCCCAAAATAGAGGAAGAGACTTTAATATCAAGTCAATGAAAAACTCATTATCCATGACAAAGTCCAAGCTCGCCAATTACTTAATGTAGCTAATTATCTTACTATATGAAGGCCAACTTGGCCTCCCTCTATAAGTTTGCAATCATATAGTGTTCTCAATGCCATAACATTCGACCCTTATATAAATGTTGTATAACTCACATAAGTGAGTATGAATAGATAGTGCATCCATCTCATTGTGTTGCTTTTGCAGCTCAGGTGTCATAGAGGCTAACATGAGGCATTAAACCTCTACAGAGTCATCAACATAGTTCTTATAAGCATCCTTCTGCTTTTAGATGGCATTGAGAAAAGATATACAACTCCATCTCATGACATAAAGGAATAGTAAGTTAACAAATTGCCTTTATTGACCTTATTTTTCTTTTTAAGAACTGAAAGAAACATGATGTTTAACATGATGATTTGTTTGTCTACAATAACAAATTGTAAGGAATATTAATTTAATTAATTTATTAATTCATTTAATCGTGAATTTTAGATCAAACACTCCCACTATTTTCCTCAAGTAAACAAACCTCACTTTTGTAATTGGGAAGTCTCAGTGGACTTTCTAATAGACTGAGATCCCATTAGAACAACTCAACCTTTACTTTGGCAAACATGCTAAAATTGGCCCAATTAGATAAATTGGTACGTATTGTCATCGACACCTAAATTAAAATCTTAAATTCCTGTAACAAAAATATAGTAAAGGAAAGTAGAGATCATTCCCTCGAAGAGCTTTGATTAGTATATTGTCACAAATAAATCAAAACAAGGAAATAAAGGGGGGTTTTGAATTGAATGCAAATTATACTTAAAAACTATAAATAAAAATTCAGCAAAAATAATCTGAAAGTAAATAATCAATTAAACAAACCTTGGTATACGGTCACATCCACCATTGGAACTACGATTAATCATCGAAACCAAAAATATCAAATTAATTATTCAAATATTCATTGTGGTATTAAATTTACCTGTCCTTCCTTATGATTAGTTAACCAAAAACATGTATTCCAATTAACCCTTATTGATTAATAATTCGGATACGATCTCGAATTTAATTAAACAATAGCATTACGAATTGGAAAGACCAACGAAGCAAGATAACACAAACGTATGATGTTGTATTTAATCCAGTTGATTATTTTCCTAGGATTTACAGTTTTTGATGCAACAAACGATAAACCTAGTTGCCACTTCGATTAGATGGATTGAACAATTACGGATTCAACACCTAAACTAGCAGTAGATTATATTAATTGATAAACTAATTGCGTACCATAGAAATCAACCAACACAATCATGAAAAATAATTCAGAAAGATAATCAATACTCGAATAATTAAAAAGATGCATTAAAGAACAAAAATAAATTTCACAATCATTGTAGTTCCATGGTTTCAGATCCCTTCAACCAAGAGAAAATATTCAGCCACTATAAACCATATTTTGCTCTTTAATCCTCCAATTACAATGGTGAATAATCTCTAATAAAAATAAAAGTATATATATTATCTCCCTACTAAAAATCTGGAAAATAAAAGTCAATTCTAATCTCCTAATCCAACCAAGCAAAGTAATACATATCTTCCCAAAAAGAAAGGAAAAGATATATAATTTGATGTATATCCTTCCTTCAAAAATATCATTCTTTATCTATCTCAATTAATTCTCATTTCCAACTAGAAATTATCCCTTTTTTAGGAAGTAAATCTTGATATTTTATGGACCTTTACAGCTGATCTGGACGTCCATATTTAATTTCTGAATTCTGCTCTCGTCATTTCACGTGCCCACGCTTAGTCAGCATCACGAAATTTTCATATTAACAGGTTTGCTCTAATTTTTCATCTTTTTGGTCCAACTTACTCCACAAATGCTCAAAACTTCCTAAATGCAAAAAGATAAGTAATTCCATTAGATTGAGTTAAATTTCCACACAACATAAGGGAATTAGAAATCAAAATTATAACAATTAATAACGTTATCAAATTCCCCCACACTTATCTTTTGCTCGTCCTCGAATAAAACAAAAACAAAACAAACACAAACAAGTTCCATCAATCTCTTTTCTCATGATACCAAAAAGTGTGCATACCTTAAGATTCAAACCAAGATTCAAGCATCAACACACATCATTATCAAACTTCACAAGGAAATATGCACAAAGACAAATCAAGACAATCGCATTCTAAAGCATGTATAAAGTTTTGGTGAATCTCCTCACGATTATCACTCATATCACTCATGTGTTTAATGGTTTGGTGTTTCGCTCAAATTCTTCCAATGCAAACATTCTACCATAAGCTTGCTTATATACAAAATCTCCACCATTTAGATTATATACATGCATAAATCAAAAAGACTTTATTTTAGGTTGTAATGGGGCTTTGGGTAAAACAAAAGGTTAAAACCATGAATATTAACAAAGCATTTAAACACATAAGGGGAACAAAAATGTAAAGCTAAAATCACCAAATTCATCACATTTCTTTGCTACTTGTTATTACCTTTCTCTTCTCTCTTTATTTTTTTTTTGTTTGTTTTTTTTTTCTTGAATAACAAAGAGAATTGGATAGTAAAGATAACAACATAAGGCAATCTCAATAGCACTCTTCATGCCAACTTCTTTTCACCATCTCTTCCTATGCAATTAAGTCCCTATTTTTTCCCCTACACTTAAAATTTTTCAAGATAGCAAATTCACCAAGCATCAAAATTTAGTTTAAATGCCCTACTAATTTTCATGGTTGGGTGAGGATTTTTACTTGAAGGCTTGGGTTTGTAATATGGTTTTAGCATAAAGAATCAAGGGCTTTGTAAGGCTTAAGAGGCTAACTAGGGAAATTAAAATAGGTTGGCTTTTTAAGCTAAAAGGTTTAAACAAGAATGCCTTTATCATTTTCATGCATGCACATATCAATGTGGTCTCAAAACGGTTCAAAGCAAGTTCTAGAGATATATTCACATGGGAGAATATCACTCATCAAAGAAAAATATAGATTAATATGTATGTTTCAATCTTTTTTTTCGGCTCAAAACTCACGGGTTAAATCAATTCACCTTAACTTCAAAAAAAACTCTAGCACTCAATTATCAAATTTTGTTTAAGTGCATACCCTTAGTTAATCTAACAAATCAGTGTACATTGCTCTCCTACTTAATCAGCTAAATCCTAAGGCATGCATACAAATTAATTCATTCAAAGTGAAATTACTGGAACTATTTGGATAACTAAAACAGGGAAGGATACACCAGTTGTCATATTAATGAAAAACAAAACCAAAAACCAAACTTACACCAGTAAAGAACAACAACAAAGATAGAACAAAACGAAAAATTAGGCATAACCAAAAGAAGAAAAACACAAAGAAGAACAAAAACAGAATAATGAAGAATAGAGCAAAGAAGAATAGAACAGGTAAACAAAATAGAGTAGGAAAAAAAATAGAACTGAAGGACAGAACAGTACACAGGAGAAAAATAAAACACAAATAAACCCTCCCCCACACTTAAACCAAACATTGTCCTCAATGTTTAAACAAAATAGAATATAATGAGAACTGAAATTTAAAAGAAAAGGAAAAGAAAACTTCTCTGGATTTGGGGAAAAGGAACAACAGTTCAAATTATAGAGAGTTGCAATTGATAGAAGATTCTTTGGATTTCGATAACGGCTCTGGTGTAGGAGGCCTCCGATGGGTGGATTATGTTGGTTTTTTGATGCTGTGAGCAACTTCTAACCATGGTATTGCAAAATAAGTACAGGGGCTGCTCGGGCTTAAGTGGGAGAGAAAATGTAGTTTGACGGTATTAACAAATGAGATTTCAAATAACTCAACATTATACTTACATTTAAGCATATGAGCCCCTTATGTTTAATAGAATAACAAAGCTAGAGCTAGAGTTTGACAGAAACGCATGACCCAGTTCTAGAACACCAAAATACAGATTCCTCCCCTCCGTGAGCATTTACAGAAGGCTAACTAGGACCTGCAGAGGGAAGAAGATGATTGAACAGTAACATGAAAATAAATTAAAATAAACCTAATCAAAAATCATAAAATAATTGCTAATTAAACATTCAAAAATCCTAAAACTGAAATTTAAAATTAAAATTGGAACACATAAACCGAAATTAAAAACAAATGTCTAGAAAATTAAAATTGAAGCATTAATCAAAATAAGATTGAAAGCTTGGATTGCCTCCCAAGTAGTGCCTTTGTTTACAGGATCTCTTAGCTCCACTTCTTCAACATTTTCAGCTCGCACTCCTTTGTAAAACGGTTTGAGTCTGTGGCCATTAACTTTAAATACTTTTGATGTCACTAAGCTTTGAATCTCTACTGCACCATGAGGAAAAATGTTAGTAACAACAAAAGACCCAATCCAACGAGAACGTAATTTACCTGGAAACAATCAAAGTCTTGAATGATAAAGGAGAACTTTTTGGCCAAGTGAAAATTCTTTTTTGGCTATCATTTTGTCATGAAATGCTTTTGTTTTCTCCTTATAAATTCTAGAACTCTCGTAAGCGCCATTGCGAATTTTTCTAATTCTTGCAACTGTAATTTCCCATATTCGTCACTTTCATCCAACTTCATATTCCATTGCTTGACAACCCAATATGATTTATGCTCTAATTCAACTGGAAGATGACAGGCTTTACCGAATACCAGCCTATATGACAACATACCAATTGGTGTTTTGTACGCTGTTCTATATGCCCACAGCGTATCCTCTAAGCGTAAACTCTAATCTTTTCTTGTCGGACCAACGGTTTTCTCAATGATAGATTTAATTTCTCGGTTTAAAACCTCAGCTTGTCTGTTGGTTTGAGGATGGTACGCCGTAGCAATCTTGTGTGTTACACCATATTTGTTTAGTAGCGCCTCCACTGTTCGGTTACAAAAATGTTTCCCTTGATCACTAATTAAAGACTTCGGGATGTCAAACCTGCTGAATATGTAAGATTTAAGGAAACCTGAAACAACTTTAGAGTCATCAATTCGGGTAGCTTTTGCTTCTACCCACTTCGAGACATAATCAACCGTTAATAAAATATAAACGTAACCAAACGAAGATGGAAAAGGCCCCATGAAATCAATACCCAAACATAAAAAATTTCACAAACTAAAATAGAGTTTGAGGTACGTGCTATCGTCAACACCCAAATTAAAATCCTAAATTCCTACAACAAAAATGTAGTAAAGGAAAGTAGGGATCGTTCCCTTGAAGAGCTTTGATTAGTATGTTGTCACAAATAAATCAAAACAAGGAAATAAAGGGGGGTTTTGAATTGAATGCAAATTATACTTAAAAACTATAAATGAAAATTCAGAAAAATAATCTGAAAGTAAATAATCAATTAAACAAACCTTGGTATACGGTCACATCCACCATTGGAACTACGATTAATCATCGAAACCAAAAATATCAAATTAATTATTCAAATATTCGTTGTGGTATTAAATTTACCTGTCCTTCCTTACTATTAGTTAACCAAAAACATGTATTCCAATTAACCCTTATTGATTAATAATTCGGATACGATCTCGAATTTAATTAAACAATAGCATTACGAATTAGAAAAACCAACGAAGCAAGATAATACAAACGTATGATATTGCATTTAATCCAGTTGATTATTTTCCTAGGATTTACAGTTTTTGACGTAGCAAACGATAAACCTAGTTGCCACTTCGATTAGATGGATTGAACAATTACGGATTCAACACCTAAACTAGCAGTAGATTATATTAATTGATAAACTAATTGCGTACTATAGAAATCAACCAACACAATTATGAAAAATAATTCAGAAAGATAATCAATACTCGAATAATTAAAAAGATGTATTAAAGAACAAAAATAAATCTCACAATCATTGTAGTTCCATGATTTCAGATCTCTTCAACCAAGAGAAAATATCAGTCACTGTAAACCATATTTGCTCTCTAATCCTCCAATTACAATGGTGAATAATCTCTAATAAAAATAAAAGTATATATATTATCTCCCTATTAAAAATCTGGAAAATAAAAGTCAATCCTAATCTTCTAATCCAACCAAGCAAAAGTAATACATATCTTCCCAAAAAGAAAGGAAAAGATATATAATTTGATGTACATCCTTCCACCAAAAATATCCTTCCTTATCTATCTCAATTAATCCTATTTTCTAGCTAGAAATTATCCGTTTTTTAGGAAGTAAATCTTGATATTTTGTGGATCCTTACAGCTAATTTAGACGTCCAGATTTAATTTTTGAATTCTGCTCTCGTCATTTCACATGCCCACGCCTAGTCAGCATCACAAAATTTTCATATTAACAGGTCTGCTCCAATTTTTTATCTTTTTGGCCCAACTTACTCCAAAAATGCTCAAAGCTTCCTAAATGCAAAAAGATAAGTAATTCCATTAGATTGAATTAAATTTCCACACAACATAAGGGAATTAGAAATCAAAATAATAACAATTAATGGCGTTATCATAAATCATCAAATTAATCACAAAAACCCATAATCTCAAGTTAAAAGTTATCCTAACAAATTACGCAATCACAGTTATGACTATTGGTATTAGTAAGATGCGTGTAACATAATACTTTCAATCGAAAATTGCAATCCCTACTCTGCCTCTAACATACTTCACCTTTGCTTTGACGAATAAGCAAAATACATTAGTTAAGTTGGACTCAATATGACCACCACCTAATTTTCCACCTAATAGAAGTGTACCATTCGCTTTAGCTATCAAAATTCCAACAAACATGGGCTTAATCGGGGTATCAAATTGGAAGGTGTTGATCATTAATTGTTCAACTTAATATTATTTGTGGGATTTTTATTATTTCTATCTCACCAGTTTTAGTCTGCGTGTGAGATGTTATTTTACAAAAATAAAACCATAAACATGCATTTTACAATATAAAGTAAACATATTGATGTACAACTTATTTTAAGGCCAAACGACTATTTCCCACCCAAGGTATGCTGTAATGTCAAGTTTCCACCCTTTAACTATAGAAACACCAAATACCCATCCATGACTGGTTAAATTTAACGAAACTCTAACCCCTAAAAATTTAATCTTATTTTCCCCCCTAAAAGTTTAAAAAATAATATTTTTTCCCTAAGCTAAGTTCGAAAAAATCGCATTTCCCCCCTTAGGGTTTAGTTTTCAAACCCTTTTACTTTCTCCGATGCCATCGCCAGTCGTCTCCCCCTCCCGATGGTTTCTCTTCTATCGACAACTCCCCTCAACTCTACCTTAAGCCATCTGATGTAGAGAGATGTCGTCTGGGAAGAGAAATCATCTTCCCAGACAACAAAGACGACATTAATCGATCTCATCTTCGTCGTCTGGGAAGACGATTGTCTTCCCAGATGAAGATGACTCGTTTCCTAGAGGACGACGAGTTGTCTCATCTTCGTCTGGGAAGACGATCGTCTTCCTAGATGACGATGACTTTTCGTCTTCCTCGATGAAGTTCTTCGTCTTCCACGGCTTCTCTGACATCGATCAGGGGCCCAAATAGGAGGAAAGAGATCACCGAAAGGAGAGGATGTTTCGGGAGGGAGAGGTCATCGACAATAAAACCAGAGATGTCATCGAAGATTTCAAAACGAAACCCTAGGCTGAAATTGTGATTTTTTAAAACTTAGGCTGGGGGAAAATTTTAGTTTTTAAAGTTTAGGGGGGCAAAAGTAGATTCTATTTTAGTTTATTTTTAATATTATAGAGAAAATGATGATTTTACCCTCACCACCGTTAGGGTTTTGTTAAATTTAACCAACCATGGGTGGGTGTTTGGTGTTTCCATAGTTAAATGGTGGAAACTTGACATTACAACATACCTTGGGTGGGAAATAGTCGTTTGGCCTTATTTTAATGTTAAACATCTCGACCCATGAAGGTTTGGATGGCTGACCTAGCACCTGCTTTTATGGCCTTCAATTTAACTTTGTTTTCTAGTTACAAATTTTCTAAGAAAAGAAAATATAATTAGTCTAATTTTTCATTTGATCAAATTAGAAACCTTGAGTTACATTTAAGAGAAGTTAGATGAGAAAAGAATTACACCAGAATAATAAAAAGACATGACATAAAAGTCTTATTTTAAAAACAGTTACAACCATTCATTCTCAAATTTAAAACATTGATAGGCCTCCTGTTGTATACTAGGTACAATTCATATATATATATTCATACATACTTCATCATAATCAAAATTAAGTTGAATTATTTAACCAAATATTAAATTACATTTTAGCCTCCCAAATTTTGCATAATTATAATTCAATCCCAAGGGATTGAAAATATACTATTTTGTCCCTATTAAATGAAACTAGGTTAAAACTATAATTTTCACCTTAAACGAGCATGCAAGCCTTCATGGATGGTTATTCATCGTATCATATATAAAATTCAATAAAATTTCAAAGCCGTGAATGACGAACCAAATAGCCATATGAATGAGCGAATTTTTCATTGAGTGAACAAACATTCATACAAGATAAATAAATGTCCATCTATGAAAACTTCACGAACAAGTAGATTCCACACTCGTCACAGTGGTAAAATGTGCTAATAAATGATCTTGCACCATTGCGTGCATACCTATTCATAGTGCGTTTTCCATGTTCTAATATGAAGTAGTTATCAGAAAACCTCCTTAAATCCTACACATCTTTTCAGGATGAGACCAAATCCTACATTAGCAACAACCTTCAAAATGAGTAACAATATGAATTGAAGGGGATTTCATGTAATAACACAAAATTGTTTGGCTTTTATCTAGATTTTTAAACTTACATATCAAACAATTCAACAAACAAAAGTGAAAGTATAAAACCTTATAATTTAACACATACTTTACATTGCAATGATTATAAACAATTATGCATCAACACAATGAAAATCGAATTTATAGATTATATATGATTGAGATAAAAATATGCTTCAACATACATAATCAACCAACTATAAACAAGAGTAACTTTCATGAAAATATCCCTAAATGTTGGCTTTGATACCATTGTAGGGAAATTTTGGGCCACCAAAGGCCAATGAAGGCAACAAAATATAACAAATTTTTTTTATAAATCTCAAAACTCCATTGTAGGATCATGTTCCAAAAGATGTTTTCATGAAACATGTCGCAAACCTTAGGGTGTTTGACAAAATAGTGTCAATGTTGATGTCTCCTTTTGTCTTTATATGGCAATAAATTTGCTCTCTAACCCACTATAAGACGACGCCTTGGTATCTATGCAAAACATGGATGAACAGAGGTTAAGAACTGTTGAGTGCATAATTTACATATATTTAATGTCTAGTTATAAAGTTTTTAAGTGTATTTTACTTAGAATATTTTTAATTTTATTTATCTTTAGTTAAATTTTGTTAGTTTTATTTAATTTTAATGTTAATTTAATGATTTTTTCCTTATTCTATGTTTATTTTGTGATTTTAGGATGTTTAGTAAAGTTTTGGAGGCAATTAGAACAAATATGGAGTGAATTAGAAAGAATATGATAGCTTGCATATAATTAGGTATAATTTCCTAATGTAAATAGGATTTCCTAATACAGGTAGAAGTTTCTTGATATAAGGATTGAAACAGGAAACCTATATAAGCTGAAACAAGAAACTAATGTAAGCCAAAACAAGAATCTAATATGAGCTAAAACAAAAAACTGATACAACCAAAACAAGAAACTAATGTAAGTGTATTTGACAGAATCCGCATAATCTTAGTATATCTGGGAATCCTAGATATGCACTAGCTGTCAACCCTATGCTATTTAAGATATTTTTTTATGCAAAATTATAGTTCTTTTCCACCTCTTCAACCTTCCAGCCACCTACTAATCAAGCATCAAGGATTTAGCACAAAATCACAAGATTAAAGGTCAAGACATAGAGCTTAGCTGGAAAAAAAATGTCAAGACTTGGTGATTTCATCAAGATTCAAAAAAAAGATCAAGCTTGAGTATTTTACCAGATTTTTTTTTGAAGAAATTAAAAGATTTATAGAAAAGAAAAGAATAAAGTACAAAAATACGAGGGGCATACCCCAAGCAAAGTTAATGAAGTCTTAAAACAAGGCACAAAAAGAGCACAAGCTCTCAAAACAACAATACAAACAAACTATAAAATGATAAAAGAGTCTAAATGCTAGGCAAGTGCCAGATAGCTCTATACTATGGCAAAATCATGAATCTATTCTACATGGTAGAGATCCTGGCGTGAACAACCTCACAGATATATGAAACAATCTTCTTGCGGTGCCTACGAGTTTGATGAAATTCTCAGTTATTCCTCTCGTACTATAGGGAGTAGACAATGGCAGACAAGGATAATTGAGAGAGGAAGTGCCTAAAGTCTTTCCTCTATTTAAGGTGCAAGGAAGCCCAATGAACAGGGGAAGGCCAAGAGACACTCAGCCAAGCCTGAAGGGTCTTAACTTTGATTTTCCCTAAACTGTAGTAGAGAAATCACAGTTAAAAAAAAGATGGTCATGGGACTTTATGGTTGAATCACACAGAACACAAGCTACAACACTCAAAATCCCCTGAAACTAAAGACGATCCATGGTACGAAGATGTCCTATAGTGGTAAGCCAAAGAATAAAAGAATGTCACAGAATGTGACCCGGGAACCATAATAAATGGTACACAAAAGTAACATCTCTCTGAGCTAGTAGCATACTCCATGCGGAGTCCACTGAAAATTGACCAAAAGAGTGCCCTTTCCAAACAAGATGATCAGAAACCCCAGAACATAGATGAATATGGATAGAATCCCACATCTGCTAAAATTCCATACTATTCAGTGGAAAAACCCATAGTCCATCACGGATGATATCAAATACCTTAGCATCCCAAGGAAGACCAATGGTTGATAAGACCCAAAAAGAGAAAAGATAACATAGGCGGCCCTGTGTAAGCTAATAATCAATCCAAAGAGAAGTGTCTTGTCTATCACCAATGCAGCTGACAAAAAGACCTCGACACTAATCCTTACTTATAAGTATCTTCCTCCATGCCCAAGAAACCCCAAAACAAACTTTGACTTGCCAAAAAAAATAACCTCTCAAAAGGACCTTATGAAGCCAAGAGGACGAGATGAAGGTTTTATCTAAAAAAAGTCTCCAAATATGTTTCAAAACTACTATATTGTTCTAATCCTTACACCTCTTTATCCTCAAACCCCTTTCTCTTAAAGGGTAACAAACAGATACCCAAGCCACCTTAGTTCCTATTAGTGAAAGGGAGATGCCCTTCTATAAGAGCCCTCGAAGAATACCATTAATCTTCCTTATGGTAGTTGCTAGGAGAATGAAGATAGATGACCAATAAACCTGAATAGAAAATAAAATTGACTTGATCAATTGTAAGTGTCCAACATACGTGAGGGAAGCTAAAATCCATAGTCTGATCCTAGTAAGAATTCGATTAATCAAAGGTTGGCAATCAAAATGAGTAAGACGAGTGGTCACCAAAGGTACCCCTAGATACCAAATAGGGAGATCTCCTAATTGAAACCCCAAGATTGATTGAATCTGTAGTTGAACCTCCTCTAAAACACCTATGAGAAAAAGTTGAGTCTTTTCTAAATTAGTGACAAGGCCAGACCTTTTAGCAAACTTACCCAAAGAGGACTTGATAACTCCAACTGAAAAGACATCTGCGTGACAAAACACCATAAGATCATAAGCAAAGCAAAGGTGTGTGATACTTGTTTGGCGACATCGCTAGTGATACTAAAAATCTGGATCTAGAGTTACCTCCCAAAGAATACCACTGAGACCCTTCATGGCTAATACAAAAAGGTATAGGGATAATGGGCCTCCCTATTGCACCCTTTTGGATGAAAAGAAAAAATTATACAATTCTCCATTTAAAGCCATTGAGAAATACGGTGTAGTCATGTAGGTCTCAACCCATTTAACCATCATGTGTGGAATCCCACAGTCTATAATGCTAAGTGGATGAAGTCCCAACTAACTGTGTTAAAAGCCTTACTATAATGGTTTGTTTAAAAACTATAAGGGTAGTAATGTAATTAGAACTAAGGATGCATGAGTCATTTCTTTTAGTAAATGAGGGCAGTTTGGTAATTCTGTTGGGTTTTTACTTATGTTGACCTAAGTATATAAGCTTTATTTTTGCTAACAACTGAAGCGAAAAGAGAAAGAGAGGGCGTGAGGCTGCTGTGTATTTCTTTCTTTATTTTATACATCTTGTGGCTGCTGTATGGTTGAGTTTTGCTCTCTGAGTTCGATTGGCAGTGTCTCATCAGTGAAGTCAGGTTCTCTTTGACTTTGTTTTACCGTGTATTTGCTTTGTATAGTGTTTTGATGTACAGAGATTGAGATCCGTGTGTTTATATATTGTAATCAAACTTGATATTAGTGGATTTGACTAGAGGAACACCTCTGCCTTGGATGTAGAATTTCTTTTACAAAATCTGAACCAAGTATATCGTGTTGTTATATTTTTTCCTATTTTTCGCTATTATATTGTTCAGATCAGAATATCTTGGGGTTCGGTAATATAAATCTATAACACTTACAAATGTTTACCTTTAAGGCATACTGAGCTGGAGAACTCCTGACATGACAATTATGCAAAAGTTCTTGAGTCAATAAGATATTCTCTGTAATCTGTCTCCTTGGAACAAAAGTTGACTGAGAATTCCCAATGATGTTAGGCAAAACACATTTTAGCTAGTTTGCAATCACTTTAGAGATACACTTGTAAAGCATATTGCAGCATGATAGTGGTCTGAGATCCCTTATACTTCTAGGACTCTCCACTTTTGGAACCATAACAATTCTCGTGGCATTGACACATCTGGGAAGTCTGCTAGTAGTAAAAAAATGTCGCACTGTTGATTTGAAGTCAGCCCCAATAATATCCCATGACTTTTTAAAAAATAAAGCAGTGAAACCATCTGACCTTAGGGATTTATCATCAGTAATAGAAAAAAGAGCATCTCAGATTTCTACATCTGTAACAGGATCAATCAAACGGTCAACCATATTCATTGGAACATGCCTCACAAAGTTCCTTGAAACATCCTCTATTGGAGGTCGTGTTGGGGCATTAAGTAACCTTTGATAAAACTAAACTACCAATCTGCCAAGGTCTTGTTGATCAGAGATGATATTGCCACCTTTATCCTGTAAACTCAAAACCCTATTCCTGATCTGTCTGTGCATCAAAGACCTATGAAAGAATTTAGTATTTTGATCCCCTAAAGTCAACCACTGAATCTTGGATCTCTGTTTGTAAAAAGCCTCCTCATCTTTGCAAAGAGAAAAATATCTTTTCGCTAAGTCTCTCTCCACTCTTATGTGCTCAGCTGATAGTGGATTCTGATCTAAGCTGGTTTGTGTTTCTGCCCACTACGTTTTGGCTTCTCTCACCCTGGTAGAAATGTGGCTAGAATCTCTAACATGGAGAGATTTTTGCTTACTTGCATATCTTTATCTTCTAATTGTTTTACACATTATGATTTATTCAGAATTATTAATTTGTGTTTTTGCTCTTAATATAAGTGGCTAAATATATTTCCTAAAAATTAAGAAGAACTTTAGATCCCCATAATTATGTAATTGCTTTTATTATTTATTTAATAATTTATGACATTGCTTTTGATTTAATGATTGGGAATTAAAGTCTTGTGTGATACTAATGGTCGGACATCATACATGTTTGTAGGTTCATGTAGGTTATCGAAAGATAGGTACATAACTAGTTTAAGTAATCATTAAATCTGGAAATCTAAATCTAAAGATATATTAGAATCCTTATGAAGTCACTGATTGTTACAAAGTTTAATCGGTTTATATTAACTGAGTACCAAGAAAGTAGGTATCCTTTAATATTTACACGTTAAATCAACCTCGAAGGAGAAGTTAGGTAAAATAGGATAATCAACCATCAAAGCATATCAAAATCATTAGTTATTTAAAATTTTAAGCACTATTAGTTATATAAGATTGATAGTGAAATCTTAACTCCTGTATTCATTGAATAGATAGCAAATGTTATTATATAGATTATTTAATTTTGAGCATTAGATTAATTTAATTAAATTAGGATTAGTTTAATATTTAATTCAACATTAAATTCTTATATCTTAGCTAATATAAGTTGCAAAATAAACTAGTAGTTAGCTACTGATCCCTATAAGATCAATATCTTAAATATTACTTGACGACTCTGCACTTGCGAGTGAGACACAACAAGTTTTTGGCGTCATTGCCAAGGATTGGTGTTAGTTAATATTAGTATAATTTGTGACTTTACTAGACTATGACTTTATTTTTCAGTTATTTCAATTTAGTTTTTTTCTCTTATCTTATTTTGTTTTCTGTCTACTCATCTTTGTTTTTCTTGCAAGCACCTAAGTGATGTATGAAAAAATCGATGAACTTTGAAATATTAAAAATTGATCTGAAACCAAGAAACCATCCAACGTCTACGAATGAGGAAGCAAGAAAAAGAGAAAGAAGATAACATGGTTACTGATATGGAAAATCATAAGCTAAACATGAACAATTAGATAACACTTCAAGATTATGCCATAACTAAAGCTCACGATAGGTTTTCAAGTGTTGTTAAGCCTGTTGTGGTAGCAAATAAATTTGAGATCAACCCGTCAATCATCCCAATGATCAAACAAAATTAGTTTGGGAGAGCAGCAACCAAAGATCCATATAAATAGATATGAATTGAATAGTAATAAATCCTTGATTAATTATTAACATAAAGTACATTCACAAATGCCAAATTTGATTTTGGCTTTAAGATATTTACAATAACAATCTTTCATTTGCACTATAGCCAATCGATTATATATCTAATACCAAACTTAGCTATATGCTTCTATTGCAATAGAGGCTTTGTTAGTAAGTCAACCAAATTATCATTTGTGTCAATCCTTGTTATCTGTATGTCAATTCATTATACAATCTCTCAGATTAAGTGATATCGTTTAAGTATGTGCTTGGACTTTTGATGAGATCGCAACTCTTTAACATGAGTAATCACTCTATTGTTGTCACAATAAAGCTCATCATATGAATGGAAGTTAAATGATTGCAAGATTCCTTGTTCAAGAAACCTACCACAAATATATGGTATTCAAATCATTTGATTTTAATATTTTATTATTTTATACATTGAGAATTTTATTATCCAGTTTAGAATATATAAACTATCATGCAATTCAACTGTTCCATAGAGAATATTATTTAAGCTGATGGTTATAATACTTGTGTTGATTTTTAATTCCCTTATGTTGCATGAAAGTTTAATTCAATCTAATGAAATTATGCGTCTTTTGCACTTAAGGAGCTTTGAACATTTTCAAAGCTAAATTTAGGCCAAAAAGACCAAAAGTATAGCGGACTTACCGGTTAACAAAATCTATGTTGCTGACTAGGCACGGGCATATGCTATGACAAGAACAGAATCCAAAATTTAAATTTTGAATTCTAAATCTGTTAGGATATTCTAGGAAAGTCAAAATTTATTTACCGAAAAGGGGGTGATTGTTAGTTGAAAAAAAAAAGAATACTTTTTGATAGATAAATGATATAGAAAAAGAAAAATGAGGAATTTAGGGGGGGGGGGGGGGGGAATATATTATTTGATATTATTTCATTATTTGTTAGAGGATGGTTTACAGTGGCTAAATTTTTTCTCTTGGTTGAAGGGATCTGAACCCATTGAACTATAAGAATTATGAGGTTTTTTTTCTTTAATGCATCTTTTTAATCATTCAAGTATTGATTATTTTCCTGTATTATTTATTATGATTGTATTGGTTCATTATTAAAGCGTGCAATTAGTTTATTGATTAACATAATCTACTACTAATTTAGATGTTGAATTCGTAATTGTTCAATCCATCTTATCGAAGTGGCAATTAAGATTTATTGTTTGCTATATCAAGAACTATAATTTCTAGGGAAAATATTCAACCGGACTAAATGCAACGTCATACACTTGTGTTATCTTGTTTCATTGGTCTTTCTAATTCTTAATGCTATTATTTGATTAAATTCGAGATCGTATCTAAGTTATTAATCAATAAGGGTTAACTGGAATATATGTTTTTGGTTAACTAATCATAAGGAAAGACAAGTAATTAATACCATAACGAATATTTAAATAATTAATTTGATACTCTTGGATGTCGACAATCAATCGTAGATCTAATGACGGATGTGACTGTAGACCAAGGTTTGTCAAATTGATTATTTATTTTAGATTATTTTGATGAATTTCATTTACTACTTTTAATTAAAATTCGGATTCAATTCAGAAACCCTCGCAGTTTCATTGTTTTATGTGATAAGTAATGACTTACTAATTGGAACTCTTTGAGGGAATGATCTTTACTTTCCTTTACTACATTTTTATTATAGGAATTTAAGATTTTAATTTGGGTGTAGATGACAGCACTGCCAAATTTTGGTGTTGTTGCTAGAGAGTTTTTAGTTTGTATAGTTGTTACGCGATCTTTGAAGCAAGCTGATTTACAATTTAATCCAGAGATTAAAAAGACTACAAAAGGGTTAAGAAAAGAAGCAAAAATGAGACTACAAGCACATAAATATGCTGACGAAACAAAAGAATGCATGACTGAGAATCGAACCTTAAGAGAGCTTGCCACTCTAGATTTGAACCAACAACCTCATTGCATTAGTTTTCCCAATTTAGATGCTAATACTATATTTGAATTAAAATGTGGACTAATTCATCTTTTACCCATTTTTCGTGGCTCTGCAGGAAAAGATCCTCATAAACATTTAAAGGAATTTCATATAGTATGCATGGGTATGAAGCCAAATGGAGTCATAGAGGAACAAATTAAGATGAGAGCATTTCTAGTTTCTTTAAAAGATGATGCGCAAGATTGGCTTGATTACTTACCTACTGGAAGTATCAACACTTGGCATGAGATGAAGAAACTATTTTTAGAGAAGTTTTTTCTAGCTTCAAGAGTCACTAGCATTAGGAAGGAACTTTGTAGTATTAGGCAGTATAGTGGAGAATCTCTATACAAGTACTGGGAATGTTTTAAAAAACTCTATGCAAGCTATCTACAACACCAAATTAGCGACCAACTTCTTATTCAATACTTCTACAAGGGATTCCTATCAACTAATAGGAATATGATTGACGTAGCTAGTGGTAGAGTGTTAGCTGACAAAACATCTGAGGTAACCCAAAATTTAATTGCAAACATGACATCGAATTTATAATAATTCGGGATCATATCAGATCATTCATCTTGGCGTGTCAATAAGGTAAATGTCTCTTCTCTTTAAAGACGACTAGATGATCTAACTTCTCTTGTACGACAAATGGTTGTAAGAAAAAGAAGGTAACAAAGGTTTGTAGAATATGTTCAATTGTAGGGTATCTAACTGATATATGCCCATGCTTCAAAAAGAATCCTTTGAACAAGCCAATGTAGTAAGTGAATTTCTAGGCAGCCATAGCAAAATTATAATCCTTATTTGAGTACCTACAACCCAAGTTAGAAAGACCATCATAATCTTTGTTATGGGAATGCACATGCAAATTAGCTTTTGAGCAACTTTCAGCCATACTAGTAACCTTACATTCCTAAGTAGCAACAACTAGATTAAAATTTTGATTCAGATACGTCTCTTGAAAACATTGTTAAAACTTTGGCTATAACACTATGAAATTTTAGAGACAAGAACTAGCATTCAAAGTTTGGAAAATCAAATGAGTCAAATAGCTACTAAAATCAACTAGTTGGAGGCATAAAATTTGAGTAAATTACCACCCCAAATTGTGGTAAACTTAAAGGAAAATGCTAATGCAATAGTGATGAGAAGTGGAAAAGAGTTGGATATGGCGATTAAGGCACCATATGCACCAATGCAACAAGAAGAAAAAAGAGATGAAGTGGCGATAGAAAATATTTCTTCTAACAAGAATGCAATGACAAGTAAATCTTCTTCTTCAATTAAATATAAACCTATCCCTCATTTTCCCGAAGCTTTAGTAGATAATAAAAAATATGAATGCAATACGGATTTGTTCAAAAATACGAGGTCAATATCCCACTTTTTGATGCAATCAAACAAGTGTCTCACTATGCTAAATTTTTGAAAGAGTTGTGTATGATGAAAAGAAAGAAAAAGTTCAAAAGGTATGAAAAATAAGGGTAGAAGAGAATGTTTCAACTATAATTCAAAAAAGTCTTCCAAAAAATGCAAAGACCTAGGTATATTTTATATCCTTTGCACAATAGGTGGCACTAGAATTAAAAAGGCCATGTTAGATTTAAGAGCGTCTATTAATGTCATGCCATATTCAACATATTCTACTCTTAATCTGAGACTTTTAGAAAAAAAAATGGTATAGTGATTCAACTAGTTAATAGATCGAATGTCTATCCTAAGGGGTTGATTGAAGATGTTTTTGTCCAGGTTAATGATAAACTTAATTTTTTTGCTGACTTTTATGTTCTTGACATGAAAAATAATGACCAATTAACATCTATTCTGTTAGGGAGACCCTTTTTAAAAACTATTAAAATAAAAATATATGTTCACAATGGTACAATTAGTATATAGTTTAATAGTGATGTTGTTCAATTTAACATTTTTGATGTGATGAAATATCCTGATGTTGATGTTCCTATTTATTCAGTTGATTTAATTTACTCTCTAGTAAGGATGCTTTTGAACTTGATAGTGAAGATGAGTTAAAAGTGGCCTATCGTAAGCATCTTTTGAAAAAAGTGATGAATTGAAATTAAACTCTAATTTGCAAGATGTAGTGGTAGAAATGAATAAGTTTGTGGAACTAAATATTTCAGGTAATGTGTCTTATATTGAGTTACCAGTGCCTAATGAACAACTTGTACCTTCTATCTTGTAAGTACCAGTGTTAGAATTGAAGCCACTCCTAAATCATCTTAAATATGTATACCTTAGAGATGGAAAGACCTTACCGATAATCATTTCAAATAAGTTAAATGAGGAGTAAGAAGAAAAATTGGTGCAAATTCTAAAGAGGCACAAAACAGCCATAGGATAGACCATTGCTGATATTAAAGGAATCAACCCCTCTACCTATATGCATCGGATTTTGCTTGAAGAGAGAGCTAGACCAATTTGGCAACCACAAATGAGGTTGAACCTCCTATGATAAAAAGGGTAAAGAAGGAGATTCTGAAGTTGCTTCAAATCAGAATAATTTATCTAATTTCAAATAGTGAATAGGTCTGTCCCATTCAAGTTATGTTGAATAAGACCAACATCAGAGTCAAAATGGGTGGTGGGTTTGTATAGATCATGTTGAGTACATTATAAAATTTTCATGGATGATTTTACCGTTCATGGGGATTCTTTTGATAAGTGTTTGCATAATCTCGCACTTGTTTTGCAAAGATGCATTGAAACTAACCTTGTTTTAAATTTTGAAAAATGTCATTTTATGGTTAAACAAGGTATAGTTTTGAGGCATATAGTTTCAGCTAGGGATCTAGAGGTAGATAAGGCTAAAATTAGTATTATTCAATCTTTGCCTTACCCTGCTAGTATGCAGGAAGTTCATTTTTTCCTTGGCTATACAGGTTTTCATCGACACTTATTTAAGGATTTTCCTGTATTGCATTGCTATTATGTAAGTTGCTACAAAAAGATGTGGCTTTCAAGTTTGATGAAGGGTGTAAGAATGCATTTGACAAGTTAAAGTAGCTATTGACCTAGACTCCAATTATTTAACCAGCTGATTAGAATCTTCCATTTAAGATCATGTGTGATGCGAGTGATTATGTCGTAGGAGTTGTTTTAGGCCAGCGAGTTGGAAGGGCCCCACATGCTATATATTATGCCTCAATGACCTTGAATAATACACAAAAAAATTATTCAATCAGTGAAAAAGAACTTCTGGCCATTGTTTTTGCATTGGAAAATTTTGTTCTTATTTATTAGGTACTAAAGATGTTATTTACTCTGATCATGCAGCACATAGGTATTTGATAACAAAGAAAAAGGCAAAACCAAGTCTTATAAGGTGGATTATTCTGTAAGTGAATTTGACCAAGAGATCAAAGATAAAAGTGGAGCAGAGAATTGCATTACTGATCATTTGAGCCACCTGGTTCATGTGAGAAATGAGCAGAATTTACAAAAAAAATTTCCTAATGAATAGTTATTTTTTGCTAGCTTAAGGTTGTCCTGGTATGCAAACATTACAAATTATTTAGCTACTAAAATGTTGCCAGCTGGGTTATCAAAGGCTTAAAAAGACAAGCTAAAAAATGTTGCAAAGTATTACGTATAGGATGACCCGTATTTGTGGAAGCATTGCATTGATCAGGTTATAAGAAAATAAGCATCCAAAACTGAAATTGCTTCTATTATTACCTTCTGCCATTCATATGCTTATAGAGGCCACTTTGGAGCCAAGAGGACAACACGAAAAATTCTGGATTGTAAGTTTTTTTTGCCATCTTTATTTCGAGATTCATATTTGTTTTACAAATCGTGTGAATATTGCCAGAAAATAAATAATATTTCACAAAAAAATGTGATGTTGCAAAGTCCAATTTTAGTTTGTGAAATTTTTGATGTCTAGGGTATTGGTTTTATACCACCATTTCCTGTTTCTTTCAATTATTTTTATATTTTATTAGTTGTTTATTATATCTCAAAATAGGTAGAAGCAAAAGCTACCCGAACTGATGACTCTAAAGTTGCTTCAGGTTTTCTTAAATCTAACATATTCAATAGGTTTGGCATTTCAAAGACTCTAATTAGTGATCAAAGGAAGTATTTTTGTAACGAACAATGGAGGTGTTGCTGAAAAAGTATGGTATAACACACAAGGTTACTATATCTTACCATCTGCAAACCAGTAGATAAGTTGAGGTTTCAAATCTAAAGATTAAGTCCTTCATTGAGAAAACTATTGATCTAACTAGAAAATATTGTAGTTTGCACTTAGATGATGCATTATAGGCATATAGAACAACGTACAGAACACCAATTGGTATGTCATTGTATAGGTTGGTCCTCTGTAAACCATGTCACCTTCAAGTTGAATTAGAGCATAAGGCATATTGGGCTATTAAGTAGTGTAATATGAACTTGGATGAGAGCGGTGGACATAAGAGTTATAACTACAAGAATTAGAAGAAATTTGCAATGATGCATACGAGAGTTCTAGAATTTATAAGGAGAAAACAAAGGCATTTCATGACAAAATGATTTCCAAAAAAGAATTTCCAGTTAGCAAAAAAATTCTCCTTTATTATTCAAAATTTTGATTATTTCCAGGTAAATTGCGGTCTCATTAGATTAGACCTTTTGTTGTTACTAAACTTTTTCTTTATGGTGCAGTAAAAATTTAGAGCTCAGCAACCTCAAAGGTGTTCAAAGTCAATGGCCACAAACTCAAACCCTTTTATGAAGGATTGCAAGTTGAAAATGTAAAAGAATTGGAGTTGAGAGATCCTGTCTACATTAATCAATAGATGGAGGCATTACATCGAGCCAACAACAGTAAACAAAGGCGCTATTTAGGAGGCAACCTAAACTTTTGATATCATTTTATTTAATCTCTCGATTTTAAATTTCATAGGCAATTGTTTTTAAATTTCAGTTTTACGTGTTTCAATTTCGGTTTTAAATTTTGGTTTTAAGATTTTTGATGTTTACTTAGCATTTTTTTTTGTTATTTTAGATCAGGTTTATTTTGATTTTTTTATATTAGTTTTATTTTACTATTGAGTCGTCTTCCTCCTTCTGCCTAAGTATCAGTTGGCTTTCTATTCACAGAGGAACAGTCTGTAATTTCAGTGTTTTAGGGTTGGGTTATGTGTTTCTATAAATGTTTAACTCTTATTATGTTATTTTTTAAAATATAAGGGGCCTATATGCTTAAATGTAAGTATATTGTTATTGTGTTCCCAGAAACCATATTTACCAAAAACCCACGCGCCACCTTCTCTCCTACTCAAGCCCTAAACACCTTGTCCTTCTCCTAAATTGTCATGGAAAACCCAAATTACAACCTAAAAGGCCAATAAAATCAACCTGCTAGAAACCTTTTTCACGTGAGTTATTTCCTGAACTGGTAGCATCTTTTATCAATCGAAATTTACAGTTTTCATCATCTCTCTACTACTTGATGCCTCAATCATCATCCTCCTAGCCATTGCCTTAGCCACGACAACGAACCCTACTGATTTGTGGCATGAATGGTCTGTCGATTCTGCTCTATACAACCCTAGTGTCTCCAAGAGTTTTTACCTAAAAAGTCTTGTGTTTAAATACTTGTAATGTTTTTTAGCTTTTAATTTTTAAGAGAGGAAAGATTGTGCAAGTGCTTTTACTAAGGTTGAGTTTTACTTTTTATAGTGTATGAAGCATAATATTCAAGTTAACTTAGGTTTTTGGTTGTGCACTAAATTCCAATCAGTGGTCCAAAAGAAAAATAAACCTTTGATCCTTGATTCTTATATTACTCAATTAGTGGTTAATTTGGGTTTATTAGATATTTCTAACCATAACATGCATATTGCTTATAAGATGGAACCATCAGATATAACTTGTTTAGATAGGATAGGACTTGTTACAAAATAATCAGATAGTAGTTTCATCTTCGAACAGCTCGGACCAACAGTCATGGCTTATTCTCGGTCTAATAAGCATCATAGAACAACAGCAAAAGTAGCTACAACTAGCACCCGTCCACCAGCGGCTATTCTATCATTATCTTGTGCTCATTCGTTTGACAACCTCGATGTACTACTACATAGATTTGTAAAAATATTAGACCATATGAAGCACAATCTGATGGCATTTTTCAATTCTCAAGGGTTCACACCACTTTATCCTTCTTTTCTATAATATTGATTGCCTTTTTTTTTCCTCATAGATTTAGAGAAGTCTTCTTTCCCTTTTCTTTTATATTTCAATTTTATTTATTGTGTATTGTGTTTAAACATTGTGGAAAATGTTTGGTTTCAGTGTAGGGGAGGGTTTACTTGTTCTTTTGTTATTCTTTGTGTTGTTCTTCTTTTGGTTATGCCTTAATTTTTTTGTCTTGTTTTATTTGTGTTAATGTTTTTTGTTGGTTGAATTTTGGTTTGTGTTTGTGTTCTTCATTGATATGGTAGTTGGTGTACTCTCCCCTGGTTTAGTCAACTAAATAGTTCCATTAATTTCATTTTGAATGAATTAAATTATGTGCATGCCATGGGATTTAGTTGATTAAGTATAAAAGCAATGCATACTGATTTGTTAGATTAACTACGGGTATGCACTTAAACAAATTTTGATAATTAAGCGATAGAGCTTTGTTTGAAGTTAAGGTGAATTGATTTAATGTGAGTTTTGAGCCGAAAAAGAAAAAGATTGAAACATATATATCAATTTGTGTTTGCTTTGATGAGGGGTATTCTCCAATATGAATATATCTCTAGAACTTGTTGTGAACTGTTTCGAGACCATAATAATATATAGATGCATGAAAATGATAAAGGCCCTCTTGCTTAAACCCTTTAGCTTAAAAACAACCTATTTCTATTTCCCTAGTTAGCCCTTTGAGCCTTACAAAGCCTTTGGGTCATTGAGCTAAAATCATATTACAAACCCAAGCCTTCAAGCAAATATCCTCAACCAACCATGAATGTTAGTAGGGTATTTAAATTGAAATTTGTTGCTTGGTAAATTTGCTATTTTGAAAATTTAAGTGTAAGGGAACAAAGGAATTAAATACATTAGGATGAGATTATGAAAAGAAGTCGATATGAAGATTTGTTATTGCTATTGCTTTATATTGTTATCTTTACTCTCAAAATCTTCTTAATCATTCAAGTTAAAAAAAAAAAAAATCAAATAACAGTACCAAGGAATTATAAGAGAAATGTGGTGAATGTAATGGTTTCAATTTTAGATTTTTGTTCCTTTTACGTGTTTAAATGCTTTGTTAATGCTCATGGTTCTAACCTTTCGTATTTATTAATTCTCACCTTCACCCGAAAGCCTATTACAACCTAAAATAAAGTCTTTTTGATTTATGTATGTATATAATCTAAGTGGTAGAGATTTGGTGTATAAGTAAGCCTATGGTAAAATGTTTGCATTAGAAGAACTTGAGTGAAACACCAAACCATTAAACACATGAGTGGTATAAGTGATAATCGTGAAAAGATTCACCAAAAACTTCATATGTTCTTTAGAATGCGTTTGTCTTGATTTTTCTTTATGCACAACTCCTTGTGAAGTTTGATTATGATGTGTGTTGTTGCTTAAGTCTTGGTTGGTTTAAATCTTAAGGTATGCGCATGTTTTTTTTTGGTATCATAAGAAATGAATTAACGAAGTCTTTTTGCTTTATTTTAAATGATAATTGTGGTTTTCTCAAGGACAAGATAAGTGGGGGGGAATTTGGTAGTGCTGTTAATTGTCATTATGTTGATTTCTAATTCCCTTATGTTATGTGAAAATTAATTTAATCTAATGAAATTATGTGTCTTTTGCACTTAAGGAGCTTTGAACATTTCCGAAGCTAAATTTAGACCAAAAAGACCAAAAATGGAGTAGACTTACCAGTTAACAAAATCTATGTTGGTGACTGGCGTAGACATGTGTAATAATAAGAATAGAAATTTAAATTTTGAATTCCAAATTACTTGAGTTATTCTAGAAAAGTCAAATTTGTTTCTTAGAAAAGGGGTGATGGTTCATTGAAAAAGGGGAACACTTTTTGATAAACAAGAGATATAAAAAATGAGAGACGGGAGGAATTTAAGAGGGGAATATATTATTTGATATTATTTCATTATTTGTTAAGGGAGGATGGCTTACAGTGGCTGAATCTTTTTTCTTGGTTAAAGGGATCTGAACCCATTGAACTATAAAAATTGTGAGGTTTTTGTTCTTTAATGCATCTTCTTAATCATTCAAGCATTGATTATTTTCCTTTATTATTTATTATGATTGTATTAGTAGATTGTTAAGGTGTACGATTAGTTTATTGATTAATATAATCTATTACTAGTTTAGATATTGAATCCATAATTGTTCAATCCAACTAATCGAAGTGGCAACTGGGATTTATTGTTTGTTGCATCAAGAACTATAATTTCTAGGGAAAATATTCAATTGGACTAAATGTAACATCGTACGCTTGTGTTGCCTTATTTTGTTGGTTTTTTCTAGTTCTTAATGTTGTTGTTTGATTAAATTCGAGATCGTATTCGAGTTATTAATCAATAAGGGTTAACTGAAATATATATTTTTGATTAACTAATCATAAGGAAAAACAAGTAATTAATATCACAACGAATATTTGAATAATTAATTTAATACTTTTGGGTATTGATGTTTAATCGTAGATCTAATGGTGGATATAACCATAGACCAAGGTTTGTCAAATCGATTATTTATTTTAGATTATTTTGATGAATTTCATTTACTACTTTTAATTACAATTCGTATTCAATTCAGAAACCCCTCCAGTTTCATTGATTTGTGTGATAAGTAACAACGTACTAATTGGAACTCTTCCAGGGAACGATCCCTACTTTTCTTTACTATATTTTTGTTACAGATATTTGGGATTTTAATTTGGGTGTAGATGATAACATTACCAATACTATTAGCAATAAAATATGAATATCTATTTTTATTCAAAACAAACACAAAAAACTAAGTTTATAGGAATAGAAGAAATATAATAACAAAATTTTAATTCTAAAACTAGCCTAGTGGGCAACCTTAGATAATAAACACCTACAGTTAATGTAACAATACATGCTCTATTTCCAATATGTAGTTCAACCTCTCATTTGGTAAGCAATATACTCTGTCATAGTCTCTACATATCAAAACAAATATAAGTACCATATCTTGTGTCTACAACCCAAGATGAACATAGATAATAGTTTATCTTAATAACAAACATACCTGAAGTAGAGGTTTTAGTTACCTTTTTCTTCTTATTCTCTAGAAAGACCTCACAATGTCTCCTTTAGTGACCTACCTGACCACAATAAAAGTAGAGAACTTTTCCCTTCCCTACACCACCTGTAGGCTAAGTAGTATTATAAGGTTGCTTTTTCGTTTTGACCTTGGGCTTAACTTTAGCCTTGCCTTTTCCTTTAGTCTTGACTTTTGATGTTTAAGCTTCAACCATAAGTATATTAATTGAACCTACCTTTTGTACTTTGTGTTTAGTCAGCTTGAACATTTAGAACAATTCCTCAAGGGTTTTTCTCCTTTTTGTTTGGGTTAAAATTCACAATGAAGTTAGCCCATGATTTAGGGAAGGATTTCAACGTTGGTCAATGGTAAGCTCATTATCTATGATGAAGCCTAAGCTCTCTAACAACTCGATTTAGCCAACCATCTTGACCATATGAGGGCCAACTTATCCTTCCTCAAAGAGTTTGTAGTCAAATAGCATACTTAACATCTCATATCATTCAACCCTGACATAAGTGACATATAACTCTCAAAGGTATGCAAGAACAAATTGTGCATCCATTTCTTCATGTTGTTTTTAAAGCTTAGGTAACATGGAAGTTAGTATAAGGCACTAAACTTCTATACAGTCATTAAGATACTTGTTAAAAGTATCATTTTACTCCCAAATGACATTGGGACTAGGCTTAAAGGGCAACAACCACATGGTGATTAAATGTTTTATAATTTACAGATAAAAGAATTAGTAATTTTATTTAATTTATTAATGTAGCAATAAAGTTACTTCTAGTAAGCCTATTTTCCTATTTTCGAGAATTGATTGATATGTTGGGTCTCATGTGGTGATTAAATGTTCTATAATTTACAGATGAAAGAATTAGTAATTTTATTTAATTTATTAATGTTCATTTTAATTACATATCTAATAATTAAAATGCTCTCACTATTGAACTTAAGAAGTTCTGATGAACTTTTTAGTGGACTAAGATCTCATCGCATTAATTCTCCCTTTCGCTTTGATGAATAATTTCAAAGTAATCGAAAAAGTAAATTTCAAATTAATTACCAAAAGCCCAAGATCTCAAGGCAAGTGTTACCCCAACAAATCATGTATCCTCAAATGTGACTCTCGATAACAGTAGGGTGAATACTACATATCTCCTTGTATTGACAAATGCATTCTTTTTGCATACCTCTGACATACTTTGCCTTCATTTTGAAAAATAAACAAAGTACATTAGTTAAGTTGGACCTAACATGATCATTACCTAATTTTTCACCTGGTAGAAGTGTACCCTTCACTTTGGTGAACAAAGTCTTAACAAATAAAGGCTTAAATAGGGCATCAAGTTGAAAGGTACTAATTAAATCTTAGACTTAATATTTAAGTTGAAGGTTTTATTATTTAGTCTCATCAGATTTTAAGTTGTATGTTAAATGATATTTGTAAAATAAAACCTACATATACATTCTACAACATAAAATAAAAACATGTCAACAAATAACCACGACTAATGTCAAACCCATCAAGCTAAGAGGAGTTTGACTGGTCAACCTTGGTGAATCTTCATTTTTGAGTCTTCGTGTTTTTCCTTTCATCTATAGTCTTTAGTTATTACATAATTCTATTTCCTTGTTACAAAATTCTAAGAAAATAAAAATAACCTAAAATAAAAGAAGAATAAAGATAAAGGCAGGACATGCAAACTCTGTTTGAGAGATTACAACTTAAAAATGAAATGAGAACAAAATTAAAATATCCACAAATGTTTTTTGGTTGTATACTAGACATATGCATTTATATATATATATATTTAAAATTAAATTTTAATTATTATTATCTCAAGTGTTAAATTATTTTTTGTCTCTTAAGTTTTATAAAATTGTAATTCAACCCTCAGAGCTCAAGAAAATATCAATTCAATTTAAATTCGATAAAACATAACTAAATCATAATTTTCAACAAAATATTAAAATATTGCATGACTAAAATCATAATATGGGTATGGTTGGAATGAAACTAGGGTGGCCAACACCTCACCTTGTGTACACATGGCATAATGCCATGAAAGACTCATGGTTGGACCAAATTATGGTCTAATAGTGACATATGTTGGTGCTATGCATTATAAGAGAGTCACAACTGGACCAAAATTTGGTCTAATTGTGCACCACTCATGGTGTTTAAGCTATTCTACCCAACACCTTCTCTGCATGCTTGGAATAAACCATCTAGGGGGTTTCTAGACCTAGTTTTCTAGGTTTTCTAATGATGAAAAATCCAGAAAACTCTTGTTCCAATTATCTAGTGAGGAAATATGGCACGTAAACCATTCTTACACTATCGGTACCCTTCGAATTATACAATTAATAGGATTTGAAGGTGATTTCATTTAACAGCACATAACTTATGACTTTTAACCAAAATTTAACCTGCAAATATCAACAAAACTTAAACAAAAATCAGAATTCATCACTTAACAATTTAACATAGTTTATGTTGTACATGATACTAAACAAATTATGCAATAACATGATTACAAATCATTTTTACCAATTTTAGTCTTGATTAATCCAATTACATTCATTCAATATATAAAATTAATCAAAACAATCAAGTAGGTATATATTTTTATGAAAATATGCTAAACAGTGGCTCTGATACCTTTGTTGGGTTTTCAAGGTGTCGATAACTTGTAGTGCAATGGAATTAAAATTTTTTAAAATCATAGAATCCTAAAAACCTTAACTAGGATACTTGCTTTAGACATATAACCATGAACATACAAAACACACATAAGGTGTTTTAGTTTCTATATTTGTGTTGGTGGCTCCTTTAAAACTTCATGTGGCTTAAGAACAAAAGTTATCCAACCCTCAAGAGGCAATGCCTTGGTATCATCAAATAATTTCCACCCCTAGGTTCGAATCAACCCCTATATATGTGTGAAAATAAGCTTTGTATCTAATCGATAGTGTTTGAATTTGGATTAAATTCAAACACAGACTAAGATTCACCTTTAGCAGAACATCATGGCCACTTAGATAACAGAGTGTCTACGAACATTTCTTGAGCTATTACAACATCATAGTCACGTGTAATTTATTGATTTCATCAACCAATATCTCTCGAGGAAGAGACACAAAACTCAATGGTTTCTTATTATGAATTGATATCATTAATGACTAACATGGATTAGGCAACAGCCTCATCTCGCTATAGTTATAGATTCAAGCTATCATAGATGTCATTCAGTATTCCTGTGTGACATATCTTATCTTGTGTTCAAGAATGATGAATTCTTTGTCAATCAACCATAACCCTTATGTATCTCATAACATGGTCGATTACTACTTTTATGGTTATCCTTATTATGACGATACGTTGGATAACGTCAAATAATATTCATCATAAGACAAGATGGTTTGGCGACCTCAAGTCAAAAGATCACATGCACCTTTAGTGTTTAGAGGATTTATTCTATAGACTCTAGAATAATCATCTATACGGATATCTTTTAGTTGAGTCAATCTGATGAACATATCTATAACATGTACCAATGTATTATACCAAACTGTCTATAATAGCTTCAATATGTGAAAACTATCACAACTCTTAATAGAGTCACTCAACACTGTAATAATCATATCATTAATACATGTGCCCTTATTCATTGTAATGTTAAGATTATAGACGTTACTAGAATGACGAGTAAAAGTGTACATAAGGTTCCCACGATCAGTCGTTTAATTCCTTTATCATAATTTTACTATTTTAAGAGCATGTTATTTGTACAATCATATAAATAGCTAAAATATGAATTGAGTAACAATAAATCTTTTATTGATTATTAGGATAAAATCTATTTATGTATTTTTATAAAATCAATTAGCGACTACGCGAGGGCGAGGAGCATAGTTATCAATTTCATATTTTCTTTTCATTTATGTATTTTTATACACTTCAGTTACATTTATACGTATTCACATTTATTACTTATATTAAGTTTTAGGCAGTGACATTTATGGAATGTTAATAAATGAAATATTTTAGATTATATTTCAAATGTTGTCTTTTTGCGCGCTTTAAACATTAAGTATTTATTATCATGTTTTTCTTTCAAATTTATAAGTCAAGTCATACATGTCTCTTCGGTTATATTCTATATAAGGGTATAAATTTGGAGAGAGGTGTTACATTTATGCTAATAGAGCCTAATCTTGGCACCTAAAAAAGTGATAAGTTTTTATATGTATGAAAGTGCATAACAAAGTTAAGTAAAAAAAGTAGCACCTCATGTAGTGCTAACCGCTCTCGCACGCTTATCATTGTAAGTATAATAAACCTATATTCAGTTAAAGTAATATATAAACCTAAATCATACTCTTATTTCGAGATAAGGAGATCCAAGAGGTTAATTAGAATTACCCCAAAAGTCCCTAATTAGGAGAGAAAATGTTCTTAGACAAAACCAAAAGGCACCTAAGAGTATTAGGTAGCTAATACATGCCCTACTGGTGCTAAATCAACCTCTAGTTTTTGAGATACCACCCCAATTAGACAAAATGGAGATAGTAGGTGGCAGTAGAAGTCAAGCTCACCCTATGTATAGCTTGGTAGGTAGACACCAATCTTTTGATAAAAGATGATGCAATGGTATAGTGATAGATGTTATGCAATATCAGATAGGTTACCAACTAAGAAGTGGTTGAAGGTAGTGGAAGACTTCATAAGGATTTACACAATGATAAATTTAGATACCATTTACTATGCTAATCTTTTATTGAAGGACAATACAAAAGTATGGTGATGCATATTGTATGAGACCTATTGAGTATCAGAGATAACCTAGGCTAACTTTAGATAAACCTTTGAAAGAAAGCACCTATTTACAGATATTATATATGTGAGGGCCCAAGAGTTTCTCTATCTGAGACAAATTAGTATGGCAATCAAGGATTTCTCTACCAAGTTGAACTTTTTCACTAAGTATGTTTTGGGAATAACCAATTCAAACTGAGGCAAGTTAGAGGTTTCCTTGATAGACTCAAATTAGGTATTGCCAAAGATGTCATACTGGGAGATAATCCTCCCAAATATATATTAAAAGCCTTAGGTACACTTTTAAGATTAGAAGCCATGAGATAAAGGATAACCAGAGAAAGAGAGATACAGATTAGCTAGTGTTAGTAGTCTTATCCCATAGATAAAATTAGATGAGTTCAAGTGGCAACCGAGGTAAGGGTAGTAGAGACTCTAAAAGTAAGAAGTCTTTCCAACTCATAAACAAGAGAACTTGAGGGGTAAGAAACAGAGGAAAAAGGATCAATTAAGGTGTGATGAATACCATACTTGCCATAAATATAGATAAAGACATGTTAAAGAATGTCTTATCAATCATAAAGTATGTTATAAGTGTAAGACAGTGCATAACCCCAAAAGTACTAGCTCTAATTGAGTAGATAGTTTAGAAATGATAGACCCAAGTGTATATAACTACTCAGACCCAAGTTAAAGCTTACCTGACAATATTGACCGACCAGTTGATCCTTCAATCTTGTTTTTTGTATGCATTGATTGACTTTAGTGCTACATATTGTTTCATTGCTAGTGGTATAGTTGAGAGATTAGGGCTAGAACATGCAACTATCTCATGTATCAATATAAAGATGCCATATGAGGATAGAATCCATAATAACCGCATGCTGATTAGAGAGATGGTTTCCTTAGGAGGTTAAAAGATTGTCATGGACCTAATAGTGATGGACATGTCTGATTTTGATGTAATACTCGACATGGACTTCTTAAGTAGATATGGGGTCAAAACAGATTGTAGAAAGAAAAAGGTTTAATTCAACCTAGATTAGGAGTTTTAATGCTAGAAAAATGTTGAGTAAGGGGTGCATAACTTATTTGGAGCATATAGTGAACAAATATGATTAAACAGTCCTAGGTATGAAAGATACTTCGGTAGTATAAGAATTTTTAGATATTTTTCTTAATAGTCTTCTAGGGTTAGCACCCCAAGAAAGAGGTGAAGTATAGTATTGAGTTAGCCCTGGGCATAGTTCTAACTTTTTAAGCACTATACAAATAGGCCTCAACTGAACTATAAGAGTTAAATAAATAATTGCAAGAGCTATTAGATAGTAGTTTTATCAAACGAGCCACTCACCTTGGGGTACACCGATTCTTTTTGTAATAAAGAGAGATAAATTAATAAGAATGTGCATCAATTAAAAGAAGTTGAACAAAGTAACAGTAAAGAATAAACACCCATTCTCAAGAATAGATGACTTGTTTGATCAGCTCAATAGAGTATCAGTATTTTCCAAGATCGACTTGAGCTCAAGTTATCATTAGGACTGGGTTGTCGTGTAAGATATACCTAAGACTACATTCAAAACTAGATATGGGTAGTATGAGTTTGTGGTTATGCCTTTTAGGTTGATTAATGCCCCAATAGTGTTTATAAAGCTTATGAATATGGTGTTCTAAGACTGCCTATACAAATGGTTTTTCTTGGACATGCAATCCCAGGGGATAATATCTCAGTAGACTTTAATAGAGTAAAGACTATATTAGAGTGGTATAGGCCCACGACAGCTCAAAAGGTGAAGAGTTTCCTTGGGTTGGTAGGTTATTACAAGTAGTTTATTAAGGGTCTTACCAAGTTAGCATAACCGCTCACAGAATTAACTTATAGGGATGTTCCTTTGAGATAGTTTAATGTCTGGGAGTAAAGTTTTCAAGAGTTAAAGAAGAGATTGACATTAACTCTAATCTTAGCCCTATCAATAGAAGGGAAAAAGTATAACCTTTTTATAGATGCCTCACATCAAGATTTGAGAGTAATTTTGATAAAGAATGGTAAAGTAATAACATATGCCTCTTGCCAATTGAAAGATTATGAGACTAGGTACCTGAAACATGACCTTGAGTTAGTAGTTTTCATGTTTGCTCTTAAGATATGACAACATTATTTATATGGGGTCAAGAACAATATATTCAAGAATCACAAAAGCTTTAAGTATTTCTTTACCCAAAATGAGCCCAATATGAGGCAAAATTGGTGTTTAGAGTTAGTGAAAGACTATAAGTATGCGATCATATACTACTTGGGCAAGGCCAATACAGTCATAGATACTCTGAGTAGAAAAATAGTTATATCATAGTTTACTACTCACTAAGACTCATAGTGGAAATTTATGAGAGTAAGATAAAGGTAATCATAAGATAGTTTGTCACCTTACAAATTCAGTCAACCCTTCTAGATAAGATTTGTATGACCCAAGTGTCATATGATTGGTATGTCCATATCAAGCAAAGAGTCACTAAGGGTATTGAGCTAGATTTTAGTATTATAGAGGACATTTTGAGATTCAAAGATCGAGTATGTGTTCACTGATATCAAAGTAGAAAGAGATGAGGTAAGATAAGAGAAAAAGATGCCCTAACTTAGTCTTTGAGACCAGAGATAACCCAAAAGATGATTAAGGATGTTAGATTGATAAGAGAAAGGATAAGATAAGAATAGGACTGTCAAAAAAGTTAGACAGGAGGAGATGTGATCTTGAGTTTAGTGCAAATTATAAACATATTATAAGACTGGGTAGGAAATGCAAGTTAGTGACGAGGTTTGTAAGACCATTTGAGGTGTTAAAACATGTACGTTGTATACTCATAAATTTGTCCAGGGTTATTTCTATCTTTTGCCTTTGAGTACAACTACTTATGTTAGATCATATCATGTGTGGAATTGGGCTTAAATGGTTATATGGGAAAGCTACACACCTATGTGTTAAATAACAATGGCAAAATAGTCTTTTCTTATAAAGAGAGTGAAATTAGCTAAGTGTGAGTGACATACACACCTATGATACATGTTCATGTATAGGTAGACACATGCTTATGTGTCATGCCCGTGCATTGTCAATAGGTTTGAATTTTGGATAAAGATGTATTTCAAAGGGATTTCAGAACATGCTATTAATGGGTAACTATATACACGCTCGTGTATGAACAATGCACAACCTATATCTTGTATTTTAATTAAAAATAAAAAAGTTTCAGAGTTTTTTGATGACATTCCTTTGAGAAAGCCATAAGAGGATCATTTAAGCCATGTGAAGACTATTGTATCATTGGAAGGAAGGTAAGTAGGCAAATTCCTTTTTTAGTTAACCTGAGTTTTCTGCAATGTCTTTTATTAAGTCCTTGTGTCTGAAATTATGGTTGTATTTGAATTATTATGGAACAAGAAATTTAGGAATTAATATTGTAATTGAATTTTTTATTTGGATAACATCTCTCTACATGTTTGTATGAATCAGACAATAAGTCATGCTTAGCTATGTGGATTAACAATTTGGGGCTATCATTATGGATTATTTTATAGTCAAAGTGCTTGGGAGGGAATTGGTATGTTTGTATAATGTTGCAAAAAATGGTGGTAGTGTTTGGTAACCTAGAAAACAAAGAAATTAAAGACAAAATTCTGGAAATCCCTCAATACACGTCTGTGTGCCTTCAAGGAAATTCTAGTTGTATAGGTTGAAAACATAGGAGTGTGGAATTGGGAATGGACACACCCGTGTGGTATGGAACACATACCATGTAACTTGCACCAAAAATACACCCTCGTGTGTTTTAGATATGTGTTGTGTGGATTAAGTAATACAACCCCATGGGTTATGAATACACACCTATGTACTTTTGGGAAAATTTAGAAATAAAGAGATGGGAAGTACATAAACAATATTTGAAGCTCGGATATGAGTATATGAGCTTAGAAATGACTAGTTCACCCCTATAAGGAAGAATTATGAGGAAATATAATATAAGACTAGTAAAGATGTTATGAAAAGGAAAATGGGTGAATATGTTAGACTATATGGAAGATGACACAGAGGGTTAATTTGGATGCGCCTAATTGTGTGTATGATGGCACAAACCTTACTGAAATTGTTTCGAGTCAAAAACATCAATGATGTAATGTATGATTCTTACCACCAAGTTGTATGAAGGCGTGTGTTCCACTAAGCTAAGTATAATATAGATTTGTCATCAAACTATGTATAGTCTGACTTGTCACCAAGCTATGTGCAATGTGACATATCACCATGTTGTGTCTAGTATGATAATGTCATTAAGTTGTGTATAGTGTGGTAGTGGAAACATTAAGACAAGTCTGTGTGATCTTGATACCTTTGGATGATTATGCACTAACGACGAGCATCAAAGCATCTAAGGAGGGAAGGCTCAAGGTCTCACTACCCTTATGATATGGTATCTATAACCTTAAGCTCGATCGACTTATTTACATAGTGCATTGGATATTTGACATTGGGGAAAGTCATGTGCTTTCATTATACGTTAGAGATGTCATTATACATCATTGGATACAAGCCATCGAGATGGCATTGATAGAGCTATTAGGTATTTGATGCCAAGATGATTCGAATAGGTATCTGGGATGCTAGGAAAACATCCATGATACCACAGAGAGATTAAATGAAGGAGATATATGAGATTAAGATTATCCATGATACACGTTCATTTAATGGATGTTATGGATTTACCTATTTATTAAGTATGTTTCACTTATTGTTTCCTTTATGATTTTATACATAGGATTATGGAGTAACAGGGCAGTGGCAAGGAAGTAGCGGGTTAGCTTAAAGTAATGCATAAGGCAAGGGTACTTTGGTCATTTTTTATTGTGTGTTATATTTATGTATTTAGTTTTACCATTGTAATTTATATACTTTATGTTATGATTTTGGGATTTTAGACACTAGAATTGGTATTATGTTTAGTATGAATTATTATATTTTTAGGATTGTGGAAATTTCGATATTTCATTATTGTGTGTGGTTAGAAAAAGTTTTTGTTAACACGTCTATTTGGATACCTATTCTAGGTAAGGGTAGATATATAGGGCTAGGTGCTACATAAGAAATGTTGTCTACTAGCTTGTATTACTAGCAAACATGGATCATATTAATAATACATTTCATGTATTGTTGTTTTGTAAATATATTAGTGACTTAAACTATGTTCTCAAAGTTGAGGATGTCAAACTCAAGGATAAGTTGGCATATAAGGAGCACATAATTCAGATCTTAGACAAGCGAGTTAAAAAGCTTAGACACAGATAAATTCCCTTAGTCAGGGTTCAATAAAGAATCACTGAGTCGATGAGGCCATATAGGAGATGAGCAAGACATGAGGCAGCAGTTCTTACAACTTTTTAGGTAAATTTTGAGGACGGAATTCAAATAGAAGGGAGAATTGTAAGACATTCTAGTATTTTTCTTTGTTTTTTAAGTGATTTTATTAAGGTTTCTAAAGAGATGCATGCCCGTATGTTAAGACACACATGATCGTGCATCGTTATCAAGTTTAAAATTTCATATAAGATAAGAATTGTGGCAAGATCAGATGTTGTCTTAGTTGTGTGACACGACACATGCCCATGTAATATAGATACACACCCATATGTCAAATCTAGAAGGCAAAAATAAAATCACTTTTAGCCTACTCTCTTATATTATTTTTCACTTTTAGTTTTACTTAAATAAGAGAGTAGAGGGAGAAAAGAGTTTCTGGTCTTCAAAGATAAGCTTGGATTGTCAAAAATCGTTGTAGCTATGTAAAGACTCTCTTATACATCAAAGGACAAGTAAGTTGGTATCTTCTTCTTGGCTAATCAAACATGTTTTTAAACGAGTTTAAAGCTTGCAATCAAAACTATGATTTATGAATGATTTTATGATGCTACGAAAATTATTGATTGAAGAAATGAATTTTCCTTTTGATGAATCAGGTTATAGTTTTATGATTATCTTGATTATGCGTCATTTTGATGTTAAGATGAATTTAGTCTTGACCTAGGATGTTAGATTATATTTTCATATGATTTGTTTGATGAAAAGATGTCTAAGATGCTTAGAAATGCCTTATGAATATTGTGATGTGTTTAGATTATTAGAGTTAGACTGAAATTGCTTAGAATTAGTAGGGTTGCATTTTCCAAATGACGACACAAGACTGTGTATGGCCTTATACACGCTCGTGTGTCATCAGTTCAAAATAAGAAGTTCTATATTTTTCACACACTCGTTTTGAGGAAAGTCATACATAATAGTGTGTTATTAGGCTCACGCTCATATGTGGCTTTCTAAAAGTAGATGTCATGCTTAAAAGGAGGCATTTAGGGGTGCACCTTAGACATACACCTGTGTATCTAGTTAAAAAACTATTTTACCCTTAGTTCAAACACAATGAGAGGGACGAAAAAATAAGAAACTTTAGCAAGTAAGACAAGCCATATAAAATTGGAAAAAATGCCCTACTATGTTGAAAACGACATAAGACCTGATTAAGTCGAATCTAGGGCAAAAATCAAACAAGTTAAGAAAGTGGTTCATATCTGGTTCACTACCAGCTATTTGTGGAAGTGGCAAGATACATGAAAATGATAGGGCTGGATGCTCATGAGATGCATCATGTACTCTATGCTAAGACGTATAGCCACTTAACTCAATTCATGTGTGAATGACAATGATTATGGCTTTTTAAATATTTCCTCATGTAATCAACATAATGCACCACATATATACCCATGGTAGGGGCCATTCTAAGATGGTTTAGATAATAGTTTCAATTAATGTATATGATAAAAGAAAAGATCACTACCAGATATTTCCCCGTGTGACTATAATGTCCCAGTTAGCTAACCTAATAGGTTGTAGGGCATGTACAGAAGGCACAACAGACAATGACATACAAGGTGTCTTTTGCTTTAACTAAGGAATCATATATGCCAATTTCAACTTATGCCTTAGTAACATCTATGAATGGGCTATGTCAAATACATAGTTGTCAATTTCATATTTTCTTTCCACTTAAATATTTTTATACACTTCTATTACAATTTATGAGTTATAATACACATTGATTATTTATATTGAGTTTTAGATAATGACATTTATGGAATGTTAATAAATGAAATATTTCATATTATATTTCAAATGTTGTCTTTTTGCACGTCTTAAAGATGAAGTATTTATTATCATGTTTTTCCTTTAATTTTCAAATTTAGAAGTCAAGTCATACACGCTTCTATGGTCATATTCCATATAGAGGTATGTATCTAGAGAGGGGTTTTACTATCGTTGCCTTTACCACTGCTTCACTATTTTAGGAATCTACTTACAAAATTACAATGGAACATAATGAGCGAAACATATTCAGTAAGTAAGTAAGCATATAACATTTTCATCATTAATTGTCTTCTAGGTGTTTCAGCTTTATCAATGTTGTGGTATTTTGAATTTTTTCTCAACGTTTTATATGTCCATTTGACTTATTTGACACCTTGTGCTTATTCCCAATATCAATGTTATCCTTAATGACTTATGTCCAACGATGGAAAGTGGTGTCCCCAACTTTTGATGATGCACAAATGTGTACTATTTATACACGATCGTAGATGTCTTCCAGACTTAACCAAATTACATAGAATACTTATAAAAAGACCATTTTACCTCTTGCCACCACACACAAAAGCTTATGGTAACCCTCACATAGTTGTGCATCACATATTTAAACATATAATTAATTAATTATACATGGATACAAATAAGGCCAAACATACTAAAATACCCTTAGACATATCTATGAGTGTTACAATTCTCCCATTTTAAAAATAATTTTGTCCTCAAAATTCACTTGAATAGTTGTGGGAACCTCTGCCTTATATCCTACTTAACCTCTCAAGTGGCTTCTTCGACCTGATGATTCCTCTAAACCACCTTAACTAATGAAATCTACTTGTTTTTGGGCAACTTAACTTGACGATCCAAAATTTAAACCAAATACTCCTTGTAAACCAAACTATCCTCTAATTCCACATATTCGATCCTTAATCCATGACTCAAATCACTAATATACTTATGTAGCAATGACATATAGACACATTATGGACTCATTCCATACTCACAAACAAGGCAAGCTAGTAGGCTACCTTACCTATGCACTCCAATATCTTAAATGGTCTTATAAACCTCAGAATAGGTTTACCTTTCTATTTGAATCTTATTACATGACAATAAGGGGCTACTTTCACAAATACCTTATCACCCATATCAAACTCCAAGTCTTGTCTCTTCTGATCTTATAACTTTTTTGACGATCGTAGGTTTGTTTTATCCACTTTCTGATAA
Source organism: Mangifera indica (assembly GCF_011075055.1). NCBI lineage: Eukaryota > Viridiplantae > Streptophyta > Magnoliopsida > Sapindales > Anacardiaceae > Mangifera > Mangifera indica. Next base: position 6,833,363 of record NC_058152.1, read on the forward strand.
GTTTTACATCATCGACCATTTGTTGGGACATTTTTGGTTTTAAGGCCTATTCTAACACATCCTTCTCGTTTATCTTATCCCAATGAAATACTGATCTACATTTTTTCCCATAAAACGTTTTATATGAAGCTATCTAAATGATTGTTTGATAACTATTATTATATATGAACTCTATCAAAGGCAACACATCAATCCAATTCACTTTCTGATCCATGCAACATGTTCTCAACATATCCTTAATCATCTAGTTTATCCTTTCAATCTACACATCCGTCTGAAGGTGATAAGCGATCCTAAAAACCAATTAGGTATACACAGATCTTTGAAAGCCTACCAAAATGTTGCAACAAACCACGGGTCTCTATCTAACATGATAGTCCTAGATGTTTCTTAAAGTCTCATAATCTTTGTAACATAGATCTTCCCTAGCTAATTAGAATTTGCACTCTCTTTGATCGAGATGAAATAAGTTAACTTAGTCAATTGATCTATAATTATCCATAATGCATTGAATCCACCTCTAAACCTTGATAGTCCAACTATGAAATCCATTAAGATATGCTCTCATTTCTGTTCAAGAATACTCAAAGCTACAATAACTTGGATGGTATCTAATGTTTAACCTTAACCTACAGACACGCCAAACATTCACAATATAATTGATAACATTTTTTTTCATATCGAACCACCAAAATGACATTTTAGGTTCTAATGCATCTTTACACTTCTAAGATGAGCAATATAAAGGGAACTATATACCTTTATGAGGATCTTATGCTTCAATTCATTATCATTAGGAATACAAACTTAGTTATAGAATCTTAGTACATCATTAATCATAGAAAATTTAGTATCAGAACCTTCAACAACTTTCTGCCTTATCTAGATACAACACTCATCAAACAATTATGTCATATGACTCTCATAAAAAAAGGTCGAGTAAATCTGTAATCTAGCTATTTGTCTAGTGACTACCTCAATTGGCTCCTTCACCAAGTCCTATTGTAACTCCCTATAAATAGTGATTTGAGATAAGAAAACTTTTTACTTAAGGAGTTAGCTACCATATTAGTCAGTAATGCCAAATTTTGTGCAAAAGTTAACCTTTGTTTCAAATCTTGGAAACTTTTTAAACACTTATTAGACCATTTGGAAGAAACATTATTTTTGGTAAACTCTATTAATGATCTAGCTAACTTGGCAAAACCCTCTACGAATCATTCATAATATCCTATTAAACCTAAAGAACTTTGAACCTCCTTGACTATCTTAGGCCTCCACTAATCAAGTATGACATCCATCTTACTCAGGTTTACTATCATACTATTAGTTAACACCATGTGACCTAAGAATGTTGCTTTATCCAATTAGAACTCACATTTGGAGAACTTAATATACAATTGCTTCTCATACTGTCTCTACAATACAAATCTCAAATATTGTTCATTTTCCTCACGAGTCCTAGAATACACTAAGATATCATCAATAAATGTCATAATGAATTTGTTAAGACAGTCCTAAACACTCTACTCATGAAGTCTATAAAGACTGTAAGTGCATTGGTCAATCTAAAGGGTATTACCATAAACTTATAATACCCATACCTAGATTGAAATACAGTATTTGAAACATCTTTCTTTATCACCCTAACTTAATGATACATTTCTCAACTCAATCTTTGAAAACATAGGTGTACCTTTAACTAATTAAACAAATCATCAATTTATTGTAATGGGTACTTATGCTTGATAGTTAACTTATTTAACTTTCTATAGTCAAAACACATACATATCAACCTGTCCTTCTTTTTCATAAGAGGATCAATATGCCCTATAGTGAATGACTTGGCTTAATGAAACCATTATCTAGGAACTCCTACAACTATTTCTTTAATTCTTGATGCTTAGCTAGGGCCATTCTATACAAATATTTGGAGATAAGTGCCATTCCAAGAACCAACTCAACACTGAACTTTACCTTCTTCTCTGGTGCTAACCTTAGTAGCTTATCAAGAAACATATCTTGAAATTCACATACAACTAGAGTGGATTGCAAATTCAAGAATGAATCATCATCCTTACCCACAACATGTGTCAAATAAGCTATACAACCTTCACTTAGTAATTTTTTGGCTTTAATGTTACTGATCATCAAACTTAATACTTGACCCTTATCGAAAATGAATTATTAACCATTGTCAAGGTGGAACCTAACTTTCTTCTTTTTGTAGTCAATTTTGACTTTACACTGACACAAGAAATCCATAGCCAAAATCACATCAAAATAGGGCATGTCAAACACAATCAGATCAATTGTCAAATCTCTTCTTGTCAAGGTTACTATCACACCTAGTAACATCTGATCACTAGTAATTTTTTTCTCATTAGGTAATTTTATGCATATACTATCTAATGGTATAGCCTCTAATCCTAACCTCTTAATAGTATCATGTGCAATAAAGTTTTGAGTGGCTTCAAAATCAATTAGCACATATAAAAAATAAGAATGGAATATCAATTGACCTATCACAGTAAATAGGCTAGCTTTAGCTTGTGCCTAAATGGATGCAAATACTCTGGTCTGACCTTTTATAATATTTTACATAGCAGGAGCTAGTATCACAATGGTGCACTCTTAGGTCAAATAACCCTATTGTTTGCATTAGTAACATAATTTTTGCCCTATACAATCACCAGTGTGTCTACGCCTATACTTGTGGCAAGAAGGAAGAGGATTACCACTCCTTGGTGAGTTCTTTCATCATGGCCTTTCATTTCGTATTGGCTTCTTATTATTCCAATTCTTTCTAGACCTTTTAGACTGAAAGCTCATCTTGCCTCTAGATTTCTAGCTACCACCCTCATAACTACCCTCTGATATTACATATTCATATCTTAGGGTTGTTAGATCATATCTTGGGGTTATGGTTGCATATTTAAATTGTTCTAACATACGTCTCTTTCTGGCCATCCTTATGCTTATAGCTTTTGATATTTGAGACCTATTAAATGCTTCTTTATATGTGCTAAGAAGGTTATCTCCAATCAGTACATCTTTAGTAATGCCTACTCAGAGCCTATTATGAAGATTTTTATTTCCCCTTTATCTATGTTATCACACTTAGAGCATATCAAGCTAGTACATTTAGTCTAATGGATAACTCTTTAATCGTTACATGATCTTGCTTCAAGTTAATGCACTTTTAGGCTCAAACATAAAGTGTATCTACTTCCAAGAACTCTCTCTTAAAGACTTTCTTAAACTAGGCCCATGTCATCGTATTAGTCTAACAAGTGTCATAAAGTACTTGCCATACCTGGGCATTAGCCTGTAAGGTTTTCATGACACCGATAACTAGCAATGTAATGGAATTTTAAATTTTAAAAATCAAAGAAGCCTGAATATGGAAAAATCTTATAGAGTGTTTTAGATTTATACCTGTTTTGATAGCTCCCTCAAATTTTCATATGCTGTAAGATTGAACGTTATCTAACCCTCGCGGTGTCTTGGTATCCATATAGAGAACAAACATAAGTAGAGGAAATCTAGGTAAAAAGGTTGTTAAGGCTCTTGACTAGACTCTCGTTATTTAAGGGAAAAAGAGAAAACAAAGGAATAACAGTTGGGTTTCACTCTATGTATATTGTGTGTTCTTTTTATTTATATATATAGGTGCCCAAGTATGGTTGGAATTCTAAGCACGCACGTGACCCTTAATATACATGCACAACTATCTGTTCTAAGACATACAGTGAGAACACTTAAGTGTGCCAACCAACAAGCTTAACTACTTGCACAATTTGCACACTTAAGTATATCAACTGATAGACTTCAACATTGGCATGGATGGGACACTTAAGTGTGCCAACCGATAAGTTTTGTATTTACATGGTTGGCATACTTAAATGTACCGATCGACAAGCTTTATTTCATAGTGTCAACCGATATCATGCATTTGCATGGCCAGTACCACCATGTCAAGTGCACAAGTGGCACTTGGTTAAGGCATAATCAAACTCGAGTCCTCTCAATCTATTGGGCAAATTCATTCCATTTGTGATCTCTCTCTTAGCCCTAAACACTAAGATCATCAATAGACAATCCACTTCTCTAAGTTTGATTCAATTCCTTTATGTGTATGACTTGTAAGCTCTCTATTGAATTAGCAGTATCCGAATTCAAGGTGAATCTAGACATAGACCAAGATTAACCTTTAACGAAACATCATAGCTACCCAGATGGCATAGTGTCATTGGACATCTTTTAAGCTTTTACAATATTACAATTACGTGTAATTCAATTCTTTTATCAACCAAAATCTCTCGAGGTTGAGATATAAAAATATATATATCTCAATGATTCCTCGATATGAATTGACACACATTAATAACTAATATCTCAATGATTTCTTGGTATAAACTGATATAAATTCAAACAATTATAGATGTCTTTTAGTATTCTCACGTAAGATATCTTTTCCTATTCTTAGGATTGACAAATCCTTTACCAGTCAATCAAAACCTTCATGTATCTCACAATATGGTTGATTACTGCCTTTATAGTTATCCCAATTATGGTGGCACATTAGATAGTGTCAAACCATATCAATCTTTACACGAGACAATTTAGGGACCCTAATTCAAAGGATCACATACACCTAAGGTGTTCAAAGGATTTATTTTATAGACACTAGAGCAACTATCCATATGGATATCCTTTGGTTAGGTTAGTCCAATGAACACATCTACAACATGCATCTATGTGTTGTACCAAGTTGTCTATAATAGTTTCTACACGTAAGAACTGACACCACTTTTGGTAAGGTCACATAACATTAAAATAATCTTATCATCATTACATGTGCCCTCATTCATTATAGGGATGGCAATGGGGAGAGGCGAAGAAGGGATATCAATCCTCGTCCCCGTCCCTATCCCTGTAGGGGATATCAATCCCCATCACTGTCCCGTCCCCATTATAGAGATAACAAAGAATTCTCGTCCCCTCCCCATCTTTTTCTCGTTCCCGCAGGAAAAAATCTCTTCCCTATCCCCGCCCAGTCCTCTCCTCGTAGGAAAAAATCCCCTCCCCATCCTCGCCTCGCCCCTGTGGGGAAAAATCCCCTCTCCATACCCATAAATATAAATTTTAATTCCTTTATATATTTCAATAAATAAAATAAATCATATTTTCCTAAAATATCACTTGCTACAAGAGCTACAAAATATTCATTGTTATTTTAGATCAAATACGAAGTTTTCACAAAATCTAACAGTATGCAATAATCAATCTCTTCATTAATAGCTCTTCATGTATGTGATTTAAGGTAATTTTGTAATAACATTAAATTTAACACTTTTCATTCACTTCAATTGATTTTATCAAGTTTATAATTTTTTTTTTGTAAAACCTGGTGGATTGACTGACTAAGTTTTGAAGTTGAAATAAAATTAATTTGGTGCATTTGCATTTTATGATAATGAGATTCTGGGGTTTTTTAATATATTAGATTAATAGTTCCGAAATTAATAAAAGCTGATAATTGATAATTTAAAAATTAGTAAAATTAAAGTTATAGTTTTAATAAATCATAATGTAAAAATTTTTAGAACTTAATAGTTTAGAAATTATTATATTAATATATTAGATTTAGGGGGTGGGGTGGGGTGGGGTGAGGTAGGGTGGAGAGGGGATGAGGCGGGGCAGGGACATATGTATCCCCGTTTCCGATTACAAAGATTTTTTTCGTCTCCATCCCCGCCCCTTTCCCTGTTTTTATTGAGGAATCCCCTTTTCGTTAAAGTCAGGGCCCCTAAAATCAGACCTAAATTGTCATCCCTAGTTCATTGTAATGTTAGGATTATGGATATTTATAGAATGGGCACTCAATGCATACATAAGGTTCTCATGATCAATTGTCTAATCCTTCTGTCATAGTTCTACCATTTTAAGAAAATGTTATTTGTATAATGATATACATAGTCAACATATGAATTGAATAACAATAAATCTTTTTATTAATTATTAATATAAAATTATATCCATAAATGTCAAATTCAATTGGCTCTAAGGTACTTACCTTAATATGACCCTTATCAAGTAACTGGCATGTCAAATCTTATGATATGTCATATCAAAGTGTTTTATCGCTTCTTCAATAGTCTTTAACTAATCCTTAGCCAACATAAAATTGTCTTTGTACCATAAAACTCTTAGGGCTAATGTTTACCCGCTAAACTGTATATATGGTGAAGTTGTCCTTTGTTACTAGTAGTTGTAGTCCTCTATACCCCTTTACCCATTTAACCTAATTAAGGCAATGTATTCATCACTAATAGGTGCTCAGTAATTGGAGGGACCTCAACTAGATATCTCACACTCTTTTAGGCCTTCTGATTCTCTTGAAGAATTTGTTAGACCATTTGTCTAATTATTGAGGTGTAAATTAGTGGCACTATAATTGCACCAAATGTTTGGCTTTATATCTCCTATTGGTTGCTCTCTAGGGTGAAAACCTCTAACTCATTACCCATAAGTCTCTTAGATCTCTTCATTATAAAATAACACACATGCTTAGACATAAATAAACCATAACTTAAATGCAGGTTATAAAGTACTTAAAGTACTTACAGTGGTTGGTGCACAAAACCTCTAACACTTATGCACATACACAAATATTTAACACCTTTGGGTTCCCAAGACTATGTTGTGATATTACAAATTTAACACCTTCGGCTGTTAGCCTCCAAAAATTTTCAAAATGACATTTATAAAAACAAATAGTTAAATAATTAGATGCATATTCCCAATATAAACAATGATAGACCTAAAGGTGTAATTACTAAATATCATAAATATTCCAATCCAAAACAATATGTCTGAACATTAGCAATCATAAAAGTATAATGCATAAACAATCACTACCTTCGTTGTCGCTTTACTGCTCTGTGAATCTACTTTTAAAATCACAAGGGAACATAGTGAGTGAAATAAACTTATTAAATAGGAAAGTACATAATATTTTTATCATTAATTATCACCTAGATGTTCCAGCTTTATCAATATTGTGGTATTCTAAATGTTTCCTCAATATCTTGGACACCTATCCAACTTATTCGACACCTTGTGCTTATTCCCAATATCAATGTTATCCCTGATGACTCATGTCCAATGATGGAAGGTGATGCCTTCAACATTTGGTAAAAGCATGTGACATCTCTAATGTCAATTATAGAATGTACACTGTATATGTGTCAATTGGGCTTAAGGTTGGGGTCACATAGACAAACCTTATATCTTTCACTACCATACCGTATATAGCTTGATGATGTGTCATGTTGCATGTAACTTGGTGACAAGTCACACCATACTAAGCTTTGTGGAATACATACTAGACACAACTTGGAGGTAAGAATCTAATAGGGTATTATTGGTATTTTCGACTCAGAACCACCCTAATCTAGGTCCATACTATTGTCCATATAGTTTGGCACCCTCATAATGTTTTCCATTACTAATAGCCTTTGTTAAGGTCTTTCTCCTTATTTTTCCTTAATTATTCCCCTCTAGGGGTAAAACAATCATTTTTATGAATGAATGTTACACTCTCATATCTTAAATCCCTAAATTTCATTTTTCCTAAAAATACACAAAGGTTTTCTCTTCTAACACTTATTCATGTACACGTCACACATAGGGAGGATTTCTCCTAATTCCATAAAATCTTGTGTCATATGACACAAGCCATATGACACACGAGCATATGTCATGGAATTTTTAGAATTCTAATTACCAAAATATCATATGTTATAACTTCCACAATTTAAATTTAGGTATTCCAACTACTCAACTCAATTCATCCAACAACTACATGCTCTTTTACACATTTTCAAACTATTAATCATTATGATAACAACTTTGTTATACTAAAGTACATATAATTTACCATTACTCCATACTTCAAGAAATATAATACATAATTTCATTGCATGTAATGCATAAATACCAATTCATCATTAATAAAAGCATTTCCAGTTCTAAAGATCATCTTGTGTATCACAACATGGAAATATTTCCAACCTTACACCACACATTGGCATGTAAACGTTCACATAAACATGTAAGTTACGATACACACTTGAATTAATCTTGATATCTCATCAACTTAATAAAGGCAATTATGAGATAAAAATTCATAAACTCTATTTCCAAACACATAACTAATCAAACAATCATACCCTTTCAAAATTATCAAAAGCCGAAGGACTATTTCCTACCAAAAATGTATACTATTCTTTCAAGTTTTCACCCGTTAACTTTGAAAATCCCATTTATCCACTTATGCGCTGCAAAAATTAACAGTTGAAGGGGCAAAATCGTTATTTTATCTATAATTTTATAAATAAATTAAAATTTTACCTCTTTTTCTCTGATAACCCCTAAAAACTAACTATTCCTTTTAAATTTTAGTTTTCAATCCCCGACACCAAATCTGGCATCATCGTTGATGATAAAGCTTTCCAGAGGCATCACAGTGCTCTGGTGGTTTCTCTTCCCTCCTCTAGAACCCTGGTCGACAAGATTTGGGCTAGAAAGTTGACAAGCTTCGTCAGGAGACGAAGATCTTCATCTTCCCAAATGAAGATGATGACTTCATCTTTGTCTGGGAAGATAATCATCTTCTTAGACGTCTTTTTTTGGGAAGATAAAGAACTTTATCTCTCAATAAAGCTCTTCGACTTTCCAACCTAAATCTCAGTTGACCGATGTTCTAGAGGAGGGAAAAGAGACCATCAGAGCATGGTGATGCTTTTGGAAAGCTTCATCATTGGTGATGGCACTAGATTTGACATCAGAGATTGAAAACTAAACCCTAGGGGGAGAATGCTATTTTTTAAAACTTGGCCTAAGGGCAAATGGTTAGTTTTTAAGGGTTAAGGGGGGAAAAGAGATAAAAATTTAAAGGTTTAGGGTTCCATTAATTTTAATCATTCATGGGTGGGTAAATAGCATTTTCGAAGTTAACAGGGGGGAAACTTAAGAAAATAGCATACCTTGGGTGGGAAATAGTCCTTTGGCCCATTATCAAAAAAACAAAACACCATACTTATTCTCCTTTGGTAGCCCAAACAGTCTTCATATGCAAGGAAAATGAACCTTTAATGACTTTTCTTTGACTAGGTATTCCCTTGGCTCTCACTCACTACTCTAAATTTTCTGAAGTTTAGTATGAATATAAGCTAAAACATGTCTGAATGTGTTTTTATTTTCACTATAATTAGCGATACACAGGTGTGTACTATTGATGCACAGTTGTGTATATCGTTACATGAAAATGACAATTTCTAAAATTCTTGCAAAACTACTTATAAAAAAATTCAACCACGTTGATGATACATAGACGTGTACTGTTCATACACAATCGTGCATGCTTTCTAGACTTAGCCAAATTACATAGAATGCTTGAGAAAAGACTATTTTGCCTCTTAACACCATATACACGGGCTTGTGGCAAACCTCACATGGTCGTGCATCACATATTTAAGCATATAATTAATTAATCACATATGGATGTAAGCAAGGCTAAAAAGACTAAAATACCTTGGGCATACCTGTTGGTGTTATAATTTAAGCATATAATTAACCTTGGTCGACCGAGATTTGGGCTAGAAAGTTGACGAGCTTCGTCTTCCCAAACAAAGACGATGACTTCATCTTCGTCTGGGAAGACGATCATCTTCCTAGATGTCTTCTTCTAGGAAGACGAAAAACTTCATCTCTCAATAAAGCTCTTTGACTTTTCAGCCTAGATCTCGATCAACCGGTATTCCAAAGGAAAGAAGAAAGACCATCAGAGCATGGTAATGCTTCTAGAAAGCTTTGTCATTGGTGATGACGTTAGATTTGGCACTGGAGATTGAAAACTAAACCTTTGAGAGGAATGCTATTTTTTAAAACTTGGCCTATGGGGAAATGGTTAGTTTTTAAGAGTTAAGGGAGAAAAAAAGATAAAATTTTAAGGACTTAAGATTCCATTAATTTTAACCGTTAATGGGTAGGTAAATGACATTTTTAAAGTTAACGAGAGAAAACTTAAGAAAACAACATACCTTCCGTAGGAAATAGTCCCTTGGCCCATTATCAAAAGAACAAAACACCATACTTATGTCTCCTTTGGTAGCCCAAACAGTCTTCATATGCAAGGAAAATGAACCTTCAACGACTTTTCTTTGACTAGGTCTTCCCTTGGCTCTCACTCACCGCTCTAAATTTTTTGAAGTTTAGTATGAATATGAGCTAAAACATGTCTGAATATGTTTTTATTTTCACTATAATTAGCGATACACAGGTGTGTACTATTGATACACAGTTGTGTATATCGTTACATGAAAATGACAATTTCTAAAATTCTCGCAAAACTACTTATAAAAAATTTCAACCACGTTGATGATACATAGACGTGTACTGTTCATACACAATCATGCATGCTTTCTAGACTTAGCCAAATTACATAGAATGCTTGAGAAAAGACTATTTTGCCTCTTAACACCATATACACGGGCTTGCGGCAAACCTCACATGGTCGTGCATCACATATTTAAGCATATAATTAATTAATCACACATGGATGTAAACAAGGCCAAAAAGACTAAAATACCTTGGGCATACCTGTTGGTGTTATAATTTTGCTTTATTTAATTTGCATTTGCATTCTATTGCATGAAGTGTAAACATTGAGGCAAAAGTCAAACTAGTAGGCTAAAATAATTGCATATGGACCTGTATCACTATACAAATAGCCTACCTAGTGCATGACTACATTTTTCAACTTTAATTAGTTTTTTGCTAACATGGCTTGATGAAATCTAGACGGATTAAGGAAGTAAGACAACCATAAATAGTTTTGATATAAAATGCTTTCACCTTGAAGGTTATGAATGCAAGAATGTTTGAAATTGGTGATAGGGTTACAAGTCTTACAATTTCCATTAGGATGTACTTTATATATGGCCAACTTATTGGGTTGTGTATGCTTACTTAAAGAGGGCTTATCCGTGCTTAGGTATATTGCCTAGTGTCTCACAAGTCCTAGAACTTACCATACACTCTTTCGAGGTGAAATCCTAGTTGCATGCATTAATAAGGATATGATATAGGCACAATGTTTTTTTATTAAGTCTAAAAGCCTATTGGTTTTTTTTACTTTCCTTTCAATGTCCCATATGCATATATTATCAATTGCTAGCCTTTTGAGCCTTGACTTCAAGATAAATATATAATGGCAATGTAAAATTTTCCTATATAACCTCGCATTAACCAACCAAGCCACCAAAGAAAGTCTCACCTTTTGCATGAATACGTGATTAATGACAAGTGATAGACACAAAAATTCTTTAACTCCACCTAAATAAGGAAAAATGCACAAATCAAGAAAGCTTATCTATAATAATTATAAAAACCCTGAGTTTACAAGAAAATAAGTTTGAGGGAGAAAGAAAGAGAATACAAGTTTGAAAAAGATAAAAAAAAAAAAAAGAAAAAGAAGAAGAAAAAAAGAAAGAAAAAAAATATACACACAAATAAATGCCTCATCACCCTAACAAGTAAACTGAAGAATATAAACTTTATTACAAGAAGACCTCTTCAGGTGGTCTTGCTAATACAATAAAGTGTTTTGATCTTTTCATCATTATTGTGCTCATGATTTTGTGAAAATATTCTTGTATCCTTTCATTTCATAGCCCGTACCTTAGCCACATTAAACCAAATAAAAGATATATTGATCCTTTGAGGTGTTGCATACACATTAGTAGAGATAAGTTGTCTGGTTTTGTCTATGGGACTTAAATTGCCTAAACATTTGGGGATCATGGTAGTTGCTAAGTACGTATATATTTATCTAAAGTGTAATAGCCCCGATTATGATAGTTATGGCTTTTATTTCTTGACTGGTTTGAGTAATCAAGTTTCCTCCGAATTTGAGATTAGATGTTCAAGTGTTTTAAGGTTTTGAGGATAATTTTCTCTTAGTTTTAAATGTATGGTTGTCTCGAAAACTTTTAATGTTTGATTTTTTTTATTTCATGTGATATACCCCTTTATTTTTAATCTAATTGTTTTAGTTTACTTAAGGACAAGCAAAGTTTAAGTTTGGTGGGAATTTGTAGAGTGCGTAATTTACACATATTTAGTGCCCACTTATTTAGTTTTTAGGTGCATTTTAGTTAGAATATTTTTAGTTTTACTTAATTTTTAAGCTTGCTTCTTGGTATTTCCTTATTTTAGTTAGATTTTGTTATTTTTATTTAATTATAGGCCAAACGACTATTTCCCACCCAAGGTATGCTGCAATCTTAAGTTTTCCCCCTTTAATTATAGAAACACCAAATATCTACCCATGACCAGTTAAAAATAACGGTGGTAAGGGTAAAATAGTTATTTTCTCTATAATATTAAAAAATAAACTAAAATATAATCTATTTTTGCCCTCCTAAACTTAAAAAATTAAAATTTTCCCCTAGCCTAAGTTTTAAAAAATGGCAGTTTCATCCTAAGGTTTCGTTTTGAAATCTCTAGTGACATCTTCGGCTCTATTGCCAATGACATCTTCCTCTTGAAGCATCCTCTCCTTTTGGCTATCTCTTTCCTCCCATTTGGATGCCCGATCGACATCGAAGAAATCTTAGGAGACAAAGAACTTTATTGGGGAAGACAAAGACGAAAGTTGTCGTCTTCATCTAGGAAGAGAATCATCTTCCCAGAAGAACCTAGACGAAGATGAAGTTGTCGTCTTCGTCTAGGAAGACGATCGTCTTCCCAGAGATCTTCTTCTGGGAAGACGATCGTCTTCCTAGATGAAGATGACAACTTTGTCTTCGTTTTCCCCGATGAAGTTCTTCGTCTCCCAAGATTTCTTCGATGTCAATCGGGCATCCAAATGGGAGGAAAGAGATCGTCAAAAAGAGAGGATGCTTTGGGAAGGAGATGTCATTGGCAATGGAGCCGGAGATGTTGCCGGTGATTTCAAAACAAAACCCTAGGGTGAAACTGCCATTTTTTAAAACTTAGGCTGGGGGAAAATTTTAGTTTTTTAAGTTTAGGGAGGCAAAAAAAGATAAAATTTTCAGGCGTTAGGGCTCTGTTAAATTTAACCAGTCATAGGTGGGTGTTTAGTGTTTCCATAGTTAAAGGGTGGAAACTTGAGATTGTAGCATACCTTGGGTGGGAAATAGTCGTTTGGCCTTAATTTTATTGTTCTTTTCATGATTCTTCCTTATTTTTGGTTTATTTTGTGATTTTAGGATATTTAATGAAGATTTGGAAGCAATCAGAATAAATTCGAAGTGAACTGGAAAGAATCTGATAACTTGCATATAATTAGATAAGACTTCCTAATGTAAACAAGCTTTCCTAATATAGATAAGAGTTTGATGATACAGGGAGCTAAAACAAGAAACTAATATGAGCTTAAACAAGAGGCAAATATAAGCAAAAATAGGAAACTGATACAATTAGAACAAAAATCTAATATGAGTATATCTAAAATAAATTACAAAATCCTAGTATATCCAGGAATCTCTATGCATGCTAGTTATCAACCCTAAGCTATTTAAAGAAGTTTCTCATCCAAAATAATAGGTTCTTTTTTCCACATTTTCAACCTTCCAGCCACCTAAAACTCATTGGGCATCAAGGATTTAGCATAAAAGCACAAGATTAAAGGTCAAGACTTAGAGATTTCATCAAGAAACAAGAAAAAGATCAAGCTTGAGCATTCTACCAGGATTGCATATCTTTATCTTCTTATTCTTTTACGTATTCTGATTCTTTCAAAATTATTAATTTTTGTTTTTGCTATTAATATGAGTGGTTCAATATATTTAGTAAGGATTAAGAGGAATTTTTTAATCTCTATAACTATGCAGTTGTTTTTATTATTTATTTAATAATTTATGATGTTGCTTTTGATTTAATGATCGGGAATTAAAGTCTTGTGTGATGTTAATGGCTAAATATCATACATGTTTGTAGGTTGACATAGGTTATCGAATGATAGGTATACAACTGGTTTAAGCAATTGTTAAACTTGGAAATCTATATCTAGAAATAGATTATATTCCTTGTGAAGTTATTAATTATCACAAGGCTTAATGGGTTCATATTAACCAAGTATAATGAAAGTAGATATTCTTTTAATATTTACACGTTGAATCCACCTTGAAAGAGAAATTTGGTAAAATAGGATAATTAACCATCAAAGCATATTAAAATCATTAATTACTTAAAATTGTAAATATTACTAGTTATTGGAATTGATAGTGAAATCTTAACCCCTAAATTCATTGAATAGATGGAAAATATCATAATATAGATGATTTAATTTCAAGCATTAGATTAATTTAATTAAATTAGGTTTAGTTTAATATTTAATTTAGTATTAAATTCAATTACCTTAGTTAATATAAGTTGCAAAGTAAGCTAGTAGTTAACTCATAATCCTTATGGGATTGATATTTTAAGCATTACTTGATGATTCATACACTTGCAAGTAAGATGCAACAAGAAAGTTTAGCCTAATAGCTATAAGATTAGTGTTTTAATTCTAACTTGTTGTAGCACCCGCAAGTATGACCAAGGGTATTTTTGTCTTTTGGCTTTATATTTGTGTAATTATGTTTAAATAATTAATATGAATGAAATGGATGACACATGGCCATGTGGGGAGGCCACACGCCCATGTGTGTAGTAAAAAAGGGCAAAGTTATCTTTTCCCATTTTGTTGTTTTATATTTGGTTAAGTTGGGATGATATGCATGCCAATGCATCATTAACATATTTGAATTTTAGGATAAGATTATGTTTCACGGGGATTTCATAACATGGATTTAATTGCATAACGGCATACACGTCTGTGTGCTTGTAGTACATGCTTGTGTATTATTGACTAGAGAGAAAATAAAAGAGTCATATTTGTGTAACACCCACAAATATGTCTCAAGGATAAGATAGTTTTTTTGCAAGAGTTAGCAACATTTGAAAGTCAAAATATGAGTTTTGGGTGATACATGGCCATGTATAAAAAGGTCATGCTCATGTGTCATGTCACGCTAACTGAATAAGATTGATTTCATGTCAATTCAAAATTAAGTGAGACATGGTCGTGTTTCTTGAACACACGCCCATGTATATGTAATGCATTTTTAGTTTATGTATGGCACATTGCTTCTTTTTTGGGATTACGATTTCATAATCCTTACGAAAGCTTTAAAAATTGAGTGTGTGTGAGAGTTTGATCTTTCGACTTTCGTTTGGAAGTTCTGATAACACTTCCCAACAATCCAATTAACGATAATGCTAGATAGAAAAGGGTTTGCTCATATGCATGTTTATGTGAAGTTAAGGTAAATAGGACTTGTTTCCTCCCTACATCTTTGTTGAAGTGATTTCAATAATCAATTTAGCATAAGAGGTTGTTGTTTGTTAAATCCAAGCATGTAACTATAATCATGATTGATCATTGATGAAAAGGCATGCTAGTAATGATTTTATTCGAAATCGCAAATATCTATGCTTATGTGTGCCATAATTGGTAATTATGCTTGAAGTTCTATTGACATACTAATAGTCTTAATGATAAAGAGTATGTGAATTGGTAAAAGAAATAAGATGATGGTTGATTATGTGTTATTGAGGATGTAGAGCCATTATTCTTATGCAACCTTTATATTATTATATATCTATCAAATTGTTAATGGTCTATGCAAAAATTATTAATGAAATAGTAAGTGTTAAACCATATTCGTTAGGTGTTTAATCGATAGTATAAGGAGAGGTTTTCATAGAGGCCGAAATTAGGGTTTATCGTGAATGTTTTCTACATTCTAGACTTATCACACAATCGTGTGGTATAGGACACACACCACTGTATGTGAAGCCTAAAATTTGGTTGATATTTTCTCAGCGTCCCGATGACTATGAATGTTATTTGTCTGTTAATAGTCAACTATGACATGTGGACTTCTTGTTTATAGCTTAAAGATGGCCATATATAGGGTAAAATAACCATAATACCTTTGAGAAGTAGTTTTGTCAAGAAGAGAACAAAATAAAAAATTAAAATATATAGTTGAAGGGGTATATGCCTATGTTAGCTAGGGCACACACCTATGTGTGTAAGAAAATAAACACATGAGGAAGTGCCATGAGGAACAACCATATGCTTGGGAATAATGAGACACACTCGCGCATGTCCATAGAAATACACTTGTGTGTATATAGCAAAATAAAGGAAAGTGAAAGGGAATTAGGCTGACAATTTAAATGTTGTCTTAAGGAATAGTATAGAGATTTTGGGTGCGCAATAGTAGCTCACATGCCTAAGAGTCAAGTTATGATGTGGCACTAGATATATTGTTAGGTGGAAGCAAAAACGAACTAGGTTAAGCAAAGACTCAAGATGTATACATGCTAAACATCATAAGATCATTACAAATAGTCATTGTAAGTATACAGGCACTACACCGTCTGCAGTAAGATATCAAACTCATAGTAGACTATATACTCACAGTAGAGCCTAGTTAAGATACAAATGGTGTAATGAAATAGAAAGATAACTCATATGGCTAAAGGGTCAAATCTTTGTATTAAATCCATATTGATTAGCTTAGTATTCAACTTTAGATACAGTTTTCAAATTCAAATACTTTCATCAAGTTTAGTATGGCCATGCTAGATAGAAATCTAGGGGATTAGTTTCTTAGTGATCGAAGGGGACATAGTTTGACTTAAGAGTTATATATATAACTTAGACAGTTCCTAAAGTTTAGTATGCATACAAAGACAATACATGGGACCTGTCATCATCCATAAAAGAGTTTATTGCCAACTTTCTTGCGTAAAGGTATAGATGATCATGTGGGTATAAGACGAGTGGCGATTAAAAGATGTAGAGCTGTAAGAGCATTTTTAACATTTTAGTTCTATCAATTTTAGTTCATTGACATTTTTATGTTATATTTGACTGTACATATTATAGTTTTAGTCTATGATTATTAGATTAGACATCTTTTGGAACTTTCTAATTATTCTTATGAAAAGGGTATTTTTATCATTTTGATTATTAATAAATAATGTTTATTCAAGTTTTTATAACAATTTATTTATGAAGTTTTAAATAGTCAATTTAGTGACATTTTCCTTCAAAGGGTAAAACTTTTGGGAAAGTGTGTTACAAGTTGGTATTAGAGCATGATTTTGGTACCTAAAAAATATTTTAAAGTATCTATGTAGTCAAATTATGTAGGAATATAAGCCCCCCATGCCACATTGACTGCACTTGCAACTGATCACTATAAATTTAGTTTATTTATACTTGCAAAGTTTTTTTGAAGACTCATAACTATGGGTTTTTTAGGAGAACAAGAGCCAATACCAGGAATACTTAGACAGATAATTTATAGAAAAGTCAAAGTGAAGCGCTAACACCTCAAATTCCCTAACCAAGTTTGGCTGCTTAGGATGTCAAAGATATTTTTTGAGAGATATTCAAGGATCAAAGAGGCATTTCAACTTAAGGTAGTAAGTTGACATAGGCTCAGGGATCAGTAAAAGGTTACTTAAACACTAATAGTAGCAGCGACCAACATATCCATACATTTCTCTCTTTCCATGATCTCAAGATTGGTTTGTATCAACCCCTTAATACGAATGACCCACAAGCTATTTATCTAACCAATAGTGTCAAAATTTGAGTCAAATTCAGACACAAACCAAGATTAGCATCTAGCAAAGCATCATAGCCACCTAGATGATAGAGTGTCAGCAACATCTCTATTAGTTTTTACAACATCACAGTTACATGCAATTTAATCCTTTTTTAAACGATATTTCTCAAGATTGAGAAATAGAAGTGTGTTTATCTTAATAGTTTCTTAATATGAGTTGATACACATTAATGACTTACACAGATTAGACTACAACCTCATCTCGCTATAACTATAAAATCAAGCAGTTATGAATGTCTTTTAACATTCATATATAAGATATCTTTTCCTATGCTCAGGAGTGACAAATTCTTTATTAATAAATTATAGCTTCTATATATCTCATGATATAGTCATTCACTACCTTTATTATACCCCTATTACAACAATATGTTAGATATTGTCAAACTATACCGATTCTTATATGAGACGGTTTGACAACCTCAAGTTAAAAGATTATATGCATCTGTAGTGTTCAGAGGATTTGTTCCATAAATACTAGAGCAACCATCCATATGGAAATCTTCTAGTGAGGTCAGTCTGATAAACATGTCTACAATGTGTACTCATGTGTTGTACCAAGTCGTCAGTAAACAACTTCGACACATGAAAAATGTCACCATCTTTAATGAATTAAACCAATTTATTCAATTTAATGAATGTTGACTATTTTTAATGCAATTTATGAGAATGTCAAAAGATATTTCAAATAATCAGCACAATCAAAATGACATGACACAAAATATAAGTTTGAAGGACAAGAAAATCAAACATGACAAAATATAAGTTTGAGGGATAAGAAAATCAAACATGCGATGCATAGTGGTTTGGCACAACTCAGCGTACATCTGCTCCTCCAAGCTATCTCCCTTGAAGTATTCCACTAATCCTTGGTTGAAAAACCCCAACCAAGCTTTTCTTCATAACACAAATAGCTTTCAAGGTGCTATTAACCTTTACAAGTGTTAAAACTCAATTTCTCTCAGTAAAACTTTTTTAGTCTCTTCAAGAGTGAACCTTACTCTTTTATAATGCAAATTTATTATGAATTTGAAATATAATCTCTTTCAAAGCGTGTATATGAAAATTTATGCTTAGTACAATCCAATAGAAATGAAATCAAAAAATGGATAAGCAAGGGCTTTGATTAGAGAAAAGGATTTGCAAGTGAATAACTTAAAAATTGATTTGCTCTCAAATATATGAAAGTTCTAGCTGGCAAAACTCATTCCCAAGTAGATTTGATTGTGTTTATATTAGGGGAAATGAGCAAAGTTATTATTATGTACAAAACTAGCCATTTTAATTTCCCAAAAAAAATAAAATTCAGTCAATTGGATATGACGTGGCACTGTCGTGGCATTAGCTATTAGAAAATTCATAACATAATTTAGTCAACCAGATGGAATTTGATCGACAAGATTTCTGAAAGCCAAAATATATGGCTTCTAGATAATTCAAAAGTTGTCATCGAAAATTTTGACTAGTCAAATTTGGTCAACCCTTTGAATTTTGAAATTTTTATTTCACCCTTAAAACTTTGAGAAGTGACAATTTAACCTATTTTAGAAAAGACCAAATGATTATTTCCCACCCAAGTTTAAGTGTTATCACAAAGACACACCTGTAAGGTTTAAAAAACCCAAAATCCCACCCATCCGATAAAAATCTCAGTTAAGGTTAAGGGTAAAATCATCTTTTAATATAAAAACTAAAGTTTAATTACTTTGGTGCCCCTCAGCTTGAAAATCTCATAATTCCCCTGACCTAAAGTTTGAAAAATCAAAATTTCCCCTCTAGGGGTTTACAAATCATGGTCAAAGTCATTGGAGATGGTCGTCTCTGGTGGCGTTGGCTCTCCATTGTAGCTCAACTCTTCCTATCGATCACTTTCTAACCATCGATGTAGGCTATTTCTTTGAAAGAAAACAAAATCGTCTTCGTCTTAGATAAAGATGATTTCATCTTCATCAGAGACAGATGACTATCACAGGTCTTAGACAGAGACAACGTGGCTATCTAAGACCACTGATGATCGTCTTCATCTCTGACAAAGACACTCCGGTGAAGATGATTTCATCTTTCTTAGAGGAAATAACCTACACTAGTGGCTAGGAAGTGATCGACAAGAAGAGTTGAGCCTAGATAGAGAGCCAACACCACTAGAGACGACCATTTCCAACGACTTTGACCATGATTTATAAACCCTAGAAGGGAAATTTTGATTTTTCAAACTTTAGATAGGGGTTGAATTGTAAGATTTTAAAGTTGAGGGGAGAAAATGTAATAAAACTTTATATTTTAAAATTTTTTTATTAAATGACTATTTTGCCCACAACCATAACTTTGATTTTTAATGGATGGATGAGATTTTGAGTTTTTTAAACCTCATTGGTGTGACTTTAGGATAGTACTTAAACTTGGGGGTGAAATAGTCCCTTCGCCTTTGGAAAACTCTTTCAAAAACAACTTTGAGATATGAAATTTTAGTCCACAAAACTTCATAATTTCAAAGAGTTATTAAATTTGATAAAAATTTGGCTTCAATCAATAAATTTGAAAAACGACATTTTAACTTAAAATTTTGAAAGATATGAAAAATGTCGATTTAACCTCTTTTTTGAAAAATTATTCAAACCCTAAATTGAGATATGATATTTTAGTCCACAAAACTTCATAATTTCAAATAGGGCATTGAAATTTGATCACAATTGGTTTAACTCATTAAGTTTGAAAAATGACATTTTAACCCCAAAGTATGAAAGATATCAAACAAATTTTTGTGAGACCTTTCACATGCAAATAAATATTCTAATCAAAGCAAATGCTTCAAGATTACAAATATATCTACCTAAACTTGCGCTTTTCTTTAAATCTTCAAGAATTCTTCACTTGAGTTTTATTCTTCACTTGAGTTTTATCTTTTATTTCCATCTTGATACTTCTTTAAGTGCATAAGGTAAATTCTTGTAATTTAAACTTACACTCAAGTAAACTCATTATCAATATGTTTAAGGACATATTAGTTTGTTATCATCAAAATAAGAGCATAATGACTCTTTGAGTCAACACTTGTTTGTTTGCCTTTTATTCAAGCATCACAAACATGATCTTTTTTTACAACCAATTTAGGTAACCTTTTACTAAATTTTTTTTGGAAAGGTTTTTGTAAAACATCAATGCTTGCATGTCTTAATCTCTTATGCGATAGCCACATGTCTTTCTCCTTAGTTAACATGAGACAAAGGTCTCTAGATGCAATGTCATGCAAATCTATAATGTGTACATTTGAATACCTATAACCAATTAATGCAATGGCTTTTGTTTTTGCATCAATAATCTCACAACACAAGGAATAAAAACTAATTTTAAAGCCTTTGTCATATAATTGACGTATACTAAGTAAATTATGCTCAAGACCTTTAACTAACAAATCGTTAATTGTGAATAAGTTACCTATGGTGTCAATACAGATTACCCTTCCTTTGGAGTTATTACCAAAATTGATGTTTCCTTCATCTTTAGCCTTCAATAAGGAGAATAGTCTCTTATACCCTGTCAGGTGTCTTAAGCCTCCATTATCTAAGTACCACTTACTAGAGGATCTCAATAAGGATTCCAAACAAACCTACTACATAATTCATTCATTTACTTTTTAGTATCCAAATGGTTTTGGATCCAATAATGTTAGCTTTAAGCATCTCCTTAGGAACCCAAACCTTTTTAATCTTAAAAGGTTTACGATTCCTAATTGGACAATGTCTAATTGAATGACCAATAAATGAACAATATTTACATTTTACATGTAATGCATAAGGTTTCTTTAATGGTCTATGATTGTTTGCAAGGGGGTTACCCCTATTATAGCTTAAACCTTATTTGTTAAGACCATTTCTTTGAGATACAAACATCTCATTTAATGTTTTTATATCAATTTTAAATTTTTCTAGAATTTCATTATAACTAGATACATTTTTCTTTAGGTTTTCATTTTCATTTTTAATGCTTTCTAATTCTTTCATGCACAATTCTTTTTCATTTAAAATAATATCATATTTCTTTTCAACTGCATCAAGCTCATGTGAGAGTGTATAATGTTCCCTTTTGATGCATGTTAATTATTTCTTTAATGTCTTATGTTTAACTTCCATGCATTCATATTCTTCCGTCAATGAATCAAATGCGTCTTAAAGCTCATGCATGAAGTATGAGTTAGAATCATTTATCTCATCCTCTGAGTCAACCTTGGCTATGAAGCATATGTTGGACCTTTCTTCCTGTAATTCATTTTCATCATTTGAGTCGTTACTACCACTCCATGTGGCGACAAGAACTTTCTTATTAAGCCTTTCCTTATTCTTATCCTTTTTTTTTCTTCCTCAAAGGACAATCTTGGCGAATATAGCCCGATTTATTGCATTCATAACAAATTATCTAATTGTTGTCTTTTTTGCCATCCTCCTTTCCATTTAGCCTTGACAAATTTCTTTGCTTGTTCCTTTTAGACCTTAATAGAAATTTGTTGAACTTTCTAGCTAAAAGGCTTACATCGTTCTTATCTAAGGAAAATTTTCCTTCCTATTCCTTTTCGTTAACAACATGCAAGGTTATATCCTTCTTAGTCTTAGTCTCTTTTTCCTTCGGTTTTCTTTTCATCTTATAGGTTAAGAGACTTTTTATATGGTCGTTCATGCCTATCTTGCTTAGATCCTTTAATTCCTTAATTATCGTCACCTTTATGGTCCATGAGTTAGGTAGAGACCTTAAGAATTTTTTCACAACACTATAGTTTCAAATCTCTTCCCAAGACCCCTTAAGTCATTTACCAAGTTAGAGAAGCACTTATACATATTTTTGATGTCTTACCCTAATTTCATCTCAAAAAGCTCATACTCAGAAAATATAACTTCAATCTTGGACTACTTTACTTGGTTTATTTCCTTATGAGTAGTTTAAATTATGTTCCATACTTCCTTTACTGATTCACACGCCAAGACATGACTGAACTTTGTGGCATCAAAGGTATAAAACAAAGTATTAATGGTCTTTGCATTTAAACTCATCATTTTCTCATCATTTTTATTAAAATCCATTTCATGTTTTAATTGATTGGTTTTAGGGTCCATTGGTACTAGGTCTCCATGCTCAATGATTTTTCATAGTTTAAAATCAATAGACCTAACATGAAGTCTTATTCTAACTTTTCATTATGTATAGTTGATCTACAAATCCATGAGAGTCTACTAGTGCATTAACCTTTAGCAAAAACGGGTGTGGAAGTGCTAGCCATTTTGAAAAGATCTTTAACTTTAATAATCATTAGATTTTACCAAAAACTAAAGCCCAAACTCTAATGTCAACTGAAAAACTCTTTGAATGGCTAAAAGGAACCTAAATTAGAAGGGGGGTAGGTGAATAAGTTATTTAAAAAAATATTAAATGCAAAAATTATAATATCACAAGCAATAATACAAATAAACACAAAATTAAAAGTTGAGGGATTAGAAAACATTCTATATTTAGAGCAATTCGAAGCTTTATCTTGTAAGTCTCGTATGTCCATGTAACATCCACTAGTAAGTGTTAGGGCAAGTGTCTTAAAGCCAATTGATTTGACATTTATAGATATAATTCTATTAGATTAATTAATAAAGGATTTATTGTTATTTAATTCATATGTTTATCCTTTTATATGATTGTGCAAATAACAAACCCTTAGAATGATAAAACTATGACAAAGGAATCAGACGATTGATCGTGAGAACTCTATACACACATTAAGTGAACATTATAAAAACATCCATAATCCTGACACTACGATGAACAACGGGACATGTAATGATAATGAGATTATTATAGTGTTGAGCAACCTTATCGAAGGGTGGTAACAGTTCTCATGTGTTAAAATTTGTTATAAACAGCTTAGTGCAACACATAGGTGTACGTTGTAGACGTGTTCATCAGACTGATCCCACAAATGATATCCATATGGTTAGTTGCTCTAATGTCTATGGAATAAATCCTTTGAATATCATGGGTCAAAGTGATCATATGACTTGGGGTCGCTAGACCATCTTCTATAAGGATTAGTATGGTTTGACAGTATCTAATGCATTGTCATAACTATGGTATCATAAAGGTAGCAAATTACCATATCATAAGATACATGAAGACAATGGTTAACCAATAAAGGATTTGTTACTCTTAAGCACATGAGAAGATATCTCATATGAGAATACTAAATGACATTCATGACTACTTAAATCTATTGTCATAATGAGATAAGGTTATAACTTAATCTATGTAAGTCATTATTATGCAATAATTCATACCAAGGAATTATTAAGATAAACACATTTTTGTGTCTCTACCTTAATAGATATTGATTGACAAAAGGATTGAATTGCACGTAACTATGATGTTATAAAAGCTTAAGAGATGTTTACTGACACTCTGTTGTCTGAGTGGCCATGACATTTTACTAAAGTTCAATCTTGGTCTAAGTCTAAATTTAACTCGAATTATGATACTACAGGTTCGATAGAAAGCTTATAGGTTATACACATATAAAGGTTGACTCAAACCCAGAGGTGAGGATAATTTGGTGATAGTCCTGGTGTTTAAGGGAAAAGAGAAAAATGTGAATGAACCGGGTTTACTTGATAGGTTGAGAGGACTTAGTTTGACCATTCTTTGACAAAAGCACATAACCACATGAACTCGATGACATTAATGTCGACCATGCATAGCATGGCACAATTACACCATGCCTCATGGAAGTATGGCACGATTAGATACTTACTGTCTAAGTCATCCATACTTAGAGGAAATGTATAGGAGACATGTATGCCACCTATGCATGCCACTTTGGCATGTGTAAATTTGGAATCCTAATTAAATTAGGATTCCTATGCACTATATATATATATATATATATATATATATATATATATATATATTATTTGCATCAAATATCTATCACACATAATATAGATACGCATTCACAAAAACCCTAGTAATCATCTGGGTTTTCTATTTTTCTCTCTTCTTCCTAAGAACACATTCCCATCCAACACATAAGAGCCTTAACAACCTTCTTCCTAGACATTCTCCTATGTTCATGCTCCATATGGAAACCAGGAAGCTGTCTCACAAGGTTTCAATAGCATTCATTTCTTTGCCAGATGAAAGTTTGGAAGTCACCGATGTAGGTATAAACCTTAAAACCCTATGGTTCTTTCGTATATTCATGATAAATATTTTTTTAAAATGGGTATCCTAATCAAGGTTTTAGGATTATATGATTTTTATAAATTTTTTATTCCACTATGCTCTCAGTTATTGGTGCCCTAAAACCCTATAGTGCTATCAGAGCCATCATTTAGGCATATTTTCATGAAAATTATACCTACTTGTTTTGATTATTTTATTTGTTGCCACTTGTAAAAGAATTAATCAAAACTCTAAAATTTGGCAAAAATGATTTACAATCATATTACCACACAATTTGTAAAGTTTTATTAACAACATAAATTTCTGTTAAAATATTAAGTGATGATTTCTAAATATTTTGTTTGAGTTTTATTATTTGTTCAGGTTAAAAGTCGTTGTTATTAGAGTAAGTACGCTTTACGTGCCGTATTTCTTCACCCTAGTAGAGGCTTGTCAAGAACGGGAGTTTTCTAGATTTCTTACCACTAGAAAATCTAAAAGACTCATTTGGAAATCATCCATGCATGACATATTCCCAACCATGGATGAAGGTATCGAGTGGAAGCACCAAAGTAATTATGATTGGAACAATCTTGTTCCAGTTGTAAGCTTTATGTGATTATGCACATGGTGCACAAAGAAATCTACCCTTGTTGATTTAACCCATTCATCTTTCTGGAATTTTGCTGAATTTTAGAAGCATGACTAGACACCTCACTTGCATGCTTGGCAAAGTTAAAAATTACAGTTTGGTCCTATTTTGTTAAATTTGAGCAAATTAAAATTTTCTTGAGCTTGTTGAACAATAATTTTCTATGTCTCACCCTCGAGAAATATTGGTTGACGAAAGGATTGAATTGCATGGAACTTTGATATTGTAAAAGTTTAAGAGATTTCTATCGACATTCTATCATCCGAATGGCCATGATGCTTTGATAGAGGCCAATCATAGTCGATGTCTAAATTTGACCCGGAATTTAGGTATTACCAGTTCAATAAGAGAGCTTATGGATCACATACATATAAGGGTTAATTTGAATCTAGAGGTGAGGATTATTTGGTGATAGTCTTGGTGTTTAGGAAAAGAGGGAAAGACACAAATGGATCGGGTTTGCCCTATAGGTTGAGAAGACTTGAATTGACCATTCTTTGACTAAAATGCATGGCCATATATCCTTGGTGTCATTGATGTCAACCATGTATAACATTGCACGACTACACATGCCTCATGGAAGTAATGCACGGTTAGACACTTATTCTCTAAGTTATGCATGCGTAGAGGAAATGCATAGGAGGCATACTTATATGCCACCCGTGAATATCACTTTAGCATGTGCAAAGTTGGAATCCTAATTAAATTAGGATTCGTGTGTAGTTTTTTTTTATATATAGTATTCGCATCAAATATCTATCACACATAATACACAAACACATTTATAGAAACCTTACTAGTTACCTGGGTTTTCTTTTTTTCTCTCGAGAACACATTCTCCTCTAACACACAAGAGCCTTAACAGCCTTTTTTCCTGAATAGCCTTTTATATTCATACGGAAGTGTTCGTTTCTTTGTCATGTAAAGACTTGGAAAAGCCACCGACACAAGTATAAACCCTAAAACACTCTATGGTTATTTTCTATGTTTATGGTACATATGTTTTAAAATGGGTATCCTAGCCAAGGTTTTAAGATTGTATGATTTTTATAAATTTTTAATTCCGCTACATTGCAGGCTATCATCGCCCTAAAACCCCACAATAAGCCTAAAGCTATTATAATTTTTTTCCCTTGTTTTGATTAAATTAACATTGATTTTTCAGAGTGATGCACGCCCATATATGGGGGCATGCATCATAACATGATTTAAATTTTATATAAGGTAACGATTGCAACAAAATTAGATGAATTCTATAATTGTATGGCAAGATACATGCCCATGTAAATCCCACACACACTCATGTGTCATGCCCAGGAAGCAAAATAAAAAGAGGTGATTCACACAAAAAAAAAGAGATGAGAGAAAATAGAGGTTTTTAATCATCGAGAACAGCTATTAGTCACTGAAAGCCATCAACCACATAAAGAAGTTGTTTGCATGCTAGAGGACAAGTAAGTGTAATGGCTTATAGTTTTATTTTTCCTTCAGAAAGATGTTGTGATATGATCAACTCAGTTAGCTGAATATATATTTGCTATTATGGATGATTAAAGGCATGTTTTTACTGGATTATTTATGTTACAAAATTAATTATCACAACAATAGCAAAGTTATTAGATGTACATAGGTATTATTTATGTGTTGTGAGTAGTTTTACTAGTTATTATGGTAGAGTGGAACCATGAGTTGATTTGCATGATTAGATATAGATATGTATCTTGTAATGCCTCCGGAATTATAAAGATTAGTTGCTAATGTTAGCATGTGTATATGTGTAAATTTTATCAGTTTAATTTATAAAATTGTTAGACATATTGAGTTAAGTGATTAAGCTTGTTTGCATGTATGCAAATATGATAACCTAATTTAGGGTGCATAAAGACATGTATTTTGATTTGTAAAATGGCATACACAATCGTGTGATATGGGACACACCCATTTTTTACTTTCAAAAAGTGGACGTCGTGCTTTAAAAAGGGCACACATGGGTAAACCTTAGGCATACACTTGTGTAGTCAGTTAGAAGACTATTTTACCCTTAGTTCAAGCACAGTAAGGGATTATAGCCTTTTAGTTATTCCTCATGTGGTTGGCGGGATGCATCACATACGTACCTATGGTAAAGGCCTACCCAATATGGTTTAGATGACAATTTTGATTAATGTATATGGTAAGGGGAAGGGATTGCTACCAGATTTCCCCATGAGAGTAAGGTTTACCAATTAGTTAACTCAATAGGTTGTATAACATGTGCACAAGTAACAAAAGATAGTGACACACAAGGTGTCTTATGTTTTCACTAAGATATTAGATACATCGATTTTAACTTAGAGCTTAGTAACCTTTATGGATGGCTTATATAAAGACACGATGGTGTTGAGTTATGATAATATCTAAATTCACAAATAGAACCTTAGGTTTATCAATGTTATATATTATTCAAAGTGCTAAGAGGTCATCGAATTACTGAGTGTTTTCACTCACACGTTTTTTCTTGTTGTTTATAAGTATAAGTGAGTAGCGAGGCATATAGAGGAACTAATAGTCTAATCGAGTAGTTGCATGAGGGCAAAAGGTAAAAACGTTATTTCTAAATTTTATATCACTTTTGTATTTACGCTTTAGTCATGCACATTATCAATTTTCAGTTATTTTTTAAACTCACCAAATGTAATAATGTCATGACTATTTCATATAATTGAGGTATTTATTCAGATTTCACATTTTTGCACGCATGGGTATTTATTATCATGCATTAAATTACATGGTTTTGAATTAAGTGGTTCATTTATACATGTCTCTTCAAGTCATATTCCAAGTAAGGATATGCATCTAAAGAAAGGTGCTACATTTATAGTATCAAAGCAAGATCTTGGTACACAAAAAAGTGTTAAGTTTTATGTGTCTAAGAGTGTATAATAGAGTTAAGGAAAGTAACCCTTCATGTAGCATTGACTACCCCTATATGTTTACCATTGTAAGTATAATAAACTTGCATTCAGTTAAAGTTATATATGTGTTTGAATCATAACTTTCCTTGAAGGCCCCCAATCAAGAGAGGAGCCAAGCTAAGGCTTAAGGACAAACATCTAACATGTCAGTTGCACCATCAATGAATAGTAAGACTATCCGATAAATAATTAAGGATATTTTAAGAAGAACCAAAAGGCATCCAAGAGTGTTGGGCACCCAGTTTTTCCCACTGATACTAGAGCAGCCCTATTTATAGACTAGCAAGCAAACACTAGCCATGACAGATGTAGGTAATAAGGCAGTATACTTTTAGATAAGTTACCAACTAAAAAGTGGTTGGAAGCAGTAAAAGACATCATAAGGATTTGTACCATGATATATGTAGATGAGATTTAGTATGCTAGTCTCCTATTGAAAGATAGTGCGAAGGTATGGTAGTGGATGCTATATAGGACCTATAAAGTGTTAGAGATGACTTAGGTAGATTTCAGATGGGCTTTTGAGAAAGGGTACCTGTTAATAGACATTTTCTATATGAAAGGCTAAAAGTTATCCACTTGAGACAAGACAATATAATAGTAAAAAAGTTCTTTACCAACCTAAACTCCTTAACTAAGTATGTTCCAAGAGTAGGTAATTCAGATAGAGGCAAGTTGGAGGTTTCCTTAGATGACTTAAGTTAAAAATCACCATGAATGTCATGATAGGAGATAATCCTCTTAGATCTTTGTTAGAGGCCCCGTATAGAGTTTTGAGGTTAGAGGCCATAAGAAAGAGGATGGCCATAAAGAAAGGGATACCAGACTAGTTAGTGCCAATAGCACTATCCTAAAGATGAGATCAGATAAATCCAAGTAGCAGCTAATAAGGTTGTAGCTAAGATAGGGGTAGTAGGGACTCTAGAGGTAAGTACATATATAGGTAGAGACATGTTAGAAAATACCTTATCGATCAAAAGGTATGCTATAAGTGAAAGCAACCCAGCCATATTATCAAACAGTGTACAACCCCAACAAAGTAGACAATTGGGGGAAAATAAGCCTAAATATATATAGCCATTCAAACCTCCATTGAGGCTAACTCGACAATAGTGACCAGTTAGTTAATTGTTTACTCTTGTCCCTTGTATGTATTGATTGATTTTGGTGCTAAATATTACTTCATTGTTAGTAGCATACTAGAAAGACTAAGGCTAAAACCCATAACTATCCCACAGATCGATATAGAGATGCCAAATAGAGATAGAATCCATAATAGCAATATGCTAATTAGAGAGATGATTTCTCTAAGAGGCTAAAAGATGGTCATGGACCTGATGGTAATGGACATGCTTGATTTTGATTTGATACTCGGTATGGACTTCTTTAATAGATATGGGGCAAAGATAGAATACAAAAAGAAAAAGGCCTAGTTTAGTTTAAATAATGCTGAACAATTTTATTTTAGAAATGTCAATTTCTCAACATGATGATCTGCAGCTTCAAGGCTAGGAAAATGCTGAGTAAGGGGTGCATAGCATATTTGGCGTACATAATGAACAAATCATATAAAATAGTCTTGAGTGTGAAAGATACACCAATGGTGCAATAATTCCTAAATGTTTTCCCTGACAATCTTTTAGGTTTAACACCTGAGTAACAAATAAAGTTTAGCATTGAGCTAGCCCTAGATATAATGCTAACTTTGAAGGCACTTTACAGGATAGCCCCAATTGAACTATAAGAGCTAAAGAAATAGTTGCAAAAACTATTAGATAATGTTTTTGTTAGACCAAGCCACCCGTTATGAGGTGTACCAATTCTATTTGTAAAGAAAAAAGACGGACTGATGAGAATGTCTATCAAATATAGGAAGTTAAACAAAGTAACAGTGAAGAATAAATACCTGCTCCTAAAGATAGTTAACTTATTTGATCAACTCAAGGTACATCAGTATTCTCTAAGGTTGGTCTGACATCAGGTTATCATCAAGTTTGAGTTACTAAGCAATACATACCCAAAACTGCATTTAGAATCAAATATGGGCATTATGAGTTCGTAGTTATGTCATTCGAGCTAACTAATGCCTCAATAGTATTCATAGACCTTATGAATAGAGTGTTTCAAGATTGCCTAGATAGATTCCTTATAGTGTTCATAGATGACTAATAATATACTTTAAGACTCAAGAAGAGCATACATAGCATCTAAGATTTATGTTACGACAATTAAGCGAAAGGTAATTGTATGACAAGTTTTCCAAGTGTGAGTCATGGCTAGATAGAATAGATTTTCTTAGACATATAGTACCTTGGTAAACTCTAGTAAAGTTGAGCTATGTTATTTTGAGATTTAAAGCCAAGTATGTGTTCTCTAATATCAAAGTTTGAAAGATAAAACTTTTACCGAGATGTATAGTTCACTTTATACTGCTCAGCATGAGAGTGACAAATATATCAACAAATGAAGAGATCTTTCTTTAGTCATGTATGAAGAAATATATAGCAAATTTAGTGGCTAAGTGTCTAGTATGTCAGTAAGCTAAGGCTTAATACAAGATACCATCAAGATTACTAGAGTGGAAATATGAACACATCTAGTTGGACTTCATGGTTAGATTACCAAGGGTTAGAAGAAGATACAATGTTTTATGAGACATAGTAGACCAGTAAAGCAAGTCAATACATTTCCTTGTAATTAAAGACACCATAAGTGCGAATTAGTTGGGTTAGATGTATGTTAAGGAGGTAGTCAGGTTTTATAGGATATCTAAGATAATAGTTTTAATTAGGATACTAGGTTCATCTTGACTTTTTGGAAGAGTATATAGAGGTCTTTGAGTATGAGACTAGTATTCAATACAAATTATCATTCTTAAATAAATAGTCAGACTATGAGAGTCAACCAAGTAATTGAGGATATATTGAAGGCTCGTTGCTTAGATATATAAACAAGTTAGATAGATGTGTTATCATTAATGGTGTTTATGTACCATAATAGCTACTAAAAAAATATTAAGATGACTCCATATAAGGCTTTGTATGGTAAAAGATGTAGATCATCATTGCATTAGGATAAGATAGAGGAAAGAGATGCCCTGACACAATCATTAGGACCAGAGATGACCCAGAGAATGTTAGATTGATAAGAGAAAGGATAAGGCAAGCTTAAAACCATCAAAAGATTTATTCAGACTAAAAGAAGTATGATCTTGAGTGTATTATAGGTGGTAAAGTGTTTGTTATAAGATTCGGCAAGAAAGACAAGTTAGCACCAAGACCATTTAAGGTTTTAAAGGGTGTAAGTTAGGTTACCTACTGACTTATGTTGCCAATAAGAGTAGATCACATTCATAATATGTTTCATGTGTCATTGTTACACAAAAATATTAGTGATCTGATCCAAGCGCTCCAAGTTAAGGATGTCGAGCTTAAAGATGATTTGGCATATGAGGATGACGTAGTTCAAATTCTAAATAGAAGAATTAAAGAGTTCAAACATAAATAGATTACCCTAGTTAAGATTTTATGGAAGAATCACAGAGTTAATAAGGATACATAAGAGGTCAAGCAAGACATAAGGTAATGGTTCCTACAGCTTTTTGAGTGAATTTCAAAGATGAAATTCATATAAATGAGAGGATTGTAACACCCACAGGTAAGCTCAAGGGCATTCTAGTCTTTTCCTTTGCTTTATTTGAATTAACATTGATTTTCTAAAGTGATGCACATCCGTATTTAGGGTTATATATGATTATGCATTATCAACAAGATTTAAATTTTATATAAGATCGTGATCACAGCAAAATTAGATGAATTTCATGATTGTGCAATAAGATACACACTCGTGTAGAGCCCATACAAGCCTGTATGTCATGTCCAAAAAGCAAAATAAAAAAAAAAAAGCAATTTAACCTAATTTTCTCATTCTTTTTTCTCTCCAGTCATGCAAACAAAAAGAGAGGAAAGAAAAAAAAGGTCTTTGGCTATTAGAAAGAGTCATTAGTCACCAAAAAACTATTAGTCATGCAAAGAATCTACTTGCACGCTAAAAGACAAGTAAGTGTGGTGACTTCTAGTTTGATTTTTCCTTCAAAAGATGTTGTGATATGATTAGCTCAATTAGTTGAATATATGTTAGCTATTATAGATTATTGAAGGTATTTTTTTACTAGATTATTCATGTTACAAGATTGGTTATCATAGCAGTAGTGAAGTTAGTAGATATACAAGAGTATTACTTATATATTGTTAGTAGTTTTATTGGTTATAATGGTAAAGTAGAACCATGAGTTTATTTGCATGATTAGATATAACACCCACAGATAAGTCCAAGGGCATTTCAATCTTTTTCTTAGTTTTAAATTCAATGATTAATAATTTTCAAAGGTATATACCTATGTATAGTCAATAAAAGTCAAATTAGAGGATCAGATTGTGATCACAGTGAAATAAGAAGTTGCATTAGTTATGCAACTTGAAACACAGTCACGTGTAGCTTATACACACTCGTGTATCACATCCTTGAATTAAAATAAAAAAGTGATAAACCTAATTCCTCTTTCTCTTTTAGAGAGCAACTCATACTTAAAAGAAGGAACGATGAGAATAAAGGAGTCTTAGATGTTTAAAGAGTGTTATTGATCATCGAAAATGAGTAGTCACACTAGGAAGTTATTTGCAAGTTAAGAAAGCCAAGTAAGTCATGACCTTTAGGCTTGGTTTTCACTATACAAGTATGATCTGATTTATATGATGAATTAATTTGATGATGTTCAATTTGTGATGGCTAAATAAAGGCCATAATCATGTTAAATCCATGCTACTATGACTAAAATTATATTATATGCATTGATAGAGTAATTTGATGCAGAAACCCTTATCATATGCTTTTAATATGATCTTAATGTTGTCTATATGATTCTTAGGGAAAGTTTTTAATCATTAAACAATGCTTAATAATACCTGTAGATTTTCTTATGCATGACATGTATGTAGTTAGTATGTTGTTGGATAGAAATGTGTGTTTAAATGAAATGTTGCTATAAGATTGATGCCTTAGAGCCATGTATATGTACTTTGATCAAATAAGTTATGTGACTATAATGCTTAGGGTGTGTAAAAAATTTTGTGTATACCTTATAAAAAGTGATCTTACTAGAATTATGATTAAAGAAACATAGAAACCCTAAGACATGATTTCCATATCACAACACATGAACGTGTATGGTCCCATACATGCCCATGTGACATTCTAGAAATTTTGAAATTCTAGGAATCTACATTCGTTCTAAAGGAAGACATGAACAACTATGTGGTATAAGACACACACTAGTGTATGGCTTTCCAAAAGTCGACAACGTGTAATAGAAGACAAATGGAAAGTACACATGGATCCCATGTGCATAATAGTGTATCCAAGTTAACTTCTTATATGCACCCGTTCTATGCACGATCGTGTGATAACTGCTACACACCGGTGTATATGGGTTAAGAGGCATACGAGTGTTGATAGAAAAATACAAAATTGTGTACCTCTAGACAATTGTGTAAAAAGGGAGAGTTAAGCAAGAAGAATAAAAAGCCATCAGAGCATAAAGAATTCAAGAAAAGCATAGATTAGGTGCCTCGATTATATAGATAATGACACAAGCTCAGACCGATTTGAATTTAGGTTAGAAGTCAACAACCTTAAAGCCAGTGTCATATATTTAGATAGTCATCAGCTATATGCATAAGTGACAATAATTGTGAAAGCGATAAGGTCAGATACCCATACACGCCCATGTGTCATCAATTTAAAATAGGAAATTTTACAATTTTCATGCGCTCGCTTTGAGGAAGAGCATACACAGTCAGGTGGTATAGGATATGCCCATGTGTGACTTTTCAAAAGTGGATATCATGCTTAAAAAGAGGCATATGAGGTTGTATGTAACATCTCTCCCTAAAAGTACTACCCACAGAAGAAAAAATATTACAAATTAATATCTGGAGCGTCTATTTTTTTTAATTTCTTTTTTAAAATACTTTAAAAACTACTTTGAACTCAACTCATTACTGAAAGTGTCTAGAAATTATTATGAGAAAACTGAAAATCTAGAAGCAAACAAAAGATGTATATACTCATATGAAACTCATCTAAAAGCATCTGAAAACATGGAGTAATCGTATACAACTATACAATCATCTCAAAAAGGTCAAAAATCCATAAGAACATGCGACTGTATGCATGTAATATAAATCAAAGATAACCTACTCCAACTAGATCTATCTTCACTGACCTGACCCTGCCTCACAGCTACCTCGATCGCCTATACCTGCAATCATGAAAGAAAAGGAAGTGAGAGATAAAAACACTCAGTAAGGGGAAAGAATTAAGTAAACTATCTCCTTTCCTGTTCTAACTCACTTTCGGGACTCGACCTTATTTATAACCTCCATAGGAAATCGAGGGGATAATCTAGTTTATTCTTTACTATTTGGGTCATACTTTGTCCCATCTGGTGTCTATTTGATACTTTCTGGAAGCTAACTATAGGGATTTTACACATTTCAAGCTCAAGCTCTCTTTTTTTCTTTTATTACACCATTTTTGAATTAAAATTGAGCTCTACTATAAGCATGCTCTACTGCGAGTGGACCCTACTAAGGGTCTATGTCCTACTACAAACGTGTTCTACTACGGGCGGTATAGTGTAAAGTGCCCCCTCATAGTTCATAGCATGCATGCGAGCCTTATATCTTACTAATTTTGCTTCCATCTAAATCTATTCATAACTCACCATACCATACTCTTGGGACGACCCCTGAATCTTGAGTCCCAAATTCCTTTTCTTGCTTTTCTTTCTTTTCTTCTTCTTTTCTTTTTCTCTCCTTTCTTTCCATTCCTTCCTTTCCTTTCCTTTCTCTTCTTTCTTTTCCTTTCCAAAACTGTGAAATACTGTTCACAACCCTGTTCATTTAACAGGGTAGCGTTCTTTTTCATACAATTTCACAGTTCAAACGGTTTCTAATTCATACAAGCTATACATTTTTGAAAATAGGAATCAAAGATCTTTCCAACAAGCTATAATGGCACTCATAATTCATTAGATAAGATAGTCAAAACGTGAGATAAAATCAGTGGCAAAAATTGCCTCTTTTGTTTATTTGGTAAAGTAGTCCTTATAGTTCATACAATATTTAACAATCCAAATGATCCCTAATTCATACAAGTTATATATCACTGAAAAGATAATTCAAATAAATTTCCAAAAAGATACAACAGCACTCATAAATCATTAGATAAAATAGTCAAAACGTGAAATGAAATCAGTAGCAAAAACTATCTCCTCTGTTTATTTGGTAAAGTAGTCCCTATGGTTCATACAATATTTATTAGTCCAAATGATCTCTAATTCAACAAGCTATATATAAGTGGAAAAAGCATTCAAATATCTTTCCAACAAGCTATAATAGCACTCATGATTCATTAGATAAGGCAGTCAAAACATGGGACGAAGTCAATGGTAAACCTGTAAATATTATGCAACTTTCTGCCATGAACAAAATCACACACATAGATACACCAAATAGCAAAACAACATTTCTCAACTTCAAAATCATCATTTATAGCATGGCGCCAAGGAACCAAAAGCATAAAACATAAAACATATTAAGGATAATACCCCTTACCTTATTTTAAGTCAATCTTTGCTAAATTGGCTCCCTCCTTTTTGTCTTCTTTCTTTGAGCACCAAACTCACCTTAAACCAACACCAAACACACTAACATCTTTATATAACATGCATCCAATATATATATAAACATAGGCAAAGGGGAAAGAAAGAGATCTTTTGGTTACCAAGGTTTCCAAAGTACTTCCTTTTCTTTTCTTTCCTTACTTGTCTTCCAAAACTCCTTCAAATCCTTCCTTTTTCTTCAAAAAAACAAAGAAAAGCATAAAGAAGGTGATGGAAAAGGTAGAAGTTGCCTTTTTTTGACTTTTCTTTCTTTATCTAACTATATATATCTATATATATACTTTTTAATATATATATATATATCTACATATATATCTTCGTGTTTTTTTCTTTTTTTTTTCTTTTTTTAATTGCTTTGTGTGTGTGTGTATATATATATATATATATATAAACACATATACATTTGAACATATATATTTAAAACTAGAAATGTCTCAAAGCAAGGCCAAAAGATATAAATGTCCTTGAAACAGACCTGAGGGTATTACAGTGTACCTTAGGTACACACCCATGTAGTCAATTGAAAGACTATTTTACCCTTAGTTCAAGCATAATAAAGGGGAAGAAAAAGAAAAAGAAAAGAACAAGAGACTTCAGTAAGAAAAACAAAATGGTTATAATTAAAAAGAGTGTCCAACTATATGGAAGACAACATATGACCTCGATAAAGTTAGATTCAAGTCAAAAATTAGAAAAGTCGAGGAAAGTGGTTTACCTCTAGCTAGCCACCAATTATGTGCATAAATGGGAAGATAGGTGAAAGCAGTTGGGCTGAATACCCATGAGATGAATCATGTAAGTGGCTCTAAGGCACATAGCCATTTAGTTTAGTTCAAGTGTGCAAAGTAAGGTATTGTGGCTTTTCAATTACTCTTCACATAGTTAGCAAGATGCATCACATACATACCTGTAGTAAGGATCATCCTAAGATGGTTTAGACAATAGT
This sequence comes from Mangifera indica, assembly GCF_011075055.1. Lineage (NCBI taxonomy): Eukaryota > Viridiplantae > Streptophyta > Magnoliopsida > Sapindales > Anacardiaceae > Mangifera > Mangifera indica. The sequence goes on from NC_058152.1 coordinate 6,870,633, forward strand.
CCTGATTAGCATATGTAGTAAGGGAATAGACTACTTCTAGATTTCCCTGTGTGATCAAGATGTCCAGTTAGTTAGCCTAATAGGTCATATAGTAACATGTAAGGTTTATTAAGCTTTCACTAAGCTATCAATATGTTGATTTCAACTTAAGCCTTAGTAACCTTTGTGGATGGTTTATGTCAAGGCATAAAGGTGCTAAGTTATGACCATATCCAAATTCACAAATAAAACACTAGGTTTATTAGTTTTATATAAGGCAAAGGACTATTTCCCACCCAAGGTTTAGCTGAAATTTATGAACACACTCACGGCAAATGAAAAACCCAAATACCTACCTATGGACTAACTTCCGTTAGAATTTTCTATTAGAAATAGGGGTAAAACCATCATTTTAATAATATCAATAAAAATATATAATTTTATCTTATTTCCCCCCTAAAGTTTTGAAAATTGACTTTCACCTCATACATCAACTTTGAAAAGTCACCATTCCACCCTAGGGTTTGGAATTTTTAAGGTTTTTTTCTCCAATGATCAAAGTCGACTTTCTCTACCTATCTTTTGTCAATAATTGAAGAAGAAGGAAGGGTGACCACCCATCTTTCTTTCGACGCTTGGATGACCACTCATTTATCACATTTAGACAACACTTGAGTGATGTTGCATGATTCATCAATCTCAACCATGATGCTCAATTCAACAATGATGATAATAGGATTATATTAGATGACTATAAGAGACATCGGGACAATGACGATAGACGCTCAGATGATGCCAATGAGATGAATAAAGTGAAAGAAAATGAGACAATTTTCACAAATGATGGGGAGACATTGGTCGAGATTTGTACCTTTAAGCATCGGATGAAAGATAGTGATATGGAAGAAGGGATAAAGATAGTCGAACAGTGTTAATTATAGAAAATGAGAGGTTTGGTAGAACCCTAAAGGGAAAATTGAATTTTCTAAAACTTAATTCTGGGGGAAATTTGTTAGTTTTCAAATTAAAGGGAGAAATTTTATAAATTTTTAGGGTTTTATGGTTTAAGGATAAAATAACAATTTTACCCTTCTCTCTAACCCAAAATTTTAACTTAAGTTAGTCTATGGGTGAGTGTTTGGGTTTTTTATCTACCCTAGGTGTGTTTTTGAATTTCAACTAAATAGTTCTTTGCCCTTTTATATATTATTCAAGATGTCAAGAGATCACCAACTTACTAAGTGTTTTTACTCACGTTTTCTTTCTTGTTATTTTGTAGGTAGAGATAAGTAGCGAGACATGTGGGGAAGCTAATAATCCAACCGAGCAACTATATAAAGGTAAAAGGCAAAGTGTCATTCCTAGATTTTTATATCGCTTTTGTAGTTATGCTTTATTTATGCACATTAGTTATTTTTCAGTCACATTAGTTGTAATAATGTCATGACTATTTTATACAACTAAGGTATTTATTCAGATTTCACCTTTTTGCACGCTTGGGTATTTATTATCATTAAATTATGTGATTTTGAATTAAGTGGTTCAGCCATATACCTCTTTTCAGGTCATATTTCAAATAGGGGCATAGCTCTAAAGAGTGGTGTTACAATCCACTTGTCCAAGCAAATCACCTTGGAGTTCTATACCACTTGAATAATTTTTTTTTACATATAGTTTATCTAGGATTGTGACCAATACACTAGGTGATATAAGATTTCATGCACAAGTGTTTAAATACAAGAGTTTTTATGTTTGAATGTCTCTCAAAGACTAATTACACAATATAAGTATAACGAGTTCTCTTAATTATTTGAGTTAGGCTTAATGAGAGAAAGAAAGTGAGCTTAAGTTTTTAAATAAATTAGCTTAAGATTATAGCATTGTTTTGTCTAACCCTTCTTTACTTTAAAAAACCTTAATTTATAAGCTTAAGTGGTTAGAAAATGCAATAATTTTGTTAGGTTTGGAAAAGTAGCCATTGACTTTCGAAAGAGGCAATTTTATCTTGAAATTGTGATGGAATAAGTTAGACTATTATTTAGACAAGTCGATACTATCATTTTTAACTAAAAGTCAATTTCAATCAAAACTCCTAATGGTCAATTTTAAACGTTTATGCCATTGTGGAACATTTGATATGTTTTCAAGTAGCAATCTTCTTATCTTCAATATTCAAGTCTTCAAAATCATAGAAGTATAAACAAGAGAAGTAATGAGTAGAGGAGCAAACTTTATACTAGTTAAATTTTGCAATAGGAAGGAATGTATTCTTACTTCAATACTCGGTACAAAATTTTTTACTTTAATTTCTTTGACTTTGACTTTGACCATTTGATTTCATACAAGCAAGCACGATACTGAGTATCCTTCTTCGTTCTTAGTTTGGAATTGGTACCAAACTGGTGGTATGCCATTTGGAACAATTATTCTTAACCAATTGGAATTTCTTTAGAATTTCGTAAGTGTCAACATGTAAATGAATGATTAAAGAACATGTTGGAAATAATTAAACATGTCACGATCAAATTCTGTGAAATCTGTAAATAAAGATTAGCGTACCCAGAATAGCTTTCGATGAAAAGTCTTCGAATATTACGCGAGGTATTGACGTTAGTCTTTTTCCACGACACCATTTGCTCACGTATTACTTTTCTAATTGGGAGACAGGATCTGTGCTTTTGTATTGGGTAGAGAATTCTTCTCTTTAGAAAAATGGCATTTTTTTTTCTCATTTTGGGAGGCAGTTAGGATTTTATATAAAAGTCTAACTACCATTAATAACCACCAATAACTACCCTTTGGTAGTTAATCAAATCGGGTCAGGTCGACCCGTCATTGGTGGACTTGTATCTAATAGAATGGGTTGACAAATATGTCAATTTTTGCCTAGTTCCAAGCATTCATCCTTAACTATTGATCAGTCCTATGTCAGTTCCTACATTTTTTACACTTTGTCCAATATGTAATGCTTTAACACATTTTTTAACTTGTTAACAATTTTAACTTATGTTTTCATTATCATCAAAACACCTAGGGTCTAACAATTAGGTTCCACAATGATTCATTTTCTTTTTCATATGAAAGAGTAAGTATTGTCTCGACCATAAAATATAGTATCAACATCATATTGTCATTGATGTCCTAAATGTACATGACATGTATCCATTTCAAGTGTATTACATAAAATTCCATCTTTATAGGTTTTGCCTATAGATAATTGCAACCTATATTGTTCCATCATTCTTACACTTGGACCATTTTTAATCCAACCTATACTATATAGGGTGGGATAAGGTTCAATTTCTAACTTGAAATATTCCACTAATTTGTTAGACACAAAGCTTTCACAACTGCAATTATCCATCAAGAGCTTGCATGCCTTACCATTGACCATGCACATATTCTGAAAGATTATTTTGTATTATGAGTCATCAGGTTGTGTTCGTGTATATGCCTAACAACTCTCCATATCTTATATGTGCCCAATCATTTCAAGACAAGGCTATGATACCATCTAACTTGGACAAATGTAGTGGGCTTATACTATGATACCATTGATACAAAATAAACGTTGATAGGGTTGTGATATTATTCACAAAAATGATTAAGGGTTGATATCATTCAATTGACAAAGGGATAAACAAGAATTCAATGTAATATTTTCAAAGCAATTCTTAAAAAAATTCAAACCTAAATTTTATTGATAAACTGATTGATTGTTGAATTACAATTACTTGAACTTTTACATAGACTAATAACTCTCTTAAATAAAATAGAAATTCTAACTCTACTAAAATATAAAACTTATTAAATTATGACACTAGTTTGACTAGAATTATGAATATTAATTAATTCCAAATTCTAAGAAACTAAGACTCTAAGAAATAAATTTAATAGACTAAAATTGAGCTTCCTTAAATAATACATCTTAAAAGCTCTTTATTTCCTAAATCAAGATAGGACTTTTAAACTATAAGGAAAACAAATTTTAATAAAATACTAAATTAACTAATTTGGACTAGGAAAATTGATTAAAATCAAACTACACAAGAAAACTTAATGTTAGCAGAAATTAAATGGTTCAGGATTATAAAAAAATATACCCGGATTTGATATTTGAAATTATGATGATGATTGGTGATCCAATGCACTCCAATTAGAAATCCACAACACCCTTTTTTTTATTTGCCTTTCTGTTTTTTGTGAAGATTTTACAAATAAAGAGAAGCAGTCTATTAAGAGTGTTTTAAGTTAGAAGCCAGGACTGCATCTTAATAGAAGTTTCATAATAACTGTCAAAGACAAAGGAGTCATTTTCACTTATAAGGGTTAATTATATTATCTTTTAACCCTAATAGATCAATTGAATCCATATGTGTTGTGCGACCTTGCGAGTAACCTACATTTGGGAGCTAATTTACTAGACATTTGTTAGGAATGACATAGTTGCTTCAACTCGAAAAATGATAAAACGTTAGTCTTGCAACACCCCAAACTTACGCGATAACTCTAACTCCTTTTAATCTTTCATTTATCATTGTATTATATTTCTATGTATCTATGATCAAGTCTAATCTTCTATATGAGTAACATGATCGGTCGACCAATGGATACATGCAATATATTACCCTTCCTCTTATACTAGAAATTCTTAATTTAAACCTAGCTGCTTTTTTAGTCATGTTCCATAAACTGAATCATACGTGGTCATAACTTCCAATCTAAAATAGCAATACTAAGAGTAAACATCAAATAACAGTAAAGAGTCAAAGGGCATTAACATAAAGTAATCCTTATAAAGTCTTACATAATGAATGAGCAAGGATTCATCCTTCCGCTACTTAAAATGGTCATCTTATTTATGCATACATGATATGAATAATGTGTTACAATGTATATCTTTTCAAAATGTCATTACCAACATTATACAGATCTAGTTCAATTACTGCACTTAGTGTCAAACCTGAGTTCTTAATCATCTTTCCAATCTTGTAGGTATCACTATATATGAAGAACTCACATCTGGCATTCACAAATTATTTGGATGTAAGGAATCCAAATCGGTCATTGTTAAATTCATCTATTTATGACCTCATCTTGATTAATTATCAAGGTGACATATCTAATAATTTGTTTCTTAAGTAACTCTTAGCTTCCAAGTGCACTCTTTCAACATTATCAATCTAAAGAAACATGTCTCGTCTTTGAACACTCTCTTTAGCATCAAAGGCAATTGCCCATGTACGAAAGCCAATCAAACTTGTGTGACATTATCATTTTATTGAGTTTTCAAAATCAATGTGTATATCAATAAACACCAAGAATTCAAGCATGTGAACGAAATAAATTCAAATTCTATGATATTCCAAAGTTGTGTTACAGGTATAATATACACTTAATAAGTCATCTATCATATTCTACTCAAACCAAGAGACTTAACATATGCAAGATATACAACTCTTGAAATCGATTTGGTTAAAGGATTAGCAACCATATTACATGTAGAAATACATTGTACCATTACTTCCTTCTTCAAAATGATATCTCTAACAAACTTATATGTAATGTTGATATGTTTGGTTCTATTATGGAATTTGGGATCTCTTGTGAAAGCTATTATAGCTTGATTATTATAATATACAATTATTGAACCAACTGTTATGTCATGTATACCCAAATTCTCAAAAAGTCTTTTCAACTAAACAGTATCTTGCACAGTTACAAAATATGTTACAATTTCTACTTCCATTATGGATAAGACTATGCATGTCTATTTCTTACTGCTCCAAGATATGGCACCATTTTGGAGTAAGATAGCATAACCAAAAGTTAATTTGCATTAGTCCAATTCACAACCCCAGTCAGCATCCAAAAAGCCAATGATAGGCAAATTTACTCTTTGATAGCATAAACAGTAATCTACAGTGCATTTCAGATATATCAATATCCTCTTAATAGCCTTTCAGTGTTCCTTTCTTGAATTCGATTGATATCAACTAACCAACCTAACAACAAAGCATATATTGGGGTGAATACACATCATTGCATACATGAGACTTCTAACCACACTTGAATAAGGTACTAAGGACATTTCATTTCTTTTGTTTTAAGTCTTTTGACATAAATCTTAAGTCAACAAATCACCTTTTGACATAAGATTATCTACAGGTTTGTAATTCATCATGTTGAATTATTCTAAGATCTTTTGAATATAATGCTCTTGTGATAGAGCCAAAAGTCTTTTAGAATAATCCCTTTTGATTTTAATACCAAAATATAATTTGTTTCACCCATATCCTTTTTGTTAAAATTTTTGGATAACCAATTTTTAATGATCATCATATACTCCAAATCACTCCTAACTATCAGCACATCATCCATATAAAAAGATAGAATTGCAAACTTGTTATCAGACTTTTTCATATAGGCACAATGATCTTGTTCTAATATTTTAAAATTATAAGACAATATTGTCTTATGGAATTTTAAGTACCATTGTCTTTATGACTATTTCAGGCTATATATCGATCTTTAGAGTTTGCATACTTTACGTTTTTGGCCTTTTACCATGAAACCTACAAGCTAATCTATATAGATTTCTTTATCAAGTTCTCTATTAAGAAAAATTGTCTTGACATCCATCTGATGCAATTCTAGATCTAAGTGTGCTATTATAACTAGAATAACACGAATTGAAATAAATCTCATAAGCAAAAACGTTTCTTCAGAATCTATACCTTCTTGTTTGGTATAACTTCTATCCATAAGGCGAACTTTGTGTCTATCTATTAAGCCATCCGTCTTACATTTAATTTTGAGAATCTATTTATTCCCAATGAGTTTTTGACTTGACGGTAAGTCCACCAAACTCTAAACTTGGTTAATTTCCATGAATTTCATTTATTCTTTCAATGTTTCTTACCACATTTCCTTATTAAAGGATAATAGAGCTTCTTTGATATTTTTAGGCTTATCGTCTTTAGGAGGAGCAATTTCGAAACATTTCTTAGGGATTCAAGAATGTTCACTCTTACACAATTGAGGATTTTTACTCTTACTATCCAAAATAAGTTAGAGCTCAATCTTATTGTTTCTACTATCTGAAACAGGTAAAGGCGTTGTCTTTTATGACACAACTAATAGTCATTGAAACGAACCTCCTCCATATTCCTTATCCGTCTCATATAGATGAAGACTTTTATCAATATCACCCTTCTTAGAAAATTTGTCTTCTATGAATATTACATCTCTAGTTCTATTTCAGTCATTCTTCTATCAGAGTCCTCTCCTATGAACACATAACCTTTAGAGTGTTTAGAGTATCTTATAAAGATGCATTTTTTACCTCTTGATCCTAATTTTCCAAATTTATGGAATGTGTTATGGATTTATACAACAAACCACCAGAGACATATCATATTCAATTCAGGTTTCCTACCTATCTATAACTCATAAGAAATGGAAGTTACTAACATAGTGGTGTATATTCATCAAGGCAATGCAGCAAGTCACAAACTCAAATCTGGAAATTATTGTTCATATGGCACAATAGCACTTTGTCTTCCAATTTAACCAATCAAATGACCTCCAAAACATACAAATTATAATTCATTGGAAAGGGTATTCAAAGAGCTTTCTAATGGTATATGATAGCAATCACAACTCAATCAATAAGGCATTCAAAACTTGTTTCAAAGTTTGATAGCAAAATCTGAAAATGGCAAAATCACACATTGTGAACAGTAACCAAGGCATACAACACACATTCACACTTTGGATTTCAAGGGAAACAAGAATGTTAACCAAGGCATAAAGGAAATTTCCACCAACCTTGGGATCTTCCACCACCAATTCTTCCTCCAAGATGAATTGGATAAAGGAACAAGCAACTAAAGAAAAGCTACAAAGCTTTACTTGAGAATTTCATTATCAAGAAGTCTAGCCTTTACAAGTGAAAATCCACTTTCATATACAAGAGCAAGTGGCGGCAAAAATTGGGCATTAATTTGACATGGAAGATTTTCCTTTCATTTAAGCTTAGCCATTCATTCAATACTAAGGTCATTCCATATTAATTGAAGAAAACAACAAAAGGGAACAACTTTTCCCTAAAAGGTGGAACTATGTCCACCAACTAAAGTTACTTGTTTCCCTTTTAGTTGCAATCCAGCTAAATGGGTTTCATGGCATCTTGGGCTCCATTTAAGTGATGAGGACTGCCTCATCTACTTGGGATTCAAGTGAGCTTGTAGTTGGCTTCTTGGACTCATTTAAGCTTCCATTTCATTAAAGCCTTGGATGTAAGTAATAAGATTGCACCCAAAAGTAAAGTTGGGCCAAGGTGGAAAGAGCAATGAACCTTTGGGCTTGCATGGAGCTAATTCTTCATTCTCAATGATGGCTTGAGCCAAATGGAAATTTGATAGAGACTTGGAAGCTAGGGTTGGAGAGGTAGCCAAAAATACATCATCCCCCCTGGGTTGGGAAGAACTTGCCCTTAAGTTCTCAAGGTGGCTATCCTCCATGTATGGTGAAAGATCTCCAATGTTGAAGGTGGCTGAGACTCCTCCCATTTCATCTGGAAGATTCACCTTGTATGCATTGTCATTCACCCTCTCAAGCACTTCAAATGGTCCATTAGCCCTTGGAGCTAGCTTACTCCTCTTTTTGTTGGAAATCTCTCTTTTCTCAAATGTACCCAAACCAAGTCACCTGGTTTGAAAATTGATAGCTTTCTATGCTTGTTGATCTTCCTCTTGTGAGCTTCATTGGCCTTCATGATTTGAAATTTGATGGTTTCATAAAGCTTTTTCATGGTAGCAGCTTTCTCCTTGGCATCCTTGTGAACTTGCACATCAAGAGGTAAAGAAGTTAGGTCCAAAGGAGTTAAGGGATTCAGGCCATAGACTACCTCAAACGGAGAGTGGCTGGTTGTTGCGCTTGGACTCTTATTATAGGAAAATTCAGTTTAAGCAATCTTCAAGTCTTAATCCCTTAAGTGCTTGTTAACCAAAGTCCTCAAGATTATTCTTAAAGTCCTATTAGTTACTTCAGTTTGACCATCAGTTTGAGGGTGATGAGAGGTGCTAAACATGAGCTTGGTTCCCATTTTGCTCCATAATGTCCTTCAAAAGTGGCTCAAGAACTTGCTGTCTCGATCTGAAACTATGGTTCTTGGAATTCCATGTAGCTTTACCATTTCCTTGAAGAACAATTTAGCCACTTTGCTAGCATCTTTAGTCTTGGAATAAAGGATGAAGTGGGCCATTTTAGAGAATCTATCTACTACCACTATTATAGCATCCTTTCCCCTTTAAGTTCTTAGAAGAGCCACAATAAAATTCATGCTAAAATCCTCTTATGGCTACTCTGGAATAAGTAAAGGCATGTAAGGACCAGGTTTGAAATGAGACTTGGACCTTTGACATGTGCCACACCTTATAATAATAACTTGGACGTCACTCACCATCTTAGGCCAATAGAAATGCTTTTTAAGCATGTTTAAGGTCTTATTTATGCCAAAATGACCTGCTAATCCACCACCATGTGTCTCCCTAATGAGAAGTTCCCTAAAAGAGCTCTTAGGGATGTATAATTTAGCTCATTTGAAAAGAAAACCATCATGGATAGAATAGTCTTCATATGCCCCTCTAGAACACTTCTTCATGATCTCCCAAAGCTTATTATCTTCATTGTAATATTGTCTCATAAGCTGGAAACCTAGAACTCTTGCATTAAGAATGGATAACAAGTAATGCCTTCTTGAAAGAGCATCGATAACTACATTAGAAGAACCTTGTTTATATGCTAAAACAAAGGAGAAAAACTAGAGGAATCTCACCCATTTAGCATACCTTGAACTTATCTTATGTTGACTACTAAGAAACTTCAAGGCTTGGTGATCAGAATGAAGCACAAATTGTTTAAGCCTTAGGTAATGACTCTAATGATCAAGGGCTCTAACAATTGCATAGAATTCTTTATCATAGGTAGAGTATCTTCTCTTGGACTCATTGAGCTTCTTACTAAAGTAAACAATGGGTCTTTTGGCTTGAGTTAGGACTGCCCCAATGCCAACTTCACTTGCATCACATTCCACTTCAAATACCTTATCAAAATCAGGTAGAACAAGTATGGGGGTTTCACATAACTTCTTTTTAACCTCTTTAAATGCTTTGGAGGCTGCTGTGGACCATTCAAACCTATTTTTCTTCATACATTCAGTGATAGGAGCTATGAGAGTGTTAAAATTAGGCACAACTATAAAAATAAGTAAAGCCGCGAAAGCTCCTAACTTCAGTGAAAGTCTTTGGTTGGGGCCAGTTTTAATGGCATCTACCTTGGATTGATCTACTTGAATGTCATCCTTAGAAACTACATATCCAAGGAACACAACTTGGTCTACAAAGAATTCACACTTCTCTTCTTTTGCATATAACTTATTTTTCCTCAACACATCAAAAACACTTCTCAAATGCAAGACATGATCATCAAGAGTTTTGCTATATACTAATATGTCATCAAAATAAATAACAACAAATGCACTAATGTAAGGTTTGAGTACCTCATTCATAAGCCTCATGAAAGTGCTTGGAGCATTTGAAAGGCCAAAGGGCATAACCAACCATTCATATAAGCCTCCCTTAGTCTTGAAGGTTGTCTTCCATTCATCTCCTTCTTTCATCCTTATTTGATGGTAGCCACTCCTTAGATCAATTTTGGAGAAAACACAAGCACCATGTAACTTATCAAGCATGTCATCAAGTTTAAGGATGGGATACCTATACTTGATGGTTATATTGTTAATGGCTCTACTATCCATACACATCTTATATGAGCCATCTTTCTTAGGAACAAGTAGGGCTGGAATGGAACATGGACTTATGCTAGGCTTTACAAAGCCCTTTTCAATCAATTCTTCCACTTGCCTTGGCAACTCTTTAGTCTTCATAGGATTGCATCTATAGGCTGGCTTATTAGGCAATGGTGCACTTGGAACCAAGTCAATTTGATACTCAATGCCTCTTAAAAGAGGAAGGCCAGATGGAAGCTCAATGGGAACATATCTTCAAATTCAGCCAAGAGAGATTGAACTAAGGGATGGGCTTCTTTCTTCTCATGTTTGAGCTCCCCTTTAAGTATAAGTAATGCAAAGACAGGTTGCAAACTCAAAAGAACCCTTTCTACTTGCTGCCTATTCATATACATACTCTCCCTTTTAGCTTATTTCCCTTTGATAGCCTTGTTAGCTTCTTGGGGACTAAGAGGTAGCAAAGTAATGGTCTTCCCCTTGAATTTGAAGGAATAAGTGTTCTTTTACCATTATGAGTTATTTCTCTATCAAATTGCCAAGGTCTCCCTAGCAACAAATGGTATGCATCTATGGGAACTACATCACACACAATCTCATCTTGGTAATGCTTGCCAATGAAGAAGGAAACAAATACTTGTTTGGCCACTCGGAGGCTGGTCCCATTTCTTAACCATTAGAGCTTATATGGTTAAGGATAAGGTATGGTAGACAATCCAAGTTTCTCCACTAATGTAGATGAAGCCATATTTGCACAACTTTCACTATTTATAATCAAAGAACACACATTGCCTCCAATAGTGTATTTTGATTGGAAACTTTGGAGCCTTTGTTCCTCATGTGGAAAGGACTTAGAATGCAATGCTCTTCTAATCACTAATATCTCTCTTTCATTAGCCCTTTGCATGACCTCTTCTTCTTCTTATTCGGTAGCTCTATCTTTATGGCCATAATCTACATTTTCTTCATCCTTTTGAAGAGATTCTTCAATAGCTTGAATCTCTATCAATGAAAAAGTTCTTCTATTTGGGCATTCGGTTTGGAAGTGTCCACAGCCTTGGCATTTCAAGCACTTTTTATTGGAGAGATCAAGTTTTCCCATAGTTGGTTTGTTCTTGCTAGGTTCTACTACCTTTTCTTTCCCTTTCTCCTTGGAAGTGATTTCGGTAGCCTTATAGTTGGATAGGGAACCCTTTTGAAAGGTGGTTCCCTTGTTGAAAAGAGGACTTTTGTATAATAAAGTCCCTTTGGTAAATGGCTTGGCAACCGTAGACTTCATGGCCTTCTTTTGCTTCTCCACCTTAACAGCCAACTTACAAACATCTTCAAAGGTGCAATATGGTTGCAATTATACCATATGAGCAATGTTTTGGTTTAAACTACTAATGAATCTTGCAATGGTTTGCTCTTTCACTTCCGACAGCTCACTTCTCATTAATAGCTTCTCAAACTCCCTTATGTAATGCTCTACTCCATCACTTTCTTGCTTAAGGGTGTGTAGCTTAAGGTAAAGATCTTGTTTATGGTTGTCCGGAAGGAATCTTCTCTTCATAAGCTTCTTTAGTTTCTCCCAAGATCTCACTCTTTCTTTACTATCTTTTTCCCTTTGTTTCTTAAGATTTTCCCACCACAAGGATGCATAATCCTTGAATTTCAAGATGGCAAGTTTACATTTCTTCTCATCCGAATAACCTTTATATTCAAAAACTTTCTCTATAGTATGTAACCAATCAACAAAATCATCCGAACTCATGCTCCCTTCAAATTCCAGAATTTCAATCCTTAAACCCCTATCATTATCCTTTTCTCTCCTAGGTGGCCTCTCTTGTTCTTCCTCACTTGAATAATCATGAAGCATCAATTCCTCCCTATGATGTCTAAGAGGAGGAGGGGAAGGTCTAATATGTCTTCTTGGTTGATGTAGTTGGGTTGGGTGAGGTGGAGGAGGGGGTATTGGGCTTTGTGTTGAAGTTTGGGGTTGTGATAAGGGTGTCTGACTTTGAGTGAGGGTCAAGTCCCTCATCATTTGCATCATTTGATTCATTTGGTCCTTAATGGCCCTAAGTTCTCCTTGACCTCTTCTTTTAATGCCATGTTGGCAAATTCTTAAGGATGAAGGGATGAGGATGAAGTTCTTTTATGGGACATTTGTGGTAATGGCTAGTAGGTAAAGGTTAATGGTTATTAGTGTTTAAGGGTTGGGGTGAGTATTGGTAAGTTTTTAGGTTAAGGAAGGTTTGTGTTCAAGGCAAATTAAGATTCTGTGAACAATAATTTGTAGTGAACAATAAATTCTTCACATTTTGGATTTCAAGGGAAACAAGAAAGTTAACCAAGGCATAAAGGAAATTTCCACCAACCTTGGGATCTTCCACCACCAATTCTTCCTCCAAGATGAATTGGATAAAAGAACAAGCAACTAAAGAAAATCTACAAAGCTTTACTTGAGAATTTCATTATCAAGAAGTTTAGCCTTTACAAGTGAAAATCCACTTTCATATACAAGAGCAAGTGACGGCAAAAATTGGGCATTAATTTGACATGGAAGATTTTCCCTTCATTTAAGCTTAGCCATTCATTCAATACTAAGGCCATACCATATTAATTGAAGAAAACAACAAAAGGGAACAACTTTTCCCTAAAAGGTGGAATTATGTCCACCAACTAAAGTTACTTGCTTCCCTTTTAGTTGCAATCCAACTAAATGGGCTTCATGGCATCTTGGGCTCCATTTAAGTGATGGAGGGTTGTCTCATCTACTTGGGCTTCAAGTGGGCTTGTAGTTGGCTTCTTGGACTCCTTTAAGCTTCCATTTCATTAAGGTCTTAGATGCAAGTAATGAGATTGCACCCAAAAGTAAAGTTGGGCTAAGGTGGAAAGAGCAATGAATCTTTAAGCTTGCATGAAGCTAATTCTTCATTCTCAATAGTGGCTTGAGCCAAATGGAGATTTGATAGAGACTTGGAAGCTAGGGTTGGAGAGGTAGCCGAAAATACATCACATAGTGGGTACTCGGTTAAGTATATAAGTTGCAGTCAATAGAGTATCTCCTCAATACGAAATTAAAAGATTCATTTGCGCCATCATAAACCTAACCATTTCTAATAAAGTTTAGTTCCTTTTCTCTACTATACTAGTTTGTTGCAAAGCTCTTGGAATCATTAGTTGCCTTATATTTCTTTTTCTATTACATAATTCCTTCAATTCAGTAGATAGATATTCAAGGTCTCAATCAGTTCTTAAGGTTTTTATTCTTTTGTCTAGTTGATTCTCAACCTTATTTATATAACATCTAAAACAATCTATTGCTTTTGACTTATGGGAGATCAAATAGACATACCCAAAAAGTGAATAATCATTTATGAAAGTGATGAAATATAATTCTTCTTTTCTAGCTCTGACATTCACGGGACTGTAAACATCTGACTATATAAGATACAAAGGAATCTCAGCTCTAATAGTTTTGCTAAAAGGTTTTCTAGCAGTTTTTCCTGCTAAGCAATGCTTACAAATAGGTAGATCTAATTTCATGACAAGTCTAATAAACCTTCATGGGCCAGCCTATTTATTCTTTCTTGGCCAATATGCCCTAATCTAGTATATCATTTATTTGCATCCACATCTAGACTACTAGGAGTTGCAAATAATGAAAAAAATAATAGAATTATCATTATTACAAAATAGGGTGTCTAACATCATAGAACCTTTAGACAGAAATCCAGATCCATAAAATATATTATCATAATAAAGTTTAACCAAGTTCTTATAGAAAGTTACACAATATCCTGGTTTTAACAAAACCATTACAAAGACCAAATTTCATTGAATTTTTGGAGCATACAAGACATCATGTAAGTATAAGGTTTGACCACCACGCAAAACCAATTTGCATGTGCCCATTTATTTCACTTCAACTTTAGTATTATTCCTACATAAATTTGTCGTGTTTCCCTCAATATTCAACAAAATTCCACGAAAGCGTCTCTCTTACGAGCTATATAGTCTATGGCTTCTGAGTCTACAGTCCACATAGGATGAGATTCATTTAAGAAAACAGTATTGGAAACATAAATCTCACATTTTGAGACAAAATAAGGTAATACCTTCTTCAGCTCTATGCATTCACAAGCGAAGTGACCTTTGTTTCCATAGTTATAATAGGTCAATTTTGTTTATCTCTTTTCCTAGTGTGCTTGCCTTTTTTGTGCTTGAACTGCTTATTTTTGTTCACAAGTCCTTGGATAATCTCTTTCCTTTTTCTAAATTTTTACTATTTTCTTTATAGCCAGAAAACTTCCTTGAGCTGGACTCTGCAATATATGCATGAGTATTTGATCTAACAACTTCTAGATGCTCAGCTTATAGTTCAAGATGGTAAACAATCTTATCAAAAGTCCTAATGTTGTCATTGTGAGGCATGTTGACTTTCATATGTTCCTAATTATCAAGTAAAGATCATATAATAACCTAAACTTGTTTTTCATCACCTAGATCATGCCTAGCCTCCTTCAGCTGAGTTATCATGTTTGACATTTCCCTTAGATGTTGTTTCATTGGTTTATTGGAAACTTTCTTATACATATCGAACTTGATAGTCAACTGCCTCACACTTTGCTGATTTGGGAAAATAAAAAAAGCTGTAAATTTTCTTTTGTTTATAACAATGTTTTACTCTTCTGCTTTTTGTAACTCATACACACAATCCTAGAAATTCAATACTTTATTGTCATCCTAGATAATATTAGTAATTATATTAGTCTAATGATCAGGCGTCGACATCAATAGTTCATATATCTTTTCATTATGAGCTAGGTATAGTAGTCTTTAGTCAACATGTTTATCCTATATATGACCAACAAATGGACAATAATAAATTACACATGTATAACATTATAAACAACACATGTTCACATGTTTAGCAATGTATAATTCAAAACCATGATCCAAATAACACCTATAAGTGTTTAATTCATACAAAAACAGATTACACAGAATAAAATATGAGTCTATACAAGCTATCAAACATACACAAAAGCATGCACACACTCACACGTATTGAAAAATTGGCTTACCAGCTACCACGTGCCAAAGAACATATCTTATACGCCCTCACGCATCACTATATGCTAGAACAAAGTAATCACACACCTTCACATGCCAGTGATAGTTTTCACGTGTCGGTCAAATGTTGACCATTGATCGATCGAGTGTTGACAATCTAACTAGTGGGTTAAGACCTAGGTCAGGTCAACCTGATTGACTAAATGCTTTGACCTATTGACCGATAGGTTTTAACCAACCCATTGACCAACAGGTTAGGTAATCGGGTTTTTCTAACCTAATTTTAACCTGCGATACAATATGAACCATAGGCATTTCAACAACAAAATTGGTCATTTTCCAGCCATCCAACGATGGCAATTTCATAGGGCCTTTGAAGCCCATGACTCAATAATTCATATCCATGTATTTCCAGTGAAAAGTTCACCAGATTTCGATGAATTCAATGCATGAACATCCCGGTTTTAGGTTAAAAACTTGCCACTAAAAGTCGATTAAATTCATGCGAATTTGGTAAAATCTTTTATAACTGAACATGCATCTCATGTCCCAAATTCATCCTAACATAATTCTAGGCATCAATTTCACAAAATTACAACGAATCTATCAACAATTAAAACACGTTTGTATGCATTTATATTAAAATTAGGCAATGTTCATGACAATAAATTTCTAATCTTGCTTCAGAATCATGTTTAGGTCACCAATATCACAATCAAACATATAAAATAGACTCTGATACCAATGTTAGCAAAAATTAAAATGGTTTGATATTTGAAATTTTAATGATGATTGGTGATTCAATGCACTTCAATTAGAAATCCACAACACACTTTACTTGATTTGCCTTTTTGTTTTTTGTGAAGATTTTACAGATGAAGAAAAGCAATATATTAAGAGCATTTTTTGAGAGTTATGAACGCCAGGATTGCACCTCAATAGAAGTTACACAATTTTATTAAAGTGAGAGTGTGGCAGTTAACTTCAATAACTGCCAAGGGCAAATGAGTTATTTTTATTTATAAAGGTTAATTATATTATCTTTTAACCCTAATGGATTGGGTCAACCCATCATGGGTGGACCAGATCCAATACTTGATTTAAACTAAACTTCTCAAATAGAAATTCTCACTCCACATTCCTAAGGCTTGCTACATGGCTCCACATAATCATACTTGTCCATATCATCATACCATGTTGCCAAATAAGTTTTCATGTCATATGTCATGTTATCCTCAGTTGCCATATCATGTGTCATGTCATCCTCTAGTGTTTGGCTTGTTCTTTCCATATTTTTTATGTTTTCCACCCTACTAACTTGTTCCATGAGTCTTTAGTGTCATCAATGTTGTTTTTCTTTTCATTCACTTTTTTCACCCAACCTCCCTCTTTTATTTTCATGTCTTAGTCTTGCTTTCCTTCCTCAAGTTGAATGCCTTGGTTCCCAATCAAAGAAAGCCAACAAGATGCCAATTATCCATCCGAAGAAAGGTATTTTCCCTATTCCTTATTTGGCGCTTGATTCTTGTTTTCCTATCTTATTTATCTTTAGTAGTTTTTTTCCAACACTAAGGACTATCACTAAAGGTCTTGATCTCCTGAATACTTTTACCCAAGATTTTCAAAACCGGACTGAGATAAAAACCGTTTTAAGTACTAGTTTCGATTAGACCGGTTGAACCATTTGAACTGGTCGATTGGACCGTTTGGACCGGTTTTATGTAAAAACCTAAAAAAATTATGTTTAATTAGTAATTATATATGTTTTACACAGTAAATTTTATATTGTGCATAATTTTTAATTTTTACAATTAACAAAATATATGCATTATTGAACATAAATATAATAAGTAATAATAATTAACTTTGTATCAAAACAAAACATATACATAAAACAAATCCAATTCTACAAACACATGTACTATTAATTATTAAACACTAAAACAAATTAGAAATCTAATATATGCATTAAATAAAATATAAAATCAACTAATCAATATAACCATTATTAAACAAATAATATTCAATTCAACATTTAACAAAACATATGAGACATGGCGATGAGAACGAAGGCAATGAACCTTATCGGGGGGAACCAATTCATGGTTGTGTTCCTTAACAAAAGAAGAAACGACCTTATCTACTAGAATCTTGAATTTTGACAACCAACATAAACTTACAACTAACACGAGTCTCGGCACGAGGATGCTTCACACTAGCATCACTTCCAGCTTTGTCTTTATCTTTATCTTTATCGACCCTAAACCCCTCCTTGGCGCAAACAAAGGACCTCTGAATGATGGCACCATCACGGCAAGAACGACGAGACATACTAACGCGAGTGTTGAAACCAACACGCTGAGCATAAGAGTTGTAGAAGGCCTTGGCAGCCTCTTCAGATTCGAATTGCATACCCTCAAAAGGTTCGAGATTAGAGTCAGGTTGAGGGAGGGAAATAAAGAAGTGGATTGAATCTTGAGGGATGAGGTTGTCATCATAGATGTTAATGTTCTCATCAAGAGTATGCATCTCCATTTGCATCAACTCTATTGGAATTAATCAATCAAAACCCAGAAATTTAATGAAATTTAAAAAAAAAATTACAAAGAAAGAACACAACTGACCCGTAAATCCATAAACGTTAATCCTTCAGTAGTAGCTTTATTCATAATTTTTTATTTAGTAACTAGAGAAGTTGATTTGCTTGGGTCTTGCGTGTTTCAGTGGATATTTGCAGACTGAATCAGGAGACTGTACTGAGAAAAGATAAAGGAAAGAATGACCAAAGTCTTCATATATGGTCAAACAAATATTAAATCATTCAATATTTTATTAATAACACCAATCCATTCTGCGTCTATGTGCATGCAAGGAACAGGAAAAAAAACAGTGTTTATATATAGCTTTGAATCGGATTCTGCAGGACCGGGTTGGACTGCGGTTCAGGAAAGACCCAACGGTTTAACTGCGGTCCAATCCGATTTTTACACTAAAATGGTTTATCCTTCAATAGTACTTGGCTACAATGTCGGTTCACAGACTAACCGGTTCAATCGATCGGTCCGGTCCAGTTTTTAAAACCATGCTTTTACCTTCAAGACAATTAATTTTGATCCAATTTATCCATATGAATGGGCTCTTGATTTGGACAAGATTATAGAGATTTTTTGTTAGATAAATGATATTCACCGAGTGAATATTATCCATTTAACGAGAAGTGTTACCCATGCCCTTTTGGATGTTATTCACTTTTGTGTATTTGATCACCTTCTTTAAAAGGTTTAACCAACATTCTAATGATCACACATGTTTGACTTACAAACATAATGACTAGAGTTGGTTTACTTGTGAAAATTAGTTATAGCACTAGCACTTAGGGGTATTAAGCGAACATTATTATTTTGATTTGAGGCATACTTTGTGCATCTACAAACATTATCCATTGATTATCATTCTCACTTTAGGACTCAATGACTCGAGTTACCTTACCTATTGTAATTAGATGAAAGGTTTGCATAAGGCATTAGTTCATAGACAATATCCGCCTAATAAAAGTCTTCTCCCATAAGTCATTCACCTTCCTTGGAAATGCTTGATAGATATACAAGTGGTCATGCATGGTTGGCCTTGAGGTTGGCTACTCAAAACTACTTATCTTTGCATCAGTTGATCTTAAACTATTGTTAGACTTGTTAATGCTTTTAATGGGCAACTACTTGCCTAAGTTGTGTTGTTTATTGGGCATGGTTTAGTGTCCGACACACAAAAATATTTGATGTCTACTCTATGCTAGGACACAACAAGCTTAAGATACAAAGCACACTAAAAGGTTCCCATATCTTTCACTTAGTAATGTAACCTTTACTAACCAATGAGTGTGTTATAGAAAAACGACAAGAGTTCCCCTATTTTAGAGGGTTCGGGGAATTTTTTTTCTTTTTAATTATGCCCTGTAACACTCTCAATTAGTAATTCACATAAATCAGTCCTACCAACCGACTGGATTTTCAATCAATTTTATCAAAGTTAATAAAATAAGCACATAATAATAACCATCATAAAAATTATCACCCACATAAGCTTTACAACCAATTTTCATAACTAGCCATATATATATATACATATATAGATATAGCTATACACAATCATATATATATACATATAGGAAACAAAATTATAGTGCCTTTCTCCCTTAGCCTCATGTCTCACTAGTGCTCCCCGGGAACCTTTGCTGTAACTCTTTACCTGTAAAATATTAAATTAAACAAAGTGAGCAACCACGGCTCAGTAAGAAAATCATATTCAATACTCAAAGTATTTTATACCAATACTAATCTCTTCTATACTCAACGTGTCTGAGCTCTTTACAACACAATAATTAACACAGAACACGCATTAAACACATATTATAATTCTTTTCTTTCACCTATTTATTCATTTCCTTACTATACAGATATGATTCACTCGTTCTGATTTATGCATATACGAGTGCCATGACTTTTCAATTTTCTGATCGTACATCTTTCTCAACTCTTTATCAGTCACATAGGCTTACATGTATAGTTCTAAAGCAATTTACTTTCATAAAATATTTTCTAATTCTTTCTCTTTTTTTTTTAATTTATTTATTGATCGATCTAGACTACATATGACAGTTCTTGTAGTCACCATAAAAGGTACAATTCTATCTTACACGCATATTTTATTTTATTTTATTTTTGCTGTCCACACAGTACAACTAATTTTTTTTGTTTGCTGTCCACACAGTACAACTAATATTTTTCTTTGTTGTCCACACAGTACAGCTAATATTTTTTTTTGTTATCCACACAGTACAACCGATATTTTTCTTTGTTGTCCACACAGTATAGCTCGCATGTAAGGATTTCAATTATGCTTTTTGTTTTTTTGTATCATATGAGTCATTATAAAACCAAAAATACTTGTTTTCCATTTTCTGAAAACTTGCATAACTTAGAAAATGTTTTTCCTCTTTCTTTATTTTTTTCTCTGAATCATACATATGCTATGATTTCTTATATATGCATGTATAATCATAATATGAAATATGTCCATTCATCATTTTCCCATATTCTTTTCACTCCTTATCAAGCATCATATTATTTTCTCATGCATTTATATATATCTCATGCATCAAATTATTTCAAAATATATAATATAGATTTAATATAAAGGCTATTCCACATATCATGCACATAATTAAGCAAAAATTAACTTAATGCAAATTCTTTCATCAATTCATCATTTCTCATATATTCAACACACCAAAATCCACAAAACTAACCCTAGGAATGTGAAATGTCTAAAATACCCTTATGGCCAAAAATTACATCATGATTCCTAATGAATTTCTTTATCCTTAATTCTAATATCTTACACACTTATATAAGTAAAAGTTATTTAAATAACCTAACTCAAATTTACTTCAAGTATGTAAAGTATGAAATTCTTACCTTTTCTTTGTCAAATAGGTGATTTAAGCTTATTCACCTTCCTTTCTTCTTCTTGGCAATCTTAATCAACCAAAAATATAATCATCCATCAAAACTCTAAATTTCACATTTCTTAAAAATTAAATTTCTTACCTTAGAACTGATCAGAATTGATAGATCTACACTTTTTATAACTGGAGACACTGGAAATTAGGTGGTTTAGCTAGGTTTTTAGATGAATTTTGCTTAAGGGAAAAGTTTAGTTAAAATGGTGGAGGCTCTCGGCTAAATGAAGAAGAAAATGAATAGGGTATATGTTTTATAAGTCTTTTGGACCATTTTGCCCTTAATCTTTTCCATAAATAACTATTTTATCCTTAGTCAATTACCAAAAACCCTTAGCACCACCATATAATTTCAAGTGTGCCATTCAATTTTTATTCCCACTTTGTCCCTTAATTCCTTCTAAAATGACCATTTTACCCCCTTTAAAAATTATTGCTTATTTAGTAGTTTTCTATAATTCTTTTGCAATTTCTTTAAACAACAAGTTATAAAATCAACTCTAGCGGTAATTTTGGAAGTGGAGTTTACTGAATTACCTGAATTCGGGTGTTACAGGTAATGTTTTGTCATTATTATTATTGTCAAGAGTGACTAGTAGTTGGACAAGGGGCAAATGCTAATGAGATTGTTTCCTTTCGAAAGATAGGTCCCTTTCATGAAAAAAGTAATGTTGGGGTGATGTTGCATATATGTTAGAAGGTGTTAGAGAGATCACCCATTGTTGGTTTAGGTTGGGTATCTGCACTGCTAGTTGCTACATTTCATCTGTTGTGATTAGTTGACTATGAGAAACAATGTTTAGGCTATCCCAAAATAGAGTTGGACTCTTTGGATATTTAGTCGTCCAAGGCTCATTTATGCAACCTTTTGTGGTCCATTAGGGAAGATTAGTATGCCAAAGATTGACAAGTGATGGATGTCTATGACAATGAAGCATTTCCTCTAGCTCTAAATTGGATTTTTGACTTTTTGTCACTAACTGATATGTGTAATTTAGAGTTTTGCGTAAGATAAATTATGATAGTAGTGCTAATGATCAGTTAATGAATTTTGATATCCATTATGATGATATAAAACAATTATAAACAAAAAAAAAATAAACATAAATTTTAATTGGGGTATAATATCGTACATTTTATAAATCTCACCTAAATATTTAAAATACGATATATATTTAATATGGCAGTTGCTCCATCAATGTGGGCCAATGAAAGCAAATTTTCAACATTAGCTGCCACTTAAAGTCTATTTTCACAATGCTTTCAAGTATGAAAGCCTTTTGTTGCGCCATATGTTTTACGAGGATCTATTTACAAGAATGTTATGTAATTTTATTGACAATGAAAAGAAAGAAATTAAACCCATAAATTTAATAGCATTGTAAGCTTAAAATGTAAAGTCGATTGGGTCATTTGGCATGAAATAGAGTATATAATAAAAAAAATTCATGTGAGAAATAGATGGCAGATTAATATAAAATTACTGATTAGACAAACATATCGCTTACACACTTTTCCGCATTCTTTTTTTTTTAAATGATATTTTGGGGCATAGAATTTGATGTTGTTGGTCTTTGTTATTAAGGCCAAAAGACTTATTCCCACTCAAATTATAGTGACCCACTCAAATTATAGTGAAATTTCAAACTCATATATTTTAATTTTTAAAAATTCAAACATCTACCTATTATCCAAAATCTATCAAAATATTATGTTAAAGTTAAAAGTAAAATTATTATTTTATTAGTAATATTTAAAAAAATTACAATTTTATCTTATTTTTGTCCCCAAGTTTTGAAAACTAACAATTTTACCTTTGCTTAAACATTTTCAGTTTTAAAAAATGACTATCCCCCCTCCACACACACCTAGGTTTTTCTGTTCTCTCCTTTCCAACCATCACCCTGTCATTGGTGCTTCCCCTTTCTACCATCAATATTAGAATCGTTCAGATAGTCATTGTGGGAGGCACTTTGACGAAGAGACAAAGTCTCTTCATCGTTCTCTTCGTTGTCCCTTCATTGCATGGGCTTCTAAAACGGTCACCAAATGATTCCGATGGTGAGAGTGGGAAGATGAGGTTGTCAGTGATAGAGTGGTGGCCGGAGAGGGGAGAAGAAAAACCTTAGGTCCAGGTGAAAATAGTCACTTTTCAAAATTAAAAATTTTAGGTAGGGAAGAAGTTGTTAGTTTTTAAACTTTGAGGAAAGAAATGAGATAAAATTGTAATTTTTTTAATATTATTGATAAAATAACAGTTTTACCGTTGACTCTAAAAGAAAATTTTAATAGATTATGAATGATGAGTGAATGTTTAGATTTTTAAAAGTTGAAAGATATGAATTTTAGATTTTACAATATCTGAGGTGAAAACAAGTCTTTTGGCCTTATTATTAGTAGTAAAATGGTTCCATCTAACTTTTTTCACGTGTTGGTTATTTATATTAAAATTTTCTTTTCTTTCAATCTTACTAGTAGAAAATGTGTATATATATATATATATATATATATATATATATATATATATATATATATATATATTCACCATAATTGATTAATAAAATGAAATTAACAGAGAGATTAGGTGGTGGACTCATGAGAAATTACTGACATCCTCCAGCAACCTCCAATGGATATCACTAAATGAAGCCTTTTTACAAGAAGGAAATAAAATATGGATAAAAAAGATAAGGCGTGCAGTCAAAATGCACCGCACATCATTCTTCTACTTGTGCGCATGATTGCCCAGTGGCATGGGATGGGTTGTTTAAGCAAAATTAGTGATTAACGTTGAAATTAAATTCAAATAGTCAAACTATTGCATTTTAAGCGTTTTGATGAGATTTATAAAAGGGAAATTATATTAAATGCCCTTTTTATACTTATATTAAGTAAAAATGCTCATTTTTTATATTTTTAAATAAAAATGCTCAATTTTTCTATTTCTAAGTAAAAATGCCCTAAACGTTTTTTAAAATACTAAAATTACTCTTCACTATATTTATATAAACTCTCTCATTCACTCTTATTACACACACTTTTCATATCACTCAAGTATTTACTCTCACTTTCATTTTTACTTAATATCAATTAGTACAGATTTATTCGAACAGAAGAAATTCGTATTTTTTAATTCGAATAAAAAAAAAGTTAGTTTGTGAAAAAAAGGCATTTATACAAATTTTAACTCAAAACTTAATTTTATTTGTTAAATCTAGTTTATATATCATGTAAAGGGGGTATTTGAATTTTAGATAATAATATAAGGGTTAACTGGAACGTTAGAAAAATATGGGGGGTATTTTGATATTATACAATATATAAAGGATTTAAATAACATGTTAAAAATATATAGGTATATTTTGATACAAGACAACATACAAAGGTGTTAAATGAAATGTTAGATAATTATGGAGGGTCAAATAAAATTTTATAAAAATATGAGGGGTATTTTGATATTAAACATTATAAATGAAATGTTAGGTAATTATAGGAGGTAAAAAAAATATAAAAAATATGAGGGTATTTTGATATTACATAATATATGAAGGATTTAAATAATAGATTAAAAATATATAGATGTATTTTAATACAAGACAATATAAAAGGTGTTAAATGAAATGTTAGATAATTATAGGGGGTTAAATGAAATGTTAGGAAAAATATGAAGGTATTTTGAAATTGCATAATATATGAAGGATTTAAATAACATGTTAAGAATAAATAGATGTATTTTGATAATATGGAACATACGAGAGTATTAAATGAAATATTAGATAATTATAGGGGGCTAAATGAAATGTTATAAAAATATGGGGGTATTTTTATATTAAACATTGTAAGAACGTTTTAAATGAAATATTAAAAATAGATAGATACATTTTGATACAAGATAACATAAAAGGTTTTAAATAAAATGTTAAATAATTATAAGGGATTAAATGAAATATTAGAAAAATATATATGATATTTTGATATTAAATATTGTAAGAATGTTTAATGAAATGTTAAGAATAGATAGATGCATTTTGATACAAGAAATCATACAAGGGTATTAAATAAAATATTAGATAATTATAAGGGGTTAAATGAAATATTAAAAAAATATAGGGGTTATTTTAATATTAAACATTGTAAAAAGTTTTAAATTGAATATTAAGAATAGATAGATCCATTTTGATACAAGATAACATAAAAGAATGTTACATAAAATGTTAAATAATTATAGGGGTTAAATAAAATATTAGAAAAATACAAATGATATTTTGATATTAATTATTGATATTAATAAATAAATGTTTTACAATCATTGTTTTAAATAGTTATTATAGATTTTTTGGTATAAATGAATATGTTGAAGGATCCAAACAATTGATTAAAATTCCTTATGGAATAACATTTGAGGGATTTATTCAACTTTTGAAGGAGACTTGCAGTCTTGATCCAAAGAAAAACTAACTTCAACTATCAATGAAGCCAAGAAAAATTAAGCTTGACACCCCTGTACAGATCCAAAATGATGAAAATGTCTAGGGTCTTATTGATATGTCTCAATACTTACAGAAATGTATTTATGTTTTTGTTACATGTATCCCAATTGAAGGATAAAAGGAAGAAGAAGAAGATGATGATGAAGAAGAAATTAGTGGAGTGAAAAAAGAATATTTTTTGGAAAACTTGATTGATTTCAGTAATGACCCATTGTACATTGCAAACTCATAGGCTTATGGGGAGAAAGATAAGGTTCTCGACTAGGATGACTTTGATGAAAATAATATGTCTGATATTCCTTCTGAAGAGGTAGAGCCCGAGTATATACCACCTGTTACCGAGGGTATGAATAATTTATAGCTTGAAGATCCTATTTCAGGTGGTGGAAATTATTCTAAGCTATTTTTTGACAATGTCTTCACTGATTCGTTTAGGTGGCTTCCTGATTTTTCTCTACAGCCATCAACATCATTATGTGATACAAGATCGATCCAAGAGAAGAATAATGTAAAGTTTGGTGATATTTTCCATAATAAAGTACAATTGAAAGATGTTGTGAAACAATTTACCCTACTGAAAGGATTTTAATTAATCGATTAATATTACCTTCTTCATGTATGTCAAACGAGGTTTGGTTAGAGAATCCTGTATCATGGTCAAGCCCACCATGCGTGCCTCCTTAACGGACTGCAAGATTATAATTTTGAAATTATCAGTGATCAGGATATATGAATATTTATATATTATTTATAATGGATATACCTCAACATAGAGTGCATCGAAAACATTCTCTTGTAAGTCCTTCTCCTGTAAACTAATATCCACTGTCTTTTTGCTGGAGCTGGGGATATTAGCAAGTAACCACAACCGCTCATCCTGAAAAAGAGACAAAACATTGTTAAATAAACATAATAACTAAAAAAACAAACGATCAATGAAATTTTTTAAAAAAACACTATCTCTACGGTCGGAAAAGGTGATCAGGGAGAACTCTCGATCGATAATACCTCAATGTCGGTTCCCTATACACATGAAAAGAACAAAATGGTAAATGATATTTCATATAAAATATAATAACTACAATAATTTGTATACCTCAGGTAGGAAATCTGAAGCAACCGAAGGTTCGACCAAAAGGCTTTCATTAATAAATGACAATTAATTAAAAAATAGAGTTCCACTGATAACTAACATACCTTAGATCGGAGAGGTGATGTAACAGAAGGACCAACCAATACCCCTTTGTAGCGACCACCCTAAGGTTATAATAATAATAACTTGATTAGTGACATTTCATATAAAACACAATCAAAATGTATTAACAACATTTAACATTAAATATTTCTATGAAATTAAATACAAACCTCATGTGGTTGATGAGATGGTATTGACCTGTCAATGGGAGAGGTCGTTTTGACACCGTTGTGCGTACCTTATACAAATGAAATGTTACTTGTCAGAGTAATAATGAAATTAAATTTTTATAAGCAATAAATGAGATGTTTAACAACTTATCAACTGGGGCTAGACATGTACGTATGACAATTTCCTCTAAATGAGTCAGACGATCCTCTAATTGAATTATCTGAGAGGACACATCATCGTGTAATCGAGTTATCTGTGAAGACATCTCATTGCAAAAATAAAAAATCTCACGTAAAATCATAGTACCACAGTACACCAATATAGCATCTACTGTGGAAAAAAACTGGGTGATACTAAGGGGGGGGGGGGGGGGGACATTTCTCTGTAACAGGATGAGTAGCACGGTCCTCAACCCCAGGAAGGTTTGCGGTCTCGGTCACTAGGCTTTGAACTATAGAGGCATATGATGGCTGATCTATAACAAGAGGTTGAGGCGGATCCTCAAATGTCCTAGGAGTATTGACGAGTATATCAAAATATGGCGTCAGAGGAGAAGACCAGTCTCCTATCTAGGGAGGCATCGAAGATGATGAAGAAGAATACGTATCAGGCAAACCGGTGTACTCACAAATGTCTGCATACCATGGTAGACCCTCCTCAATCGGTGACGAATGAAATAGGAATGTGACATCATCCTATTTACGAAGATATATAACTCAAAATAATTGCAATATTCAATGAATCAATCGACTGATTAATTAACGATTACATACTGGGTCACCAGTGAAAATAGTATCCATATGACTACAACTACGGATGTCCCATGTACACCACATAAACATCTGTGGAGACGCATGAATATTAATCATATCAACCCAATCATACAAGGTGTCTAACGGCTCATATATTCAATATTGCAATATAACCATTAATGATTAAAATAAATCAATTCGTATTTTTACTAATTAATATATATAATCAATAAATTTAAACTTACTTGAAATGTGAAAGGAAATTCATAGAGGTCATATTTACGCATTTCAGGCATCCATCTGGAGCAGACCCTACCACTCGTCTGCAACATAGACTCATGCGTTATCTGCCACACAACAACGCCCTAAGGGTAAGTACAACACTTTTAAGCAAATGTGAGGACCCTAACAATCAATTAAAAATTTTGAATAAGGTACAACACTTTCAAGCAAAGGTTACTTCTCATGTACTGCGACACAAAATGTCTAAAATTAAATCTATATTGACACAGACATAATTGCAATTGTTTAAAAAGACTTGTTTTAGGCATTTACTACGAGTACCAAATACGCGATTTAGTGGAGTGTTGGTATACTCATTCATGTTGCGATATCGGGGATTAGGGAGAAATGAGTTTTGGTTTAAGATTAATAAGGTTGACGTGAGATTCAACCCATTCTAGTTTGCACTTATGACCAAGCTACCATTCAGTCAGATCATTATTCTTTCATTATATATTCAATGAGGTTTCAGAGATAAGATTCAAGAGACTTATTTTCAGGGATGTTAGAATGTGCAATATCATAATTTAAAGCGAGTTTTCTTGACGAAGCCATGGGGGAATGACAATATCGACGCCATCAAAATGGTCATGTTGTATTGCCTTTATATGGTGTTACTAGGGAATAATAGATGAAAGAAAGTATTTGTAAAGTAGCTCTAGTTGGTTGATCACTTTGACAGTTTCAATTCCTATTTGTCAGGTGTTTTGGTGTGAACAATGACATACGAGTCAATGTCCCAAATGAATGAGAGGATCTACTCTGGTCAAATGACAGGTATGCATAAATATAATCTTTGCAAGTTATCGCACGCATTGCAAGTGTATATTTGTCAATTATAAATTTTGATTGTCAAGGGAAAAAATTATTAATTGAATTTAAATATTAATATTTACATTACAGTTTTAGATATACAAGATGATCGACACCCTGTATAATTGGGTGGACATGGTTGCTATTGATGCGTCTCCACGAATGTTTAGATGACATATGAGAAATATTTCCGGATGGAGTCATATGAAAATTATATTCACCAGTGATCAGACATATAATTGTTAATTGATTAATTGATTGATTTATTGATTGATGCAAATATGTTTAATTATACTCTGAATGAGAAGGATGGTGTTATTTTCCTGCTCTAACCATCATCGATTGAAAAGGCTACATAATGGTATACTGGTATTATTGCATACAAAAGCATGTTTGATCCATAGTCATCCTCACCCTCCTCGATGCCTTCATTGGCAAGGAGATGGAGCTTCTCCAACTCTTCTCATTGGAAAAGGCTTAGGTAGTTTCTAAAGTTGCTCACATGAGTGCGATGAACTTGAATATCACCGATCACCAACAATATTATATGTATAATTTTTATATATAAAAAATAATATATTATTATATAATTGATATTATTTTATTTTTTATTTTTAATTATTTAATTATATAATAATATATTATTATTTATATATAAAAGTATAAAAAAATTATCCGTATAATGTTAATCTATGAATCGCATGGACGGCCTGTACAACATTTATGAGGGTCTAAAAAATTTTCCTTAGAACAAAACTGTGACACTTGGGTAACAAAAGCTATTAGAACAATCTCAGTCTTGTCTATTCATGTATCACTTTTTCTACTTATTATGTCAGTTTCTTCCAATGATTCAATCCGTGCAGATTATGACAGCGCCCTTCAGCAAATTCAGCCTTTGGATACGTCCCCAGTTGAACCCAAATTGAGAGCAATGGATAAATGGAGGGTCGAAATCAGCTTTTGAATAATTAAACTTTATATTTGATTTAAATTTATTCAAAATTAATTTATTTAATCTGAGTTTTTGTTCGAGTTTCAAAATCTCTAATCAAATCTAGCCTTAAGCAAAATAATAACCATTGGCATAGCTGATTACAATTTCTCACTCAAAAGGACTCTCTCATTCATTCTTTAGGACCACCTGTTCACATAAATGTTTTGTTTCCAAAAGTTCAGCGTATATGCAAAGCCAATTGAATGGCTGTTAGGAGGATGCTTACCAGAAACATAAGCAATCATGTATGTCAAAGGAGTATAAGATGCAATGTTGAATGGCACACCCAGGCCCATGTCAGCAGAACGCTGATACATTTGACATGATCACTTCCCATTGACTACAGACATCCTTGACTGTATGGATGGTTGGTGGGAATGAGCCCGTGCATGGATGACCATCGAGCAGCGAGACTCTTAGATGGGAATCACGTGATACCTACTTCAATTCCTCTCCCCTAAGCATAAGGACAACAAATTTAGTTGAGCTACTTATCTTCTTCTTTAATTTAATAGCTCAAGTCAAATATTATCTGCTTAAAGATTTCTTTTGTACCAAATATTCTTCTCTACGACAAAAGTATGATGGCAGAAAATGAATTATTAAATTGGCTACCCAATAATTATTTGCTTCTTTTTTCGTGCGGCAAAATAATATGACCGTTGTTTATAATTTTTCAAAGGACGCAAGCTCCACGTTCAACGACTGCTAACTCCATTGTGATAATAACACCAAGAATATCGAATAATTAGTTTTTTTTTTTTTAAAATTAAAATGATTTAACTATATATTTTTTAAATTTACAAGATGAAAGAATCAAATTTTCAATCTTTTTAGTAGAATAAATTAAATTTTTGTTATTTTTTATTAAAATTATCTAATTAATCACTTTAATTTCAAGACAAAAAGATAGGGGTCTTTAATAAAAAATATTAAAAGTTTTATTCTTTCCATAAGACTGAAAGTTTGGTTCTTTTTAATAAAAAAATTTAAAAATTCAGTTACTTTTAATCAAGAATAACGAAGTTCAGTTTTTGAATTTAAAAAAAGAAATAATTCAATAAATCTAGTGTTGTTATCTCTAACTCTATTTTATGTTAATTGTCTAACTTAACAATTGAATGTATCCATTAAGTATAAGTTAAGATGATTGAATTATGATTATAGGAACAATTTATGATTATTGGATTATGAATAATTATAATATAATTGTGACTATTTCACAAATAATTTAAAAAATTAATTATTTATGTTAAAACAACAAACAATATGCATAATACTTTAGCTTCTAGATTTGAATTGCAAAAAATTTATCAAATCCAATAACTTGGTAACTAAGAAAAACTAATCATATTATCTTTTGGATTATATCATAATAAGAGAGAACTATTTCCCACCCTAACTATGTCAAAGTGATATATTCGCACCATTGAAGTCGAAAATTGACATTTTTCCACTTTCCATCAAGCATTATTAGATAAATTAGTTAATTTATAGAATATACACAATAAAAAAATAAAAATACCTTTTACCCTCGAAACTTTATTAAATATATTTTCACTTTGTTTTATAAAAAATAAATTTTAAATCCTAAAACAGTCATCAATAATGAAAAAATCGTAAACAACTAAAATCACATTTGAAGTAGTGAAATTCTAATTAGAATCACGTCAAAACAGTCAAAATTAAATTAAAATAGTGCAATTTATCTAAAACACACTATTCAGGACAATAGTAGTTGATAGGATGTGATTTTAATAGAACGATATCATTTCAGTGTCATTTTGATAAAATTGCACCATTTCGATGTGATTTTGATATAATTATAATCTTATATTTAATTTTAATAAATATGATTACGAATTTGGAATTGGTTGGAGTTAGGGTTAGTGTTTTGAGGTTATCCAATTAAAGATAAGGGCCTAAGTGATTGAATTTCAAAGTTGGTGAGAGCAAATTAATTTGTTTGCAATTTAGGGTGTAAACTAATCCTATAATATATACATATTTTATAAAATGATGAATAATTTTGTGTCGGTATAATATATACATGGTTAGATTATTTCATTAAATAATCAATTGTGAAGTAATGCTATATGTACAACTCATATGCATAATTTTATGTACAATTAATGATATCTTTATAATCTAGCATCATTAATTGTGTATATGGATTATGCACATAGTATTATTCTCAATTGTGATATGTTTAAAGACAACTTATGTGAATAATCTAATTGTGATTTAAAACAATATTATTTAAGTCCAAATTAAAAACTAGTAATATTAGCTTCTTTTTTTTTTTTTTAGATTTTCAATTATTGGATTTAATGAATTTTTTACATTTTTAATTATGTTACTTGAAAATTTTAAAATTTTCATACCATCTCATATTTTAAAACTATATCCATTTCTTTGTTATTCTCATTATAAAGAAAATTTAATTGATTATTTTAAAAATTAATTAGCTTAATCACTAATATCTTTATAATCTAGCGTAAAAAGAATAAAATATTTATAATATAAAGCATTAAAAACTCAAATTACATTTTTAAATAATTGCTTTTATATGCTCAGTGTTATTTCTTGAAATTAGTATTTGATCTTATATTATTTTTTAAAGAGTAAATAATTTTGTCTTATTTTTGATTATTTTACCTAATGATCGAATGACTTACCTATGTAGTTTAGTTATGGATTCATTTGTTTTACAATAAAATAAATTATTATAAATACAGATTAAATAGATGAATATATCTTCATATCTAATATAACACATGAATATATTTCTAAAAGATTCTGGAGTTATTTTTTAAGGAGTGCAATCATCCCTTTTCCTTGTAGTGCATCGATTTGGGAAATAACTTACAACATTTACTTTTATTATTATTGAAAATTAAATTTACTGTATAATATAATGTTTGTAATTGGGGTGGGTGGGGTTCAAAATATTTCTTATTTCAATAATAAGAATTATTTGTTAACTAAAGTTAACCATTAGATTAGAAAATTTTATGTTGGTCAATACTAATTAATATTTTTACCTAACCAAAATAATAAACAAACTACTATTCTACCAAACACTTTGCTGCTGGAAGTGATTGTTTACTTCTCTTAATAAAAAATGTAGAAAATGGAAACCTACGCTTTATGTCTATTAATTAATAAAGTAGTCACTCAATTAAATGACTCATTCACATCACCTTACATTTTCAAAGCTAATTTGCCTCCCAAACTTTAATTCCTCTATTTAAAGCAATTTCCGATAAGTAAATGACAAATAAATGAAAACAATTCAGAAAAAAAAAAATAGAATTTTCTTCTTTTTTTTTTTTTAACAAAACAAGAAATAAAAAATATTTAAAAATTATGAACATGTAAAAAATTATAATTATTTTAATTAAATAATCAAACATTCATTAAGCTAAACTCATGTTCAAATTTTAATTTTCTGTTCATTTAATTAAACGGTCAATTTCATCAGTTAGTAGTCAAAATTGATCAGCAATCAGTTTTGACCAAAAGAACTAATGATAATTCAGTAGCCTAATGGAAATCGTAAGTGCTAATTTGGATGAGAAGAAATTTCTTAGAAAGATGTTTCGTGGGGGGAATCTACTATATAACAATTGTAAACCCCCCCCAAAACTTTGTTGAGCTAAACTCCAGGGGAATCATGTATATTTATTAGTTTATTTCTAGAAGACAAAATAAGGTTGGCTTGACCACGAGGCATGTGGTAGTTAGAGCTGCCCTCTCAACAACCCACTGCATTTACATATATATATATATATATATATATATATACACCTCTGCCTGCTCTTGTCATATTAACAATCACATAAAACATTGGCATTCCATTGGTTGCAATTTCAATGGCTCCTGCAACTCTCACAGCTCTTGCACAAGAGAAAACACTTAATTCGAAATTCGTTCGCGACGAAGATGAGCGTCCTAAGGTGGCGTATAACGAGTTTAGCAATGAAATTCCCGTGATTTCACTAGCTGGAATCGATGAAGTTGATGGCAGAAGGGCTGAAATTTGCAAGAAAATTGTTGAAGCGTGTGAAGAATGGGGTATTTTTCAGGTTATTGATCATGGTGTTGACATTAAGCTTATATCCGATATGACTGCTCTTGCAAGAGAATTTTTTTCTTTGCCACCGGTTGAGAAGCTCCGGTTTGATATGTCCGGTGGCAAGAAGGGCGGCTTCATAGTCTCCAGCCACCTCCAGGTGAGGTTTCATTTTAAATTGTC
Source organism: Mangifera indica (assembly GCF_011075055.1). NCBI lineage: Eukaryota > Viridiplantae > Streptophyta > Magnoliopsida > Sapindales > Anacardiaceae > Mangifera > Mangifera indica. Next base: position 6,904,959 of record NC_058152.1, read on the forward strand.
GCTAACCATTCAACCATATACGCCAAATGGGACCCCAAAAAAAGCTTTTCAAGAAACAAATTATTTAAAACCCTACCATTCTTGAACAAATTTTCATCACTAATATCTTTACTTTTTTTATCTCATCTTTCGGATATTCTAGATTTCTGGGTCCATTTTCTTTCTAAATATTGCGGTTATCAAATTTGTATTGTTTAGCCTATTGAAGCATTGACTTCAAATTCCAATTTTATTGAGAGTTGAGGATATATTCATTTCTCCAATAAACATATGATATATTGTTTTTCATCATACGTCACCATCATTCAATTAATAATACAGGGAGAAACGGTTCAAGATTGGCGTGAAATTGTGACATACTTCTCATACCCAATCAAGAACCGAGATTATTCACGGTGGCCGGACAAGCCGGAAGGATGGAGAGATGTAACAAAAGAGTACAGTGACAAATTGATGGGACTTGCATGCAAACTTCTTGAGGTTTTATCTGAGGCTATGGGATTAGATAAGGAAGCTTTAACTAAAGCTTGTGTGGATATGGACCAAAAAGTTGTGGTCAATTTCTATCCAACGTGTCCAGAACCTGAACTTACCCTTGGACTCAAACGCCACACCGATCCAGGAACCATCACACTCTTGCTTCAAGATCAGGTCGGGGGTCTCCAGGCCACTCGCGATAATGGGGAAACTTGGATCACCGTTCAACCTGTCGATGGAGCTTTTGTGGTCAACCTGGGTGACCATGGTCATGTAAGTAGTGTAGTACTATTACTTTTAATGCTTATTTTTTATCTTTCCTTATTTACACCCGTCTCTACAATTATCACCAGTATCTGAGCAATGGGAGATTCAAGAATGCGGATCACCAAGCAGTGGTGAATTCAAACTGCAGCAGATTATCCATTGCTACATTTCAGAATCCAGCACCAGAAGCTACAGTATACCCACTGAAGATCAGAGAAGGAGAGGAGGCTATACTAGAGGAACCAATCACATTTGCAGAGATGTACAGGAGGAAGATGAGCAAGGACCTTGAGCTAGCCAGGTTAAAGAAATTGGCCAAGGAGCAGCAATTACAAGAATCCGAGACAGCCAAATTGGATGCCCAGCCCATAGAAAAGATTCTTGCTTAATTTACTTCTACCAAGTTCCTACTATATATCGTGCTTAGATATTTTCGTGTACTTGAATTCTGTTGTAATTGTTGGTCAGTGAGCCAGTGTTGCTCTTTTGTGTCCTCGATTGGCCGCGTGGGTGCTACATATATTTATATATAAAGCATTAAAATAAATTGAGCTCACTTCTTACCATCAAAATTGCATCTTGTAGCTTCTCTTCTGAATTATTTATTGTGTTCACTTACACTAAAATAAAAAAGTCCAAATAATTTTATTCGTAACAAATTATAACTAATAAAATTGTTCAAGCTCAAAATTTAAATGCCCATTTCAGTTCTCTCGCTCCATGTGAAGTCAATATTGCAACAAAGCTTTCACATTTTGTTTGGTTTAATTTTTTTTAAGCTCATTTCAAAGGTAAAAAAAGAATTCATATATAGAAGGTTTGTATAAAATTCAGGATTTCTGTATTAGGAAATCTCAACTGAAAAATCAGAGTCCAAGGCATATTGTTCTATTTATATCTTAATACAAAGAGTAAAAGTAAGAGCCGTCTCTATATACACAACAAATTGTTATGAAAACAACTCGCACGCTTGAAAGAGATAAGCCAACCACTACAATTTGAATGGACGACTTTGTTTAAACTTCAAACACTAAGGTCAGGAATATTTAGCTTCTTAATTTAACTTCCCCTCTCAAAATAGAATTGAAAGAGATATGTCCATCCTAATTAAGAACCTTATCATGAATAGGGATGACAACAAGATCAAGCTAAGAATGTAAGATTTATTATAGATAAACAAATATCAAATCATACAAATATAATTTACAAGATCAACGTATAAACTATTAAATACTACATTAAACTTTAGAATTTTCGGAATACCTAAATCGCTATAGAAATTAAATTCATACATTTACTTAAATTACCTGCTAAGATCACTTCTTGATTTTTTATTTTAAAAACCTCTCTGAATAACAACTTTGTATGAATAAACTATATTACATTAGGTTTTAGAGCAGACACCTAACTAATTTATAATAGATTAATTGAACCCCCTACCAAGGTTTAATAAACCTTAAGACTTATACTTATGCTATCTATCTAAATCATAACTTTTAAGTATATTGAGTTTATCTTTATTGATCACTCAAGTCCATCTGTAAACCAAAACCATAATTAATATTAGCCTACATCATATAATTTCTAACATTCTTTCACTTGGACAACATTAATTATTTTTATTTTATTTTAAGAAAAAAATATTTTTTTTACTCTTGGGTAATTAACATTTTTAATTTTAAATAACCACTATTTTAGAAAGCTAAATAATCCAAAAATAAATTGCATATTATAAATAATCCAGTTAATATGACAATCAATAACGAACCAAGACATTATTTATGTCCTCTATCAATATAAGATTATTCTCGAGTACAATTACTAATAATCAAATTAACAAGAATCAAATCTAAGAGTGGTATAGAAATAATACCCAACAAAGTGATCATAAACATGTACTATGTCTCTGTTAATCCTCTTTATTATTTTTCTTTAACATTATGTTTCAAAAAAAACAAGAAAAATCTTTTTGCTTCCAATGAAGCTTGTATGTTTTAACCTTGCTCGAGACTCGTGAAACATACACGTACAACTATCATGCTCAAGAGAACTTTATCTTAAGACACATGTTATATCTTAACCGTATATATACACATACATTTATAGACAAATAAGTATGTCAAAATGATTATGATCAATAAATGAATACATCAACAAACAATATTAATAAAAACTCCCACTAACCCTAGATATCAAAAGACCTTAAACACTCTAATGTTTTCAACATGACTTTATAGGTTATAGGTCTTATTCCATTGGTTAGGGCTTAAACTTTATTAACTATATATTTTTTCTCTTTACCCTAATGTCTCTTTTCTTAGTGAGGTTTCTTACTATAATATATTTTATTTTGTATGTCTTATTCTACCAATGATCTTTTACCTAATTGCATTGCTATCATAGTAAATAAAATCTACACTAAATAATTCAACCAAGTAATCCATCAACCACACACTTGAGAAGTTGCCTCATGGTAAGCTACAAATTGAATGTCTATGGTTAATGTTGCAACTAACGACTACTTAATACTTTTTCAAATATGACTTATTCAACGAGTATAATATTATATCCAAAAATGAACTTTAGTTTATCTTTACAACCACCAAAATCTTGATCTTTTGCAAGCATCTCATTATCTCTTAAACTACAACTCAATAATTAAAACTTGAATTTTAAAGGTATAAATTGAGAACCTTAAATGCAAAAGTTACTTGTGCATTCATGAAGCTTTAAATAGCACCATCATATGGGACATTTCACATGGATTCTTTTTCAACCTCATTATTTACTCAATGTTTGATGTTGAGCTTATCTCATTTCAAAATAGGAATATCGCTTGCCTTACAATTTTTCATGTTGAGCATTTCAAGCACACGCTTCAAATATGCATTTGAGATAAACCACTAAGTCCACAAGTCTTTTCACAGTGGATCTCCAAAATCCTTTGCATCATAAATCTTGAATAAAATTGACTTAATCTCATAGAATAAATTCATATAACCACTAACAATATATTGAACCATACCATAAAGACAAATTTGCTCTCACTGATCATCATATTTCTATATTGGTCCAATTTATTCTTTATAAGGTCATGAGACATGCATTTTATTAAAATTAAAACACCATTATTAAGCAGTCTATTTCAACCATTGATACAATCCTTAAGAGTACATACTAAAAGCTTTATCCCTTATGCTTTTGATAAACTTGATTGCATCATATAGACTTCCTTACTAAGACTTTCATTCAGAAAGACAACTTTGACATTCACCTTTCATAGTTCTAATTCAAATAAACTTTTAATAACATAATCTCTTTTATTGAGATACACATGAAAATTCTTAATGATAAAAAGTCATCCTTCTATAGTAGACTTTTCATCAATTTTTTCACCACTTTATTAATTGTATTTGGTTCATCTACTATGAGATTAGCTATCAATTCTTTAGTAGAAATATTCTCCAAAGTGATCTTAGGTTTCATAGATCTTTGTAAATCTTATTGACTTCCACTGTTAAGTTAGTCATAATACCTTCATACCTTACGAACATTTTAAGAATTAAACATATCTATTTCACCTTCTTTAAAAAAGATACAATATTACTTTGAAAAATCTCAAGACCCAAGAACCTTACAATGTATGAGCCAATTACTTTAGTGTCTTGATTTGGGAAATAAATATGCTATATTTTGGAAAACCCTAGGTGACCAATGATGTAGTAAAGAACTAATCTTGGTTTTAGTCTCTTCTCAATAGGATCATAAAGTTTTACTCTAAGTGGACTATCCCTAACTCAACCAACACGGCTAGGTTTCTTCATGTCCAAAAGCCTAAAATAAATCTTTGACATAGGTTTACAAAGAAATTCATTAAGAAAATACTATACCACCTTAATTACTTAACCCCATGGATACTTAATCACGTTTTCTTATCATCATAACTTTACAGGCATAACTACTGGCGAACGTAGGTGGGGTCAGGGGGGTCACTTTAGAAAAAATCCCAAAATGTGTCCTCTATTTCCATTGTATAATATTAGTTGCAATTGTATTAGTTTCAAGTTTAGAAAAGTTAAAATTTACCCTAACATTAGTTTTAAGTTTAGAAAAGTTAAAATTTACCCCTTATATTAGTTTCAAATTTCAATTGTATAATATAACATGCCCTTTTTCCATTTTCAAAAAAAAGTGTTCTACTCCCACTCCTTCTGTTCAAAACAAAAGTGTTAAAGTTTTCAACATACTTCTATAAAAAATTCTAATATAATAACTTTTACAGTATGCCATAAAAATGAAAACATGACAAGGTTGCTTTTAAGAGTGTGTACGATTGAGTTTGATAAATTTTAAGGGCTTTTTCAAACCAAACTAGAAAAAATGGTTTAACAAATTTTCAAACAAAACTAAACCTTTAAAAAAATACGTTTTAGTCTAATTTGGATTAAGATTTGAACATATTAAAATCATTCACTTCTAAATATATATCATTTAATAAAATTAACTGAATTATAATTTTTTAAAACATAATATAAATAAGTAAAATAAATATAAAATATATATATAATATAAAAGTAAAGAAAATGACAAAATAAATTAAAAAACAACTGTACACCTAATTATTTATTAAAAAATTTCCTCATATATCGTTATATATATAGATATATTTTAAAATAATATGGTTTATATTTATATAGAGAATGATATATTAGATAGTATTGCTTATATAAAAAATATTCTTATTTGAATTTGACTTTAATTTGAACTAAATGAATTTGAGCTGAACTGACTTCTGAGATCAAGTTAAGTTGATTCGAGTCCAACTCTAGTTGCTTATATAGAAAATGATATATTAAATAGTATTGATAATTAAATCATTTTACAATACTTTTGAAAAATGAAATCACATTGAGTACAATTATAAATATATTAGTTAATGAATTTTTATTAAAACAAATATTTGTATTTATTTTCATTTAAAAGTTATTTGTATTATTCTAATATTGACTCCTCTAAATTTTATTTCTAGGTCTGCCACTGGTCATAACTGAGTTTTATAACAACACTATTTTGGAGTCGTGAATCTTGGCAAAATATCTAATTTGTCCATATTGATAACTTTAATGTCTATATGATTTTAAATCCTAAATATGAGGTCTTACTTACTTATCTTTTATCTATTGACCAACTTCATATCTAAAACTCTTAACCTTGTTTGGGCAAAAAGACTAATACTTATTATTTTTGTTTTCTCTCTATAATTGGGTCTTAATTGAGCAACTAACTCTATTATAAGAGGTTTATCACTTTCATACTTCTATTATTTATCATATTTAAAAACCACATTAATAATCTTTTATTTCTTATTTTAAACCACATATTAGTCTTGATTTGACTGAAGTCAAATGAGAGTCTTATGGTACCTTTTAAACTTTAATAATTACTCATCATTTTTTAACTCTTTTAGGACTATCATACCTTGTCAAAGTTATACTATTCACCAAATGAGTATCTCCAATATTGTGAGATGTTTTAGTAACCTTAGGGTAAACCTCCGATGAAATAATCAACAATTGATTTTTTACGACAAACAATTTTACTTGATAGATTTCTTCCATTTATCATAGAAATTCTATTATTAATGGAACTGTTTTCTTAGGCTTGGATGGTTCATCAACTCGTTGGGCCAAATCTTTATCTTTAACTAGCAATGTAAATTTCAAATCTTATCTCTAACTCTCTAGAGTTAAACTTATTCGGGACTTCTATTGTGACATTATTATTATTGTTCACAATGATTAAGTCTATCAGAAGTGAGTGCAATACGCAATATCATTGGCAATAAATAGTTTGAAAATCTTATAAGCTATTATCCACGAGGGTTCTAGACATATCATCGTATAATCACCTTTGGACAGAGAATACGACATGCAATTAAGACCCTCGAGTATAAGGTTACAAATAATAAGAACAAATAACTTTTGAAAAGTCTATCATCTTTGGATAGATAAACCCCCTAGGTTGCTAGTCATTTTCACACCATAAGGAAAAACATATGTCAATTGAAAAATCACAACCATTTTTGGGTGAACTAAAATTTTTATGACCAATGTTATTCCACAATCACCTCATGCAACCATCAATTGCTTACACACATAATAACCACCTTTGGATAGGAAATTATATGTATCAAATTGAATAATATCTTTTTTATTTAATGTAGAAATTTTGCAAACTTCAATGAATGCATCATTTTGATAATTAAACATTTTGATAACTTACAATAATGTCTACTGAGACTAAATAATATTGCTGAAATTAAAATTCATGAGATATGACACCAAATTGTCTTTGATAATTTTAATTAAGTATTGCAACAAAATCATATTAGACAATAATCAAAGTAGCTTTGAAACCGTATAAGCCACACCTTATAAGGATTTTTGGTGTATCATCATTAAATCACCTTTAGGCAAAACAAATGACATGTTATTAGAATCCTAAACACAATTTTACATACCCATATAAGGACCTTTAGAACATATAGTTTTCAAAAGAAATATCACCTTCGAGTAGATAAAACTTTCTATACCATTGTCTCTTGTCTACTTAATAGGAAAACATATGTCAGCTGAATAAGCCTAATCACTTTTGGGTGTATTGAGTTCTCCATGACTAGTGCATTTCCAAAATTAACCTTATGCATAAAAAAAATTGAAAAACGTATAATTGCTGGAAGGCAAATTTTGTAAGCCTAAAAAATGTACCACTTTGGTGATTAATATCATGAAAACTCACAAAATATTTCAATGATACTAAATATTATTGTCTTTAATAAGATTTTATGAGACATGTTACATTATTGTCTCTAATAATTTTTCCTTAAAACTGGTGCATCTAACTCAGTGAACAATAATTTTGACCTAATGTGGTAACCTAACCACACACTACAAAGTTATTATTTGAATTCATTAATCCTAACAATAGGGGAGTACTTTATGTCATAATATTTAATCAAAAAATCAATTTACTTTCAGATGGAGACCTATAGAAGTCTATATAACTTTAATATGCTTAATGCAATATCTAATATTCTTAATGCATTTTAAAAGCCTTTTATGCGCACTTGCATGACTTAGAAACTTTAAAATCTTATCACATGCAATAACATGATGTAGCAAAAAAACTTTAAAACTTTATTAGATGCTATCATAAGACATTCACACATACTAATATGTCTACATAATCTTTTATGCATGCACACACACCTACAAGGAATAAATTACGCATTATTTATATGCATTAACACACTTTTGGAAGACCCTACATAATGCTTACACCTACCTTAAGCTTACAGGTATCTTTAGAGACTACAAACACGTTAAACAAAGAAGTGTTTAATAAATATTACAATGTATACAATTGATGTTATATGTACCTCGATTATCAAAACAGATGTTAATATCAGATCCCTCCTTGATATAGTTGTATCAACCTTAAGACATTGTCACAATATCAAAAATTATGAGTTAATAGGCAATCAAATGTTGAATTCAAATGTAACATATACAGATAGAGTTACACTTACCTCAACCATCAAGGAAGGCGATAATGAGGAACCCTTATGTAATGATCCCTCATCGCCAACATCCTATAACAATATTAACATGTATAAATATATTGATTTCTCAAAGTGTTTAACAAATTTTACAGTGTATACAGTCGATGTTTTATGTACCTCAATAGCCAGAATAGATGTCAATATTGGATCCCCTCTTGATATGGTCGCATCAACCCTGGGACACTGCCATAATATCAAAAATTACGAGTTAATAGGTAATCGAATGTTGAATTCAAATGTAACATATACAAACAGCGTTGCATTTACCTTAGCTATCAAATAAGGTGATAATAGGGAACCCTTATGCGATCATCCCTCATTGCCAACATCCTGTAACAATATTAACATTTATAAATATATTGATTTCTTGAAGAGTTTAAAAATATTATAATGTATTTAGTTGACATTGTACTTACCTTGACTAGAGGAGCAAAAGTCAATATAAAATCCTCCCTTGATGATACCTCATTGAAAAATGGAGTTGTAACAATATAAATAATCAAAAGTTAACACGTAATCAAAGTATTTCTCAAATATTACTTCTAAGATACTTTAATCATTTAGTACTTGCCTCGAGTGTGGGTCAAGAAGTGAATATGCCTTTTCGAGAATTTGTCATCATCGTCATAAGGACATTATAACAAAAAATACAATTTTTGTAGGGTTAACATGTTTGTAAGTTAAATTAAAGTGTTCAAAAATGTTTATTAAGTTTTTAACCTGCACAATAGTATCTGTGTGGAGATGAGTCAGTGTATCCTCTATATAAATGATCATATCCTCTAAACATGTCATCTGATCCAAGATAAAATTGCCTTATTGAGCTAATGCAACATTAAAGGAACATATGGAGAAATCTTGTACAGTGATGTACGGATTGTCTAAAGTGCATTCGGTGACAAAGGGCATAATAGAAGGCTTCAATGATATACGCTCAATGATAATAGTCATAACAGGGGTAATGTCTAGAGTAGGCTCGATAAGAAAAAGCCGAATAGGAGCCTTAACATGAACGGGAGCAACAATCAAAGAAGCAATGATTAGAGAAGCAAATATTGAAGAAACAACACCAAGAAGAGTAGATAATGCTTTTCTTGACAAGAAGGAGGAAGATTTCGATGAAGAAGACGATCTATCTGACAGTCTTATGTATTAAATAATGTCATTATACCAGTTTGTGACTTTCTCAACCAAAGTTAAAACTAGTAGAAAATTAACACCATCAAGCAAATTTTGTTTAAGTAAACCCTGTTACCTTATTCATATTTTAATCGATAACAAATTATCACTTACTGCATCTTTGGTGAAGATAGTTGGGATAACATCCCATCCTGGGATTTTTTTGGTGTGCCACCTTAACATGCATGTAGATCTAAAACTAGCGTGATATCCACCCATTGATGTACTATGTTTAACGTCTCGTATATCCAAAACTGCAATTTTAACTTAAATGTGTTACTTTAAAAAATTACAATCATATTAAATTGTTTCTATTTTAATTAGATTTCGTTTTTAATTTATAAGTGATACAATTACTTGGAAAGCTAGTGAGAACCTTATGATACTATATTGTTTCATAGAGTTTTCCTTATTCTTTACAAGGTTGGACTCCACATAAATTCATGTGGTATTGTCCCAGATCAATCGATGCATCATTTACCACACCTGTACTCCTCACGAGTATGCATTGAATTCATCAAGATGATTAGCCAATTGTAATATCTTTCAGGGGATTGTTTTCCTCAAATCACTTTTTAATAATCTCATGTGAAGATAACACAATAGGACTAATTTTACTACATCAGTGTCATCCTCCCCTCAAAGCTTCTATTGGGAAATGTGACTTAGCTTGACGTACGTAACTGACTTATGCCTATGGAAATATGTATAATGGATCCTTTTCGTGGCCTTCGATGGTAAATACATGTCAATATCCAATAATTGATTAAATCAAAGCCTGTCATAATGGTGAACTCATATGCACTAAACTTAACGTCAACCCTATTAACTCTAAACTATAACTCATCTCTTAAGTTCACCCTATTTACCTCTCTTAGTATGAAGGAGTGTACTAGCACTCTATTGAATTGATTATCCTTAAGATACACTGAAACATTTTTTACTACCTCTCTTTTAATATTTTTTTAATTATAGCTCTCACATCTCTATACCTACACGTAGTAACTTGAGCCTTGAAGTGTTTTTCGATAATAAATTTCATTTCACTTTTTTATTATCCTTTTTTCTTTTTTGTGGAAGTCTTTGTACAAAAATTAAACTACAGTTATATTAATGTTATTTTAAAAATGAGTCAAATCTTAAAATAAATGTATTATTCAGAAAAATGGACTCCAAAATTGAATTTTACATGTTAAAAAAACACTCATAATTTGAAAATATCATTATGCCCCCAACCCCCTACCACACAAATTCGTATGGTGGGAAAACTTTAAAAAATCATAATTTTTCCCTTACCACACGAATTCACGTGTCAACCTATTTTACAAATTTATACTTTTACCCCATCACACATTGGACTCGTGTGTCACTATTTAAAAACTCACACTGTGGCCCCAACCATACTAATTTATGTGGTCTAGGTAGTTTGAAAAATGCACAAAACCTTCTTATCTCCAAGAAATCTTACCACACAAATTCATATTGTGAACAAAAACTTCACGTAGTCAGAGCCAAATTCGTGTGGTGAGATTTCACCTCCCAAAATTGTAAACTTTAATTCGAATAATAATTTAATACAATCATGCATAGAATATAGAATACTGAATTCTTTATATTAAATTGAACATAAAATTAATAATTGGGGTTATAGAAAAACCTGTTTGAGCCATATTTCTGAAACCAAAGATATTCAGAATTCCACCTGAAACTTGAAGATTTGTTATGACAGGTCTTCCATTCCAAAAATCTCCCTATGACGGCTTTGAATGGGTAAGCATATCAAAATTAGGTTTTGGAGTGGGGACCTAGCCTATTTATAAGAAATTATCTAGACCCTCTCATTAAAGGTCCAATAACTGAAAGCTCACACTAAACCGTCTACCTAGACTAATAACTTTTAAGTATATGGGACATATCTTTATTGATCACTCAAGCCTATCTGTAAACTGGTATTTGACTATTTAATTACCCGATTTTATAAAACCAAAACTATAATTAATGTTAGCCCACATCAGAAAATTTCTAATATTCTCCCACTTGTGTAACATTAATTATTTTATTTTATTTTATTTTAAGAAAAGAAAACAATTTTGATTCTCGGGTAATTAACGATTTTAACTTTAAGTGGCCATTATTTTGTAAAACATAATAGTCCAAAGATAAATTATACTATAATAAACAATCTAGTTGATATGAGTATCAATAACAAACCAAGACATTATTTATGTACTATATTGACATGAAATCGTCCTTGATTAGAGTTACTAATAATCAAATCAACACAGATCAAGTCTGGGAGTGTGGCAGAACAACACCCAACAAGGTGATCATAATCTATGCTATATCTTTGTCAGTCCTCTTTATGATTCCTCTCTAACCTTTATGTTTCAAAAGAAATAAGAGAAATCTCTTTGCTTTCTATGAAGCCTGTATGTTCCAATGAAGTCTATATGAAACATACTTATACAACTGTCATCCTCAAGGGAAACTTTATGTTGAGACACATGTTGTACCTTAACCTTATACATGCACATATGTCCATACACAAATAAATATATAATCAAGCATCCTTATAACAAGTTTTGCAAACTCATAACTATAATAAATCACCCAATGAAACAATGTTATAAAATCAAGCAGAAAATAACCAGAAATTACTTTAAGACTCCCACTAACCTAAGACATCAAAGATTCTAACACACCCATATTCATCACATGACTTTTAAAAACAATAGGTCTGAGTCCTTTGGTTAGGGGATCGACCAACATTGCATCTGTACTAATATGTTCCACCACGATGTCTCCTTTCTTTACAAGGTCCTTGATTGTAAGATATTTTAGCTTAATATGCTTTGACTTGCTACTGACTTTATTGTTCTTACAAAAGAACACAGTTGCATAATTATCATAGTAGATCACAAACAGCCTAGAAATGGAGTCAACCACTCGAAGCTCAAAAATATAATTCTTCAACCATATAGCATGGGTAGATGCCCTATAGCAAGCAATAAACTCTGCATACATGGTTGAAGATGCTATTAATGTTTGCTTGACACTTTTCTAGGATATGGCCCCTCCTGTAAGCATGAAGATGTACCCTGAAGTGGATTCGAAGTCATTAGGACATCTACTGAAGTCTGAGTCAGAATATCTCACCACTTTAAGAGTTTCCATTCTTCTATACACAAGCATGAAATCTTTAGTCCTCTGTAAATATCTTAAGATTTTCTTTACTGCTACCCAATGATCAGAACCAGGATCAGCAACATATCGACCAAGAACATTAACGACAAAAGCTATGTTAGGTCTCATGCACACTTGGGCATACATCAAACTCCCAATCATACTAGCATATGGTTTATCCTTCATGAATGCCCTTTCAATATCATTTTGAGGACACTGCTTAATACTAAACCTATCTCTTTTTATAACAGGTACGTCACCAACTCTACAATCTTGCATCTGAAATCTTTTAAGAACACGCTCAATATATACCTTTTGAGATAAGCCGAGTAAACCGTGATTTCTATCTTGGTGGATTTCAATGCCAAGAACAAAGGAAGCTTCCCCAAGATCTTTCATGTCAAAAGCTCTAGACATGAACTGTTTGGTCTCAAAAAGCATACTGCGATCACTGCTTGCGAGTAAGATGTCATCAACATAGAGTACTAAGAAAATAAAACTACTCCCACTGATCTTCATATACACACACTGATCAAACTTATTTTCAATGAAGCCATGTGAGGTCACAACCTTATCAAACTTAAGATACCATTGTCGAGAGGCCTATTTTAAAACATAGATAGACTTTTTAAGTCCCATCAATCATAAAACCATCTGTTTGTTTCATATACACCTCCTCATCAAGATTGCCATTGAGAAAAGTTGTCTTTATATCCATCTGATGAAGTTCCAAATCAAAATGTGCTACTAAGGCCATTATGATTCTAAACGAATCCTTTGAGGATACAGGTGAAAATGTCTCATTGAAGTCAACCCCTTATCTCTGAGTAAACCCTTTTGTAACCAATCTTGCTTTGAATTTGTCTATCTTTCCCTTAAGATCTCTTCTAGTTTTAAAAACCCATTTACAACCAATAGACTTAAAACCTTCAGGTAGCTCTACAAGATCCCAAACCTTATTTTCTTTCATGGATTGCATCTTATCTTCCATAGCTTTCATCCATATGTCTCCACTTGAGCTTTTAATTGCTTTAGGAAATGAAACTAGATTAGTCATATCTCCAATATCATACTTATTTTCAGCCAAATAAATATATATATCTGAAATAGCAGCCCTTATTTGTCTTGATGATCTCCTAAGAGGTACCTCAGCTACAAGATCTTGAATTATATTTTTAGGAATTTCAATTGGTATTGAGGTATCTTGAGCTTTAGTTGTTTCTTTTTGGATAGAATCATTAATCCCAAATGAAGGAAGCAGGGGGAATATGACAACTTCTCTATAAGCCTTAGTAAGGAAACCAACAATAGTAGGAATTTTAGCAGGTACTGGAGCATCATGAGCATCAAGCTCAAGGAACTTAGCAGTTTGAGACTCAATTATCCTTGTGCCATGAGAAGGACAGTAGAACTTGTATCCCTTAGAATGAGATGGGTATCCAATAAAGTAACACCTGATGGAGTGAGGATCAAGCTTTTTCTCAGTAGGATTATAAATCCTAACCTCAGCAGGACAACCCCAAACTCGAAAATGGTTAAGGTTGGGCTTTCTACCAACCCATAACTTAAAAGGTGTTTTAGAAACTGATTTACTGGGAACTCTATTTAGAATGTATAAGGCTGTTTTGATTGACTATCCCCAAAGATATTTAGGCAAGTTAGTCTTACTCATCATGCTCCTTACCACATCTATAAGTGTGCAGTTACGCCTTTCAGCCACATTATTTTGATCAGGACTCCAAGGCATGGTATATTGAGCAACTATACCACATTCTTGTAATTACTTGGCGAACAGACCCATATGTTAGCCTGAATCTCTATGTCTTCTATAGTACTCACCTCCTTGGTTAGATCTAACTACCTTAACAACTTTTCCTAATTGTTTTTCCACTTCAGTTTTAAAGACTTTAAATTTCTCCAAGGCATCAGACTTCTATTTAATCAAATAGAGAAAACCATAATGAGAGAAGTCGTCAATAAAAGTGATAAAATATTGACAACCACAAATTGTAGTAGAGTAGGGCCCACTAATATCAGTATGTATCACTTCCAATAAATCTGAATTATGAGTTACCTCCTTCTTTTTAGTTTTGGTTAATTTCCAATTGATACAATCAACACAAACTTCTTGATCATTAGAATTTAATGAGGGAAGAATATTATCTCTTATCAGTCTTTCAATCCTCTCTTTAGAGATATGCCCAAGCCTTTTATGCCACAATAGAAAGGATTTTTCATCAATCAAGGATCTTTTCCGCACATTCTTTTCAACATTCATAGAAGTTAGAGTATTGGCTAGAGCTAGACACACACAATATAATCCATTGTCGATAACACATTCACCAACAATTTTAGAATTTAAAAATAATTCAACTAAAGATTTTTCAAACTTAAAGCAAAATCCAACCTTATCCAAAGTCGAAACTGAAATCAAATCCCTTCTAAATGAAGGTACATAGAATGTATTATTTAAAACTAACTCAAAACCACTTTTCAACCTAAGGCAAACAACTCTTATATATTCAACTTCAACTTCTGTATAGTTTCCAACTCTAAGTGTTCTCTTAGCCTTACTTGGTCTCCTTTTGCTTTTGAACCCCTGTAAAGTAAAAGCAACATGCATAGTTACTCTACTATCAAGCCACTAAGAATTTGGAGATATATCAACAAAATTAGATTCAAAACACACAAGACTTAGTGGGTTACCTCTCTTTTCTAACCAAGACTTATATTTCATGCAATTATTCTTCATATGACCTTTCTTCTTGCAAAAGAAGAACTTACCAGGATCTTTCTCCTCTGTTGCATTTGAATTTTTCTGGCCTTGACCATGCCTTTTATTCCAATCATTTTTAGGAGCAGTAGGATTAAACTTGCCTTTCTTATATTTTTTCTTACCATGATCATCTTTAGAATGAGAAACAAAAAGAACCACATCATTCTTTTCCCTCTGGATCTTACACTTCTCAGTAACACATTTAGTAATTAGACTATCCAAGCTCCAAGTTCCCTCTGTGGTATTATAAGCTATTTTGAGCTAAGAAAATGTTTGAGGTAGGGTAGCTAGGGCATGATGAACAACAAACTTATTATGTAAGGAGATCTTATGATTCTTCAGTTTATCTTGAATGTGAACAAGCTTCAATATATAGTCCTTAACACCCCCAGATTCTGTGTATCTCATACTAATCAGCTTAGTAATAAGAAATGAAGCCTCAACATTGTTAGAGATCTGAAATTGTTTCCCTACAGCAATGAAAAATTCCTTGGCAGTCCTATCAACTGGTAATCCACTAAGAAGATGTTCAGCCACAGTCTTTTTCATAGCCATCATGTATAAACGATTCGACCTCTCCCACTTAGCAAACAAATCTTTCTCTTCAATGATACTCTTATCAGTAGTATCAGTTAGCTTATTTTGAACAAGTGTCATATCCCAATCACCCATAGCCATAACAAACTCAATATCTTGCTTCCATTGCTTGTAATTACTTCCAGTCAGGACCTCAACAGTAGTATTGATATTGTTCACAGAAATGGAGACTAAAAGAAGATAATGTAACAAATTAAAACATGAGCAATGATCAATTAAAGTAGCTTTAAAATGAATAATGAAACTTGATAAGCTACACCTTACAGGGATTTCTTAGCATCATCATTGACTCACCTTTGGGCAAAGAAAATGACATGCAATTAAGGTCCCAAACACAGGGTTATATATATAAACTTTATGAGGACCTTTAGAACATATGATATTCAAAAATAAATCACCTTTAGGTAGATATATTTTCTAGATCACAGTTTATCCTCTTCTTGATAGGGTAACAACTTTATGAGGACTTTTAGAACATATGATGTTTGAAAATAATATCACCTTTGGGTAGATATATTTTCTAAATCATAGTTCATCCTCTAATTTGTGAGATTCACTCTGATACCACATGTAAACTTTAATTCGAATAATAATTTAATACAATCATGCATAGAATATAGAATACTTAATTCTTTATATTAAATTGAACATAAAATTAATAATTGGGGTTATAGAAAAACCTGTTTAAGCCATAATTCTGAAACCAAAGATCTTCAGAATTGCACTTGAAACTTGAATATTTGTTATGATAGGTCTTTCACTCCAGAAACCTCCCTATGATGGCTTTGAATGGGTAAACTTATCAAAATTAGGTTTTAGAGTAGGGACCTAGTCTGTTTATAAGAAATTATCTTGACCCTCCTATTAAAGGTCTAATAACCGAAGCCCCACACTAAACCGTCTACCTAGACTAATAACTTTTAAGTGTATTAGACATATATTTATTGATCACTCAAGTCTATCTGTAAACTGGCATTAAACTATTTAATTACCCGATTTTATAAAACCAAAACTATAATTAATGTTAGCCCACATCAGGAAATTTCTAACAAAAACTTTATTTTATCAAATGTCATTTCATCAATAATCAACTCTATACTTACTCTAACATAAAAACCCTAAGAAAATTAAGTCAAAACACTAACAAATCAAACAATTTTATCAAATATTTCAAATTGAAACCTCAAGTCTAAACACCCAAATAATGCATTCAAGCTACTAAATCTTACACTAAAATGCATAAAAATATGATAAAAATTATTTTACTAACCTTTTCATCTATTTTGGTCATCAGAAAAGTCAAGAAAATTGCCTGGGAAATTCAACTAGTGTTTCTGCAAATTTGTGCAGTTGAATACATGTTTTCATGTGGCTAGGGAACGAAAACATGTTGTTTTCTTTGTTTTTTTTTTAAAGGCCATTTTTGTCTTCACAGGGGAAATATGACATTTTTGTTTACATCAAATCAGTTTGAGCAAATTCTTTTTGACCCATCAAGTTTAGGCTAATTA
This sequence comes from Mangifera indica, assembly GCF_011075055.1. Classification (NCBI taxonomy): domain Eukaryota; kingdom Viridiplantae; phylum Streptophyta; class Magnoliopsida; order Sapindales; family Anacardiaceae; genus Mangifera; species Mangifera indica. The sequence continues at coordinate 6,922,570 of NC_058152.1, forward strand.
ATTAACTTGCCTTATTCTGATTTTATATCTTTTTGTATTATTTTAATCTTGACTCTCCTAAGCTTCATTTATGGGTCTACTGTTGAAGGTGAAGAGCTCTCAGATGAATATATGTGACATTCTTGAATTTGATAGATGAGATTAGTGCAACTGGTTGATTAGTTATAATTGTAATTTTTGTTTAATAGTATTTTGATAATTTGATAATACATTAATGAATTTCCTATTAATGGATTTGGAATGTTAATGATTTCATTTTTTACACCTGCATAAACTTTATGCCAATCATTTTCTTTTTATTAATAAATTATATATAAATGATATATCATTATATGATTAAATATTTTGAATTAATAATAAAATAATATATATTTATATAATGATATATTATCTATATATTTAAATTATGTATATATAAATACACACGTACATACACAAACGTAACATTGCTCTTTATTGAATGTTTAAGGATGTTGAAATTTCATGTCTGCCATTATAATTTAAAACCAAGGCAAAAAATTATTTTCCACTCAAGTTTTAGTTAAACCTCAAAAAAATATTTGTTGCAATTGAAAAACCCAAACATTTACTGATTACTTAATTGCTATTAAATTTTTCTGTTAGATGTAAGAGTAAAATCATTATTTTATTGTTAATATTAAAAAGATATAAAATTAAGGCCAAAAGACTATTTCCCACCTATAATATGCTATTTTCCTAATATCCCCTTTTTAACTTTGAAAATCCTAAATATCTACCCATGAGTAGTTAAAGTTAACTGAACCCTAACTCCTTAAAAATTTATCTTTTTTCTCCCATAAACTTTAAAAACTAAAAATTTCCCTTCTAACCTAAGTTTTAAAAAATGATAATTTCCTCGTAGGGTTTAGTTTTCAGATCTCTGGTGCCATTGTCAACTGTCTATCCCTCCTAAAGTTTTCTCTCCCTCTAGTAGTCTCTCTCTACCCATTTAGACATTCGATCAACGTCGATCTTTGTCTAGAAAACAAAGAACTTTGTTAGAGAAGATGAAACTCTTCGTCTTCTAGATGAAGATTGATGTCGAATGGGAGTCCAAATGGGTGAAGAGAGATTGCTAGAGGGAGAGGAAGCTTCAAAAAGGAGAGACAACCTGCAATGTTAACGGATTTGACATCAGATATCTAGAAACTAACTTTATGGGGAAACTATCATTTTTTAAAACTTTAGTTAGGAGAAACCTTATAGTTTTCAAAGTTTAGGGGAGCAAAAGAAAATTATTTTTCAGTTTATTTTTAATATTATAGATAAAATAATGATTTTATCCATACTACTGTTAATTTTAACCAATCATGGTAGGTATTTGAGATTTTCAAAGTTAAAGGGGGAATACTTGAGAAAACAACATACTTTGGGTGGGAAATAGTCCTTTGGCCTAAAAAAATTTTTTTCCCCCTTACTTTTTAAAAACTAACAATTTTATCCATATTTAAAAATTTTTAAACTTTGAAAAGTAACATTTTCCCCCCAAACCTATGGTTTCCATTTTTTCAAACTATAGTCACCCCCTAAAACTTTCAAAAAAAATAGTTTCACCCCCATTCTTAAACATCAACTTTCGATATCCTTTCTAACCTCATCCTTCCCTTGAGTTGGCGGGAAAATGTCATGCGACAAAGAGATGAAGATCTCTTCATCGCACTATTGTGCTACAAAGAAATGTCTCTTTGTCGTACCGTGCGACGAAGAGATGTCTCTTTGTGGCATCATGCAATGAAGATACTTATGATGGAGAGTCTTTTCATCGCACTAGCATTTATCGTCGACTCAGATAAAAAAATATACCAAAGAGGATGCTAGAAGGGATGTTAGAAAATGAAATTTAAAAGTGAGATAAAACTATTGTTTTTGAAAGTTCTAGTGGGTAGCAAAAGTTGGAAAAAGATAAAATTAGGGGGGAAAATAATTTTTCAAAGTTTAAAATTTAGATAGGGGTGAAATTGTTAACTTTTAAAACTTATAAAGGAAAATATAATAAATTTTAATTTTTAATATTAACAATAAAATAATGATTTTAGCTTTGATTCTAATAGAAAAATTTAATAATAGTTAGATTATAGATGAATGTTTAGATTTTTCGATTATTGCGAGTACGTTTTGAGATCGAATTAAAACTTAGGTGGGAAATGAACATTTGGCCTTTAAAACCATGCTACTTGTTAGCCAGCTACTTTGAAGCCGGTTTGACCCGGCCCCGAGCCCTCAGTCCGGTCAACCCGGTTCGGGTATTGAAACCATGGTCAATAGCGCAGTCTATTCGCACTTGGCACCCATTGATCTCCATTTCTAGGGCTTTTTCTGTTCTTCTTTGTTGCACCATTGTATCTCCATGAAAAATGACAACTCTTAATTTCGTTTCTCTTGTTCTACTTCTTTTTATCACTTACCAAACTCCACTCGTCCTCTCCTGGAAAAAAGAAGAGTTCCGAAACTGCAACCAGACCCCTTTCTGCAAACGCGCCAGATCCCGTCAGCCTGGTTTCTCTTCGCTTGTCGCCTATCAAGTGGCCATCTCTAACGGTGATTTGACTGCCAAGCTTCTCCCCAAGAATGCAACTGATGGCCAAATAAAGCCGTTGATTCTCTCTCTGTCTGTCTACCAAGACGGCGTCGCGCGTCTCAAGATCGACGAGGACCCTACTTTAAACCCGCCCAAGAAACGTTTCGAAGTCACTGATGTTGTTCTCCCTGAGTTTGAGTCCAAGAAACTCTATCTTCAGAGGCTTTCGACGGAATCGACTGACGGTGATGGGGGGCCGTCATCGGTGGTGTACTTATCTGATGGCTATGAGGCTGTCGTTCGCCACGATCCGTTCGAGGTTTATGTGAGGCGTAAAGGAGATAATTCGCGTGTACTCTCGTTGAATTCTCATGGTTTGTTTGATTTTGAGCAATTGAGAGTGAAAGATGAGGGTGAGGAATGGGAAGAGAGGTTTAGAGGACACACTGATACGAGACCGTACGGTCCGCAATCTATTAGTTTCGATGTGTCTTTTTATGATTCTGATTTTGTTTATGGTATTTCTGAACATGCTACTAGCTTTGTTTTGAGACCGACTAGAGGGCCTAATGTGGAAGAATCTGAGCCTTATAGGTTGTTTAATTTGGATGTGTTTGAGTTTGTTCATGATTCACCGTTCGGGCTTTATGGGTCAATTCCCTTTATGTTGTCGCATGGAAAATCCGGTCAAACTTCAGGGTTTTTTTGGTTGAATGCTGCTGAAATGCAGATTGATGTCCTGGGGGAGGGTTGGAACGCGGAGAGTGGTATTTTGCTACCTTCGAAGCAAAAGACAATTGACACATTTTGGATGAGTGAGGCTGGGATTGTAGACGCTTTCTTTTTTGTAGGTCCCGGTCCCAAAGATGTTGTGAGGCAATATGTAAGTGTAACGGGCAAGCCAGCAATGCCACAGTTGTTTGCTATTGCATATCATCAATGTAGATGGAATTATAGGGATGAAGAGGATGTGGCACAAGTGGATTCAAAGTTTGATGAACATGATATCCCATATGATGTTTTGTGGCTTGATATTGAACACACAGATGGGAAAAGGTACTTTACCTGGGATAGGGTGTTGTTCCCTAATCCAGAAGAGATGCAGAGGAAGTTGGCGGCCAAGGGTCGACATATGGTAACAATTGTAGATCCACATATCAAGCGGGATGATTCATATTGGTTGCACAAGGAGGCAACCCAGAAAGGGTATTATGTTAAGGATGCTACAGAGAAGGATTATGATGGATGGTGCTGGCCTGGCTCATCTTCATATTTGGATATGCTGAATCCAGTGATTCGGTGGTGGTGGAGTGATAAATTCTCGTATGAGAATTATGTTGGTTCGACAGCTTCACTGTACATTTGGAATGACATGAATGAGCCTTCTGTCTTTAATGGCCCTGAGGTAGTGCACTTTGCATCTTTTTCTGTAATTATTTTATTACCTTGCTTTTATCTTTAGTTCACCGACTGTATAGTTATGAAAGGTTAATGTTGAATTAGTTGGGTTAAATAGGTGGATTTGTGTTTGCTGGATTATGGGGATAAGGTGCCATTTTAATCTTAGGTCTAAATATGCTATTCATCTTCTTTATGTAGATACCTTAACAATGGATGGATTTAGGTTTTGCCTTTGCATTCTTGATTATGCAGGCTGAAATAGTCTACTTATTAGTTGTCTTTAAGAGGTGGTAGGTTATAAGACTATCGGATATTTGCATCATGAAATTCAAATACAGATTTTTTTAATAGAATTTTATAACCCATATGAAGTGCAAAATAAATCATGAACTACTTAATTGGGTGGTTTCTGGTTTTTAATAAACTATACATGTCATTTTGTAAAAGAGTGTATATCATGTATTCAAGGCAATTGATAAGGTGTCCAGGTACCTAACAGTGTCACATATCATTTTCTTGTCAATAAGTTGTCTTTTATGAAAATGTTTACCAGATGTGCTTTACATTTTTTAATTTTTTTATTAAATGGGACTTTGTCCTTAATTTTTTGTTTCAAATATCATCAATTTATTTTGTGTCCTAACATGGTGAAGAAGCAAGTTGTTCATATAACTACATACTAGTTCTGAGTGGCAGAGGGCTCCTTGCTAGTCTAAGATGTTAATAGTTCTTGTTTTAGAAGTCTACTTCTACATTTATTTTATTCTGTTAAAATTGCATCCTTTATTAAAATTTCTTGTTGAAAAGTGGTGCATAGTTTAGGAAAGTGAATACTGTATTATGCTGACACGTTAATATATGAAAGATTTTTAAATATCATAAAGGCACAAATTAACTAAGCTGTTTTCCTGTAATCAGTTAACAATGCCAAGAGATGCTTTACATCTTGGGAGTGTGGAACATCGAGAATTACATAATGCTTATGGGTATTACTTCCATATGGCTACATCTGATGGGCTTGTCAAGCGTGAACATGGAAAGGACAGACCTTTTGTTTTGTCCAGAGCATTCTTTGCTGGAAGTCAAAAGTATGGAGCTGTTTGGACGGGAGATAATACAGCAAACTGGGATCAGCTCAGGGTTTCTGTTCCAATGATTCTAACTCTTGGTCTAACCGGAATTACATTCTCTGGTAAGCCATATCTACTCTAATTTAATTATTTTACATTTCTATTTCTCCTTTAGATGTGATCATAATTGATGTGCTTCTGTAGGTGCTGATGTTGGAGGGTTTTTTGGCAACCCTGATACTGAGTTATTAGTTCGTTGGTATCAACTTGGTGCTTACTACCCTTTCTTCAGGGGGCATGCCCATCATGATACCAAAAGACGAGAGCCTTGGCTATTTGGGTAAGATATCAAGTTGGTGTTTGCTTTCTTATCTACTGATATGTGAATTTACATTTGCGCATTTATGAGATTCAAACCTGACACCAAAAGTTCTAGAGTCTTGGTTAGTTAGTTGGCCAAAAAGTAATAGCATTAGTTTCTCTTTAAAGGTGAAGATTTTTTCTTTTCAAATTTATGTGTTATTTCTTAGTTATATTACCTATTTGCGTTTCATCAAAATCTATGTCAAATTTTTGGGAAAAACCTTAGGCTACTATACTAGCCTTGCTTTATATTTGACAGTTTTATATTTTTCATTGAGCAATCCATGTGCAGACACTTTTGAGTCTACAATTGAGTATATAGATGATGTGTCATCATGTGATTTTATATGATGACACATCATTTATATATCCAATTGTGTATTCAAAAGTTTGTGTACATAGTTTAAATATTTTTCATTTCTTTTCCTTGTAAATACCCATTTATATTCAAATGATTTTACATCTTCAGGTATTTGAATAATGGTCCTAAATATTAGTGAAACTCGTTATGCTTGAATTACTTTTTTCCGTTTAGACCAATCATGTCATGATGACACTCATCAATATAGTGTGTGGTTCAAAATTATTATTGTTGATAATATCACTGACCACTACAAGAAGAATATTTCGTGAATAATGATTGATTTCTGATCCCATATGTCTTTCACCACTACAAAATCATGAAATAATTATGTTTTTTAACCAAAGTTTTCATCTCACTAGGTTTTTCTTTAGTAACATTAATATAATTATCTAGTAAATATGGTGGATATCTAAGGGGGAGTATTGGAAAAGTTGGATCTCCACCATACTGCCACATCATTAAGAAAGCCGCCTTTGTGACACATGTCATGAAATGTGGCTAAGCCTTTATTTTAAGAAGGTGCAGATGTCACATTATATGAATTTTCATCTTGCCACACGTTCTTAAGGATGTCACCTGGTGACACATTTCACAAGATGTGGCTAAAACCCATTTGATAAGGGTGGAAGTGCAACATTATATAACTCCCTCCATCCTTCATTTACAATTCGTATTTATCATTTTGAAATTAAGTGGAAAACAAAATCAACTCTTGCTCCTTTTATTCTACCTCTGTAATCTTTTAGTCCACGTACTTTATATTACTTGCAGTTATTCTGTAACACGAGGTCACAATGTGCTTCTGCAAAAAACTGATTTTTATAGTTACTTTTTTATCATGTTTATGTTCCTGACTGGGTTAACACAAATTCGATTTGATATGATAGGACTTTCTGGACAGCAGGGTTCAGATTTTTTTCAGTTTTTAGGATGTTAATGCTTTTGGGTGTTGTGCTGGTTTGCATTGTGCAGGCAACTTGGTGTTTTCATAATAGTGTACTCTTTTCTTAATCATGTTGTGTTACAGTCTTTAGATGCAGTTACTGCACCCTCGTTAATTGTGTTGGCCAGAGCTAATGGTATGTATTTGATTATAGCCTTGTAGGTGCTTTAATTCTGATGTAGCATCTGTTGCATGCCAGCATAAGTTAACCATATTGTGATCTTGCATCCTTCAACTGTAAATCCACTCTTTCAAGTTCTGTTATCTATGGTTTTCTGAATTATGTTATGTCATTACAGAGAGCGGAATACAGAACTTATCAGAGAAGCCATACATATCCGTTACACGTTGCTCCCATATTTCTACACCTTATTCAGAGAGGCAAACGCTACTGGTATTCCTGTTGTGCGTCCATTGTGGATGGAATTCCCATCTGATGAAATGACTTTTAAAAATGATGAGGCTTTCATGGTTGGAAATGCACTTTTGGTGCAAGGAATCTACACTGAGGTACTCCAGTGGCTGGACTTTTTGTTCTTTCTCACCCTCGTATTCCATTTATTTTTTATTTCTTATTTTCTTCTCTTAAGGTGCACAAACTGAAGCACTATATTATTTCTTGAACCAGCGAGCTAAGCATACATCGGTATATTTGCCGGGGAAAGAATCTTGGTATTCTATGAGAACTGGAACTGCAGTTAAAGGAGGAATAACCCATAAATTGGGGGTTTCAGAAGAGTATATTCCTGCTTTCCAACGGGCTGGAACTATTATACCGAGGAGAGACCGGTTTCGTCGAAGTTCCACTCAGATGGTTAATGATCCTTTCACCTTGGTAAGTAGTTGATGCCACTATGACCCTTTATGAATGTGCTTCAATACCCAAATCACCTGAATGTCTTAATTTTGAGCATCATATTGTATTGTCTCTAGTTTTTAGATGTGCTATTCTTTCTTTTTTGGAAAAAAAAAAAAAAAAAATTAGCATTTACTTGTTTTATGTTAAAAATCTACAGAACGTTTCTTATTTTAAATAGGTCACCAATCTATAGAAAGTTATTGCCTGTGATTCAGGTACTAAAATCCTTATTTGAAAGAGAGGATTGTATTGCCAGTGTACCAGTTTGGAAGATAAAAATCTTAAGCTATTATATTGACAGGATTGCTTATGTTGAAAAGATTTCCAATTATTCAACTTGGACATTTATATTCTGTATTGGCATGGTAGTAGAAAGTACCATACTATGTCAGTATTCATTTGGTTACTATTTAACTATGAAGATAATTGAAGTACGACGGCAGCTGTTCATGTGTTTGTTTAAGGGTGATTTTGGAATAATAGTTGCTCCAATATTTGAACATGTTACTGCAATAACAGTTGACCAGAATATCATACTTCAACTGGAGTCAGTTCATTGAAGGATGCAGTCTATGCCAATACCTTCTGATTGTTTTGCCAGACATTGTTCAGAATTTATGATTGTAGATCTAGTGATGAGTCCAGCTTTAATTCTAAGCGATCAATATAAAAAATTTCTTGGATTTGTTCTTAATATATGCAAAATGCTATCCGCATTTTATTCTGAGCAAGCAAGCTACCATTTTTGATGAGCAATTCTACCTCTCAGTGAACAGTGTTTGCGTCTCTTTGGCATTATAAATTTGTTGGATCTGTTTTCTATTTGGCTGCTCATCTCTGTTGTGTGCTGAGTTTGTGAATATTTGATATTGACATTGTTCTTTTTTAGTTCCCAGTTGGTTAACATTTTGCTTCTCTTATATGTTATTAGTAGAGCTCATAAAGACTGCACAAATAAGCCCTGTTCATTGCTGATTTGGTATATAATATGTTCACCTTAGCAGTTTTCTCTTTTTTTGAGCATTGACATCTATAAATATCTGTAAAATAGAATTGAATTATGTGGGTCTTATATTACCATAATGTTCAACATTTCTCTAGCAGTCGAAGTTGCAGGGTCCACTCCTAGGACCCTTGTCTACTTTTTTTACTGTTATATGGAGGCACTATTCTTTACCTGTTTGATAATATTATTGGATTAGTACTACCCTTTGGTTGACAACCGAGTAAAAGCATAATGCCCAGTTAAATGGTTCTTATTCTTCTGGCCACTCTTGTTAATAATTATAGTGAAGCTTCGATTACATTTCATCCAATTGATTTACTCTTGCATTTATGTGTTGAAATAGGTGGTGGCTTTAAACAGTTCTCAAGCTGCTGAAGGTGAACTGTATGTTGATGATGGAAAGAGTTTTGAATTTCTGCAAGGTGCCTTTATCCATCGTCGTTTTATATTCTCAGAGGGCCAACTTACGTCTGTAAACATAGCTCCAACTGCTGTGAAATCCCAGTTTAACTCGAATTGCATCATTGAGAGGATTATTCTACTTGGATATCGTGGGGCATCCAAGGGTGTTATGATTGAACCAGCAAACCAGAAGACTGAAATTGAGCGTGCACCACTTCGACTTGAAGGGGGACCGAGTCCTGCAGTCGTAACCATCCGAAAACCTGGTGTACGGATTGCAGATGATTGGACAATAAAAATATTGTAAAAACCATTCAGTTATGGGTGGTAGAATGTTTGGTGAAATGGAAGATAGAGGAGTTTAAATATCTAAATTGAGTTGTGGTGTTGAGAAATTTAAGTTGATAAATTTACACTCTCAACTTGAGTTTTGCTAATTGAAGACCATAAATGTTCTTTGTTTAACTGGAGTTTTCATTATGCCAATTATGTACACCCTGGCTTTGACATAAAGTAATTCATAGTTTATTTTCATATTTTGTAATCTGCAAAAATAAAATATTTGGTCACATATGTACAGTATAAGAGGTAGGTATATTTTTATAAAAACTAACTTATAATTTAGTTTCATGTAATTTAATTATTATTCTAACAATCTTACAAATAAATGTATATTTGAAGGGATTTCAAATCAACATTGCATTCAAATCGAACATTTGTATGGTGAAACATTTTGATAAAATAAAAAAAACCCTATTTTTTTTTTTTATATTAAAAAGATACAGGTTAACCAAAAACATTTAATAGATATTATTTTACTCAGTTAATGACAGAATTTGTTCTTTCAAATATTATAGAGAGTCCATTGAAATCAAAGATGCTGCTACGTTCCCACTTAAAAAACAAAAAAAAAACAATGAAAATAACGAGGGAATCAGATACTAGTTTTACTTTTTATTAATTAATTAATTTTTAAGTAAAGGTGATGGAAGTTTTTTTTTGAGATGTATGTAGCCTCCTTGCCTATAATATATTCAGGAAATCAGAAATTCTTACCCATCCATCAACACTCTGTGTTCCCTTTTGTTAGTGGGGTGGGTTGTTTATTAGTAAAAGCAAATGCCACTCCAATAAAAAATTGATTCAATGAAAGAATCGATTTAAATCAACTCAACTGATGGTTAACCGATAGTTGAATCAATAAATTATTTAAATAAATATTCCAAATAATATTTGAAGAAATTTTTCTTATTTAATCATTAAATACTAAATTTGACCCACTTTAATTCAGTTGCATTTAGCTTTGGTGATAGGCTTAACCACAACTCATCCCAGCTCAAAGCGTAAAGAGAGTTTATAACCTAACTGAATAGTCAAAATGGTCAAACTGATTATACTAATCTAGTCCAATTTTATGATATGTACATATTAGAAGGAAAAGATGGATATAAGTGTAAAGAGTGCGGGCGCAAAAATTGCAAATGCACTTCTAACACTTATGTTTTAATATAAATATTATATTATATTATATATATATATATTATAATATTATATATATAAAATAAAATATTTATATAATATAATATATATATATATATATATTATAATATTATATATATATATTATAATATTTTATATATATAATAAAATACTCATGGAACGTACCTAAAGGTATTACATTTTATATATATATATATATATATATATATATATATATATATAATATAATATTTATATAAAAATATATTTTATATAAATATTTATATTATTAAAACATGAGTATGAAAAGTGCATTCGTATTTTTCGCACTCACATGTACTCTTCATACTTTTCACACTCGCACTCACACTCTTTACAGTTATGTCTATTTTTTCATTTTAATTTATATATATCAACAATCACACCAAAAATCATTCTTTTACAAATAAGTTTATGAATATTCGATTCATAAGTTACCAAATTTATTATCAATATGATGATGCATGAGTCTTAGAAGAAAAAATTGCCGATGAAAAATCATACTAAATAAGGAGGTAATTAATAAAGAGAGGTATTATTGAAATAAAAATAAATTTGTTTAAAAAAGATAAATTCATTGAAAGTTTGCCTAAAAATATTTAACCGACAATTTTTATGTCTATCTTAATTAATATCCGTGCATGTATGTATGTATGTATGTATGTATATATCCAAAATACAAACTTAATACCCGTTTTATCCTCATTCCTAACCATAGAAACCTAATCTCTTAAACTTATTTTCATTCATATTCTCATCTAAAAATTAATTCAAAATCAAAGAAATTATGCATCAATTTCATCTTAATCGAACCAAATAGCATTTCATCATATTATTTGATATTTTGTTTGAAGATTTGAAAATGAATTTTTAAGATTTTTTTATACAGTAATGAATCTTACTTTGTTAGTTTGTAAGTAGTGGTTTTTATTGTTATTTTGTAGTTAATTTAATTATATGAATGATTTATTTACATTAAATTTATATAAAAAATAAAAAAATTTCTGGTTTTTTGAAATTGAATTGGTGGAAAACATAATACTTTGGTTTTTCCAAAAGTAGATGAGTGAAAATGGGGTAGGCAAGTGGGCAGGTCAATGTGGGGTAGGCGGATAGACAAGTACTGTAGGGCAAGATTTAAAAAAAAAAAAAAATTAAAATTTAAACTATTTTGGTTTAAATATATGAGAATTTATGATATTTTATTTCTAGATTGTTTAAAGCTGTTACAATTAAGGTTGAGTAGGGTTGTCTTGTGTACTACTCTGTAAAATTTTGTAAAATCAAAACCAGAACTAGAAGATTCCTAAAAATAGAAACTTGTACTATATTTCAGATATTAGAATTTTACTTGTTTTAAATTTAGCGAATTTTTATAAATACAAATATTAAATACTTTTATTCAATTGTAAAATCTCAAATTTGCCCTAACTGAGTATAATCTTATTATTTTTAACTGCAGTACCTGAATAGTAAAACTAAACTTGAGAGGGTAATAATTGTGATTAACTAATGAAATAAGAGAGGCACGTTCCTGTTTTATGATAAATTTAGTCGACTAGTTGCCAAAGTCAAAGAAGTCAAGAGTAATGTCTCTCTTCAATTTCTTTGCTTTCTCAAAATTATCTATCAATTGAACCTTTCAACCTATTTTGTATTTACAAAATTAATTATAAAACCCAACAAAGTAAAATCAACATTACATCATAAAGAAATTTCAAAATTTTAATTTTAAATTAATATTATTAAATTATGTGACCTTCTGCGCATTCCAAGAGTCTTATGCTTGCTTGCTTCCATTATATATATATATAAGGTAATACCAAACGGAGACTCTTATTTCATGTGCACCTACGTCTAACTGGTTGGCAGAAAATGCAGGTAAGCGCATTCTATAGCTTTTTAGTTTTTTTGGTTAATATCATGCATGTGAAAACCATAATTTCCTCTTGCAAATTGTCACTCTCTACGCTCTCAAGTTGAACGACCATATTATGGTCAAAAGCCCCACGAACCAAGTTGATGATTTAGACAAGGATGGTCGTCCCAAACGCACAGGTAAGTTTTATTAATTAATTAAGGAAGCTTCTTTTGGAGTATGCATATATTAAACATATTTGCAGGCACAATTTGGACAACAAGTGCACACATAATTACCGCAGTGATTGGTTCTGGAGTGCTTTCTCTGGCATGGGCAATAGCTCAGCTCGGATGGATCGCTGGTCCATCAGTGATGCTTATGTTTGCCTTGGTTAATTATTATACGGCATCTCTACTCGCCGACTGCTATCGCTCCGGTGACCCTATTCATGGCAAGAGAAACTACACTTACATGGATGCCGTCCGATCCAATCTCGGTACAAATTCAACCTTAATTAATTCCATAATTCATTATATCTCTTAAAAGTATCTTGTAAACATATATATATATATATATGTGTGTGTGTGTGTGTGTGTGTATCTTAGGTGGGCTTCAGGTCAGGATATGTGGATTGTTTCAATATGTGAACCTTTTTGGCATTGGCATTGGCTACACTATTGCAACCTCTATTAGCATGATGTGAGTTCAACTGAATTATGAACATATATATATATATATATATAAATGATATGTTTCTAGCTACACACACACATATATATAAAATTTACAAATTTAATTTTATGCACAGGGCTATACACCGATCAAATTGTTTTCACAAGAGTGGGAGAAAAAAAGCATGCCACACTTCAAGCAACACATACATGATAATGTTTGGAATCATTGAAATTGTCTTGTCTCAAATTCCAGGGCTGAATCAGTTATGGTGGCTCTCAATTGTTGCCTCAGTTATGTCTTTTACTTACTCAACTATTGGACTCGCCCTAGCTGTAGCCAAAGTTGCAGGTATGTGAAGGATTAATTACTTGTTCAAATACTAAATACAAAATTTACCAATAATTAATTCTTCTCCCCCTGTACAGCTACGGGAATCGTCAAGGGTAGTTTAACTGGAATACCTGTTGGAGCAATAACTCAAACTGAAAAGATTTGGAGGAGCTTTCAAGCTATTGGTGATATAGCTTTTTCCTACTCTTACTCATTCATCCTCATTGAAATTCAGGTGAATACCTTTTTGAAATATTTAAAAAAAAAAAAAAAAGGAAAACTATCATAGACTACCTTTAAGATTCCGATGACAACTTGATAAACAGCTTGCTATTTGGTTGACAGGACACAATCAAATCCCCACCACCATCAGAAGCAACAGCAATGAAAAAAGCCAACCTAATAAGCACTTTAGTAACGACATCGTTTTATATGCTTTGTGGATGCATGGGTTATGCAGCTGTTGGAGACTTGGCTCCTGGCAATCTCCTCACAGGATTTGCCTTCTACAACCCATTTTGGTTACTTGATATTGCTAACATTGCCGTAGTGGTTCATCTCCTAGGAGCTTACCAAGTCTATTGCCAACCCATTTTCACTTTTATAGAGAAACTGGCATCAACAAACTTCCCGGAAAGCAAATTTATAACAAAGGAAATAAAAATCCGCATCCCAGGTTTGAGGCATTATGATTGCAATGTTGGTTTATTTCGATTAGTGTGGCGATCATGTTTTGTAGTTACAACTACTGTAATTGCAATGTTGGTACCATTGTTCAACGATGTGTTAGGAATTCTTGGAGCATTGATTTTTTGGCCTCTAACTGTTTATTTTCCGATAGAGATGTTCATTGCACAGAAGAAGATAGAAAAGTGGAGTAGCAAGTGGATATTCAGCCGACTGTTGAGTGTGTTTTGTCTATTCATTTCTATTGTGGCGGGAGTTGGCTCTATTGTTGGGGTAACACTCGATCTTAAAGCTCTCAAGCCATTCAAAATTAGCTACTAAGGCAGTCTCATGTCGTTTAATTTAATTTAGGAGTTTACAAATTGTGTTGAATTTTCTTTCTTTCTTTTTTTAATAATATTTTCTTTTCACCCCTTTGGAATGAAATGAAGGGGGCAATCGCCAATATCTAAATACATATTATCTTATCATCCTCACAGTGAGACCAGCACAATCAATTTGATGAAGTTTTTCGTTTAGATGACAGTGCAAGTTTCAAGGGAAAAAAAAAAAGAAAAAGAAATAGATTGAAGCCAATTTTTTTGCATAAAGGTTGAACAATAAATGAGAAAGTAGTATCGGCGTTAAGATGAAATTTTTATAAATCCAAAAATTCAAAATTTTTGATATTTAAAATGAAAGTCACCAAATTCTAATTTAAATTTAAAAAAATCTAAAAATTAGATTTTCACCTAAGATTTCACACATATTGTGACTTGAATACGTCTAATGAAAAATATCAATTAATACATTGGCAACTGGTAAAAAATTATTTTATTTTATACGTTAATATCTTGTAAAATATTATTTAATTTTTTATTTCTTTGAATGTAAAATATAATTTACCTAATTTTTCCTAGTAAATTAATTCCTCTATTATCTCCTTTGCTTCCTTTATCTACGATTCCATCTCCCCTAGTGAAAGGAAACTTCTTTGGGAGGATTTATTAAGGCAAGCAAATTTGGTCAATAATTCCCCTTACGTGGTTTTTGCTGATTTCAATCCTTGATTAATATAGATTGATTTCTGTCGATGACTTAATCGTATTAGATTGAACATCAACTTAATCTCACTATGATTATAGGTCTAATTTTTTATTGTCATTCATCAAGAGACCCTAACTAAGGTATCAACTCCTCTACTCAAACTATGTTATCCATTATAGTTTTTGTCTATATCTCAATATGGTCAATCACCACTATTTCAAAAATCCTTTCACCAGACTATGTTAGGTTAGTATCAAACTATATCGATCTTTGCACAAAATAGTCAAGTAACTTTTAATCTAAAGATCACATGTACCTCCGTCCACTAAGAGAATATATTTAATAGATACTAGTGCAACCATCCATATAGAATCCTCTTAACAGGTCTATTTGGTGAACACGTCTATAATATACACCAAACTATTAACAAATAACTTTAACATGTGAGAACTATCATCATCTTTTTAATGAGGTTGTTCAGCACTGTGATAGCTCCATCACTAGTGTTTGTGCCTTTGGATACGATAATATCAAAATTACTTACATTTTAAAGAAAAACTACCTAATATGCATAAAAAGTTCTTATGATCATGGGTCATGCATTGATCCCGTTATCATAGTTCAACCATTCTAAGGATATTTTTCTAGGCATAAACAGAGGCTTTAATGGGGAAAGAATATCACAATAAATTACAAATGTAACTCTCCTTTCCAAACACATACCTCTAGATGGAATATTGTTGACTCGAGCAGTCATTGTACTCTTATTTTGATGGTAAAAAACTAATATGTCCAAAAACATATTAACTAATGATTTTATTTGAGTGTAAGTTTAGACTACAAAAATTTACCTAATGTACTTGAAGGAGTGTTAAGATAGAAATCAAAATCAAGATTCAAATGAAGAATTCTTGAAGATTTGAAGAAAATCTCAAGTCTAGTAGATGTTTTTGTAATCTTGGAGCATTAATCTTGATTATAATATTTATTTGTATGTGAAAACTCTTTTAAAATTTTGTTTTATATCTTTCAATTTTTTTGGTTAAAATTTTATTTTTTAAACTTAATGAGTTAAGTCAATTTTCATTAAATTTCAAAAACTTAGACTAAAATTACATATCTCAAAGTTGGTTTGGAAGGAGTTTTCCAAATGAGTTAAATAGTCTTTTTTCAAAGTTTTAGGAGGAAAAAATGTGTCAAAATTTTAGGGGACAAAGTATGATAAAATTTAGTTAACCAGATTAACCAGTCAAATTTTCTGATTATGGCTATTGGATTATCTAAAAACCATGTATTTTAACTTTAAAAAATATTGTTAATTGAATTCTTTATATTCAATCGAATCGAGTGATAAAATTTCTAATAGTTAATGCCATATAGATGCCATAGAATTCCCACGACACATTCGATTGATTGAATATTTTTAGTTGACAAAATTTTGCGTTTTTAAAAAATTTAAAATGGTTGGTTTTGTATATAATGGTAACTTTTTCCTTAAACCCATAAAATCCAATTGGAAATGACTTTTACAACTAAAAACTTTCATATATTTTAAAGCAAAACATTCTCAAGCTATTCATTTGCAAATCCATCCCTCTAATCAAAACCTTTGCTATTGGATTTGATCTACCCATGATAGACTAACCTGATCCATTAGAGTTAAAATATCTAATTAACCTAACAGAGAAAATGACTTTACTGCCCTTGATAGTTATAGAAGTTAATTGCAAATAGGATTTCAAAATTTGAGTTTTCAATTGCCACTTAATATTAATGAACAAAAGTTACGTAACTTTTGTAAGGGGTGAGAACTTTCAATTACATTCTCTTTTCTGCTTCCTCTTTTCTGCAAAGAAAAAGAAAAATTAATTAAGAAATCACATAATACAAAAGAGTATTGAAAGAAAATTGTGTTATGGATTAATAATCGAGAGCTTGAATTGTCGAACATCATCAGAGAACAAGAATATCTAATCCAAATATGTTTTTATGATCATGAAACTATTTAAGTTCCACTTACGTTGGTATCAGAGCCATGTTATATATTTGATTGTGCTGTTAGTGATGTAAGCATGATTCTAGAAAATTAAATTGGTATGCAAAGTGACCAATTTTATATAAATTCATATAATTTTGTATAATTGTTGCCTATAATCATGTTAGGATGAATTCTAGATATGATATGCATGTTTAATGGTAAAAGATTGCATCAAGATTGTATCAAATTTATCGAATTTCAATAGCAAATTTTCACTAAAAAATAATGACATTCATGCATTAAATTCATTGAATTCCAACAACTTTTGTACCAAAAATTACATGAATCTGAATCTTCGAGTCATAGGCTTCAAAAGCCTTATCAAATCACCATCAATTGTTGGTTGGAAGATAGTAAATTTTTGTTAGCAAAATTCTAGGGTTTTTACTATGTTATAAGGCACTATTGGGTTGGAAAAATCTGATTGTCCCACCCATTGGTCAACAGGTTAGTCAAAATCCATCGATCAATGGGTCAACCTACTTAGTCGAACTAGGCAACCTAAACTAGATCTTAACCCACAGGTTGGATGACTATCAATAGTCAATGTTTGATCGATTTATAGTCAATGTTTGACCCGTCAATGATCAAAGTTTGACTTGCATTGAAAAAAATTCGGCTCGACACATGAAGGTATGTGAGGACCTTTTTTTCGATGTGTGAGGATGCATAACAACTTTTCTCTGGCATGTGGTGGCATGTAAGAGGTGTGCAAATTTTTGTTTGCGCATGACAACTTGTAGAAACTCGGATTGTTATGTAGATTCAAATTCCATCAGTTTTATTCAGTACAAGAGTCCATACAACCTGTTTTTGCATGAATCTAACACTTATAGGTGTTTTTTAGATCATGGTTTTGAATTATACATTGCTAAACATGTGAACATATGTTGTTTATATAGTTATGTATGTGTAATTTACTATTATCCATTTGTTCGTCATATATAGGGTGAAACTATAAGATAAATCTGGAGCACAACTTCTTCACTTACATTTGAACCATGACTGTAGAGATATTAAAATTGAGAACTGAGGGCATATCATTAACTCATAATGAAAAGACATATGGACTTTTGATGTCGATGCCTAATCATTGGACTCATATAATTACCTATATTATTCGAGATGACAAGAAAGTATTAAACTTTTGGGATTGTTTGTATGAGTTACAACTAGCAGAAGAGTGAAACATTGTTGTCAACATAAGGAAATCCATAACTTTTTTTGTTTTCCTGAACCAATGAAGTGCGAGGCATGTTAGCTATCATAAACAATGTAAGAACTTTATCTTGGATAAAATCACTCCAAGGATCATTGAAAAAACTAAAGAGGTCTTTTGTCCCCAGGATTGGTATAAAGTAGAAGAATGATTGATTGTTAAAATGTCATGTTTCAACAATTATAAGCCATGGATAAGGATGGTTCAAATTCTAGTTCTAGTCAAGAATGGTCCTAGTCATTGAAATGTTTTGAATTTCATGCATGAATTCTTAGTGTTTTTCTATATACACATTATTTTGAAAACTTAACAAGATGATAATGTCACACAAGTTTGAGATTGGTTCACTCACATGAGCAATCACCTTTGACACTAAGAAGAGTTTGCAAAGATAAGACATATTTCTTGAGATTGATAACGCTAAGAGAGCTCACTTAAAAGATGGAAGTTACTCAAGAAATGAACTATTGTTATTAGACAAGTCGCTTTGATAATTAATTAAGATGAGGTCATGAATAGATGAATTTTTTCATGACCAGTTTAGATTCCCCACATCCAAATAACTTGTGAATGCTAGATATGAGTTCTTAATATATAATAACATTTGTAGGATTGGAGAGACGATTAAGAACTTGGGTTCGATGTTAAGTATAACAACTAAATTAAGATTTGTATAATGTTGGTAATGACATTTGAGTAGATACATATTGTAGCATATGATTCATACCATGTGTGCATAAGTAAGATTACTATTTAAAGTAATGAAAAGATGAATCTCTCATCTCTCTCTGTGTAAGACTTTATGAGGATTAACTCAAGTTGGTATCCATTGGTACTCTTTTACTATTTGATGTTATTTGATGTTTACTTTTACTATTGCTATCTTCGCTTGACACCTATGGCCACACACGATTTGGTCTATGGAACGTGACTAGAAAAACAACTACGTTACAAATAAGAATTTCAAAAAGAAAAAGGATGACTTATATATTACATGTGTCTATTAGTCGGCTGATTATGTCACTCATATAGAAGAATAAACTTGATCATGGATGTATAAAAATATAACACAATAATAAATGAAGGACTAAAAGAAGTTAGTGTTATCGAGTAAGTTTGGGATATTGCAAGACTAACAATTTATTAATTTATTTGGATTGAAACAACTATGTTATTTGTAATAGATGTATAGAAATTAGCTCCTAAGTACAAATTGCTTGAAAGGTTGTACGACATATTTACAAGTGTAAATTACTTTGTTCAATGAGATTTCTCATCATGTGTGAATGAGAGATATTAGATTTGATCCACCCATGATAGATAGACTTGATTCATTAGGGTTAAAATATCTAATTAACCTGACAAAGAAAATGACATTACTACCCTTGGCAGTTATAAAAGTTTTGCAATTGAGATTTTAAAGTTTGAATTCCTACCTGCCACTTAATATTAATGAATAAAAGTTACATAACTTTTGTAAGGGTTAACAACTTCCAATTATGTTCTCTCTTCTGGTTCCTTTTCTTTACAAAGAAAAAGAAAAATTAATTAAGAAATCACATAATACAGAAAAAGTATTAAAAGCAAATTGTTTTATGGATTAATAATTGGGATGCGTGAATCATCGAACATCATCAAAGAATAAGAATATCGAATCCGAGTATGTTTTTATGATCCTAGAACTATTTAATTTCCATTTACACTTGCTTTATTCATTTTCTTGAATACATTTGTATTTGGTTGTATCAAGCTAAAAATTTCATATGCACTTTTTGAGAGAGTTTAAAATTTCATCTTCTTACAAATCTGTGTTGTAAAAGAGTAAGTTTTACTCATGTTGAGGCTAGAAAAAAAATTTTTAGTAAGAAAAATTGAGCTCTAGTTCTTACAAAAGTTAATAGCACATTGGAAACTATTTATATTGTGAAAAAAAAAAAAAGCTTAATTATGTTTTGTCAACCAAGAATTAATGAAATACTTCAAGGGTAATAACTTGGAGGAGTAGCCATAGGCCAAGTTGCGCTAAACTACTATATATCGTGTGTTTGTTTTTCTATTCCTTATACCTTTTATTTTGTGTTATATGTTATCTTGTTTGCATTGATTATTTGAATCAATTCTTGATATTTTTATAAATTCCATTAAAAATTAGTCAACATTCATTAAGTGGTCTCAATTGCATAATCTTTTAAATTGATATAATTAATTTCAAAAGTCTAATTCACCCCTTCTTTAAGGTCATTTGATCCTTTAAAAATGACCTAAGAGACATGTCCAACTTAAACTTTGACCAATCACAATGAAACATAAGACATGATAATAAACACTTAAATATCAAGGCATGCAAAAAGGTTAACTAAAGAACCATCATCCCATAATAATTATTGTCTGAAATAACAAGCCAAACACAAATTTGCATAAATAATACATAGTCCAAAACTAAACATTAATACGTAAAACTTATTATTACCTAGGGCTAAATTTGACCAAGATTGTCAAAGCTTGAGCGAACTTGAAAGGAGCCCAGCTCGAGCTCAAACGAGTAAGAAACAAGCTCAGTTTAAGTCTGAAAGTTAATATTTTCAAACTCAAGCTCAAACTTTTAGGGTATTTGGCTCGTTAAGCTTATGATCTTAAAAAAATCAATATAAAATGATATCATTTTAACCAATATGCTCAAGCTCGATTTTACTTAAATCCAACCCTACCTCTACCTACAAAACTATAAAAGAGGAACACATGAGTGGAAAACACTCAATAAGTAGGTGATCTCTTGACACCTTGCACACAACACCTTTTAAACTAGTGTTCCATTACATTAATACTATAGGGCTACTCTTTGATGTTTTTCAGCATCCTCTTATGCCCACTCATCTTATCTTGGCACCTTTATACCTTAACTATATAGGTAGTGTCATCCTTGATGACTAACTCCTAAGCTAAACTCGACATATCTAATGCCCTCATGAAAGTAATCAACATCCTAGATGTCTACTATCTATGTGCCTTCAGACAATGTTGATCGAACTTTAAGCTAACTAGTTATGATACTCAGGTTACACAAGGAAACTAATTATCGTCTCTTCCTTACCACACATGCATAGTTATGAGAATGCTAACTAGATTACCATGCTGAGATAACCCCTACCATGAGTGCATATGTTATATATCTCATTGACCTTATGAGGAAACCAAGTGATGCCACTATCCCTTACTTGAACTAAACTGAAGTAAGTGGCTAATGCACCTTGACATTGAGTGCATGATACATCTTATATGTATCTATCACTCGTATGCCTTTATTGCTTTCACATATATTGCCATTTACACACACAACTAATGGCTATCTTAGTGTACACAACTTTCTTCAACTTTTTCTATTTTTAACCTAAATTCTTATAGCATTGATTTTTTGTAGTTACAACTACTGTAATTGCAATGTTGGTACTATTGTTCAATAATATGTTAGGAATTCTTGAAGCATTGATTTTTTGGCCTCTAACTGTTTATTTTATGATAGAGATGTACATTGCACAGAAGAAGATAGAAAAGTAAAGTAGCGAGTGGATATTCAATGGATTGTTAAGTGTGTTTTGTCTATTGATTTCTATTTTGGCAGGAGTAGGCTTTATTGTTGGAGTAACACTTGATCTTAAAGCTTTCAAGCCATTCAAAATTAGCCACTAATTGGCAGTATCATGTCGTTTGATTTAATTTAGGAGTTTACTCATGTTGAATTTTCTTTCTTTCCTTTTTTAACGATATTTTCTTTTCACCTTTCTGGATGAAATGAAGTGGAAAACTGTCAAATGTCAATAAACAACCAATTAATAAAGTATAATTACTCACATTGAGTAGTCCAATAATATCAAAATAAATATTGTCTTACCATCCCCATTGTGAGACTAGTATAATCAATTTGAAACTCTTTGTTTAGATGATAGTGCAAGTTTAAAATTATTTAACAAAAAAAGAAACAGATTGAAAGCAAATTTTTCTGCGTAAAGGTTAAAGGTATTAAGATGAAATTCTCATATATCTAAAAATTCAAACTTTCCATTATTTAAAATGAAAGTACCCAAATTCTAATTTAAATTAAAAAATATCCAAAAATTATATTTTCACCCAAGGTTTCACACATATTGCGATCTGAATACGTTTAATGAAAGATATCAATTAATGCCTTAGCAACTAGTAAAAAATCATTATTCTATACGTGATCATTTAAAATGTTATTTATTTGTATGTGAAAGCTCTCTTAAAATTTTGTTTTATATCTTTTGAATTTTTTGGTTAAAATGTTGTTTTTCTAACTTAATGAGTTAATTCAATTTTTATTAAATTTCAATAACTCATTTGAAATTATAAAGTTCATATATCAAAGTTGATTTTGAAAGAGTTTTCTAAAATAGGTTAAATTATTATTTTTCAAAGTTTTAGGTGGAAAGAATGTTTCAAAACTTTAAAGGACAAAATGTAATTAAATTTGGTTGACAAAACTAATTAGTTGAACTTTTCAATTGTGGATATCGGATTATCCAAAAACCATGTATTTTGACATTTAAAAATTTGGTCAACAAATTCATTTTGGTCAATTGATTCAAGTGATGAAATTTCTAATACCTAGTACCGCATAGACGCAACAAAATGCACATGTCATACCTGGTTGACTGAATGTATTTGATTGATCGAATTCTACGTTTTTTTGAAAATTTAAAATCGTTAGTTTTTTGTATAATAGTGACTTTCTTCATTTTCCCTTGTATAAACCCATTAGATTCAATTGGGAACAATTTTTGCAACTAAAAATTTTCATATATTTGAGAGCAAAATATTCTTGAACTATTCACTTGTAAATTTTTCTCTCTAATCATAACCCTTGTTTTATTCATTTTCTTGAATATATTTGTGTTGGGTTGTATCAAGCTAAAAATTTCATATAGACTCTTTGAAAGAGTTTTAAATTTCATCTTCTTACAAATTTTTTTAAAAGAGTGAGTTTTACTCTTGTTGAGGCTAGAATTTTTTTTTTAATTAGAGAAATTGAACTCTAGTTCTTATGAAGATTAATAGCACATTAGAAGCTATTTGTATTATAAAAAAAAAAAACTTAGTTAGGGTTTTCTCAACCAAAAATTAGCGGAATACTTTAAAGGAGATAGCTTGAAAAAGTGGATGTAAGCCGAGTTGCACCAAACCATTATGTATTTCATGTTTGCTTTTCTATTCCTTTTACATTTTATTTGTGTAATATGTTATCCTGTTAGCATTGATTATTTGAATCAGTCTTGATATTTTTATGAATTCCATTAAAAATTAATTAACATTCATTAAGTGGTCTCAGTTGCATTAATTTTTTAAATTGATGTAATTAGTTTTAAAAGCCTAATTCACCCCTCTCTCTTAAGCTATTAGATCCTTCAAATATGACCCAAAGGGGACGTTTGGTTTAGGTTTTTTAAGATTCCCTTTCTAATCTATCTTTTATTCTTTTGTTTGGTTTATCAGTAATAAAAAATTAAAGTAATTTTCTATTACTAATACTGACGTGGCAAGTAATATAGATAGTAATCTGATTACCACTTTCACCTTAGGTATTTAAAGATTACTAGGGTAATATTAATTTTATTATAATTATATTATTATTTATTAATTTTTTGAGACAAAAATAAATTTATTTTTAATTAATATGACAAATAATATAAAAAATATTTAAAAATAATTATATTTAAGGGCATTTAAGTAAAATAATTTACTAGTAATCTTTTATTACTTTTAACCAAATACAATAATTATTTATACTTATCAAATTTTATCAAACATAGTAATCATTTATATCCAGTAATCTTCTAAGTAATCTATCTTCAAGGTAATCTTTCTATTTTGGTAATAAAATATTATCCAAACCAAACGCCCCCAAAGAGACGTGTCTAACTTAAACTTTGACCAATCACAATGAAACATAAAACATGATAATAAACACTCAAACATCAAGGCATACTAAAAGGTGTAACTGAAGAACCATCATCCCATAATAATTACTATGTCTAAAATAACAATTCAAACATTAATGTGCAAAAATAACACATAGTCCAAAACTAAACATTAATACATAAAACTCAACATAATAGGTAAAGGATGATATTACCCCTTTACTCAATCTAAAGTAACCTTTTGAGCTGGATCGTTAGCTTCTCGCATGCCCTTGACTCACCTCTATCTAAGGTTAAATTCGAATCAAACTTATTCAAGCTTGAGCTCGAACCCGAAATGAGTTTAGCTCAAACGAGCTTGAGCTTAAAAGTTTATTATTTTTGAGCTTGAGTTTTAATGGTTTGACTTGTCATGCTCTCAATTTTAAAAAATTTGATACAAAATAACGTCGTTTTAATCAATATACGTTAATACAACATTATTTTAGTAACAAGCCAAACTTAAACTTTAATTTGAACTTAAACTCGAGCTTGGCTCTTTTGAAACAAGCCAACCCTGAGGTCTTTTGAAGTGAGCTTGAAATTGAGCCAAGCTCGATGTCAGTTCGGCTTGAATCTAACCCTACCTTCATGACAATGTTAAAAATTGCCATTAATAAGTAACAAAATACACACCTATGTATTGTGTTTGGTAGGCAAAATAAAAAAAAAAGGTATAAGGCCTAATATGTGTTATTTTGCACTCATATTTTTTCAATGCCAAACAACTATATAGAAAACAAGAGAGAATGACTAGAAAAGTCTTGAGAGAAAGATCATGTTAGGGTAGGTGTCGTAGATCCAGTTGTACTTGACATTTATGGATGTAATTTTATGTTAATCATTAATAAAAGGATTTAATGTTATTTTATTCATATGTGTTTGATTATTTGATAGTACAAATAACACGCCTTTAGAATGGTAAAACTATGACAAGAAGACCAAATAACCGATTATAGTAACCTATGTATACATTAAGTGGCTATTCTAGAAACGTCTATAATCATGATGTTACAATGAACATAGACACATGTAATGATAATGAGATTATCATATTGTTAAGCAATCCGACCAAAATTAATGACAGTTCTCATGTTTTAAACCTATTATAGACAGCTTAGCATAACACATGGGTGCACATTATAGATATGTTTACCGGATTGACTCAATCAAAGGATATTATAATGGATAGTTATTATAGTGTCTATAGAATAAATCCTCTGAACACCATGGGTTCATGTGATCATTTGACTTGAGGTCATCAGATCATCTAATGTAAAAATTTGTAGGGTTTGACGCTATTCAATATGTCACCATAATTGAGGTAAATATTAAGGTAGTAATTGGTCATATCGTGAGATATATGGAGACTATGTTTGATTAATAAAAGATTTGTCACTCTTAAGCACAGGAGAAGATATCTCACATGAGAATACTGAATGACATTCATGACTGCTTGAATCAGTGGTGACAGTAGGAAAAGGTTATAACCTAATTCATGTTAGTTATTTATGTGCATTAGTTTATATCGAAGACCTACTGAGATAAACATATATCCATGTCTTAACCTTGAAAGATATTGGTTGATAAAATGATTAAATTGCATATAACTATAATGTTGTAAGAGCTTAAGAGATGTCCACTAACACTTTATCATCTAGGTGACCATGATGCTTTGCTAGAAGTTAATCTTGGTCTATATTCAAATTCTATCTGAATCTAGTATTACTAGCTGGACATAAAGCTTATAAGTCATACGCATAAAGGAGTTGAATTGAGCATAAAGGTTGAAGGATCGAATGGCCTAAGAAGGGGGTGAATTAGGCAATTTAAAACAATCTTTACCAAATTAAAGAATTAAACCAAGTTAATCAAATTAATGAATATTGCCTATTTTTAATGCAATTTATGAGAATGACAAGAATATTTCAAATAATTAATACAATCAAAATAACATAACAAAAAATATAGGTTTAAGGGATGAGAAAATCAAACACTCAATATATAGTGGTTCAGCATAACTCGACCTATGTCTACTCCTTTAAGCTATCTCCTTTGAAGTATTCCACTAATCCCTGGTTAACAAAATCCTAACTAAGCTTTTCTTCACAAAAAAAAAAAAAACTTTCAAGGTGTTATTAACCTTTATAAGTACTAGAATTCAATTTCTCTCACTAAAATTTTGTAATCAGCCCAAGAGTGAACCTCACTCTTTTATAGTATGAATTTTTGGTATGAATTCGAAATATAATATCTTTCAAAGAGTATATATAAAAGTTTAAGCTTAGTACATCCCAATGCAAATGAAATTACAAAGTGTATGAGCAAGGGTTTTGAATAAAAAAGAGAATTTGCAAAGTAAATAGCTCAAAACTAATTTTCTCTCAAATATATGAAAGTTTTTGGTGGCAAAAGTCTTTTACAAATGAATTTGATTGGGTTTATATAGGGGAAAATGAGGAAAGTTACTATTGTGCACAAACACTAGCCATTTTAATTTTTCAGCAAATGTAAAATTCAGTCAACTGGATATAATTCGATCAATCGGATGTGATGTGGCACTCCTATGGTGCCATATGGCACTAGTTGTTGGAAAATTCAAAGTAAAATTCGGTCCACCAGATTTAATTCGATCAACCAAATTTTTGAAAGTCAAAGTACATGACTTCTAGATAATTTGGAAGCTACCATCGAAGAATTCAGTTGGTCAAATTCGGTCTAACAAATTTTATTACATTTTACCCAGTAAAATTTTGAAAACTTGTAATTTGCCCCCTAAACCTTTGAAGAGTGACAATTTAACCCATATTTTAAAATTATTTCAAAACCAACTTTGTGATATGAAAATATAGTTCACAAAAATTCATCATTTTAAATGAGTTAAATAAACTTTGATAAAAAAATTGGCTTAACCCAATAAGTTTGAAAAACAAAATTTTAACCTAAAATGTGAAAGATATGAGAATAAGTTTTCAAGTAAGGTATCACATACAAATAAATATTCTAATCAAAACAAATGCTTCAAATTACAAACATATCTATCTAAACTTGAGTTTTTCTTAACATCTTCAAGAATTCTTCACTTGAGTCTTGTTTTCATTTCCATCTTGAAATTCCTTCAAATGCATTTTATGAATTCTTGCAATCTGAACTCACACTCAGGTAAGATCATTAGTCAATATACTTAGGAACATATTAGTTTGTTATTATCAAAATAAGAGCATAATAACTCTTTGAGTCAACAATCTCCCCCTTTTTAATGATGATAAACATATATGCACTTCAAGAAATTTTATAAAATATATCAATGAATGTATTTTCTTAAAGTTAAGAAACATTTGATTTTTAAGAAAATTTTGCAAGAGTTCACCTTAAAAAATCAAGTCTCCTCCCCCTGAATATATGCAGATAATAATATAATTCAAATCAATATCATCTATCCAACTCAAATCAATATTCACAACGTTAATCAAATATATCCTCATCAAAATATCCATGGCATCAATTATCTCATCTATAATCATAATCAAACATATATTCATAATCCTTCATAACCACATCAAAGTATTCATAAGGTCAATCAAACTTTTCTCCTACTTTGTCATTATAAAAAAGAATGAAGCAATGGATAGAAATGATATAATCAATCAGACAAAAGAAGACTAACAAGCATGAACAATGTATAAAAATGATTACCAAAATGGCCAAAAATAAGCATCAAGGCTTAGTGTATGAATATAATGTCTAAATGAGTATGAATATCAAAATAAGAGCATTAACAATTCAAACAGATAAAACATCAAAGCATGTGAAAAATCCATATACATTAAATATTAAATCCATAATCATAACCAAATATATCCGTAATCAAATATATAATATAACATGTATAACTTCTTCCCCTTTGTCATTATAAAAATAAAATAAGGTATATATCCAATAAGGCAAAGAAAGACTAAAATACTTTAACATATACATAGAAGATATGATTATCAAGGCTAAACCAATGACAAAAAGTCCAAACAATCATTATCATCAAAGTAAGAGTACTAATGTTTAGACAATATAAAGTGCAAGTTCATGTAAAATGCACAAATATGTCACATAAACTAACAAATGCTTAACTATGCACAAACTAATCACATAATTATCAACTTAAATAAAATGAAGCACAAAAGTAAGTTTCGAAATGGAAAATAGAGAAGAAGAAGTATAAATGCCATATTGAGTGTAATGAACTGTGAGGAAATGTAACATGGCTTCGAATGTGTGTACAGGGGCAAAAACATAAATCTACATGAACATTCACATATTTGAAATTCGAATACACACTCAAGCTAAGAATGGTATGGTTGAAATCCAAAAATGATGACCAAAATAAGTATTTTAAGACAAAAATTGAATTTAGGATGATAAAATTAGGGGTTTTCGATTTAAGACTTAATTTCAAAAATTGGTAGTTGGGAAATGTTAAAGTGATGCTAGAAGGGATAAATATGTGTTTAACTTTATAGAAAATAACAAAAATTTGGATGAATTTGAGCAAAAATAAAATTTTTAGGGTTTAGAGTTTTTAGAGAATTTGTTGAAATTTTAGGTGAACTATGATGTTTTTGAAAGAGAATTTTGGTTAGAAAGTGTAGAAAATATGTTGGGAAACAATTTTAAAAAAAAGTTGAAGAAATATGATGTAAAAAGTGGAGAAACATTTGCCTTTATACATTGCAGAATTTGATGAAAACGGTCAACCAAATTTTGATAAATTAGGTGGACCGAATTTTGAAAAATTAGGTCAACCGAATTATTCAATTTGTTAGCCAAATTCTGCAGAGTTCTAATGTATATTTTATGCACTTTGTTGTCCCATTTTGAGTATAAACAAGCCAAAATAATCAAACTATGCAATTTTGACTCAATAACATAAATTACAATGAAATTTGATGCTAAATATGATTAAATCAAGCATATTAAAAATCAATGCAAGAATAATTGGTACAAGAAAACTATCAAATATGGTCAAACATGAAATGATGCATTTAACATATATTGACACTTTCAATTCAATCAAATCACCATAACCATAATGATATGTAAGTACAAATGTTAATGTGGTGATTCCATAATCCCAAGCTCACTTCTAATTTTGCAAAAATATTCTTCCCCAAAAGGTTTTGTAAAAATATCCACAAGTTGATTTTCAGTGGATACAAAGTTAAGACAAATATCACTCTTTTGAATATAGTCTCGAATAAAATGATATCTAATTTTTATATGTTGGTTCGACAGTGTTTAATGGGATTTTTGGATAAGCTAATAGCACTTGTGTTGTCACACAAGATTGGAGCTTTAGATAGGCTAACTCTATAATCCCTAAAGGTTTGTTGCATACATGAGGCTTGGGCACAACAACTACTAACGACTATATATTCCACTTTTGCAGTCGATAAAGCTATAGAGTTTTGTTTTCTTGAAAACCATGAAACTAATGCATGACCTAGAAAATGACAAGTACCACTAGTACTTTTTCTATCGACTTGGCTCCTGACAAAGTCAACATCCGAATAACTCACTAGTTCAAACGAAGTTTCTCTAGGATACCACAAGCGTAAAAACGTAGTGTCATGTAAATATTTGAAGATTCTTTTAAGGGCTTTTAAATGAGATGCCTTCAGACATAGTTGGAATCGAACACATAAGCATACACTAAACATAATATCGGTCTACTAATGGTTAAATATAAAGGAGAGCCAATCAAACCTCTATACATTTTAACATCAACGTTTGACCCACTTTCATCATTGGTGAGCTTGATAGTTGAACTCATTGGCATACTTAAAGCTTTTAGTCTTTCCATGCCAAACTTCTTTAATAAGTCCTTAATATATGAAGATTGGTTGATGAAGATACCCTCTTTGTTTTGCTTGATCTTAAGTTCGAGAAAATACTTGAGTTCTCCCATCATGCTCATTTCAAATTCTTTACTCATGAGATTATAAAATTCTTCACACAAAGAGACATTAGTAGAGCCAAAAATGATATCATCAACATAAATTTGAATCAAAAGCATATCATTTTCTTTGCGTTTAATAAACAATGTAGTATCTACTTTTCCAATGCAAAAGCCTTTTCCAAGAAAACATTTACTCAAACGTTCATATCATGCTCAAAGTACTTGTTTTAAATCATAAAGAGCTTTTTGAAGTTTAAAAACATAGTTAGGAAAATCAGAACTTTTAAACCCGAGAGGTTGTTCAACATAAACTTTCTCCATAATAAATCCATTTAAAAAAGCACTTTTGACATCCATTTGATATAAAATAAATTTTTTAGAACATGCAAATGCTAAAAGCATCTTAATAGGTTCTAGTCTAGCCATCAGTGCAAAAGTTTCTTTAAAATTTATTCCCTCTTCTTGGTTGTAGCCTTGAGCCACTAATCTAGCTTTATTTCTAACCACTCCGATTCATCTATTTTGTTTCTAAAAACCTATTTTGTGCCAATAACGGATTGATGATCTGGAAAAGGGACTAGTTCCCAAACATTATTTCTTTCAAATTGATTTAATTCCTCTTGCATGGCTAAAATCCAAAACTCATCATTTAATGCATCATGAAATATTTTTGGTTCAAATTGTGAAAGAAATACAAAATTATTACAAAAATTGAAGGATGATCTAGTTTTAACACCTTGATTTTCCTCATTAGTAATTAACTCTTTAGGATGAGCATTTGCATACCTCCAAGCCTTAGGGAGATCTTTATCTTTATCTTTATCTTTATCTTTATCTTTTTTATGTTTTGGCTCTTGTTTTGTCTCATCCATACCATCATTTGGTGAATCATGTGTTTCCGTTTAGTCTCTATTTTTAACTTGATCATCATCAATATCAATTTGCACACTAGTTGAAGGATTATTCATAAAAAATAACACGCATAGATTCCTCAACTACTGGTGTCCTTTTGTTAAAAACCCTATATGCTTTAATGGATGATGAATATCCAAGAAAGATGTCAATGTCCGATTTTGAATCAAATTTTCCTCAGTTTTCTTTTGTGTTCAAAATAAAGCATCTGCATCCAAAAACTTTAAAATAACCAATATTTGGTTTTTTGTTTTTCCAAAGTTCATATGAAGTTTTATTCAATGATGGTCTTATTAAAATACGATTTAAAACATAACATGCGGTGTTTATGACTTTCACCCAAAAATATTGAGGTAAAACATTTTCATTTAGCATGTTCTAGCCATCTCTTGAATTGTTCTATTCTTTCTTTCAATAACACCATTTTGTTAAGGAGTTCTAGGACAAGAGAATTGATGTTCAATACCATGCTCATCACGAAAGTTTTCAAATAAATGATTTTCAAATTCTCCTTCATGTTCACTCCTAATGCAAGAATTATGCATTTCTTTTTCTTTTTGTATTTTCTTAACAAATTTTGAAAATGCATGGAGAGATTCATCTTCTGATGCAAGAAAAATTACCCAAATGAATCTTGAAAAATCATCAATGATAATAAAAGCATAATATTTTCCACTTAGGCTTGTGGTTCTTGAAGGACCAAAAAAATCAATATGAAGAAGTTGTAAAAATCTAAATATCAAAATATGAGTTTTGCTTTTAAATGAGCTTTTTGTTTATTTGCCAAATTGACATGCATCACAAATTTTATCTTTAACAATATCTATTGTTGGAAAACCCTTGACAAGCACTTTCTTGGAGATTTTTGAAATCAAGTCCATGCTAGCATGACCTAATCTTCTATGCCACAACCAACTATTTTCATGCAATGTGAAGAAACATAGATTTTCATGAGATGCATTTTCTACATTTATAGTGTAAACATTTCCATCTCTATTTCCTACACAAATTGGTTTTCTATCATTCATATTTTCTATAATGCAACTATTTGGCTAAAAAATAACTATAAATCCTTTATCATATAATTGACTAATGCTAAGGAGATTATTTTTAAGACTATCCGCTAAAAGAACATTTTCAATGATAATGTGAGAGTTGTTACCAATATCTCCAATGCCAATAATTTTACCCTTCGCTTTGTCTCCAAAGGTGACATTTCCTCCATCTTTCTTGCTTATTGTTAAGAATTGTGAAATATCTCTGGTCATGTGTCTTGAGCAAACACTATCGAGGAACCATTTGCTTTTCTTCCTTTTGTTTTTCGGTTCCTAAACATAATAAAATATTCATGAATTTGTCTTAGGTACCTAAATCATGTTAGGTCCTTGGTGGTTAGTTTTTGTTCCCTTAGGAACCTACACTTTCTTAGTGCCTATATGATGTTTCTTTTGAATTAGGCAAGATGATGAGATATGACCTTTATTTCCAAAATAATTGTAAGTTATATTTGATTCACTTAAAGTTGAGGCTTTAACAAAATAATTTTTTAAATATTTTGCTTTGATAAAAGGTTTATAACCAAGTCCTCTTTTGTTTAAAACTCCTCTTTATACACCAAGCATTTTATCAAGAATGTAATTTCCATATTTTAATTTTAAAACTATTTTGCTTAAATCTTTTACTCCCCTTTTTAAAACTTCAATTTCACTTTCTATAATTTCTTTTTCCTTTTTAGCTATGCAAAGATCATTTTCAAACTTTTGTTTTTTTTTTTTTTCAAAAATGGAACACTAGTTTTCTTCATTTTCTTTTCCTTTAAGCTTAAAAATTTCATTTTCTTTCTTTAAAGACTCATTTTCTTTTTCCAAGTTAAAATTTTTCTTTCTAAGAGTTGCATTTTTAGACATACAAAGAGCAAGTTTTTCATCAATCTCTTCAAGTGTATCATATAACTCTTCATATGAGGGGTTTTCATCTATCTTATCATCTATATTATCTAAATCATCACAAGTATTAAATGAGCTAGAGTTAATTACCTCATTATTTGTAATTGCTATGAAACACATGTTAGCTACTTCATTATCCTTTTTTTCGGATTCACTTTCATCGTTATCGTCCCATGTAGCCTTCATTGCTTTCTTTTTTGATCTACCAATTTTGAGGAGAGGACAATCATATTTGATGTGTCCTAGCTTCTTGTATTCATAGCACACAACTTGTTCTTTCCTTTGTCTTTCTCCTCTTTCACCTTTAATAGCCTCTATTTTGTGAAGTTTCCATTTTTTCTTAGTTTTCTATTTCTTAGAAGCTTTCCAATCTTTCTAGTCAAGAGTGCAACGTCTTTGTCTTCATTATTTGACGTCTCCTCTTCTTCTCCTAAGAACTTTTCACTCTCTTTGATGGATGATTTGAAGATGATGCTCTTTTTCTTTTTCTCCACTTCTTCAATTTGTCGTTGCTTTATAGTGAGCTCATGAGTGAGGAATGATCCTAAAAGTTCTTCAAAAGGTAAATTCTTGACATCTTTTGCTTTTTTGATTGTTGTCAGTTTAGGATTCCAAGAAAGAGGCAAACACCTAAGAAGTTTCTTGACATTTTCTTGATTAGTATGAACTTTATCAAGATTTTTCAATTCATTCACAATAGTAATAAATCTATCAAATATGTCACTAATAGTCTCATCTTCATTCATTTTAAATAACTCATATGAGTGTGTGAGTATGCTAATTTTAGTCTCTTTTACTTGTGAAGTTCCCTCAATTGACACCATCAATAATTCTCAAATTTCTTTAGCCGAGGTACAAGCTTGTACCTTGTTAAAGTTATATTTATTTAATGTACAATATAACACATTCATAGCTCTTGCATTAATGGTAATATTTTTATTATCTTGAGGGGTCATTTCTTCTCTAGTTTTGGGCACTTGTTTTTCATCTACTTCTTTCATAGGAACAAAAGGTCCATCTTGTACTACATCCCATAATTCATAATCAATTTAAAGGAAAATCAATATACAATTTTTCCAATGGGCATATCCGGTGCCATCAAATAATGGTGGTCTATTAAGGGCAAGCCCTTCACTAATAGTATGGGATTTTCCTAGGTTCATAACCATTACTTTAAACGGTTAAGTTAACGAAAATGAGCAACTTTGCTCTGATACCAATTGAAGGATCGAATAGCCTAAAAGTGGGTGAATTAGGCAATCTAAAACAATCTTTACTAAATTAAAGAATTAAACCAAGTTAATCAAATTAATGAATATTGCCTATTTTTAATGCAATTTATAAGAATGACAAGAATATTTCAAATAATTAATACAATCAAAATAACATAACAAAAAATATAACTTTAAGGGATGAGAAAATCAAACACAATATATAGTGGTTTGGCACAACCGGACCTATGTCCACTCTTCCAAGCTACCTCCATTGGAGTATTCAATTAATCCTTGGTTGATAAAATCCCAACCAAGCTTTTCTTCACAGCAAAAATAGCTTCTAAGATGCTATTAACCTTTACAGGTACTAGAACTCAATTTATCTCACTAAAAATTTTCAAATCTCTTTAAGAGTAAACCTCACTCTTTTATAGTACAAATTTTTGGTATGAATTCAAAATATAATCTCTTTCAAAGAGTGTATATGAAAGTTTAAGTTTAGTACAACCTAATGTAAATGAAATTACAAAGTGTATGAGCAAGGGTTTTGAATAGAGAAGAGAATTTGCAAGTGAATAGCTCAAAATTAATTTGCTTTCAAATATATGAAAGTTTTTGGTGGCAAAAGTCCTTTGCAAATGAATTTGATTGGGTTTATATAAGGAAAAATGAGAAAAGTTACTATTGTGCACAAAACTAGCCGTTTTAATTTTTCCAAAAATATAAAATTCGATCGATCGGATGTAATTTGATCAATCGAATGTGACTGACATCTCATGGTGCCTACGTGGCACTAGCCGTTAGAAAATTTAGAGCAAAATTCAGTCTATTGGATTTAATTTGGTCAATCAAATTTTTGAAAACCAAAATACATGGCTTCTAGATAATTCAAAAGCTACCATCAAAAAATTTGACTAATCAAATTCGGTCAAACAAATTTTATTACATTTTACCCCTTGAATTTTTGAAAACTTTCAATTTACCCCCTAAATCAAAACCAACTTTATGATATGAAAATGTAGTTCACAAAAATTCGTCATTTTAAATGAGTTAATAAACTTTGATAAAAAAGTTGGCTTGACCCAATAAGTTTGAAAAACAATATTTTAACCCAAAATGTGAAAGATATGAGAATAAATTTTCAAGTAAGCTATCACATGCAAATAAATATTCTAATCGAAACAAATGCTTCAAATTACAAACATATCTACCGAAACTTGAGTTTTTATTCAAATTTTCAATAATTCTTCACTTAAGTCTTGTCTTCATTTCCATCTTGAAATTCCTTCAAATACATTTTATGAATTCTTGCAATCTAAACTCACACTCGAATAAGATCATTAGTCAATATGCTTAGGGACATATTAGTTTGTTATCATCAAAATAAGAGCATAATGGCTCTTTGAGTCAATAAAGGTGTGGATGAAAATCTTAGTGTTTAAGGTCAAAAGAGATTGTGAATGGATTAGGTTTGCTTATTAGGGTTGAAAGGACCCGGTTGACCAAGCTTTGACCAAGTGCATAGTCATGTATCTTAATGTGCCAACCATGGACTTGGTCAGACACATGCATGATATTGACCTACACCATGACTAAAAAGCATGTCAATCAACACACACGTGTGGCCAACCATGTAAGCTTTTGGCCATGTTGGCTAGCTTACACATGTGAAACCTGCTATGCAAGTGTTTTTTTTTTTTTACTGAAATGCTAGTTGTACATGTTTACATGCCAACCGTGCATATGTGTTGATGATTGTTGTGCTTAGTTGAAATTCCAACTATGCTCGAACACCTGCACATAAAAATTTAAGCATGAGTTTGAGAAATATACACAACACAAAAAAATATACAAACACGGAAGCCACCAACACAAGTGTAAATCTAAAACACCCTATGAGTGTTTTTGCATATTTCATTAATTGTATTTTTAAAACGGGTATTCTAGTTAGGATTTTTCAAGTTTTTTTTTTTATTTTTAAATTTTACTGCAATGCTGATTATTGACACCCAAAAAAACCCTACAGTGGTATCAAAGCCACTGTCTAGCATAATTTTCAAGAAAATTATACCCACAGTTAGTTTGATTAATTTTTATATATTGATTACAAGTAATTAGGATTAATTAGAACTGAATAAAATCGGTAAAGATGATTTATAATCGTGTTGCTACACGATTTGTTGAGTATCATGTACTACATGAACTATGTTAAATTATTGAGTTTGGTTTTTGAATTTTTTGTCTGAGTTTTGTTGAT
This sequence comes from Mangifera indica, assembly GCF_011075055.1. Taxonomy (NCBI): domain Eukaryota; kingdom Viridiplantae; phylum Streptophyta; class Magnoliopsida; order Sapindales; family Anacardiaceae; genus Mangifera; species Mangifera indica. The sequence continues at coordinate 6,959,122 of NC_058152.1, forward strand.
ATATGCAAGTTTCAAATAGGTTGAACACTATAGGTTTTACGTCATTGCATGAAATCAGCCTTGAATAGTGTCTTGCATAATCTAAGAGTTGTCGTTAGAGTATTGGTTTACCTAAAAATGAAAGGTCTTTGGATTTTTTCATAATTGAAAAATCCAAAAATCACATTCTAGAAAAGCCACCATGCACGACTAGAATTAAGTTGTGCAAGGTGTTATCAGGTGGACATCCTTCAACATCAAGCCTTGGTGCATGGTTAGCATCCCTTGTCCAGCCATGACCTTTACATGATACTAACTGTGTACCTTGGTTGGCTTCCAATTGTGCCTACTTTCTTCTAGTAGTGCATCATTCTAGAATTTTGGTGAATTTCAGAAGCACGACTAAACACTTCACTTACATGTCTAACAAAGTTGAAAATATCAGTTTGATCAATAAATAATTCATCATTTCTAAGCATAAGAAAAGATATCTCATATGAGAATACTAATCCATGATTGCTTGAATTATGGTCACAGTGGGATAAAGTTGTAGTTTAATCTATGTTGGTCATTGATGTGTATTAATTCATATCGAAGAACATTTAAGATAGACACATATCTATGTCTCAACCTCTAGAGATATTGGTTAACAAAAAGATTGAATTACACGTAATTGTGATGTTGTAAAAGCTTAAGAGATTTCTATTGACACTTTATCGTTCAGGTGGCCACGACATTTTACTAAAGGTCAAACTTCGTATGTGTTCAGATTTGATCTGAATATTGATACTACCAGCTCGATAAAAGGCTTATAGATAACATATATAAAAAAGTTGAATTGAACCTTGTGGATTGTTTATTGATAATCCTAATGTTTAGGGTCAATAGAGATTACGAATGGACTAGGTTTGCCTCTTAGAGTTGAAAAAAGACGACTGACTACGTTTTGACCAAGTGTATAGCTATGCACCTTAATATGTTAGTCATGCACTTGTTGGGATGGTGTTGACTATGCATATGCATGATATTGATAGGCACCATGACTAAAAAACATATTGGCCAACACACACGTGTGGCCAACCGTGCAAGCTTTTGGCCATGTCAGCCAGCTTATACGTGTGAAACCGGTCGTGCTAGTGTTTTTTTTTTTTGTAAAATATCAGTTGTGTATTTTTACATGCCAACCGTGCATGTATGTTGATGAGTGGTGTGCCTTGCTGAAATTTAGTCATGCTTGGACACCCTCATATATAAATTAAAGCATGAGTTTGAGAAATATACACAACACAAAATAATATACAAAAACCCTAGTCACCTTATTGTGTTCTCTCCTTCTGCCATAAACACTTTTCCAATCAAGAGCCCTACAACCTCTTCACTTGAATTTCCTCTCTCGTGTTCATGTTCTGCATGGATACCAAGATGCAACCTCATGAGGATTAGATAACATTCTCTTTTACGCAATGTAAAGTTTTTAAAGAGCCACTGATACAAGTATAAATCTAAAACACCCTATGAGTGTTTTTGTATGTTTTATGAATTTTATTTTTAAAACGAGTATCTTGGTTTGGGTTTTCAAGTTTATTTTTAATTTTAAAATTTTATTACGCTATCAATTATTAGTGCCTTGAAAAACCTTACAGACCAGACTACCAGAATCACTACAACCACATGAAGACAAACATTCTATAGAGAACAAATAACTTAGTGTTCTTTTTTGGCCATTTAGTTTTGGGGCCAAACGACTATTTCCTACCTCAGTTTTGATGCATTCCAAAAGCCACACCCACAGGGTTTGAGAAACCCAAAGTTTCACCTATGGACTAACAGAAATTAAAATTTTCTATTAGAGACAGGGGTAAAATCATCATTTTACTAATAATATTAAAAAATATAAAATTCATTACATTTTCCCCCCAAGTTTTAAAAACTAACAATTTTTACCAGTACCTAAAGTTTTCTAACTTTGAAAAGCATATCCCCCCTTAAACCTAGCATTTTTTTCTTCTCTACTTTGGTTACCATATTCGACGTTGACAACCTCCCTTTTCCATCCTAAAACATTGGCTGGTGCCTCCCCTCTATAGATATCTTCATCTCCATAAAGAGACAAAAAGACAATCTTCTCATCTCTTTTCTTTGTCAGAGACAAAGAGATTGATGTCTTCATCTTTGACAAAGAGATCTCCTCTAAATTTCTTCATCTTCAATGAAGAGATTTGGATAAGGGAGATCATCATGCCTTGTCATGCATCTACTAATGTTTTAGGGTGGAGAGAGGACATCATCAATGCCAAAGATGGTGGTCGAAGGGGTGAAGGAAAAAACCTTTGGTTTGGGAAAAAATTGTGATTTTTCAAAGTTAAAAACTTTAGACATGGGTGACGTTATTAGTTTTTAAAACTTAGAGGGAAATTTAATAAATTCTATTTTTTTAATATTATTCGTAAAATAATGATTTTACCGTTGTCTCTAACATAAAAATTTTAATAATGGTTGGCCCATGGGTAGAACTTTGGGTTTTTCAAACTCTGTGAGTGTGATTTTGGAAACGCATCAAAACTTAGGTGGGAATAAATCCTTTGGCCTTAATTCTAAGATCAATAGATTTATGTTGATATGATTAAATAAGGCCTAAACAACATATGAATCATATGGATATCTTGTCTATGATGAAATTAAAAAATATATATATTATGATAATGCCTATGATATAAGGGTTTTGATGCATATTATTGAATTTTAAGTATTGGAATATTGTTTAGAGATGCTTTTAGACTATTTGGGATAGTTTGGAGACTTTAGGTCATAATTGTTTGGTTGGAAAACATAGAAACTAGTAGATTGTGAATTTTCGATAACTATACATGACTTTGTGAGGTAGCACAGACGCTTGTGTTTCTCCTTTTTATAAAGAAAGTTTTACATGTTGTAGTATGTTCGTTCTAAGGAGAGATTTCACACGGTTGTATGGTATGGGACGGATGCTTATGTATAGTTCCTCCAAAAGTGGATGATCGTGTTAGATGAAAGAACAATTGTGTATGATCATAGTTATCAACATTGGTTAGTGTAAGGTTGACTATTAGTCAACAGTTAAAAGGGTACCTGCCTTTAATAAGAATGACACACGTGTTTGGGCTATATGATAGACATGGGGAGTAGGGCTAAGGTACACCTATGTAACCTTACTAAAAGGAATATTTTATCCTTAGGCTATATGCAAATAAGGGAAGAGAAAAGAAAGGCTTCAGCAAAGCAATTTAGGATAACTAGTTATGTTTAAGATGTATAATTATATGGAAGATGACATAGACCCTGATTAAGTTAAATCTAGGTAAAAAATAGAGAAAGTGGCAAGACATATGAAAGTAATATGACTATACAAGAGAGAGCTACCTATGAGATGCATCATGCACTTAACGCCAATGCACACTAGCCAATTGTTTTAGTTTAGTTCAGGTGTGAATTCTAAGGGATATTGACATTTTAGTTAGTTCTTCACGTGGTCAGTAGGATGCATCACATACGCGTTTGTGGTAGAAGACATTGAAGGATGGTAATTCAGTTAAGCAATCTCATAGCTATGCGTATATGGTAAGGAAATGACTGCAACCAATTCCTTGAGTGACTAGGGCATCATAGCTAGATAGCCTGAAAATCTGACTGACATATGTGTGAGATAAAATTGTTAGTAGACATTTGAGATGCCAATTGTTTTCACGAGGGCATCATATATGTCACGTTCAACTTAGACCTTGGTAGTCTATGTGATATGGCCTATGCATTTAAGTTACGAGGGTTCCAAGAGTAGATGGATGGGTATAAGAAGATGTCGAAGAACATCCACTTTAACCACATAGAGACTTAGTGATGGAATGTCGGGTTTAAGAGTTATGTTGTGTGTAAAGTTTCAAGAGGTCACTTACTGGTTGTTTTTTTCATGTGTATGGTTTCCCCGGCTAAATTGTTTTCTCACTTCTCTTGATTTTCAACCATCAAAAGCTGATACTCCCTTATTTGTGTGCCATCAAGGAAATTCTAAAATGTTTATACTCATCTATGTGGATGATATTCTTGTTACAAGTTTAGATAGTCTACTATCACTAGTTTTCTTAATCAATTAAAACATTCTTTTCTTGTTCATGACTTGGATTCTCTCAATTATTTCTAGGGCATAAAGTGGTTCATCAGCCTAATAGTGTGTAATTAACTTAGAAAAAATATATTTTGTATCTCTTAAAGCAAACAAATATGGGGGAAATTAAATTACGTTACACTCATATGACCACTTTTTCAACTCTCACTAAAGATTCAAGTCATCTTTTTGAATGTGGTGACATGCACAGGAAAGTAGTGGAGCTCTTCAATATATTACTATCACTAGGCCGAACATCTATTTCTTTGTGAATAAATAATGTCAATTTATGTATTATCCTAAGGCAATTTCTTGGAAAGTTGTTAAATGCTTGTTATGCTACCATCATCATACTATATATCTTATGGACTATTATTTGTTAAAAATTGCTCTTTTCAATTATAGTGTTTTATGACAGTGATTGGCTAGGATGTCTTGATGATAGGCGTTGTACTAATGGTTGTGCCATATATCTTGGGAAAAACGTTATCTCTTGGACTGCAAAGAAACAACCCACAGTTGCTCACTCATCCACTGAGAGTGAGTGGATTTGAATCCCAAAGTCCTTCCATTTTATGGTTTGATAATATTGGCGCAATTACCTATGTGTTTAATCCCCTTTTTCATGCATGTACAAAGCATATTGAATTGGATTATCACTTTGCTCGTGAACAACTTTCGCAAGGAACAATTCAAGTCCATTTTTTATTTGGTGATGATCAAGAATTGTTCAGTCATGTGCAACCAAGATATTTTTCAATAATTATTCATTGCTTTGTTCAGTCATGTGCAACCAAGATATTAATTCATAATATTTTTTAATTTTTTTTTTAATATTGTTACTATATAAACATATTTAATGGATGAAATGTGAAGAATTTTTTTTAACATATTTTCTTTAGAATTTATCTTTCTACAACCTCATTTGAGAAACTATTTTGAACAAAACAAAGTTTTATTAAATTATAGATTTATAATCTTGTAAACATAGACGAATCCATTCATATTGAACTATTAAGGGTTTTATTGATTTTTTATGTTCAAATCTATCTTTCAATTTTCTCCACAATTCTAATAAATCCATTACATCTATATTTTTGACTTATAATCCTTTTTGGATATGATATTGAAGAAAAATAATGGCATTGAATTTGTATTGTTGAAACGTTTTATTTCCTTCTTTAATTATTGCTCCAAGGTCCATTCTAAATAAAGAATCATATCAAGAATCCATTTAACGTAATTTTCTTCATCCATTCTTAGAGTAATATATTGAAATATTACAAGATTCGACATTTTCACAAACTATATATTAATGAAAAAACAAAATTAATTCTTTGATGAAAAATATATAGTTCAATAAAAATTATTGTACCTAAACTTCATTTTCATATTTGTTCCATATTCACAAACTTCTAGCTCTGTTGTTAATATTCACAACATTAATTTTTAAATTACAATATTTAGAAATTTAGTTTCGTTGATATTTAGAATTTCGCACTCAAATTTTATCACAATTTTGCAAATTTTTTGTTACAAATGGGACATATTTATAAATATTCACAATTTGTACTTGCAAATGGAAACAATTACAAAATAACATAAATATAAATATCTACAATTTGTTGAGCAAAAAAGAAAAATAATTTTAATGAAAACATCAATGATTTATATTTTGTAAACAAGACAACATTAATAATTGAAACAACCATGAGTTGCATTTCGCAAATGAGATGACAAAAATTGAAACATTCATAATTGCATTTCACAAGTGAGCAACAACAATAATTGAACCCTCCATGGTTTCACAAAAAGAACAAGAACAATAATTGAAACATTAATAAATTAATCAGATTTGATAAATTAAATATTTGATAGTAGTAGTATTGAAACATACCTGAGTAAGTCATACTAATAACTCACTGTAAATATAATAGAAATTTGAGAGGATTGAAATATAAAGATTGAGATACAGTGAAATCTAAAGAAATCTCTCAACTTTTCACCAAAGGAATTGGGACACTTTCAAATGAGAGGCGTGGGGGCCTATTTATAGAATACCCCCACCGCCTCAAGGCCTTCATCATGAGTGGGGAATCCATTATTATAATAGAGGTTTCATTTTATAGCATAGCATTTAACAAACATTACCATTTAAACACACATTTTGATGTACATTACCACTTCTCATACACCAACCAAAAAAAAAAAAAAAAGAAAAAGTTCAAAGTCTTCTCCAGTGGCGATGCAATTTTACATATAGATGTCATGAGGAAAACATGCCAGCAATGGCATTTGCCTGATCCTCATAACCCATTTTAACATCTCCAAAGGCGTTAGGCATAGATTATTCAGGTAGGGATATCAAATCCGTACTCGTTTAACTTCAGCCTCAGGGACACTTATATCGCTCCCCTGACCTCTGCCTGCCTGCAAAAAACATCTCAACACCTTACCCACCTAGGAATTTATGTAAACATTGCCTTCGAATGTCATTCAATTTCCACAACAATATATATGCATGGGAGGGGAGGGGAGAGGAGAAATGGTGATGATAGTTAAACAGCTACAGAAATCATTTGAAACTTGATATAATCAAAATTTGACAAAAATAAAAGTAGTCGTTTGAAATTTGATGGATGTTTGAGAGAAAAAGCTCACAGAATCATCAGGTACAACTGCATATCTCTCTGATGGTGAGACCCAGGATTTACCTGTACATAGTGAGTGTAAGAATTATATAGAGAAACATAGCAAATTCCAGTTCAACATTAATAGAAAAATATAGTTCATGAGTATGGAATGCTACCTGATGATGGATCAACATTAGAGGATTCTATATGTTGCCCACTTGATCCATCAAAGCTCAACGCTTCAATAATAATTGGAATATTCCTTTCAAAAATACAAATTAACTGTCATAGTTTGGGACATGGGTGCAGAAATGTGATTAATATACAAGAGCACTCAGATATCTAGTTTATTAAGAGTAAGAAACATACATAAAATATTATGGATATTTGATTCTGACACTTAAAAATCTGCTGAACTCCCATTCCGACTCAGACAGACAAAGTTGATGGGGGTCCCTGGCAGATCTTTAAGTTCTTAATTCAATTCTCTAATATACCGAAAAAAAATCAGTTCCTGGACACAACATTTGTACTCCAAAGATCTTAATGCATTTAATGAACCAGCTCTTGAATGTGTTCTTGTCTGTGAATTGATCCCTTTAGTTCTGGTCATTAGAAGCAGTCGTTTCTCATCAAGAATCCAGAGAATATATTATCAATAGAAATCACAACATTTGGCATTCAGTTCTCACATAAATTCTCTAGTACTCTTTGTTACTTCTCCCTAAATCTCTATCTTCAAAGTTCCTGGTTATTTTGAACATTTTCTTCCATTTATCTTCTGCGTCTAAATTGCAGATTGAAAAATACAGAATGTGTCATGGCTATACCATATGTTGTAGTATAGAACATGCCATGAGTAAGCACGGGTTTACTACCCGAAAGGTCTTAATATTTTATTCATTCATTCATCAAATCAAAATGACAATATTTTGGCCAATAAACATAGAGGTAATATTTAACCAGATGTAAATCGTATTACCGATCACAAGATTGTCCATTACCAAGCTGCCCATTTGTGCCTCTTCCCCAAGAATATACATTCTGCTGATCAGTGACAGCAAGTGTATGTCTCCACCCACACGATATCTGAACTACTTTCTGCCGATTAACAAGACGGAAAATAACCCTCTCAGGTAGGTTAAAAGGAGAAAATTCTATGGAACTGCATGTGAATGTCATAGGCTATTTTAACCAAAATTTTGGGTAGCTACAGTAACAAGAATGTGCCTGGTCATCAGGAAACTTGACTTGCACAGGAGAGCAATGATCAGCATTGTCAGCAACTCCGACCTGTCCAAACTGCAAGAAAGAGAAAACAAAGTTTATATCAATTAAATTGACTTTAAAAAAAAAATCTCTATTATGACGAACTTTCATCAAAAAATTAGGAAAAATTAGTTGAATTGTCAAAACTAAGAAAACTGATTACAACCTTATTCCAACCCCAGCCATAAAGTTTTCCATCAGATGTAACGGCCATTGTGTGTCTCCAACCACCTGATATCTGCAGAAAAAGAAAAAAAGGTCAAAAACAAATTGATCTCGCCAAACTTGGAGGGACATAAATAGGTTCCTAATATACCAAGGCAACAAATACTTGCCAGTCTCTAGGATTTGCTCATCTAAAAAGCATGAAGCATCATATAACTACCATACTTTTAGCACAAAAATTGGAAGTCTTGTGCATACATAGGTATAAATATTCATCAAAAGAATGAACTTAATCCTTTTTTACCACAAAATTAGGGGTGTACACAATACGATTTGGTGCAACTTGAGAGTTTTTTCAAACTAAACTGAAAAAAATAATTTGAAAAATTTTTAAATTAACCCAAACTGAAAAAAAATAGATTGGTGTGGCTTGGATTACGGTTTGAATGATAATTATTAATATCTTACAATACACAATATGTATTCTATGATCAAATATGATACACGTGAAAAATGATTCATATCATAAGGTGTATCAAATTAATACGATATAACAAACGTATCATACAATTCAATAAGTATCTTCTGATATGATACATATTTCATAATACAATACATATTATAAATACAGATTAATATACTTTTTTAAAGAAAATGATGGTATAATAAGAGTGTATATGATAAATTCTAAAATGTTAAGGGTACTTGTAATATTTTTTAAAATGATAATTTATCAATTATAATTTTTTATTTTTAAAACGCATATCATACAATATTATACAAGATATAAAAAATTAGATTTTCGATATACAATTCGATTACTATGGTTTGATAATTTTAAAATTATTCATTTCTAATTATTGATATTATTTAATTAAATTAACTGAATTATAGTTTTCTAAAAAATAATATGTAAAATAAAAATGAAATATATATAAACAATATACATATAAAGAAAATGATATAATAAATATAAAAAAAAAGTTATACATTTAATTACCTATTGGAAAATACAATCAAATATAGTTTTATATATATATATATTAAAAAACTCTGGTTTACAGTTTGGTTCAGTTTAAAAATCACATAAACTGCTTCTCAAACTAAAAAAAATGATTTAAAAAATTTTTAACTCAAACCAAACTATTTTATAAATTAAATCAAACTAAACTATAATTTTTTAAGTAGTTTGAATTGATTTTACAGTTTGAATCAAATTATGTACACTTCTATGCAAAATCATTTGAATAATCCAATTCATTATCGGCAAACCTTACTCTCCTTGAAATATTAGATGGCATATGTTTTGTAAACAGTTGAGCTAAATGCAGAAGCTATCAAATAAAGTTATAATATTATTATTAAGCTCTCTAAAAGGTTCTGCACATATGTAACTGGACAAACCCATATCTAAATTGAACAAATCAAATGCCAAATACGAACTGCAAAAGGGAAATACAGATGGTGGGAAATAGTAAGTATTGGATTTGCCATGTTAAGTAACTATTTGACGCAAAAGCACAAGCTATGAAATAAAGGCCCAACACCATTATTAAGCTTCCTAAACAATGCAATGTATAATCATAGCCGGACATTACCCAGTATGTTAATATTGATATCTAAGCTTTGTTAATACTAAAAGAAACATACCAAGAAAAGTTTTCCTTTCAGATAATCTACAGAAGTCATATTGGAAAGAACAGTGAACCCATGAATTCAAACAAACTTAATGCATTCATAATGCTTCCAACAATCCATCACAATCTATGGACCACAGTAGAACTTAATGAAATATACAAATCAGTAATCTTTTCTCCTTTTGTCAGGGCAATGCAACCACGTGTTGTATTTATTACTCCAATTACAGGCAAACAACTAACCCATAAAATCCAGCTAGATCAATAAAATTTACATTCTCATGTAAATCTTTGAGATGTATGTTACACCATGAAACATATATCATTACCACAACACCAATGACAACACAAGTAAATGCAATGCCAAAGGAAAATTTCTAACCCTCCATTCTTCGTGAATCCCAATAGCATACATGTAAAACACATCAAGAGTTGAAAATCCATTGACTATGAAAATAATTGTCAATATCCCTGATATTATGAGAAATCCATTGCATTAATTTGTATTGTTAGAGAAGTCAGTATTTCCACATTGATCTCATACCACATTGAGAGAGAGGCATTGACTAAAAAAATAAAAGAAAAAAACCTAAAGCCTAAGCCTTAAAAATAATATTCTATAATCAAACATAGGGTATCAAAGCCAGATATCCAATATCACAGCAACAGGCAAATATGGTAAAGTCCCACGCACACAGGCATTTTACTAGGTTCTCGGTGCATCAGTAGATCTAAAGATGGTTTTGGCTTATGACAGTGTTGTCTGAGTTTGCGGTACATTCAGATTTCAATTAGCCTTCTTACCCGTCTGCCAAACTACTGCGTGCGCCCACAACAAAGTAAATGAGGAAAGTCTTTCTCTTATTCAAGAATCAAACAAAGTGACTATGGATAGTATATTGAATTTGACTGGGACTTTTTTATTGTACAATAATGACATAGCAAAAGATGCACCTAAGTTAGTGATTCAATCTATAGAAGGCAGAAAAAGTCAGCAGTAACTGAAAGGTCCATGCTATATTCATATTTCAATACCAAGTTTTCTACTGCCAATTTAAAAGATAGCAATTACTTATAGCAAATAAGATTCAAAGCCATATCAATTATCATTTAGAATGTTCCCAAATATTTTCAAAGATGCTTCAGTACCACGAAATTTAAGGGAAAATAATATGAAATTTGAAAAATTAGGGTCTTGAAGCTACCATCTAATCATCACAGTCGCAGATTGCATATATAAATCAAGGAGAAAACCTTTACTAATTCAATTGAACAACTGTGAGATCACCTGAGATATAAAGCTATCACCCAATGCTTCCAGCTTATGTGGGACAAGGTGATCCTTAAAGTCCCCATGGCCTAGTTGACCGTATTTGCTCCATCCGTAAGTGTATAACCCACCAGATGAAGAAACAGAAATCGTGTGTCGCCATCCACAAGCAACCATAACCATCCTTTCTCCCTGAAACTTCAAATTATAATAGCTTGATCTTTAGAGCAAGAAAATACTTAGGTGGAAAGAAGACTAAACAAGAACAACAGCTAAACCTGATAGGCACAAATAAAACAAAGTCTCAAGTACTATCCACAGTAAGGAATTGCTAAGTATCACAAGGATATAAAAAATTGTAAACAAGAAAAAAGATCCCCTTTTGAATGCCACACATTATGGATGAAAGTAGAACCAAAATTTATTGGGTACAAGTTAAAAATTAAAAATAATCGTAATCAAGTTAAAAAACTATCAAACTATATTCATATTGTATATCAAAGGCTGATGCATTGAAAAATTATGATGCTAGTTTAGGTTGTTAAAGAATACTAAAATCGTATAAAACAACACCATTTTGTGGAAATACATTAAGAGTAGGAATTTTTCCAGGAATTAGGCGATCATTTCTGTCACCCAAGCCGAGGTTTCCATAACGGCCCCAACCCCATCCATAAAGGTCTCCATTTTCTGCAACAGCCACAGAATGTTCAGCACCAGCTGCAACCATTTTGATAGAAACTCCCTACAAAAGAGAAAAGATATTTAAAAGCATAATTTTTTAACAAAAAAATTACCTCCATGTGTACTAAAACAAAAGTGGTCAATATTATTCTTCCACTTTTCTCACAGAAAATCCGTGTGAAATATTTTCCATGATAGAAATGACATCTTGCCTTATATTAATAATGCTTTTTGTTTTTTAATAGACCTTGTATATACGGCCATTATCTTTTCCTACTTTGGTCAATAAATTAAATACTGAAGCATTCAAGATATGTACAGGGAACACTATATAAGTTACAAATATTACAGTTTCTCGGTATTAACATAATCATTTCATGCTTCAATATATACACTCTGCCACAGTGGCAAAAATATAATAAGAAAATGGTGAATTTGATCTGGTGTTAAAATGAGAGGGTCAAATCTCTACGGTGGTAACATACAGTACCTGAAAGGCTTGAATTTTTTGAGGTACGAGAGCATCTTCAGTGGTTCCAAGACCAAGTTGACCATTTTGATTCCGCCCCCAGCTTAAATAAAATTTAAATCTCAATCAGTAAGCATTTTTCAAGTTATATGCTTAGAACTGTCACACAAGTATGTTGAAACAGAACGACTGCAAAAGCTTATAATATTCAACATCCTTTCTGTGGAGACATAATAAATCTTGTTGGAAAACCAATTTGATTGATTATGTTTTCTTATTTTAGGATAGTTTTTTATTTCACCTTTATTGTATATTTGGTTTATTTCACTTGTTTGAATTGTATTCCCTAGTTTGTGAAGATTCTTACTAGCTTTAGATCATAGCTTGTTTATAAAAATTACTTCATTGTTTAATGAAAAAGTGTGATGGAATTTATTCAAAACAAAGAAACTCCTTGTTTCATAGTATCAAAGAACCTACTCTTTTTTTCTGTCCAAAATCTTTAGAGGAGAATAGAATCAATAAGCCAGAAAGTTACTAGAATCATGTCAGACCTTGCCAAAGTGTAATAATCTGTCGGAAGCTTTCCCAAACTTGTTGAAATCTTGTCAGAGTCCTACTAGGAAATTAATCAGACCAAAAAAATCCTCTAGAAAGTGTCAATATACTGCAAAGATTGTCTGAAAATAGTCGGAAAACCCTTAAATCTATTGCCAAAAAAGATGAAACTCGTTGGAGAATTGTTGGGTGACTTAGAAATTACCTATATACTCTCAGAAAGTGTTGTTTCTCCCTTTGAGAGTGTCAACTCTCCATTATTGCTGTTGAAAAGTAGGAATATTTCTTCAGAAGCTATTTGTCGACCTCCATTTTTTCGTTGAAATCAAACATGATCAACCCGAATCACCTTAAAAAAATTCAATCTTTCTTATTTTCGACCAATACTCATTTGAACTTGCCCACTGTTAGTGACATAGAAGTTTTTTTAATAGACTAGAATAGACGGAGAAGTAGAATCTTCTACAATGAATTCAGTGCATCCAACTATGTAAAAGGGTACAACTTTCACATTCATGGATAATCAGGCTTTATAGTAACTCAACACTAGCTTAATGGGACTGATTTTTGCGAATGGTTCCAATATGTTATGTTGGTTATCAGAGGAAAAGGAAAAATGGGATACTTAACTAGATGGTTAAAGAAACCCTTGCCCATGGATGCCGATTTCGAAGATTGGAAGTGGAGAATTCTATAATAATGGTGTGGCTAATTAATTAGATGGAACAAAAAATCGGGAGAACTTTCTATTCTACCAAACTGCTCAGGAGATTTAAAAAGCTATACAACAAATTTAGCTAAGGGCTGCTCAATCAGGTCCAACATAATGGTATCTTAAAACATTTATAAGTAATAAGACTACCTACATTTATGGAACCAGCCACCTGCTTGCAAACAGAACTAGATTTCTCGACCTAAACTTTGATTCCATCATCAGTTGTAAGTTTCAGTCAACTGCAGTTGTTTCAAACCCTACAATCAAAATAAATACCAGTTGTTCCACCCTAATAGGTGGCTAATTGACTATATATTGTTTGAAATTGACAACCACAACTATAACAAATAAAGTAGCTAATGTATTCAAGCCTCGAACCAGCACAGATAGACTTTAGCTTATGTTAAGTTCTTCTGATTATTCTTCAGGATGCTAAAATGAGACTGAAGAAATTGTTCTTTACTTCAAGATCCGGTTAGCCTTACTCATTTTCCACAGCCTCAGTAGAAGCATCTAACTAGTAAGCTTCAAACATTCAGAATTAGAGACTGTTATTCACCTTGTAAAAGGTGTGAGGAATTGTAATGTTGCTACACCAATGGAAAGTCAATTGATTCTAAAGCTTTTTGTTCTTTATAAAAGAAAAGTTTAATGGAAAAGCTCAAGTTTGCAGTAGCTTGAAAGTATAGACATTGGGAAATGTTAGTCAAATTACATAGAATTTATCATGTTTGAGTTATAATTCGACAAAAACAAGTAATATCCCCAAAGCCCTAAAAAGGGAAAACTTCTTAAACAATAATAAGCCTTAAGTTCTTGCTGGTGCATCATGGTGTTTCAAAGCATGTGAGCAACCAGCTGAAAGTTAAGCCAAAGCTATAGCTATTCTAAAATGAATAAAATAAAAGCAACATCAATGCATTACAGAATGAAGTGAGTAAAGTTTTAGGAACACCCCTAACCTCTGAACCTCTCCCTCCATGGTCACCGCTAAACAATGGCTGTCCCCACAAGCAATTTGCTTTATCCTCAAACCATGCAATGCTTTGATTGGTTGGGGAGTGAACAAGTCACTAGAATTCCCATGGCCCAGTCTTCCAAAGTCACCCCTGGAAAATTTTGAAAAGAAAGCAATAATGACATTCTATATAGAAAGAGCAATTAAGAAAAAAATTATTTGATAAGCAGGTATCGGCATGAACATTAGAATTGGTCAACGTTGCAAATATGGAGAAGAATAACACAAATCATCTATTACAATATGCCAGGTTGATCTGTAGGGCATAACATATTATAATTCATAGGCACAAGATCAGGGGACAATGAAATAAACCTGTGTCTTAAAACCTTCAATTCCAGTAAAAAGCAATATTAATAGTACATGTTATTATTGCAAACATACAAAAAAATTATATAAGATTGTGAAGAAGTAATTACAACAAATGAACAATCAGAAAACTTGGAACACAAACATGAAACTGAAACCAATTACTAGCCACAATAGCACTCAGCCAATCACTTTCAAAGAAATGGAATGCCCTCAATAACTTATATAATTTCAATAACTGTTTCCAAAACTATTATTGCAAACATTTAGACCAAAACATCTTCTTTGAAATTTCTTGTTTCCTAATCCTCAGAAACACAGAATTTTATTAAATTCCTACTCAAATAGGCCTAATGAGAAATTCCATAAATGGTGTTGCAAAGAAAGCATATCAAATTGGAAATCCCAAGAGACAAAACTGAAAGGTAGAGAACAAACCATCCCCAACTATAAACTTCCATACGTGACTCAGAATAGGCAGTTGTATGATCAGCTCCACAGGTAACAGACACTATTTCAAGATCATCAAGTGCACTCAATTGTGTAGGTGAAAGTCGATCCTCAGCATCACCATGGCCTAACTGCCCATCTTCCCCTCGTCCCCATGAGCACACGATGTTTCCAGCTGTAAATGACTATAATATCACTTTTCTTCATATTAATAACAGATATTAGAAGTAATGCAATTGATTTATCAGCTGCATATATGTCAAGTAAAGTAATGGCAATTATTTGAACATAAGCATCAACAAAATGATAGCTTCACAGATACATTCATTTATATGGAAGCCATTGATGTAAGAAATAACAATATAACACCAAAGAAGGCAACAAAGTCTTAAGATAAATCAAAAACATTATGGGCTTCTAATCAGTTACAAGCTAGAAATCGAACTAAAGAGGAAAAAAAAAACACACACACACACGCATATATATAGTATCAAAATCTACACAAAATTTTTTTTTTCCTCTACCACATAAATCTGCCCAATGACACCCACTCTCAAACAACTTAAATTGATCCCCAACTGGTTAGCGTGACAGAGATCAATCTCTATATCTTATGCTCCACCATAAAAGATCTAAATATGCTCAAAAATATATATTAACACATTAATAACTTGGTAGCGATTGGATCAACCAAGGCCATAAATCTATCTGACGTAATCTCTTTCATCCAAACTAGTAGTAGTCCACAAAAACAGCAAGACTTATACTGTGATGGACTAACAATAATAAATAAATTCTACAACCATAAATCAAAAAATGCAGAAACAAATAATTTCCATTGTCAATTTTATATTAATCATCAACATCCACATCAATACTAGATATGATCTTGTAAAGTTACTTCAATTAGCTTTTGCATCACAATTAGACAATAAGTTAACAGAAAATGCAGTAAACGACAAAGCTTATCTGAGGTCATAATCAACTTCTAATACTCGAGACAGATTGATATTTCTACATTGTAAACTAGGCCAAAGGAATATTCCATGCCTAAGTTTAGTTGCATTCTCAAAATCACATCGACAAGGTTTAAAAAACTCAAATTCCCATCCGTTAAATATCTAAGATTAAATTTTTTTATTAAAAGCAAGGATAAAATCCTTATTTTACTAATAATATTAAAAAATATATAAAATTTATTATATTTTTTCTCTTAAGTTTTAAAAACAAAGATTTCTCTTAAAATTTCTTTTACTTCACATCCTCCTCCCCCCAAACCTTAAAATTTTGTTTTTTTCCCTCCAACCACTTTCTCCCATTATCTGGAAAAAACAACGATAAAATATTTTCGTCAACAAAGAGATCTAGGCTCTAGATCTTTTTGTCTTTGATGACGAGATTTTAGATCACTTCATCTTCATTGTTGAAATCCCTTTGTCTCATCGTTGAATCTCTTTATTTCTAATAAAGAGATCCGTTTCAAATTTTTTTACTTACGTCGACCAATAGTTTAGAGTGGAGAAAAAAAAAATTTTAAAAAAAATATAATTTTTTAAAATTAAAAAATTTTAGATACGGATAAAGTTATTATTTTTTAAAATTAAAAAAAATAAAATATATTTTTTAATATTATTAATAAAACACTATAGCTTTTACCATCATTTTAACGCTAATTATGAGATTTTGCGTCTTTTAAATTTGTTGGACGTGACTTTAGGAACACCTAAAGTTAGGTGGAATCTAGTCCTTTGGCCATGTAAACTATGACAAACCTTAGATTTTCTTTGAACTGGAAGTCCAAGAAAAGACTAAGCAAAAATATAATGAAAAAATTTTTCGAATGAAAAGGGTTGGAACAGCATACAGAGAAGAGCAACGGAGTGACTTGCACCAGCGGAAATAAGAAGAACCCGACGAAATGGAGCTGAGACTTCACTCATAGTAACTTCAGCCATTATTTGCTTGTTTCTTTCTGAGTATGATGATGTTTAGAGAAAAAAGTGTAAAGTGGGGGAATAGAAAGAAAGAGAAAAAAGAAGTGGGATGTTGTTCGCAGAAGAATAATGAATGGTGATCAGAAAGTGGGGAGGAAATATTTATAGTGCTGAAGAAAGGATATGTGCGTGAGAAACGTGGGTGTGAGAGTCCATAACAAGTGAAGAAGAGGCTAGAAATTGAACCGACATGACTGAAGCAGCGGCATTGATGGAGAGGAGGGCCACCGTGAGTTCACAATGTCAGATACTAACCGTTTATTCCTAATTCATTCGTTCAATATCCACCACACACTGAACTTTTTAACTACTATTCTTCTATTCCAATTTCGAAGACTTTTGTGTAATTTAGAAAGCTGTCTATATAATACTAATAAATATTTTCACCAACTTTTATCCGAAAAGGCCACATCGACAAATTAGACTTTTATTTTTAAATATATTTTATGTATTTTAAGAAATCGAGACGGTTATATGTCTCTTCATATTAATTGACTTAACGTGTTACACGAGTAATTTTTATATATAATTTTACATATAAATAATAATATATTTATTATTATATAATTAAAAATTAAAAAATAATAATAAAATAATATATAATTTTATAATAATATATAATTATTTATATATAAAATTATTTTATTTAATTAAAACTAAATTTGTGATTCCATTTACCCATCATTTTTATTTTAGTCAATATTAAATTTGATGAAATTATTTTTAGGGAAATTTTAAAAAATGGCCAAAATGCCCTCCCATTAAGTAAAAATGTCCAAAATCACTATTTCCAAGCCAAAATGCCGAAATTCACTATTTTTAAGTAAAAATACCCATGACTTTTTTTAGAATACCAAAATTACCCTTCTCCTCATATTTATATAACTCTCCTCACTCATTATGGAGTTAAAGTAATTTTAGATCAATATAGGGGGTTTTTGGATATTTTATATTGTAAAGGCATTTTGATATTTATTTATTTATTTCAAACTTTTTCTAAAATATCAAAATTACCCTTCCCCTCATTTATATAACTCTCCTCACTCACTATGGGGTTAAATGTAATTTTAGATAAATATGGAGGGTTTTTGGATATTTTACATTGTAAAGGCATTTTGATATTTATTTATTTATTTCAAACTTTTTCTAAAATGTCAAAATTACACTTCCCCTCATCTATATAAACTCTCCTCACTCACTTTATTTACACACACTTCTCATATCACTCAAACACTCACTCTCACTTTCATTTTTATTCAACATCAATTAGTAGGAATTCGTTCAGACGGAAGAAGTTCGTATTTTTGAATTTGACTCGAAAAAATGTTATTTATCAAAAAAAGGTATTTATATCAATCTGAGCCTAAAACTTAATTTTATTTGTTAAGTCTAGTTTTTATGTCATAATATGGGGGTTAAAGCAATGTTTGACAAGTATGGGGGTTAAAGTAATTTAGGATAAATATGGGGGGTTTTGGATATTTTACATTGTAAAGGCATTTTGATATTTATTTATTTATTTCATTGCTTTTTCTAAAATGTCAAAATTACCCTTCCTCTCATCTATATAAACTCTCACTCATTTTATTTACATACACTTTTCATATCACTCAAACACTCACTTTCACTTTCATTTTTATTCAACATCAATTAGTAGGGATTCGTTCAGACGAAAGAAGTTCGTATTTTTGAATTCGACTTGAAAAAATACTATTCATCAAAAAAAGGTATTTATGTCAATCTTAGCCTAAAACTTAATTTTATTTGTTAAGTCCAGTTTTTATGTCATAATATGGGGGTTAAATACAATGATTGACAAGTATGGGGGGTTAAATATAATTTAGGGTAAATATGGAGGGTTTTTGGATATTTTAGATAAATATGGGGGGTTTTGGATATTTTACAATATATACAGGATTTATATAACATGTTAAAAATAGATAGGTAATGCTTTGATACAAGATAACATACAAAGGTGTTAAATAAAGTAAAAGATAATTGAGGGGTCAAATGAAATGTTATTAAAATTAGGGCGCATTTTCATATTAAACATTGTAGACGCATTATAATTGAAATTATAGGTTTTTTCGAGTTTCACCGCTTTAGGATATATCAATGCACATTTTCCAGATTTTTGAAGAATTTTTCGATTGTTGTCATACTAGGGTATTTCAACTTTTAGATTCCGAATTTCAGTTCCATTATTTCAAATTTTATCACTTTAGGATATATCGATTTATATTTTTCAGATTTCTGAAGAATTTTTTGATTGTTGTCATTCTATGGTATTTCAACTTTTAGGATTCAAATTTCAGTTCTGTTTTTTTGAATTTCACCGTTTTAGGATATATCAACTTGTATTTTTCAGATTTTTATAGAATTGTTCGATTATTACCATTCTAGGGTATTTCAACTTTTAGAATTCGAATTTCAGTTCTGTTTTTTTGAATTTTATCGTTTTAGGATATATCCACTAGTATTTTCCAAATTTTTGAAGAAATTTTTTATTATTGATATTTTAAAGTATTTCAAAGTATAGAATTTGAATATCTATTTCAAAGTATAGATATTATAAAAACATTTTAAATGAAACGATACAAATAGATAGATGCATTTTGATATAAGATAACATACGAAAGTGTTATATAAATTGTTAAATAATTATAGGGGGATAAATAAAATATTAGAAAAATATGAGGAGTTTTTTTTAATTATTAATAATTGTACGACTGTTTTACATAGTTATTATTGATTTTTTTATTATAAATGAATAATTATCTTCAAAAATTTGTCATTGCAGGATTGATAATTAAAATGGATGGTTATGCATCGGTTCGTTACCAGGGAGAATGGATTCAAGGTCGCAACAACACAATGAAATATGTTGGAGGAGCCAAACAATTGATTAAAATCCCTTATGGAACAACATTCGAGGGATTTATTGAGCTTTTGACAGAGTCTTGCAGTATTAATCCAATGAAAAACTACATTCAAGTATCAATGAAGCCAAGAAAAATTGAGCTCGACTGCCCCATCCAGATCCAAAATGATGAAGATGTCTAGGGTCTTTTTGATATATCTCAGTACTTTCAGGAATGTATTCTTGTTTTTGTTACATGTACCCTAATTGAAGGGCAGAAGGAAAAAGATGAAGATGAAGATGAAGATGAAAAAGAAAGTAGTTGGGTCAAAAAAGAATACGATTTGGAAAAGTTGATTGATTTCAGTAATGACCCGTTGTATATTGCAAACTCATGGGCTCATGGAGAAAAAGATATAGTTCCCTATTGGGGTGACTTTGATGGAAATGATATGTCCGACATTCCTTCAGAAGATGTAGAGCCTGAGTATATGGCATCAGTTACCGAGGGTATGGATAGTTTACAGCTTGAAGATCTTATTTCAGGTGGTGGAAATTATTCTGGGCCATTTTTTGACAATGTCCCCACTGATCCATTTAAGTGGCTTCCTGATTTTCCTCCACAGCCATCAGCATCATCAAGTGGTTTCAGATCGATCCGAGAGGAGAATGGTGTCAAGATTGGTGATATTTTTCATAATAAAGTCCAATTGAAAGACGTCGTGATGCAATTCGCCTTACTTAAAGGATTTCAATTTGGTGTCAAAAAGTCTGACAAGAAACAGTGGGAAATTAAGTGCAAAGTTGAAAATTGTAAATGGTATATACATGCAACCAAGTCCACTGTCGGTGATGTGTGGGGGATCAACTCTATGAATCCTACCCACATATGTTTAGTTGATTAAATCATGCCACATCACAGACAAGCTGGGGCCCAAGCTTTAGGTCAATTAATGAGATCAAAGTTTGTGATGATTGATCGAATTTATCGGCCTAAAGAAATAATTGTAGACATCATCGATCGATATAAAATTGATATTTCCTACTCACAGGCTTGGCGGGCAAGAAATTGGGTTATCAATTCATTGAGGGGTTCACCGGAGGAATCATTTATGCTTTTATCAGATTACTGCTACAATCTACAACGTACTCATCCAGGCACCGTTACTGCTATTGAAACAGATGATGACCATCGGTTTACGAATTTTTTCATGGCGTTAGGATGTTCCGTTTGTGCATTCAGAGAATATCTTCGCCCTGTTATTTGTATTGACGCTGCTTTCCTTAAAGGTCGATATCTGGGGCATTTATTTATTGTGGTGGCTCTTGATGGTAATAATCAGATATATCCTATTAGTTTCGATTTCGGCAAAAAAGAAGATCACGACACGTGGTGTTGGTTTCTTATGAGAATTAAAGAATGCATCTCTGACCTCTCTGAGCTTGCAATAATCTCAGATCGACATCATGCTATCTACTCGGCAATGGTTGAAGTCTTTCCAGATGTCCACCATGGATGTTGTTGTCATTATCTTCTGTGTAACATGCGGGCAAAATATAAACGAGACTCAAAGGTATAGTGTAAATAAGTATTTAAATTTATAACAGTTTATCCTTTTCATACACTTTGCTTATACTGAGTTTTCATATTTTTTACCATTCTACAGGTTGCGGGTGCATATTGGAAAGCCACAAAATCATACACAGAATCTGAATTTGGTTTGATGATGTAATCCTTTGACTCAATGAACCCCCAAGCTGGAGCTTATTTACGGGATGTCAGATTTGAGCGTTGGAGTAGAGCATACTTTCCAGGACATCGATACAACATCATGACCACAAATATTGCTGAGTCATTTAATGCCCTTGTCAGACATGCACGGGGCCTACCTATAACCATGCTCTTGGAGTTTATTCGTGGTACCATGCAACGATGGTTTTACGAGAGGAGAACCCATGCAAGTAAGTATCAAATCGATATTAATTAAAAGTTGTCTCATGTACTTTTTTCCACTTTGTTAGTCATATTACCAAATGTGTTCTTAATATTTTTTTCAAATTACAGATGAATGTCATAACTTTCTCACCCCTTGAGCGGAAGATAAAATCAGCAATCGTCTATCAAAGTCTGCAAGTCTGGATGTTCGACCGATTACACCTACTCGGTATCAGGTTGTTGGATTTGGTGGATTCATGGGTATTATGGACTTTGGTGACATGTCTTGCACGTGTAGAAAGTTTCAGCTTTCACGTATTCTGTGCAAGCATGCCATTGTCGTTGCACGACATATGAGACTCACGAATGTGCACGCATAGGTTCATCCATTCTTCCGCACCGACATTTACCGTGCAATATATCAAGAACCGATTAATCCTCTTGAAAATCAATGTGATTGGTTACACTCACCCAAAGACAGAGTTATATTGCCCCCCGTCCTTGATAGTCGTCGTCCAGGTCGTCCATCCAACAGAAATTGACGTCCATCGCAAGGAGAAATTGTTACACTGAGGATTTGCAGTCATTGCCATGAATCGGGGCATACACGAACCCAATGTAAATCCCCAACACCGGTCTCGAGCTCCGCCCCACAGCATTCATCTACAAAAGGCAAAGGAACAAGATCTTGACATGTTTATACTCAATTTTGTTTGTTATATGATTCTTCATTGTTGTACTTCAGTTTTATGTAACCGATATATTTTTATTTTTGTTTCAAACATGTAATTGTATTGTCATTTGATGTAATAAATTTAGTGTTTCGTATGAGTTATTTCAGTATTACTTTATTTTCTGTAATTGTTTCAAGTGAGTAAATGTTTGAGTAATCATACATTTTTATTGTTTTTTCATGACAAGATTATTTAAAAAATGAAATCAAATACGATACATATTCATATATAACCACAAATAAAGTATATCATACACATATGCACATACAATAAATATATACATCTAAACATAGGAATAACGATAAATATACATTCGTGAGCTACTCGATACAGTGAAAATACAACTGCGTCGCTAATCGTCGATGCATAGTGGTAGACGACTCTCGGGGAAAAACGTAGCTCCGTGACAACGCCAAACACTCAAAAAATCGTAACATAAACACGCCACAGTCACCGGAGCCCAATCCCTGCTGAGGGATATCTGACGTTCGATGCAAAGTGAGGGGATCATATCGTGGAGTCCTCCCAGAAGTTGTCCAAAAACTTATCGCCTCTAATAACGTAAGAATAAAGGTCATGTATGGTCGCATGCGCTATTCTAGAGTCCCTATATTCCCTGAATATGAAACCTCTGAATCGTATACCGTAATTGACCACTCACAGAAATCTATAACTCCGGTGACCCAATGTGCGTTCTCGAAGTTTATAGGGATGAAAACTTATAAACAGTGAGACATTTTAGTTACTTATCGTTGTCGTTAACCAATTGAATGTAATAGAAATATATATAAAGTATATCTGATCTACCATCCCTCATGGTTTGTACAACAATCCCGGGGTGTATGCTGCATCAACCATCATCGTGAAGAGCCCCGAAAACTCAAACTCACCAATCGGTGTGGTCTGCCAACTCTTCCAAGCCATCTCAATATGGCTTCCAAAGAATATGTGGGCAATCGTCCAACGCTGTGAGATAGTCGATTGGTGATCGTCCTGCTGCCGACGTAATAAAGTCAAAAAAAAATCCACATGCTAAAATGGTATAAACAAGTTCACGTGTTAGTTATTAATAAATATATCTAGCTTTTTACCAAATTATATAGTATAGACAACTCACATCGTCGGTCAACCACTCGCGCAACTCTACAACAAGCCTCCAGAAGCTGTCCTTCGACTTTGATCCTATGAAGTACACATCATGTGTGTCAGAAGCCGCAACTCTGGTATACCATGTGAGGAAAGATTCCTCACGGTCTGACGCAGAGGATGGAATCGTCGTGAGTTACTGTTTCGCCCTCCCTCTGAGTGGATTTGTATACGGGGTGCGAACCAATAAACCCTTCCAGACGATCTGATCACGTGCTGTACGAACCAACTGCATGTTACAAAAAACTATTAATTCATTATTTCATTCAACAAAAACATACACATTATTCGATTTATGTTACCTTCTCTATATATACGGGAGGAGGTTTAACTGGAGAATCCTGAATCACGGTCAAGTCAACAGCGCGTGCTCCGTCGACAGACTGCATAATTATATATTAAAACATCTTAGTGACATATATTTATCAATTATATTTATTTAGTAATTATAATTGGCAAACCTCAATGTGAACGGTCTTAGAAACATCCTCCTGGAAGTCCTCCTCCTGTGAACTAATATCCACAAGCTTCTTGGTCGAGCTCGGGATATTAGCAAGTAACCATAGTCGCTGGTCCTGAAAAAGAGATAAAACATCATTTAAAAAAATATATAATATTAAAGACAAATTGATCAATGATATTTCGTAAATCCCTATAACCTGAACTTTCAGGGAAGGTGTTCGGAGATAACCCTCGATCGATGATATATCAATGTCGAGTCCCTATATGCATCAAAAGGAAAAAATGGTTAATGATATTTAATATAAAATATCATATGAACAATAATTTTCATACCTCCAATGGACGATCTAAAGCGATAGGAGATCCGATCGATTGGCCTTCATGACGAAGACCCTATACAAATATATACCATGAATTAATCGATAACAAAATTGTATTAAAAATTAAGTTATAATAATAAGTGACATACCTCAGATCGGATCGGTGAAGTCACCGAAGGGTCAACCGGTGCCCTATCCTGTCGACTACCCTAAGATAATAGTAATATTAAATCTATTCAGTGACATTTTATATATAACGATATTGTAATATAATAACAACATTGGGGCATTAAATATAAATTTGAAATTACATACGTACTTCATGTGACTGATGAGATGGTATTGCGGTATCAATAGGGAAGGTCGTCCCAATAACGTCATCCCTCTCCTGTACGAATGTAATAATAGTTGTCAAAATAATAACATTGTAGACATTTTATATAAGTAATAAATTAGAAGTAGTTTTACAACCTCAGCGACGGGGGCTGGATATGTACGTGTGACGATGTCCTCCAAACGAGTCATCTGGGAAGAGATATCGTCACGTAATTGAGACATCTGAGAAGAGATATCGTCGCAAAAACTCGATATCTCACATAAAATCGTAGCACCCCAGTGCGCTAATGTAGCATCTGATGTAGAAATATTGGGTGATACGAATGGGGGACACTGCTCGGTGGCATGATAGGTAGTGCGGTCCTCCACTCCAAGGTGCTCCTCTATGCTAGGGTGGTCCTCCACTCCAGGATGGTCTGTCGTCCATGGGCTCTGAACAATAGGGGAACATATAGGCTACTCTATAACAGGAGGCTGAATAGGCTCCTCATGTGTCTCAAAAGTCTCGACGGGTACATCTGAAGGTTCTGAGGATGGATAAGCCCCGTCTCTAGTCACGATCGGAACCGAAGAAGATAAGGAGGAATCAGCATCGGGTAAATCGGTATACTCACGAATCTCAATGTACCACAATAAACCTCCTCGATCGATGATGGACGAAGAGGGAATGTGACATCCTCCTAATGATGAAGATATATAAGTCAAAATAATTGTAACATATAATGAATTAATCGACTTATTAATTAATTAGTACATATCGGATCACTAGTGAAAATACGACCTATATGAGTCCAACCAGGGACGTCTCGCATACGCCACCTCAACATCTGTGGGGATGAATAGGGATGGACAAGGTCAATTCAATCATGTAACGTCTCTAGAGTCTCATATATTCAGTACTATAATATAATCATTTACGATGTAAATAAATCAATTTATATTTTTGTCAATTAATAAATATAAATAATAATATAAAACTTACCTGAAATGCGAAAGAAAATCTGTAAAGGTCGTATTTACGGATTTCAGGCATTCATTCGGAACAGACTCTCTCACTCGTCTGTGACATAGAATCGTATGTCATCTGCCACATAACAACACCCTAGGGGTAGGAATTAAACCCGTCCAAATGATCAACTAACTGTAAGTAATCTGTGGACACCTTCTTTCGTCGATCATTCCCCAATAAAACCATATGAAGAATATACAACAAGGTCATCTTGACAGCGTCAATATCGTTATCCCCCCATGGCCTCGACAAGAAGACACGCTCTATGTCGTGATACTGCACCTTTGGACAACCGCGAAAGTACGTATCCCTAATTCTATGTTCGAAGGAGCGAGGAATATATGAAGAAACATTAGTCCGTTGGCTAAACGAAAGCCCTGTCACCAATGTAAACTCAAACGGGCTAAATCTCACATCAACCCTGTTAACCCTAAACCAAAACTCGTCTCTGGCAAAGGGTGGATGTAGTTGTCGTAGTAGAAATACATGAACCAATATCCCGACGAATTTGGTTTTGGGTAAACGAATGAGAGACTCGAAACATGTTCTCTCAAATAGTCACAGCTGACCCGGGGTCAATGTAGAAGAAATTCGAGATAATACGGTACGTTGTGCACGAGATATCGCATCTACCCGGAAGTGTCTGGACTCATAGGGAATGTGCAGCTCGCTGTCAACCCGTCTTCTTTTGCGAGAAATATCTTGTAACAATTTTAAAAATTTGTTAGACATTCATAAAAATAAATATGTAAACAAATGTATTAGTGAAAAAAACATAAAAAGATGAGAAATACCAAATAATCAAAAAGGAAATGACAAAACTTAACAAATAAGAACTGAAATTCGAGTTCTATACGTTCAAATACCCT
The DNA here is from genome assembly GCF_011075055.1 of Mangifera indica. Taxonomy (NCBI): domain Eukaryota; kingdom Viridiplantae; phylum Streptophyta; class Magnoliopsida; order Sapindales; family Anacardiaceae; genus Mangifera; species Mangifera indica. Next base: position 6,986,082 of record NC_058152.1, read on the forward strand.
AGAATGTTAACAATCGAAAAATTGATCGAAAATAACAAAATATGAATCAAGTTATCCTGAAATGACGAAAAATAGAAAAAACCAAACTGAAATTCGAAATTTATACGTTGAAATACCTTAAAGTGACGATACTCGAAAAATCGTTCGAAAATCTTGAAAATACGAATTGATATATCCTAAAATAGTGAAATTTGAAAAAACGAAACTGAAATTCAAATTTTATACATTGAAATACCTTAAAGTGACGATAATCAGAAAATCTCTTATGGAAATCTTGAAATTACGAATCGATATATCCTAAAATGGTGAAATTTGAAAAAACAGAACTGAAATTCGAATTCTATACATTGAAATACCTTAAAGTGATGATAATCAAAAAATCGTTCGAAAATCTTGAAAATACGAATCGATATATCCTGAAATGGTGAAATTAAAAAAAAACAGAATTCAAATTCAAATTTCATACGTTGAAATACCTTAAAGTCACGATAATCAAAAAATCGTTCGGAAATCTTGAAAATACGAATCGATATATCCTAAAATGGTGAAATTCAGAAAAACGGAACTGAAATTCGAATTTTATACGTTGAAATACCTTAAAGTGAAGATAATTAAAAAATCGTTATGAGATCTTGAATATACGAATCAATATATCATGAAATGGTGAAATTCGAAAAAACAGAATTGAAATTCGAATTCTATACGTTGAAATACCTTAAAGTCACGATAATCAAAAAATCATTCGGAAATCTTGAAAATACGAATCGATATATCCTAAAATGGTGAAATTCGAAAAACCAAAACTGAAATTCGAATTCTATACGTTGAAATACCTTAAAGTGACGATAATCAAAAAATCGAATGGAAATCTTGAAAATACAAATCGATATATCTTGAAATGGTGAAATTCAGAAAAATTGAACTGAAATTTGAATTCTATACGTTAAAATACCTTAAAGTGATGATAATCAGAAAATCGTTCGAAAATCTTAAAAATACGAATCGACATATCCTAAAATGGCGAAATTCAGAAAAACGGAACTGAAATTCAAATTCTATATGTTGAAATACCTTAAAGTGACGATAATCGAAAAATTGATCAGAAATCTTGAATATACGAATCGATATATCCTAAAATTGTGAAATTCGAAAAAACAGAACTGAAATTTGAATTCTAGAAGTTGAAATACCTTAAAGTGACGATAATCGAAAAATTGTTTAGAAATCTTAAAAATACGAATCGATATATCCTAAAATGGTGAAATTCGGAAAAACGAAACTGAAATTCGAATTCTATACATTGAAATACCTTAAAGTGACGATAATCAAAAAATCGATCGGAAATCTTGAAAATACAAATTGATATATCCTAAAATTGTGAAATTCGAAAAAACGGAACTGAAATTCGAATTCTAGAAGTTGAAATACCTTAAAGTGACGATAATCAGAAAATCGTTCGGAAATCTTAAAAATACGAATCGATATATCCTAAAATGGTGAAATTCGGAAAAACAGAACTGAAATTCGAATTCTAAAAGTTGAAACGGTGAAATTTGATAAAACGAAAATGAAATTTGAAATTTATACAATAAAATAACATAGAATGTGAACAATCGAAAAATCGTTAGATAATTTGAAAAGAAGACTCGATTTATCCTAACACGGGTAAAATCGAAAAAACGAATTTGAAATTCGAACTTTATCAGTTGAAATACCTATGAATGTCGCTAACCAAAAAATCATTTGAAAATTTGAAAAAAACGAATCGATATATCATCAAAAGACAAAATATGGAAAAACGCAACTGAAATTCAAAAATACGAATCAATATATCCTATAAACAAAAAAATCAAAATATTAAGTTGAAATTACGTCATTACATCGTAAATTGTGTCAAAAAGCATCAAAATTCGAAAACTCAAATTTCAAATTTGAAAAATACAATGGAAAAACCCTAAAAAAGAAAAAACGGATATAAAATTTGAAAACTACACGATCAAAAACCCTAGATAAGAAAATTCTCAATTTACCTCCTCATGAATATTCCTTAATTGAAAAAGTTCACTATTATATGACAAATTTCCAAAAAAAACCACTGTGTTCTAACGAATCTCATCCGACTCCCCAACATTTTAAAAAAGCCACTTTACCCCCCCACTAACCCATGCTCAATACACTGCTGTGGGATAAATCGTTTGTCGTGGGAAACGTTGTTCCCACGACAAGACTGCCGATCCATTCGGTAGTCATTTTCGGCCAAATTTTGGTCGTTTCAACCTCCGATTTTCACATAAATCAAATATACACGTTGTATAACACAAAACCCCTCAATCAATTCAACGAAAACAACCAAAAATCGAAACATTTTAAGCATTGTTCAAACCGTAAACCCTAAAATTTCAAACCCAAAAATCTCAATCAAATCTCAATAATATGAGCAATAACTTGCTCCAAACAAGATTACGGGTGTTTTGTTATTTTTGAAAATTTTAAGACTGTTAGTGATTTTTTTCAAGAAATTTTTGGAAATTTAAAAAAATTTAAGAGTGTTTTTAAAAAGTTAAAATTTTAATATGTATTTCAATAGTTTAAAAAAATAGTTACACTAAAAAAATTGAATATAATACAACAAATTAAAGGTTTACATGATTTATTTTTTATATTTATCTTGTCATTTTTTTTTATATATTTATTATATATGTATTTTATATTCATTTTACTTGTTTATTTCATGTCTTAGATAACTATAATTAGATATTCTTTATTAAGTAGAAAACTTTTAGAAGTAAATGATTGTTAATAAGTTTAATCCATAATTCAAACTGAACCAAACCAAATTTTTTTTTTTTTGTATAGTTTGGTTTGAAATCTAAACTTGTCTGGTTTCGTTTAAAATTTTTTCAAACTGTTTTTTCAGTTTAATTTGAAAAAGTGCTTAAATTGCACAAAACTAGATTGTACACATCCCTACCTCACCATCCGACATATCAACCATTTTATATTTAAAATTTATCTCGCCATTTTTTACGCAGAACAAATGTTATTGAAGTTGTGATATTATTCACAATGACACTTAGGATTCATATCATTTGTTGGAAAAAATTTAAACATGCCAAGCATAACATTATATTAATATTGTAATTTCTGTAAATATAAATATGTGTACTTAGCTTCAAGTTTGCGACCAAATCCATTTGAACACGAGATGAAATATTGACGTGAGTCATTTCCACGATCTCATTTGCCCATGTACTACATTCCTTTTGGGAGACAAGAATTACTATGCAATTTTGGTTCTGTGTATGAAGAAGAAGAAGAGATAACTTCTTTTGAAAAATATTACGCAAAAAATTACCTTTGAGGGAAGGCAGCTGTGGACTTTAAATAAAAGTCCAACTACTAATAACTTCTACACCAACTGACTGTGGCAGTTAAAGTAAACCAAATCAGGTCGACCTGTTATGAATGAATTTAAACCTAATATCTCCCACTTACACATCACGGAAGACCCAAACCAAAAAAACTTATCCAATAAAGTCTCATATGACAGTACATTTCATACTTACAAATGTGTCATGCGACCTCACAAGCAACTTATATTTAGGAGCTAAATATTATGCATCTGTTAAAAATAGTATAGTCGCTTCAATTTGAATAAAACAAAATAAAGCATTAGGCTTGCAGCACATAGACTTACTCGATAACACTGACTCTTTTTAGTCCCTTATTTATTATTGTGTTATTTTCTTATATATCCATGATCAAGTCCATTCTCCTATATAAATGACATGATTCGTCAACCAATAGACATATGTAATATATAAGTCTTTCTCTTATATTCGAAATTCTCAATTTAAAATGAGCTCTTTTTTTAACAATGTTCTATAGACCGAATCGTGTATAGCCATAGGTGTCAAGCTAAGATAGCAACACTAAAAGTAAACATCAAATAACAATAAAGAGTCAAAGAGTACTAATATGAGGTAATCCTAATAAAGTCTTACACAGTGGTGAAGCAGGAATTCATCATCTCACTACTTTAATTGGTTGTCATACTTGTACACACTGTAGGATTTTGGCAAGAAAATTAAAATTTTTAGATCATGTTCACATCATATGTAACAATAGTAATATAAAATTTACATGTTGTTTCAATAAATAAATAATAGAAATATGTAAACTACCTTGTACCTTGTAATTTAATTTGAAGTTAGGAAGCTTGAATCACTAAAATAAGTGATCTCTTGACTTGCACCCTTCAAGAAAGAAAAATGGAAGCTTTTCTCGGCAAAAGGAAGAAGAAGAAGAAAAAGCTATATTTTTCTAGGTTTTTTCTCCCATTTATTACTCTTAAACTTGATATTTATCAAGTTAAATCATGTGTCTAATTCCCATTGGTTGATCATTAAGAGTAAATCATAATTTGACACATGTTGAATAATTTGTGCCTAAAATTATTCATGGAACTTTCTAAACAGTTTAAAAGGTCCAAAATGACAATTTCGCCCCTTTTTCGAATCTTATTCAAAAAACACAATTTTTATCCTCGAAAAGTGCTAACTAATCATGGATAAATATTTTCAGTTTCATAACACCATTTTCTTCCTTGAAATATGGGTGTGACCTTCAAGGTTCATAGTGATGTAGTCGTGGGCTTCATATTGGACGATAGGTTTATTATATCACTATATAACCCAAAACTATCGTTAACTGATATACTTCGTTTTCCATTACAAAACAAAACTCCTACCGACCATATGGTGTCATCTAGCAATGTCCCACGATCCCTATATCACAATGAAGTACAAACTTCATATAATGTCAAATGAACCTTTCTTACTCACACTTACCATGTAGTACAATCCCTTAGTCGTTATATTCCAATTAAACTTGGATTCATAGAATGTCAAAATCCAATATTTAATCTTTTCAAATATCAAGTAATACATCATAACGTGTCATATCGAAACTCTCTTTATGTGGTCTTTTATCTACACTGGCCAGTGTCTTAGATTTTCATGTTTCCCGATATTCATATGAGAACTCAAGCAACATATGATTAAAACAACTTCTGAACAAGACATGATTAGCCTTGTGGTATACACTGTATGAACCATACATTTTGAAACGAAGCACAACAGTGATATCTCAAGTCAAAGGATTTATGCACTAGTATGGTTTACGATGTATCATTGGCTATATATTAATACCCATGTGATCATCGTTCAGCGGTCATGTTTGATAAACAATAAAAAATAATAACCTTTGATTAATTCTCTAATCATCAAACGGTTCTATTGTTTACCCATATGTATATCTACCATGTCTAATATCATCCACTGATATATTGTGATGATCTAACACACACCCACTATGCAATACTATTGCCCAAACAGATTACCTATGTAGGAAACGATTTGATGATGTTTATTAAAACTCATCGAGACCTTTCACATGTCATATGCATGTAACTAATATGGATGTAATATACAACTACAATATAGATATAAAAGTGATGCAGAAAACATGTGAAGTATGACAAAACTCTTCTTTTATTAATAATGTATATGCAAGATATACAACCCTTGAAACCAACAAAGAGATTGGTTTTTAAGGCATATTCTAACAAGAACTCCCACTTGCACTAAATCTAATCGCTATAGTACCTAATGCCCATCCTCTCTAGATATTGGTCCAATAGTCTTTATGTTAGTGCTTTAGTCAGTGGGTCTGCAAGATTGTCCACTGAAGCAATCTTCTAAATGACAATATCTCCAACTCTAACGAATTCTCTCAAGATGTGATATTTCTGCTGAACATGCTTTGATCTTTGATACGCTTTTGGTTCCTTTGTCTGTGCAGTGACACCAGCATTGTCACAAAATATAATTATTTGTTGACTCATTTGAGGAATCACGTCCAACTCTGTGGTGAATTTACGCATCCAAATGACCTCTTTCAAAGCTTCTGAAGCGGTAATATGGTATGAATGATGAAGTCAACTGAGATAGTATTCCTTTGTCTCTTAAGAACTTCTAGAATTTTGTACTTAAGTATTTACCTTCACGATCTAAACGCAAAGCTTTAATACTCTTTCCAGTATAGTTTTTTACTTCTTTTTGGAACTCTCTGAACTTTTCAAAAGCTTCATATTTGTATTTCATCAAATACAAATACCCGTATCGAGAATAATCATCGATAAAGGTAATGAAGTATGAAAAACCCCTTCGGCCATTTCATTAAAGGGGCCACACACATCAATGTGTATCAATTCTAATATATTTTTGGCTCACTCCCTTTTATTCATAAACGGAAGCTTGATCATTTTTCCTCAAAGACAAGATTCACAAGTAAGATAGGGTTTTGAACCCAATGAATCTAAAAGCCTACTTTCTCTTAATTGTCGAATCTAATCCTCTCCAATATGACCAAATATGTGATGCCATAGAACTATTGGATTTATGTGTTCTCTAGTTCTTTTAGATGATTTGGAATACATGGTGCTATGTAAATCAAGTTCTATCACATACAAACCATTTGTATTGATAGCATTTTCTACTAATCTATTCCCAAAATAAATTAGACATTCATTTCCATTAAATGTAAACTGATAACCATTTTTACACAAAACTGGAATAGAGATGATATTTCTAGTGGCATTAGCAAAATACAAAGTTTTATACAAAGTTATTACATCCCTAGTAGGTAACTGTACACTACATACACCTACAACTTCTACAAAAACTCGTGTCCTATTAGCTAGTCTTAGTGTGATCTCATCACGTCTCAAGGTAGAACTATTCTACAGATGTTGTAAATAAGCACAAACATGTAAAGTTGTAGTAGAATCCAATATCCAAGAATCAATGTTTGAATTAACATTTTATTCAAATTCAATTACATAACACTGATATGTACTTGCTTTGCTTTTTCTCAGACTATCAAGGTATAGAGGGCAGTTCCTCTTCCAATACCCCTCTTGGTTGCAATAAAAGCAATTGTTCTTCTCTTGTTTCTTTTTTTTCTGTGGAACAGATGGTCATAGAGGCTGAGAATGTGATGCCCCGACGCCAAAACCCTTCATCTTAGAAGGCCTGGTAATAGTTTTCTACCATTTCTTTCTACTTTCGGTCCACCAAATCCCATCTACGAACCTCTCCTCCAAGGCTTTTGAGTTTGCCTCTTTTTGCCTCTCATAGCAAAAGTAGCTAGCAACTTAGTTGGTGTTTTCCCTTTCTTCTCATTATTGTAAAATTCTTGAATATCATTGAGAAACTTAGGAAGAGTGTGCTTAATCTTATTGAGATTATAACTTGTAATAAACAACTTAAAAGTTGGAAGGAGTGAATGGAGAATCAAATTCACCCGAACATTATATGGCAAATCTGTGCCCATAATTTTTAACTTCCCAGTCTTGTTAATCATTTTAATAACATGATCATCTGGGGAAACACCCTCCTTAAGCCGCATGCTGAATAGTGAAGTCATTAAATTATATTCCTTCACTCAAGCATTTTCACTCTATAATTGTGTTAAAGTAGTGATTTCATACGCACTTTGCATGTTCTCAAACTGAATTTGAAGTTCAAAGTTTATTGATGCCAACATGTAACTACGAACTCGTAAGTCAGCATAAGCCCTTTGCTCTTCCTCAGAGGCATCAGGGTCCACTACTACTAGTAAAGGTGCCTCCAAGACATAAGCTGACTTTTTAAGATTGAGAACAATTGTCAGATTTCTCAGCCAATCTTTAAAATTGGGACCAATTAGCATATGCAAGTCCATCAATTTTAGGAGTATATTGTTTACCGTTGATATTTTGAGATTCTATATCATAAGAGAAAATACTGCAAGAAATAACAAATTCATTAGTAATTACCAATAAACCTAATCTTATTAGCTCCCAATATTTTATTCAAATCTTATACTTCCCCAGCTGAAGATTCGAAAAGTTCATTGGATCACTTTCTAGTGGGGAATCAAGTTCTTATCAAACTTGACAAACCGCACATAATAGATCTAAGTTCGTCAAGCTCAATAAGTAGGAATCGATTTCCTTTTGCATTCCAAATGCAAGCTATGATTCATGTGAGCCTCTAGCTTTGAGCATCGCACATAATAGATTTAAGCACTCTAAACTAGTCAAATTTAATCTATCGTGTTTTCCAGATATAATACCCCATCACTCCCACACATAATAGAATCTAGGGAATGACAAAAATAGTACTCTAGACACCAATGGACTAATTTTATGCCATATGGTATAGTATCCATTACATAATAGAAATCTAGGATTTCCAACCTTATGATGTAGCCCTAATCAACCCACAATGGAAGGCTCGAATTTAATATTGAAAATTTGGGGAAGATTTTATTATTATTAATTCGGTTTAGTTTATATCTTGAGTAGCCTAGTATGTATCTTCGGATACATATTTGTCACCCAAGATATGTTACTAAACCATATTCTTACAATTTATATCATTGAAAACTTTTCTAATATCCTAAATGGTATTTGTAAGAATATTTCATGCCTAAAAGTTTTAGTTCTCTAAAACACAAAACTATGTATTATATGTCATAAATAAATTACATGATAATATAAAACATAAAACTTAAGCATGCTATTGAACACATATCAACTATATTATTCAATAATCAAAAGAAGTCCTATTTTCATACAACTTAGCATATTACATATCTAAAATGCACATTAGGTTGATCTTGCATATAAGAGATCTAATACCTTATAACTTAATCCTAGACTAGTAAACTTGAGTTCTTATTTATGTATCTAAGATAACAAACATATCCAATATATTAAGTTTATTTCAATCTAGCATACATAATGTTAAGCATTTAGATGCATGATGTTTAGCATGTCATAATGTCTCATATATAGCATACACATATCACACATTAATGCTATCACATATACCTATAATAACATGACATTGTGGGCATCATATTAATATTGTAACACCATAGTCAAACATTCAAACTTAGAAGTTAAATTTATAATTTGGTAGACTTAACAAATAACTTACCATACTTTATGCTCTTTGTTCAAGTTTGCTAAAACACAAACACATCCAATGTTTGGTGTCTATAAGATCAAACCATAACAAGTATACAAAGTAATTAAACCAAAATTTTATATTACATTTTTCTTGAAACCAACCATGAAACCCTAACTCTTGATGTTTTCAAAACACATACCAAGTTCACCAAAATCTCACTAAACATGTTTCAATTTATACTTAAACATGAACAGATTTTAGAATGACAAGTTGTAAAATAAATACATAACACATGCCTAATGTGAGCCAAATTCACAAGTGTCATGCATTTTACCAAATCATGACATATATGAATCATTCATCACTCAAACATAATCCATCTCACCATGTAATAATTATTCTAGCATGAATATGGTTACTCATAATGTAATTTATCCAATCCAAGCTATCAAGAATTCAATTTTCAATCAAATCAAGTCAAACACTAGTTTAATGAATTAATAACAATTCAATCAATATTGAATGTTATTTTCATCAACCAAACATATGAAAATCATGCCAACTTGTTCATGCCTTTCACTAAGTCACACAAACTAAGTTTTTTAAAAACACATTTCCATGTAAAGTCAAGATTAAAATTCATGTGTATATCATGACAATCATATATAAATCATAATTAAACCATTAATTTTAAAAACACCTAAAATTAGGTTTTTTTTTTTATGTCAAAAGTTATCCAACACAATTTCAACAATTCAAAGCTTTTTAAATGCTATTAAGACATTCCTAATAACATATGTACACTTGGTTTGAACCAATCATACATAACAAAACTTATATCTTAGGTTTTGATCACTAATACTTCCAAACACCTAAAAATATGGTATGTTCTTGTCATTCAAGGATAAAACTAGGCCTCTGATACCATTTGTAGGATTTTGGCAAGAAAATTAAAATTTTTAGATCATGTTCATATTATATGTAACAATGGTAATATAAAATTTATATGTTGTTTCAAGAAATAAAACATAGAAATATGTAAACTACCTTGTACCTTGTAAATTAATTTGAAGTTGGAAAGCTTGAATCACTAAAATAAGTGATCTCTTGACTTGCACCCTTCAAGGAAGAAAAATGAAACTTTTCTTGGCACAAGGAAGAAGAAGAAGAAAAAGCTATATTTTTCTATGTTTTTTCTCCCATTTATTACCCTTAAACTTGATATTTATCAAGTTAAATCATGTGTCTAATTTCCATTGGTTGATAATTAAGAGTGAATCATAATTTGACACATGTTGAATAATTTGTGCCTAAAATTATTCATGGAACTTTCTAAACAATTTAAAAGGTGCAAAATGACAATTTCACCCTTTTTCGAATCTTATTCAAAAAGCATAATTTTTATCCTCGGCAAGTGCTAGGAAACTATGGATAAATATTTTCAGCTTCATAACACCATTTTCTTCCTTGAAATATGGGTGTGACCTTTAAGGTTCATAGTAATGTAGTCGTGGGCCTCCTATGGAACGATACATTTCATTATATCACTATATAACCCAAAATTATCGTTAACTGATATACTTTATTTTTCGCTACAAAATAAAGCTCCCACTGATCATGTGGTGTCATCTAGAAATGTCCCAGGACCCCTACATCACAATGAAGTACAAGCTTCACATAATGCCAAATGAACCTTTCTTACTCACAGTTACCATGTAGTCCAATCCCTCCGTCGTTACATCTCGATTAAACTTGGATTCATGGAATGTCAAAATCTAATATTTAATCATTTCGAATTTCAAGTAATACATCATAACGGCCACATCGAAACTCTTTTCATGTGATCTTTTATCTACACTGGCCAGTATCTTAGATTTTCATGCTTCTTGATATTTGTATGAGAACTTGGGAGCAGTCAAGCTAACGGATCCCTGTATGATCATCACTTGTCCTCTCGCTCAAGTAACATAAGATCAAAGTAGTTTCTGAATGAGACATGATTAGCCTCATGATATACACCGTATGAACCATACGTTTCGGAATAAAGCATAACCGTGATATCTCAAGTCAAATGATCTATACACTAGTATGATTTATGATGTATCATTGACTACATATTAATGCCCATATAATCATCGTTCAGTGGTCACGTTTGATAAACAATATAATATAATAACTTTTGATCAATTCTCTAATTATCAAATAGTTCTATTGTTTACCCATATGTATATCCACCATGTCTAATATCATCCACTGATATACTGTGGTGATATAGCACATACCCATTATGCAATACTATTGCCTAAACAGATTACCTATGCAGGGAACGATTTGATGACGTTTATTAAAACTCATCAAAACCTTTCACATGCCATATGCATGTAGCTAATATGGATGTAATATACAACTACAACATAGATATAAAAGTGACGTAGAAAACATGTGAAATATGACAAAACTCTTCTTTTATCAATAATGTATATGTAAGATATACAACCCTTGAAACCAACAAAGTGATTGGTTTTTTAGGGCATATTCTAACATACACATGGTATGAATCATGTGTTAAAATGTGCATTTTCTTAAATGTTATTCACAACACTATACAAATCTTATTTTAGTCTCTATACCTTGTGCCTAACTTGAGTTCTTAATCATCTTCACACTTACAGTATTTATCCATATTAAGAACTCACATCTAGTATTCACAAGTTCTTTGGATGTGGGGAATTCTAATTGGTCATTTTTAAACATGTTTATCTATGACCTTATCTTGATCAATCATCAAGGCAATATTTTAACTTCGATAAATCTTTTCTTAAGAAATTTGTCTCTCATTAGCATGTTCTTTCAGCACCACTTTTCTCATGAATAATATCTCGTCTTTGTACGCTCTCTTAGTGTCAAAGGCAATTGCTCATGTGAGTAAGCCAATCTCTAACTTGTGTAACATTGCAATCTTATTAAGCTAAAAATGATGTATATGTAGTGAAAACCCAAGAATTTTGGGATGTAAGTTTAAATAAAAATAAACTTGAATTCATAGTTTTCGATGTTATGTTACCAGTACAATATATAAGTTCAACACTTATCAATCGTAGTCTACATAATCCAAGAGATTTAATATGTGTAAGATATACTTTTCGTGAAACAATCTCAGTCAAAGGATTAGTGACCATATAATGCGTAGAATTATATTGTATGCTCATTTTTCTTTTGGAAATGAAGTCTCTTAAATTATTGTGTTTAGTGTCAATATGTTTGGTTATCCTATAATATTTGGGATTGTTTATTTTAACAGACAACTATTGTTCTAACAATATCATCCTATTTACTCAGATTTATGAAGAATTTTCTTAACTAAACAATTTCTTATACAATAATGAATAGACTATATACTCAACCTCTGTTATGGATAAGACTATGCATATCTATTTCTTAATGTTCCAAGACATGGGCCCTTTTGGAGTATGAAAGCATAACCATAATTTGATTTATGCTGGTGTAAATTACTTCCCCAACTGACATGTCAATAACCAATTAAATGCAAATTTAATTCTTAATCACATAAACAATAATCTACAACGCCTTTTAAAAATATATCAATATTCTATGGACAACCTTTCAATGCTCTTTTCAATATTGACTTATATCAACTAACCAACCTAACAATAAAAACAAATGTCTAGGCATGTATGCACTATAGCATACATAATACATCCAATGGAATATGAATAGGTAACTATTGACACAAGAGTATCAACAGGTTTACAACTTATCATATTAGATTGTTCTAGAATCTTTTGAATATTATGCTCTTATGACAAAGTCAAAAGTTTCTTTGAATAATCCTTCTGGATTTAATTCCTAATATGTAATCTACTTTTCCACATCTTACAGGTTAAAAGTATGGACAACTATCCTTTGATGATTATCACTTACTTCAAATCATTTATAGTTATCTACACAGTATCACACATATTGATGGAATTATAAATTTGTCATAAGACTTTGTCACATAAACATGGTGGTTTTGATTAATCATTTTAAAATCATAAGACATTAACATTTATGAAATTTCAAGTATTAGTATCTAAATGACAGTTTTAGGTCATTCAACATTCTTGAAGCTTGTACATTCTACACTTCAAACCTATAACAACGAGATCTATATTTTGTTTTATGCAGATTTCTTTGTCAAGTTCTCTATTAAGGAAATTTCTCTTGACATTTATTTAGTGTAATTCTAAATTCAAATATGTTACTATAGCTAGATTAAACATATTGAAGTAAATTTTATAAATGATGAAAACATTATTTTTCACAATTTATACCTACTCATTAGGTATAGTTTTTCGTTATAAAGTAAAATTATATTTATTTATTAAGTCATCTATCTCATGATTGATTCGGGGAATCCACTTATTCCCAAATGGATTTTCAATCTGGTAGTGAATAAATCAAAACTTAGAATTGGTTTGTATTCTACGTATTCCATTTTTTCTTCCAAAGCATCTCAACATTTTTCTTACCAAAAGATGAGTTAACTTCTTTTATGATTTTTGGTTTTTCATCATCTTAGGGAGTGGATATGAAAATTTAAAATGTCACTGGAGTATTTTTAGATGTCCACTCATATGCAATTGAGGAATAATACTCTCACTATCCAAAATAGATTAAAGTTTAATTTCAATCCTCTCACTAGGTTAAGATGGAAAAAGCAAACTATTAATGATCATTGCTGCTACTATCCAAAATAGGTGGGAGCTCAATTGCATTTGCTTCCACTGTCTGGAATAAATGTAGGTATTATCTGTTAGAACTAAACTAATGGTCACTAAGATGTATTTTCATTTCATTCAGATGAAACATTTTATCAATATCATCCTTATTAAAAAAAATATCCTCTACAAATGTAGTATCTCTTAATACAATTTCAGTTAATTTTCTAGTGAAATCCTTCCTAATGAACATATACCCTTTAGAATGTTCAGCGTATTTGATAAAAATACATTCCTTTCTTCTTGGTCCTAGTTTTTCAAACTCATGGGAAAAGTTATAGGTAAACATTGCTAAACCACTAAGGCTGCAATCAATTAACTTGGGTTTTCTCCTTGATCATAACTCATAGAGAGTGAAAGCAACTATTTACTAGACACTTAGTTAAGTACATAAGCAATAGTTAACATCATATCATCAGAAAGTAACGTTGACGTTTTGCTTGTGCTATCATTGACCTAACTATTTCCAGTAAAGTTCAATTACTCTCCTCCACTACACTAGTTTGTTGCAAAGTTCTTAAAATTATTAGTTGTTATACTATTTCTTTTTCATTACTTAGTTCCTCAAACTTAATAGACAAATACTTAAGGCATCGATCAATTATTAAAAATCTTATTTATTTGTCTAATTAATTCTCAACCTCAATTATATGTATAGAGTCTAGAGTAGTCTACTCCTTCTGACTCATGAGAGATCAAATGACAAGATCGAATCAAATATTATCATCAACACAAGTAATGAAATATGAGATACATTCTCAAACTTTACATTCATAGGAAAACATATATCTAAGTATATAAATTGCAAAAGAAGTCAAGCTCTTGTATCTTTGTCAAGTGGTTTTTTAGTAGTTTTTTTTACCGGGCAATACACACACGTGGGTAATTCTATTTATGTGAAAGTTCCTAATAAACTTTCATAGGCCAATTTATTCAACCCATCTTAGCCAACTTGCCTTAATCTAGCATGTCATATATTTGCATTCATATCCATACATATAAGAGAAGCAAATAATGAAAAACTAATATTATCATAATGAAGGGTGACAAATACCATATAACCATTCAACCAATAAACCAAATCTATAGAAATACATATTGATAAATCACCCAGAGAAATTCAAATTATATTATTGTTTAAAAAGAACAAGTACTTTGATCAAGATTTGTCAAATATTTAGAGTACATTGGATTTCATGTAGGTATAAGATTTGACCATCTTGCAAAACTTATTTGCTTGTGTCCATTCCTTTTACTATATCCCTTGTATTGTTGCCTACATATATCCAATTTACCTTCTTTGAAATTTGATAGAAATCTAATAAAAATCCTCTATCATGAGCTATTTGGTTGGTGGCTTTTGAGTCTATAATCCAAATAGGATAATACTCAGTAAATATCATAATACTAGAAAATAAAGTTTTATCACTTTATGTAGAATGAGACAATATTATTTTTAGCTCCATTCATTCATGAGCAAAATAACTTTCATTGCTTCTATTGCAACAATTCATCTTATTTTCATATCTTTTTTTAGTACTGTTGTCACTCTCTTGTTTCAATTCTTTGTTCTTGTTCTTTGAGCATTATATGACCTTCTTCCCCTATTTAGACTTAAGCCACTCACTTTTGAAACTTGACTCTGTTACGTATGCATGAGTACTAAGTCTAACTACCTTAAAGGTGTTTGTCTTCCAATTCTATGTGGCAAGAACTACTAACAAAAGTCTTTATATTCTCATTGTAGGTCATATGCACCTACATACGCTCCCATTTTCGGGAAGAGATCACTTTACTAAATGAACCTATTGTTCATTTTTTAGGTTGCATTTAGTTGACTTCAGTTCCATAATCATATTTGATATTTAATCAAATTTAACGATTAACTACCTTCATTTTAAGGACTGTAGTTCCTCTAAACTTTTCAATCAGAACCATACTTTTGGCATATGCAATTGAACATTACTGGTACTTCTATACTAGAGCGTTATTCATGGAATGAGTCAAGATATCATACGAAGTAAGTCTTGTTTCTTACATATGTGATGTGCGTCTATATCACATTTGTGTAAGACACCATTTGGGTTTCTAACCCTCAGTCAATTAGAACCTTAACCTGATTTATGACCTTTAAAGCCTTTTGCTCATGTAAGATATTATGCATTTTGAATACCACAAGTTGGAATTATCTCTATTCAATATCATTCTCACTTAAATCAACCTTCATGTTTTGGGATGTTATGGTTAGATTACAGAGACATATATTAGACATAACTCAATCAATGCAACCAAATACACATCAATTGTCACAATTGCACATTAAAACTTAAAATATCTCACATAAGACACAGAATCAAAAGTTCACTATGTTTACTAAATTCTACTAATCTCAGAATTCTCACATTTAACATATAAAAAAATATGATACAACAAATGCATCATTTATTATGACTAGGACTATTTCATTAACCCGTATCATTTTCAAAGTCACTTTATCCATGATAAAGTCTCCATAAAATTTGTGGTAGGTTCAATAACTCACATTTCATTAACTTGGGAATAATGTCAAAATGGTGGATTTTCTTTCATACATTACTAAGTGTTACTCTTTAAAAAGCTGTAATTATTTGTTTAGTCCCAAAAGTTTTCAAATTCTTATCCCAAATAAGATCATTAATTATAGGGCTAATAGTCATGCATGAATATGATAGACTATGTACTACCTCTTTTCCAATTAAGAGAATGTAACATAATATATATAGTCTCAACATATACCATTAGATCATCAGATAATCATATAATATACATAATGTGATGGTCCTTAGTTAACAAACTTGCATGAATTAGAAACATGTATGTCGAAACACCAATATGTGTTTTTAGAAGTTGGAATAAGGTATTACATGCTTTCACACAACATAGGACCCTATGGAACACATTTAACACTTAGATCTGAGCATCATACAACTACCACGCTCTGGAACATAGTTTTATGTGCCAAAACGTGTCAAATAGAGTTGCTCACACGTTGTCACATGCCAAAATATGGCCATATGTGCCTTCACGCATTAAATTGACATTGCACATGCCTTCGTACATCGGTAGTAAGCCATATGTACCGCCACACCTTAAGAGAAGACTATCATGTGTTCACACACATCAGTCAACGATGATGGTCAACCTTTGATCGTTGACTGGTTAACTGACTCAAGTGGGTGTTAATTGATTCGGGCTAACTTGACTAACTATATAGGTTAACCTATTGACTAATGGGTTTTGACCAACCCATTGACCAATGAGTTAGGCAATCGGGTTTTCCCAACCTAATTGTGACTTAGATTTACATAAAACCCTAATTATTTTAGCCATTAAATTAGTTATCTTCCCGTGATTTTTCAATGACGGGACATAGGGCTTTTGTAGCCCTCTGGTCAGTGGTCCTTCTCGAACAAATGATAGCCTCTATAGTTGTCGAAATCTGGTGAAACAATGGCTTGAATGGTGCTATATAGGTCAGGATTTTTTAACTCTGAATCCATCGATTCAGGCCGAATTTGATGTGTTTTTTTAATTCAAGACATGTATAATAAGTCTAACAATCATTCTAGTACGTTTCTAACCTCTAATTCGATGTTATTTTTGGCAGAATTTAATTCGTGCTCAAAAAAAATTTTAACAACAATTTTGATCACAAATCCAAAAATTCAGATTATAACAATCACAGAATATAGAGTTTAATTCATAGAAAATATGACATATTCGTAACTTACGCTCTGATATCAATGTTGGAAACAATTTAAACTGTCAAATATAACATTCTATGAATACTATCAATTTTGTAAATATAAATGTGTACCTAGCTTCGAGTTTATGACAAAATCCATTCAAACACTGAGTTTATGACAATATCTTGTCACATCAATAAACGAGTTGCCATGTCATGTGCCATATCCTTTCACACTTTTTATGTTCTTTACACACACATTTGCTTGCCATGTCATGTGTCATGTCATGTTTTCCAAGTCGTACTCTTGTATTTGGCTTGGTTCTCCGTTGGTTTCTTTTTCATTTGCTTTTTTCACCTAACCTTATTTTTTCTTAGATCTTCCTCCAACATATTTTCTCTTCATGTTTTAACTTTGTTTTCCTTCCACAAGTCAAGTGTCTTGGTCTCCATTAATTTTGAAGTTGTGTCCACTATCATTCTTTTCTATTTTATACAAAAGGCCAAAGTACTATTTCCCACTCATGGCCTATTGAAAAGATAATTTTTTACTTTTTAAATTTTAAAAAGTTAAATTTTTACATGTTATCCACTTTTATTTGTAAAATTCAATAAGTAAAAGAGTAAGAACATCATTTTGCATAGATTTTCTATTTTCTCTTCCTTCTCTTGCTTTTTCTATTTTCTTTTTCTTTCCTTATTATTTTTATTTTCCTCTTTAATTTTTCTATTTCTCTTTTCAAAAATATAAATGACAAATTATATTTTTTTTTAAAATATTAAAGGCATTAATGAAATTTTATGGGAGTTTTTGAAAATTCAAAAAGTTTGGAGTGTTCTTGAAATTTTTAAAATTGCAAGCTTCTTAGTAGTTTAAAAAATATAGTTAAATTGTAAATAAATGACCAAAATGTAATATTTAAAGTTAGTTAAAATTTTGATATTTTTTAGGAATTTAAGTGATAAATTTTTAAACTAGTAAGGATATTGGTAATTTAATATTTATATTAAATGTTGATGGTAGTTTTATAATTTAAATAAAAGGGCAACACAATTATTTTCAGAAAACCAAACAAATTTATTAATAGAAGTAAATGATAGAGAATAATTTGGCTTTCTGAAACTTAAGCATGAGAATTTGTCATTTCAAAATCCCTTAGGTGGAAAATAGTCATTTTGTCTCTATAAAATAGGGAAGAAAGTTTCTTGTAACTATTTTCTAACTGCATTGTATAGATTTTATAATTCTTTGTAATTCAATTCTAGTTAGAGTGCAAATTTTGAAATGAGTGCAAGTTTTGAAAGTTTTAAAATTTTTGATAAAGTTAGGGTTTGAGAATTATATGTCAAATTTGTTGGAATGTATTAGTGTTTTGGTGATTGATGTTGTGAATATTATTTTTTTGTTTTAGATGAGAATATATTAAAACAAGCCAAAAGGCAAAAAAAACAAAAAAGACAACCTTAGTTCATCTTATTCTAATATCTCCACATATGCAAAATAGGAAACAAGATAGCAAATATATGCAAAAGTAAGGGTATCTATCATTCTTATACACTATAATCCAAGCATGGATATCAAAATCTTTACATCTAAACTCTAAGTCTTTACCTGTACCGATGTAAATAACACTAAAGAGGACAAAGGGAATTGTATCCTTCCCTTAAGGATTTATCAAAATTTCCACAAAGGTAGGGCTCAAGAGGTGGTATAAACCCTAAACCCAATAACAACCAAACCAACAAGTACAATTATAACAATAGAATCATATATTTTCAAACCAATCTAACCAAAAAGTAAGCTAAGAAACCACCAAGGGGACTAAGCTGAATGTCGTAGAACAATCCACTATATTTGGAGTATCAATGCCTCATAAGTAAGATTATCATCTAAAGTGAACATATCCAAGAGATTATATAAAAGATTGGAGTCATAATTTTCAAGATAAACAAAATTGTCACGATCAACTTTCTGAGGATAAGGAGGAGTAGAATTTGTCCAACTAAACAAACAAGTGAATGAGATTAAATTGTCCATATCTTGGAGAAAAGGTAATATCCACAACTCAGTAAAAGAATAAGAGCTCTCACCAATATGCCCTTTTCTTATAGCAAGGATCGATGACTCTAGACCTGATAAGATCCTAGAAAAAGTAATCCACTAGATGGAAAATAACGATCCCAAAATTATTCCTCAAACCTTTAGAAAAGGCGTAACAACATATGAGGATATAAAGTCTCTATTAGAGTAGTACCCTAGAACCAATCATTTTATTTATTTATGACTATGTAATTTATTTATTTATAAAATGTACTTTATTATTCATAAATATTATTGTCAAACATAATATATTTGTAAGAATAATATATAACACTCTTAGGCAAATCTCATATCTACAAAGCATAAGAGAGATATCAGGGGTTTATATATGGGTTACCCATATCACTTAGGAATGCTATGTTATGACTGATGAAATAGCTCAAAACCATGATGGATTGTATGTCCAAAGTAGACAATATCTTGACAATGGGTTAGGCGATTAGATGAGAGATATTACAAATGGTATCAGAACCGCTCTACATGTTCTCTTAAACAATAGTAGGACAAATCTTAATAAAGATGCTAAGCCTCGTAAGGGGATGTATATGACACATTTAGGCAAATCTCACATTGAAAATGTAGATACAGATGTTGGGTTTATGTGTGTGCATCCCACATTGCTTATAGATGTTAAGTTGTGACTGGTTAAATAGTTTGTGAGCTCCTTAAGTTATCAAGATACATTTTAAGTTGTAAAGTCTTGAAACAAAACTATGATGGAGTGTGTGTTTAAAGTGGATAATATCTTGATAATGGGTTAGATTATTAGACTAAGGATGTTACAATATGTCTCTAGAATGGTAAAATTGTGACAAGGGGATCAAATGACTAATCATGGGAACCCTATGACACATTAGATGACTATTCTAGAAATGTCCATAATTTTGATATTACTATAACCAAAGGCACAAGTAATAGTGATGAGATTATTATAGTGTTAAGCGATTCTATCAAAGATGTTAATAGTTCTCATATGTCGAAGTTGTTAGTAAGTGACTTAGTGCAACACATGGGTGCACATTATAAACGTGTTTATCAGATAAACCTGACAAAAGCATTTCTAAACAAATGGTTACTTATGTTTATGGAAATAAATTCTTTGACTCATGTGTACATGTAATCTTTAAACTTGAGGTCATTAGACCATTTTGTATAAAGATCGGTATAGTTTGACACTATCTAATATATTGTTGTAACTAACATACCATAAAGATGGGGACTAGCCATATTAAGATTTGTATGAAAGCTATAGTGGATCAATAGAGGATTTGTCAATCACTGAGTATAAGAGGTGATATCTCACATGAAAATACTTAAAAATATTATAACCACTCAAATTTGTGGCCATTGTGGGATTAAGTCATAGCTTGGCTTGAGTCATTCAATTATTGATATGTATTAGTTCGTAACGAAGAGTTACTAAGATAAATATACATTTATATTTTAACCTCAAAAGATATCAATTGACGAAGGGATTGAATTGTATGCAATCATATAATTGACAAAGCCTAGAGTTGTTTGTTGAGACTTTATCATTCAAGTGGCCATTATGCCTTGCTAGAGGCCAATCTTAGTCTATATCAAGATTCAACTTGAATTTGAACATTAACTATTCAATAAAAAGCTTATAGGTCACACAAATATATAAGTTGATTTAAACTCTAAGGTATTAGGTTATTTGGTAATAATCTTAGTGTGTATGGGGTGGTAGGAATTTTGGATCAAATTGGGCTTGTTCGATAGGAATGAATCAACTTAGTTTGATTTTCACTAAATTAGGAAGGAATGGTAATGTGATATGAACGCTCATTCTTTTTAAGTTCAATTGTCAATAAATAATTCTCACATTTAAGTTCAATTCAAATTCTTTATTATTGTGAGTTATAAGCTTTTTATCGAACCAATAGTGTCTAGATTTGATTCAAATTTGAACACAAACCAAGATTGGCTTTTAGCAAAACATTATAACCACCTGGATGATAAAGTGTCAGTAGATATCTCTTAAGGTTTTACAACATTATAATTACATGCAATTTAATCTTTTTATCAACCAATATGGATTACGCTATAAACTAATCTTACTATAACCACTGATTCAAGCAGTCATGGGTGTTATTCTGTATTCTCATATAAGATATCTTCTTTTGTGCTCAGGAATGATGAATCTTTTATTGATCAATCATAATCATAGCCTCTATGTATCTTGTGATATGATTGATTAATACCTTTATAGATACCCCAATTATGATGGTATGTTAGATAATATCAAACTATACTAATCCTTACATGAAATGGGCCAGTGACCTCAAGTCAAAGGATCACATGGAACTATGACGTTTAGAGGATTTATTCCATAGACACTGGAGTAATCATCCATATGCATATCCTCTGTGGTTGGGTCAATCTGAGACCACACGTCTACAAAGTGCACCTATATGTTATACCAAGCTGTTTACAACAATTTTGATATGTGAGAACTATCATCACTTTCAATAAGGTCACTTAACACTATAATAATCTCATTATCATTACATGTGCCCTTATTTATTGCAATGTTAGAATTATGAAAATATTTAGAATGACCACTTAATATGCAAATAGGGTTCCCACGATTAGTCGCCTAATCCCTTTATCATAATTCTACTATTCTGAGAGCATGTTATTCATATTATCATATAATTAAACACATATGAATAGAATAACAATAAATTTTTTTTATTAATGATTAATATAAAATTATATTGAGTAATATCAAGTGCGATTGACTCTAGGGCACCTACCCTAACACATTGGTGCATCTAAGTGTTGTGCACTTATACCTTAGATAATTTGGAGGAAGTACGCTTGAGACTTGACTAAAGGGTGATTGTACATATGAAAAACCATTACGTATGCCTAAGCATAACTAGGTGTACACTTGTGCTTAAAAGAAAAAGTACGATTGTGACTTGGTTATGTATTTTGATTAAGAATTAAAACTCATTAAGGTGTTAAGATATACCTAAGAGGTAGAAACCTTAGAGGATGATTAGATATGATCATGAGAGAAACCTAGGTAGAGATAGAATAAGCTAAAGAAAAATCTGAGAAAGTTTTGAGAAATTAGGTATTTGTATTGATTGAGTATCTTAATGAGATATGATATGAGTTGATACCTATAAGACATAGATGATAAGATTATAGGCTAATTAAGAGAGTACTCATGACCTAGGAAACCTATAGATAGGGTAAAGTTTGTCGATTTATGTGTTTCCATAGATAGAGAGATAATTGCTAAGACAATATGTCTGTTGATTGGCCAAAAATTACTAAGACATAAATTCTGAGAATTAAGGTCTATAAAATGATAAATCAAGACTAGAAGCCTGTCAATTAGTAATGAAATAGGACAACCAAGACTAAAAAGCCTAGAGAATGGTCACAAGAGTGGGTATGTTAGTTCTTTTATGTTAAACCCCTAAGTGTTTTTGATAATGATAAAAACAAAAGTTAAAATGTTTATTAATATCCAAATACTGTGTTAAAAATATTGCCAAATGGACACAATTTGAAAAATGTAAAAACAGGACATGCACGCTCATGTGTCACAATTGGACACTCGTGTGTTTTCCATTTTACAGGTTAGTATGAGGAGAAAGTCTTTGTACATTCGTCCCTGTTTAAGTTAAAGAGAATTCAATGCAGTCAAGTGTAGAAACATTACACATGCCCATGTGTTGAATAACATACACTTGTGTATATTTGGGAAAAGACTTATAAGGAGTTTTCCTCATTCAATCTTGTCGTGCTTTATAAATAAATTAAAAGGTGAAAACCATGAATGCCCATTCATAAGCCAAACACGCCTATGCATATGCAAAAATTCATGCATTTGCATTCTCGTTTGTTTCTTTATTCAATTCCTTATTCATGGCTTTTGGAATCCTAAAAGAACTTCAAACATAAAGAAAGGAACAACTATGTTCTTTAAAGGAACATCCATTAGAATGTATATTAAGAAGAAAATTCGACCACTGGGAGCTCTAACTGAGGTTGACCTTACTTAAAAAAAGAAGAAAAACAAGTTAGGGATGCTCATGTTGTAAGGTTTTTAGGGTACCAATAACTAACAGTGCAATGAAATTTAAAATTAAAAACTAAAACAATCTTGAAAAACCTAGTTAGGATACCCATTTTAAACATAGTAATCATGAAACATGTAAAACACTCATACGGTGTTTTAGAATTTTATCTACATTGATAGCTTCTTTAATCTTCACTTGGCTTGAGAAAGTACATTCACAAGGCGAAACTTGGTATCAATGTAGAACACAAACATGAAAATAGAAATCCAGGTAAAAAGATTATTAGGGCTCTTAACTAGAATCACCATTCACAGTTAAAGGAGAAAATATAGAACTAGTAGTTAGGGTTTTGTGTTTTATGTATATTTATTATTTTTATACGAAACATCATGCCTTATACATATATGTAGGTATTCGAGCATGGCTAGAATTACAAGCATGTATGACACTCTCAATACACAAATGCATTGTTGGCATGAAAGATTGTCTAGTTGGCATTTATCAGGATATTTACAATGTCAGTATTACTTATGTGTATCAATTGGTATGGCCAGGGCTTGTATACTGGTACACACAGATATGCCAATTGGCATGGCTACAAACTTGTATGGCTGGCATACATATTTGTGTCGACCAACATGTTTTATTACAAAGTGCCAGTCATCATCATGTATTTGCATGGCTAACACCTCTCTCACCAAGTGCATGGTTAGCACTTCATTATGTCATGGTCAAATTGAGTCTTCTCAACCTACTGGACAAACCTAGTCTATTCGCGGTCTCTCTCTCTGTCTTCTTTGAATACTAGGATTGTCAACAAATAATCTAGTCTTTTGAGTTTGATTCAACTTCTTTATGTGCGTGACCCATAAGCTCTCTATTAAGCTAGTAGTATTCGAATTCAGGATGAATCTAGAGAATGACCAAAATTGGCATCTAGTAAAGCATCATGGCCACCCGAATTATAGAGTATTAGCAAACATTTTTAACTTTTACAACATCATAGTTACGTGCAATTCAATCTTTTCATCAACTAATATCTTTTAAGGTTAAGACATAGAAATATGTTTATCTTAGTAGTTCCTTGGTATGAACTGATACATATCAATGAATAACATGGATTAGGCTACGACGTCATCCCATTATGTCCACAGATTCAAGTATTCATAGATGTCATTCAGTATTCTTATATGAGATATCTTCTCTTGTACTAAAGAGTGATAAATCATTTATTGATCTATTATAGCTTTTATGTATCTCATAATATGACCAATTACTATCTTTATAGTTACCTAAATTATGGCAGCACAATGGATAATGTCAAATCATACTAATCTTTACACGAGATATTTTGATGACCTTAAGTCAAATGATCACATGCACCCACAGTATTCAAAGGATTTATTTTATAGACACTAAAGCAACCATTCATATGGATATCATTTGATCAGATTAGTCTGATAGACACGTGTACAACATACACTAATTTGTTATATCAAACTATTTGTAACAACTTCAATACATGAGAACTTTTACCACTTTTGATAGGGTCACTTAACACTATGATAATCTCATCATCATTGCATGTGCCCTTATTCATTACAATGTGGGATTATGGACATTTCTAGAATAACTACATAATGTGCACATAGGGTTCTCACCATCAGTCATTAGATCCCCTTTTCACTGTTCCATAATTCCAAAGACATGTTATTCCTATGATATATAAATAAACAACATATATCAGATTCCCTTTTCACTGTTCCATAATTCCAAAGATATGTTATTCCTACGATCATATAAATAAACAACATATAAATTGAATAATAATAAATCCTTTTATTAATGATTAACATAAAATTATATCTACAAATGTCAAATTCGATTGGCTCTAGTATAGTTACCCTAACACGTGCATCATGCTTTTCCATCAAGAAAATGTCTCTTCCAAAGCTCAGCATATACAAAATCCTATCTAACAGTCATATTAGCTATTCCAGCCATCTAAGACTATAAATTAAAAATTTTATAAGTTAGAAGTTGTATTCAACCACACTTAGGTAAAAACCTAGATAAACTATTGTATTGGACTCAATCTTAAATCAACTAATGTAACTGAGTGAAATCTATAACAAGGGGATTATTTACGAGTAAAACTTTAAGCCAGTTATTTAAAGAAGTGGACGTAAGAGGCTGGAAAGAAAAAACTTCAAACCACTATAAATCTTAAGCCTGTTAGTTCCTTACTCATTCTTTATGCATTATATTTTGTATTGTGTGCTTTTGATAAATTGTTGAGTATTACTTATGCATAACTATTTTGTTAAAATTGCTTGTGTGATTTTCCTTCATTAATGTTTGTTTAAAAGATTTAATTTGTTTCAAAATTTTAAATAATCCTATTCACCCCACTAGGATTATTATCCATTAAGGGTTTTTCAATTGGTATCAAAGACTAGACTCTAGGTTGCAAAATCTAACCATTTTTAGAGTTTAAGATCCAATTTATAATGGCTAGCACATATACCTTTGTTTTGCTGAAGGACATAACATTACAAGACCACTATTATTTTATGGGTCAAACTACCATATATGGAATATTAGGATGAAACTTTACATTTAATCAGTAGATTATAAGTTGTGGAGAATCATAGAAAATGATGACCTTATGCCTAAGGACCCTAGGACAAATTTGCCTAAAACTAAAAATGACTATGATGAGAAAGATGAAAAATTAATGAGTTTAAATGCAAGAGCTATGAATATGTTGTTTTGTGCTTTAAATTCAGTTGAATTTAATTGTGTTTCCTTATGTGAATGAGGTTAAAAGATATGGCTATCCTTTATACTACTCATGAAAGAACCCATCAAGTAAAAGAGTCTAAAATTAAGCTCATTATCTGGGAATATGAGCTATTCGAAATGAAGTAGGAGGAAAACATAACCGACACGTATAAAAGGTTCTCAAACTTGGTTAATAATCTTAAATGACTTGGAAAGAAGTTTGAGACTATCAAACTTGTTAAGAAGATTCTTCAATCATCACCAAAATCTTGGAACATAAAGGTAACCATAATCAAAGAATCAAAAGATCTCAGCAAAATAGGCATGGATGAGCTTATTAGAAGTCTATTTACTTATGAGACGAAGAGAAAGCCTAAGAAGGAGGAGACCAAACCAAAGAAAAATCTCACCTTGAAAATGGAAAATGAAGAAAACGATTCCTTAAAGGATTAGGAAGACATGAGTCTTCTTGTAAGGAAATTCAACAAATTCCTTTCAAGAAATAAAGGAAATAACTTCATGAAATCAAAGTATAAAGAGGATAATGATGATGAAATCATATTCTATAAATACAAGAAACCTGATCATATCTAATAAGAGTGTCTTTAACTTATAAAGAGAAAGAATGACAAGAAGTTCAAAAAGAAGGTGTTTACAGGCATTTGGAATAGAAGCAATAATTCAAGTAATGAAAGTGAGTTAGAGTCTAAGAGAATAAATCTCTACTTCATGGCCATGAGTGAATTGAAGAGAGAGGATTGCAATTCTAACTCTTACTTATTTAATGAATAAGAAGCATTTGATTATCTAATGGATGAATATAAATAAATGTGTACTAAAAATAAATTATTAAGGAAACAATTGACATGCATTAAAAATGATTATGAAAATCTCATGAAATAGCATGCTAAAATTAAAAAATGTTTGAATTGATTAAAAAAGAAAAGATTTTAGTATCAAATGATTTAAAAGGCCCTATGAACAAAAATGATGCAATAAGGAAGGAATGATCTAAATCAAATGAGATTTTAGAAAAATTCAAGATAGACACAAAAAGGTTAGATGAGATGCTTGCATCTTAAAAAAATGAATTAAATAAAAAAGGCCTAGGTTATGATAAAAGTAATCTTTTGGTTAAATCATATAGGCCACTATAAAATTGTCATTTATTGCATTTAAAATGTAAATTTTGTGCTTACATTGGACATGCTATTGGAAAATGTCTTATTAGAAATGACAAACCATTCAAAATCTGAAAGGTTTAAGTTCCTAAAGGGACATTGAACACTAACCTAGGTGGACCCAAGACTATTTGGGTACCAAAGAATTCTTGAATTTCTTTGTAAATGTGTCTTGTAACATTGAAGACCAAAGATTATCAAATGAGTAGCTACACAAGGTAATAATTCCAAAATAGAGATAGGTGAGGTTTAAGACAAACAAAAAATTAAATCTCTTTATAAGAGCTTGAGATGATCAACGTACTATAAGTATGTACCTAATCCTTTCAAATTGAGAACCATGTGATTTGAATTGGTTGAGTATGTGAATATATAAATTTGTTCGATTTTTTTTTTTGAAAATTGATTATCTTATGACCTTTCATGAAATTGGTTGGATGATGTATTTGAATCAGTCAAGTGTGCTTGATTGAATGATTCCATGTGTATCCTAATTAACATATATGATTATGTGGATATTTGTTATGTCTTACATGCTTGCATATTTATATGATTGGTAGGTTTTCATTTTTAGTATAGTTTTTGGTTTGTTGACATATATGTGATCTTTGATTTTTGTTTGCATAATTGTGTTTAATACTTATTGTGAAATCAAGTTGAATCGATCTGAATTTGTGTTTGAAATTGATCAAAACTTGACTTATAAAAATATTCCTAAAAAACAATCAAGATATCTAAGATTTATATCTTGCAGTTGATGTGAACACTATATATAGGCATGTCAATAGGTTGGGTCAGGCCCTATGCCCATATAGTAATGGGCCTTTAGGTCGAGCCAACCCATTGACTTGTGAAGGCCTAAGACCTGACTCTATATATATAGGGTCAGACCTGGCCATTTAAACAATATTTTTAAAAAATTTTTAATTAAAATTTTTAAACACAAATTTTTTTCAATTATTAAAATCGAAAATAGTAGCCCGAATATTTTATTTATAATCTCTCACTTGTGGTGGAGAAATATTGTGGTTACATGATGAAAAATATTATAAATTTATAATATAGTATAAATAAATTAATTTGCATACTGTATAAATCACAAAATATAAATATAATATATATATTATATCATTTACCTACTCATCTTCAACTTCTAAAACTCTGAATTCTTTGAAGATATCTTATGCCACACAATTTTCTATTTTGAAATCAAATTTGACCTAATCCTTCATACACATTATCGCTTTGATCATGTTTGAGTGTAAATTAGATCGCCTATCATCTAGCACGCACCCATCTATACTAAAAACAGATTTTGAAGCTACAGTTAACACTGAAGGTGTTAATAAATCTCGGGTATAGTAGTAAGCACAAGAAAAGTTTTTGCCTTTTTTTTCCACCATGCTAAAACATCTAATTTTTCAGCATTATATTTTTGAAAAATTTATGGATAATGGTCAATATGATATAATTATAAAACTGACTATAATTTGTACTTTGACTGGCAGGTTTTGTACCTTTGCATCAAAGAGACCATATGCGCGACTTTTTATTGTCTGAACTATCAAAACTTACCTCTGGTATAGAACTTTTTCCAATCCTTCGATATTTTTATTTATAAATACTATAAATATCAAGTAAACAATCTTGAACATATTCAATAGAATTAACATTGCCATTAATTGACAAATTTTCATTAATAACATCAAATAAATTTCGTAATCCATTAGTTTTTGCCCTAGGATCTAAAACAGAAATGTAGAATAAAGTAAAGAAATTTCACTCCAATATTTTTAAAATTTTTGTTCTATTTACATAAATATATTCTAGAAGTATGATAAGAGTGATGATACTTACGTTCATTAAAAATATCACTTATTTCTGCTATACTATATATTATTGAACAAGTTATTGGATAATACACTTTTGAGCAATGATTTGTGGCTATCTTCAATGCCTCTAATATGTTCATTAAAGCCATAGCTATCTCCTAATCTTGATCTGTAAAAAAAAAAGATCTGTCGAATCTTTTGGTTGAGTATTGAAGTATCGTGTTATAGGAACTTCATATCCTTCGCACTCTTTCAACATAAGGTATGTTGAATTTCACCTAGTTTTAGTATCTATTTTTAATTTTTTTCTTCTAAACCCTATTAATTTACATAATTGATGATATACTTGTACTCGTGATTGAGATGATAAAATGTATGCAATGACATATTTAATTACTTGTAAATGTTTTTTAACCAAACTCAAACATTCTTGAGCTATTAAATTAATAATATGACATGCACACCTAATATAAAATATTTTTACATTAAATGGAGGAAATAAATGATTATAAATATATTCAATAACTTTATCATTATTTTTGGCATCATGAAAAATAATTAAAAAATAGAATTATTAATTTTATATTCTTTAAAACTATTTGCTAATGTACGATAAATTGTAAAACAATCTTGTGGGTATTTTAATTTCTAAATGCAATAATGTTTTTGCATAACTACTAATAAAAATTAATATAATGGGTAGTTACACAAAGATACTTTATATGTTGATTTGTAACAATATATAAATCATAAGTTATTGAAATAACGTTATTAAAATTACTTAATTCTTCAATAATTTTTAATTTTATTAATTCATAATTTCTCAAGATGTCTGACTTAAGAGTTGACATAGGAATTCTTCTAAATGCTGGTTGAATATTATTTTGCATTATCCATTCCAAAATTTCCTCTTTTGCATAATTAAAAGGTTGATTAGAAACAACTACATACCTAGCCATGTAGTCATACATCTTCATTTGGTTGTATAAGAAAGTTGACATTTCTCCCATGTGTCTAAAACTACTTGGACCTCTTATTGAATGGGCACTAAGACCAATGGACTGCGATTGAGTGAATGCAATTTGTTTTTATCTTCTGAGCTCATATGGAATTTTTTTACAGTAATCAATAATGTGTTGGCGAAGATGTCCAGTCCTACTTATATTTGCACATGTCAAACAAGAACCATAATGTTTACATACTACTCGACGAATTAATTTTCCTTTTATTATTTCCTCTATTTAATCGAAGTGCTCTTACACCATTGACGTTTGTTTTCTTTTTCTCTCTGTCGAATAATGTGAAATTATACTTTTACCACTTTCATTTGTTGGTGCTCCACCTATTCCACCTTATGCATCATTAATAATATCATTAACACCAATATGATAATATTCAAATGGACTAAATTCATTTGACATTGGATCCATTTGTAATATTTTGTAATGATAAAATTAAAATAAAAAATGAAATTATAAATTGAAAATGTAGATAGTTTCACAAAGAGAGTTGATGAGAGAAAATGATATTGGAAATATAATGAAAAAATTGAGATTGAGAGATTGAAAAATTGAGAGATTTGTAGATAAAATTGAAAATGAAGAAAAGTTGAATTGGTTTATATAGAGAAAAATAAACAAATTAAAAAAATTAAACAAGTAGTCATTGAAAAAGCCAACGACTTCTGCCACAAAGATAGAAGTTGTTGCTTCTGTCTCAGGAGAAACTTGTGGCAGAAGCCTTAATTGCTTTTGCCACAAGTAAGCAAATACATATTTTTTAATTTTTATTTTTTTACACAGTGTCACATAATACTAAAGCCTTAAGCCCGACCCGACAAGCTTATGGGTCTGGCCTAACAAGCTACAGTATCGAGCTAGGCCTTTTCGTGTCGAGCTTCATTTTTATGTTTTAAGTGAGGCCTCTATTTGGCTTGACCTAATTGACGTGTCTAACTATATACCAATATGACACCCATAGTCAATATTTAAAATCACAACCACAAAAAAGATTAAAACATGTTTATTAGGAAAACCTTGACCGGATGATTATAAACAATCACGAACTAAAGGTATAAAATGTCACTCCTAAAAACAAGTTAAGAAGGTGAGAGATAAGTCAAGTTTGATTGACACAAATATTAGCTTGATAATATCGCAGAGTTTGTAAAAGAACAAAAAGAAAAGTTTTCTTTTTTTCATTCAACAACCAAAGATAGTTGTGTAGTTTATGGTTACACAACTCTTATATAGGGAAAAAAAATCCTAAACCAACTAGGATATAACTAATCTTAATAAAACCCTAAATCAAACAAATGAGCTTAAGTTAAAATAAGATTTTAGCCAAAAACAAACATAAGAAGAACTAAATAAAAACTCAGTATAATTAAACATAATTTAAGTATAATTTTAGGTGCAAAACATAGCCCCTATATAGAGATTATAACTGTTACCTCCAGTTGCATGACCCACAACAAATTAAGCCCAAATTGTGCATCCCTCTTTTGTGTTTTTGCCTAATTGCCCTCAATCTTGATATTCTTAGGCTTCAATGATGTTTTTTAAGCTTTTGTGACTCCTCCAAGCTATCCAAATCTTGTTGCGCATGATACTTGGCCCAAATATCCTTGTTTAGCCCAATTAGTGCTTTTTTTATCCTCCTAGCTTTGGCCATTGTCATTGGTCCACTATTGATGCATAAAGGATCATTAGAGTGTTGCTTCTAATTGCATGACCCATAACAAATTAGGACCAAATCACGTATTCGCCTTTGTGTTTTGGCCTAATTGCTCTCAATGTTGATCTTCTTGGATTTGAATGATGTTTTTAAGCCTTTGCGACTCTTCTAAGTTGTCCAAATTGTGTTGCACATGAAACTAGGCCCAAATATCTTTAACTAGCATAATTAGCGTTTTTTTCACCCTTTTAGCTTTGGCCCTTGCCATTGGTCTAGCATTGATGCATAAAAAATCATCGGAGCAAATTTATCATTCTTCATGATTATTACATTGATTTCCATCATTCTCTCTCTCCTCAAAATGATTTGTTCTCAAATTGTCACCTGCATCAAAGGACAAAGATCCAAAACTTTAAATGTAGCACTAACATTATACTTACCAGAAAAATCTATCTTGTAGGTATTATCATTGATTCGTGTAATCATTTGGAATGGACCATCTCTTCGTAGTTGCAACTTAGATTTCCTTTGGAGTGGAAACCTTTCCTTGTGCATATGCACCCAAACCCAATCATTTGGTTTAAATACCACTTTCTTATGTCTTTTATTAACTTGGATTGCATATTGGTCAATTCTCATTTTGTGTGTTGCCTAACCTTCTTATAGAGCTATTTAACAAATTCAGCCTTTTATATTCTTATCCTAAATAGGCATCAAGATCATTTTTTCCTTAAAATTGTGGAATCTTTATTTTTATTCTACCCAAATCTTTATCTTGCTTTATGCCTATTCTTATCTCCTTTATAGAACTTATCTTTTTGACCTCTTCTACCTTTCACAAATATATCCATATTAACAATGGTAACTTGATCATCATCAGAATCCTCTTCATCATCATCTTCAATCACATCATTCCTTCATACATTAAGAGCTTCTAATGGCTACCCTTTTTATAAACAAGCGATAACAACATCTTGCTTATGTATTTTGTCTTTAATTTCTCCAAACATGTCGTTGATCCTCTCAAATTATTGTTGTATTGCTCAGACTAAGAATGATTCATCTGCCTTTTCTCCCTTATTTATATTATTGTCTCTGCTTATTCACATGATTAAAACCTGAAAAGAATTGTTAGAAATGACCTCACAACATTCCCTCACGTGTTTCACTCAACTCACTCTTGTATTGTCCATCAACACTTGTGTTACAATTTTTTCAATTTTGTCCCTTTTTTTTAACTTATACCATTCCCACTGAGCTCTTTATTGAACTAATAGATCAAACCAAGGTTACCCTTGAAGTAATCTTACCTAACAAATCTCAACAAGGAAACACACATACAAAAGAAAACAAAGGAAACAAAAGAACAATAAAGAAACAAAAAACATGAAACAATCAAGAAATAAAAGACAACAAGGTGAGAAACAATAAAAAATGAGTTGATTTCAAAAAAGAATTTAATTTGATATCATAAGGTGTTGCCTTGCAAATAAGGTAATTTCACACTTCAAATCCAATTCAACTTTTATCTTCTTTTTTTTTAGAACACTCACCCAATGAAAATAATTTTAAAAAATGCGGATTAAAATGTAAACTAACAGTATGATATGGATTTAATTAGTTCTAATAATAACTTATGGAACAAAAAAAGAAAGAAATCTATGTTTTGTATGAAAACGATGCAGAATTAAAGAGATATGATATGAACACTAAGAAAAAAATTTGATAACTAAACTTGAATTAATAACCAAAGTTCTGATGTTAATATGATGTGAACCTCATATACCAATGTGACATTTGCAGTTAATATTTAGAATCATAACCTTAAGAAAGATTAAAACATGTCTATTGAGAAAACCTTGACCCAATGATTATGGAAAATCATGAACAAAAGTATAAGACACCATTCTTAAGAACAAGTTAAGAAGGTGGGAGATAAGTCAAGTTTGATCGTCATAAGTGTTAGTTTAATAAGATCGCAAAGTTTATAAAAAAAACAAAGAGAAAAGGGTTTTTTTTTTTTATTCAATAATCAAAGTTGGCTATGTAATTTAGGGTCACACAACCCTTATGTAAGAAAAATAATCCAAAACTAACTGCAATATAACTAATCTTAACAAAACCGTAAAATAAAAAAAATGGACTTAAGTTAAAATAAGGTTTTAGCCCAAAACAAACATAAGATGAAATAAATAAAAAACTAAGCATAATTGAGCATAATTTAAGTATAATTTAAGACCCAAAACGTAGCCCCATATGAGGATAATAAGTGTTGCCTCCAATTGCATGATCCACAACAAATTAGGCCAAAATTATGCATCCCTCCTTATGTTTTGGCCCAATTGCCCTTAATCTTGATCTCCTTGGATTTGAATGATGTTTTTAAGCCTTTGCGACTCCTTTAAGTTGTCCAAATCATGTTACACATGATACTTGACCCAAATATCCTTGATTAGCCTAATTAGCCTTTTTTTAATCCTCTTAGCTTTGACCCTTGTCATTGGTTCACCATTAATACGTAAAGGATCATTGGAGCTACCTTGTCATCCTCTATGATTACTACCTTGATTTTTATCAGCGATGTTTTGATTCAATGCATAAATCTTGAGTTTCGTGGCATAGTACTTAATTTTAAATTTCTTGAAAATTCTGTTGATGAATGATTATTTATATATATGAATGCCCATTCACGATTTTTTGTTGACAACTTCATACAAAATATCAATTGTTTTTCAAATAGTAATGAACGTTCATATGTTATAAACATTCGTTCATATCTAATTTAAAATAATTTTAAATCTTTGCATGCACAACTATGTACATGTGGTACATACCTGTATGTTTTTGTTTAACAAAAATTCAAAAAATGTCTCACATGGTCATGCATATGAAGTAGACACCCATATGAAATTGGGATTTTTGGTTTTAAAGTTCAACAAAAACATGCTTGTTTGTGCGCAACTATAAAAGAAATTTAGGTTTCCTCATTTTATTCACACAAACCCTGGTCAACATTTCCTATTTCATCTTGACTCCAACAACCATTTTTGGCTAATCGTCTATCAACTTTGATAACTAGAAGCTTCAATCTTCACTGAAAAACATCCTTTTTGCCTTAACACTCTCGATTTTCTCCTTTCTTAAGTAATTCAAGAAAAAATCTATGAGGTGAAGATGGCTATAAGAAAGAAAATAAGGGCAAATCGGTTTTCCAATAATTTTATGACCTTCAAGGTGAGGTGTTACAGTTGGTATTAGAGCCCATATTTTGGAAACCCAAGCATTTAGAATAAGAATTTGTGTACTAAAAATTAGTCTCGCATTTCACACTGATTACTCACACCTACCTGTCACTATAAGTAAGATTTTAAAAACTTGTAAATTAGATTGATCATATTGTTTATAAATTATGGGTTATTAACAGATTAAGAAATATGAGAGCATAATAAGTTGTTATAAATCCTCTTTAAGATAATTAATCAAAAGTGCAAAACTCGAGGACTATTACACCCACACTAAATGTTGAGGACATCTACAACATTATTAAAAAAATGTTAAGGAAGTATCAAAATGCTCTTAAAGATGAGATTGAGTTGGTTCAAACACCAATGACATATGGTGAAATCGAGGGACACAATGCACCCTATTAATAGATTGTTGGGAACATATTAATCACAAAAGTTCCTTAATATGAATGATCCCATAATAGTTGAGGAATATATAAAGGTCATAATAATGTCATGTCTATATTTACCCTTATAGACAAGGAAAAGATTTTACACCACCTATAATGGTAAAAAGGTCTTCCAATCAAAAGATAAAAAGAAATAGAAAGGCAGTAAAAAATAGTA
The DNA here is from genome assembly GCF_011075055.1 of Mangifera indica. Lineage (NCBI taxonomy): Eukaryota > Viridiplantae > Streptophyta > Magnoliopsida > Sapindales > Anacardiaceae > Mangifera > Mangifera indica. The sequence goes on from NC_058152.1 coordinate 7,022,096, forward strand.
GAATAATGATGTACCCATTTGCCAAAAATTTGGAAAATAAAATAAAAGGGAATGTCTGACAAGTGTCACCAGCCTAGACACTTTATGAGAACTACACCATAACGCTACATCAAGTTTATCAAACTAAGGGAAGTGTTATTGCATGAGTTAATACCATTGCTCAAGGTCAGGTGACGACCAATCCAAAATTAATGATCGGTCATTTACTTTTTATACTTTAGCAACAATGACCAGTTAGTTACTCTTGTTTAATACTCTCTTGTAAGCATTAATTGATTATGGTGTAACATATTGTTTTCTTATTAATGGAACAATAGAGAGATTGGGACTAATACCTACTAAGGTAGTTTAGAGATTTAAGATTGAGTTACCCGATAAGGATATGGTTATGAGTGGTAGAATTTTGGTTAGCCAGATTATTGAGATTAAGGAGAGAAAAGTAATAGTTGATTTCTTTTTTTTTTGGCATGATTGACTTTGTGCAATATAGGGGATGGATTTCCTTTGAAGATATGGAGTTGAGATCAACTATAACAGAAAGAAAATCAAGTTGACCCTCGAGAATAAGGACAATCTTAGCTTCAATGAAGGGCATTTGCATAGTATGATCATAAGTTACATGAAAGTAGGAAATTTATTGATGGAAAGATAAACAAGATATTTAACTCATGTGGTAGGCAGTGTTAAGATGGAGAACCCCTAGTTTGAAAGATGTGTCAGTGGTTTATGATTTCCTTAATGATAAATGGTGTAAACTATTTAGAAAAAGACTGGCAAAGGGCATTAAGATTAAGTTCCAAGTCGAAGATAAGATTATAAAGTTCTAAGGCTGAGCATGCATCCCTCAGGTAGCCAAATTAAAATAAAAGATTTAATCAAGGCTCATAGTTCTTTTTACATAACTCATCCTCAGAGTGTAAAAATGTATCAAGACTTAAAGAAAAGTTTTTGGTATTGTATCCTTTAAGTATACCTAAGTGGAAATGGGAGCACATCTTAATGGACTTCATAGTCAGGCTTCTAAGAGATTAGAAGGGGTATAATGCACTTTGGGTGACCATGGATCAATTAATAAAGTCAATATATTTCTTACCAATCAAAGATTTTATCTCTACCAATCAATTGGGACGATATACATTTGAGAAGTGGTGAGATTACATAAAGTACCCCACATAATTGTTTGTAATCACAATATAACATTTGTATACGTTTTTCTTGAGGAGTTACATTGATCATTAGGCACAAATTTGAACTTCAGTACCATATATCACCTATAGATAGATGATAGACGGAGAGGAAAAATCAGATTATAAAAGATATGCTCTAAGCTAACTATATTGACCATAGGGCCACTTGGGTTTAAATTCCACCATTAATATAGTTTGCTTATAACAGCGATTGTTAAACAAAAATAAAGATGATGCCTTATAAATCCTTTTATGGAAGAAAATTACCTGTCCATTGGGATGATTTAGGTGAAAGAGCTATACTCAAACAATCACTTGGGATTGAAATGACTGAGAAAATGATATAAAATGTTTAGTTGATCAGATAAGGAATGAAACAAGCCTATGATTGCTAAAAGAGCTATGTAAACAAAAAAAGGAAAGACTTAGAATTTTTTAAGTAAGATTGACTTTTCATCAGAGTGACTCCCTACCAACATATGATGAGGTTCATAAGGAAAGGTAAGATTACCCCTAAATTTATCAGTCTAGTCGAGATCTTAGAGAAAATCAATAAGGTAGCCTATAGACTAGCTTTACTAATATGCATGGATCATATTTACAACGAGTTCCATGTTTTGTTGCTTTGTAAATACATGAGAGCCCTGAGCCATATTTTAAGGACTAATGAGTTAAAGTTGACTAAGGATCTTGCATACTAGGAACAAATAATGAAGATATTGGATGGAAAAGTGAAAATGCTCCAAAACAAGCAAATCCCCTTAGTCAAAATCCTTAAAAGGAATAAAAAAGTCGAAGAGGTTATTTGGGAGGTCGAATAGGATATATGAGATTGTCACCCAAATTTACTCGAGATGAATTTTAGAGACAAAATTTCAAATAAGGACAAAAGAAATGTAACACCTTCAAGAACACTTTAGGGGCCTCAGTGTCATTTTCATATGTTTAGAATAGACTTCAGATCGAACTGAGCCAAAAATAAGAACATAATGACCGTTTTGGCCTTATGTATAGTTATGCACCCTAGGATTGCACCCCCGTATGTTGTTAGGCTGATGTAAACTCATTCATCTTATGATGCACAGTCTACATCATTTTGGAATTTGAGTCCTAAAAGGAAAAGCAATTTTAAAGGCATGAGACCATAAATGTACACATGCAATCTCATTAATTTAGCTTCCCTAAAACTAAAAAACCTTAAGCAACCAAGAGTTTTGGAGCAAAATAGACTATCACACAAGGCCACTAATGACTTCTAGCGAGAAATGAGCTCTAATAATCAAACTTGTTGATAAAGAGAGAGTTCAACATTGAAATATTACTTACAACGAATCAAGTAAGTAAGAATACCTACCACTTAAGATATGTGATTTGAATGTTAAATTGAATATCATATTAAGAGTCTTGATTTTGTTTTTAATGATTCATTTTTTCTTTCTAATTATATGTTCTATGTTTGCATGATGGATTCTTAATTTACATGATTAATTATTGATGAGAGCATGTCTATGTTTTATCAGAATTGTAAAGCCTTATTCCTAATTAAGTTATGTTTAGAGCATACAAAATTGAATCATAACACCCTCAGATATGCTCCAGAGGCATTATTATCCTTTCCATATGTTTATATTAGAATTCAAGTTAAATTAGGTCTAAAATAGAAACAAATTATGTGTTTGGCCTAATGTATAGTCGTGACCTATGAAGAGTCATATCCATACATTGTTTTTATTAGTGTATACCTACACCTCATGAGAAAATATAGTCCTATGTCTATGGAATTATAGACTCTTGATTTTTGTACGAGTCTTAACAAAAGAGGGAATTTTTGGAGTATATATAAAGTCCTTCCCTTTCTACTAAACTTTAATCTTAGCCATTGATTTGCTCTGTAATTAACAAAAAAGAGAGAGGACATGCATCCAATAATTATGAAAAAAGAGTTTAGTGTAGCTAATGTGGTTGAAGACTAAGGTCAATGGAATGAATTAGTAGCAAATGCATTACATAAAATCCATGTAAGTGGAGAATGATCTTTCCAAATTCCTAGATACGACCATATATTCCTTGATTTCTTAGTTTATAGATTATATATATAAATCTTGATTAAGAAGTAGGCTATGAATTATTGTGAACTTTGGTTATATGGTACTGTATCATTGAAGATCATGTCAAACACTTGTTTAAGTTGATCCTTGAATAATGCTTTTTCTATGGATGTTATTATGGTTTGATATTAAGATTATTAGAGTCTATGAAAAAAAAGTGAAATTCGACAAAGAATTGATGGAAATTTATTTATAGAATGACATGTATGGTCGTGCCTTACATGGTCATAGGCATACATAGGCTATCTCATAAGAAAACTCCAAAGGTGTACACCCTTATATGAAACCATGCATTCTTATTTGTCCCTCTCCTAAACTAGATTAAAATTTCAAAGAAGATGAATTGAAATAGGGAACATACACCCAAACATTGAGTAGTGTATGCTCATATGCCTCTCTCTTATGCATGTACGCCCATGGATTTCAAAAGGAGTGATCATACATGTGAACTTCAATTAGGTACATACATACATAATCTTAATGCACAGGTACATGATAACCCATGTAACACCTACAAGTAAGCCCATTTATATTTCATTCCTTTTTTTCCTGATATTTATATGATTTAATTAAGCATATATTGTGTAAATAAGTGAATAGTTGTTCATCGCAAGGGTAGATGCCCATTTGTGCCTTAGGAAGGGTGGAAAGGTCATTTCATATTGAGTGCATGAAAATTGGCTAAATGAAAAGATGAATGGTTGATCATGGTTAGGGAAACACCCATTTATTCATTTGTCAAATTTGAAATTGGATAAGGACCAATTTTGCAGTGATTTCAATAATATACATTAAGTGGAAATAGCAAGAAAGACCATTCATGAAAAGTGAATGATCATTCATTGTGTTTTTTAGTAATGAATGATCAATTTAGTTTGATCCATATTCGATTCTAGCAACCAAAAATCAATGAGAAAGAATCTTAAGAGTGCAATGGGGGATTGGATTGTAGGATTTTCACCAAGCCATGCAAAAATTAAGCAAGGTCTTTGAAAGTCAAATATGTTAGCTTCTTTCTTTTTAGTTGATGGATCCAAGTGTTGTGTTTGTAAGTTAGGCCTTGCCATGGTTGGTTTGATGGTAAAAGTATATTTATATATTGAATTGGTGATACAAGGTCGTATGATATATATATATATGTGTGTGTGTGTGTGTGTGTGTGTGTGTATGTATGCATACACACACACACACACATATATGCATGAATATTGTGCATGATAGTGATAATAGGTTGGTTGGGTTGTGATTTGAATTGAATGGATTGATGAATTCCAATAAGGTTATTTTGATGGGATTGAATTATTTTATCACTACCCTTTTAGTGCTTAAAATATTTTTGAGGACATTATTATAAGGTTTGTTGAAGAAAATATGCTTAGGAATATATGATGTTTTATTAGACGCATGTGGAGAATTTGTGTTGATGTATTGAAATGTCATTTATCGATGGTGCAACTATTTCTTGATTTATTGATGATTTGGTGCTAAATTTGCTGAATTTATAGCAAACATTTTGGAGTACAATTTGATTGAAATGTTGTTTATTAACTGTTGCCTTATTGTTATATTGTTGTTAGCTTTTTTGATATGTTGTTCTATGAATATTGAAATGTTAAGTTTATTGAAATACTGTTGCTAATTTGCTGGTTCTTTAATATTTTGATGATATATATTTTTGGGTTTGTTTATTCATAATTGTGGATGGTGTTATTATCTTTTCCTTTTCCTTGGTTGGATGCAATTCTTTTAGACCATTTTTGCTAGATAGTGCAGCTTTGTCCATATTGGCTCATTCTAATTTTGATGAATTTCTTTATAGCACCCACAAGTATGTCCAAGTTTAATTTTGTCTTTTGCCTTTTAACTTATGTTGATTATATTATGTTTATATGATTTTTGGGTTATATGGCCATGTGGGAAGGCCACACACCCGTGTGTGTGTTAACGAGGGAAAAATGGTATTTCTCGCTAAATGCATGAAAATTGGCTAAGTTTGGAACACACACACACCTTTGTATGTTGTGGTGCATGCCCATGTGTGGTCAACGTGTTTGAATTTTGGATAAGGATGCAATTTCCCTTTTTTCCAACATGTGCAATTATGTTTATTGTGTTATAAACTAAAATTTGATTATGTGATTGTGGTTATAAGACTAATATTGATGCTTATATAAGATGATGCTATTATGAGATTGATGTTAAGTTAACTACATGGACAAGTATATGAATAAGAATAGTCATAAGACATGTTGTTCTTGTAGTTTTGGTTAGTGGCTATATTCTGGCATTACGATATCATGAAAGTATGTATGTGTATGACAACTATAGATGTGTGAAGAAAATGATTTTTCATCATTGATGAAGATGGTTTAAAGTTTTTAGATTAGGAAGCATAAATTATGATATATATGAAAGTGTGAATGATGATTAGTTGTAATGAATATAAACTTGAAACGGGATCAATTGGTCTATAATTGAGTGTCTAGCTTTAGGTTTTTAGTGGTAAGAAATTGTCGTTTAGGCAAAATTGCATTCTATAGATTGACGCTACATATCTGTGTATGGTAGGACACATAGTTGTGTATAATTGTGTATAAATAGTTTTTGTGTTAGGTTAATTCACAAGCTTGTTAATTTGGGATCAAGTAGATGTCATTATGGTATAAGACATATGGTTGTGTACCCTACCCCAAGTTACATGGACATGTATATAGTATGCATGCTAGTGTAAGTTAAGCAAATACACCTCAATGTGTGTTTCAGGATATTTGGAAGTTAACATGCATGAAGTTAGTGATGTTCATATGAAGTTAAGATATTCCTATGATGAAGAAATATAGGGAAAAGGATTATTGAGACCCTGACAAAGGCTTATAAGATCACCATGACCTTAATGAAGGCAAAATGAGATGATGAGTAACTCAGGGTGCTTGACTTTGTTTGTGTCAGCACGGACTCCAACCAAAGTGATATTAAATAAAAAATTGAGGATGATGTATTATCCTATTTTGTGAAAGCATTTGGGTCAGTTTGTGTGACCTTGATACCTATTGATAATTATGCAAACATTGGGCATTTTAACATTTAGCATGCTTGTACACACATTGACATTGGACATATCAGTATCTAAGATGCTTATGTAATATTGGAGAGGCTTGTGGTCTTACTCCTCTTGTGATATAGTATCCATAGTCGAAAGCTTGACTAAAAAGTGTATTGAATGCATTTTATGTTTGACATTTGGGACGTCACATATCCAGAACGTCGATATTCATTATTTAACATTTGTCATTTAGGATGACATCACTATTGGAGTTTGGGCATTAGGTGCCAAAATATTCAAACAGGCATTCAAGGTGAACTTCAATTGTGACTCTTGGTATCAACAGAGTGGATACTACATATCTTTTTACATTGATAAATGTATTCTTTACTCTTGCCTCTAACATACCATACCATCACTTTGACTAACAAGCAAAATCCATTAGTTAAATCAAATCTAATATGATCAACACCTGATTTTCCACCTGGTAAAAGTCTACCGTTCACATTAGTGAACAACATTCTGATGAATAGGGGCTTAATCAAGGTGTCATATTGGAATAGTTTAATTGAATTAAATGCCTCACCACTTTTAGTCTACATGTGAGGTGTTATTGAAAAATAAAACCTAAACATGCATTCTAAACATAAAATAAAATTTGTCGATATACAAGTTTATTTTAATGTCAAGCCCCTCGAGCCATAAAGGGTTTGACTAGTCAACTTAAGTCCTATTCTGTGGGATCTTCAATTGCTTTTTTGTTTTCATTCTCTAAAAGTACATGACTTTGTTTCCTAGTTACATATTTTCTAAGAAAAGAAAATAAATAACATGATTCTAATTTTTAAATAAAAAATCAAAAAACTTGAGTTACATTCAAGATGAGTTAGATAAGAAGAGAGAAGTATTTTGAGACAAATTAGCAAGAAACTATGACATGCAAACCTGATTTTCCAAAATAAAAATCACATCCCAATATAAAACATTCATAGGTCATTCAAGTGTCAAGTTACTCTTAATCTCTTAAGTTTTGCAAAACTTTCAATTTAACCTCAAAAGCTTAGAATATTACAATTCAATCCCTGTTTCTCAAAATAGAGTTAAAATTATAAATTCAGCTTGGAATGGACATTCAAGGCTTAAGGACATTCACTCATTGTTTTGCATTTGAAATTCATGAAAATTCCAAAATATGAACAAGTGGACAAACAAGGAATGAACAATTAGATGCACAATTGAATTTTCAATAGAGAATGAACATGCAAATCAAATAAGTGATCAATATCATTGTCAAAAACTTTTATAATAGGGAATATCCATGCACCTTTGTGTGGCAAAAAAAATTGACAAACGATCGTGCATTTTTGCATGCATGGTCATTTGTGGCATGTTTTCCAGATTTTATAATGATGCAATCACTAGAAAACTTTCTTGAATTCAACACGCCTTCACTAGGATGAGGTAACATCGCATGAATGTCATCCTCACACTAGCAACAACCCTTGAGGTGTTTGTCGAGGGTGATTTCACACAACAACGTGAAACCTAAGCAACAATTAATCAAATCTTTAACCTGCAAAATTTCAACAATTCTTAAGCAAAAGCTTAGAAATCAAAACCCAATAAATTAACACATCTTTACATTGTTACGTGAGACTCAACAACTGTGCAACAACACAATTGCAAATTATCTTTACAATTTTTTAATAAGAATCAATTGATATTTATATTTTTATATGCATCAACATATATATAAGTACAATAAATCAAATTGCAGGTATTAATTTCATGAAATTATTCCTAAACGATGCCTTTGATACCACTGTTGAGTTTTAGGGTAGTCAGATACCAACAAGGCAGTAAAATACATTACAAAATTTTTAGTCTGGAGAAACCCAAAAGCCCTACCAAGGACACGTTACAAAGAATAATTCCATGAACATGCAATTAAATAACCATAGGGTGTTTAAAGAATACCATACCTATGTTTGATGACTCTTCCAAATTTTTACATCACGTCTAGGTATCCATACAAAGCATAGACTTGGAAAGGCTAAAATATGCAAGAAAGGTCATTAAGGCTTTGTGGATAGTGTATATGTGTATTATGAATTATGCATGATGGTAAGGGTTTACAATGAATGCTTCTAAATTCTAAAATCATGTTCATACAAATAGAGGATGTCATGCACAGTCATGCGTCTTTACAACAACGATCACTCATGTCACATGACCAGTCGTTCCTATCTCTGTAAAAGTCATTCTCAGTTGATTCAATCCTATTGGATGAGCTTAGTACGATACAAAATTCTTACCACCCTATATACACTAAGATTATCACCAAATAACCTAATTTCTCGAAGTCTAAATCAACTTTTATATGTGTGCAAACCATAAACTCGCTATTAAATCGATAATATTTGTATTTAGGTCAAATCTTGACACAAACCAAGATTGTCCTCTAGTAAGGCATGATTACCACCCGGCTAATAGAGTGTGAACGAACTACTCTTAACTTTGTCAATTTGATCCCTTTATTAATCAATATCTCTAAGGGTTAAGACACAGATGCGTGTCTATTTTAGTAACTTATTGATATGAACTAATACCAATCAATAACCGAACAACTTGGACCAGGCCATGACCTAATTCCACTATAGCCATATATTCAAGTGGTTATGATCTCTTTCAATATTCTTATGTGAGATATCACTTTTTGTACTTGGTGAGTGATGAATACTCCATTGATCCACCATAGCCTCTATACAAATCTTGATATGGCTGGTCACCATTTGTATGGCACTCTAGTTACGATGGTACCTTGGATAATGTCAAATCATACCAATCTTTGTATGAGATGATCTAATAGCCTCAAATCTAAGAATCACATGTACCTCTGAGTTAGAGGATTCATTCTCATAAACACATGAGCAACCATCCTTCTTGAAATCTATTGAGTTCATAATTTGCATATTTATTGTCTAATTATTAGGTATTAGTTCTTATTATTTCATGTGACATATCCCTCTGTTTTTAATTTGATTTTATTAGTTTGTTACATGATAATTCCTCATTTTAGTTAGATATTGTTAGTTTTAATGTTAATTTTGTGATATTTTCTTATATTAATTTTTTTAAGATTTTACGATGTTTAGTGAAGATTTGGTGGCAATTGTAGTAAATTAGAACAAATTTAGAGTGGATCAAAAACGATTTGGTAGCTTGCATAAAATCTAGCATGATTTCCTAATACACGTGGGAGTTTCCTGGTACAAAGGACTGAAAAGGAAACTAATACAAGTAGAAACATGAAACTACTAAAACTAAAATAAGAAACTAATGTGAGCATATCTAACAAAATCTGCATAATCCTAGTATATTTAGGATTCTTAGGTACGCGTTAGTTGTCAATAACATGCTATTTAAAAATGTTTTTCAAGCAAAATATTAGTTTTTTTTTCTACCTCTTCAACCTTCGAACCATCTAAAACTCAGTAGAGATTAAGGATTCAATGCAAAAACACAAGATTAAAGGCCAAGACTTGCGGATTTCCTTAATATTCAAAAAAGTCAAGTTAGAGCATTCTACTAGGATTTTCTAAACTTCAACTTTTTATATTTTTTGCATTAAGTATTATTGTAAATTATTAATCTGTGCTTTTGTAACTATAAATGACTAAATATATTTTCTAGCAATTTAGAGGGATCGACTATGTAGTTGTTTTTATTATTTGTTTGATAAAATTTATGATGATGTTTTTGATTTAATAATTGGGAATTGAAGTCTTATGTGATGTTAATGGCCAACTATCATACATGTTTGTAGATTGATATAGGTTATCAAAAGACTCGTACACAACTAGTTCATGCAATCGTTAAATATGTAAATCTATGTCTAGAAATAAATTAGAATTCTTGTGGAGTTATTGATTAACATAACGCTTAATGTATTTATATTAATTGAGTACCACGAAAGTAGGTATTCCTTTAATATTTACACACTTAATCCACCTTGAAAGAAGAATTAGGCATAACTAACCATTAAAGCATATCAAATTCATCAGTGAATTAAAATCACAAGCACTACTAGTTATGTGGAATTGATAGTGAAATCTTAACACTTGGTTCTGGGGAAGTGACAAAACGTTCGTTCGATTCCATATCGATTCAGATCAAGGGTCATTTAGTGACAAAACTGATTCAGTTCTGAGGAAGTATCTTCTTGGGCATTGGGTCTTGCGTCAAATCATCAAGGTTCGCGTCAATTACCCATATCCTTAGTTATAGTAATATCGAGATTATAAATGTTTCTAGAATGGTAATCTTATGTGTCATAGGATTTTTATGATTAATCATCTGATCCTTTTGCCACAATTCTACCATTCTAAGGATATATTATTTTTACAAACATATTTGGTTTAACATCAACATGCATGAAAAATGGAATACTTTTTTATTAATGAATAGATAAAATACATAGTCACAAAGTACAAACCAATTGGATCTAGGGTATTACCCTAAAAATGATCATGTAGATCTTCACTTTTCTTATTAGTAGTATGCTTACGTTTATTTGTTTATTCATCTATCCTTTTTATTCTTTAATTCATATCAACATAAGTGGAGATAGGTTATTTGATTTTACCTATAGGACTTGGTTGATTTCATTTAGAGACCATAGAGGTTGCCAATATGTTTATGTTTATTTAAAGTGCAACAATTTTTTATTGATTGATGATTGCATGCATTTTCAGTTTGATATTTGTGATTTTTGTTTTCTTTGGATACGAGATTGAGTATTTTTTGCACTTAGAGCTTTTGAGGAGCAATTTTTGGTTTTCGATTATATAAAGTTGTTTTGAAAATTTAATCATCTAAGCCCTATTATTTCTTAAACTTTTCCCTTCGATTTTACTTTGGTCTCTTTTTGCTTGAGGACAAACAAATTCTTAAGTTTGGAGGAGTTTGATATATGTATAAAATACACACAAATAGGGTTTATAATAGTATTTTTATAAGTGAATTTTAGTTTATTTTGTTTGAATCCTTTTAGTTTTATTTCTTTTTATCCTATTTTACACTTTGAAACATCTTTTTAGATGTTTGGAAGAAATTATAGCCTTTTTAGAGTGGAAACGAAAGTTTAAAAAAGCAAAGAGCATAACTTTGTGAAATAAGGTAGTTTCAATTATACGAATGATCATAATTGCATCCATAATTACTAGGTGAAAATGAAATGAAAAATATAGCAAAATAAGGTTAAATGGTACACTATATAAAGAAAGTTATGTATTTTACATTGACTATTGGATCTAGTCCACCCATGATGGGTTGACCTAATTCATTATGGTTGAAATGTCTAACTAACCATAGTGAAGAATATGACCTTTATGCCATTGGCAGTTATAGAAGTTAATAACAGTTGAGATTTCAAAGTTTGATCTCCCAATTGTCACTTTATATTAAAAGCAAAAGTTATGTAACTTCTATGTAACCTAGGATCTCTCTCTGGAATGTTCTCTATTTCTTCTTCTTCTCTATAAAATAACCAATAATTTACATTATACAGAAAGAGAAACAAAGGCAAATTGTGTTGTGGATTAATAATCAGAACACGTTGATCATCAAACATTAGCAAAAGATGTGTATATTCAATCTAGGTATGAAGTTTATGATCCTAGAACTATTTAATTTTCGATTACATTGTGATGTTGATGATGTAAGCATGTTTCTAGAAAAATAAATTGCTGTAAACAGTGATATATGTATGGATCTATGTTCAATTTGTTGATGGATTTAACATAATTATGTATAATTGTTGCCTAGAATCATGTTAGGGTGATTTCTAGAAGTGATATGCATGCTTTGTGATAAAAGATTGCATCAAAAACGCATCAAATTGTCAATTTTTAGGCTATTTTTCCACCCAAAAAAACCTTGACATTCATGTTTTAAATTCACCAGATTTTGGTGACTTGGGTAGCAAAAATTGTATCAATCTGAAGCTTTATGATGTAGGTTTCAAAAGCCTTATCATTTCACTGTTAATAGTCGGTTGGAAGATAATCAATTTCACCAGCTAAAAACCTAGGGTTTTTAAGGCATCGTAGGTTATAATCGAGTTGGGAAAAACTAATTACCCAACTCTTGGTCAGTCAAAACCTATCGATCAACAAGTCAACCCGTTAGTCAATCAGTCGACCAAACCTAAGTTTTAACCTATGGGTCGAGTGATTGACAATGGTAATGTTTGATTAGTCAATAGTCAAAAGTTTGACTGACACAAAAAAAGTCTGGTATCACATGAAAACGCGTAAGGACATTTCTCCAGTGCATGAAGGCATGTGAGAACTTTCTTTGGTGTGTGGTAGCTTGTTTAGACTTGGATTGTTATGTAGATTTGGATTCCATTGGTTCTATTCTGTACAAGAGCCTATACAATTTGTTTTTGCATGAATCTAACACTTATCGGTTTTGAATTATACAAGATCATAGTTTTGGATTCCATTGGTTCTATTATGTACAAGATCATGGTTTTGAATTATACATTGCTAAACATGTGAACATATGTTGTTTATACAGTTATGCATGTGTTATTTACTATTATCCATTTATTAGTCATATATAAGGTGAACACGTTGACTAAGGACAGCTATATGAACTATGAGATGAATCCAGAACATAATTTCTTCAAACACCTTGGTGTCATGAAAGATATTGTGATTTAAAAGATAAAGACATAAAATTAACCAAAATGGAAATGATATATGGACTGTTAATGTCATTGCCAGATCATTGGAATCCTATAATTCCTAATCTTGTCTAGGACAAGAAATTCAAGAATTATTGGTAGTGTGTGGATGAATTACAACTCGTTAAAGAACGAAAAATTGTAATAAACATAAGAAAATCTACAACTCTTTCCATTTTCCTAAACTAGAGAAGTGTGAGGCATGTTCACTATCGCAAATAATGTACAAATTTTATCATAGATAAAGTAACTCCCAATATTGTTAGGGAAAGAGAAAATGTCTTTTCTCACTCTAATTGGTAGATATCAACTTCCTATAAATATGAAGAGCAACTGATTGTTAAGATGCCCTGTTTTAAATCATACAAATCTCAAGCCAAGAATTGTTCAGAAGTTTGTCCTAGTCATTAAAATGTTTTGAATTTCATGCATATATTTTTTTTCAATTTTAGTAATGCTATTGTATTGAACTTCATTTTGAATTATAAATATATTGAACCATTTATTGATTCGATAAATTGTCTTGACTATTGGTGGAATTTTGATATTGGTAGAATTTAAAAATTCTCATTTAGAATACACATTAGCGCAATTGGATTAATTTTAAAATATTGAACATTTATGTCATAGATGATGACTGGAAACCAAGTATATTGACACTAGATATAACTTTGTCAAAGACATTATTTTGAAAAAGAAGTGATTGTATAATATATTTATATGCATAATATAGTTGTTGATTTTTTAACCAAACCAATTCCAAGATATATATATCTTGCATATGTTAAATCTCTTGGTTTGGGTAGAATATGATAAATGAATTATTAAGTATATATTGTACTTGTAACACAACATTTGAAACCTAAAGAACCTAAATTTATTTTATTCTTCACATGTTTGAATTGTTAGTGTTTTTTTAATTTTTATATACACATTATTTTGAAAGCTCAACAAGATGATAATGTCACACTCACACAAGTAATCGCCTTTGATGCTGAGAAGAGCATGTAAAGATAAGACATATTTCTTGAGTTGGTAACACTAAGAGAGCACACTTAAAAGATGAAAGTTACTCAAGAAACGAATTATTATTATTAGACATGTTGCCTTGATAATTAATCAAAATGAGGTTATAAATAGATGAATTTTACAATGACTGGTTTGGATTCCCTACATCTAAATAATTTGTGAATGTCAAATATGAGTTTTTAATATATAGTAACACCTACAAGATTAGAGAGATGATTAAAAACTCAGGTTCAACACTAAGTATAGTGACTGAACTAAGATCTATATAATATTGGTAATAACATTTGTGTAGATACACATTGTAGCACATGATTCATAATATGTGTATAAATAAGATGACCACTTGAAGTACAGAGAAGATTAATCTCTATTCCCTCACTGTGTGAGACTTTATAAAGATTACCTCACGTTGATACCCTTAGACTTTTTGCTATTATTTGATGTTGTTATCTTAGCTTTGCACCTATGGCCACACACAATTCAATCTATAAGACATGACTAGAAAAGTAGCTAAACTTAAATTAAGAATTTCAAATAGAAAAATAATACTTATATATTATGTGTGTCCATTGGCCAATAGTTCATGTCACTCATATGAGAGAATGGACTTGATCATGAATGCATAGGAATGTAACACAATAATAAATGAGGGATTAAAAGGAACTAGTGTTATCAAGTAAGTCTAGGGTGCTACGAGACTAACGTTTTATCATTTTATTTGGGTTAAAACGATTATGTTATTCCTAACAAATGCATAGTAATTTAGCTCCCAAGTGTAGGTTGCTCACAAGGTTGCATGACACATTTGCCAATATGAATTGCTCTATTCTAGGAGATTTCTATAGAAGAGTTTTAGTTCAAATCACCCATCATGTGTAAGTGAGAGATATTGGATCCAATCCACCTATGATGGTTTGACTTGATTCATTAGGGTTGAAATGTCTACTTCTTCTTCTTCTCTGTAAAATAAATAGTAATTCATAGTACACAAAAAGAGAAGCAAAGGCAAATTGTGTTGTGGATTAATAATCGGAACACGTGGATAATCAAATATCATCAAAGGACGTGCATATTCAATATGGGTATGAATTTTATGATCCTAGAACTATTTAATTTCTGCTTAAACTGACGTATCACCAAAATACAATAGCCAAAAGGGATTTTAATAAGAGAAAACTTCAAGAAATAAGGAAAAGATTCAATATTTAAGATCAGAGGAAGACCCAAGAATATCAGGATTTGAAGAATCTAAAGTTTATCTTATCTCTCTCTAAATCTTCTTTTATTGATTAAAATGTTTCTTTCTTCAATTTTATCTTGTAATTTGGGCTTGATTGTCAATAATAGATTAATTCCTTCTTTAGGGTTTATGATGGATTTATAAATTCTCAAAAATTATGTAATAGGTTTTGATTTTTATCAATGATTATAAATGTTTGATTTAGTAATTAAGTTTTTAATCTTTGCTTGGTGTTAAAGCCCAATACCATGTTTATTTGTAGATTGACGTGTGATATTAAGAAATATACATACAATTAGTTCATATTTTTGCTAAACCTAGAATTTTATTTAGAGATAAATACAAATTCTTCGTGGGTGAATTGATTATCACTTAAATTAATGAGTTTTAATTAATATCATACCATGAAAATATGTAAACTTTTAATCTTAACACGCCTAATTAACCTGTAGACAGGATTTAGGTAAAATTGGATAATCAACAATTGACAATTCATTTTATTATTAATCTTAATTGGATTTGTTAGTAATTATTGAGTAATTGATAGTGAAATCGTAAACCCTGAACTTCTTTATATTCGTATTTGACTTTTAATTTATAGGATGTTTATTTCTTTTCATTAATTTTAACTAGTTGGTTATATCTTAATTCATTTTTATTGATTTTACCTTATTTAGCATTTTATTTCTCTAGCCAATTTTAATTATAAAACGAATTAGCACTCTAGAACTAAACCCTGTAGGAATAATATCTTTTTAAACTACTTGATTGACGTGTATACTTGTAAGTCATAGACAACAATTAGAAAAAAGGTTGCCAATGGTGATTGGTATCTGATTATTTGGTATAAAAGGAACATCCCTAGACATGTTGTTATTGCTTGGCTTGCCATCAAGAGGAGGCTCCAAACAAAAGAAAAGTTGAGAAACTTTGGTATTATTATGGATGATAGGTGCTACTTTTGTATAAATGTTAAGGAATCTTTAGACCACTTATTCTTTTCTTGTGAAGAAACTTCTAGGGTTTAGAAAGAAATCCTTTTGCTTAGCAACTTGAGGTATGATTTGAGACCTTATAAGGATTATGTTCACCATTTGGCTCTTTCTTGGGCTTCAAACAATTTGAAGCATTGTCTTGGAAAAATCAGCTTAGGTACTACCATTTACCATGTTTGATGCCAGAAATGAAATGGTTTTCACTAATGAGAGTAGAGATTTGTCCTTTGTGGTAAAATTCATTAAAACCACAATTTGAAATAAGGCTTCAGATCTGTCTAAATTCACCAAAAATGGAGAAAATGAACAAATTGCACTCTCTTGGTCTTTGTCGAATTGCATTTTCAAATAATGGTGGTAGTGGTGGTCTTGCTTTTTGTCGAGGAAAAAGGATTGGTTTTTTCCTAACTTGTTTATTTATTTTGTAGGTTTTAGCCTTAAACTCTCTTGTTGCTCTAAGTCTTTTGTGCCTTGTTCTTATCTTTGGCATAGCTTGGTTCTTTGATTTAGGCAAGTTTTGTTGCTTTCAAAGGTCTCTTATATTGTTTATATTCATCTCGACATCTTTTCCCATCTTGTTTATCTTTATCTTGACATTTTTTCCCAGGTATGATAGGCCACCCTCATCAGCTTTCTTTAACTATTACTCACCATGTACGATCAACTGTGTTCCCATCCAAACCCCTCTTAGTTTTGTTTCCTAACTACTCAACTTGGTTAGGCCAGGAATCTTATTCCATCTTATGTGCAACTCCAATCATATTCCCTATAGGTCCAGTTCCTATGTTATTTTTTAAAAGTCTAGAGGTTGTTATCTTTGGAGGTTACTGGTTGTGTTTTCTTCTCGTCTCTAACTCTTGTCTCTTGATGTTTGGTAGTCCTTTACCAAGGCATTTCACCCTTTGGTTGTGATCTTTATCATGTTGTTATCCTTCCTCCCACCTTCTATTTTATTGTTATGTGATGGTATTTGGTTTTTTTGTTGTATCTTTGTATATCTAGGTTTCATTCTCTTTTGATTTTTTCTGCTAGGGGATTATAACTTGGTTTCTCCTTTTAAACTCTATATTGATAGGAATTTAGTTAGACTTTCAAGAGAAGGAAACTCTCTTCCCCCTTACCATCTCTTGTTTTTATTTATTGCTCTTTACACTTTAGGTCCTGGATCTTTGGTGTTTATTTGTCTTTATCTTGTACCTAGTTTACTTGGTTGTCTTCTTTTTTGTTAGGTGAATTTAAGTTGTTTTCCCCTTATAGGAATGTGATTTCTTTAAATATTTTACTTATATATATATATATATATATATATATATATACACACTCATTTTTATTTTTATTTTTATTTAGAATAATATATGTTTTGTAATAAACAAAAATACCATTTTAAGGAAAAGTTTCAGTGCAACAAACTTAGGTGAGAAACCAATGTCCTATCTCAATAAAATTAAGAAAAAGGTATTTTTGGAACATAATAAAAGAATTTTCGAATATTCATTTCTTAAATAAATATTATTTAAAAGATATTTGAACCCCTAAGGTTTTACCAAATCATGATAAACTCTTATGATATTCATAATTACTTTAAACGCCTTTTAGTTAGCTTTTAAAGATTTTTTTGTTATTATAGATGAAACCAAGTGTGTAAAAGAAAAATGCACCTAAATTTTTTTAATTGCTAGAGTTATGCTATGATACCTAATTTCATTACTAATACACCACGCACCTCAAAACTTGTAAAACTATCTTATATCCTAAAACTTTCCCCAACAAGAATGGGAGTTGACTGAATTAGACCCTATACAATTAGGAATTATCCTAATTATATCTTGAACTTGGTTGATTTACCTAAATTTATTAACAACTAATTTTAAAATGAAAAGTTCAATAACTAAAAGAACTTAAAATTTTCACTTATTTTTTTATTAAATATATGTAATGTAACACCCTATTTCTAGGTCATACCTCTAGGAGTAATTTATTGGGACGACGTGTCACATATGTAGTAACAATTCTCATTTATTTGAAATTCAAGAAATAATCTAATAAAATATCTCAAAAATTTATTAAATAAAAAAAGAAATCCTCACTTTACTGAAATCATACTAATGATAATAAAAGTAATAGTCCCAAAACAATTTAATTCAAAGATTAAAATAAAAAGTCTTCGATAGTGGTCACGTCACCACTAAGTTAAACCATTAGCCTACGCCGCCCTCACATTTACCTGTGTAACATCCCTCTCTAGAAGTACTACCCATCGAAGGAGAAATGTTACGAATTAATATCCGGAGTGTCCATTTTTTTCCTTTAAAAATATTTTAAAATGAACGCATCACTAAAAGTATTTAGAAAGTATTCTAAGAAAACTGAAAATCTGGAAGCGAACAAAAGATGTATATACTCATATGAAAACTCATCTGAAAGCATATGAAAACATAGAGTAATCATATACAATTGTACAATCATCTTAAAAAGGTCCAAAAGCAACAAGAACATGTGACTGTATGCATGTAATTTAAACCAGAGATAACCTGCTCCAGCCAGATCTACCTACGCTGACCTGACCCTGCCTCACAGTTACCTCAATCACTTGTACCTGTAATCATGAAAGAAAAGGAAATGAGAGATAAGAACACTCAGTAAGGGGAAAGAATTAAGTAAACTATCTTCTTTCATGTTCTAACTCACTCTTGAGACTCAACCTCACTCACAACCCCTATAAGAAATCGAAGGGATAATCTAGTTCATTCTTTGCTATTTGGGTTATACTTTGTCCCATCTGGTGTCTATTTGATACTTTCTAGAAGCTAACTATAGGGATTTGGCACTTTTCTAAGCTTAAGCTCTCTTTCTTTCTTTCACTACACCATTTCAGAATCTGAATAAAGCTCTACTGCGAGCATACTCTACTACGAGCAGACCCTACTAGGGTCTATGTCTTACTACAGACGTGTCCTACTGCGGACGTACCCTACTGCGGGCGGTGTAATGTAAAGTGCCCCCTCATAGTTGTATATGAAGTAATCATATACAATTGTACAATCATCCCAAAAAGGTCCAAAAGCAACAAGAACATGCGACTGTATGCATGTAATATAAACCAGAGATAACCTGCTCTAACCGGATCTACCTACGCTGACCTGACCCTGCCTTACAGTTACCTCGATCACCTGTACCTGCAGTCATGAAAGAAAAGGAAGTGAGTGATAAGAACACTCAGTAAGGGGAAAGAATTAAGTAAACTATCTCCTTTCCTGTTCTAACTCACTCTTGAGACTCAACCTCACTCACAACCCCTATAAGAAATCGAGGGGATACTCTAGTTCATTCTTTACTATTTGGGTCATACTTTGTCCCATATGGTGTCTATTTGATACTTTCTGGAAGCTAACTATAGGGATTTGGCACTTTTCTAAGCTTGAGCTCTCTTTCTTTCTTTCACTACACCATTTCTAAATCTGAATTGAGCTCTACTGCGAGTATACTCTACTGTGAGCAGACCCTACTAGGATCTATGTCCTACTACGGACGTGTCCTACTGCAGACGTGCCCTACTGCGGGCAGTGTAGTATAAAGTGCCCCCTCATAGTTCATAGCATGCATGCATGTCTTATATCTTACTAATCTTGGTTCTATATAAATCTATTCATAATTCACCAGACCATATTCTTGGGACGACCCCTGAATCTTAAGCCCCGAATTCCTTTTCTTGTTTTTCTTTCTTTTCTTCTTCTTTTTTTTCTCTCCTTTCTTTCCTTTCCTTTCCTTTCTTTTCTTTGTTTTCCTTTCCAAAATTGTGAAATACTGTTCACAGCCCTGTTCATTTGACAGGGCAGCCTTCTATTTCATATAATTTTACAGTACAAATGGTATCTAATTCATCCACGCTATATATAATTTGAAAGAGGATTCAAAGATCTTTCTAAAAAGCTACAATAGCACGCACAATGCATTAGATAAGGCAGCCAAAATGTGAAATGAAATCAATGGCAAAAAACTGACTCCTCTGTTTATTTGGTAAAGTAGCTCTTGTGGTTCATACAATATTTAACAGTACAAATGATCCCCAATTTATACAAGCTATAGATCATAGAAAAGATAATTCAAAGAGTTTTCCAACAAGCTATAATAACACTCATAATGCATTAGCTAAGGCAGTCAAAACGTGAGATGAAATCAGTGGCAAAAACTTTTCCCTGTTAATTTAGTAAATCAGTCCTTTTAGTTCATACAATATTTAATAGTCCAAATGATCTCTAATTCCTACAAGCGATATATCATTGGAAAGAGAATTCAAAGAGATTTCCAACAAGATATAATAAAACTCATAATTCATTAGATAAGACAGTCAAAACGTGGGACGAATGTAGTGGCAAAACTGTAAATATTATGTAACTTTCTGCCATGAACAAAATCACACACATAGACATCCCAAATAGCAAAACAACATTTCTCAACTTCAAAATCATCATTTATAACATAGATCCAAGGAACCAAAAGCCTAAAACATGCAACATATCAAGGTTGATACCCCATTACCTTGTTTCAAGTCAATCTTTGCAAGTTGGCTCTCTTCTCTTTGTTTTGCTTCCTTTATCACCAAAATCACCTTAAATCAACACCAAAACATACTAACATATTCATATAACATGCATCCAATATATATATACATAGGTAAAGGGAAAAGGAAGATATATTTTGGTTACCAAGGCTCTCAAAGTGCTTCCTTTTATTTTCCTTCCTTATTTATCTTCAAAAACCCTCTCAAAATCACTCACTGTTCTTAAAAAATGCAGCAAAGAAAGGACGAAGACTGCCTTCTTCTGGATGAGACAAGAGAATGATGGAAAAAGCAAAAGGTGAAGGTTTCCTTTATTGACTTTTCTCTCCAACATATATACCTACATACTTTTTCAATATATTATTTTATATATATGTGTGTGTTTTTTTTTTTATATATATCTATATATATATATATCTAAAAACACACACATACGATTGAAAATATCTCCAAATAGGGTCAAAAGACGTAGTTGCCCCTGGAATATACTTGAGGGTATTACAACCTGCAAGCCAAAGTAAAACACATGAGTGATAATTCACCTAGTAAGCAGCATTTTTGAAATATTCTTGTACAATCTTGCTGTCTATTTATCCATATCATCAAGCATCTTAGACGTATATCAAGTAGACATCCTAAACACCTCTTACACCTTATTGAGAATTGGTGTGGACGTCTCGAATGCCTCTTATAACCTATGTATCAATGAGACGGACATCTTGAATGCCTCTTACAACTCATATACCAATGAGATGGCCATCATGGATGCCTCTTACAATTCTTGCATTATCACAATAGACATCTCGAATACCTCTTATTTGGACGTAATCGAAATGTATGTCCAGGGCTTCTCTTAGAGGGTAGAATATCTTTTCCATAACCCTCAATACGACATTCCCTTTTTTGTTATTATGAGGAATGATTGTTCCACCTTGGAACGATCGTCTTTTCCTTTATGAGAGACGACTGTCCCAGAACAAATAGGGATGATCGTTCCTCCTGACCTCATTACCACAAGTCTAATTTTCGTCACAGTTAACATTACTGATCTACCCTTAGATATAACAATAAATATTGTCTCTTGCCTCGCAATAGGACAAACATCCCTCTTATAAGGGGATATATATCCCTCACCTCTATAACTTCTAGATTCTTACCATTCAAGCATTTATTAGAAATCCAACAATCCAAAATTAAGCTACGACTTCCTTGAACTTATTTAGTTCACTAAAACAATTCCAAAACACCGATAAACTCAACAATCAAAATAACTCAAAACAAACAGAATCCAATTCATGCATATTCTTAGTATTCTATCTTCTTCTAAATCAGACTGATAGGATCAATCGTATATACACATATATAAATTGCAATCACTACAATTCAACTATTATCCAGCAGATTATACATAACACTGATAGAACATGGTGTTACAAAAGGAAGTGAGAAGGAAATTCGCTTACCTCTCCTCTGACGATGCTTAGTTTTTAATGGTAAGAATCTGACAGTAATCCTCTACTCCAATGGCTCTTTAAGGCTCTCAAATCCTTTTTACACTCTCTAATACAATAAGGTACACATAAACCTAAACAAAACATGCAGAGAAGTTTTATAATCGCTAGAAAACACGTTTAGGATAGTCGTCCCCTAAAATAGGATGAGCGTCCCTTAAGACATACATCGCAAAAATCATGTGAGCATAATTTGAAATTGCTATCTCATAGGGACGAATGTCCCACAAGTTTGACTTTTGTATCGACTTTGAAAATTCAACACTGTCAAACCTCTCGAAAAACTTGGATCATGCCAAAAAGCCAACCTACCCTTGACATACCTAAGGTTGTTACATGTAATATGCTATTTTTTTTCTAATTAACTTATGTGAAATGTTGTTATTTCATTGTGATGTGTTGTTTTATTTATATTTCAAGTAAATGAATCCTTAACTTGAACACTGTTACGATATCAGTCAAGTCGAAAGGCATCATCACAAACACGTAATGCCCATATCTAGTTTTGAATATAGTCTTTGATATATCCTTCTCTACTACCCGTATCTGATGATATCCCAACCTTAGATATATTTTTGAGAACATTAAAACACCTCTTAATTGATCAAACAAGTCATCGATCCTTGATAATGAGTATTTATTCTTCATTATCACCTTGTTTAATTCCTTATAGTTAATACACATATGCATTGACCAATCCTTTTTTTTTTTTTACAAAGAGGATTGATGCACCCAACGATGAATGACTTGGTCAGATAAACTTACTATCAAACAGTTCTTGTAACTGTTTCTTCAATTTATGTAACTATTGGAGCTATGCAGCCTCAAGCCAACTATATTTTGAATTCTACCTCTCTCTTTGGTGTTAATCTCAGTAAATTATTGGGGAACATATCTAGGAACTTATAAACCATTGGCATGCCATCTACACTTAAAGTTTCTTCTGTCTTGGCTTTACTACTCACATAGGCCAAGTATCTCATACAACCTTTATTTAACATCTTTCGGGCCTTAACACTGCTGATTATCATGCTAAATACTTGACCCTTACCAAAAGTGAACCTATCCCTACTATCTAAGCTAAACTTAACCTTTTTCTTTCTGTAATCAATCTCAACCCCCTTACCTACTGATGAAGTCTATTTCCGAAATCATATTGAAGTTAGGCATCTTAAATACAATTAGATCCACCCACAGGTTTCAGCCATTTAATATCATTGTTTGTCCCAAAAGCATAACATTGCTTATTATCTTATCACCATTTGGCATTTTAATGCTAATATGATTAACTATTGTAGGCTTTAACCCTAGTTTCTACACTGATCCTTAAGCCACAAAACTATGGATAGCACCTGAATCAATTAAAGCATAAATAGGAATAGTATAAAAAAGCAACTGTCCTATAACTGTAGCAAGATTGGCCTTAGCCTGTGCCTAGGCCATTGTATAGACTCAAGCTTGTCCATCACCTAGCTATCGCTCAATTAGTGCTGGTAAAAATGTCGATATTGGGTTAGCTTTATCAAGGCACTTTCCAGCAAAGAAACCTAGCTAATTACATCTAAAACACACTCTTAATCTTGTTTGGTACTCTTTAAGATACCAATGGCTACACCTTTCGTACACTAAAAAGTCCTTCTTATGGGATCTTTTATCTTTGTCTGCTTTTTCTCAAGCCTCTTGTCGCAAATGTCTTCTTACCTCTTTTGTCCTTGATAAATGTAAGTCCCTAACAAGTTGAATCCATTTAAACTGAGCCTTAGTCAACTTCTCTAAATGTTAGTGGTGACCTTGAACTCGTCTCTCTCTACATCTTATCCAGCATAATCTCGACTCTTAGGGCCCTATTTAAAGCCTCAGAGTAAGTAGCAAAGGTATGATCTTCTACCATCACCTTATTGGCTAAATCATCTCAAAGCCCACTGCCTTGAACTGTATCAGTTACCCTACATGCATATATAACAAAAGTATTGAAATAGGTCAAGAACTCTCAGACTATTATGTTACCATACTTCAAATTGAAGAACTCTTAAGTACAAGACCTAATGACATTAGTCGATCAATACTTCTTATTGAAAACTCGTTTGAAATCGGTCCATGTCATGTTTTCCATAAGACAAGTAATGCATACAAGCCTTCATCAGGCCTTAACATCCTCTCTAAGTAGAGATGTAACATACTTGACCTTTTCCTAGTTAATCATAATGAACATAGCCATGGCCTTCTTCACATCATCTAACCACTCGACGGCCTCAACTAAGTCTATGGTACCTCTAAACTCTAACAATTGATGTCAGCCTACTAACCCATAAATAGGATGTATCTGATCTTGCCTTTAGCACCTACTACACTAAAGGTGAAATAAGTGGTTGGGTGGATTGAGGTTGTTGGTGCCTCTACTACATACCCCACACTAACAAATAACTCTCGGTGTTCTCTCAACACCTCATGCATAATATTCTTGATTTTTGCTTACCCTAGTCTATTTTTATTATTATTAGTATGATTTTAGTAAATTGTGGATTTTAAATTTATTAAATAAAAAATGAAATCCACAATTTACTAAAATCATACTAATAATAATAAAAAGTAATGGTCCTAAAACAATTTAATTCAAAGATTAAAACAGAAGGTCTTTGATGGTGGTCATGCCATCACTGAGCTAATCCACTAGTCTTTTTGCTTACCCTACTCTAATGTCTACCTACAAGCCAAAGCAAAAGACATGAGTGATAATTCACCTAGTAGACACATACAATCACTGAGCATTTCTAGAATACCTTTGGATAGTTCGACTATCTATTTATCCATATTATTTAGCATTTTGACACATATCAAATGGATGTCCCAAACACCTCTTAAACCTTAGTGAGAATCAGGGTGGACATCCCAAATGCCTTTTATAACCCAGGTATCAATAAGACGAACGCTTTAGATGCCTCTTACAACTCATTTACCAATGAGACAAGCATCCCAAACGTCTCTTACAACTTATGTACTATCACAACAGACATCTTGAATGTCTTTTATTAGAACTTGATTGGAATAGGCATTCTAGACATCTCTTGCATCCCCTTCAACTATCATACAAAGGGTAGAACATCTTTTCCCTAACCCTTGGTATAATATTCCCTTTTATATTATCGTGAGTGACGATCATTTGGCTCTAGAAGATGGTCGTCTTCTCTTTCATGAGGGACAACCGTCCTAAAACAAATACGAACAGTCGTTCCCCTATAAGCTTATTACCACGAGCCTTATCTTAGTCATGGTTAGAATTACCAATCTACCTTTGATATACCCATAAATACCATCTCCTACCTTGTGATAGGATAGACATCCCTTACCTCTGTAACTTCTAGAACCTCATCGTTCAAGTGTTGGTTCAAAAATCCAACAATCTAGAATTAAAGTAGGACTCCTTAAACTTTTTCAATTCACCAAAACCATTCCAAAACACCCATAAACTCAACGATCAACACAACTTGAAATGAATAGAATCCAATTCATGCATATTCCTAGTATTCCATCTTCCTCTAAATCATACTCATACGGATCAATCGTATACACAAACACACACACACACACACACACACACACACACACACACACACACACACACACACATATATATATATATTGCAATCGCTACAATTCAACTATTCTACAGTAGATTATATACAATACTGATAGAACATGGCATGACAAAAAGAAGTAAGGAAATTCTCCTACCTCTCCTCCAACAGTGCTTAGTCTTCGAGTGGCAAGAATTCGATGGCAATCCTCTGCTTCGATGGCTCTCCAAGGTTCTCAAATTCTTTTTACACTCTGATACAAGAAGGTAAGGTTAATGACACATAACCCTAAACAAAACACATAGAGAAGTTTTATAACCACTAGAAAACATATCTAGGATGATCATTCCTTAAAATGGGATAGGGGTCCCTCAAGACGTGCATCACAAAAATCACTCGAGCATGATTTGAAATTGTTACAAGTGTTCTAGAGACAAGGACGAATGTCCAATGGGTTTGACTTTTGTATTGACTTTGAAAATTTAATGTTGTCAAACCTTCTGGAAAATTCGGATAATGCCTAAAGACCGACCTACCCTTTATCATAACTGAGGTTGCTACATGTAATATGCTACTTTTTTTGTAATTAACTTATGCGAAATATCGTTGTTTTGTTGTGATGTGTTATTTTATTTATATTTCAAGTAAACAAATCCTTAACTTGAAATTTTGTAAAGTATGGAGGATGGTGGGAGTGTGAGAGTAATGGTTAAAGCAGGGACCAACCATCCAAAACAAAAGCGTTTTAAATACATTCAAATCTTATACTCTTGGCAAAAGCTTCTTAATATAGAAATGGATAGGGTAGATTTGTTTTTTTAGCTTTATTATGCTGTTCAAAGTGATATAATTGTTGTTTTGCATTATGTTTTAAGGTTTTCAATGTATGAATTCTATTGTTGTAGTCATTTAAAGTGATATAAAAAGTAATTATGTTATAATGAGTACTCAGAATATCATAGATTTGAATGGGTATAGGTATTGCATAACTTTTAATTATCTGGAAGCTCTTATTTTTAACTTTGTAAGAGATCCAAACACCTTAATTACCTAGGAAATATTGTACATTTCCTGTCAAGCGCGTAAGTTTCAAGTAAAGGTGTATATTTTGTGAGGTCAAAGATGCTTCATTATATTTTAAGGGAAATTTTAAAAAATGGCCAAAATGCCCTCCCATTAAGCAAAAATACCCAAAATCATTATTTTCAAGCCAAAATGCCCAAAATCACTGTTTCAAAAAAAATGCCTATGACTTTTTTTAATACCAAAACTACCCTTCCCCTCATATTTATATAACTCTCCCACTTACTATAGGGTTTTAATGTAATTTTAGATAAATATGAGAGGTTTTTGGATATTTTACATTATAAAGGCATTTTAATATTTATTTATTTATTTCAAACTTTTTCTAAAATGTCAAAATTACCCTTTCTTTCATTTATATAACTCCCCTCACTCATTATGGGGGTTAAAATAATTTTAGATAAATATGAGGGGTTTTTGGATATTTTACATTGTAAAGGCATTTTCATTTTTCAACTTTTAGAATTCGAATTTCAGTTCCGTTTTTTCGAATTTCACCGTTTTACGATATATCGATTCGTATTTTTCAAATTTCTGAAGGATTTTCCGTTTGTTGCCATTCTAGGGTTTTTCAACTTTTACAATTCGAATTTTAGATTCCGTATTTTTCAGATTTCGGATTTTATTCGTTTTTCAACGAAGATATCGACTCGTATTTTTTAGATTTCTGAAGGATTTTTCGTTTGTTGCCATTCTAGGGTTTTTCAACTTTTAGAATTTGAATTTCAGTTTCATTTTTTCGGATTTCACTGTTTTACGAGATATCAACCCGTATTTTTCAGATTTCTGAAGGATTTTTTTATTGTTGCCATTCTAGGGTTTTTCAACTTTTAGAATTCGAATTTAAGTTCAGTTTTTTTGAATTTCACCGTTTGATGAGATATCGACTCGTATTTTTCAGATTTTCGAAGGATTTTTTTATTGTTGCCATTCTAGGGTTTTTCAACTTTTAGAATTTGAATTTCAGTTTCGTTTTTTCAGATTTCACCGTTTTACCAGATATCGACTCATATTTTTCAGATTTTTGAAGGATTGTTGGATTTGGTATCAGGTTGTTGGATTCGGTGGATTCATGGGTATTGTGGACTTTGGTGACATGTCTTGCACGTGTAGAAAATTTCAGCTTTCACGTATTTCGTGCAACCATGCCATTGCCGTTGCAAGACATATGAGACTGACGAATGTGCACGCATGGGTTCATCCATTCTTCCGCACCGATATTTATCGTGCAATATATCAGGAACCAATCAATCCTCTTGGAAATCAATGTGATTGGTTACACTCACCGGAAGACAGAGTTATATTGCCCCCCGTCCTCGATAGTCGTCGTCCAGGTCGTCCAGCCAATAGAAATCGACGTCCATCACAAGGAGAAATTGTTACACCGAGGATTTGTAGTCGTTGCCATGAACCGGGGCATACACGAACCCAATGTAAATCCCCAGCACCGGTCCCGAGCTCTACCCCCCAGCGTTCACATACAAAAGGCAAAGGAACGAGATCTTGACATACTTATACTCAATTTTGTTTTTTATATGATTCTTCATTGTTCTACTTCAGGTTTATGTAACCGATGTATTTTTATTATTGTTTCAAATGTGTAATTGTATTGTCATTTGATGTAATAAATTTAGTGTTACTTAATTTCAGTATTATTTTATTTTCTCTAATTGTTTCAATTGTGTTAATGTTTGAGTAATTATACGTTTTTATTGTTTTTTCATGACAAGATTATTTAAAAAATGAACTCAAATACGATACACATCCATATATAACCACAAATAAAGTATATCATATACATATGAAAATACAATAAATATATACATCTAAACATAGAAATAATGATAAATATACATCCGTGAGCTACTCGATACAATGAAAATACAACTGTGTCGCTAATCGTCGACGCATAGAGGTAGACGACTCTCGGGGAAAAACGTAGCTCCGTGCCAATGCCAAACACTCAAAAAATCACAACATAAAAACGCCACAGTCACCGGAGCCCAACCCCTATTGAGGGACATCTGACGCTCGATGTAAAGTGAGGGGATCATGTCGTGGAGTCCTCCTAGAAGCTGTTCAAAAAGTCATCGCCTCTAATAACGCGGGAATAAAGGTCATGTATGGTCGCATGCGACCCAATGTCTGAATCATACACCATATGAAACATCTGAATCATACACCATAATCGACCACTCACGGAAATCTATAACTCCAGCGACCCCATGTGCGTTCTCGAAATTTATAGGGATGAAAACCTATAAACAATGAGACATTTTAGTTACAATTCGTTGTCGTTAACCAATTGAATATAATAGAAATATATATAAACTCTACCTGATCGACCATCCCCCATGGTTTGTACAACAATCCCGGGGTGTACGATGCATCAACCATCCTCTTGAAGAGCCCCGAAAACTCAAACTCTCCAATCGGTGTAGTCTGCCAACTCTTCCAGGCCATCTCAATATGGCCTCCGAAGAATGTGTGGGCAGTCGTCCAACGCTGTGAGATAGTCGACTGGTGATCGTCCTGCTGCCGACGTAATAAAGGCAAAAAGGAATCCACATGCTAAAATGATATAAACAAGTTCACGTGTTAGTTATTAATAAATATATCTAGCTTTTTATCAAATTATATAGTATAGACAACTCACATCGTCGGTCAACCATTCGTGTAACTCTACAACAAGCCTCCAGAAGTTGTCCTTTGACTTTGACCCGATGAAGTAGACATCATGAGAGTCGGAAGCCGCAGCGCTGGTGTACCATGTGAGGAAAGATTCCTCACGCTCAGAGGCAGAGGATGGAATGGTCGTAGGTTGCCGTTTCGCCCTCCCTTTGAATGGATTCGTATACGGGGTGCGAACCAGCGGACCCTTCCAGACGATCCGGCCACGTGCTGTACGAATCATCTACATGATCCCAAAAAAATAATTAATTCATCATTCATTTTACGCAACAATTAGCATTAATCGATTTATCTTACCTTCTCCATGTATGCAGGAGGAGGTTTAGCTGGAGAATCTTGAAACACGGTCAAGTCCACCACGCGTGCTCCCTCGACAGACTAGAGAATACAAATTTTGAACATCTCAATGACCAGTATATACAACTATTTATATACTAAGTATAATTGATATACCTCAATAAGGATGGCCTCAAAATCATCCTCCTGCAAGTCCTCCTCCTGTGAACCAATATCCACAATGTTTTTGGTCGAGCTCGGAAATCAGCAAGTAACCATAATCGCTCGTCCTGAAAAACAGTCAAAACATCATTAAATAAAATTCTTCAGAAATCTGGAAAATACGAGTCCATATCTCGTAAAACAGTTAAATTCGAAAAAATAGAACTGAAATTCCAATTTTAAAAGTTGAAATAACCTAGAATGGTAACAATCGAAAAATCCTTCAGAAATCTGGAAAATACGAGTCTATATCTCATAAAACGGTGAAATCTGAAAAAACAGAATTGAAATTCGAATTCTAAAAGTTGAAAAACCCTAGAATGGGAACAATCAAAAAATCCTTCAGAAATCTGAAAAATACGAGTCCATATCTCGTAAAATGATGAAATCTGAAAAAACGGAATTGAAATTCAAATTCTAAAAGTTGAAAAACCCTAGAATGAAAACAATCGAAAAATCCTTCGAAAATCTGAAAAATACGAGTCTATATCTCGTAAAACGATGAAATTCGAAAAAACGGAATTGAAATTCGAATTCTAAAAGTTGAAATACCCTAGAACGGAAACAATCAGAAAATTCTTCGAAAATCTGAAAAATACGAGTCCATATCTCGTAAAACGGTTAAATTCGAAAAAACAAAATTGAAATTTGAATTCTAAAAGTTGAAAAACTCTAGAATAGGAACAATCGAAAAATCCTTCAGAAATCTGGAAAATACGAGTCCATATCTCGTAAAACGGTTAAATTCAAAAAAACAGAACTAAAATTTCAATTTTAAAAGTTGAAATAACCTAGAATGGCAACAATCGAAAAATCCTTCGGAAATCTGAAAGATAAGAGTCCATATCTCGTAAAACGATGAAATTCGAAGAAACGGAATTGAAATTCGAATTCTAAAAGTTGAAAAACCCTAGAATGGAAACAATCGAAAAATCCTTCGAAAATCTGAAAATTACAAGTCCATATCTCGTAAAACGGTTAAATTCGAAAAAACAAAATTGAAATTCGAATTCTTAAAGTTGAAAAACTCTAGAATGGGAACAATCGAAAAATCCTTCAGAAATCTGAAAAATACGAGTCCATATCTCGTAAAACGGTTAAATTCGAAAAAACGGAACTAAAATTTCAATTTTAAAAGTTGAAATACCCTAGAATGAAAACAATCGAAAAATCTTTCGAAAATCTGAAAGATAAGAGTCCATATCTCGTAAAACGATAAAATTCGAAAAAACGGAATTGAAATTCGAATTCTAAAAGTTGAAAAACCCTAGAATGGGAACAATCAAAAAATCCTTCGAAAATCTGAAAATTACAAGTCCATATCTCGTAAAACGGTTAAATTCGAAAAAACGAAATTGAAATTCGAATTCTTAAAGTTGAAAAACTCTAGAATGGGAACAATCGAAAAATCCTTCAGAAATCTGAAAAATACGAGTCCATATCTCGTAAAATGGTTAAATTCGAAAAAACGGAACTAAAATTTCAATTTTAAAAGTTGAAATACCCTAGAATGACAACAATCGAAAAATCTTTCGAAAA
This sequence comes from Mangifera indica, assembly GCF_011075055.1. NCBI lineage: Eukaryota > Viridiplantae > Streptophyta > Magnoliopsida > Sapindales > Anacardiaceae > Mangifera > Mangifera indica. The sequence goes on from NC_058152.1 coordinate 7,053,907, forward strand.
TCTGAAAGATAAGAGTCCATATCTCGTAAAACGATAAAATTCGAAAAAACGGAATTGAAATTCGAATTCTAAAAGTTGAAAAACCCTAGAATGGGAACAATCAAAAAATCCTTCGAAAATCTGAAAAATACGAGTCCATATCTCTTAAAACAATGAAATTCGAAAAAACGGAATTGAAATTCGAATTCTAAAAGTTGAAAAACCCTATAATGGAAACAATCGAAAAATCCTTCGGAAATCTGAAAAATACGAGTCCATATCTCGTAAAATGATGAAATTCAAAAAAAAGAATTGAAATTCGAATTCTAAAAGTTGAAAAACCCTAGAACGGAAAAAACAGATATAAAATTCGAAAACTACACAATCAAAAACCCTAGATAAGAAAAATCTCAATTTACCCCCTCATAAAAACTCAAACTGAAAGGTCTACTGTGTTCTAACGAATTACCCCAGCTTCCCAATATTTTAAAAAAGCTACTTTACCCCCCTAAAAACAGCCAATCTTGGCTGAACGTGGGATGCGCGATTTTGACGTGGGAAACACTGTTCCCACGTCGGACTGCCGATCTCTTCGGCAGTCATTTTCGGCCAAATTTTGGTCGTTTCAGCCTCCGATTTTCACATAAATCAGATCTAAATGTTGTCTAACACAAAACCCCTCAATCAATTGAACAAAAACAACCAAGAATCAAAACATTTTAAGCATTATTCAAACCGTAAACCCTAAAATTTCAAACCGAAAAATCTCAATCAAATCTCAATAATATGAGCAATAACTTGATCCAAACAAGATTACGAGAGATATACTAACCTTCTTTGCCATTTGTGGGTGCTGGAAATCAAGAAAATCGACGGAAATCAGATCGCCCGTGGGATGAACGTGGTGACGTGAAAATTTTTGAAATTTGAGAGAAATGCACAGTAAATTCGCTAATATTAACGTGGGAAATAGGAAATTTTTTTCTGTATTATATATGTGGACATTTTCGTAATTTTGCCAAACTCGCGTTGACGTGATAAATTTCAAAAAAACCCCACGTGGGATAAGGATCTCCCACGTCACCCCAATTGTTTTAAAAAGCTAAGTTACCGCCCTAAATTAGGCTGAACGTGGGATTTTGATTTTGACGTGGGAAACACTGTTCCCAATCGGACTGCCGATCTCTTCGGCAGTCATTTTCGGCCAAATTTTGGTCGTTTTAGCCACCTATTTTCACATAAATCGAATCTACACGTTGTATAACACAAAACCCCTCAATTAATTCAACAAAAACAACCAATAATCAAAACATTTTAAGCATTGTTCAAACCGTAAACCCTAAAATTTTAAACCGAAAAATCTCAACCAAATCTCAATAATATGAGCAATAACTTGATCCAAACAAGATTACGGGAGATGTGATAACATTATTTTCCATTTTCGGTTGCCGGAAAGCAAGAAAATCGGCGAAAATGACGTTCGCCGTGGGATTGCCGTGGGATGCGTTAAAAATTCGAATTTTCTTTGAATTGTACAGTGAAAATTTGCTGTGTTTATATATGGGGGCATTTTCGTCATTTCACAAAACCTGGGCATTTTTGCTTAAACCTGAATTTTTTGGGCAATTTCGCTTAGACCCCTTTGATTTTGCCTAATTTTTAAAATTTCCCATATTTTAATCACAATTAAAATTTTAAGAAGTTTAATCGAGTCCTAGTCAAGATCATTTCAATAATTGACCTTCTTGGATAATAATAATCCCAAGCTTTATTGGAGTTAGGCGCAATCGGCTTAGGGATTGTTTATTTACAATCACACAACTAATCATAATATAATATTAATGTGCTGTGCTGTGCTGTGCTACCTTTAATATTAGAATTTTTCTTAATTTCTAATAACATTCTATTTAATTCCAATTTTGATTTACATTCCTTGAATGCGGACTCTTTTGTTTTGCTTATCTATTCTTTATCTCTTGTCTTGCCAAAAACTGACAAAAAACCTTCTAAAAGTTTTTTTGTTTTTATGTATTTTATCATTCTTGTCAAATGAGTTCAATTAAGTGCATATCATATCTAAAAAGAATAATGTCATATACGTATATTTTTTAATATCAAATTAGATATTTAAATAATATGTCATTAATTAATTAATTATTATTTTATTTTTAATTTAAAATTATTCAATCACTTAATTTATAATATATTATCTGAGTACTTTATTAGAGACAAAAAAACAAGTGTATATAATTTTATTAATCAAATAATAATAATAAAATACCATAAAATAAAATAAAATTTGTTTTATCTCCAGACTAGAGAAGCATAAATTATTAGATGCCATCAAAGTAGGCCTGGAAATTGAGGAGGAAAATGCAAGGCTGCTACAATTTTTGAGTGGGATGATAGGATTAGGATACTTCTGCGAAACAGGAGGCAACAAAAATACAAAACATTAGTGTCCTCATTGCCTATCTATCAATTGTTTACTTTTCTTTTTCTCTAATCTTTTTTTCTTTTTTTCAAAATTAGGGTTTAGAATACTGGTCAAAATTAAAGAGTTCAACAAAAAATTCATTAGTAGTTAATGTTTCTCTTAATAGAACCTATATATAATGATTCTTTGAAGAGTAAAAAATATGTAAAAGATAAAGTAAATAATTAGAAGAAAAATAAAACAGATAGTTTATTATATACCGCCCTTATATTGCGAGGTAAACCTTAAGATATGCGTTGGCTTGTGCCAATAATCAAGGTTCGATGATGGGGTGAAGTACTCTGTTGAAGGTTTTCAAGACTTTGACCAAAATATGAGGTTAGATTTTCGTAATCCTGAACCAGCTAGACATGACTTGGAAACCATGATTCTCTTTTCCACCATGAGGTACGAAGCAAGAATATTGTTTGGAAATCAACATCCACCAGAAACAGTGCTTAAAAACCATTGGCTTCTTCATTCACCTTGTCAAGCTGTAAAGAAATGCCAACTGCCTTGGCCATCTCCATTATTTTGTGTGGAGCCCCGTAATCCCTTATGTATCAGTTATTACAAAATTTTGTCCTTTTTGTTTTTGAAAAACTTGATATTGTATACACTATACATGAAAAAAATTAAGTTTGTACACAGGTAAATTAGTTTTCATTTCCTATAGTTTATTAGATTTATTATTTTATACTTTGTTAGCTTTATCCATATTTTCATTATAATCTACAAATGTATTATAATATAAATACCAATGTAATTTATTTCTACAACAGAATAAGTTTTCATTCAAGAATAATCTTATATGGTATCAAAGCTAAATTGATTTTCTTTATTTGTCTCTATTATTTTTTTCTCTCTATTTTGAGTCAGTTTATTCCTTGCTTCCTTACACCATGACCACCCAAAAATGTAAAACTAAAATTTTTTCATCTTATGCTCTTCTAATGTCATCAAATCTCTCACAAAATGAATTTTTATTCTCTGTTTCAAACATAAAAAATTATGTTGGGAAAACTTTAACTTATACTAATTATTTATTTTGGAAATCTTTTTTTCCTCTTATCCTTATCACTTATGATGTTCTTAGGCATGTGGGTGGTACTTCTCTTTGTACACCAAAAACCTTTATGAATGATAATGGAGAATTTGTTTCTAATCCTTCTTATTTCATATGGATCAAAATTGATAATCTTATTCTTTCATGGATCCAATCTACTTTATCAATTAACATTTTGTGACAACTTCTCAAACCAAATCAAACAATGACAACTAGAGAAGTTTGGCCTGAGATTAAAAACTTTTTCAAGATCAATCCTCCTCTCAGCTTTTGCAATTACAAAGTGAGTTTTACAACACTCAAAAGAACTATCTCTTTATTGATGCATATCTTTAAAAATTGAAAACAATATTTGATTCTCTTACCTCTATTAGGTATACCATCACTGAAGCCAATATTGTCTTTCAAGTTATTGAAGGATTACCTCCAAAATACGATAGTGTTGTCGTAAACATTAGTGCCCAAAAACTTTATCGTCTTTGATTGATGCCTGTACTCAATTATACCTTCATGAGATTCGTCTTAGACATAATTGTCTTTCACCCATAAACACTTCTACTGCACTTGTTGCTAATCAACGTTTGACATAGGGTAAAGGACAAAGTATCACATCTAGTTCATTTTGATAATATTGGTCGCGGATGTGGACGTAATCGTTCATACAACTTTAATAATCATAGTTTCCTACCTAGTCAAGGATCCCAAACTAGTCATGACTTTCATTCAAGGCATGACTTCTCTTCTTATTATAACTCTCCAATACCGGGTATCTTAGGTCCTAAACCAAACTTTGCACCAAATTTTTCTCCCTCTTCCCAACCTGTGCAATGCCAAATTTGTTATGAAAATTCATACAACTCGTGAATGTCTTGTGTTATATCGTCAACATCAACCTTCTCTTTCTCCTTTCAATGATAATCTCTTTAAATCCTTTGTTTCATTCTATCTTCAAAAGCCCTCACCATTGTCTTGGTTTCCAACACCAATGTTACATCACATCTTCAAGAGCCCTCACTATTGTCCTGGGTTCTAAACACCAGTGCTACATCACACATGACTAATGATTCTGGTAATCTTCTTTAATCTTCCACTTATATTGGTAATGATTTTGTTGTGTTTGGTGATAGTTCTATTCATAAAATTTCTTCAATAAGTTCTGTAAAGTTACAAACACCTTAAGGTTATTTTCTTTTGAATGATGTCTTTGTCGTTCCTTCATTCAATATCAATTCCAATTTACTTTCTGTTAAAAAGTTTACTAAAGATAACTCATGTAGTATTGAGTTTGATCCAACTAATTTTTATGTAAAGGATCTACAGGCACAGACTCCACTTCTTGGGTGTAATAATCCAAAAGCTCAATACCTTTTTAATTTTTCCTCTTGTCATATTCTAAAATACATTTAGTCATTAGCTACAAGTCACATCCCAAATGAACTTTAGCACCGTCAGCTTAGTCATCCTAATTCTCAAGTTTTGCCTATAGTTTTATCATTCAATAAGATGTCCTGCTCTTTAGATAGGTATTTCAAGTTTTTATGTAATGTTTGTTCTTTGGGAAAACATGTTAAACTTCCCTCCTTGCTCATGTAAGAGCTCCAACTCCATTTGGAATAATTCATTTAGATCTTTAGACATCACTTGTTTCTTCTTTTTTTGGCTTATGATACTATGTAGTGTTCTTGGATGATTATCATATTACATTTGGATTTTTCCATTGCATTATAAATCACAAGTTCTTGAAAAATTCAAATTATTTCATAAATTTATAATTAATCAATTTGGATGTTCCATTAAAACATTCCAATATGATAGCAGTGGTGTATTCACAAGCAAATTATTCAAAGATTATACCAATTTACATGGTATCAAAATGCAATTCTCTTGTCCTTATACACCCAACAAAATGGTGCAACAAAGAGATCACATCGGACAATTATTTAGGTAGTTCACACTTTGTTATTACAAGCTAAATTGCCATTGATTTTTTAAGTAAAGGCCTTCATATGTCAATTCATTTCCTTAATTTGCTATCTAAGAAATCTCTTGCAAATTGTTCTCCCTTTCAAATGTTATTTCGTTGAACACCTAATTATACAAATTTGTGAGTATTTGGGCATTTGTGTTCTTCTAATCTTACTACCAAATCACAACACAACTTATTAACTCGATCAGTTGCCTGTATTTTTCTTGGTTTCTCGGATAGCTATAAGAGGTTCAATGTTATGATCTTATTTCAAAAAAGGTATATCTCTCTTGGCATGTGTTGTTTTTTGACAATGTTTTTCCATTTTAAGCTTATCCAAAATCGAAGACTTTCATTCCACCACAGACACTTTTCCTTTAAAGTCTCCATTTCCTGTATTATCTTCTATTTTATCTCTACCTCAACAATTAATTTCAACTCACTCTATCCAAAATAAATCTTCAAACCAACAATCCATATTTACTTCCTCTACTTCATTTTTATCACTACACCATGATAATTCTAATCCTCATCTTATTGATTCCTCATTATCATCTTCTTCTTTATCCTTATCATCACCCTTAATTAACTTTTCTCAAGATATAGATAATTTTTCCTTATCTTTTTCTAATTTATCTTTATCACCATAACAAGATACCTCTAATCAACTAAATAATGTTTCTTTCCCATCTTATCCCTTATCTTCTTACCCACACGATAATATCTTTTTTACATCATAATTAAAACCTTCAATAACACCACAACATGGTCCTACCACAACTTCTCTTTCCAATGTATCCTTACATGCAAACCAATAAAAAAATACACAACATATGCAAACAAGGTCTAAGACAAGTCATTCCAAAACACATTCACGTTTTTCCTGCCATATTGAAAAATAACAACGTAACTGTGAGTACCACTTATACTACCCTTTCTAAGCCACTTAATTAATGGCGTCATGTAATGAAAGATGAGTGCAATGCTTTAATTTAGAACAATAATTGGACTTTTATTCCATGTCCTGCAAACATAAATTTGATCAATAGTAAATGGGTCTATAAAATCAAAAGAAAGGTAAATGGTTTTATGGCACACTATAAAACGTGTTTAGTCGAATGGGGTATACTCAACAAGCTGGTCTAGACTATGATGAGACATACAGCCTAGTTGTAAAGCTGACAACCATTCATACAGTATTAATCATTGCAGTTTCATGGAGTTTGTGCATTCGACAATTAGATGTCAAAAACGCCTTTTTACATGCCAACCTACAAGATGTTTACATGAAATAGCCAAAAGGGTTTGAACATCCTAACAAACGAGATTTTGTATGCATGTTAAACAGGGCCATTTACTACCTCAAATAAGCCCCATAGGCTTGGTTTCATAGATTTGCATCATTTTTGCACCAAATCGGATTCAAGTCTTGTGCTACAGATAAATCCATGTTTACTCTCAAAACTAGTACTAGTATGACAATTTCATTATTGTATGTTAAGGATATTGTTTTAACTGCATCTACAATAACACTTTTGCATAAATTTCTTTCTTTATTGAGAACTATCGATCTTGGTTCTTTAAATTATTTCTTCAAAATTTTGATTACCAAGAATTCATAAGGGATCTTTTTAGATCAATTTAAATATGTAGCTTCCATTATTCAACAAAAATGGTCTTCAACATGTTAAACTCGTTGTCACACCAATAACATGTACAGATAAACTATCTATCACTGAAAGTCCTTTATTACATGATGTTCAATTATATTGCAGTCTTGTTGTTGTGTTATAATACTTGACATTTACTCGACCTAACATCACTTTTGCAGTTAATCAAGTTTGTCAATTTTTAAGTGCTCCTTGAGAACATCATTTGAAAGTAGTCAAGCGCAATATTAGATACACCAAGGGTACTGTAACTTATGGGCTCCAATTATTTTATAGTCTTATTGACCATATGTTTGTATACTACAATGCTAATTAAGCAAGGTGTCTAGATACTAGGCATTCTACATCTGGTTTTTGCATTTTTTTGGGTTCTAATTTAGTTTCCTGGCCTACAAAGAAACAAGCTACAATTAGTTGCTCTTCTGCTAATGCAAAATATCGTGCCTTAGCAAGTGTAATAATAGAGGCATGTTGGTTACAAAATATGTTTCATGAACTATCCTTCAGTCTCTCACAACCTTGAGTTATCTATTATGACAAAGTCAATACAACTTACATGGTTGCCAATCCCCTTCAACATGCTCACTCCAAACATATTGAAATTGACATTCATTTTGTAAGAGAACTTGTTAAAATACATTCCTAATGTTGATCAACTTGCAGATGTCTTCACCAAGGGTTTTGACTCTAATAGGATTCGTAGTCTTTATGCTAATCTTTGTGTCATGCCTCATCACACAAATCTTAAGGGGGGATGATATTGTATATGATACAGTTGAAAAAAATTAGGATTGTACACATGTAAATTAGTTTTCATATCCTACATTTTATTAGTTTTATCCTTTTACAATTTGTTAGCTTTATCTATACTTTCATTGTAATTTATAGATGTATTATAATATAAATACCAATTTAATTTATTCCCATAGTGGAGTGGGTTTTCATCCAAAAATAATCTTGTAAAACTGAGATCGTAAATCTAATGGACAAGTGTTAAGGCATTCACATGATCATTTAAAAAGAAATTTTTATGGATATAAATCTCAACAAACCCTTTAAAAAAAGGGAAACTGAAAATTTTATCTTATTTAGTAACCACCTATACATAAATGTCATACCTGTAAACTTTTATATATTTATACCATAAAACCCATTAAAACCTAAAAACATCATTAATTTTAGCATTCATGCATGAATCCATAACAACACTCATGAACCATTAAAAGTTGACTTTACAAAAAAATCAGTGGAGTAAGATTTTGTCAAATCAAATGCCCAAATAACTAACCCTTGAGTGAAGCGAAATGACGACAATCGATAACAACCAATGACTCACCCAAAATAATCAATGACATAATGGCAAGACAGGTTAGTTATTATTTCTGGTTAATAACATAATTAATGGATTATTAATGGTGGATGCATGTCTTTGTTAGATTTAGGGTTTAGGTATAAAAATAAGGCTTGATTTGTTGTTTATGATTTGGTTTGAGCATGATTTTAATTGGTGGTTAAGGTTTTGTTTGGAAAAATAGGTTAACAACCTCTTCAACCTTACCTTGTTGATAATAGATGCATTGTTTTGTTAGATTTAGGGTTTAGGCATGAAAATGATATTTAATCTATTGTTTTTGATTTGGTTGAGTGTGATTTTAGTTAGTGATTGGGGTTTTATTTGGAAGCCAAGGCTTGACCTAACCTTTGCCATAGTTACATTTATATCTTTGTAGAATATTAGATTTAGGGTTACTACTTTTGTAGTTACTAATTTTGTTATTATGTCAAGAGAATGCAATCAACTACTAGGAAGGGCCTCACAGATTCCATGAGGCAATAAAATTTCGAATGCACTTTATGTTTCTCCTATTAAAGATAGACACAATGAGTGTCATCAGGGACAAACTAATGATAACTTAGAAAGATGTTTTGAATGACCAGTTTTGGGTGCTTCTTGGAATTGGAAGAACCCTAGTTTAGCATGGTTTTTATGCATGTAATGCTACTTTGTATACTTAAATATAGGGACCCGATGAGAGAACTTTGGTTTAGATTAAACAATGTTAATGTCTAGTTTGGCCTTGTAAAGTTTGCTCTAGTGACTAGTCTATTCTTTAGGCATGATATAGACATGTCTAACTATGTCGATTGTTCAGTAACTCTTTGATTGAAGAAAGAATACTTCTCGGATCCTAATAAGTCATTAATTTATAGCGACATCTAAAGCGTAATTGAGGCACAAATATAGGGAGACAATGATGAGGATGTTGTAAAGTTTACGACATTGTATTTATCGCATATGGGACTATTATAGGTAGACAATAGAAATATCATCAAAGATTGCTTCTTGTATTTAGCCGATGATCTAAATGCACTTAGTTGTAACTCTTAGGGTATGATGTCATGGAATAAGATAGTTAACTCCATATGGCAAGGCGTATAAAGAAGATACTAGTATTGTCTACAAAAACACCAGCCTTACAGAGAGTTGATCCTTATGGTTACCTATTTGATTATGAGATTCCCTATTGCATTCCATGTAAGCATCGCATATTCTATCAAGTTAAAATTCATACAAATGATCATAAATACTAACCTGTTTTATAGTATTGGAATTATGAGATGGTAGGAAACCTAGTGCCTTTTATCAGTCTCTAAGTAGACAATCGGGTTTCCTATATGCAAAAGTGGAGAATTGTTGTCTTATTGACATGAGATAATGTATAGCAAGTTGGGATGTTCATCTAATTAATGAATCATTCATACTTTCTAGTTAATCGTTTGAAATTACATTTGTTTACTTCTAATGAATTTATGTTTTGTTCCAAGAGTTTGTTTCACATGTATTATGTCCAATTCAAATTGAGCAGGAGACCAAGTGGTATATACAAGAATTAGAGTTCATAGGAGAAGAGACACCAATTACCTCATTAGATGATGAGATGATAGAATTTGATAACAATGATGACACTCATTCAACACGTCATCCTACTTTCTAAGCACCCTTAAAAGGGTCTTCTCAATCATTTATTGTTGAGGTTTGGAGCCCCCAACTCCTCATGCCCACCCTCTAACTCATGTATCCCTTACATGGGTAGCCAACCCCTAACTTTCTAGCTTTTTTATCTATGTATAAAGGTCCACATCACAAGGCTCCCAACCTTTTGTCCTAAGTGTTTTCCTTTATGTACAAATGTCCCCTCTACAAATGTTTATCTCTTGCTCTTTTCACCCTCAAGAGTTTCAGAGGGTCTTTCCTGTAAAACACTTATTTCATAACACTACTTACAATAGTGTATTAGAGGATTGTCTCTAGTAACTCTTTTCGTAACATGTCTTCATGATTAACTGTTAGATGTAATAACATCTTAACTAGCAAGTTGCAATGATACTAGGAGAAATGCAACAGCTCCTTCAATAGTAGGCAACAATGATATAGGGAGAGATGTAAGAACTCTAATCTTTCATAATGTATTGGATGAAAGCACTTGAAGATTCATGTATTCAAAGATTGAGACTAGTACACATTCACGATAGTTGTCTTTTTCATTTGATTACATGTGTTTATATGTGTAATGATGAAATAACAGGTATGTAATTTATTCAAGTGGATATGCCCCTACCAGTAGATATGCCCTAGCAAAAGGTTATACCCTAGTAGGATAATGTGCCATAATAGCAAGATATCCCATTGAAAAATGTTGGAAGGCTTTAATAGTTCCAAAATAGTCAGCATTTGGTTATGTTCTTTAAAAAGGTAAATAGTTTATTAGTCTATTCACAGATCCAACGAAACATATGGAAGATTGTTACATTGAAAGACAATATGCCCATTGATATCCCTTCCAATGCATCACAAAGAGAGCCCGTTGTTGTCTTAAAGCTAACATTGGTCCAATTCTATACAATATTCAAATGGTAGTTCCTTAGTGATTCATATAATGACAATAGACGTGTCTTCCTTGTTGGACCTAATTGTACCACTGGACATGTAAGCAAAGGTGCCTAATAGACCCTATTGGTTACGCAGGGGTTGCATAACACGGTATGCATTAGTCTTGTATATATTATTTTATTTCTAAGTTTAACTAATGTTATTATTTCTTCTCTAACACAACACATTGAAGTTTTTCTCAAGGTACTTCATAAAACCTTTCTAGATAATAATTGGATAATGGTCTTTACCTAATTTATGGCACATCTCTCAACCTATGTAAGAAAATTCAAGCATTTAGGTTCGAAAATGGAATGACCTTTTTTTTCATGCATTAAATCCACGACGTGTCCCCTCCCAACTACCCAATGAATTTTTTAAAAAATAAAGCTTAATCAAGAAAGTGCTATAATTTTATTAGTTTATTCAATTATATGATGTTAAACAATATTTTTAATTTGCATTGCGTCCCAGATATTCTTTCCCATCAACTTTGACAACCAATACTAGGTAGTGACGTATTGGCTTTGAGCAATTAGACGTTATATGTACATGACTTCATAAAATATACCACTAGTAAAGTGAAATTCAAGAAGCTAATTACATTGTATAAGGTACTACCATATATGATTGTGACAAGCAATTATTATCAATCAAAGGGTATCCAACCACCACCACTTAGACATTGTATATATATGACTCTATAAAACATATCGCCAGAAAAGTGAAATTCAAGAAGTTAATGGCACCGTATAAGGTACTGTCATACATGATTGCAACAAGCAATTATTATCAATCAAGAGGTATCCAGCCACAGCGCAACGTTAAAATTCATGTGTGTTTGGAATGTCCCTAAACAAGAGCTAGTAACAAGAGACTGTGGAGTTTTTATGCTAATGTTTATAGAGTAGCTTGCCTAGAATCATGAATTCAACTTTACATCTAAAACTTTGAGGTTGTTGAGGAAGCAAGTCCTCATGCCTTTATTTCATGGAAGGGCCTTTGGAAAGAAATATTTGTTGCGCATATTATAAATTTACATGATTGATTAGATGTTTTCATTAATGAAATATTTTAGTTGTCTAAGCAAATTTAGGGCAATTCAATTAATGGAGGGTGTACATGCAAATGTTGAGGACTTTATTTATTTGTACTCAGATATAGGAGCATTTACATTTGATTGGTGTTTTATTAATTTAATCACTTTGTATATAATTACTTTATACACTTTTGACTATTTTATTATGGATTATTATAGCTATGCACATTTCTTTGTTTAATCACATAGTCATACAAGATTATTCAACGTCAAAGTAGTAAACTAAATATTATACATATACAATGACTATAACATAGAATTGTAAACTACATCAAATCAATGACTTAACTTAATTGAATATGAGATCAATGTGGTTGTAACTTATATAACTTGTGTGCCTTCACCACAACTTCATTGCAAACTTCACCAAAAGTAAATGTGCAATGAAGTAATGAAGAAAGGACATTAACACAATCAACCTTAACAAAGCTTATCCAATGTGCTTGCAATTATAATCCTATATCTGAGACAAATTAAGGTAGCATATTAATATCTAATAAAACATAAAATTAACACAAAAAAAATTAAAGGTTTACACTTGATTTCACCAATAAATTACAATTAAAGTGTATACACAAAATAAACCATGATAAACTATTCAGCTGAATAGGTTTAGCGGTAGCTACGATAACCTTGTCCTTTATTGTAACCTGAATTACCAGATATGGTAACAATGAGCACTGGAGCAAGACTCAAACAATTTAGTCAAGTATGTCCAAGTTGATGACATTTATTACAGTTTTGTGGTTAAACTTCCTCTCCTTCTAATAGCCTCATTACATGGTTGGACGAATGATTAGACTGTCGTAGTTACATCATAGATGGATAAATTGTCGACATATTAGATAATGCCCAAGTTGACTAATCCCCTATCAGATTAACATATTCTCTATACATCTTTTGTACATATTCAGTCGAGTAATAATATGAGAGATTATTGAACCTTGCCATAAACTCGAAGTGTGCACATAGAATCTAAGATAGTCAAAACTTCCTATAATCACATGTTTGCTGTAGAATATTCATGACATACGTATGCTGTCAAGAATCATGTACTTTGTATTTGTGGACGTTGATTGGTTTGACCACTATATTGACAAATTTATAAACATGTCCAAGAATCTTGTTCTTAGCCTAGAGTGTTAACGAGTAAGACCTCAACTAATAAAAACCAATGTAACAAAAAATTAATAAAAACTAATTTTATTAATTTTAGTCAAATATACCTATTAGGTTTTGCCTATTGTAAAACCAATGTTGTATTGTGTTCTTAAGAAACTCAACCAATACAATGACAGACAAAATGTGAGCAATCTATGTCAAAGCATTAAAGGACTCAGCAATATTAGTCATCATAATGTTGTACCGTCATCCTCTAAAGTATGTGCGCACCAATTTTTCATATCTAATATTAGCCAAATAGGTTGTCGTAGCAGCATTTACCTTGGTAATTCTACTCATGGAAAATTTAGAATCACAGATGAAATATGTTTTAGTAGCTCTCCAAAATAATCTTTATGTATGCTTCGTTTTTTTTGTACTGTGTATACATGTTACCTTTTATATTATAGTTACAAAAACCATATAGGGCATGAGGCAATATGTTGACCACTAACACAGTGATTAAACGATGTGGATTAGAAAAAGTGGCCAAATGTACACATAAGAATGACATTTATGTCTCGATTCCCCCCTTGTTATCGATATAAAAGGCCAGTGGATATATTTAATTATGTCATCTTTCATAACAATAATGAAAAGAGTCCAAAGGTACTTTCCTTTTAAATGTTAAACGTCAATGCAAATCACCAGGCAACAAAACTATTATCGAACAATCCAATCTAATGAAAAAAAATGGAAACTTATTTTTCACATGGATATCAATATGTGTTATAGCTCTTGGGTTATTTAGCTCTAGATTGTGATAATACTCAGGTAAAAGTATGAAAGATCCCCCAAGAGATCCTCGTAATGCATTTATTGCATATGTTTTCACACACTACGTTTATGTGTATGAAATATTGATTTTGTACCTATCTGCCATGCCAAAAATAATTTTCTTCAGTCAAAAGATTTAATCAACTACAAACATTGATTTAAAGATAGTCCCCGATAACCTAGCACCAACATATCTATAATGTGATAATATTTGATTTCGTAGACAAGTGTGTGCATCATCGATATGTTGTAATGTGTAGTTGTCTCTATACTCCTCTCTTATTGCACATGCTAGCCATTGGCATTGTTCATATACACACTAAATCTCATGTTATTTCCCATCAAAGTAACCTACTTTCCATTGAATACCGGCCTTTAATGCATATTTTTCAAATAATGTTTTCAATTCTACTTTTGAATTATAAAAGCCCATTACTTTTAGACTGTTGTCTCTTTGTGTTTTCCGATTACTAATACTCATGTTCTCAACATCCACGACAAGCTTAAAAACCAAAAAATAGATTAGGATTAAGAATGTGACTTGTATATGCTTCAATATCTATGGAGTCATGGCCTTCCACGCTACACTCAACCTCGTCATTACAAACATTTGTTTGACTTCTCCTAACGTCTTGGATCGATACATCATACATGTCATCACCATCATCGAACTTGACAAATTTATTATCATCGTCATCATCATCATTACCCTCAGTATCATCATAGTAATCCAAACTCATGTCATCATCATTATCATTATCAACACCATGATTTACACCATCATCTTGAAAACTTTGTGGTTGTGTTTAGTCGTATGTCAAATAATTCTCACTTTCTTCCTCGTGAACCTCTTCATCTTGTAGATTGTCTGTTCCTTTAATACGACTCTTGGTAATATAAAATTTTGTCGATCCTCGTAAACTTCTTGCTACCACTATCACATACTTAAGATCATCATTGTCTCCAATCTCATATGACCTTTCACCCACCGATACATCGCTAGAGATACATTTGTGAATATTTGACTGACTTTGATCAATTCTAAGATGATAACATATTTTTTCCACAAATCATTCAAAATCAATACTTATGCCAATGTAGATTGGTCTCTCATCCCCACCGACATATCTCATTATATTGTTATCACTTGTAATCCATTGCCCTTCGAAACAAATTTTAAATGTGGTTTTTTTTCCATTTTTTGCTTAAACTAAACTTGCAACGTAAAACAAATAAATTTGGATAACTAATTGAGAATTTACAAGTCTTGAAAAACATATTGGCGAGATCGCCTACAATTAGCGAGGTCATCAACCAAGTCCTTAGATGGATTTTGACCGAAATTCACCTTATCTTGGTAAACTCATTTTACATAATCATTTCTTATTTTTCTAGTTGAACTATCAGTACTTCAACTAGTTTAACTTAAAATTACAATATTGAACAATAGATTAAAATAAGTTCTCATAATCACCTATTTGTCTAGTTTACATTCTAGTTAGTAAATACACATATTATTAGCGTATTAAACGTATTCAAAAGAATTTTTGAACCCAAAATATATTAAACACGTATTTTATACCCTTCCTGTATTAAATGCGAATTATACATCATATTTTATATTTGTTGTATTTTTAAATTTTTTGTTAAACTTAAAGTACAAAATTGTCCCTTTTATTTTCAATTATTTACAAAAATGCCATTGACATTTAAAAAAATCCCAAAGACATTTCTTTCTTAATTCTCAACCCTACTTTTGCATTTTCTTCTCTTATGGCATATACGAATATTCACTCTAATTTGAAACTTTGAAATTTAAATTGATTAATTTATTTATTTTTCCTAATTGACTAATAATATACTTATTGTACAAAGAATTTTAATTATATATTATGTTATATTAAGTTTTATAATTAATTAAACATTTTACATTTGAATTATTATATTGATTTTCAATAAAAGATTTATGAAAAGTATTAAAATTATTATGACATTGTCATATTTTTTTAAAGATATTATTAAGGATGTGTCGTATTAAACATATATATACACGTCCCATACATTTTCTGTATGCATATTTTAAGGATTATTTTTATAAACGTATTTTTTATTATTTATTATATTATACTTGTATAATTCACATATTTTTTTTTTGTATTTATTAGCTAAGGTATACATTCTTTAATTTTCTATTGTTAAGCAAAAAAAAAAAATACATGATATAAGGGATATGGATCACATTGTCTAGATTAGGATGACTTTTCTAGGAGTCTTTTGAAAAATATTCATCTTTTGCGTTCAAAGGTTGACTCATTATAACGTTGAAAGCAAAATTAATTTAAATATTATGTTAATTAGTGGTATAAATATTTAGTTTCTAAAAAGTGCAATAAATTTGTATAAGCAGCCGTAAGATGGTAAAATATTCAATTAAAAAAAAACCCAACTGAATTAGATGTAAATAATTTAACTATCGGATTTGAACAATGAGGCTAAAATGTTAAATTGTTAGACTATCGCAATTTGAATGGCCATAACTTGACAACTACTTGTCGCCAATGAAAAATCCAATATCAAGGCTACCAGATGGACTCTCTCCTGCTGTCACAAACGCACTGTCAAGCTGTCCCTTCCAACCAAAAGTCTCCATATTCTTTACCAAACCCACCACAACTGCATATACATTGGATAAATATGGGAATCTGGATACTGATAAGGTTAAGAAAGAGGAGGAAGAGGAAGGGGAAGAGGGTTAGGAGGAGGAAGAAGTAGAAGCATGTTTGGGTGAGGAGGCGACTGTGAGAAAGAAAGAAAGAGAAATAAAAAAAGACTACGTTACACATATTTTTTAATATTTTGCGTGTCGGCAATTAATTGGTTAAACTTTTAAGTATTTTTGAATTATGACGAATGAGAACATAATTTAATTTGTCGTAATTAGGCCCCAGACCCACCACCACAACAATTCAGTCGCTTTCTTCTTTGGGGAACAAGTCACCATATGACAAATTGACCCAACAGGCACGACCCAGGATTCACGTTAAATACCAACCGCACCGCACCATTCACACTTATGCACTACTTCTTCCATTCCAAAGAATTATTCAAACTTCAACACCAAACAACAACTTAATTTCTGCAAGCACTAGTCTATGGAACCCGAAGCTTCATCGTAAGTTAATCAATTTGGAAACTTTTTTTTTTTTTTCCAAAATCAACTCACTATATATTCATTATATTATTTCAGGTTTGAGACAAGTGAGATATTGGCAACATTCGTGTCATCAACGGCAGTTTTAGAAGCAACATGGAGATTTTGCAATCGGGCCAACGCGACTCCCAACCAAGGTTTCGTGATGGAACAAGTTGGGAAAATTGGATACGTTGGTTTTCCCAGCATGGGAAATATGGATTCTTATTCTCAGTCAGGGGTTTTGACATGTGTAGAAGATAGTGAGAACAACCAGATGTTTTCTCCTTTGCAACGCCAAATCAATGAAGGGGAAAAACCCATCATGGTCGAAGCTGCCTTCTTGCACCTTTTCTTATCCATCTACCCAACCTTCCGAACCCAGGTCAGTAATTATTCACTTTCTTAAGAAAAATTATAACACCCTGGCTAGCTACTAGTAGATTTTACAAAAGCTTAAAATTGTTGTAAGATGGGAAGCGAATGAAAGGAGAGTTTAATTATAGTCGTTTTTAGTACGTTTCAACGCTCTTGTATTGTTTCAGAAAGAAAGGTGTGGAGTTAGAAAGGATAAGAAAGCGATCAATTTCAATAGATTCTTGAGTGGGTTCGGGTTTTTGAGTTAGTCAAGTCTGACAATGGTGGATTGCCAAGACCAGAGCAGTAATTTTATATTTATATTTATATTTAAAAAAATGTGAAGCCAAAGTGGGGGTGAGAAAGTTGGTGTAAGTCCATAAAAAATTTATTGTGATTATGTTATGGCTGCCGAAAACATCATTCGGAAAGAGATTAATTTGGGCTCTAGCGTCTGCCCACAAACGGTACCATCATTACTGCCACCGTTTGTGGCTGAAGCAAATCTCTTTTCTTGGAATCCACTCTGTTGTTAGCCCAGCCCAAATGTGTGAGTGTGACTCTACCTACACGTAGTCCACCCCACTACAACCTACCCTTATCGTGTTACAGCTAGATCTACCACGATTGTATGCTTCCTACAAATATATCAACATGAATAAAGAAACTCCATCACAAATCTAACACCATTCCACACAATACCACATTCTTCTCTCCCCCCAAACCATTTCACTTAATTGAAAGACGTTGTCTAGATTTTTGGGTTTTATCAAATTTGTGTTCTTTTGATATTTCTATTATGATTGTCTGGATGAATTTGTATAGGATAGAGATGAATGGAGAAACCAAATTACAGTCTCCAAGGTGGGAATGGGATTGATCAAGATTGTGATTAATGTCAAACCTAGGGTGGGAAAATGTAATAATTAAAGCTAAATGAATGTGGGTCAACCAAATTTTTGTTCAAGACCACACCAAATGTGGGCCAAGTCAATCAACACGGTTTACGGTTCACGGGTCAATTTATTGAATTAGACTTTTTCAACCATTTTAGAAATTGCATTCATTTTCACGCCACTCCCTGTTATGTTTGAATTTTCTCGACTCATTCGGTTTCTTTCTTTCAACAAAGCAAAAGCAGTTTTATGTCACTTTTATTCTCAACACGTACGTTTAACCTTTTTCTAAATTTACATCTCAGTTATTTATACTTTTATTTTAACAATAAAACTGCGAGGACCGAGTTTGAGAATACACATTTGATGATTATCATTAATTAATTGAATAATTTTAAATTAAAATTTTCACATTATATATGTATTCATTTATATACTCAAAAGTATTATTTTAAATATCTAAGCAGATTGTGGCATTAATGGAGAGGAGCAAATCAATTGTGATCACTGGTCATTCCATAGGGGGAACAACCGCTTCTCTTTCAACTCTCTGGCTCCTCTCCTATCTTCATTCCTTAATTCATTCTCCCTTTTCAGTACTCTGCATCACCTTCGGCTCACCAATGCTTGGAAATGACTCCCTTTCCAAAGCCATTCTTCGCCAGAGATGGGATGGTAACTTCTGCCATGTCGTCTCCAAACTGGACATTTTCCCAAGGTTGTTTTTTGTCCCTCCATTTCATATTTCTCACTGCCTGCAACTTCTCCAGACTCTTTGGCACTTTTTTGAGACTTCTCCAGAGTTAGCAGCCCAGTTGCATAATGAAGAAAAGGTCACAATGTTTCAATATGTGTTGGGTTGCTTGGAAAAGCTTGCACAATGTGAAGGAGGGTCAAATCACAGTTTGTTTTGGCCCTTTGGGAGCTTCTTTTTCTGCTCTGAAGAGGGGGCCATATGTATGGATAATGCAGTTTCTGTCATTAAAATAATGCATTTGATGCTTATGGCATCCGCTTCGCCTGATTCTAGCATCCAAGATCATCTCAAATACGGAGATTATGTTGCAAGAGTTTCTTCTCAATTCTTGAAGCAAAGAAGCTTTATGGGAGGAGGTCTTCCTGAGTCTTGTTATGAAGCTGGAGGTGCATTGGCATTGCAGTCTTTAGGCATGGCTTCCCAGGTAGTGTAGTGCCTTCTGTTGCAAGCAATCATATTATTTGTACCGTTTATGTATAATGAAGTGAATCAAATTTTCGATCTCTTTCTGTTGAATCAATATGTAGGAATCAGTTGGAGTGGCAGTGAAAGACTGCCTGAAGAGGGATAGGAAAATGGTTCGCACACCAAACTTAAATGTGGCTAATCTGGCAATAAAACTGTCAAAAATCAACCCCTACAGGGCTCAAATAGAATGGTACAAGGCAATTTGTGATGATTCCGATGATCAAATGGGTTACTATGACTCCTTCAAGCAACGAGGAAACTCTAGAAGAGACTCCAAAGTCAATCTGAATCGTATGATGCTTGGCAGTTTCTGGGATAATGTGATTTCAATGATAGAAAGTAATGAAGTGCCTCATGATTTCCATACGCGAGCAAAGTGGGTTAATGGTTCCCAATCCTATAAACTCCTTGTCGAACCTCTGGACATTGCAGAATACTATCGAAATGGGATGCACCGTGTCAAGGGGCATTACATAACGCATGGTAGAGAAAGGAGGTACAAGATTTTTGATAGGTGGTGGGAAGAGAGAAGGGTTACTGATGCAGAGAACTACAGAAGGAGCACATATGCAAGCTTGACTCAGGATACATGCTTCTGGGCAAAGTTGGAGGAAGCCAGGGACTGGCTAGATAGTGTTAGACGTGAGAGAGATAAAGGGAGGCTAGATTTGCTGTGGAACAATATCAATGATTTTGAAAGCTATGCAGCTGGATTGGTTGACAGTAAGCAGGTTTCTAAAGATGTTTTGGCAAAGAATTCTAGTTACACTTTGTGGTTGGGAAAATTGACGGAACTGAAATCATGGTCGATGCAATTCTCTATTTAATTTCCTGTCTGTGCTAATGTACTCTCTAGGATAAGGGTGAAAATCAGGCTTTGTATTCTATTTTCAACAACTTTGTGTTTGCAACTTTGGCACTGATGGCTGGGAATTAACTACACAATTAGCTGCCTAGGGGTCTTCTTGTGCATGATTACCAGCAGATAAAAATGATCTGTAAATAGAACGACAATATAGCAAGTTGCAATGGGTGACTATCAAATGTGACGCTATTCACTAAGGAAACGGAGGCTTTATAGAATGGAAGTGTAAGCTAGAGCTTGTGTGAAAAGAAAAACGAGGAGTCTTAAGGAACAAATTCACGAGCTTGACTTGACTATGTTAGTGCTTTTACTTGGTGCTACAATGATTTATTTCATAATGCAGCTCACAACTTTGATAGATGTCAGTTCATATTAAAGAAGATGAATGAATATATAAAATGATGCATGGATCCCTTGGTTGGACATTTATACGTATATAAATTTGCGTGCAGCAAATCTTCTGCTTCACACACAGTGGTATTAATGTAGTCAATCAAATGTAACAGACATGTTCCTATTGATACTGAAAGAATTGTACTGGGACTGGCAAGGTAATCTAAATCTGTTAGTCAAATCAAATACTAATTGGAGCCTATTTTAATCAAAGAAATAATATAACCATAAGCCTTTAAATGTATGACAAAGAAACGATCCAAGAACGTGTGGGATGAATCTTAAACCTTCCCATTTTCGCTATGTATGTTCCGAACAGGTCCCTTGAACCATTTCCTTGCATCCAACAGCCACCAGAGCATTATCAGACCCAAACCAACACCCAAGGCCACAGGTGCATAGTTCAAAGTTTCCAAGTCAATTGGGTAATAAGTCGGCAAAAGAAACGCTGAGCATGTATAGCAAATCCATAGAAACGCAATCAAGCAAACCGGTCTACTAGCTTTTCCCAGATAAAATGGCCCAGCTTTAAAATTCTTCTCAGACATTACCATTCTTGCAAAGATTGGAACCGCATAGCCACCAACCCATCCAATTGTGCAAATGGAAGTTATGGCAGTGAAGACTACATTGACTTTCAAGATTGGAAGTCCAAGAATAATACAAATGGCTGCGCAGAGCCACACTGCATTTGAGGGAACTTTGTGTTTTGGGTGCACTTGTCTCCATATGGATGAAAAAGGAACTCCTTTATCTCTTGATAAAGCATACACCTGAATCATGGGCATGGCAATTACTTCAAATATTCTATAAGAAAATGTTAAATTGGCTTGAAACTTTCTATCTCGTCATGTAACATATAGATTTAAGCCGCACAATTTGCTTAAAGTGAAATGCATATTGTCCATGTTCAAATTTGTGCGTTCAGAGGGACCGAGAGAGGAGGAGGAGCACTTACAACTCTGGCAGCGCTTGTAGTGATTGAGAGCCCACCAAAGAAGAATGAACCCCATATGACAAACAGTAAGATAATTGCCCCAGTAGAACTGTCATACCTCCCGTGGAACGCATCATAGAGGATTTGAGCTGGCACAAATACTCCTGCGGTCTCGTTGGATGGATCATAGAGGTAGCTGAAATCCTGAAGAAGAGTTTCCACCACATGTCAGGCCTAGTTAAGGTAAAGAATTTCTGGGTAATATCTTATACTGAAAGATTAAGCCTCACTGGCATTGCCAATCTGACAGGGGATGATAATTTACGGAGGCTTTATACCTGAATGCTGAAAGTAAGGGCCAAGATATATGCCCATCCAAATACTGAGATGATCCCAATGCTAGAGAGAATCGCAATAGGGCCATTCTTGTCTGCACCTTTTGTTTCTTCAGTTAAATGTGCTGCAGCATCATATCCATACAGGGAATACTGGCTGACAAGAAAAGATAGAATGACTGCATAAGGTTTGCTTGATATTCCTGTTGATGTCGGTGACATTTCGAAATGTGTGAACACATATGAAGCAGATTGTGTAGTCTGTGCAACCAAGGGAAGCATTATAACAATGACTAGCCCTCCAACAACCTGCTCAAGTAGAAATGTAATCTCCTATGACAAAGTTCTGTTTGGTTGCCAGGAAAATTGAGGATGTAACTAAAGAAAATCTGTGAGGTACCTGCCACCATATTGAAATTATGTCGATAAAGGCAATGACTTCCAAGGCAAAGGTGTTGAGAACAGCCCATATAATGGTGAGACCAATATACATACATAAGAATAACCACTTAGGAGCAAAATAACCTCCATCTTTATTTGTTCCTGTGCATAATAAAATGATGCTTTGCAGTGTCTGTGATCCCGCATATGCCTTCCAAATCAAGTAATAATTGTCAAAACTATAATCTGATTTTCGATTGCATGAAGTGTTCAACTATCTTTTTTTTTTTCTTTCGATGTATGAATACCTGAGTTCCTATGCCAGCAATAAGACCAATAGTCTCGAGCCAAGCACAGCACCATGATGCAAATGGACCCCATTTGGGGCCAGCTAAATGAGCAGCCCAGAAGTAAAGAGAACCAGTAGTCTGTTCAATCGCAAGATATGAGGTTAGTTTCACTCCACCAAGGGCATCAATCGTTCTGAAAACATAAGACATTATCTAGGCTTCGGATATTTGCAGACATTTCTAGTGTTATTGTTCAAACAACGCCATTCCAGACATGTTATTAAACTTCCAACAACTGTTGCTAAATCATGGTAATCTGCAAAAAAGAACAGAACTATTCTTTTCTTGATTAAACCTAATAGGAAAATAAAAAAGATGCCGGTACAGTTGACCAAGTTTCTGCCCTTTAAAGCCTTACGTAAAAAGTCATAAAACAAATATGCTGCCCCATGAAATTTTCAGTCTTCAGAATCTACAAGGTTTTATTTTTGCTTCTATCTAATCATATTCAGCCTTTAAAGATACTTTTTAGTGTTAAACAAACATCCAATTCAAAAAATCCAATATAAAGAAAATTCAACATGGCAGTAAAGTAAAAGGATTATGCATATGTGTACATAAATGAATAAAAGTGACTAAAAGAATTGAAATAATCAGAAGAGAGAGAGACAAACTGGGAAAGAGGAACAGATCTCAGCCATTGCAATTCCAACAAACAAGGTGAAGAATGAAACAACCACCCATCCCCACACAAGACTAGCAGGACCTGCATACAGAAGACTTGAGCCATACAAGGGAGTGATCCCGGTGAAGAGTGTCATTGTCGAAAACGATATGGCAAGAGTTTTGAATAAAGTCTGAAACAAATTAAAACAAACCAGAAAACATCTTCAGGAGCAAGAGCAACACCAAACAGTAAAGGACAAGACAAGGTTAAGATGAAAAGTGAAAAAAACCATTTCTCTTCGGAGTTCCTGCTTGTATCCGAGCTCATTCAGCCTTTTTTCTCCAGAATCCATCTCTACAATCTGTTGTGAACTCTCAGGCTGCTTGTTCTAATTGATTCTAAAGCTTAAAATGAAAGTGAATCAATCATACACAAGGGGAAAGATTCAACAAAGGTAAGAGTTGACTCGAGATTCTCCGCAGCCATGTTTATACAGCATAAAAGTCAAAATTCACTGTTGCGATGTTTGAATATTAAGTACGAGTTCCCTCCAAGCAACTAATTATAACTACTTTTATATAATCTCCCTGTTTCAGGTTCACACTTGTGAAAACCAATGAATGATTTCTATATTACCAATTCAACCATTCAAAACAAACCATTTTTGTACCCAATCACATAAGTCAACGAGTCTGCAAGTGGAAGAGTTTGGATTTACAAGGAGATTTGAATTGTCTTATCAGAGGCTTGAAAATTAGTCATCAACGTGACATATGCCTTTTTTTTAGTGGACAGGAAATGGGCGTATCAATCAGAAGAAAATTTACGCCATGGTATACTTGGGGAACATGGGGAACTGGTTTCAACTATTTTATTATTTTACTTATAAAAAATAATGGTATAGTTAAAACATTAATCATTAAAAATTAAAAATAAAATAATATTTGATTAAATGATAATATATTATTATTTATATATAAAATTATGTATAAAAATTATATACATAATATTATTATTGAGTAAAACCAAATTTTTATAAGTTATGATAAGATTATTACAGTGTCCATTCATTCGCTCTAGGTGTCACCTTTTCGCAGCCAGATCCAACCAAAATGCTACAAAATAAGATGTGATCAAAACTTGAAATAGTAGTCAAGGTACAATCCAATAATTAGAATCGCTATTGTGACCATTAGTAGTATTGTTATTCCAAGTGTTGTTTTTATTGTTGTTGGTAATAGTAAGTAGGTGGTGAGGAGTTTGTTGGAATCTATAATGGGTGATGGAGGTGGTTATTAGTCGGTGAAGAGTTTGAATTCGAATTATTGGGTCGGGATAGCAAAAAGAATGAGTATGGAGAGCACAAAGGCAGTGGTGATGATTGTGGCAACAAAGATGAAAATAATAGAAGTAGAGGTGATGATCATGATGACAGTGAAGGTGATGATGATAATTATAAAAATGGAGATGGAGAAGATGCTGGTGAGGACTGAGGACAATGGCAAATGAGGAAAGAGATGATAGAGGTGAAGATGACAGAGACAATGATTCAGATTTCGGTGGCAACGAAACAGGTTGTAATTGTGATAAAGATGTTGTCTTCAAAATGCTGGGAAGGTTTTGTAGCTTCTACCATTATATACTTTCTAATGGCGACAATTTGAAATTTTAGAATTTAAGGAGTTGGAATTGTAATTTCCCCAAACCTTGGGTAGGACATAGTCATTTAATATCTTAAACTTTCATCCGTGCTCAACAAATACAATGGGAAATTCAGACGGGTGAATCCCATACTCACCCAGTATTGGAAAAACAACCACCCATTTTTTAAAGAAACTATAATCCACACTCCCTGTTGTCAGTTCAGGGTGTTAAAGATAGGATCAGAGCAATGCTATATACACTAATGACAAGTATATTCACAAATTCTGGTTGGCAACACTCATATATGGTTTGTAGGTATATGCCAACAGCTAAAACTACATTTCGAAACATGAGCTCATGGAATAACCTTCTTCCAAAATATACTAGTTAGGACTTAGCAGATTTTATCAGTCCACAAAGAAAGAAAAACAAAAAAGCAATTAGTTTCACAAAGAAAATGGCAAATGTAGATCATACTATCACTGATTAAAACAATTCACAAAATACTCCGCTGGAAGGATCAAAGAATAAACACTCAACAAAGTCTGCATACACATGAAACACTCCAAAGGATTCCCTAGCTTCCAAATGCTCAACAGCACATTTCCACTAAATTTCCTTCCTGAGCTTGCTCCAACTTTCCACTACGGCTTTCCCCTAACTTAATCATTTGGTGTGGCTCACACATATAAATCCTTAATATTATACAAACTATTATCTAAATGAAAACCTTAAAAGTTAACTCGTATCAAAAGCTTCATAGCCAATTCATAATCCAAATATTATTCACATATTGATGTTCAGGTGTCACAATACAATGAATTGCAATCATTCTGTTGGTAACCATGAACTGGGATTCAATCAGTACACAAGAGAAATAGAGGACAGAGAATAAATAGGCTTTATCTTTGCATAACATATACTATTATCTAATCTAACAGAGTGGGCACGTATATACCATTCAGCATAAATATGGTATTAACTTTGTAAAAATTATTTAAGGTAATAAACAATATCCATCTGTTACAATTTCTCTTTTTCACGCCATTCTACTCTATTCATATTAACACAAAGAATGTCATCAATTCATGTTTACTAAAGATCTTCAAGCCAATCATATTACCTCACAGGGAAATGTTAAGCATGAGTTTCAGCCACTGAAGCCTCATTGCCACCTATTATAAAAAAGAAAATGTAAGAAAATTTTCAGAATTGGAACAAAGTAGCAAGTTATAATCTGCATATTAAGCATCCTGTACATTCCATAATTCCTAATCTATTTATCAAGTACTACTTGGCCTTGTTCACATAAGTATGATCCTGCAAATGCTTTTCAGAGGCCCATGTGCATGCAAGTTGGAGTTTGGACCAAACAATGAAAAAATCCCTGACATGCTTCTTTTTATATTGCCCAAGAGTGATACTTCTTTACACCTCTGTTATATCTGCTGCTTCAATTTCATTAAGCAACAACCACAAATTTCTCTAAAGAATGAGTAAAGCTATTAAGAGATGCACAAAGTATATTCATTTCCATCATGCGGCATGACTCTTTAACTGCTAGCCTTTTGATTTCATGTTCTCAATGGAATGCTTGATGAGAGGGAGAGTTACCTCAGGTTATGAATAATCAAGTAGAAATACATAGTATCAAGAGACCATGTAAAAAAAATTGTGCTTCAACATCAAGCTATAGGTGCTGCATCAAAGGAATGAAGAACTTCTTCTAGCTTCATTCTTGTATAATTGTCAAGAGGACTCTCTTGCTTGTTTGAATAATTGATATTCAGAAGGTAAAGCTTCCTAGAGGCCACAAATGCAGCTGAAAAAATTCTTTTCAATCCACCCCTACTGCTGTCTACTTTGTACTCAAATTCGTAAACTTGAAGACCTTTCTGGCTTGATCTCTCAGCCACTTCAATCAGCTCAGCTTCTATTGTGCTTTCCTGTGGAACAAGAATAACTATAAGCCACACAGGATCCAATGCAGCAAGATGCTGAAATTTAATAAAGAAGAGAAAGAGGGAGAGAAACAATAGCTAATGTTGGAGTTTATAAACTACTGCTGGTCCCTTGTAACCTTCAGCTGTAAGGTCAGAAGGTAACTTAACTTAAAATTTGAGCCAACTTTAACATACTTAATACTTTATTTAGATAATGCTTCTGGTTGTGTTTGCTATTATTGTTCTACTTGTAGTTGTGTTCAATTCAAGTGCCTTGCACGAGTGTGTGTGTCAGAGCTGATTATTATTGAACTAATACATATAAATATAAGCTTCTAGCCTCTAGGTCAATAAAAAGACTAAAGAAAATGCATGCACTTCTAAAGTCAACAGTAAACCTTTCATGGCTTCTTCACGAAGAAATAGCAAGTCCAAAAATTCAATCAGCCAGTCCATCCAAATCATTAACAATGGATAGCACCTCAAAAATATGCAGAACAAAGAAATGTCAATAATTGCCTCTTAAACTGAGACAGAGAAACTAAATAAAAGAGATTACACAATGCCACCATAAGTTTTGGCAAAACAAGAAGTTTTTTAGGTGAATTCATTAAAGTCCAAGCTCAAGGGATTGGCAAATCACAGCCTTCTACCAATTATCAGCAAATAAATGAAGAAACTGCAATCATTGCTATATAATTATATCATTGCCCTTATGTTACATGTAGCCCCCAAAAGTAATTATCAATCTAACTTTTCAACAATTGGCTTCTGATCTGATGCAATTAGGTCACTTTCACTTTCTCTCATACAGTCTATCATTGGAACTTGGCACTGTCATGCAACTTGGCAATAGTAGTCCAATGCTAAAATCTACATTTCCTTTTATATATAGTCATCCATTTCAGCATCCTCATTTAATCTAAACTCACATGGTTATTCTTCTAGATAATGAAGGTATTCTATGAAAAGACATGGAAGATTTAGCTGACAGTAACAGGTGAAGCACGGAAAAGTGTTCAATAAACAATGGAAGCATCAAGCAAAACTATTCAACCAAATTTAACAGGCAATTTCATCTTATATCATATTTCTCCTTCTGAGCATTCTAACAATGGTAAGAGTAGTGGATCCTCATTCACATTTCTTTACAAAACCATATATGTACTTTCATTTTACACTTTTCCTTCTATGTATCCAATAAACTATATTTTTTAGTGTCTCCTAGATTTTGATGCCAGTTTTACTTTAATAAATTGACAACATAAAGTAACCATTAAAGCTCAAATTGGTCACCACGTTGTCAAGAAAATTGGAGCTGAATGGAAACTTCGATGTAAACCTCAGAAAGAATCATAACCCCATATTGTTTCAATCAGTTCTATTAACAGTCACCCAATCATCAATACCTCAAACAAGCAGCTCAAAATTCAAGTTTTTCAATTGGCATCAGCATAAAAATTATATATAGGAACTAAGAATTGCTAGCACGTCTCCAAACGGCTGGCGTATAATAAGGACAATAAAATAACAACATTAATATTAATGCATTTTATCTACAAGAAATCAGACGACTAAGCTTGTTTTTTTTTAATGAACACATACAAATTATGAAGGTGGAAATACCCACCAAAAAGAATTAACATAATAGAAAAAGTTACCTTGCGCTTTTCGGCCTGAATAAGCTTCTCAGCAACAAACTGAGGAGTCCCAAATTCTCCAAGACTGGAGAGACGAACTGGGTTCACCACAACTCCAACATTGTTACTTCCCTTGTTTGCCTCCTGAAATAGAACTGTGGCCCCTGCTTTATCCACCTAATCACCACACACATTTCATTAGAAACAGAAAACAGAGGGACCCAAATAAATAATTGAATACCTTAATCCAAGAAGAGGGTCTGAGGAATGTGAATCCCTCTGTGGAATCTGTGTATCTTTCGAGCTCCATTTCCTCGGCTTTGGAAACTTTTGCATAAAACCCATTTAAGAGAAGTGCAACAAGCGATAAGTTAATCTCCCTCTTGCACAGACAAAGGGATACTTGCAGTGTCTCTGTCTTGAAGTTTCGGGGTGAAAATGGAGGTTTGGTGGAAGAAGAGAATTTTGTAATGGGGTTGTGAACGAAGGCGGAGTTGTGATGAGTTGAGAGGGCCGAGCAAATTTGGGAATCCATCACAGAGAAGACGTAAACCTCATCAACATTTCAAACTTTTCCAGATCTTATTTTTTTAATTTGGCCAAATAACTATTCCCCCCTAAAGTTTAATTTGCCTTATCTATCCATTAACTTTCAAAAATCTAAATATCCACCTATTAATTATTAAGACTATTTGTTTTAAGATTATAATATTTATTTAATCAGTAATATTAAAAAAAACTAAAATTATATCTTTTTTTCTATAAACTCTAAAAACAAATAATTTCTCTCTCACCCAAATGTTTAAAAAGTTATATTTCCCCTCTACTAGGGTTTGTAATTTATTTCCTTTTTCTCTAATGACTGAAACCGATCAAGACCCTCATTAGCCATCCTGTTTATCTTCCATTGATGAGTTTGATTGAAAAAAGACAAAAAGGTAGTGAACTAGTCGATGACCGAACACAAATCTTAAGGTCATTGATAATTGAATTAGTCGCGATTCAATCAGATTTAGCCACAAAGGCTTCTCACCTCTGAATCTGATCAAATCATGGTTGATTCAGTTGTTAATGGCCTTAAGATTTGTGTTCAACCGTCAGCTAATTCATCACATTTTTTGTCTTTCTTTGATTAGGGTCATTGGTAGTAAGTAAAAAGGATGGGTTGTTAAGAGTCCTAGTTGGCTCTAGTTATCAGAGAAGAAGTGAAGAAATTGCAATCCCTAGCAAAGGGGATATGTAACTTTTTAAACATTTGGATGGAGGAGAAAATTTTAGGTTTCAAGGTTCAAAGGATAATAAGATATAAAATTTTTAAAACTAATAGATTTAAGATTAGTGGAATACTCCAAAGAAAATAACTTAGAGAAGTGGATGTAGGGTAAGTTGTTGTCTTCTCTGACAACTTTGTCTTTGTCTGGGAAGACAAAGAACTTCGTCTTCCTCGACGAAGTTCTTCGTCTCCCAAGGCTTCTCCGACGTCGATCGTGTATCCAAATGGTAGGAAAAAGATCGTCGGAAAGAGATGATGCTTCGGGAGGGAGAGGCCATCGGTAATGGAGCTGGAGATGTCGTCGGAGATTTCAAAACGAAACCCTAGGGTGAAACTGTCATTTTTTAAAACTTAGGCTGGGAAAAAATTTTAGTTTTCAAAATTTAGGGGGGCAAAAATAGATTATATTTTAATTTTTTTTTAATATTATAGAAAAAATGATGATTTTACCCCTACTATTATTAATTTTAACTGCTCATAGGTGGATGTTTGGTGTTTCCATAGTTAAATGGTGGATATTTGAGAAAACATCAAACCTTGGGTGGGAAATAGTCCTTTGGCCATTTAATTAAAGTGTATATCATTAACCTTTTAACCTACATGACAGTATTTGTGCAGAGATGAGATCGTATGTCCTTCATACGTGTCATTTTATCTTTTATACGAGTTATCCTATCCTTCATATGAGCCATCTAATCCAAGATAAAATGACCCCATCGAGCCAATGCAGCATCAAAGTAACAAATAGAGAAATCTTGTCCAATGACTTGGGGATCATCTGACGTGCACTCGATAGTGAAAGGTACAATAGAGGCCTCCGGTGATATGCGCTCATGGCAAGGTCATAATAGGGGCATCAATAAGAGTGGGTTCAGTGACAGTAGGCTGAACAAAAGCCTCGATATGAGTTAGAGCAATGATCAAAAAAGCAACATCAAGAAAAGTAGATGATGCTTCTCTTGATAAGGATGAAGAGGATGTTGATGAAGAAGATTGTCTACCCAAAATTCTCATGTATTGAATGATGTCGTCAAACCAATATGTGACTTTTTCAACTGGAGTTAAAATTAGCAAGAAATTAAAATAATCCTACAAATTTTGTTTAAGTAAATTTTGTTATACTTTATTCATATTTTAATCAATAACAAATTATTACTTATTACATCTCTGATAAAAATAGTTAGGATAACATCCTATCCCTAGATGTCTTTCATGTGCCATCTCAACATACATGCAGATCCTAAAACTAGCATGATATCCACTCATCGATGTAGTGTGTCCAACGTCTCATATATCCAAAACTATAATTTTAACTTAAATTTGTTAGTCTAAAAAATTACAATAGTATTAAATCGTTTCTATTTTAATCACAATTTTTTTTAAATTAATAAATGATATAATTACTTGGAAAGCTAGTGAAAACCCCATGATACCATATTGTTTCTTAAAGTTTTTCTTCTTCTTTATAAGGCCAAAATTCATATAAATTCGGAAAATATTGTCACATATCGATCAATACGTCATCTACCACACTAGTACTCCCCATGGGTATGCATTGAATCCACCAAGATGATTAGTCAATTGTAATATCTTTTGAGAGATTATTTTCTTTAAATCACTCTCTAATAACTCTATGTGAAAATAATACAACATGGTCAACTTTACTGTATCAGTGTCGTCCACCTCTAAGGCTTCTATTGGAAAATATAACTCAAACCAATATATTTAACTAACTTACGCCCATGGAAATATGTATTTTGGATCCAATTTATAGCCTTCAACAAAATACACATGTCAATATCCAACATTCGACTAAATCAAAGGCTTGTTATAGTGGCGAACTCTTACGGGCTAAACCTAATGTCAACCTCATTAACTTTAAACCATAACTCATCACTCGAGTTCACCTTGTTTGCCTCACTTAGGATGAAGAAGTATATTAATACTCCATTAAATCAATTATCCTTAAGGTTAAGAAAATGTCCAAAATAGGTACGCTGAAACATTTTTAACTGTCTCTCTATCAATATTTTCTTAATCATGACTCCTACATTTCTACATCCACATGTAGTAACTTAAGCTTTGAAGTGTTTTTCGATAGAGAATCTCATTTCACTCTTTCCATCATCCATTTTTCTCTTTTGTGGAGCTCTCTGTAAAAAAAATTAAATTACAATTATGTCAATCTTGTCAAAAAAATTAAATTACAATTATATCAATTTTACATAAAAAATGAGTCAATTCTTAACATATATGCATTATTCAGAAAAACAGACTTCAAATTTGAATTCTTCGCATAAAAAAAAATCTTAAAATGAAAAAATTTTAATTTGCCCTTTTATATGAAAAATATCAGAAAACACCCATAATTAAAATTTTCATTATGGCCCCAACCCCCACCACTAGAATTCGTGTGGTAGGAAAACTTTAAAAAACTATAATTTACCCCTCACCACACGAATTAGTTTGTCAACTACACGAATTCACGTGTCAACCTGTTCTGTAAATTTGCACTTTTGCTCTACCACACGATTCATTGTTTAAAAACTCACATTTTGGCCTCTAACCAGACATATTCATTTGGTCCAAAAAATTTAAAAAATACACAAAACCTCCCCATCTCCAAGAAATCTCACACGAATCCGCGTGGTGAACAAAAACTTTGCATAATGACTGCTAATTTCGTGTGGTGAGATTTCACCTCCCAAACTTCATTTTTCCAATCTCATTTCATCAATAATCAACTCTACAACTAATCTAACACAAAAACTGTGATACCCTTAGACGAATCCCATATCGACAAAGCACGAGAGAAATGATGGGTTTGTCTATGTATCCCACATTAGTTAGTGGTGAGAGAATTTGATTGGTTAAATAGCCTGTGAGCTTCATAACTGTTAAGACGTGTTTTGGGTTGCAAAACCCAGAAGCAAACCCATGATAGACTGTGTGTCCAAAGTGGACAATATCTTAACAATGGGTCGGGTTATTAGACCAGGGTTGTCACAAATGGTATCAGAGTAACTTCGCGTGTCCTCTTGAATGATGGTGCGACAAACCTCAGCGAGGACATTGAGTCCCGTAAGGGGGGGTGTATGTGATACCCTTAGGCGAATCCCACATCGACAAAGCACGGGAGAGATGTTGGGTCTGTCTATGTATCCCACATTGGTTAGTGGTGAGAGAATTTGATTGGTTAAATAGTTTGTGAGCTCCATAACTGTTAAGACGCGTTTTAGGTTGTAAAGCCCAAAAGCAGACCCATGATGGACTGTGTGTCCAAAGTGAACAATATCTTAACAGTGGGTCGGGTTATTGAATCAGGGTTGTTACAAAAACCCTTAGAAAACTAAGCCAAAACACCAACAAATCAAGCAATTTCATCAAATATTTCAATTCAAAAACTTAAGTCTAAATAGCCAAATATCGTATGCAATCAACTAAATCTTACACTAAAATATATAAAAACATGACAATAATTGTTTTACTAACATTTTTATCCATTTTGGTTGTCAAAAATGTCGCCAAATTTGCGTGAGAAAATCGGCTAGAACGTCTGCAATTTTGTGCACTCAAATACGCTATTTCATGTGGTTGGGAAGGAAATTTCATTGTTTTCTTCTTTTTTTCATGAAAGGCATTTTCATCTTCACAATGAAATAGGATAGTTTTGTTTACATTTAAAAAGTTTGGGCATATTTTTTTGACCCCTAAAGTTTGGATAATTTAGTTAATTTCCCTCTAACAAATTCATCCATCCATTAAATATAAAAAATTTATTAAATATAAAAATATAATAATAATAATTTTACTTCATCTAAAAGATTCCTTCCTTACTAATTTTAAACTAAAATAACAAATAATGGCCATAACATACTAGAGAAGGCCCGAAGATGGTGTCAACATGCTCCCACCTTGAGCACTTGAGAGTCCTCCATTTTAACATATGGGAGAGCTTATCTATGGACTTGCAAGCCATAAAACTCCTCAGATTGCTAAAGGTTTCATATATCCACAATTGCATCCAAGAAAAAAGGTTTTTTAGTTAATAAAGTTGTTGTACATAATCATAAAAAATAAAAAATACTATATATCATTAATTTATAATAAGGTCACCTAAAATGTTATTTTATAACCCATTAACGCATAATTTTGCACTTTGATATCTTCAGTATATGGTAGATATCCAAGCAAAATATCCTTATAGCTTTTCTAGACCACCCAACTCATGGACTCAGAGGTCATCGTCCATACCATTGTCTCCCATGAAAACTTATTGAAACCATCTCAATCATTAGCTAGTCACAAGATGCGATCCGATATCACTTTTCAATTATTTGCTCCCATCATTCCATAATAGAGCAAATACTAGGGATGTGCAAAATACCTGTTCGAAACCGAAATCGTAGGTTACCCAGTGTTTGGTTCTGGTTCCTACACAACTGAAGAAAATATGGTAGGTTTCGGGTATGAAATTAAAGGAACTTGTATGTTCTAAAACCAGTTTCGATTCCTTGCTCTCAAGAATTAGAATCGACCTAATAATGAATTAAACTCTACTTACATCCTCCAGAATTCTATTGTTGTTGTTTTAGTTTGTCCTCTTCCAGCCGACCCAATTTTCCTCTTCCAACTAACTATAGACTACTACCCACATCTTGCTTTCTTTTTGCTATCGTTGTTCTAGCCACAACCATTTGCTTTCCTTCAGCCACAACCACAGCTACATGCTTTCCAACCATAGCCACAGTTTTTCCTCTCCCAACCGACTACAAACTGCTACCTTTCTACTCTCACTGCTTCAATCTTGTTTTCTCAGGTTATAAACTGAGTTGTGCTTAAACTTTCACTTAATTTAATTTTTGTTTATACTATTTTTTATGTTTTAAGTTAAATGCAAATGCAATCAAAGCCGAGGAAATTTTAATTGAAATAATTTTATTGTAGATTTATCTAACGAACTGGTGATTAAGCTAATTAGTATATGATTATTAAGGTTTTAATCTTTTTTTCATATATTTATTCTAGGACACGATAAGATAACTACATTGTTACACTGTTTTATAACTTACTAAAAGATATTAGTTTCTTTATAAATATGAAAACATAATAAATTCATTACAAACACCATAATCCATTAAACATAATGAAAAAGTGGTTCACATGAGAATAACAATGATTATTACTAACAGAGAATTCCAAATGTTATATATATAAATTGATTGTTTATAAAATGGAACTTTAAACCATTTCTTTGCTAGTATATATATATGTGTGTGTGTGTGTGTGTGTGTGTGTGTGTGTGTATGTATATTTTGTATGTGTTAAGCCTTCAAAATGGAACTCTAAACCATTTCTTTGCCAGTATAAATTCACATTATATATATAAATTGATTATTTGTGAAATTTCAAATGTTTATTCTTGATTCCATTTTAAAGGCTTAACACATACACAATTTTTTTTTTATGCATTTATGTTTAGTCTTGTTTCCATTTAAAAGGCTAATTGAGTTTGTGTTTATTGATCAACAAAAGGTATGTGTATGTCTTCTGGTAAAGAGACAATGGATGAAGAGTGTACTTTAAAAACACAAGCTTCTTCTAAATAATCTACCAAGTCCAATGTGTGGCAACACTTTGAAAAAATTATGAATGAGAGTACCAATAAGCCCAAATGCACAAAATGTATGTATTGTGCAAAGGTGCTAATATATAATGTGGCTAATGGTACTTCGACGATACACAAACACTTGGCATGTTGTAAGAGAAGACTTGAAAACATAAATAAAACTTAAAAACTTTTCTCAACTGACAGGACAATAAACAAAGGAGAAGAAAAGGAAGTTACGAGTTTAGCAACTTGGAGATTTAATTAAGAGTATTCAAGGTATATGCTTGCAAAAATGGTAATAGTTGATGAACAACCTTTTTCAATTGTGGAATGACAAGGTTTTAGAGATTATGTTGACTCGTTGCAACCTTTATGACAACATATTTCATGTTTCATAGTTGCTAGAGATTGTATGAAGATTTTCGTTGGTGAGAAATTGATGTTGCAAAAAATATTTCAGTCTTTGAAGTCTAGAATTGCTCTTACCACCGATGTATGAACTTCTATTCAAACTTAAGTTATTTATATCTAACAACCCACTTTATTGATAAGAATTGGTTTTTGCATAAAAGAATTTTCAATTTAACGACTTTTAATCGTCACCAAGGTAAAGAGATTGGGAAAGTGGTGGAGTCATGCATAAATGATTAGGGTATTTACACTAGTATGTCAACCATTACGTTGGATAATGCAAGCGCAAATGATGTGACTATTAAATTCTGGAAGGAAAAATTGTTGAATTAGAATGGTTTAATTTTGAACAGTGATTTTTTCATATGAAATGCATAACTTATTTTATGAGCTTGATTGTCAAAGAGGGTTTAGTTTAGGTTAAAGATTCAGTTACTCAAATTCTTAATTTGGTTAAGTATAGCATTGAAATGAAAAATAGTACACTGTCGTTTGATGATTGAGAGATTGCCACTATACTAGTAAAGATATTGAGCACATTTTATGAAACAACAAAAAGGATTTTTGGTTATAACTATGTGACTTCTAATTATTATTTTAATAAAATTATTGAAATTATCACTTCTTTGTGTGAGTGGGAGAAAGACCCTAATCGTTGTCTTCAAAAAATGTTTAAAAGAATAAGAGAGAAGCATGACAAATATTATGGAATATAGATAAAACAAACGTGATGGTGTTGATTGTTGTGTTCTTAGATCTCCGCTACAAATTGAAATATATAAAATTTTCTTTGAAAATGATGTGGAAGTTATTGAGATGGTGTTCGACCACTTGAGATATGTGTTGCAATGAATGTATGATGCGTATGTGGAAATTAATTCAAGTTTGCATGAAGTTGAAGCTTCAAGGTCTTCTGAGGTTACAATGAATATAGAAAAGTTATTAACTAGCGTTTCTGATGGTTTCAATATTAATAATTGAATGGACAAGCTTAAACACATATGTTTGATAGAGTTGCGAGAAGAAAAACATGTTTAGAGTTACAACTAGGGCTAGATTTAAACTGAACTCGTTTGAGCTTAAGCTCGAGCTCGATTCGAATGAGCCAGTCCTAGGTAATCTCAGTCAAGCTCGAGCCTGAGCTCAAGCTCTACTTATTAAATTTGTGAATTAAAAATTTTGATACAAAACGACGTCATTTTGACTAATATATATTAAAACGATATTGTTTTAATAACGAGCTAATTAAAAATTCGAGTTTGAAACGAGCCGAGCCAAATTCGAGCTAAGTTCGAGTCTAACTTTCATGAGCTCGAGCTTGAACTCGAGCTCTACTATGCAAAACTAAGCCGAGCTTGAGCTCAAGCTTAGTTCGATCGAATCTAACTCTAGTTACAACATTACCTAGAGGAGAGTTGTAAAGACATTACAAATGAGCCATGAATTGGTTGATATTGTGTGCTGTTTTTATTTTGAGATCTTTGTAGTTAACATTTGAAGCTAATTGTTTTTGTTAATTGTTAGTTATTCTGAATTTTTTTCTTGTTAATTGTTCTAGATTTTTTTTTTTTTTTTAATTGTTATAGATTTGAAACTTAATTAATTAATTTAAAAAATTGGTTAGTTTGGATACATTCAGCAAATTGTACTAAAGGATCAATATATATAACAAAAAATTAGATTTTATAATATGGATATATATATATATGTCTTTTACAGGTTCTGGGTAGGAATCAGAACCTACTTGAAACTTGTAGGGTTAGTTTATGGCTACAGGTTCCACGTTCCTGTTCCTATTTCTAGAAACCAGTTAGTTCCAATTCCTGAAAATTTTGTAAGGTATCTAGACCCACTCACCCCTAGCAAATATAACGCAACTAATTTAACAGCATCCTCGTCTCAATTGCCCCATAACTGAGACATAAATACTCATCTCGAATTATCATATGACACATGTTTGGAGCTTGGGAAATACCTCTCTCTAAACCATGTTGTCCCCATCGTTGTTATATATTTATCAATATTTGTCTCCTTGCTAAATCTTAGCCTAATCACCAACATGAATTTAATGAGGTTGAATTTGTAGTCCACCCCATTGAGCCTAAACCAAAGCTCCTCTCCTGACTCCCCTTGTTCAGTTGTCGAAAAAGTACAAACTGAATAAAGGGTCACATTATAGTCATGTATTTCAAGATCCAAATAATGTTCAAAGCATGGTTGTCTTAACATTTCTTTTTGGGCACAATTTAGCTTGTCCCTAATGTGCTTAACAATGTCCTTATGGCTATAGACGTTTATTACATCCTTGAAACTATAAGCATCATGGTACTGCCTCTCCCCAAACTGTTCATTAACTAGAAATCTCTGCATAAATGAATTACAGTTTGTTAATTCATTAATTAAAAAAAATTGCCTGCAAAACCCATGAAACCTCATTTTGTGAACAATGTTTCTGGCACATGTGCCTAAACAATGCCATTTTTTGTTTGCATGTGTGCACTTGTATGAACATTGTATATTTGTGTGTGTGTGTGCAAAATTATCTCTCCACCGAACAAACACTAAATCGATCGATTTACTTAAAAGCACAAAAACCTTAACTGCCCAAAACTAGCAAGATTTCATCAAATCCTAATTCAAACCACTATGGACCTAACATTTAAAATATAACAAAATCATACCAATCGGTGTTTGTCAGATGGAGGTCAAAAAATAAAAAAGATTTTCAATAAATATTTGATGCTTGCTAGTTGGATAAAATAACGATAAACAAACAATGGAAACTTACCTCTAAATCCATTTTGAAGTGTTTTCATGCTTGCTGGAAGTATGATTTACAAGACTGGAGTGAGTTTTATCATTGGTTGCTATGTTTGTGTGTTGTGTTTTACGGTGGTGTCTTTGGTGGCTTTTGCGTTTGTGTGATTGGTGGGTGGCTTTTGAGTAGGTGTATATATAAGGGGCATAATTAGTAGTGTACATCCAGTATGCTTACAATGGTATAATGAAAAATGAGTTGGCTATATTAGTATGGGTGAGAAAAATTTTGCTTATTTTAATTAATTTCCCTTTCTTAATTTTCTACTTTCCTCTCTTTTTCTTATTTCTCTGTTAGAATTATCTACAGATTAGTCGAATGTGAGGTAATGAAGGGTGACCCATCAACAACTCAAAATAATGAATGCCAATAACACGAAAATAACGTTCGACTACCTTCCCACAACCAAGTCCCCTAGCAATGTCATATGTGAGATTATAAATGGTGACCTATTAACAACTCTAAATAACGAATGACAATAACACAAAGATAATGATCCACCTTTGCACAACCAAGTCCCCCAGTAATGTCATATGGTGCTAACTTTCTAGGCAATATTGTCATGTAATTGCTATTGTAAGAACAATGAATCTCTTATAATTATTTCTAAAGAAAAGATCTATGTTACTCAAACCATAAACTTGGACATGTATAAGGAGTGGGGCTAGCCTATGACCCAATCTAACACACTTTAAAAAGGCACAACCAACATTTTTGTAGGCCTTGCTAAAGGCTTTTCTAGGGCAGTGGAAGTAATTAAGGTCAAAGCACTTATGATTTCTTACAATGTGCACTTACTCATCACAGAGTAATTGTTGGTGTTGACATCATCTATCAATGTCGTCATCATGTTTGACATTGATAACTTTCATACTTTTGACATGTTCTAGTTTCATGTTTATTTGTATATAGTTTTTATTGTTTTCAATATGAATATATTTGTTTATTAACTTAATTAATTTCTCATACATCGTGTTTGTCATGATTTTCACCCTTTCTTTTTATGTTCTTATGTTACCCTCTATCTTTGCTTAATCTCTTCAGTACTAAACCAAAAGAATAATAAAATTTAATATATTGATCAATTTTACAATAATAAATATTAATTCTAAAAGTAAATTATTGAAGAGCAGTATGCGGTTGATTGTCATGTTTGGTGCATAAAAACCATTGAGTTTTTATATTTTTGTAATTAAAGTTGAGTTTTGGTTATCTCAATTTTGTATATTACTCTTTATTTGATTTTAATTAATTACCTTTACGATGTGTTTGATTAAAGTAATATTTTATAAAAAAAGAAAATTTATTACAAAAATAAATTATTTAGAATATTTTGGGATATAAAGTATTCATTTGATAAAATTTAATAATATAAATAATTGTTATATTTTATTAGATACAATAAAAGATTACTTAGTGTTATTTTACTTAATTATTTTTAGATATAATTATTTTAAAATATTTTTCATATTATTTATTTTATTAATTAAAAATAAAATTATTTTTTTGTTAAACTATAACAAAATATAGTCACAACATTACTCATTATAATAAAAAATTATCAAATATTTCATTACTTATAAACTTAATAAAAAAAATATAACCTCAATCCAAATCATTTTTACTTCATTTCAGAAATCAGTTTTTATCGGATTTTATGAAAAATTATAATTACTAGTATAACCTGAGAGTAAGAACGGCTTTAAGGCACTAAATTATTGGCCAATAAATTTAGAAAATCTTAAAAAATAATAATGAAAATGGTGTGAAGCAGAAAACAGGAGAGCCAAAATGAAAATGTATGGTAGGAAACTCCGCAACGTAGATGAAGGAAGGAAGGAAGCAAGCAGGAGGCGTAGCATACCAAGTTCACCACAATACCAAACCCCTTCCATTTATTTTCTTCCTTGTTTTCTATTCCATTTTTAATTTATAAATCAATTTCTCAACAACTCACCATGCTTCTTCGTTTCCCTTGCCTCCCTGTAAGTTTCTCTCTCTGTTTTTTTGTTCTCCATCCAGAATTTGGCATTCAGACAATATCCTTTTGGGTACTCAATCTTCAATTACATAAATTTACATATATCCGACGAACAGAGGCCACTTACTCCATTTATTTCCATTTCCATTTCTCAAGTGTTTCTTCATGTTTCTTAATTGAAACACAAATTCCAATGCTCGTTATTTGATTTTATTTATGAGGAAAAAAAAGTCGGACTCAGTCGTTATTATTTGAATATTTCTTATGTAGGCTTCCAGAAATTCTTGTGCAATCCTAGGCAGGGTTATGCCAGGTAAGTTTAATTCATTATTCAATTAAACATCTTAAATTTCTTTTCAGCCTTTGCTTCATTATGGAGTTTGTTTTTTTAACTAAAATTTATTGGAATTATCTATTACCCGCCGGTTGTGTGATATGTATAATTGACATTTTGTGTTTTAATTTAGGTTGGTTATCACTGAGTAGAGGAAGAAAAGTCGTGTACTTCCAGGGTTCTGTAAGGTTTGTGCAAACTTCATGTAGACTATATGTTCCTGGAATGCCATCACGAAATGTAGAAGTAGAAAAGATACCTTCAAATTTTTTAAGGGATAAGAAGGTAGTTCCTGATGCAGATCCCCCTAGCGTTGAAGATGTCAACAGATTGTATCAATTTTTTGATCAAAGGTCAATCTCAAATTTTGCAATAGGTCTAGTTTTAAATTTGAGATAGTTCATGGATGATCTTTAGTGGTTGTTTTTCCGTTATGCAGTACCAAGCTTGTGGTATTGACTGGAGCTGGAATTAGCACAGAGTGTGGAATTCCTGATTATAGAAGGTTTTTTTTTTCTTGCTATGTTTATTTACTTAGCTTACCAGATATAACATACCTTGTTAATACTCCTAGAATATAGCAGTAAGCTTTAGTTTCATAGGTGGACTTGAGGCAACTCACATAAGTTGTTATATGTCATAACTTTTTGCAGTAACGAACTGGTTTTAATGATATCTATAATTCAGTTTTTCTTCCTTCTAGTATTATACCTTTCTTCTGTCTTATTGGCCACCAGAATGGTAACACGTGATTAATCAGCTAAAGCAATGTTCTGAATTTCTGTCACATTGACTGTTTTTCCCGTTGGCTTTATAGGGCTTGCTCTTTTTGATCACATGTAAACGTGTCATAGGGTTGCTACTCAATTATGAAATGTTTGACTGTTCATTTACATTCACTATTTGTATGTGGTGCTAAAGGTTTTATTTGTTTTAGTACTCTTTCTGTTGAACATGTAAAGTGTGCATATCACTTTGTCATAGTATCTCTTTATGCAATTGTGTCCTTAATACAGGATCATATTTGCTATATTTTGGTTATGTTATTTGCTCTGTAGTTTACTTGGATTGTTGTATCTGAATTTTGACTTTCTCTAGCTGACTAACTACTATGATTGAGCTCATCTCTGCTAAGTCAAAGTGATGCCTATATTACCATGTTTCTATTGTTGTTACCGTTTGTCAATTAAAATAATTTGTCTATGTCATACCAATTTTTATTTGCATAATGCATTTTTTTTCGTATCTCATTTTGGATTATGATATTACTTTGTTCCCCTCCTCTTAAGTGACAGTAATACATATTTCTTCTGTTTCAGCCCAAATGGAGCTTACAGTACTGGGTTTAAACCAATTACTCATCAGGTGATTGAAGGCATGTGCAGTGATGTCTTTCTCCTGTACCTTTTTTTATTAATATTGAGGATTCACAAATCCAACTTTAGGAGCTTTCATGAAAAACTTGAGACAAAGCAAGGAGTGAGTGGAACATGGAACTGAACTAAAGAGCAGACTCCTAGTAAGGTTAAATGTACTAACATATTAATGATTTTGATAAGATCGAGTTTATCCAGATTTTAATTAATA
Organism: Mangifera indica; assembly: GCF_011075055.1. Lineage (NCBI taxonomy): Eukaryota > Viridiplantae > Streptophyta > Magnoliopsida > Sapindales > Anacardiaceae > Mangifera > Mangifera indica. Next base: position 7,096,810 of record NC_058152.1, read on the forward strand.
TCTTAAGAGCCAAAGAATAGCAATACATCATTTGTTCAAAATGGAAGGCTTTAATAATTAGGCACACATTTATTAGATGCTTCTTTTGTAAGGTAAAAAACACTAACATATTAATGGTATTGATAAGACCAATTTTCTCAAGATTTTAATTAATATCTAATGAGCTGAAGAATAGCAATACATCATTTGTTCAAAATGGAAAGTTTAAATAATTAGGCACACATTCATTAATAACTAATAACTTTGTTTAATTCGTTCTATTGAGAAATTTATGTAACCTAATTTGCTTCTTGCCTGAGTTATGGAAAGCACTAAAGTGGGAAGAAAAATAATTGATTGTCTACAGAATGTGTAGATGATAGTGCTTAGCTTATTATTTGATGCATCATAAAAACCAGTTTACAAAACTGTCTCTGAATGGTTTGATAAAATTTCTGTAATTGGTTAAAAAAATTAACCATTTCCAGGTCTTTTTTTTAATTTTTTTTTTTTGTGTATGGAAAGGAAATGAGCGATAGGGGAGAAGTCATTTCTAAACATTTTCTTCTCTTCCTTTACCCTTTGAGTGTTCAACTACCAAGATTGCCTTGTCTTTTTAATGCATGTCGTAAATTCAGGAAATGGTTTAGAACTTCATGACCAGTGTTTGTAGCCTGTAGATAGATATATTTTTCAAACAAGTTTGAAAAAATTTTCTCTTTTCCATTTTTTGTGTGTGCACCTTTCCAAAATGTTTGTCATGTCTTAGCATAGACATAAGGCACATAGTCCATTTCCTTGAGTTTATAATACAGTGGTTTGGCTGTAAATTATGAAATTGGAATACCTGATAAATTAGGAATTTCAATCATCCTGATCCAACCTAGATATATTTCTAATATTTTGTTGTGTGGTATTTCAAGACTTTGGTGTAGTTTACTAGAAGCAATTTTTGTAGATGCTATAATTGTTTCTTTAGTATCAAAGTCTTTGTTTAATCTTCCAGCAATTTGTCCGTTCAATTAAGGCTCGCAGACGGTATTGGGCAAGGAGCTATGCTGGATGGAGACGATTTACTGCTGCACAGCCTGGTCCTGGTCATATGGCTTTAGCTTCTCTTGAGAAAGCTGGCCGGATAGATTTTATGATTACACAAAATGTTGACAGGTCCATTTGTTTCTGTCATGTCCATTGTTTCAAAAACTTGGCTAGAGCCATGAACAAGACTATTAGAACTAACATATCAATATATTATTTCAGACTGCATCATCGTGCTGGAAGCAATCCACTTGAATTACATGGGACTGTCTATAATGTTTCTTGTTTAGATTGTGGTTTTTCAGTTGGCCGGAATGAGTTTCAAGACCATGTGAAGGCCATTAATCCAAAGGTTGGTGCTTTTGACAGCTTGATGAAACATCAAGGCCCATAATGTGACATCCTCACTTTCAAGTTTGTTATCCATTATCAAATCTTAAGAAGCAGTTTTCTGATAGACATTGAATTTATAGTGGAGGAAATTATTATGAGATTTTTTTTAATTACTAGGGATTTTATATATTAATATAAGAATGAAAAAAGATATGTGTGGTGAACTTAAGTAATGAAATTAGAGTTACCAAAATTGGCTCCAATCTGCAATGTGCTTGATGTTCACTGGTTGAGTAAATTTTTATTAAGTGCAGTTAATATTTTTCAAAACATGAAGTTGCATGACTTACCGAGACCTGTTGATCTGTTGAAGCAAGTTTTTCATTTCTCATGATCATTGAAAAAGCATCAGAAATGGTGTAGTTTTTACTTTGATGATTGGATCATACTTGCTATGCACATATGCAAAATTTCTTGATATTTGGATCTTGATTTTCTCACCGTTATTGATGGAGCTAGCCCAAAACTTCATAGATGGTAAAATATGGAAAAATATGAGATAAAATTGAAAACATCAAACTCAAAACTCAAAATTATTATTTTCCTAACAAAAGCAAGTTTGGTTGACTCTGAGTTGTGGTTCAGAAGGCTTAATCCAGAATTTTCCTTTTTGCTATAATGTTGGATTTATCAGCTGAATGGATTGTTCTTTGCGTGATATCCTGCTATTGTTCTCACTTTTGCAACAACTTTTCATCTCCTTAAGACTTACATGCAAAATAATCCATTCACTTTTCATTTATTTGGGACCAATGATCAATAATTCAGTGTTAACCTTTTTCTGCAGTGGGCAGCAGCTATTGAAAGTTTGGACCATGGTAGCCCTGGTTCAGACAAGAGCTTCGGCATGCAGCAAAGGCCTGATGGTGATATTGAGATTGATGAGAAGTTTTGGGAGGAAGAATTTTACATTCCCACTTGCCAAAAATGCAATGGAGTGGTCAAACCTGATGTAAGAATTTTTATTTTTATGTAGAATATACAAAGGTGAAGATACTCTCGTTCCTGCTTAGACTAGAAATTATTGTTCACTGAAAATATCAACTAGTTGAACTACAAGAAATTTATAACCATGAGTTGATTTCTTTGGCTTAAAAGTGTCAAGGTCTAGCTTATAACATAGCTGTCATGAAATCGTACCATTCTTCATTGAGGAGAAATATTGATGTATACTTCTTTGAATGTATTAAAGGTATAGGTTAGCATTTTTCAATCCTTTCACTGACTCACGTATGCAGAATCATGCTTTTCGGCATATAAGTTTGTGTAACTTGGATGGAAATTTTTTGTTCTACCTATATTTTGTATAATACTGAATTAATTTGGATAAAACTTGGTCCTCATTCTCTTTCCCCCCTTTCTTGTTCTTAATAATTAAATTCATCTTGACTCAGCATTTATCCGCTGTTTTGGGTATTTTGCAATAATTCATTTATAATTGAATTTCCAAGAGGCATTTCTCTTTAAATTTATTTATATTGTGTATAATATTTTCAAGGTCGTCTTCTTTGGTGACAATGTCCCCAAGGATAGAGCTGATAGGGCGATGAAGGCTGCCAAAGAATGTGACGCATTCCTTGTACTAGGATCATCTTTGATGACCATGTCTGCTTACCGCCTTATCAGGTACTTCCATTGTTATGTGCATTTTGTCATATTATCAAACTCTTTTTTTTTCCTTTTGGCTGGTAATCTGGATTATCAAGTAAGATACTTTTAGATGGGAGTATCTGTTTTTATGTACTGTTGTCACATTCCAATCATGTAGGCAGTAGTAGACATCATATGAACGACATTTTTTCAACAATTGACCTGTTTGATAGCTGAAGATGATAAATTGCACTGTGAATGGCAAATATTAACTGATCATGCTTTTGAACAATTGCATGTGTAGCTTTAATAAAAATTAAGATAAAATTGACCCCTCTTGTCTGTCTAGATGGGATCTAGTGAATGTGGATGTTGTGTATCTTTCACTGGTGAACTTTAATGAATCTTGACATGTTCAGGGTTATATTTTGATTTAGGCCAAATGACTTATTCCCACCAAGGTTTAGTGTAAATCTAAATGGCACCCCTGTTAACTTTCGAAAACTAAATACCCACTCATCTATTAGTTTTGGTTATTACAATCAAGAGTAAAATCGTTATTTAATTAAAAATATTTAAAAAATTAAAATTTATTACTTTTTCCCCCCAGGTTTAAAAACTAACAATTTTTTCTATCTAAGTTTGAAAAGTGACTTTAGCCCGTATTCTCTTTTACTTTCCTTCTTTGGCAAGCTTTCTGTGGAGACAGCTGGCTTTCTTCTTCTGCCACTGGCGATCACCGATACTAGTGGCAACTTCCTCTGTCGTGGATGACACCAAGACCGGTAGAAATGACTGGGTTTTCGCTCACGAAGCTTCCTAAAATAATGATGAATCGCAATGAAGATCTACTTGAAACGTCTATCTTTAGCGTCCTTGGTCTTCAGGAAACTTAGATCGGAGTTTCCCGAAGATGGACATCGAAGATCGATGTTTTGTGTTGATCTTCATTGTGATTCATCGCTATTTCAGGAAGTTCCGTGCATGACAATCTGATCATATCAGTTAAATTTTTTATGGTTTCCTCACCAAGAAATCACTAGAGAGGGAGGAGAGATGTCGCTGGAGAGAAATATTGGGAAGAACGGTCACCAAATAGATGAAATGAAGTTTTTTAAGATGTAAGTACAATGTTTCAAAGTTTGAAGGGGCGGATGATCATTTTAAAATATAAAACTCTAAAAACATATATGGTGGGGGTGAAAGATTAATTTTTTAAAATTAAATTAGAGAAGAAATAGTTAGTTTTGAAAATTAAGGGGGAAAAATATAATTTTTTTGTTTAAATAAAAATCGTTAAATAACGATTTTACCTCTAACTGTAACACAAAATACTGATAGATGGATAGGTTCTTTGTTTTTCAAAAGTTGACAGGGGAAGTTTGAGTTTACACTAAACCTTGGGTGGGAATAAGTAGTTTAGTCTTTAATTTATTTGCTATGAGAGTGCAGCTTTAGTGTGGAATCTTGGTTTTCTTTTTGATGGAAAAGAATTTAATCTACATATGTTTGACTGTATTATAATTACATCATTATATATAATGAGAAATGTGTCATTTCGCTTGAGTTTGGCAGAGCTGCTCATGAGGCACGTGCTAGTACTGCAATTATAAATGTAGGTGATACGAGGGCTGATGGGTTTGTGGCCTTGAAAATTAATGCGAGACTAGGAGAGGTATGTCTGCTTGAGGATTCAAATTCAAATTAGCCACTGCCCTGCCCCGTAGTTACTATCTCTTTTTTTCTAACCATTTGTTGTTACAGATACTGCGCAGGGTACTTGATATTGGATCTCTGAGTGTTCCTACTCCTTAAACAGCGAGGATTTATGGAAGAAATTCCTCCTCATTGCCTACGTACGGCCTAGCTGTGTTGTTTCTAAGAGGGAGGAATTTCTTTCGTTCCCCTGGCCCTGGTTGTGAACATCTACTTCACTTAATAAATGATATATTTCCACATCAGTAATTCAAATGATGCAACAATATTTTTTTAACCTAACCTACCTATTCAATATGGGATTATTTTAATCCCTCCGCATTAGAAGAAACAATACCAAATTGAGGGTAGATAATATTATTATTGTTCAAAGGATTATATGTTAGACATAACATGAGCAGATGGCTGGTATATATCAGATATTCAAAAGATTAAAACCTAATCTATTTGTTTACTTAGGCCTTTGATTTTCATATGTTTCCAGGTAGGTTGATTGATAGGCGATAAAATTGGACACTTGATTGAAAGGATAAGCAAACACTGGGGAACAGCGATGCCATATCAATTACATCTGCCTCACTCCTAAATAAAAATGACAAAAAATCTTTGGTCATGTTCAGAATATAATATCTGGATTTTCATGAGGAGGAATTGGATCTCTGACCTCTTAATTTGTTAGAATTTGATTATGGAATTGAATGACATAACTAATCATCCAGCCTAGCAGAGAACTGAAACCAAATCTTGGTCAGGACAATGTACAAATAAGCTGCCTTAACTACCTCATCAAACCCCACCCTGGCTCCTAAAATTGCTAATTTATATAGTACCATTTAACCAAGTAACTGAGAAAGCAATCTGATACAGGCCACGCTTTTCCCCTCGTTGACTTCAAACATCCATCATTTTCAATTGAGCATTCATACCAGTCGTGTCATGGCAAAATATGGCATTGAGCAGTCATAAGACACAAATCACGGCAGAATATGGCATCACCAACATAACAAAGAAACACAATTGAAACAGGGAAATTTAAGAGTTGTAAGGTTAAAACTGTCTTCAAGACCAGCAACTGATAGACCCCTGTTAAAAATCCAACTAGCAACATCGCCAAAATATGTGTATCACATGAATTACAGGTGGCTCCAAGGCACAAAACCAAAACAACAGTTATCATTTCCCAAGTACTACAATACTACCTACTTCAGTTCCTAACTATCAAGAAGGAAAAGCCCAACCATTAACAAACTAACAATTCCGTACAAGTATCACCATACCTAAGATTCACCAAGTGCTCTGTCAATATCCTCCACGTGATCACGCAGTATATTCCACTAAACCAGGGGAACAAAAAACTATTAGTAATTCAACTGCACAAAATTAGAGAAAAGAATAAGGCATTTAGAGACATACCTGATCCACACTTAACAATATACCTGGAATAGATTATGAATAGTCAATATAGGTCATGGATAATTTAAGCAAAAAATAAAGAAACAACTAGTCAAAACAGGCATAACTAGCATGTACTTAAAGCATACATGAGAAGAATTGAGTGAAAACAGTGCTAACAACAGCAGATTAAAGATGACATGATTAAGAAATAAACAATCTGAAACATCAACCACAGATTATCGGAAATCTTCCACAACCCTATACTTCTCAACAACACTGTGTTCTCATTCATAAGACCACAAGTACAACAACAATCAGCCATAGAACAGCTATGTTCATTTCGCAACCTTTGCTAAAATGGGAACAATACATGAATGTGGATGAAGCAGAATCTAGCCTGCCAAATACTCCTCTTCTGAAACTTTTTATTCCCAAATAATGTGACAACTGATTTTATATTATATCAATGATGACACTGTGCAGTTAAGAAATTAAGTATTGCAAAAGCATTTGTCATCCAACCTGTGATAAAAAAGACTTCTGGAAAAAATTAAAAGGAGTACTATGACTCAGGTAAGTAATACACAACTATGAATCATAAGCCAAACTAAAATGAATTCACAATTTGAAAATTTAGAATTACATATGACAAACTAGACAAAAAGGCTACTAATTAACGTGATTAATCTCTTAAATCCCACAAACATTTAAAAATAAAAGTTCCATAACTGAACCAGGAGCTGGATTAACCTAAATTTCTAAAATAACATAATTTCATCCAATGCATATTTAAATAAAAAAATATTGAAAGAGGATGGAAAAATTATACCCAGTTTAGCAACTTGAATTTCTAAAATGGCATCATATAATTTGTATAATTTCATCCAAAGCATCACAAAAGTAAATTGTTTTAAAAAAAAAAGTAAAATTTATCAAATCCAGTTCAACTCCAACTGATAACAATGAAACCCTAAACTCTAGCAGAAAGACAAGAAAGAAACCTTTTTTGCCAGGCAATTTTTTGCCATCTTTGACAAAGAACTCACGAATATCAATCCAGATTTTGCCTTGCCAGTTCCTCACTGAAACTCTCCTGTTCTTCGATATCTACACACAATCCCTTCACATTTTAAAACTACTCAAACACACCGAAATGAAGAGAGAGAAAGAGCGTTACCTCACAGACGACGATGTCATCGGAGTCCGCTTTGGAAACTTTATTGGGTCGCGCGTGGGAGTCACCGCTGCCGTCAGACTCATACTCCTCTTCCTTTCTCTTCCATCTCCCGGACATTTCGCCTCGATTAGGTGTTATAAGAATTGCAGCGAAATTTGGATTGGAAAGGTTAGTAAAAGAATTGCAGAGAAAGTAGCATATATAGAGTTGAGAATATCTGTCGCTTGCTCTTCTTCTGTATTAAAATCGGTGGGAATATAAAGCCCTTGAAGTTTAATGCACTTACAGGACCCCCCTGAATTGCTTCATTCATTATAAAACCACCGCTTGCATGGGCACGCAAGGACAAAGATAACGCTGCCATCATTTAACAATAGTTTAATCAAAAATTAAATTAAAAAACATGAAATTCTAGTGGATGGATTCCATTATGCTTTTAGTATATTCCCATCCACTTACCTTTCTTAGTGTTAAGGTGAAATTGATATTCATTATAAATACATCACTTTGATATTTATTATAAATACATATAACTTCAAACAAGAAAGGTCTCTTAATCAATGCAAGTTTGTTAGATAACGAGTCTATGTTTCTCGTAGGAAAAGGAAGATGAAGCAAAAGAGGGAGGAGCTTATTAGAAGGAAAATGAGCAACGATGGAAGAGAGCCATCACTAACAGGTGGAATTTTGGAGGATGGACAGGTGGCAAGTCAGCATTTGTTTGGATTATCATTAGCAGGGAAGACACGTGACTTAACAAAAAGGGGGATGAAAGAGAAGGAAAACAAAAAGGGCACGAAGCGGTTAGTGAAGGAAAAAGAACAAATCTTAGAAGAATAGGGAACTTTGGGAGAGATTCTAGGCCTCTTGAACTACATGGAAGGTTGTTGGAATTTTGTTATTTTGCTTCAATTGAACATTCATTATTTTGCTTCTATTTTACTCAATAGAATGTTAACAGGAGGTTGGATGGGATGGAAGTTGGGATGAGAGACTATAAGGGAGTACTTACGTGATTTAAGAGACTTATTGGTGGGAAGAGAGGAGTCACCAATTAACAAAGGGAAAGCTCTAATGGAGTCCTAACCTTCACCTTCCCATGCTTCACTAGAGAAAGGAGTTACCTCACCTCCACCTCCTATGATTGAGGAACCAACACCAAGAGAGGAAATAAGTGACAACCCTAGAGTAACACAACATGAGACTATTCACCGACGGTTAAAGCTTCTTGTGTTTATGGGTAAAGATCCGGTGGGGTGATTTTTTTTAGTCGAGTAGTATTTTTCAGTGAACCACATCATTGAGTGGTAGAAGTTAGCAACCACAACAATGTGTATGGATGGAAAGGCATTGATATGGTATTAGTGGAAAGACGTTATGAAGACTTGATACCTTTTCGGTATGTAGGCACAGTGGAGGAGTATCACACTCAATTTGAATCTATATTAGTGTCGTTACGTGATGCACTCAAAAAGGTCTTGATGTTAATGTTTATGAACGGGCTGAGATGTGAAATAAGAGCTAAATTTAAGTTTTTCCGACCAGTTACATTGAAGGATGTAATGATACAAGCGCAAGAAGTGGAGGAAAAGAACTAGATTATCAACGCTCGACTTGATACCCATTTCACCCACCCAAACACCAAAACCTAATACCCAATTCTAGCCCACCCAACCCAAACCATAGTCTCAATTGGTCTAACCATACACATGACCATCACTATAACCCAACCCAATAGTAACCATCCACACCTAGCCCAAACCAACCTTACACCCAACCCACTTTATCAAAACCAGACCCAACTTGACCCAAACCATCAACTAATTATCCCTAAAACACTTAGACCCTATGTACCTACACCACAAACCAATTCATAGCACCAAACACCTACCATAGAACCAGTAGCTCAGACACCACCATGACATATCCTCGATGAGATAGGAGTTTCTGATAATTGTCTAATGAGGAGTTATGTTCACGTTTGGAGAGAAGGTTATGTTTCCATTATAATGAAAGATATATGATGGGTCATCGATGCAAATTTTGACAACTTCGCATAATGATAGCATTAGAGAAAAAAGAAAAATAGGAAATGAAGACCAAATAAGAAGAAGAGACAACAATGGAGGAAAGAGAGATAGAACTAGTTCTAAATTCAAATTCGATAGTTGGTCTAGAGACTCAAAAAACGATAAAACTTATTGGTGCATTGAAAGGTAGAAAGGTAATCATTCTTTTAGATAATAAAACAACACACAACTTCATATCTCGAAAATTAGTGGAAGATTTGAAATTACTAACTACACCCACTTGATTTGTTATAACACTGGGGGACAAAAGGAGAGTCAGAGGTAGGGATGGTGCGATTCTATTGAACTAAAGTTTCAAGGTATCACAATAATTCAAAATCTCTTTCCATTTGAATTGGGTAATGTGGATATAATCTTAGGGATGGATTGGCTCCGTATACTAGGAGAAGTTAAGGTGAATTAGAGAATTCAAACTACGAAGTTTGATTTGGGTGGGAAGAAGATAGAGTTAAAGGTAGAAGCCTCTTTGTGTAGAATAGAATGCTCAACTAAAATAGTAGAGAATTCAATGAGAGTGGGCAATAAAGGGTTTTGATTGGAATATAAAGGAATTGGAGATTATGGGGAGAATATACAACTACTAGTAGAACTGAAGTTGCAAGAATTATTAGATGAATATGGAGATTTATTTAAAGAGCTAAATAAGCTGCCACCGAAGAGGATTCAAGACCATGTAATGAGATTAATTTTGTTGGTGCAACCACCTAACATATGGTCGTATGGATATACATATTATTAGAAGATGAAGATGAGACAATAGTTTGAGAAATGATTACAACAAGGGTTATAAAGCCTAGCGTCATCCTTTTTTCAAGCTCGATTTTGTTGGTGAAAAAAAAGGATAGATGATAGAGGTTATGCGTAGATTATTGAGCCTTAAATAAAATAACCATATCGGATAAATTTCTGATTCTTGCTATCGATGAGTTGCTTGATAAGTTAGCGGGAGTGTTCATATTTAACAAATTGGATTTGAAGTTAGGATATCACAAGATCCGAGCATGGGAGGAAGACGTGGAGAAAACAACATTTCAAACTCACAATAGACATTATGAATTCCTCTTAATGTTATTTGGACCATCAAATGCGCCTACAACGTTTCAAAGCTTGATGAATGAAGTTTTTCATTCATAATTTTGGAGATTTGTATTAGTCTTCTTCGATTATATATTGATTTATAGTAGACAGATGGGAGATCACTTGAGGCATTTGCGGGTTATGATGGAGTTATGAAGAGATCATCGATTGGTGGTGAATGTGAACTGTGTTTTCGGCTAGTATTGTATAGACTATTTGGGACATATAATGTCAACACAGAGAGTGTAGGTAGATCCAAGTAAGGTGCAAGCAATGCAAGATTGGTAAATTCCCAAAGATTTAAAGGAACTAAAGGGTTTTTTGGGGCTTACTGATTATTATCGAAGATTCATGATGAATTATGAGAAGATCATCGAGCTGCTTACTTGTTTATTTAAAAAGATGCATTTTTGTGGAGTGATGAAGCTACATATAGTGCTTACTCTTCTAGATTTTTCAAAGCTGTTTATTGTGGAGATTAATGCTTAGAGAGTGGTATTAGGGTGGTATTAATGCAAGAGGGCTTCCCAATTACTTTTATGAGTAAAGTGTTGTCTACTAGAAATAGAGGCAAGTCTATATATGAAAAGGAGTTGATGGCCATCATCATAGCGCTGTAAAAATTGAGGCATTATCTTCTCAACAAGCATTTTATAGTGAGAACGGACCAACACAACTTGAAATTCCTAATTGATCAACTAGTTATTAATAGTGACTAGCAGAAATGGATTATTCAAATGTTTGGTTATGATTTCGAGATTCAGTATTAGCTTGAAAAATAAGAATGAGAAAATAGATACCTTTTCAAGAAATCTGAAGTTTGAATAACAGTTGTGGGCAACAACGACAATACAGGTGGTGGGGCTTGATGCAATTGATCATAAAGTGTTCGAAGATGAAAAACTTCTGTCCATTGTGTACGATTTGATGGAAAATTCAGACTCACATCTGGGTTATGAACTAAAAAGTGGTAGGCTGTTGTATAAAGACAAGTTGGTCTTTCCTCTAGGGTTAGTATATATATCAAAATTTCTTACTGATTTTCATGCTTCTCCATATGGGGGTCACTTGGGTTATTTTGTACCTTCAAAAGGATCGTGGATGTACTATTTTGAGAGGGAATGAAACCTGATATAAAGAATTATGTGGCAAAATGTGAGACATGCCAGAGGATGAAATATGAAGCTGCCTCACCTGCTGGACTACTTCAATCCTTTCTGATACCATCGCAAGTGTGGGAAGATGTTTTGACAGATTTCATAATCGAGCTACCCAAAACAGCAAGTGTAGATACCATCCTTGTTGTGGTCGATCGCTTAATTAAGTATGGTCATTTTCTAGCTTTGAAACACCGCTGAAAGCTGTTGAAGTTGCTCATAAGTTTGTTTACGAAGTTATTAAGTTGCATGGTTTCCTCCGCTCAAAAGTATCAGATCATGACAAGCTATTCATGAGCAAGTTTTGGGTAGAAATTTTTAGAGTCATAGGGATGACAATGAAATTTAGTTCAGTCTACCACCCCCAAACTGATGTGCAAACAAAAATGGTATACCATAGTAGTGAGACTTACTTACATTGTTTCTATTTTAGGCAACCGCGATAGTGGCCCAAATGGTTGTCTGTGGGCTGAGTACTAATTTAATACCTCTTATACCAGCTCCACGAGCATGACTCCATTCCAAGGGGGTTACCTAGGTGGTTAGAGAAGGAATCTAAGGCGGAAGAAGTGAACTTGATGATTCCGGAGAGAAATGTCACCATTGATGAGCTCAAAGACAACTTACATAAAAAGCAAGAACGAATGAAAAAAATTTGTGGATCGAAAAAGGAGGGAAGTTGAATTTGCAGTGGGCAATCAAGTCTTTTAAAAAATGCAGTCCTACCGTTTTCGCTTTTTAGCTAACCGACCCAACAAAAATATGAGCCCAAGGTTTTATGGTCCTTGTGAGGGTGATAGAAAAGATACGAGCAGTTGCATACAAACTTTCGCTGCCCCTGACTTTAAGAATACATCCCATTTTTCATGTTTTCCAGTTGAAAAAGCAACATGGGGAGACCATCTCTAGTAAACCAAAACATGAATGAGCAAGGGGAGCTAAAATTACAACCCTTAGAAACTCTGGGCTATTGATATTTTGACCAAGGAAAATTGGAGATCTTAATATGCTAGAAAGACATACTTGAATGTGAAGATTCTTGGGAATTTTAATGGTGGGGCGCGCGAAGAATGTTAGATCATGAGTCTATGTTTCTCATAGGAAAAGGAAAACGAAGTAGAGGAGGGATGAGCTTATTAGAATGAAAATGAGCAGTAATGGAAGAGAGCCCTCACAATTAGGTGGAAATTTGGGGGATGGATAGGTGGCACGCCAACATTTGTTGGAATTATCATTAGGAGGGAAGACACGTGGCTTAACAGAAAGGGAGATGAAAGAGAAGGAAAACAGAAAGGGCACCAAGTGGTTAGCGAAGCAAAAGGAAAAAATCTCAAAAGAATAGGGAACTTTGGGCGAGATTCTGGGCCTCCCGAACTGCCTGGAGGGTTGCTGGAATTTTGTAATTTTGCTCAAGTTGAACATTCGGTATTTTGCTTCTGTTTTATTCAGTTGAATTTGCTTATAATTGCTGTAATGACTTTCATTTGAGATTGAATTTCTGTTTAATGACAAGATGAATTTCTGTTGAATTGTTGAATTGCTCATTTAGCTTTTAGTTTGTTTAAGTGTGGATTGATTCGGGAATTACTGCTGATTCTTGGAGTAATTGGAACTAAAACGAATGAAGATGAACTAGACTTCTGTCTTGTTTTTTCATTACAAATTGTTAAATAGAAATGCTGACTGGAATGTTGTTACCACTGGGAATCGGTATATACAGGGAGGTGCTGCAAAATTTTCATCAGAATCCTAGCAGAATCACACACAAAAACATATTTATGCCTCATATACATTTACATACATACATACATACATATATATATATATATATGACATTGTGTCACATATTGGATAGTTTATATGAATGATTATTGATTTTTTTTTTTAAATGGACAATTAAAGTGAAAATCATATCAACCATTAAAGGTACAATTCCTCTAAATTGTTCAATGTCTGCCTAAACATTACAACTTATCTCTGCCATTGATTCCTATCTAACAACTCTAACCACAATATTAACTCTACTGATTCACTGGGTATTTTTGTCCAATGCATCAAGAAAACAGCCCTTCTGCAATTCCCTTCACATAATATATAACATGCTACCAGGGTCTTCTACTGTTTGAATTAGAAGGGGCTACCAACTGTCCGCTTTTGAGATTCCTTATCCCTCGTCATCCATGATGACTTGGACTTGTTCACACCACTTTCCGCTTCTGCCTGTTGCTGCTTTGGTGGTGGGAATGCCAGTCTCTCTTGTTTTTGCAAATCCATATTTGAACCTATAGCCGTACAACTTGGTGTTCTCATAGGAGTAGCAAGGTGATGATGATCAGCAGCTAAAATATTCTGACTGTTAGTCTTGCTAACCATTTTCTCGTACAGGGCTTGCGGTTGAGCCATCGAACTAACTTCTCCCCCAATAATGCCTTCACTACTTGGCACACCCAACTTCAGTTTTTCTTGAACCTAAACATAATAAGCTCAGATACTGATATTTTATATATGAACAATTTCTTTCTTGTCCATAAATGATTGCACTTGAAACAGTTAATAGGATCATAACAATATCTTTTTTGATAGGAGCCGATAGTATATTTCAACAACAGAAAAAAAAAATAAAAGGTGATCAAGTGTCCACTGTAGATTTTCACAAAAAATCTCAAAAATCTTGTGTATAACAACAAAAGTAGAGAAAATACAGTGTCCCAAAAACCATATAAAACATAGCACATCAACTCAAACCCACTATCCGGGTACAATGGTACATTCATATACTGAAATTTATAGATGACCAATTTCTTTCATTTCCATAAATGATTGTATTTGGAATCATGACATTATAAACTGCACATATATAATGAGCAAATAGATAGCTGCTGCAGTTGTATATAAATTACTAGCTGGACTCCATGTTGCCAATATCAAGCATTAGTTAACTATGCATGCTGCAGACCATTACCATCAGAAACTATTTATTATAACCCATCTCAATATGTATTTTTTGAACAAATGGTGTTACACGGGAACTTAATTGTTGGGTTGTTGATCCTTGTACACTGAAATAAAAACCAGCCATGGAGAAAATCATATCTAGTTAATTAATGAATAAGAAGGGAAACCCCCCACCTTTTTTCTTTTTAATGAGCTATCATTAGAAAATCAGTGCAAGAAAACCGCAAATAGGGGGAAAGGGAGAAAATAGAAAACTTATTAAGAACTCAGAAATTGGGAAATTATATTTTTTTTTTCTGAAGAAATTAAAAATTTTAAGTTTCAAGAAAAAAGAATTGGATTTACAGGAATTTAATTATGAAAATGTGTCCACACCTTCTCATCACCATATGATGCCCTTCGACGGTCCTTTGCCCTAAAGATTGCCTTCTTTATCCCAAGACTGTCCATGACTCCAGTTGGCCATAATTCTGCAAGCTGAATAATATACACAATACAGAGATATAATGGCTCATCAGACAGCCATAAGTTTGAAATATAATCCTCTGAATTGTAAAACAAATTCCTAGGTTTATGAAGAAAAAAGTGAGAACAAGCTTTACAAAAACTGGGAGAGAAAGTAACACATCAATTTGGAGACATAATTCCTGCTCATCAATCCACATTATTTGTTAAAAGCTACCACTAGGACATTTAGAAAATACAGTTTCAGACAAATGGAATGGCAAAACATGAACTGTTGCAATTGCACAGGCATTTAAAACTAACTTGCTACATTAAAATAACTTCCAAATCCTGGATATTCAAAACTTTAACTTACAGAGAAGAAGAAAATTTACTTAGAAGTCACATTAACTTCATAAATAAATGTTCAGGTTGTTCATATTGGTAAAAGAGAAATGGAAATAGAAAAACAAGTACCTCAGCATATAACTTTCTAATCTGCGGACCTTTTTCTTCATCCATCCCCTAGACATTAATCAGCAATATTAGTAACATGTAAAATTACTAATGCAATATAACATACAACTATTTGGCATGGTAAAAAAAAAAAACACCTGGATGTATAGGTCATACAGATCACACATTTTGTCCTCCAGTGCAATATTCATACTAATTTTTTCTCTGAAAACTCTTTTCCCCTCTGAGCAATATGCCTCATGAAAATTATCTGCTGCTCCATCACTTTGTTTAAATGCCTGATGAAGGTTATACATTTGCATCAACGGAATCACAGTTTCTATCAGATTTAGACAAAAGACTTAACACATTCAGTAGCAGCTGAAGAATATCTTTCTCAACTTAGAAAACATTACAAAGAATTGAGCCTAAGAATGTTCCTCACAACATTGAAAAACAGTACATCAAATTAATAGAGCTAAACATTACATGGAAATGATTTTCCATCAAAATTATAATTGGCACGCATTAAAAAAATGCATTATTTGCAATCTAATTTTTACAAATTCTGTCGCTTATTGAGAGGAGTGTTTAAATTTATTACAACACGTGGAGCAAAGTAGCAAAAGTGAACTACTCTTAACAATGCCCAGATAAAACTTTTAAGCAATTGGATAATCATCAAATTTAACAGAGTGGCTATGTACAAATTTTTTATTCACGGAGATAAAGCATGAGAAATTAAACTAAAACCAAAACTTAAGTACATCAAAACATTTGGAAATTTCACAAAGTAGAATTTAAGGAAACCTGCAGTTTGATCATCTCAGTGACCTCCATTTTGATTTGTTGAAATCTATCAGCTTTCTCTCGCTTGGCTGACAGACCAAGCAGAACCATCTCTCTTAAGTTTCTCTGCAGCCACCAATGATATATAGAAAGAATTAGAAGTATAAAGAGACACATAGTGGGAAAGAGAGATTTCTATAACATGTATAATAAGCACTAGACTGATAAAATGAACCAAGATCTTGTAACTCCTGAAGACAACTTCAACAATAAATGACTTAAAGAAATCACAAGGAGAGTATTCCCACCAAATTTTTAAACAAATACAAGATCAAAATTATACATACGGCAGAAGGATTATCATCTATTACTATATTGTTTAAAGTTGGTCCCAATTAGAAGAGACTACTTTTAGCAAGGGGCAGCTTGACATTAAAAAATGGCTGAAGCATGTCTACAATAAATTGAGTATAAAATTCTTGTAGTCTACTTTTGACAAAAAAAAAAAAGAAGTCACCTTCAGCGTTCTAAGCTGCACTAGATGTCCAAGAATACTCATAAGTTGGTCAACCAACTCATTTGATATTTTCCCTTGGCTTGACTGCTGAAATGACAATTGAAAATAATCAAATTAACTGAAGTGGAACTAAAAGCTTAAGCCGTGACTGAAATAGCGTACAACAAAAAAAAATAGTAAGAAAAAACAGTTCATCGAACCGCTAGTCTAGCAACTTTAGCAAGCTTTTGCTTCACTTCACGAGGCAGTCTTCTTTTAACAGCCAAGGATGAGGTGTCAGCTTCCTGAACTTCTACATTTGGTGGTCTTGCTGTAAAAAATAATCCACATTATATAGCATAAACACACTTATTTGTGTTAAACATCTACATTTATGATTAAGCAAGACTTTATATTTACTAGGAAAATGGCCCATATTTATCATTAGGCAAGAATTTATATTGCCCAAGGAAAATGACAGACTCACATTCTGCAACTACTTTCTCCAACTCCCTGATGGCCCTTTCAAGGGATGAACATTTTGGCCTCAAACTCGAGACATCCTTTAAATAAGAGGCCATTTTCTGAGATATGGGATACGAATTAAAACAAACGTACGTTAGCACAGATGTTGTTCCCAAAGAATTCCATATCCAAAGAAATAAAATACAAAATGAAACAGAAAACATATCTTAACACTAATCAAAAAGGTTTTTACAAGCGTACACGAGTGTGTGTGTGTGGACGCATATGTAAGTGTTTGTGAGAGAGAGAGAGCACATCATTAACCAATCATCATCAACTTGGGCATCTCTCTTTCCAAGTGCTTATTAAAAGAAACTACTTTGTTTGCAAAATGGGTGACCATATCTGCACGCTGAGAGACGATGTATGGTATTTAAGAAAAAAAATTTAAAAAAAAAAAACCAATGTTTTGGAAATACATGAGAAGTGACCATCCTAGTGTTTCTGCAATTCTTATGGTGGTTTTAATGACTTTTCAACAAAAAGTATCCTAGTAAGGAAGGTTTATAATTTTAAAAACAGCATATTTCATTAAAATTAACGACTCTCAAGGCATTTCATGATAATGACCAGTGGAAGGCAGAGTCCTCATGGGAAGTTTCTTGATCAATATATAAAACTTCAAGGTGGTTCTTGATGATTTATAGTAGATGTATACAACAATTTTTGAAACTTCAAGGGAGGCTTCTACCTATTTCCACGACTATGTCCCTTGCAATTAGATCTAGCCTCGAGGAAGATCCATGAACTCTTTTCTAAACCATGGATCATAGAGTGAAATTTTTTATGCATAAGCAAAGTTGATATTACCCCAGATAACTTCAATACAGTTTTAATTTTCAAGATACCACACTAGATGAGCATATTTACAACCAAAATAATGAGAATAACATATAAATTGGGTTGGTGGTTTCCAATCTAGGGAACAAAATGTAATAAAAGGTTGAAGGCATGATTTAATGTTCAGATAAACATATATGCATCAGAAACATTATGAAAGTTGAACCTACAGAGCCTCATGTAGAAATAACACAGCTCAAGCAAAAAACAAGTTCATCAGATTCTCTGACATAATCATGGCACCATTTTGCACACACATATAAAAAGACCAAATTCACTCAAGTCTGCTGAGCTATGAGAGATAGCACAAGGCAATACTCCTAAGATGAGTTACCCGTTACCCACTAACACCAATAAAAACAAAAACAAGATAAAGTTAAACCCCAGAGATATAATCTGAGATTTTCAGGAAATGCCAATACATACCACTGGCTCAGTGGGAGAAGCAGGAATATTAAGGTCAGGCAGTCCATTATTTCCATTCCTGTCCCTCTGCCAAACACTGGTCAAGAATTCAAATTCACTGGAGTCAGTCAATATTCTGTTGGCCTGAGGCTCCAGTTTCATAGAAGCATTTTTATCATCATAAGTCAAATTGATAGCACCAGAGAGTTTATTCTCATCTTTTAATTTGTTCCCTATACTCCTGCAATGGGCAATTCCAATCCTCTGCTTTTCAGTATCTTTTGAATTTTGATTAAGTACAGAAGTATCTTTATTTGGGATTCCTGCAGAGAAAGAATTCTCAGATTTAATGCTAGTATCAGCAAGCTTTTTTCTGGAGAACGCTGTTAGAGAACTTGATGGATTCTGTGACTTTATATAATGTTCATTGTTGGCAGCAAAACTCTGGGAGAGACTGGAAGGTTGTTTTCCCAACATTAAATTCTTTGCAGCAACTTTTGGCCTTGCATGACCTAATTTTGCATTCTTATTTGGTACATCATCATCCATCCTCTCCCCTAAAGCCTTTGGAATACATGTTTTCCGCTTTTTCAGCTGGCCTTCAGTAGAACCGGTGGGTTCATTTCTGGCAATTCAATGGAAAAGAAGAGTCAAGCGTGGACTGAAGATAAATATAATATCATTAATTGGGGAATGACGGAGGCAAAACTAATAACAAAAATGCTTACAGACAAACCCAAAAAGAAAAGACAAAAAAGGAGGAATTACAATTGTTTTGATTTCCCCTTATTATCAGTAAACTCATTGTGCTTAGTGAGTGCCTTCTCATCTTGGAAGTATTCATCCTGCATAGAAAGAGACACAAATTACTGCTATAATTTGTCCATGTCAAAAGAATAAATATTTTTGCTGCAATCACATGTACAGACACAGACAAAATCGACCATAACAACACATCTCAAAAAAGTACACTTCTTTGAATCATATCACTTGCTCCACCAGGAAACTTTTTTATCGTAATACAAAGAACTTCGAAAAAGTCACACATAATACTCAGGATGGAAAAAAAAAAAGGATAATATAAATATATAATAATTTTTTTTTTTTTGAGGCTCTTCCTCTATGATACATCTCAACAAGTTATTATTTAATTTTGGGCAATGAATGATTAATGATTTTCTCAATAAAGACAATTATTATAACAACAATAATTACGCATATCTAAGTTTCCTATAAAAAAATTGGTAGTATTAATAGCAATAATTACAGCAATGACAAATTAATAGTTACTACTATGTTTACAATAATAATTATGATTCCAACAGAATAACCATCATCTCTCTATATTCCTATCAGAGGCATCACCTTCTTCCTCTTTTTCTGTTTGCTTACAGTTAAAATGATAGTCATCAACATGCCACACACAACTCAAACCCTAAAACTTCAGTTTGTGGGTTAGATGCATCAAAGAGAATTTGTCAAGCGGTGTATAATCTCCAACGTAGTCCTGGTTATTTGATCAAATTTGGACCATCCTAAACAATAAACTTCATTCACCTCAAAAGTCCAGAAAAATGCGATAGCTGTATTAAAACAATGAATAAAAAGCCAAAAATAAAATTCCCTTTTGCCATGGCAGCAAGCTATTTCTTTTATCAAAATAATTACGAACAACCCAACATATGTAGTACAAGTCTCTAGGGTATCAGCAAATACTGCACTTAAAGTGATGCAAATGTAACAATTAGAATTTAATGTTCACGGTAGAGGTGATAAAGCTGAAGTCTTGTGGATGACACAGCTCAGGCAACTCTTTGCATGTTTAACCAAAAATGGAAAACAAATATTTTGGATAATTCTGGAATAGATATCAATCTTTCCAGGGAAAGGATTCAGTTGTTAGGCTCTTTTTGGGCCTCCATTTCTAGAGACTTTAGGTTACTCACTTTATGAGTCATCTACATTAGCAGTGCACATTGGCTAGTTCAGTTTCTTCTTGGGCATGTTGTGAGAATTAATTGGACAAAGGAACATTCAACAGTGTCTCCAAGCTGGTTGGCTAATTGCCGTGAAGATCTTGCTATCTCTTCTGTAAATCTCTTTATACATATACAATTCCTTTGTTTCTTATCAAAAAATTAATAATAGTTCATAGAATGCACAACCCAAGGTAAAACCCAATTGAATTATCTAAACACATGAACCAAAAAGGCTTAAAGGTTAAAGATTTTCCATTTGGCCACAGTTTAAATTATGCTTCTACTTCAATCTTTCAATTCAAATTCTGCAAGTAACTCTAAATATTGCAAAGCAGATTTTATGATTCTGAACAATCGCTACCCATAGAGTGAAATGAAACTGAAACTCCCAAGATCTAAACAAAAGACCTGACTGTTTAGGCACATGCTTTTAAATTTATAATAATAACACAAATTTACTTGTGCGAAGTGTTTGTCAACTGGTGTGAGAATAATAAGTTGTGAACTATAGGGAGAATAATTGTAACAGTAAATGAGCAATAAAAAATCATAGCAACCTTACAGCCCAGATATGAATATGGGATATGGCTCACATAGGAACCAAAGGCACTTTTTATAGCAATTCTTAAAAACTACAAGAAGTCATGCTAGGAATAAGGAAACAGAAATATACTGTATATATGTATTTCACCCATTCTAATCATTAAACATTTTATGGTTACCACCAATCATTCTTATGAAACATCAGATATCTATTGGTAATTGGTCAAGTATATAAATCACCATTATAAATATCTATTCTATATAACATGGTTTTCCAAAAATGCAAATTTTCAGGTAAATGTAGATAAATCATTATGATAGTCTATATAAACATCAGATGCAGATGGAAATCATTGTGTATTCATCTATTTGATAAAAGAAAAGTTTGATAGCAGAAAACAGCTACAAATCAGAAAATCCTAATAACTGGAAAAACTAAATAATGAGAAAGATAGAAATTAGAATGCTAAAAAACTAAATATGATTTACAGTAGATCTTTCCCACTAAAAATACCAAGTCAAAATTTTAAAAAAAAGAAAAAAGGCATTTCTATTAAAATTCTTACAATCCAAATAAGACTTACAATATATCTTTCCCCTTAAAAAACTAAAAGCTCAGCAAAATTAGTACAGCTTTAGTCAAACAAGATTCCAGCAATCACGTCTCGAAACTCCATGGGCTAAAAAGATTTAGCTTGCATCCAGCTTAAAGCTTAAAACCAATCATTATGCTCTTTGTACCATTACTATATAAATTAATTTGAAGATCACAACTTCATTTACACATAGATAGGAAACAAGAAGGCCAATGGTCAATACATGAATGTGCCTTCAAATTGGCCAAATAAATAAAAGAGAAGATACTAAACATGTTACTATTTTCATCCACCCTGCCCTTTACAATAAAATCCAAGAAATAGAAAGCATTTCAGAAACATGCAACTTGAAACGTTACTTCTATTGGATCCTGAATCATACGGAATCTCAATTTTGTGCTTCAAAGATTTATGATAAAAGATGATAAAAAGATACATATAGGCTGAGTATGGCACACCATACAGGACTCATTAGTTTTTTGGGACTGTATTACATTGGACAGAATTATATAGTTTATGATAATATACTATGTTTGGTGTGACACTGCACTAAGTTGTACCCAAGGCTCAAGTTTAGGGTAAATAGTATAGGCATACAATCTTTTAATGTTTCTGACTAAAAAACTTATACATGTCTCCACTTGCCTCCTAGATCTTCAACAAAAATATCCAAACTATACCTAAAATCTCGTCTCATCTTGCACCTTTCTCTTCTTTCCTACCAACTCGTGAACAAAAATACAAAAAAATCTTGCCCTTATTCTCTTCTAATTCATCCATTTCATGCAAATGTTGAACAAGCAATGCAATTTTTTCAAATTCCACTTTGTTCAGCACTAATTTCCTAGATCTAAATCAGTTCCCATGTCTTCAACTAACTCTTGACTCTCTTCAATTCTTATCCTATCTCGACAGCCCTTTCCCTTTTCTGCTCCCAGTCCAACCACATAAGAACTTCATCATTCTCAAGCTTATTTAAATATATATACTTCAATTAAATGCAAGAAGACTGACAAGGGGTGAACAAGCTAACAACAAAAAAAAGAGTGCCAATGGCCAGTAAAAGCCTAAAAGACAACCCAGAATGAAAATAATAAGCACGTGATTAAAAGCCTCAAAAATCATAAACAAACACAAGATCCCAACATATAACAAAGATCCTTCTCTCTTAGTGTGATCTAAAAAAATTTGTGATAAATATCAAAACAATATTTTTGGGCTCAAGCTTGAATGGGATTTGTATCCACTCATGTTAATTTTACTTCATATATAAATTATTATGAATTTATATATCATTAAATATAGTACAACACCCATAAGAAACTATAGAATAGCATATCCATCATGAAAATTTAGTCATCACAATAGTTGCACTCAACAAAATTAAACCATAATAACCTCTCATTACTATAAACAGATACTAATGCTAAAAGTGCCAACTTGTTCATAATTTCTCATAAGAAAACAAATGATAAAATTCCAAACACAAGGCAAAACCCAGTTCAATTAACAAAACCCTTATCAATGCAAGGCTTTTAATTTCAAAGAAATGTTAAGCAAACTACAAGTCCTCAAAAAATCTCAGTTGAAAACTGCAACCAAAAAGTAAATTACTCCAAAGGGGATTCATAGAAAACCTCACCAGAGCGACCTGAACCTTCTTAGTCTCTTGAGTCAAAGGGAGGTCAGCTTTGTGAGCGTCTTTGATCAGCCTCTTCCATGAAACAATTGTGGTCTCACCGGGCCTCAACTCAATGGTGAACCTCTGCCGAGTCAAACCCGAACTAGAATCTAACGTCGGAGTCGATGAAGAACTGTTATCAATCTCCATGAATCGATCAATTACAGTGACAAAATAGGGGTTCAGCCATAAGCGGAAAAAGCTGTGACCTTTGGGGGTTAGAAAGACAAAGGGAAGAAGGGTATTGAGAAAAAAGATGGGATACTAAAAATGGTGAAAGAAGTAAGGAAAGAAGAAGAAATGGGGGTGTAACTGTAAAAGTTGAAAGGGTTTCAAGGGTTTGTAGATTAGATTTAGATACAGATACACTTGTTTTTTCAGATTCAGTTCGCTACCAAATTTGAGGGACGTGTCCTCACTAGGACTGGTAAACGATGCGGCCGGTTGATATGGCCGGGTCGAAACACATACAGGTTCAAAACTGAACAATTTGCACAGGTAATAAATATTTAATCTCGTTTCCAGGCACAAGTCAACCCACAGATAACTCAGTATTTTCGTAATTTTAATAAAATTATTTTGCCATTTCAATACAATAATTTACAATACAATTTCAAAATATCAAAATCACATTGTTGAGATTTTCACTTACAAAAATACATCAAACTATTGTGAAATTCAATGTAAAAATATAAAGTGACATGAGAGAAAAAATTAATGAGTCATTTTTTAACGTGATTTAATTGGAAATATTTAGAGTTCATGTTCACAATATATTATCTAATTAATATAAACAGAAAGTTGTATTACAAAGTTTGGGGTGATATTTGATTGCTGGTAATGGCTCTCTTCTCCTTAGCCCTCCCACTATTATGAATTTATGCTTGTTGAGGTTAAAGTTACACCTATATTTGCTTTTATGAAGTGTTTTGATGTGTGTCATTGTGATTGTAATATAATATAAGAGTAATTATACTTAAATTATAATTGTTCAAAATTATGAAAAGTGATTCCATAACAACTGGAAATTGTTATTTAATGCTAGACAAATTATGTTAGTCGTGGCAAATACGGACTCATCTATCCTATTTATAATTTTTGGATGAGGTTGTCTTATTCAAGTCATCTTCTTCACCTATAGGCTAATGCAATGTCTATTTGCTATTTTATAACACCCATGAGTAATATCCAGGGTTGAATTAGTCATTTTACATTTAAGATATGTTTATGGATCAGACAAATGGTTGTGTTAGAAGAAAATGTGAATTTTGGCTTTAATGATCGGTTGTGCATAAAGGGTCTATGCTCGTTCTTAAGCCTGTCATGTAGACTATAAGGATATTGTGCCGCATAAAGGAATATTAAAGGATGCATGATTGCGACATTGGTTTCTAGTTGATTCTATGTGAAGAATCATGTCTCAAGATTATTGGGAAAATTTTGATTGTCAATGCTTATTAGGTTGAAGCATAGAGAAAGAGTACTTATAAGCTTGGTCAATAGAGCGTTTTATAGCCATCGGAGAAGGGAAATTCTGATGATCAAGAGGGTTATCTTAACATCGAATTATGCGGCAAGAAGAAAGGTAAGTAGGGCTTCTATGTCTTAATTTTGATTTTGGCATGACGACTTTTAAACTGAAATTTTAGTTGATGATTTGATGAACTTGAAATTGAGTTATGACTACATGGAACAAGATGATCATGATCTTTTGTTAGAACTAAGTGAAAAGGTATGGATGATATGGTGACGGAAATGGTCATGCATATTCATTAACATGCAACAAAATGTATGGTGCAAGGAAGAATCAATGGTGCTAAAAATTAATGAATGATTAGTTAGATTTTATATCTTATCCAAGCTAATCTTTGATGGAGATGATGGAGTGGAGCAACCCAAGTGTGAAGCTTCCAAACTTTGTACCAACCAAGCAAAAATGGCCCTTAGATGAGAATAAAGAGAGAAAGTGAGGTGAGAGAATGTCATTTTCACATTCATGCAACACTTTACCCTTGGAAGGCGCTAGCCATCCTTGGATAATTAATTATCTATCTCTTTGAAATACTTGGTTTATTGGTGGAACAATCTAGATTCATTGTGGTTTAGCCATTAGTCATTTTCAGATGAATCGAAAAACATGTTCGGAGACTGAATGACTATGGTAAACATCTAGTAATGTGTCATAGTCCCTAAACCATGATGAAAACACATTCCATCAAACCTATTTTTCGATTATACGTTTCATATAGGTAAGATAATTTCGTTGTCAAATCCTAATCAGGTAAAGGTTCATGGTTCATCAAAATCTTAGTCTCAATATTCCACTGAATCATTGATCAATATATTTGGAATATGTAATCACGAATATTCTTTGTATAATTTACATTAAACTCTAGCCAGAGATTTTGTTTATAATATTTATCGATGTTCATACAGGAACTCAAAACTAGATAATTATTGATTTTAGCAGATACTTTGAATCCATTAACTTTGAATCAACGGATCATTTCTTAATCATCATTCGTCTCCGTAGACAAACAATGTATGATCAACTTAGCTTTATCATATCGAAAATGACTAATTCCATATTTATACATCATATGAACTATACACATCCATATCGGATTTGACCATGATATTTCAGGTCAAAAGATTACTCCATACACTAATACAATTATATGATAAATCATTGACTACATTGCAATGTCCCTGTGATTTATCATAATTGGTCACATTCAAAAAATAATTCACTATTAATCTGTACGAATGCCCTAGTGACATGACTGTCATGACCACCCATACTAATATCATCTCATGATATTCAATAGAGGCATCAAGTATGCCCACAATATGATATTATTATCCAATTGATATCATGTATGTTGAGAACAATTTGACAATCCTATTTTGTTAATTAAATGAATTATTTAGATAGATTATATACATACGTTACATTTTAACCAATAAAGGAATTAGTTTTGTATACAAACAAAATAACACTTTCTTTTATTTAATAAATCATAATTATATATATACAAGATAAAATACTTTGAAACCGACAACACAAATGATTCTTAGTTCATACATCAACACTAAGAAGTGATGAGGGATGTATGATTTGTTGACAAACTGTAAAGATCCATGAAATTTTATACACGCTTAGTTACTGTTGTGGATAATATATCACTTTGATTAAAACATAATGGATATTTTGTAATCATAAAAGGAATGCATGACTTGATATAAGTAGGTAAACATGTTAAAATCATATGGATGGCTTGCGATCATGAGTTGGTTTGTGCAATGTTATGATCTAGTAAATATGTATATGAATTGACTATTTTTTATATATAAATAATGTTAAATATCATGTTACACACATAAGACTAGGTGAGTACAATTAGCTTATAAAAAACAGCTTGAAATTGATGTATAAAATGTGCATGCATGGCTGTCCCAAAGACATGCACGATCATAACAGTCAATATCTAATATGATTTGTATGTGATGTACAATTATGGATAAGAGCATGCATGTCTATACGTACGATGGGTTATAGATTTTGACAATCAATAAATGACATTGTATAGGTTATGCACGATTGCTTGTAACATGTAAGATATAGTGAAGTGGATGACAAAGCAGAAAATGGTATACGATTGTTCAAAATATATAAAAATGATTTTACCCTTAGGAAATTAATAAGACCATAAAGGAAAAAGAAGAAGTCATGTATAATATGAGACATACACCCGTGCATAGGTCATTCATGCTCTTATAAAGGGTTATAGTTTAAATTACCAATACATGAGGAAGTCTTGAATGAAATAAATATGTATAATCATGGATGAAGCATACACGACCATGCATTGTGTCACGGTTAAGAGTGCCCATGCATAAGAGGAAAGATGCAAGCCCGTGAAGAATTCTTGTACAACTATACATTTGAGCAGAATAAGGATAAAAGTTCATATGTATCACCTAACTATCCATTTCAATGTCCTAAAGGATTGTAGGGACATATGAGGTACATAATGATAACAAGTTATGCTAAAATTAAAGACACACTTATACAAAGTTAATAGATCGTGCAAAAGAGAAAAGATGAATGCATGCCTTAGAAAGATGGACAATCATTTGAAGAGTTATTTTAAGAGATATCTAGGGACATATATGGTATGTAAAAGTACTGAGAGGTGCGCGAGAGAAAGATAAGGTATGATGATTATGAGCAAGTACATGGTAAGTGAAAGATAGAGCGTGAGATAAAATTATGGTAAGCTCGAGAATGGGAAAACATGTCTAAGATTTATGATTATGAGAAAATGATTTGAGAAATAGATTGATGCATGTTTTTAAGAATAGGTGTAGGGAATTTTTCAATCATCAGAGTCAGGCGAGGTAGTCAAAATAAATAAAAATAAAAATAAAACTTGAAAACCCCTTTTACAGGATCATGTTTTAGCAAGTATTTTCATAAAACATATGATAACAAACATTAAGTGTTTCAAGAACACAATACCTATGTTTGGAGACTCATTCATCTTTATGTGGTTGTGAAAATGCTATCCAACCCATTATAAGGCAATGTCCTGGTATCTACAAGAGATATATGATAAAAAGGTTGAAACTGATCATTTAAGGTTGTTAAGGTTCTATGAATAGGGAGGGTATTTGGATGAATGGGAGCTTACCGTTAAAATCGGGCAAAATTTCTAAAACAGTGAAAATCATTTTATATTTATAGAATACAATGAACGGTCATTTATCCTTGATCTTTCTCCAATGTAATCTATGATTTCTCTAGATTTTTTATGTGAATTTAGATGAAACTCACATAAAGTTTTATCATAATTTGTGTTACCATGAACAGATATTCATTGTAATACCACTTTCTAAATACATATCTCTTGCCAGAATATGCACACAAAAAAATTTGTTAACTTAAAATTCTTACACAATATATATATAGAAAACATGCATAATAAATAATAAATTCTCACAATCCTAAAAGTGCATAAAGAAATGTAAATAAACTCAAAGTACATAAATGTGGTCTAAGATGAAAAATGACTATAATGCCTTTACCTTATGTGTTGGCTCGAGTTGACTTGTTAGCTCTCTCGCTGCTCTATAATCCTACTAGCAAAATGACAAAAGAACATGAGTGAAACACACCCAATTGGTACCCAATAAATATATATTACAATTAATTATAATGTTGTATGTGTCTTTTATTTAATCTCATTGTGATATTTTAGATGTTTTTCCAACATCCCAAATGTCCATCTGAATTATTTTGATGCTCAATCTCTAATAGCGATGTCATTCTAAATGACTAGTGTTAACGATGTATATCAACATCCTAGATGCCTAATGAAAGTATAAGATATCTAAAATATCGATCGGACTTCGAGCTATAGATATTATATCTTAAAAGGAGTAAGACCCCAAGCCTTTCCTAATATTGCATAAACATTTTAGTTGTTAAAGCATCCAACACTGATGCATAATCATTTAAAGGTATCAAGGTCACATAGACTAACCCTGATGCTTTCACGACCACACTATAAACAACATGATAGCTTAAAATAAAATAGTACGCCGTTTTCAATTTTTGACTTGAATTGCTCTAATTGAGGTCTATGTCATCGTCTACACAACTAGACACACCCAAATTATTCTTTGTGCTATCTTCTTTAGAGTCTGACATATTTATCTAATACTCATCTCATGTTGCCATTGTTAAGGCCTTATTATTTATTCTTTCACAATTATCCTTTATAAGGGGTAAAACAATCATTTTTATAGTTATCTACGAGTATGGAAGCTTAGCATTACATCACTAACTTCCTATGAAAAACCCTTTTGAGTGGTTAAAATGAACCTAGAGGAGGGGGGGGGGGGGGGGGTGGGGGGTGAATAGGTTCTTAAAAAATCAAACCAAATAACTTCTTTTAACTAAACCAAATTTATGCATAAATTCAAAAAACAATCAATTTCAAAAAAATAGTTAAACATGAACAATATTCAACAAATTATCAAACACACAACTCAAATATAAAACTGGAAGTGAAGAGAAAAGGATAGAAATGCTCATTAGTTTAGAGTGATTTGAAACTTTCTCTTACAAGTCTCCTACATCCATTTCTCTAAGCAAACCACTTTGGAGTTCCATTATTACTTGAAATAACTCTTTACACTTAGTTTATCTAGGATTACATCTAATATATTAGTTGATATAGGATTTCACCTATAAGTGTTTGAAATACAGATTTTTGAGTATTAAATGCCTTACAAAGATTCGAAATATAAGTTTAGCACAAATGTACTCTCAAGTATATAAGTTTAGGCTTAGTGAGAGAAATAGATGAATGAACAATGAAGTAGAATAGCTAGGATTTTCACAATAAGTCTTTACTTCAAATGCGCTCTATTTATAGAGTTTGAGTGGTTGTAATATGCAATATTTCCGTTAGAGATGGAAACTAGTCGTTTGTTTTGTTGAAAATGATGTTTTGCTCTTGAAAATACTTGTGCACAGTCAACAGGTTTAAAAAGGCATGGTTGGCACCTTAATTTTTCAGCTATGGTTAACCTTGGCTAAAGTTTCCAATGGATAGCTTTAAACGTTTAGCCATATAAGGAAAGTGTGGCATGAACTTAGCACAGGTGGCTTGCTTCAATTATTTGTTTTTGAAAATTTTCTAGAAGCTTAAACGTTGTTCATGCTGACTTGTGAACAATATGTATGCTAACTTAAAATTACATAAGGCATGGTTGGATCTTCTAAAGCATGACCAAACACAAAGCTTTGACTTTAAAACACTTTGATCATTACTACTATTCAAGCATAGTTCTTGCATCGCTGGACAAATGATGACATGACTTGACAAGGATAAAAAACATGGTTGGACTAATATGAAAGGCATGGCTAAAACTTGTTTTGATACATGGATGGAATGATTGGACAAGATGAAGCATGGTTGACATCCATAATTTTCTTTAAAACTTAGTACAAATTCCACACAAATTCTAAACGACTACACAAGAAGTGTACGACTAGAGCATGATTTGGCGTCTGACTTCATTTTCTTCAAGAACTAGATGTGGCAAAAGATATTAAGTCATTCCTAGTTTTCATTATGCAAATTTCACATTTTATCCATTTTGTAATATTTTGACAAATTCATTAGACATGTTAACACTTTTTATTTATGTTTTTATCATTATCAAAACACTAAGGTTTCAATAATCTCTCCATTTTTTATTGATAACAAAAACTCAATTTAAAAATATACAATTCAAAGTGGGAAATTTCATTTTTTTATCAAATTTATTTCCTTTCACTTTAAATCTTTAACACTCCACTTTACTTTTAACATTTTGTTCAACAAATATATTACCAAGTTTGTTAAAGTAGGAAATTTTACAAGGGAAAAATTCTGACATAATATCTCTTATATTTTCTCTTCTTCCCCTTTTTGTTATCAATCAAAAATCTATAAATAACATTTCCAATATTCAATATATTTGCTACAACTTTTGCCAACCAATTCATCATCGAGCAATATCAAATATATCAACCAACTAAGCAAAATCAACCATGGATCAAAATGACTTCTAAACATATACATTGCCAAAATTTTATGTCAAACAACAACCAAAAAGTTCAAAAGTAACTAAGGTTTAGAAGTATGTTAACTAAACAACAATAACTAAAATTTTGAGATAACTAAACATATAAAGATAATCAAAAGATGTAATGATATACAAAATGAGAATGAAATTCATGATCATTAATGTTTATCCATCCATTCCCAAAAATCCTATTGAAACCTTTCATTATCCTGTCTTAAACGTTGTTGTTCTTGCATAATCTGGTCTTGCCTATGAAATATCTCATCTTGCCTTTGAGGTATTATAAAATGTTGATTGTCCATGCTATCTATTTGAAGTTGTATTGTTTGAAATCCTTCACTTATAAAGTTCATCATATGAGCAAATTGGGTTTGAAAATGGTTCATCGATTCTTTTTCTTCCATTCTTGTTGCTTATCACATCGAAAGCTTAATCTAGAGACATCACTCGATTGACTTTGATAGTAAGAGAAGGAACGTCCATTTGATCTTCAACTTGATAAATAGGTGAGGATTGTTCTTTTTCACTATCAACAATTGTTGATGCCTTTGATGGTATTCTCTTATTTGTAACCACCATGTTTGTCTTTCTCTAACAATTCCATCTTCACTAGAGACTAAGCGGTGAGGTAGTCTAATTCTTTGAATAAAATGCAGTGCTCTGGATCTTTTGCTTCTAAATTTAACTCCAATTTTTCTATAATAAATAGGATAAGCATCCCGAGTGAAAATGGTATGCTTATCATTCTTGATAAAGTACAATTTGTGTGTCAACCATCTAGCAGTGTCAACTTGTATCTTGTGTTGAGCAACAAACATCGATTTTAAATCTTGAACCAAAACTTGTCTATTTGAATCATTTTTGGCTTTTAGAGTATAAGAAATATTTTTTGTAAATTTTTGTAAGCATAATATCTCATGAAAAATATACTCTTCCACTTCATTTTATCTACTATTTTCATAAATTCCTTTGTAATCCCAATTTGTTCCAAAATAGGCAAATATACGCACAATAACATCTTTATGCCTAATCAATTCCAAATACTTATTTTGGTCATCATTTGCAATAATAATATCATAATGAGAAACTCTAATACGAGTATTTCGATAAGTATTTACAGTAGTTATTCTCTTAGCATAAAACATAAAACTTGAGAAACTTGTGCAAGTTTGAAGACTCGTGGGATGGAGACTTCTTGAGGAATGAATGATGCACAACTGATGGAAAAAGAATGGATAATGAAGTGAATGTGAGTTTAAATGTTTGTCTTTTGTGCAATTTTTGAGCAAAAATGAAGGATTTTGGGTAAGATGCATCGATGATAAGAAAAGAAGAAGTTAGAGATTTTTTTTTTTTTTTAATTTTGGGAAAAGGTGTATCGATTGGAAACTGACTAGAAAAAGAAAGCTTTTATTTATAAAGCACATTGGCACGAGTAGCTCAATTTAAGTGTGCCAATTGTGCAGTTTGAATATTTATATATATGTATATATATGTATGTATGTATGTATTGATATATTTATGTACATGTATGTTATATGTATGTATGTATAAACAAAGGAGTTGGCTATGCTTGTCAATTTCAAAGCTATTCCTAATGTGATTTCAGAAGCATTTTTGATAAATTTGGTTAAGTCAATTACTGGCATGACTGTATGAAAAATAGCACGTCCATGTAGCTTTTGAAGATCAACGTTTTACAGATATTTATATATGCATGCAAGTATGTATGTATGTATGTATAAACAAAGGAGTCGGTTGTGCTTGTCAATTTCAAAGTCATTCTTGAAGTGATTTCAGAAACATTTTTCAGAAAATTGGCTAACCTAAATCCTGGCATGAGTGTTCCAAAAATGACACGTTCGTGTAGCCTTTGAAGATTAAATTTTTACAGATATAAAATGATTTTGCAGTAATCAAAATACCTCAAAACATAAGTCTTGGACATTTTGACCGATTTAAGGACAATTGATATGATTCTAGATTTGATCAATTTTGAAAACAGGTCTGAATTGATTCAACTCAAATTTACATTAAGTGTTTATGCAACGTGAATGTAAATGCATTCTCAGTTAATCATAATCATTCACATTTCATTCAAATAGCATTTAATAAGCACATATATCACAAAATCAATCAAGATAGCATGAAATATCATTGCAAGCATGAATTATAGCATTGAAAACATTATGCACTTACTTGATTTGCATCAATCATCCTAAACTCCCTTCTTATAAAGCAAAATCTATTTTTATCAAATGGCTTGATAAAAATATCAGCAAGTTGATTAATAGTGTCAATAAATTCAATTTTAGTATCACCCTTGCTAACATAATCACACAAAAAATAATGTCTAATATCTACATATTTTGTTTTAGAATACAAGATAAAATTTTTAGAAAGTTGGATGACATTTGTTATTACAAAATATTAGAATATTTTTCACTTCAAAACTAAAATCCATTAATTGTTGTCTCATCTATAAAAGTTGTGTACAACAATTAGCCGTGGAAACGTATTCGACTTTTATAGTATAAGTTACCACTGAGTTTTGTTTCTTTGAAAACCATAAAACTAACATGTTTCTTAAAAACTAACAAGTGTCACTTGCGTTTTTTCTATTAATTCTACATCACCCAAAATCGGTGTCTGAAAATGCCCTTAATTCAAATAAAGATCCTTTGTAATGTTAGAAACCAATGTTTCAGGTGAGTTTTAAGGTACCTAAAAATTCTTTTCATGGTATTTAGGTGCAATTCCTTAAGATTAGCTTGAAATCTAGCATATATGCGTACACTAAACATAATATCGGGCCTAAATGTCGTTAAATATAATAATTCACCTATCATGCTTCTATATACTTTAATATCAACATTTTTACCTCCCTCATTCGTATCAAGCTTGATTGAAGTGCTTATGGGAGTGAGTTGCTTTTTTGCATCA
Source organism: Mangifera indica (assembly GCF_011075055.1). Classification (NCBI taxonomy): domain Eukaryota; kingdom Viridiplantae; phylum Streptophyta; class Magnoliopsida; order Sapindales; family Anacardiaceae; genus Mangifera; species Mangifera indica. The sequence goes on from NC_058152.1 coordinate 7,130,715, forward strand.
CTTATATTAAATCTTTTGAGGAGGTCTTTCACATATTTTGATTAGTTAAACAAAATTCCCTCATTGAGTTGTTTGATTTGAAGACGAAAGAAGTATTTGAGCTCCTCATCACACTCATTTCAAATTCTTTTTGTATCATCTTAGAAAACTCTCTACATAGAGATTCATTAGTAGCACCAAAGAGGATGTCATCCACATAAATTTGCACTATTAGAATATCATGTTCATGTCTTTTTATAAATAAGTTGGTATCCACCTTTTCTTTTATAAAACCATTTTCAAATAGAAAGTTGTTCAATTTTTCATACTAAGCTCTAGGAGCTTACTTTAAACACAGTCCTAGCCATTTATACTAGTGTTCTATTTCTTCTCTTAATAACTTTATTTTGTTAAAGGGTCCTAGGTGCTAAAAACTTAGGCTCAATGCCATATTCAGTGCAAAAAGATTCAAAATCTGAATTTTCAAATTCTTTTTTATGATAATTTTTAATGCTTGTAATTGCATAACTTACTTTGTTTTGCAATTTCCTAATAAGTGGAATAAATGCATGGAATGCATCACTTTTATAAGCAAAACCCAAGTAAATATTAAAAAATCATCAATTATCACAAAACAATATTGCTTTTCAACTAGACTTGTAGTTATAGATGGTCCATATAAACCCATATGTAAAAGTTGGAGGGTTCTGGAGGTTGAAACACAATTTTTAAGTTTAAAAAAAATTCTTGTTTGTTTGCCTTCACACATATGATCCTTTTTGAAAATTAATTTTGGCAAACCTTTAACTAAATTTCTTTTTGAGAGTTTTTGAAGAACATTAATGCTTGCATGTCCTAATCTTTTATGTCATAGCCACATGTCTTCCTTCTTGGTTGACATGAGACATAGGTCTCTAGATGTAATGTTATGCAAGTTTATAATATATACATTTGAATGCCTATGACTAATGAATGCAATTGCATTTATGCTAGCATCAACAATCTCACAACATAAAGAATGGAAACTAATTTTGAAGCCCTTATAACGTAATTGACTTATACTAAGTAATTATGTTTAAGAACTTTAACAAGCAATATATCATTAATAAAGAAAGAAGAGTTACCTACTATGCTGAATTCGATTACCCTTCCTTTGGAGTTGTCTTCAAAGTTGACATTTCCTCTTACTTGGCCTTCATTGAGGAGAATAGACTTCTATATCTCGTCATGTGTCTTGAGCATCCATTATCCAAGTACCACTTGCTAGATGACCTCAAAGAAGATTGTTGACAAGCGTATAAATTAAATTGATTCATTTACTTTTTGGTACTCAAATAGTCTTGAGTCCAATAATGTTAGTCTTAACTATCCCCATAGGAGCCCAAACCTTTTTAACTTTGAAATGTTTACCATTTCTAATTTGAAAATGTCTAATAGTATGCCCAATAAATGAATAAAACTTGTATTTCATATGCAATGCATGTGGTTTTTTTAAAGGCTTAAATGTGTTTGTAAAGGGATTACTTCCATTATATTTAAGCCTTCTTTATTAAGACTACTTCTTTGAGATGCAAACGTCTCATCTAATCTTTTAGCGTCTATTTTAAAATTTTCAAATAATTCATTTGAACTAGACACTTTCTTTTTCAATTCTTCATGCTTTTCTTCAATCCAAGTCAATTCTTTCAAGCATGATTCCTTTTTAGTAGATATTACTTCAAAATCAATCTTCAATTTATAATGCTCATATGGAAGTGTGTCATGCTCTTTTTCAAGGCATGCTAATTGTTTCTTTAATATTGTAACACCCGGATTCAGGTATGCCAGTAAACTCTACTTCAAAATTACCTTTATAGTTGATTTTATAAGTTGTTGTTTAAAGAAAATTGTAAAAGAATTATTTAAAACTACTAAATGAACAATAATTTTCAAATAGGGTAAAATGATCATTTTAGAAGGATTTAAGAGACAAAGTGGGAATGTAAATTAAATGGCACACTTGAAATTATATGATGGTGTTATGGGTTTTTGGTACTTAGCTAGGGATGAAATAGTCATTTTTGGAGAAAGATAAGGGTAAATTAGTCCAAAAAGGTTATAAAACAACAAAATTATTGATTTTCTTCTTCCTTGGCCGAGGATCCATAAACTTCACTAAAGTTTTCTTCAACCAAAAATTCACCAAAAAACCTAACTAAACCACCTAATTTCCAAAGCCTCCAGTTATAAAAAGTATAAATCTATCCATTCTAATAAGCTTTAAGATAAAAAATTTAATTTTTAAAAAATGTCAAGTTTAGAGTTTTAATTGATGATTATGTTTTTGGTTGATTAAGGTTGCTAGAAAGATTATGACTTGAATATGGGGCAAAGAAGATGGTTAGAGTTAGTCAAAGATTATGACTGTGACATTAAATATCAACTAGGTAAAGCAAATATGGTAACCGATGTCTTGAGTAGAAAGATTGCCATAACTTATCTCATCACTTAGATAGAATTATAGAAAGAGTTTTAGAGGGAACAGGTTGAGGTGATAGGGAGTCGGGTAGCCAGATTGGAAATTTAACCTAATCTTTTCAATGAAATAAAAGAGAAGCAAACAGATATCTGAAGGAAAAAAAACTGAGTTTCAAATGGTTAATGGCGTGCTCAAGTTTAGAAACAGGGTATGTATTCCTTAAGATCTAGAATTGAGAAAGAAAATCTTGAGTGAAGCATATGATACACTTTACACTGCCTACCCTAAGGGAGTAAAGATGTTAAGGATTTAAAAAAAACTAATTGGTGGATAGGTATGAAGAAAGATATTGGTGACTATATAGTCAAGTGTTTGGTATATGAATAGGTCAAGGCCAAACATCAGAGACCTTCGGGTTTGTTCTACTTACTTAGTATTCCTGAATGAAAGTGAGAAGATATTTCAATGGATTTCATCTTTGGCCTACCTTGTGTACAGAAAGGCTATAATGCACTATAGGTGATTATAGATAGATTGACTTAATTGACACATTTTATTCCAATAAAAGGTAGTTATACTTCAGATTAACTAGCCTAGATTTATATATGAGAGATTGTGAGATTACTGGCGTACCTTAAACTATTGTATCGGATAGAGACCCTAGATTTGTTTCAACTTCTTGGGGCACTTTTAAAGAGTATTGGGTACTAGGCTGACATTTAGCATAACATATCATCCTCAAACAGATGGCCAGACATAAAGGGTGAATCAAATACTAGAGGATATATTGAAGGCTTGTTGTTTAGATTGTAAAATGACCTGGCATGAAATGGTTCCATTGATAAAATTTGCATATAATAATAACTACCAGTCCACTATTAAAATGACACCATATGAGGCTCTTTATGGAAGAAAGTGTAGATCCCCATTACATTGGGATGACATAGGAGAGTGAGATGATTTGAGTCAAGCTCTTGGGTTTGAGTTAACCTAGAGGATGGTAGAAGACATAAAAACTATCAAGACTAGATTGAAGAAAACTCAGGACAAACATAATAGTTATACAAATTTGAAAAGGAAAGAAATAAAGTTTCAACCGAGTGACAAAGTTTTTGTGAAAATAACCCTTTACAAACATGTGATGAGGTTTGGAAGAAAAGGGAAACTTGCTTCAAGATTTATTGGCCTATTTGAAATTTTAGAAAGAGTGGGCAAGGTGGCTTATAGACTTGCATTTCCACCTAGTATAGATCGAGTTCATAATGCATTTCATATTTCTTTGCTAAGAAAGTACATAAGTGATTCTTCACATGTATTGAAATAAGATGATGTGGCATTGAAAGAAGATTTAGCTTATGAGGAGCAACTAATGCAGATACTAGACAAGAAAATAAAACAGTTCTGAAATAAAACAATTCCTCTAGTGAAAGTATTATGGAAGGATCATAAGATAGAAGAAGCTACATAGGAGGTTGAGCAATAGATGAGAAATAAATTTCCTAACTTATTTGTTTAAATTTCAAGGACAAAATTCTTATAAGGGGGAAGAAATGTAACACCCAAATTCAGGTATACTAGTAAACTCTACTTCCAAAATTACCCTTAAAGTTGATTTTATAAGTTGTTGTTTAAAGAAAATTGTGAAAGAATTATTTAAAACTACTAAATAAGCAATAATTTTCAAAGGGGGTAAAATGGTCATTTTGGAAGGATTTAAGAGACAAAGTGGGAACGTAAATTTAATGACACACTTGAAATTTTATAATGGTGCTAAGGGTTTTTGGTAATTCATTAGGGATAAAATAGTTATTTTTGGAGAAATGTAAGGGTAAATTAGTCCAAAAAGGTTATAAAACAACAAAACTATTCATTTTCTTCTTCCTTGGTCGAGAATCCTCCATAAACTTCATTAAAATTTTCTTCAACCAAAAAACCTAGCTAAACCACCTAATTTCCAAAGCCTCCAGTTATAAAAAGTATAAATCTATCCATTCTGGTAAGCTTTGAAGTAAAAATTTTAATTTTTAAGAGATGTCAAGTTTAGAGTTTTAATTGATGATTATGTTTTTGGTTGATTAAGATTGCTAGAAAGAAGAAAAGAAGGAGAATAGACTTAAATCACCTAATTAGCAAAGAAAAGGTAAGAATTTTATACTTTACATACTTGAAGTAATTTGAGTTAGGTTATTCAAATAACCTTTACTTGTATAGGTGTGTAAGGTATTATAATTAAGGTGATTTATGCTTAAAAGAATTAAAAAAATTCATTAGCACTTGTGATGTAATTTTTGGCCATAAGGGTATTTTAGACATTTCTTATTCCTAGGGTTAGCTTAATTGATTTTGTGCATTAAGTATATGAGAAATGATGAATTGATAAAAGAATTTGCACTAAAGGTAGACATGTAATTTTCGACCATAAGGGTAAAAGTATCATTTTATGTGATGTAGGTTAACTTTTTGCTTAATTATTTGCATGATATGTGTAATAACTAGGGCTGGATTCGAGTCGAGTTTTGCTCGAACAAGCCTAAAATGAACCATATGATAAGGAGCTCGAGCCCAAACTTGAGCTTTATTTGATATTAAAATCGAGCTCAAGCCCGAACCTGAATAATCACCCAAATAACTCAATGAAGCTCATGAGCCAAGCTTCTGTATTCTTTATTGGAAGAATCAGCTTTAAATTCTTCCAGGGGAGGTCTTCTTCTAGCTTATGATCCTGCTGAATTTCTTATGTCGACTCATCCTCTAGTAAATATAAACTGATATAATGGGCTTTAGCTGGCCTAATCTCTTCTTCTTTTTCACTTATTTGGCTGATAAATCAGCTAAATCTAAATGTTATGGAATTTGGAGATTTGTTGGTGAAAGTCAAAGACCTTCTGGAGAGTGTACAAGGCTTTAATGGAGAGGTGCAGTATAGGGTTGTGTATTTAGTGAAAAATAACTGTATTACACTTTTCAAATTATTTTAATTTAATTAAAGAAAATTTAAATTTAAATAAATAAATATTTCTCCATAACTGTTTAGTATATTTTTTGTCAAAAAGTCAAAGTCTTTCATTTTGGCTTATACGTTCAGCTTTCAAGTTTCAAGTTCAACTTTTCAGTCTCTCACCATCTCACGCACACTGCGTATCTTCTGGCTATTTGTAAACTTTTTATTGTTCAACTTTCAGAAAAATGCATCACTCAGTGCCTCTATCATTAACTTTAGCACCCAATTGACTTTTTATACCTTTCAAGATCAAACACTTCCTCTGTTCCACTTCCTCAATGCTTCCTCTATGACGAATCATTTATGCTTTTGGTCAGGTTTGGTTGTGACGAGTTCAGCAACAACAACAGAAGACATATCAAGTTTGTTATTTGTTTACTTGAATTTTTAACTATTTGTCCAAATTAAAAACCCTAATTTTAGAATTAGAGTTTCTAATTTCTAATTTAGGGGTTTTGTATTATTTAGTTTAATGTGTTTGTTGGTATTTTTTTTTTTTTCAGATTATTAATGTGTCCAATAGGTATATAGATTTAGTTTGCATGCTTACATTTTCACTTTGAACTCACTGCTTATATTTAGGTAAAGAGATTCATGATTATATTATGAGAACTCGGTTGGATTCAGATGAGGTAGCTTACATTGATCAACTTGATATGTTAAGAAACCTTGAAAGTTTACATTTTTTTTTGCTTCTGGAGATAAAGAAAACTTAACCATATAGAATGTTATTTTGTACATGTTTTGAAACTACTGGCTCAAAAAAATAATAATAATAAAAAGGCATGGAATTGTTGCCAACAATGTAGCTAATCATAGCCTAATGCAAAGTAAAACAATTCCAGAGAGTGTCATTTGGTTAATTCTTGAGTGTTATCCTTAACCCTTTTAACTTTTGAGAATTTATTTGAGTAAAGCACAACCACGACATCACCAAAATGCTTATCTTTGTGATTTTGTCTGTACAATCTTAATGTAATCACCATGATTACAAGTTAAACATGTAGATTCTGAAGCCAATTGGTGAACTGAGTTTGACTTGAATCTCTGAATGATCAAAAGACCAACTTTGTCTATGTTTCAACAATTCCATAGACGTCAGCATTTTCTTTCAATAAAAAGTTTGACTATTTATTTTTATTTCATATTTAATATTTTATTTTAATCCTTCATTATTTTAATTTCTATATTTTATATTTATTTCATTTATTTTAATTACATTAATAACTAACCATCTTATTTTGACTGTGATATAGAATATGATATCAAGAAAAGTAGAACAATCTGGAGTAAGTCGAGCTTCATCGTAAGCATCTACAGCTAGCATGATGGCTCATTCTACACATACATCCATTAAGAGAAAGTCGGTGCAAATTGATGCACGTATACCCACTCAAACGGTTGGAATAGGTGGTGTAGAAGTTGATATGGCTGCAATAGAAGATTTTGATGTTCCATCTTCACCTGAAGAAGATGAAGCAATTGTATGTATTGAAGGACAATCAGAAGCACTACCTTATGTTATTCCATCTTATAAAAGGAGGAAAATATCAGCTGTTTGGGAGTGTTTTCCAGAAGAGATGTTTGTTACTATTGAAGATGCTGCATATGCAATATGCAAGTATTGCAAGAAAAAGTTGAAATTGTAAAAGACCAAGGCTACTACCCATTTGACACAACATATGGATCAATGTATTGAGAGGAAGAAAGCAATAGGGAAAGATTTAGTGGTGGGGGGACAAACTATATTAGGTTTTGAGTGTTCAAACTTAGGGTTACCTACTCCAACCATGGTGAAAACAAATATGAATTATGATCATACCACGATAAGTTTGAGTTCAATTAATAACGTTTATTGTTACTAAGAAATTATTCTGAAATTAATTATATTAACTAATAAATAATTGTGGTGTTAGTGTTTTAGATTCGAGAGGCCTTGGCTCACCTAGTTATGACATCTGAATAGTCGTTTAATATAGTTGAGCATCCCGACTTCATTAATTTTTGTCACGTTCTTTAACCTCTTTACGAAAAAGTTAGAAGGAAACAAGTTAAAGCTGATTGCATTAGAGTTTATCAAGTAGAGCGTTTGATGTCGAAGAATACTTTTGAGGAGACTAGAAGAATTAGTATTACTACTGATATTTGGAAGTCAAATCATCAAAATATTGAGTATATGGTAATCACGACACATTGGCTAGACCAAACGTGGTCCTTAAATAAACGAATTATAAATTTTGTGCACATACCTCCTCCTAAGAGAGGAATAGACATTGCAACAATAATTTTTGAGTGTTTAAAGGGTTGGGGGATTGAAAATAAGGTAAAATCAACTTTGCAAAATATTTTTAAAAATACATGTATAATTTTATTGTATGTAATTTCACTAATATTTATTAATTTTGTTTGTAGGTGGAAACTGTCACAGTAGACAATGCTACTGCAAATGGTAGTTGCATTAAAAGATTAAAAGAAGATTTCCAAATGCAAAAACCTTTGTTGCGTGATGGAAAACTTTTCTATATTAGGTGCACTACACATATTGTGAATTTGTTAGTTTAGGATGGGGTGGTTGTAATTAAACCCATCATAGATAATATTCGAGAAAGTGTGAAGTTTATAAAAGCTAGTGAGGCAAGACAAAAAAATTTTGCTAAAATTGCTATGCAACATGGAATAAAAGAGAGAAAGTTAGTTTTGGATTGTGCTACACAATGGAATAGTACATGCAAAATGCTGACTATGACACTGCAGTTTAGAGAGGTATTTCTTTGTTTTATGTTTGTTGAATCAAGTTATATGTATTGCCCCACAAGGGAAGAGTGGGAAAGGTTAGAGGTTGTCTGTGACTTTTTAGAAATATTTGAGGCCAAATGACTATTTCCCACCCAAGGTTTGATGTTTTCTCAAGTTTCCACCCTTTAACTATGGAAACACCAAACACCCACCCATAGCCGGTTAAATTTAACAAAACCCTAATGGTGATAAGGGTAAAATCGTCATTTTCTTTATAATATTAAAAATAAACTAAAATAGAATCTAATTTTGCCCCCCTAAACTTTAAAAACTAAAATTTTTCGTCAGTTTAAGTTTTAAAAAATCGCAGTTTCACCCTAGGGTTTCATTTTGAAATTGCCAGCGATATCTCCAACTCTATTGTCGACAGCCTCTCCCTCCCGAAGCATCATCTCCTTTTGACAATCTCTTTCCTCCTATTTGGACTCCCGATCAGAGTCGGAGAAGTCCTGAAAGACAAAGAACTTCATTGGGAAGACGTAGTTCTTCGTTTTCCTAGTTGTCATCATCTGGGAAGACGATCATCTTCCCAGACAAAGACTAGATGACTCATCGTCCTCTGGGAAGACGAGTCGTCTTCATCTAGGAAGACGATTTCTCTTCCCAGATGACTTCTCTCTGTGTCGGATGAGTTAGCATGGAATTGAGGGGGGTCGTCAATGGAAGAGAAACTGTCAGGAGGGGAAGATGACCAACGTTGACGTCGGAGAAAGTGAAAGAGTTTGGAAATAAACCCTAAGAGGGGAAATACGATCTTTTCAAACTTAGCTTAGGGAAAAAATATTAGTTTTTAAACTTTTACGGGGGGAAATGAGATTAAATTTTCAAGGGTTAAAGTTTCGTTAAATTTAACTAGCCATGGGTGGGTGTTTAGTGTTTCCATAGTTAAAGGGTGAAAACTTGAGAAAACATCAAACCTTGGGTGGGAAATAGTCGTTTGGCCAATATTTGATGAGATAACAAAATTAATTTTTGGGTCACAGTATACAACTAAAAATAGGTATTTTCAAGAAGTGTTTAGGATAAAAAAGATCCTCAAAGAGCGAGAATTCGATGAAGATTATGCTATAGCAACAATGGTACGAGCAATGTTAGAAAAATTTAATAAGTATTGGGGTAAAGTGAATTTTCTTATGGTGATTGCTAGCATCATGGACCCAGGTACTTAAGTTATGATTGATTATGTTTATTATAATATATATGTATAAAGAAAATGTTTCTGACTTATTAGTTTGCCTTGCAATGACTTCAGGATAAAGTTTCTGATGATTACTTTGGCATTTCCCATTTTATATGGTGAAGAAAATGCCCTTGTAAAGATATAAAATATCAAGAGAATGTTAGACAAATTATACAATGAATACATTGACATGCTATCATCAAAAAATCCATCTACTGCATTTGCACATCGACAACATCAACCAAAGACCCAATAAGCACCATCAAGTATATTAGGTATATTCGATCATTGTTATTAATTGAAACTTTATAACATATCATAAGTTCTAATATTTAATTTGTAGGTAAATCATCAAGTTCTCGATGTTCTTAGAGTAAACATTATGGTCCTGGATATAATTGGCTGCGTTTGAAAGATCATAAAGAGAGAACATACTTGGAAGAAACCATGAAGTCAGAGTTAGAAATGTATTTTGAAGAATGTTCTATTGAGATACTTGAGGATGTCAACTTAGGTAACTTTAATGCACTTCATTGGTGGAGGGATAATCAATATAAGTATAAAGTACTTTCACAAATGGCAGCCGATATCTTAGCGATTCTTATTACAACAGTAGCTTCTGAGAGTGCATTTAGTACGGGTAGTAGAGTGATTGACACGTACAGGTCATCTCTATCGCCAGAAACAGTCAATATGCTTATGTGTGGAGCCGATTGGATGAGAACACGTTATAATATTAAGAAACAAGATAAGGTAGTCAATTACTTACCATAACTACATGTTCTTTAAATTGATTTTTCATTTAATTGTTGGTAGTATGATTAATAGTTTTCATTTATTTTTAATTTCATGAAGATGGAAGATGAAAGTGAGACTTTTGAGTTTATATTGCGAGAAAAATAAAGATATGAGGTAACATAATATTCAATACTATTTGCTTCTTAATTGTTATAATACTTTGCATTCATATGACTTAAGTATTTGATGCAAGTTACTATTTCTATTAGCAATAGAAAATGATAAGAAGTGAAAATTTAACTGCATTTACATTACTTTGGGCTTCATTTGATGGTTGTTTTATATTGGTATTACAATATTCTTATATAAATTGAAATTCAAACTTAGGCCATAGTTATTTAGAATTGTCCCTAAAAGTCTGTCAAAAGAAAAGAAAATTGTGCTCTAGAAATATTGTAGCTGATTGTATGAGCTAAAGGTCTAACAAATTTAATTTCTTGATTTGGGGTTAGGATTTCATAAATTTTGTAAGTAATTTTCATGAATATTACTATAAACCCATCTTTTACTAAATCATACCTATTTCAACTATGTGGTTATTTGCTTCTGGAAAACATTCAAATATGGTCCCTTTCACTTGGGCTGAAAGGAGACAGAGGAATGGGAGAGTAAATATAGACTTGGAGGAGGGAAGTGTAAAGCAGTTTTTTTGTGGAAAGTAGATAGGAAGGGAGAGTACAGCCTCTCAAAGAGCTGTATGGAAAGGGCAATTGTGTTTGGTGAGGTTATTGTGCAAAGTTGTTCTTTTGGGTGAATAGTCTCTACTTAATGTAAATTTTGGAAATCCATATTGTAATGCACAAGAACTCTTCCATTTTTTTTTTTAATGAAATTACAATATTTAGATGCATTGAAGCTTTATTTCTACTTATTGTAATGCACAACAAAAGGTTTATTTGAATTTTGGATGTATTGAAGTTTTATTTGAATTATGGAAATCCATATTGTAATGCACAGGAACTCTTCCATTATTTTGTAATGAAATTACAATGTTTAGATGCATTGAAGTTTAATTTCTACTTATTGTAATGCACAACAAATGGTTTATTTGAATTTTGGATGTATAGAATGTTTTATTTGAATTATGGACATCCATATTGTAATGCACAAAAACTCTTCTATTTTTTTTGTAATGAAATTACAATATTTAGATGCATTGAAGTTTTATTTCTACTTATTGTAAGGCACAACAAATGGTTTATTTGAATTTTGGATGTATTGAAGTTTTATTTGAATTCTGGAAATCCATATTATAATGCACAAGAACTCTTCCATTTTTTTTGTAATGAAATTATAATATTTAGATGTATTGAAGTTTATTTCTACTTAAGCAAATGCTTTATTTGAATTTTGGATGCATAGCAAATGTAATGCACAGCTAGATGAATATATAATTAATAAGCAATGACAGATGTGGCATGTCAGAAGTTTTCCTGAAGGGAAACGAAATTGCTAACATTACAATATTTATATGTGTTAAAAGGAGCATATTGCAAATATTATGATATGCGTTTTTATGACATGATGCTGGAAAAATAGCCTCTACTATAAACAAGAAAAATATGAGTAAAATATTGTGTTCAATTAGGATTGTTATATATTATCTTTTCCAGGGACAAGCTCGTGAGCTCGACTCGTTATTGGGCTCATTGAGCCTAGGCGAGCCAAGCTCGCTAGCGACTTACGAGTAGCTCGGCTCATACACGAGCTCGAATTGAGTAGTCATTTTTCAAGTTTGTCTTCTACTAGTCGAGCTGAGTTCAAACTTGATTAAGTTTGAGCTCGGCTCGGCTTGAATCTAGCCCTGGTAATGACCCTTTTATTAGCTCTATATTTTATATTTTGAAATTAATTTGATACATGAGATATATCTAAATGCATAAGAAAATAATATGATATTTTATAAAGAATGAAAAGAACGAGAAAAAGCAATGAATATGCATATTTCATATTATGGTTATACAAGTATACATGAGGAATCATAACATATGCATGTTTTCAAAAAAAATAAAGAAAGAGGAAAAATGTTTCCTAAGTTATGCATGTTTTCAGGAAATGAAAGACAAATGTTTTTAGTTTTATAATGACTCTTATGATATAGAAAAGTAGAAAGCATGCTTAAAATCCTTACACGCGAGCTGTACTGTGTGGACAGTAAAAAAATATATTTGCTATACTGTGTAGATAACTGACTGTACTATGTGGACAACAAAGAAAGATATCAGCTGTACTATATGAATAACAAAGAAATATAGTGAAATATACGTGTAAGAGAGGATTGTACCTCGTATGGTAACTGCATATACTGTCATATATAGTCTAGACCAGTCAATGAAAATATTTGATAAACAAAAAAAAAAGAATTAGTGAATGTTTTATGAAAGTCATTTGCATTAAAATCATGCATGCAAGCCTATGTGGCTGATAAAAAGTTAAGAAAGATGTACGATCAGAAAATAGAAAAGTTATGACACTCATACATGCATAAATCAGAACGTGTAAATCATACTCTTGTATATGACTAGTCTTGACACATTGAGTATGAAAGAGATAGGTACTGGTATAAAATACTTTGAGTATTTAGTATGATTATCTTACTGAGCTGTAAGCGCTCACTCCATATAATTGAATATTTTATAGGTAAAGAGTTAGAACAAAGGTTCCTGGGGAGTACTAGTGAGACATGAGGCTGAGGGAGGAAGACGCCATATTTTTGTTGATTTATATGTTTTGGATGTATATGTGAATATATGCATATATATACTTGATATAGATATTGGTGAAAATGTATATACTTTGGTTCTTATATGCATATATGTGGTTATTGTATTGATGTGCATGCACATCTATATTGTGGTTAGTATATCCTCATAAGAATATATATATATATATATATATATATATATATATATACATACATATATATACATATATATATACATACATATATATACATACATATATATACATATATACATACATATATATACATATATATATAGATATATATACATACATATATATACATATATATATAGATATATATAGATACATATATATACATATATATATATATATATATATATACATATATATACATATATATATATATATATATATATACATATATATATATATATATATGTATGTATATATATATATATATATATGTATGTATATATATATATATATATATGTATATATATGTACATACATATATATACATATATATATAGATATATATATATACATATATATACATATATATATATATATATATATATACATATATATATATACATATATATATATATATATATATATATATATATATATATTGTGTTAATTGTTGGAATTGGTTATAAGGTTCTTGTGGGTGGCAATTTTTCTGATGGTGACTATGATTTATTTATTCTATTAATTGTGATTAAGTTAATGAAAATCCAGTCGGTTGGTAGGACTGGTTATAAGGCATTATTGGACCTTTTGAAGCACGATTGGACATAAAGCTTTGACTTTAAATCATTTTGACCATTATTTTTGTTCTTGCATGGCTAGACAAATGAGGGCACAATTGGACAAGAATGAAAAGCACAACTAGACAAATATGAAAGCATGATTGGACAATTAAAGTGGCATGGTTGGCCTTGCTTTGATACACGGATGGAACAGTTGGACAAGATAAAACATAGTTGGCATACATCATTTTCTTTAAAACTCAACACAAATTCCAAAAGGTTGCACAAGAAGCATGTAAGGTTTTCAAGTGCCAATCACTAACAATGCAACAAAATTTAAAAATTTAAAAATTAAAACAAACCTGAAAACCTTACCCAAGACACTCATTTTATTCATAAAATTCATAAACATACAAAAACACTGATAAGGTGTTTTAAAGTTATACATACATTGATGGCTCATTCAAAACTTTATGTGACTTGAGATAGTACGTTATCTAACCTTTATGATGTGGTGCCTTAGTATCCATACATGGCACGAATATGAAAGAGGTAAATCTAGGCGAAAAAACTATTAGGGCTCTTGACTAGAAGTTTTATGTTCACGGGAGAAAATGAGAAAAGGAATTGTGTGGCTAGGGTTTTGAAATTAAACCTCTGTTTTAATTTATATGTGAATGTGTGCCTTTATATACACTAGTAGAGTTTGTGCACAACTGGAAGTCTAACCACGCACGTCTTCTCCTCAAGACTTATACACAACCGACAACAATTTTATGTGCTAGTCAACACATCACCTTTTGCATAGTGTTAGTAGGAACCATGCATATGCATGGCGTTGGCTGGCATTATGCATGTGCATGGCTAGTACCTATTTTTTTGCATGGTGTCGGCCAACACCGTGCACGTGTTATTAGTGTATGCACTCGGAAACATTTATGTTATTAGTTTCAAGACATTTTATCTTTTATGTACATTTGTAATAATTTATTAATAAAAAAGAAATAGTTCTTTTTGTTCATACACATAAATTGCTTTCTTTATTTGTATTAATATAAAGTATGTATGTGAACTTTCCATATGACTCACTTAATATATAAATTAAATAATCAAATTGTTCTATATGAACGTGATATAAGTGAGACAATTATATCACATAGTAAACATACTGAATGCTTCCGTTGAATGTCATGAGATGACATTAGTACGGGTGACGATAATAACCATGTTATAAAGGTATTAGTATGAATTAATAGTTAAAGAACTGTTTTTTCAAACATGACGAATAATGATAAGTCACATGGTCATTAAATTGTAGTCAATAACTTATCATATGATTGTACTAATGTAAGAAGTAGTCTTTTGACTTGAGACATCATGGTTGGATTTGATATAGATGCATATGATTTATATAGTATATAAATACGGGGCTAACTATATTCCATATAAGAAGCTATATTAGTCATATGTTATTTGTATATAAAGAAGAATAATGATTAAGAAAGAATCCATAAACTTAGAAAATATTGAGTTTTGAATATCTATTGATTCGATCTGAATCTGAGTTCTAAAGTAACCGTCGATAAATATTGGAAATTGAAATTTCTAGCTAGAGTTTAATGAAAGTCATATGAAGAATATTCGTGATGACAAATTTCGAATATATTAATCAACGATTTGTATAGAATTGAAATTAGGGCTTCAGTAATTCATAAGTCTTAAATCGATCTAGGATGGACAACAAAATGATATCACGTACACATAACGTACGATTGAAATTATGGGCTAAAACATATTGCTAGATGTTTACAGTAGTTGCTAAGTTTCCATATGCACTTTAGGATCGTCCGAAAAAGACTATAGTTATGCCATAACAAACTAAAAGGCCACTTTAATAAACTAAGTTTTCGAAAGGGAGATTAATTATTCGGGGTTAGTTAGCACTTTCCGAAAGATAATAAAATAATATATAAAGATAACATTTTAAAGGTTAAGATGTTAGCAAAATAAAATTGTGGTGGCTAAGGTATATAATTAATATACATGCATTATAAAACTTCAAATTAAGAATTTGATAGGCAAAATAGAATTTCAAAATTATATATTGGTGACCATTATAAAAGATGGATTTTAGTTCATTTTGAATTAACTAATTTATTATAAGCCTTTAGCCTTCTTTCAAGAAAACAAATTCTTTCTCCCTTCTTTATACAAGTTTCAACCAAAGTGAGAAAAAGCTTGGTGGTGGATTTTCTTTGGAGGTCTTACATTTGGGGGACTAATTCCATCATCCTGTTCCACATAAGAGGAAAATGAGTAGGTAAAATGGTTAACCTTCTCATATGTTCTTTATACATGTTTTGATTCTAGTTTCACTACATGCATATTGGTTTTGCATGTTTCTTCGTTACTATTTCCTTTATGTGCATGGCTAACACCTGTTTCACCAAGTTGCACGACTGACTTACAATGTGCATGGTTGTGCACTTGGTTATGACATGGTCAAACCAGACATTTTCAACCATATTAGGTAACCCTAATCCATTCACAATCTCTCTTTTGTCCCTAAACACTAAGATTGTCAATAAGCAATCCTCGCATATGAATTCAATTCAACTTCTTTGTGCATGTGACCCATAAACTCTCTATTGAGTCTGTAGTGTTCAAATTCAAGTTGAATCAAGACATAGGCCACGATTAGCCTCTAAAAAGATGTCATAGCCACTCAAACAATTGTGTGTCAGTGGACATCTTTTAAGTTTTTACAACATCATATTTACATATAATTCAATCATTTTGTCAACTAATATCTCTTAAGGTTAAGACATAAAAATGTGTTTACCTTAGTGGTTCTTCAGTATAAACTATGTAGGGAATTTGCGACTTGTAGGTAGTAGAATAGCATTTAAAAATTTTAATTAATAAGCAAACATACCACAAAAACCCGTTATAAATTGACCTTGTAGGATAATTAATTCATAAACATGTTATTAACACTTATAAGGTGTTTATAGAATATTCCTATTTAAAAACAGTCCCTTTGACTTCCATTGATAATGATAGATTATAAAGTTACTCCCAAAACCAAATGTAGGCTAAAACTCGATATTTACATAGAGCACATACCGATTGGAGGCTGAAACCATACTAAAAAATTTGTTAAAATCATGAGGATGGTTTGTGACATTGGTGAAAGTCATGGTAGCAATAATAATCCTTTAATATAAAATGATGACTAGGGTTCTTTATTTTAAAGCACATATATTATGCGTTTTTCTCTTCTGTGAGAAGAGAATATATGTGTAGCATGCACCACTTTTTTTTTTTTTTTAAAATTGGTAAGAAAAATACAAACACAACATACACACATAAGCCTAACCACTCAAGAATATTTCACTTTAGTCCCTCAATATCATAACATATATTTTCAACTTTACAAGCCTTTCCAAGACTCGAAACCCTCAAACAAGAATTAGATCAAATTTGACCTAGATTTATCTTGAAAAATCTTAGCATGCACCATAGGCTCTTTACTAAGTCGGTAATCACTAGATGCATGTTGGGCTCCCAACTTAGCATCAGTTTGGACACATTCTAAGAATGACCTCTAGTAAGACATCATGATTGCCTAATTAGTAAACTAAGAATGACCTCTAGTAAGACATCATGACTATCTGATTAGTAGACTAATAATGACCTCTAGTAAGTCATCATGGCTACCTGATTAGTACAGTGTTAACATATGGCTTCTTAACCTATCAATGATACGATTGCTAATAAGATTTGATCCTTTCATCATACGATGTCTTTTCGAGGTTATAGATTAAGTATCTCCTTCAATGATTTTTGAGTTATATAGATTGACTTCTGTTAATGAATGGATAAATATAGATCAAACATCAATTTAATCCCATTATAACCATATTGGTCAGTTCTATTCATTAGAGACCTTAACTGAGATATCAATTCTCATGCTTTGGAGTAATGAATCCTTTGTTAATCTACCATAACCTTTATACAGATCTTGATACGACCAATCATAACCTTTCTAATAATCTTCTGACTAGAGTATGTTAGGTTGGTATCAAACCATTTCGATGCTTACATAAGATAATTCGATAATCTCAAGTCTAAGGATCACATGTACCTCTATTCACTAAGAGGATATATTCCATAGACAATGGAGTAATCATCCATATGAAATCCTTTTGGTGGGTTAGTTCAGTGAACATATTTATAACGTGCACCTATGTATTACACCAAGTTGTCAGTTAACAACTTTGATACGTGAGAATTGTCATCATCTTTCGATAATATTGTTTAACACTATGGTAACTCTATCATTATTACTTATGCCATTGGCCATGGTAATATTAGAGTTACTAACATTTTAAGAACAATCACTTAATGTGCACATAGAACACTAATCCCTTTATTATGGTTCAATCATTCTTAGAAAATTTATCTAAGCATATATTAATATACTTTATAGACAAAAAATACCAAAGTAAATTACAAATATGACCTTTATCAATGAACTTGTATTGTCATAAGGATTGCCTTTATGACATCAACCCTAAAAATCTCCCACTTGCATTACAACTAATCATTTATGCAAATAACATCAATTGATTGTATGTGCCCATTATTGCTCCTATTGCGACAAAGCATTCATTGATACATTTTGTTTTTTCAATTTTCAAAAGGTTAACTAACATTTCTTCTTGTCAGTCTGATAAGATAAGATCGCCAGAGTATACAATTAGATCATTTAGTGAGAACATAACCCCATAAAGCATCTGTTTAGTATTAATAGTACCAAATCAACTATGCTAGAAGTCGATTTTATGATCTAATATGTCATTTAAGACCTTGCATTTTAAATGTCTCATACTTAGTTTTCAACATAGAATTGATTCAACATTTATATGACATGTCCTTTTGAATTGATATTCATTATTTTTAACCTGATTTGTCTTATGTCACTATTTCTCATTAAGTGACTTCATCTTTTAAGACTTTAAAGAACTATCCATATTCCTTTTTAGGAATCAATGATATTTCCTAATATGTCATCCAATGACACCTATTTAGACGCAATTGATATTTCTAAAAGATTAAGATATCAACTTTGAGTGTATATCATGATACTCATGACCATTCTAATAGTAGCACTAATATAAATCTAATCATCTTTGTCTTTCAATTTATGTGAAAATAACACATAATCCAAGAAAGGTATGTATCACCATGATGAAAGAGAATCCTTTTAGATTATTATTTTCTGAATCCTTCCAGTCTCCATCTATTATAAACACTTTATCTTAAATTCAATAGTTTATATAATCTACAACAATAGATCAGGTGAGGATATGAACTACTTAGTTTAAGTTCTTTTATGAAAGATTACTTGGTTACGTAAATCTTATACTAGTTCTCTATATGACGTTTAATTTTGATATGTTTATCGTCGGATAGATGTTAAATGTTAGAATTGTCACTGTACTCCCACTAGCTTTTATGTACAAATTTCATATTCATTTTAGTAAAACTAAAAGATTTTACTGTTTTATTTATATGAATATTTCTAAATTTCGACGTTTATATGGGTAAAATAGAACTCATCAACTTGCATACATGACCAACTCCTTTTCCAGGTTAATACCATTAGTTATGGTCATAATCATTTTATGTTTTATCTATTGGAGTTGCTCTTGACAATTAATTGTCAAACTTTTAATGATATACAACAACTATTAGTGCATCTAAATTTTAGTGTCACTTATAGGTATTAGATTTTAACATCATTAATGACTAGTGTATTTATCAAAAGTTATGAGAATTTTAATTCTTATAAACTTATAATGTACTCTATCTTTCCTACATGCTTTTGTATGCTTAGGCCAAATACTCGTTTCCTTCTAGGAATAAGTAATTTTTGTTGTGGTGTTCAACCATAGTTATTGGTACATAATTTACTTTATATCTATCGTTCTTGTGAATTATCCTTTCACTTGATCTTTTAAAGAATGACATCTAAAAGAATCTTCCAAAACAAAATTTAAAATCTATTCGGTACTAAAAAGTCAATATTTTTAAGTTTCTTTTAGAATATCACACAAGATAATCTATTTAACGTATAGTTTAACTAATTCAAATGAATTGTTTAACATTAGTGTCACTATCATTGTTAAATAAATCATTAAACTTCAATCCAATGCGTATAACACATATAAAATGTGTTATACTCATAGACTTAAATGTAGATTACAATTACTAAGGTATTACCTTATAATATTTGGTGGGTATTAAAACTCCCATTATACCTCAAACATTAAGTTGGACTATTTGTCTTATGCATTCACTTTTTCGGTTTAAACCAAGTGATTGAATACATGCATTAACAGGTATTTAGATTTGTATTTCTGAATATCTACAAATCATATTAATTAGAATGTCTAATAAATCGGATGAAATTCAAAATTTGGTTTGTTCAGCACAAATGAT
Organism: Mangifera indica; assembly: GCF_011075055.1. Lineage (NCBI taxonomy): Eukaryota > Viridiplantae > Streptophyta > Magnoliopsida > Sapindales > Anacardiaceae > Mangifera > Mangifera indica. Next base: position 7,150,892 of record NC_058152.1, read on the forward strand.
TAATTCTCCCATTGAAAACAACAAAAGACTGACATGGTCATCTTTATTTAAAAGACATAACTAGTGTCCATCGTTCGACAACAATCGAATGAATCAAAATTTCAGTCAGAACTTAGTCTTTCATGCCAAATTATTGGTTGAAATTAATTTATATGATTGAGAATTCTTGAAATAATAATAGTAATAAATCCATTAGAAGTTTTATTTTTGAAAGATATTACAACTAATTATTATTTCTTTTCATCTTGCGCATGAGCTAGAATGAATACATAAATGTTACCGCTAATATGGTGTACACATAACACATTTCTAACTTATAGGTCCACCTTTTCTCTTGGCTAACATCCACTATGCCTCAGTTTCTTCATATGAAACAAATAAGAGAATTTAAATCTCACGTTAAACAATCCAAGATTTCGTGAAAATGTTCAATTCTCAATTTATCTGAAGTTAAAGACTCGATCTTCCTTTTTTGTTAACTATATAAGTTTTGCAACGTTTGCTTTAGAGACTTTCCATATCAGAAACAAATTACCATACTTTTTCCAATAACACCCTTATGAAAGTTTAGTATGTTTTGATATACTGGCTAAGATTAAGAATTTAGCTAGGCGTCAACCCTACTTCTTTCTTCCTCTCTTTTCAAACTAGCTTTGACCTATTTAGCCATTTTAATATGTACATCAGCATTCGTTACCATCCTGATCAAACCTTCAATAGATTTTCTCTTGTTATCATTTAGAAAGTCCATAACAAACTTAATGTAGGATTCAGATAGAGACAAGACAACAAGGTTAAAGGTCATGTCAGTCGTCATATGTGAGTCTAGAGTTTTGATCCTCTTTATCAATTTAATTATATTAAACACATGAGTTCCATTCTCCACTCTATCATTCATTTCATGTTTCTTGTAAGGATTAAATTCCCTTATTTCACGCCAAGTTTAGGCAAAACTAGTAAATCTTATGCAACAACATACAATATTTTCCTCTCTTCTAGTATAATCCATAGACATCAATACCAATTGAGGTGTTTTACATCCAACCCAAACTCATTTTCAAATTTCTTTTCAAATTTTAGGTCATGTGTTAAGTCCATTTTACACATTAAAAAAAAAACTCATATTTTAATTTAATATTTATTTAACATGTTCTTTCATTAAATAAATGTTCCTACTATTTTATTTAAACTAATAGCCCTCTTTGTTGGACTTGGGAAATCCTGATGAACTTCCTAGTGCGTCAAGATCCCATTAAATTAATTCTTTCCTTCACTTTGGCAAACAAGTTCAAATAACCAATTAGGTAGGTTAATTAAACCGATCACAAAATTTCATGATTTCTAATTTAATAATTACGCATGAATCAATCATGAGATATTAATTGTGATTCTTGGTTTTAGCGGGGTAGATACTACATATCACTTATGCAATAATCGCATGTTGTTAACTTTGTCTCTAATACACTTTTACCTTCGTTGTTGACGAACAAGCTAGGTGTGCTAGTTAAGTCGGATCCAATATGGATAATCACTCAATTTTTTGTCTGGTAAAAGTGTACTATTCACTTTGGTGAATAAGGTTCTGATGAACAGAGGCTTGCCTCAAGGCACCGTATTGGAGACATTTGATTATTTTTGACTTAATAAATATATTTAAGAGATTTATTATTATTTCACTAATTTTAGTTATATAGCATGTGAGGTGATTTTTCAAAAAATAAAACCTACCATGCATATTACAACGTAAATTAAATATGCTTGTATACAACTTTAACTATCATTCCCCTCGAGTCATGAAGAGTTGACCGGTTGATTGGTCAACCAAGGTCCTGCTCTTTGGGTTTTCAACAATTCCTTCATCTTCAATCTTCAATTGTACATGATTTCGTTTCCTAGTTACAATTTTTCTAATAATGAAAAATTAAATCCTATTTTAATTTTATATTTATAAAACATAAATCTCAAGTTACATTCAAGGAGAGTTAGGTGAGAAGAGAAATACAATAGAACTTTGGAAAAGGCATGACATGTAGGTTCTATTTTAATTATTATAAACCCAAAAACAATAAACAAAAATAAAAGTATTCATAAGGTTTTTAAGTTGTATACCGTACACCATGCATATACAAACATACAAGCATCATAATCAAAATTAAAATAAATCAATTTTAATTATTTTACCCAAGTGTCAATTTACACTTTAGTACATCATTACCTATCAGTCTCTTTGATCTTCTCATCCTAAAATCAAACACACGACCTCAATTATAAATAATACTATTTAAATACAGGTAGTAACTCTACTTATAGCGATTGGTGAATGAGAGCGATCAATGTCGCATAAGGGGCTTCAGATGATTATACATGTATGAAATCACTTTTGGGGTTCCCAAAATCATGTTCTGATATCATAAATGTAGCACTCTTCTCTGAGCACTTACCCATATCTGAAATATGCATCTTGAAAGACATGACCTATAAGACTTTTATAATATGCTATTACAGTTGTTAAACGCAAAACATTGAAAACAAATCCATAATCCTAAAAGTGTATTATAAAATTTAATACGATGATTAAAACACTATCTGAATAACATATATGAAACCATCTAAATGCAAATATGAGTACATGCAAATCAATGCAAAACAAACATCTATCAAATCCTTATGCATTGATACATGTAAAACAATTCATATGAATATAATGAATAGTTCATGAATAAAGACATCCAAGCCTTTGCCCTCATGCACCGTATTGAACCATATCACTAGTGTCTTTTTTGCCACCACGCTGCTCCGAAACCCTACCTGCAAAATCACACAACAAACACATGAGTGAATTTACACCTATTAAAAAGCAAAAGTAATAAATGAAATAATGTTATTTCCTTTATATTGAAATGTATAGATGTTTTCCTAGTATCTAGATGTCGATCTGAATTAACTTAATGTCTAGTGCCCTTACTCACATAATGAGGTGTCATCTCGAATAACTAACCCTTTTGATGTACATCAACATCCCAAACATCATGTGAAAGCCTATGACATCTCGAATGTCATTCTAATGTGCAATTCATATAAATGTTGGCCAAACTTGTGTTAAATGTGAAGTTGGAGTGGTGTGGTTGATATGAAAGCTTGAGAATACACCATGAATGTATAATATACTGGTTGAAGGAGTATTTATTAGATGTTATTATGGTTTTGCATGTTTGAATACGTTGTGGTTGATTTATGATGGTGTTAAAACCATTTTAGCATGATCTTGTACTTAGCAGTATTGGTATGTGGTCAAAAAACGAAGATGAAAACAAAGTTCAGAATTCTAGAAACTTTGTGACACATGTTCGTGTGCTTTGGAGGAAATTCTCCTTGTGTAGATTAATGTCATAAGAGCATAGATTTAGAAGCAGATACATACCTGTATGGTATGGGACATATGATTATATGCCCTGCCTCAAAGATACACACCCATGTGTCTAGGTTTCAAGTCATGTGAAATAAGGAAACACACTTATGTACATTTGAGGAAAATTAAGAATAAATGTATAAAGAGTTCGTAAAAAGTTCATTGAGTTTCAAAGTGAACATGTGAGCTTAGAAATAACTATTCCACCTATATAAGGGATGATTTTGATAAGAGTTTCAAGGAGAATGATGAATACAAAACATTATATAATTTGATAATAGGGTTTACATATATGTGGATGTATGAGATTGTCTATTTATTGAGTGTGTTCTACTCATGTGTTTTATTCTTATGGTTTTGTAGGTAAAGTCATAGAGTAGTGGGGGAGTTAGTGGGTTAGCTTATGGAGACCCATGAAGACAGTAGCATTGTTGTTATTTCTTATGATCGACTTTTATTTCATTTGTTTTATGAAGTATTTGTTATCTTTGCACATTGATTTTTTATTATGCATGAATTATCATCCTGATACAAACTTTTTATCATTTGAATTTTAATAATGATGAATACATTTTCGGGATGTGGGATATTGTTTAGTATTATTGCATGTTTGAATTAAATGTTTATGCACAAAAGTTTTAATCTAACATGTTTATTCGAGTACCTATTTTGCATAGAGATATGCATCAGAAGAGGGTTGTTACATTTTTGGTATTAGAGCATGATTTTAGAAACCTAAAGTGTTTTAAATGTGCATTATTGTTTTAATAGCCCCTCAATAATGCATATTTAAAACACTTTATTGTAACCTATATTTAAATATTGGTACGTCCACTTGAGATATTATGTATGGTTTCAAGATGAGAAGATCCAAATAGTTAATATGTAATACCAATGTTGATGAGGTCCCAACCCTAAAAGAAAGCTAAGGAGTGGCATAGAGACAGACATTTAGTACAGTTGTACTACCCCAGGTTTATAAGGCTACCATCTTGAGGATTATGCAGAAAGTCCTCTAAGTTAATTATAAGGCCTCAAAAAGTGTAGGTCATCTAGTACAAACACCTCTTTTAGCTAAGTAACATTTGTATACATTTATATACATTTGATTTGTCACCTCAATAGGAGACAGTAGATGAGGGTATGGGTGTTTAGAGACTAGTGGCTATATGTAATAATAGGAGACAGATCCACCAGAGTTTCATGATATAAAGAGAGATTTGATATTAGCAGATAACTAGTTGGAGACAGTAGAAAAGGTCATGAAGTTGTTTGATAGCCAAGACAAGAGAAGCCTATAATCTCAAAATTCTAGGCTAGAATAGTAAGAGGTCTAGACATGATACACGACCCAAAAAACAGGAGCAATTGAGGTGAAAAGAGATCCCTGTTTGTTTTAGATGTGGCCATATACATACTGGTGAGTGTTTAACCAGATAGAGATTTTGTTTCAAGTGTAAATAGCCTGGGCATTTTCCTTAGAAGTGCACAACAACAACACTCAACCCTGTCAGGCAGATTGTTGGGAAAAGATAGGTTAGGGTTTATGCAACACCCAACACAGGCTAAGACTAGCCCATCTATAGTGATTGGTTAGTTATCTTTTCATTTTTGTCCATTATATGTTTTAATTGATTCTAGTGCTACTCATAGTTTCATTATCGAGGGATCATTAAGAAGCTATAGTTAGAGCCTAGCTTTATGGCTAACATTAGTATCGAAATGCTCGATGGAGACAAAATAACGAGCAATCAAATATTGTTAGGTGAATAAGTGTTTTTAAGAGATTAAGAGATGGTAGTGGATTTAAGTGTGTTTGATATGCCTAATTTCGACATTATCTTAGGTATGGATTTTTCGAGCCGTTATGGAGCTGAGATTGATTATAGGAAAAAGAAAGTTCAATTCCATCTTGATAATGGGGAGGAGTTCACATTTGGTGAGGGTTGTGTGATGAACATAATAATTGGCAGTGTGAAAGCAAGAAAAAGCTAAAGAATGTACGAGATACTTGGCGTACATTGTGAGTAAAGTGAATGAATTAGTCCCAATCTTGCATGATACTCCCATTGTGTCTGAGTTTCCAAATGTATTTCCAGACAATTTGCTACGGTTGACATTTGAGAGAGACGTTGAGTTTAGTATCGAGTTGGTTTTAGGACAACGCCCATTTCTAAAATTCTCTATCGTATGACATGTTTAAATTTGAATATGCATGAATTATTGTCCTAATACAAACGTTTATCATTTACCTTTGGGGACATAGATCCTCTTGTGAAAAAGAAAGATGGGTTAATAGCATGTGCATTGACTATACAGAACTAAATAAAATAACAGTAAAGAACAAATACCTATTACTGAGAATCGATAACTTGTTTGATCAATTGAAGTGTGCCTCAGTGTTTTCTAAAATTTACTTGAGATATGGGTATCATCAAATCTAAGTTGTAAAAAGGGATATTCTGAAGACTACCTTTAAGATAAGATATGAACATTACATGTTTGTTGTGATGCTATTTAGGTTGATTAATGTTCCAACAATATTCATGGATCTATTGAACAGGGTATTCTAAGATTAGCCCATGAATTTTTGGTGGTATTCATTGACAACATTTTGGTATATCTTATGGCTCGGGAGAAACATGAACAAGATTTAAGGTTTGTGTTATAGAGGTTGAGGGACAGGTAGTTGGTATCTATTGATTGATATAACTAGGACCGTAAGTCTGTCAAATGACAATGAATGATTTGACAACTTGAACTAGAGAGAGATTACCTAGAGAATGGTCACTATAATGAGTATGTGTATTCCCTGAGATTTAGGTTAGATACTGACAACCTAAGATCGAGATCAAGATAACCTAGGTAATAGGGGAAATGGATAAATTAAGACTTGAGATTATAGGGTTGAGCATATCTACGTATTGAGTTTTGTATTTACCCCTCATTCTTTTGCATTTTGTAGGTATCAAGATTAGAGGTGATGACAGTAGTGAGGTAGTGAATCAATAAAGAGTAGCATACGAGAGATTAACTTATAGACATACATAGTTTGATTGATAAACTTTGATAATATTATAATTATATATTTTATTTTATTTTGGAGTATATAGAATATTTATGAAGTGGAGATTTATTATTATACTTAGGGGTTGTTCAACGAGTTTTTATTTTTATAACAAAAACATTGATGAATTGTTTAGACATAAGATTTTTGCATATTGATATAGGGCTATAGATTAATTTTGATTATCCTATTCATGTGTAGTAGATTTTAGTAGCATTGTACCTCACAGGATAGGATATTCAGGGTGAGGTGTTACAATTAGTATCAGAACCCAAATTTTAGGCACTTAAGCATATAAATTAGATTATGTATACTATAACATGAGCCCTGTATGCCATACTAATAGCCCACGCCTACCTATCACTGTTAGTAGAATTTCAAACCCTACAAATTAATTTGATCATATCTTATTTAGTACGAGGTTTTGACAGAGTAAGAATGAAGAAAGTATGAGTTGCTAGGAATCCTGTAAAAGATAACCCACCAAAGGCATAAAACTTAGAGACTGTCATAACTATACTAAGTGTTAAGGACATTCAGAATATTGGTTATAAAGTATTGAGGGACCATCAAAATGCTTATATAGAGGATAGTGTATTGGTGTAAGCATCACCAACATCTAGTGAGACTAGTAGACTACCTAATTTGAGAAAAGAAGCATTAACCATTAAGAAGACACAATTGCACCTAATTTATGACATACCATAAGCTTACTAGCCATGAAAGTTTACTCATACGAATGAACAAGGACAAGATCAGATATGCCACTAACCTATTCAGCAACAATATTAGGGTTTGGTAGAGGATGACCATGAAGTTGAAGGATATTTTCAAATTAACTTAGGTAAATTTAAGGAGATGTTTGATTCTAAGTATAAAGTAGCAAACACGACCATTGTTAGAGCTTAAGAGTTTTTATTCCTTTAGCAAGGGTTGAGTTCTATGAAGGATTATGCCACATGATTTACTTCTCTAGCAAGATATGCTCAAAGATTAACAAGTTTAAGTTAGGGGTGAATGAAAAATTTTATCTAAGGCTTGAATCCTACTATTACTAAAGATGTGATGATAAGAGACCTTCTTCAGGTAATCAGAGATGTACATAAGAGAATGATAAGAGACCTAATCCTGCCCACTAGTAAATATAGTATTCATACTAGTTTAGTCCCAGCCTAAGAGTTCTGATAAGGAAAAGAGAGCCTTTTAGTCAAAAGATAAGAAGAAATTGAAAAACAACAAGAAATAGAAGAATAACGATGCACCCACCTATCAGAAATGTAGAAAGTAACATAAAAGGGAATGTTTGACTGAAGTATGTTTTAGATGTCGCCAGCCTAAGCACTCTGTGAAGAATTACCCAATAACCTTACCTTAAGTGAATCGAACTAGGAGAGGCACCACTATACGAGTTTACACCATTGCTCAAGGCCAGATAGAGGCCAATCCAATAGCAATGACTGGTCAATTACTCTATTTTGATACTCTTATATGTTTTGATAGATTTTAGTGCAAGCTATGGTTTTCTTGCTAATGGTATTATATAAAGATTATGATTGATACTTGCTAGTGTAGCTTAGAGATTTAAGATAGAGTTACTTGATGATGTGGTTCTAGGTGATAAAATTATAACTAGGCAGATGATAAAGATTATAGGCAGAAAAGTGATTATTTATTTTATTATCTTTGACATTCCCGATTTTGACATCATATTAGGGATGGATTTCCTCAAGAGGTATGAAGTTGAGATTGACTATAGAAGAAAGAAAGTCAAGTTCACCTTTGAGGATAGTGATATCTTGCATGGTATGATTATAAGCTGTGTGAAAGCAAGAAGTATGTTATAAAAAGGATACACGAGATTTCTAGCTCACGTAATGGGCAATGTTGAGATGAAGAACCCTAATTTGAGAGATTTACTAGTGATCTGAGATTTCCTTGATGTATTTTTGAACAAGATGCCAAAGTTAGTACCTAAGAGAAAGATAGAGTTTAGTGTAGAGTTACTACTAGGCATAACATCGCTTTCAAAAACCACATATAAAATGACCCAAACTAAGCTACAAGAGTTAAAGAAACAACTTCAAGAATTATTGGATAATGGATTCATCCAATCAAGCCACTTTCTTAGAGAGCCCTAATTTTGTACATTAAGAAGAAAAATGGGCTCTAAGGATGTGCATAGACTATTGAAAGTTGAATAAATTAATAATAAAGAACAAGTTTCCACTACTTAGGATCAATGATTTGTTTAACTAATTAAGTGAGCATCAATGTTCTCTTAGATAGATATAATGTCAGGATATCATCAAGTGAGGCTCGCTGAGAAAGATAAACCCATGATAATTGTTAGGACTAGATATGGGCATTATAAATTACAGTGATGTCATTTAGCTTGACAAATGCTCGGACCATTTTCATTGATCTCATAAATAGAGTATTTTAGCATTGCCTAGATAAGTTTATCATTATCTTCATCGATGACGTCCTATTAAATTTGAGAAGTAAAGAAGAGCATGAAAAACACTTGACACTTTCCTACAACAATTGAGAAAAAAACAATTGTATACCAAATTTAGCAAATAAGAGTTTTGGTTGGGCCAAGTATCATTCTTATGACATATGGTGACAATTAAGTGTATTTTTGTCAATCATGTAACACCCCTTTTTAGATATATATCTCTACTTGGAATATAGACCTTAAAAGATGTGTTAACTTGAACTTTTCCCTTAAACATACATATAACAAAACTTTAAGCATGATATTAATCTAACTCAACATATAGCATGCAAAATAGTGCAAACATCCATTTGAATAAAACACTCATATCATAATTAAACCATAAAGCATCCATTTTCTCTAACTTTTTCCTTCACACACGTAACCCATAAACTCACCTACAGCGGTTGCTCTCTCTCCAGTCTTCATTGTTATACCTAACATTTGTTTCTTTTTTCTTTCTTTAAAGATCACCATTTTAAGATGAACACAAGCAAGCAAACATAAATCCATGTTGATCTCTCTCTCTTTTAGATCTTCATTCCTATTGTCTCACCATATTGATAATCGTTGTAGTCAGTGAAAGTTTGTCTCGTCTAGCCATGATTTTGATCACATATCTTTATTTTTCTGCCACTAGTTGGTGTATCATATATTTTCAAATTTTCATCTTCAATGGTAAGAACCTAAATTGAAACCCTAATGTCTTTGTTTGTTAATTAATTTGTTACAAAATAAGTTTGGTGGTTGCATTTGACTAACTAGAATGTTTAAGGATAGGAGAAAGATGATACTGGGTTGTTAGGAGATATAGATGTCATGTGGTATTGTTAAATTTGTAATATGAGTTAATAAATGTGGTTAGCATTCTCTATTATGTATAAAATATCTTAGACTTGGATTTGTAACATTCTGTTTGCAATTTAAGTTGCTAACCTTGCAAATTGAGTTTGAGGCATCTAATGTTTGGTTTTAATGAATTTGAGTCAATAATCGAATTTGAGCTACAAATTTAGGCCATGAACCCAAAATAATAAACTTGAGGTACGAACTTCATACATAAACTTGAGTCATAAATGCGAGCCATAAATTTGAGCTATAAATTATAACACTTATTCTAAAAGTACTACCCTCCAAAGGAAGGTGTCACTAAATTAACTATTTAAGCATACTTGGCTTTTCAAAACATTTAAAACTTCATAAATAAAATGGATATAAGAATCTGAATAAACATCATTTACTTATAATCACAATGACGAAAATAACTTTGTCACAAAAATAACTGGAAACATACAAAAAATGTCAAATCATAAAATGTAAGCTAAAAAACATAAAAAGTGTAATCTGATACATAAATAAAATCTAAATAAAATAAAAACTTAAAAAATGGGAACAACCTTGCTATTTTATACTTATGAACTGTCTCTTATCTCATAGCTATCACAGTCACCAGTACTTGCACACATGAAAGTAAAGAAATGAGTAACAAAAGACTTAGTAAATAAGAGACTTTACTGACAACTTTTATTGAAAATCTCCAAAATACCTTTGCTTTTGACCTTTACTATCTCTATTATTCGAAGTCGCCATCGAACTGCTTTATAAATGACGATAAGTGTTACATACTATCTCTGTGCTCATGCTATACTCTAGGGACTATTTAGGTTGTATATTATAACTCTTAAAGCGAACTATGTCCCACTCGATTACTAAAGAATCATCCCATCAGATTCCTATTTGGCATGGCCATACTAAACTCAATGGAAGTATCTAAATCTTAAAATTGTAATTTTAATTATATAGTAAGTCGATCGATTTAGACTGAATACAAAGATTTGGTACCTTTACCAAACTGTATCTCAATTTGAGCTATACTGCAAGCAAATACCTTATTATAGGTCTAATGTTCTATTACAAGCGGGGTGCACCCTCGTAATGATCCTATGATGTCTAGCATGCATGCATGTCGAGTCTTAACCTAACTTGGCTAGCTCTCGCTTCCACCTAAAATATAACTTGTGCCATTCTATAATTCACTCATAGGCACATGGGATACTACTATGTACCTGGGGTATTTGTACTATCACTCAAGATGACCTATATACTTTTAACTTATTTCCTTTTCTCTTTTTATGTGATCTATTCAACATGCATAGGTATGTGTCTATGGACACACAGGGGTGCATCTCTTTATTTCCATGCACACGACTAACTCTTTATGGTATCTTTCTGTATGTTAATTTTTCTTTACATACGGGAGTGTGCTCTTAGTTATCTGGGCATGTGTCCCTTCATGTATTTAGTTCGCTTTCCTTTTCTATTCTCTACTCGATCTTACTACTTCTTAGGGGTATTCTAATCATTTCATCGATATACAGTCATACCAATGTTATACATAAGAAGTTCACATGTCTTACTAGACGACTAACTGGTCAATGATGTTTAATAATCATTGGAACATTGAAAAAACTTAACCTATATCCTAGAGTTTATGTACACAAGCGTGTATCCTATACCATATGGTTGCACAGTGAATACAGAAAGTAATTCATGAATAACAAATTCAATCCCTAGTTTGTCTTTAAACAATTTTCAATCCATCCAACCATGTATAAAGGATTGTTTAACATCCATATGGCTCATTGAACACTATTCTTTCAATCAAATAAGCATGATGAACCAATTACAATCATAACACCCTATAAGGATTCAACAATTATTAATTATCGAATTATTCAATAAGGCATAACTTCATTCAAATAGTGGTTTGATGCCAACTATAATGACTATTTTTCATATACATACATGCTGATTCTTCTAGTTGATGATACTCTAATAGATACATATATAACATCAACCCTTATCATACAAGCACCACATACTTCATTCATACTCATTTATCTATATAATCCATTATCATATGAAAAATAATCACTAATGACACACAATCATCATACTTATCATCAATGTTAGGCATCATTAGCAAATAATACAGAGGTATCAAAATCGCCTTTCAACAAGATAAGAAAACCATCACTACTTACCTCAATTTGCAATAAGAAGATAATGCAAACAGACCTTCTTCTCTCTAGACTTCCTTTTTCCATGTCGTCAGAAAGCAATCGCCAAAACTAATGATGAAAAGTTGGGTGATCAAACCACAATCTCTCTTTCTTTATGGGGTGGTTTGTGTGTTTAGAGATTGAGAATAATAATCCCTAAAATGCAACAACATACCTTATATAAAAACTCAAACTGCATTCAAAACACATAAACATGTTTCACTTAATTTGAAATTTTATATGGAATCTTTTTATCTGACTAATGTCGCATGACACATAGACTTAGCTTCCCTATACATGACCATGTGTCATAGAAAACTCGTACTTTAACTTTCAAATCACAATTAATCTTTCACACAACAAATAAACTTATGCATAATGACTATTTTGCCTTTGAGACTTACTTGTGAATGTTACACAAACTTGAATCAAGTTACGGATCTTGAATTTTTCTTTTGAGCCAAACTCAAACCTTCATTTGGACCGACTCATTGAACTCAAGTCAAACTTAGGCCACCTCTAGAGTCACTTCATATTTAGGCTTAATTCAATTCGAATCCACCTCTAATCTAAGCCACTTTCCATATTATTATTATTATTATCATAATTTATGTTTAATGGAAGTTTGTGTAAGATATCAATAGTGTCATAAAGTAAACAAATTATTGTGAGAAAGAAACAGTTGAAAAAAGGAAGTGAGGTCATGAAATAAAAAGGTTGTCTGGGTGAATGAGTTATGAAATGAAAAAGGGAGACATCCAAGCTTGAGGTTTCGTTTTAGGTAGGAGTTGGAACCTACAAAAAGAATCAACCTTATAGGTTCCAAGTTCTAATTCCAATTTTTAGGAATTGATCAATTCTAGCTTCTGTTTTGGTTTTAGTTTTGTAAAATTGTATAGGGTACTTGAACATACTTATCCTTATAACCAAATATAGAAATTTTAGAATTGAGTTGAAAGCTTATATATAGTGAGTAAAGTGAGTTGTTGAAGTATATCTTTCTAGTGTGAGACTTTTGCAAATCTATTTTATCAATTTCAATTCAAGCTTGAGTTTGAGGGAGTTGAGCTAAAGTCTAGGGTCAAGCTCAACGAGTTTTAAAAGAATCAAACTCAAGCTTGACTTGATACTATAAATTTATTTATATTTAATTACTAATTTTAAAAATAATTATGTTTTTCAATTAAAAAATACATTCAAGGAAATTGAATTGTATTAAAAAGGAAAAAGGTAATTTTATTTATATCAAGCGAGATATATTACTAAAGTTTCTCTCCACATATATATATGAGATTTTTTAAATTAAATTAAACTTAATTATATATAGTGAAGCAAATTGTTAAAATACCTCTAGCTCATATGATATTTTTCTAACACTTAAAAAACTGTCTTTTACGTATAATATTATGTTTGATCATATTTTTGTATTCGAATCACAAATCGGTCTACTTTTTATTGTTGCATACCTAAACTCCGACATGATCTTACAACTAACAATTTTCTCTCATAAAAGTTGTTTTTTAATTAGAGATACCCAAGAATTATTAATTTCATGAACTTTAAGCAACTACATCGTATCGAACATATCCTTGGCTACATGAGGACGTCAAGGCAAATTTTGGAAAATTCAGGGTAAACTATAATTCCAACATTATTTTAACCGGCCAATGTAAGATCTCTAAAGCGCGGTGGCGTGCACGCCGTCTCGCTGGCAATCGACGTTTGGTAGACTTTTGATGTTCAAAACGACCAAACAATAAGAACAATATGTTATGAGGGAGCTCTGTAAGGGTTTCCTCCATAGCTATTGTTATTTCATTGATCTTTTCGTTTTGGAGAAAATTAAAAAAATATATGGGAATATTTTTGTGAATAAGCCTAAGATCACCAATGTGGATCGAGACATCCTCTCCCTCAAAACCCAACGACGCAAGCTTGCTCAATACCAACAAAAGGTATCTTTCTTTAATAACCAGTTGCTAATTTTCACATAATTTATTTTCTTAGTATTGCAAATTATGATTTCATAGTCCTTTAGTCAGATTATTTACGTTTAAACAATTATATAATTTAATCAAATTTGTTAGTTTTAAGTTAACATGTAACTATTTATGTAGGTTATTTGTCTCTCAATTTTAATCAATCAAATGACCTCTAAATCTTGCAAATTATATATAATTGGAAAAAACATTCAAAGAGCTTTCTAACGGTATATAATATCAATCACAACTCAATCAACAAGGCATTCAAAACTAGCTTCAAAGTTTGCTAGCAAAAACTAGAAATTGTAAAAACACACACTGTGAACAGTAATCCAAGACATATAACACACATTCAAGTCTTCACACTTTGGATTTCAAGGGAAACATAAAATGTAACCAAGGCATAAAGGAAAGTTCCACCAACCTTGGGGTATTCCATCACTAATCTTCCACCAAGAATGATTGGATAAAGGAAATGAGATAAAAGCTTCAATGCTTTAATTCAAGTTTCATTCAAATGTCAACTAAAAATTACAAATGAAGACTCACTCTTTTATATAGAAAGTATGGATGGCAATGGTACACTTTGGTCAAAAAAATTAATATAAAATCAACTAAAGTCCCTAATGTATGCCAAGCCATCTATCATAAACTAAACCCATGCCCAAATTAATGAATATAAGACAAAATAATACACGTTTTCGTTAAATGTAGGAAACTTGTTTCCTAAATAAGGTAACCATCTTCTCTTCTAGTTCAAAGCTAACTAAAGGCATACTTTGAGTTCTTTGGACTTCAAAAAGGAGTCTTAGACTTTTGGGCCAATAGTGGGCTTCAAAAGTTACACTTTTGGATCAATTAGAGCAAACTATTCACTTGGACCTTGGGTGCATATAATGAGATTATACCCAAAAGAGGTTTTGGGCCAAAAATGAAAAAGGTTGACATTCTTAAGCGAGTGCATTACTGGAAATTCATGCTTCTTAGCTTCTTGTGTGGTAAGTAGGGTTAGGGTAGGTTTGGAGGACAAAAGTGAAGAAGTGGTCAAATATGCGTCATCCTCCCTGGGCTATTAAGGATTTGCCCTCAAATCCTTAAGATGGTTATCTTCTATGTATGGTGAAAGGTCTTCAACACTGAAAGTGGTTGAGACTCCTCCTATCTTATTTGGAAGATTCACATTGTATGTATTGTCATTCACTCTTTCAAGCACTTCAAATGGTCTATCAACCCTTAGAGCAAGTTTACTCTTCGTCTTGCTTAGAAATCGCTCCTTTCTTAAATGAACCCAAACTAAGTCACCAGGTTTGAAGAGGGATGAATTTCTATGCTTGTTAATTTTCCTCTTGTGAGCTTTATTAGCCTTCATGATCTAAAAATTGATGGTTTCATGGAGCTTCTTCATGGCAACAGCTTTCTCCCTAGCATCTTTATGAACTTGCACATCAAGAGGTAAAGACGTTAGATCCAAAGGAGTTAAAGGATTTAGACCATACACTACCTTAAATGGAAAGTGGTTGGTTATTGCACTTGGACTCTTATTATAGGAAAATTCAGTTTAAGCAATCTTCAAGTCCTAATGCTTAAGTGCTTGTTAACCAAGGTCCTCAAGATTGTTCCCAAAGTCCTATTGGTTACTTCGGTTTAACCATTAGTTTAGGGGTGATGAGAGGTGTTAAACATGAGTTTGGTTCCTATTTTGCTTTATAATGTCCTCCAAACATGGCTCAAGAACTTGGTGTCTTGATTTGAAATTATGGTTCTTAGAATTCCATGTAGCCTCACTACTTCTTTGAAGAAAAAATCAGCCACCTTGCTAGTATCTTCTGTCTTGGAACAATGGATGAAATGTGCCATTTTAGAGATTCTATCTACTACCACAATTATGGCATCCTTTCCCTTTTGAGTTCTTAGAAGATCTATAATAAAATCCATGCTAAGATCCTCCCATGACTGCTCCGAAATAGGTAAAGGTATGTAAGGACCATGTTTGAAATGAGACTTGGACCTTTGACATGTGTCATACCTTGCAATAATGGCTTGGACGTCACTCACCATCTTAGGCTAATAGAAATGCTCTTTAAGCATGTATAAGGTCTTATTTATGCCAAAATGACCTACTAATCCACCACCATGTGTCTTCATAATGAGAAATTCCCTAAAAGAGCTTTAGGGATGCATAATTTAGCTCATTTGAAAAAAAAAAAACCATCATGGATAGAATAGTCTTCATATGACCCTCTAGAACACTTCTTTATGATCTCCCAAGCTCATCATCTTCATTGTAATATTCCCTCATAAGCTGGAAACCTAGAACTCTTGCATCAAGAATGGATAACAAGTAATGCCTTTTTGAAAAAGCATCGACAACTACATTGGAAGAACCTTGTTTATATGCTGAAACAAAGGAGAAAGACTAGAGGAATTCCACCCATTTAGCATGCCTTGAACTTGTCTTATATTGGCTACTAAGAAACATCAAGGCTTAGTGATCGGTATGAAGCACAAATTGTTTAGGCCTTAGGTAATGACTCTAATGATCAAAGGCTCAAACAATTGCTTAAAATCTTTTGTCATAGGTGGAGTACCTTCTCTTGGACTCATTGAGCTTCTCAATAAAGTAAGCAATGGGCCTTTTGGCTTGAGTTAGGACTGCTCCAATGCCAACTCCGCTTACATCATATTCCACTTCAAATACCTTATCAAAATCAGGTAGAGCAAGTATGAGGGCTTCACATAACTTCCTTTTAATCTCCTTAAATGCTTTGGAGGCTGTCATAGACCATTCAAACCCATTTTTCTCATGTATTCAGTGATAAGAGCTATGAGAGTGCTAAAATTAGGCATAAAATGCCTATTAAAAGAAGCAAGGTTGTGGAAGCTCCTAACTTTAGTGAAAGTCTTCGATTGGGGCCAAGTTTTAGTGGTGTCTACCTTAGATTGGTCTACTTGAATTCCATCCTTAGAAATTACATATTCAAGGAACACAACTTGGTTTACAAAGAATTCACACTTTTCTTCTTTTGTATATAACTTATTCTTCCTCAACACATCAAAAACACTTCTCAAATGCAAGATATGATCATAAAGAGTTTTGTTATATACTAATATGTCATCAAAATAAACAACAACAATGAACTAATGTAAGGTTTAAGTACCTCATTCATAAGCCTTATGAAAGTGCTTGGAGCATTTGAAAGGCCAAAGGGCATAACCAACCATTCAGATAAGCCTCCCTTAGTCTTGAAGGTTGTCTTCTACTCATCTCTTTCTTTCATCCTTATTTAATGGTAGCCACTCCTTAGATCAATCTTGGAGAAGACATAAGCACCATGTATCTCATCAAGCATGTCATCAAGTCTAGGGATAAGATACCTACACTTGATAGTTATGTTGTTAATAGCTCTACTATCCACACACATCCTATATGAACCACTTTTCTTGGGCACTAAGAGGGCTAGAACCAAGCATGGACTCATACTTGGCCTTACAAATCCTTTTTCAATCAATCCTTCTACTTGTTGTTACAGTTCCTTGGTTTTCATGAGGTTGCATCTATAGGCTGGCTTATTCAATAATGGTATTCCCAGAATCAAGTCTATTTAATGTTCAATGCCCTTTAGAGAGGAAGGTTGGGTAAGAGCTCTTCAGGAAAAACATCTTCATATTCGGCCAAAAGAGGTTGCATTAAGGGATTTGCTCATTTCTTCTCTTGCTTGATCTTCCTTTCAAGCATAAGTAGAGCATAAACATATTGTAGATGCAAGAAGGCTCTCTCTACTTAATGCCTATTCATATACATACTCTCCCTTTTGACTTCTTTTCCTTTGATAATTTTATTAGCTTCTTAAGGCTAAGAGGGATCAAGATGATGACCTTCCCATTGAACTTAAAAGAGTAAGTGTTCTTCTTGCCATTATGACTCACTTCTCTATTAAATTGCCATGGTCTTCCTAATAAGTGACAAGCATCGATAGGAATCACATCATACAAAATCTTATCACTATAATGCTTACCAATGGAGAAGGAAACAATCACTTGTTTGGCTACTTAGAGGCTGGTCCCATTACTCAACCATTGGAGCTCGTATGGCTGAGGATGAGGTATAATAGGTAATCCAAGTTTTTCCACTAAGGTAGATAAATCTATATTTGCACAAGTTCCATTATCTATAATTAAATAACACACTTTACCTCTAATGGTATACTTTGATTGAAAAATGTAGAGTTTTTGCTCTTCATGAGAAGAGGCTTAACATGTAAAGTTCTCCTACTAACTAGCAACTCTCCTTCAAATTTCGAGATATCAATTTTTAATCCCCTATCATCATCATTATTCGTCTTGGTGGTCTTTCATGTTCTTCATCACTTGAACCACTAAGGAGAATCAATTCCTCTCTATGATGTCTAAAAGGAGGTTTATTGTGTCTCCATGGATAAGGTTGTGGGGTTGGTTATGGTGGAGGTGGGGTTTGGTTTAATGGGCAAGTGGCTTGGTTTGAATGATAGCCAAATCTCTAATCAATTACATCATTGAGTCATTTGGGTTCTAAATTCATTCTTGAGTTCTTGGATTTCTCCTTCCAATCTCTTTTAGCCAAACTCCCAAGGGTGAGGAGGTGAAAAGGAGGGAATGAAGTTCTCTTGTGGGACATTTTTTTGGTAGAGGGTGGTTGGTGAAGGCTAATGGTTATAAGTTTATTAAGGGTGGGCTAAGTATTGGTAAGTGCTTAGGCAAAATTAAGGTTTTATGAATAGTAACTTTATGGTGAACGATAAATTTGGATAGTGAACAGTAGCTCTGGGAGGCAGAAATCAGTCAACAAATCATACAGACACCCTAGGCTCTGATACCAAATGGTGCATTTCCATCAAATCTTCATTTTGGAAATTACTATTTATTTGGCACAATAGTAATTTGTCTCTCAATTTTAACCAATCAAATGATCTCCAAATCTTGCAAATTATATATCATTGGAAAAAGCATTCAAAGAGCTTTCTAATGGTATATAATGTCAATTACATCTCAATCAACAAGACATTCAAAACTAGCTTCAAAGTTTGCTAATAAAAATTGGAAATTGCAAAAACACACTGTGAACAGTAATCCGAGGCATATAACACACATTCAAGTCTTCATACTTTGGATTTCAAGGGAAATATAAAATGTAACCAAGGCGTAAAGGAAAGTTCCACCAACCTTGGGGTCTTCCATCACTAATCTTCCCCCAAGAATGATTGGATAAAGGAAATGAGATAAAAACTTCAATGCTTTAATTCAAGTTTCATTCAAATGTCAACCAAAAATTATAAATGAAGACCCACTCTTTTATATAGAAAGCATGGATGGCAATGGTACACTTTGGTCAACAAAATTAATATAAAATCAACTAAAGTCTCTAATGTATGCCAAACCATCCATCATAAACTAAACACATGCCCAAATTAATGCATACAAGACAAAATAGTACACATTTTCCTTAAATGTAGGAAAGTTGTTTCCTAACTAAGACAACTATCTTCTCTTCTAGTTCAAAACCAATTAAAGACATACTTTGAGTTCTTTGAACTTCAAAAAGGAGTCTTGGACATTTGGGCCAATAGTGGGCTTCAAACGTTGCACTTTTGGATCAATTGGAGTGATAACATCGTTAATTGTTATTATTTTGAGTTCTAATTCCCTTATGTTATTTGAAAATTTAATTTAATCTAATGGAATTATTTATCTTTTGCACTTAGAAAGCTTTGAATATTTTCTGGAGAAAGTTGGGCCAAGAAGTCTAAAACTGAAGTAGATTTATGAATTAACAAAAATCTGTGATGCTCACTAAGCATGGGCACTTGAAATGGCGAAAGCAAAATTCAAAAATTAAATCTAGATGTTCAGATCAGTTGAAAAAGTCCATAAAATATCAAGATTTTATTAGCTAGAAGAGAGGATCAATTGAGATAGATAAGGAAGAATATTTTTGGAGGAAGGATATACATTAAAATATATATATTTTTTTTTTTTTTTTGGGAAGATATGTATCACCTTTGTTTGGTTAGATTAGGAGATTATGATTGACTTTTATTTCCAGATTTTAGTAGGGAGAAATATATATATTTTTATTTTTAGTTTACTGGGAAAATTATTCATCATTGTACTTGGAGGATTAGAGAGCTAAATATGGTTTACAGTGACTGAATATTTTCTCTTGGTTGAAGAGATCTAAAACCATGAAACTACAATGATTGTGAGATTTATTTTTGTTCTTTAATGCATCTTTTTAATTATTCAAGTATTGATTATCTTTTTGAATTATTTTTTATGATTGTGTTGGTTGATTTCTAAGGCGTGCAATTAGTTTATCAATTAATATAATCTACTACTAGTTTAGGTGTTGAATCCGTAATTGTTCAATCTATCTAATTGAAATGGCAACTAGGTTTATCATTTGCTGCGTCAGAAACTGTAAATCCTTTGAAAATAATCAACTAGATTAAATGCAACGTCGTACGTTTGTGTTGTCTTGTTTTGTTGGTCTTTTTAATTCGTAATGCTATTGTTTAATTAAATTCAAGATCGTATCCGAATTATTAATCAATAAGGGTTAATTGGAATACATGTTTTTGATTAACTGATCATAAGAAGGATAGGTAAATTTAATACCACAATGAATATTTGAATAATTAATTTGATATTTTTGGTTTCGATGATCAATCGTAGTTTCAATAGTGGATGTGATTGTAGACCAAAGTTTGTTTAATTGATTATTTGTTTTAGATTATTTCGCTGAATTTTAATTTATTATTTTTAATTAGAATTTGCATTCAATTCAAAACCCCCCTTATTTCCTTGTTTTGATTTATTTGTGATAACATACTAATCAAAACTCTTCGAGGGAACGATCCTTACTTTTCTTTACTACATTTTTTTTTTTTACAGTAATTTAGGATTTTAAATTGGTGTCGACGATAACATGTACCAAATTTTGGCGTCGTTGTTGGGGAGGCTTGGTGCATTGTTGAAAATTCATGTTTCTTAGCTTCTTGTTTAGTTAGTAGGCTTGGGGTAGGTTTGAAGGCCGAAAGTGAAGAGGTGGTCGAATATGCACCAGTTGTTGTCAACTGAAAGACTTGAAAGAACGTTGAAGTTTTTTATGCTGTGTCTTTGGATCACCCTCAAATGTGTAATTTTTCTGAAGTGCTCGTAAAGTGAATTTACTAGTGCATCTGGGATTCTGTTCATGTTCTCTAGCGTGTGTAGACATGAGATTTTGTGTTAAAATGTGCACGTGCCAAAGGTTCTGAACAAATCAATTTATCTGTCCCTGCTAGGGGGCTAAGGTTTATTTGGCTTACCTTCGTAGAGTCCAATGATCCTCTCTCTTCTTGTTTGGTTTGTTTTATTTATACATAATGCTTTTAGGTTTTGCTAAGTGTACTTTACATATTCTAGTTCCAAGCTATCAATTTTGGGCTTGATAGTTCTGCAAAAGTTTATAAAAGAAAATAATAGAGGGACACTTGAGGGTGTTCTTCTAGTTTCCTTCTTCATAAATTTTTAGCCACCAAAAGCAATTTTCATACTAATGATTCTTAAAATTTCAAAGAATTGGGGAATGTGTTTTTTCAAACTAAATGATTTCTGGAACCACTTAAAAGATAACAACTTTCTTGGGCTGATAATTGAATTTGTATCCTGTTTAAAGGAAGCTTCTTGAAGAAATGTTCATGTAGTTACTTGATAGATACTTGGGGGAAGAACTGCTATCAACAAAACTTCCCTGGCTATTCCATCTACACTCGCTGAGATTTCTGCAAGCCCTCCTCAGCAACAACGAAACCAGCAACAAAACAGAAGAAATAATTCAATCACAAATGATAATGAAAATATGTATTGTATTGAATAATCTTCCAATGAAGTTTACAAATCAATTCCTCAATACAATGACTATTTCCTTTTGCTACTGCTAATCAATTATAATTCCAGCAACAAAAACAATCACAACATATTACACAAAAACTCAGTTGAGTCCTCACTGTGTGTGCTCAGCTTCCGAGAGAACCACTCTCTCCCCACTTTTCCTTAATTTTTTCACCTATTTCCCTTTCCAGCACTTGTTCTCCTTTTTCAACTCTTTCCACAGCTACTTCTTCTCTTCTTCCCCTGTTTTGCCACGTTTCATATTTTTAGTGGCTAGTTTTGCATTAGGATAGCAGCCTCCCGATTTTGCATTTCCCTTTTATACCCTCTCTTTTCCTACAGGAAATAAATATATGAGTTCTAACATTTCCCCTCCCATCGAGAGACACCTTGTCCTTAAGGTGGAAATGAGGGAATAAGTGGGCTAATTTTATTTTTTGGTTAAATGGGTTAAAAAGCTGAGTTTGGGTTGAGGGTAAAAATGGGCTCATATTTGGTATGGGCCAATTGGGTTTCAAGTCTGGTCTTGGGTTTGGATTTTTATTAGGTATGATTAATTGAGTTTGGTGGTTTGAATTTATTGGTGTAAAGGTTTTTGGGCTGGAATATATAATGTATAGGTTGAGTTGAGTTGGGGCTAGATTGAGTGTTTGAGAATTGGGTTGTAATGGATTTGGTTTTAATTATAATGGGTTTGGGTTGTGGACTCTTGGGTTATTCTAATTTGGTTTTGGGTCGGGCTTAGTAGCTAGACTTAATTTTGAGTTGAATAAAAAATGTTTTGGGCTGGAATCAATTAGTGTGGGTGTAATTGGGTATTGGGCTAGGTTTAATAGTGATAGATTTTGGTTTAATGAGTTGGGTTTGGGCTGGGTAAACGGGTTATTGGGCCGGGTAGGGTTATAAACCCTTATTCCTCCTCCTTTTCTTTCTTCATGGGCGTCTCCTTCTCCAGAACTCACCATCATCTTAGGAATGTTGCAACCAAGTGACAGAGTGAACTCCGACAGCTGGATCTCATTGGAATCGTCCACCTTTTCACTGTATATTGCCGATTTCTTCTCCCAATCACCCAAATCAACTATTTTCTGGCCAAAATTTTCAATCTCAGCTTTTTTCCTCTTTCTTTCATTGTCAAATACAATTAGGACGCCTTTATCATCCAGATCGCCTTCTTCCACCACAAGAATGGCCCATGATTTGCGCTTCCAATCATGGTTCACGTCCTCTTTGCCTTCACAGCTAGGAAAAGTTCCGTTCGCCGTCAGTTGTCGGATTTCCCATTGAGGAAGTCGTCGGACCATCCACCATCGACCACCATTTTTTATGATGTCCATCTTTTCCATCCTCAGAATCGGAGCTCTGATACCAATTGATAGATACCTGGGGAAAGAACTACTATCAACAAAATCTTCCCTGGCTATTCCATCCGCACTCGCTGAGATTTCCTGCAAGCCCTCCTCAGCAACAACGAAACCAGCAACGAAACAGAAGAAATAATTCAATCGCAAATGATAATGAAAATATGTATTATATTGAATAATCTTCCAATGAAGTTTACAAATCAATTCCTCGATACAATGACTATTTCCATTTGCTATTGCTAATCAATTATAATTCCAGCAACAAAAACAATCACAATAGATTACACAAAAACTCAATTGAGTCCCCACTGTGCGTGCTCAGCTTCCGAGAGAACCACTCTCTCCCCACTTTTCCTTAATTTTTTCACCTATTTCCCTTTCCAGCACCTGCTCTCCTTTTTCAACTCTTTCCACAGCTACTTCTTTCTCTCCTTCCCCTGTTTTGCCACGTTTCATATTTTTAGTGGCTGGTTTTGCATTAGGATAGCAGCCTCCCGATTTTGCATTTCCCTTTTATACCCTCTCTTTTCCTTGCGGGAAATAAATATATGAGTCCTAACATTACTTAATCTTGTATTTCTTTCAATGGTATTTCCTTTATGGTGTACTTTTTCCAGCTTGATGCTGTAATTGAAGCAGAAAAACAAGCTGCTAGAGACTTGATTCTTCAAGAGAGAAAGGATAAGGCATTGTTAGCATTGAAGAAGAAAAAAACACAAGAAGAATTGCTGAAGCAAGTTGATGCTTGGCTCATTAATGTTGAACAAAAAGTAATTGTTCTTTATCTAAGCTGAAGTTTGTTTCCTTCTTATTTTGTTGGATATTGTTTGATTAAAGTGAAGAGTCAGACTGAGATTCACTCATCCATTTGTTGGCCCGTATTGTTGTGTTGAGTCATTAGCTTTGTTGAGCTTGATTATTTTTCTTTTTCCTTTGAATTTTTTTAATAAAAAAGACGTAGATGCTTATGTTTAATTCAGTTGGCAGATATTGAACTAGCAAGCAAGCAGAAAGCCGTATTTGGCTGTCTAAAGGCAGGTGCCAATGTAATTAAGGCTATACAACGTGGACGATGATCAGAAGTTAATGGATGATACTGAAGAAGCTAAGGCTTATCAACATGTAAGCCTGACTGTGACTATTATTTTGTTTATGATCCTTTTGAGATCATGTTTATTTTATTTTTCTTCCATTCTCGGTATGTTTCAGTTTCAAATCTGATATATTTGTATCCTTAAAAGTCCTTCAGAAATTAGTGTATTTTCCTTATAAATGGTCTGATTTTCTTATGTTACAGGATATGACTACCATCTTCACATTAATCAGGGATTCACCCCAGCGTCTCTCTTGCTGCCCTGTGTGTGTAGGAAAAAGGGAGAAGGGGAGAGAGAAAGACAGAGAGTTGTCTAATACAATCCTCTATCAGTACCATCTAAGATGAAGTGTTTTTGCTGTCTGTATGAGCTACTTACCATAGTATCAGATGATTATTTTGGAAGCTTCAGCAGTCAGACCAAAGTAATACACAGGAAAACTATTATCAGTGTTAAAAGTAATACAGTCTTGTACGGTGTAGTTGTCTGTTTTGCATCACAAGAAAACTATTGTCAGTGTTGTGACTTGTGGTTAACTTTTTTGGTACTGGATGGAGCGGTTTGCAAACTCACTGCACATTTGCCCGGCACAAAAAACTTTGAATTTGCATACTTCCTCTAATAACTCACCTCATAGTCCCAACAATAGTTTTTACTGCTGTTTCTGCTTTTATTCCATTATTTTTTTTATTAATTTCTGAAGCTAAAGTATCATATATGTTGTGATCCTATAGGAAATTAATTCAATATTGGGTGAGAAATTGTCAGCAGAAGATGAAGAGGATATCTTGGCTGAATTTGAGATCTTGGAAACTGAGGTATGCGCGCACGCACACACACACACTCATATATATATATATATATATATATATATATATATATATATATATTTGAACAGTTGGTTGTATTTCTGAACACATTTATATAAAACTTTGTCATAATTAATATCATAGTGTATACTCAGGGTACTTACTAATTATTTGCGAGTCCATTTCTTCATTGTGTTCTTTTGAGATTTCTTTTCCTATAATCTTCTGTAGAGGCTACTGATATACAGACTATGGTTTTTCTTATTTCTTATTGAGGTTTACCAAATTATATTATTCTCTGTATCTGTGCATTTCTTTCCCATTTATCTCCATGACCCAAGTGAAATTTTATTTTGATGCTTCAGTGTTGAGGGCATCAGTACTTCAAATTTTGTTGAAATCAACAGGAACATTTTGTTTCAAATAGCAATTAATTTAGAATGGGTCACACACACTTAATTGGTCTTGCTTGGTTAATTTTCTTGTATGATTATAAGCGTAGTGGTCTTGCTTGGTTAATTTTCTTGTATGGTTATCAGCGTAGCGTTACTCTAATATAACTTTTATTTTCTTGTCTCCTTTCTAGCACAATAAAATTTGCATTTGGGAAGTTGATTAATATCTTAGCATTTAGGCTTCCATGTGAATCCTTTTAATCTTACCTTGGCTGAATCCCTTGTTTCAGATGGCCGTTGAAGATACACCAGAAGTACCAATCAAAGGACCATTGGAAGAGCAAGAGCATTTGGTTCTGCCTGATGTGCCAACCAGAGCTACGGTTGCTTCCAATGTGGCTGCCACTGATGATGAAATAGCTTCAGCTCAAGTGTCCACGAAGAAGAAAGGTTTGACAGTCTGTCCATCTCCTGCTTTTGTTCTACACAAACACAGGCTTTACTAACTTGCAGTGTCTGATACTGGTTCATATGCAGTATTGATACTGGTTCATACTAACTTGCAGCGTTCTTGATGCATCATTTCTTGGTGGCCTTTGTCAATGCATGTACTGGTTTTGCTTTCACAATTATCATCCACATAAGATTTGTACAAATTTGTCAATGCATGTCTTTGTTAACAAATTTTATCTTCTTATATTTTCAGTAACTTCCAACTTCAATTGTTTTTTGTTTATGGATGTTGGAGGGAAAATAACCCTAGAATTTATTAGGCCTTGGGTGACTAGGTATACTTCATTTTCTGCTTCTCTATTAATGTTTCTGAAGGACAAACCCACTCTGTGACTCTATATTTACTCTTCTTTGTACTCTCAAAATGCATTTAGCTTTTAATTTGGACTTTTTAACTGCACTTAATTTTTAACATTTATTTGAATACAAGGAGGATTTATCTTAATATATGAAAGTTACAAGTCAAGGACATCATCAATCTATCGTTGAGAGGTATTGAAACAAAGGCCACATTCTGACACCATAAAACTTAATAAAATAAAACCACCCTTACAATAAAAATATAATATTTAAGAAATAAAAGATAAATATATTTTAAAACTTATCCCAAACGCCACCCACAATTTGTTTTTGTTCACCCCGGGGCACCAGACATTAACAAGGTCTAAAACAAATTAATCCCCAAGTGTGCAAGTTCCGGTTCCTGTTTTGTACATTCATAAGTAGGATTTCAAGCATACAACTGTTTATGCATCCATATTGATATGTAGATCAAAACATATGAATCACAAATCTTCATGCAGTCCTTCACAATCAGAGCTGAAACTCTTCAAGTCTGATGAGCTCAATGATTTGCTGCCAAATGTTCTCGACACAATGAGCCTTGCAACATTCTCTGCTGCAACGGCACTTGTCTCCATTGTGCTAGCTGCATTCTCAAAAGCATTCACATAGTACAAATGTCGACCATCCAAAATGAATGGTGCAAATTCTTCAGGAGGTTTGTAATGAGGGTAAGCACCCCAGTTTATGCGAATGATCTCCTTCCTCACACTAGCATTGTCAAAATTAAACAAACACTCAGAATAGAAAAGTTAAATGGTTATTACACCAATATTAATGGATTTACATAGGGGCTTTTCTATCAGAAGCTGGCTGAAGGAGTGAAGCAGGTTCAATTTTTTAAAACAACTATTCTCTGACTCCACCCACAAACAAACCCAGCCAAATTATAACCAAGAAAGAACATGAGTCATTAGTTTATATTTTTCACGTTTTCTGCAGAACTTTCTTCTTCTAAGTGACCCTCCTGCAAAAGGGTAATACCAGAAAGTGATAGGATCAACCGTTTAACCAAGTTCTTAATGTCTATCTCATTAAGCATCTCTGTCACTTCCAAAAGAATGGGCCAATTGTTGATAAGGTATCAGTAAGTGACTGTTGCTCCTGCTCAAATTACTAATAAGCTACACTGATAACTAAAACTGTGCAAGTAACAAAAATTACTTCTATGTGGCAATATGAAACTCCTTTTCCGGAATTAAACAAAAGTCAATTACTGGCTACTAACTACTGACTAATTGAAATATTACCTGAAGATGTCATCTAACAATGAATCTGCCATTGGTTTACGAGAGAATATCTTGTAACTGAAGTCTTTTTCACCATGTCGCTTCAGAACTGAAATGCTTGTAATTGGAAGGTCAGGATCCTCTATTGTTCCCACCAGATCTGGAATTTTTGAAACATCATCCAGGCCAAAATATACCTTGCCAATAGCAAATATAAATAGATATTATTTTCAGAAGAAAAATTAAGAAAAGACAATAAAATTGGGGATCAAGAGTTTGGAAAAGGACTCAGAATTTTTTTGTAGTTAAGTAATATAAGAACATGCATTTAAATAATAACTCACAGGATTTAAAACACCTCTTACAAAAGTTGCATGCGTGTGCTGTAGTTTCCTCTCTGGTACGGAAATTGGTGGGCTGAAACGGAGATTCAGCTCATCTAGTGGTGTAGAAACTGCAGTTACTTCACATGTGTAACTGTTTCCTTTGGTGGAGTTCAACTCATAGTAATCTCCAAGGTAAGAGATAGATTCTATTTCTTCATGAAGGTGCAGTGTAACATTTGAACGGTTAATTAGCCCAGCTGCCATCTGCCAGTTTCCCCCTTCAACAGCCCATAATCCTCCGCCAGAACCTGCCAAGGAAACAGCACCAGCAAGTCCGCTGATGTCAATACTTTGACCATAATTGATTCGAGTGATGACCTGCATATGTCAATGGAATTTTGATTGTGACTGATTTGTAAACAATCAACTGTTGCACAAAGTCTCATACACATTCAAATGGATAAAATTACAAAGATTTAACCACTTTAAACACTCTTCTTAGACTTTCTGCTTTCTAGACATGCATGCAAAGTTAATATATATAAGACTTCCTGTTAAAATTGAATAATCTTCCTTATGGGCTCTTTTTTCCCTGGTGTGAGCATGATTCAATCACAAGACCTATTGAAAACCCCAAGAGATTCATTCAACTGAACAAGCTAATACCAATATTAAGAGAGAGAGTAGACAGTTAAAAAGACAAAAATAAGCATGCATGATGACTGGATATAAATCTTTGATCCAAATATAGCAATGGGGTGCATGGCAGGGTTCTCCTTTACCATAATCAACAGAGATATAATGCCAATTACTCTGTTGCTCACTATACACAACTGACCATACAAGTTGAACTGTCTTCCTTGTGTTGTAACACACAACTTCCTTTCGTTGGTTGCTCCATTAAACCACATATAAAAAAGTAACTTTTAATTCCATTCCAACTCCAACATCCAAAACCTCTCTCAAATCTTCTTCCTCTAAATTGCAAAAGGCTTATAATAGCATGACATAGTCCTATACATAGAAGGCACCAATTCCAGCAAAAATCAATCCTCCTTTGACTAAAAAATGAGCCTTAATACTCTCAACAATAATTCCACTATTTTTTTAGTGATTTTCAAATTTTGAGATTCTTCTTTTAGAAGAGAAAAGATTAAATTAAAGGGGGGTTTATTCCCTGTTGGAGAGCTAGGAGGGAAAACCCAACTTTGTATGTGATAAGAATCTGTCTATTCTAGGAAATTGGTTAGTCTTGATTTAGTTTCCTATTTGTTCCTATTCATTCCTTCAATTTAGTAATCTAATTATATGAAACACTACTTGTATATATTCCCTATCAATCAACAGAGAAGTAAGAAAACTTCTGCATCCAAAGATCTCTCATTTCATTTCGTAGTTCTAGAAGGATTATTGTTTCCATGAAGCTTTATTCTAGATTCAGTCTCTTATAGATACCCTTATATTTATGGGAGGCTTTATTCTAGAAAAGAAAAAAAATCGTACAAGTTCTAAAAGAAGAGAACCTTGCACCGATTAATCTAAGTCACAAGAAGAAAGTGTGAGATTAGACATGATTACACCAATTAATCGTGTAAGTAAAAATCCTTTCTGTAAACCAAAGTATAATGAGATTGGACATGATTACATACTAAGAAACAAATGTATGTTACACATCAAAAACAAGTTTATCAATCACATAAATGGGAGGGATGCAAGGGTGCTTGAATCTTGCATTTAGAAAGGGTGTGGCAATTTACTATTGTCTAGAGTGGCAATGTACTACATTGTCCAGAAATACATAGATACAAGATGTGAAATACTAATATAGATACATGAAGTAATATACTCAGGGGCGTGCTCCTAAACAACAAGGTATTGTTAGCCAAGAAGTTGAAGGTAGTGAAAAAGACAGAAGGCTACAGAGTAAAGAGACAGTAAAAAAAAAAAAAAAATTATAAAGTTTCTCCAACACAATTAATTTTGAGTGGGTGAATTCCGAAATCTTCTAACAGAATTTAGCGCTTGGAATTTGGATTAAACTTAGCTAAGTTGGGCTATAGACAAACCTTAAATTGAAGTATTTACCTCATTGAATGAATTTCTTCTGTGGAGCTAAAGACTTTCTATTGTTTTTGTGATGATTAGAAAAACTACTTTAACAACATTACACTTAAACTCGATTCATTCATATTCAACATCAGTCCAAATCAAAGAAATGCAACACAATCATCCCAAAATAGAAAAACCAAGAAACCTTACAGTGACAAGCTCCTGAGTCAACAACCGACTCAACCCAACATCCGACACTTCCTCCCTCAAACTTCTAGTAGTCAAATTATACAAACCAGCCCATTTCAGCATCTCATCCACACTCTCAAAAACCGGCCTCCTCTCAAAACTTTCATAATATTTCAAAAACCTTTCCACAGCACTCTCCACAAAACCCTGCATCTTCAACAACGACAACCCGTATCTCATAAAAATATAAACAGAATTTGCAAAAGACACGATCTTTTGCACAAAAGGGAGCTTGGAGTCAACGCTCAGCGTCTTGAACACAAATTTCTCGCCGTCCCAAATCCCGAAAGAGTGGGATTCGTCAGAAGAGGAGGGCTGTTTGATCTTCAAATTGAGAAGCTTTGTGAAATTCAGAGCGTGGTGGTTCTTGGGGTGGAGGATTGAGGCCCCAGCTTCGAATGTGTGGTTGGAGATTGTAATAGTGGCCATTCGACCTCCGACGATGCCGTTTCGTTCAAAGATGTGGATGTCAGGGAGCTGCGGAGTGGTGGGCGGAGAGTATAAGCGAAGGAAATGGGCGAGGGAGGAGCCGGCCATGCCGCCGCCGATGATGCATATGGTGGGTTGGTTTTGGAGAGAGGGTTGAGGTGAGAAGAGAAGGAGAAGAGTAAGGAAAGAGAGAATCTTTGTTTTCGGAAACATCATGTTGTTGTGTCGTCCTGCTTGGTGGTGCTGTTCATGTTTAGATAGAAGCTTGTTTTCTCAAAAAATAGAAACGAGCCAGTGGGTACAGAAGAAGTTTTCCACTGAATCAACGGAAACGAGTCAATGGGCATACAAATACAGCTTGTTTTTCTGTCACATCATTCAACGTTTAATGGAAGACTCAGTGGGTAGAGAACTTGTTTTTTGTGGCATCATGCAGTGTCATCTCTTCAGTAAGCACAGTTTAATTTGGGTTAAGCGTGCGACTCTAAGGCAGAAAGTTTGGTTTCAAATTTGCTGACATATTAAAATAATAATTTTAATCAATTAGATCTAATTATTATAAATTTGGTTACTAAATTTGGATTTTATTTATTTGGTGGGGTTGATTTGTTCATTAAAAAAAAGTAATTTTTATTTACAAACTTATTATATAAAATGAGGTAATAACATACGATCAAATGATTTTGAGTTGAAAGAAAAAATAAACAATTATATTATTTAATTATAAGTTATCAATTTAGTTTATACAGATAAATTTGTATAATTTATTTGTTTACATAATTTAATTAGAGTATAGAATGAAATTTTTGGATTTTTCGACTTTTGGTCGAATTTTTTTTACAATAATCATTTTTAATTCAAATGATTATTTTGTTATGGTAGTGCCATGACACAATTGGTTTCTATTTGTGAAATATTGTAATTAACTCATTTATTAATAAAAGGTTTTTATTATCTATTTATATTAATGTATATTTAATATATTTATAAAAATAATAT
This sequence comes from Mangifera indica, assembly GCF_011075055.1. Taxonomy (NCBI): domain Eukaryota; kingdom Viridiplantae; phylum Streptophyta; class Magnoliopsida; order Sapindales; family Anacardiaceae; genus Mangifera; species Mangifera indica. Next base: position 7,182,615 of record NC_058152.1, read on the forward strand.
GTTTTTAAAATGTAGAACCATGAAGAGACGATTAAATGATTGATCGTGAGAGTCTTATGAACACATTAGGTGATCATTCTAGAAACGTTCATAATTTTAACACTACTTTGAGTAAGGATATAAGTAATAGCGATGAAATTATCATAGTGTTAGACAACTCCATTAAAAGGTGACAATAGTTTTCATGTTTTGAAACTCTTAGCCGAAAGCTTGGTGCAACACATGAATGCACGTTATAGACGCGTTCACTAGACTGACCCGATTTGAGGTTCACTAGACTGACCCGATTTGAGGATTTTCATATAAATTGTTGCCCCAATGTTTATGAAATACATCCTCTAACTCATGGGTACATATGATCTTTAGATTTGAAGTCATCAAACCGTCTCGTATGAAGATCGATATGGTTTGACGTTAGGTGTTACCATAAAGGTGGTGATTGGCCATACCAAAATTTGTATGGTTGTTATAATGGATCAATAAATGATTCGTTACTTCCAAGCATAAGCGAAAATATCTCAAATAAGAATGTTGAAAGACATTGATGCCATTCAAATCTATGGACATAGTGAGATCGAGCTCAGAGTCTAGTCTAAATCATTTAATTATTGATGTGTATCAGTTTAGATCAAGAAGTCAATAAGATAAACACTCATTTGTGTCTTAATCTTGAGAGATATTAGTTGACGAAGGGATCGTGTTATAGGTAATTATGGAATTGATAAGGGTTAAGAGTTGTTTGTTGACATTTTATTAATTAAATATCTATGATGTCTTGTTAGAAACCAATCTTAGTATATGTTTAGATTTAATCTAAATCCAGATATAACCAACCCAATAGAGAGTATAAGTGGTCACACACATATAGGAGTTGTTCAGACTCTGAAGGTTTAAGATTATCTGAGAATAATCTTGAAGTACTAGGGTTTAGGTGAAATTGGGAATGGATTAGGCTTGTTCAATAAGATATAATGCAATCCCCCTCCCAAAAGTACTACCCTCTCAAGGAAAGCATCACTAAATTGCATATTTTGAGTATGCATTTAATTTAAAACATATAATAAAATTCATTAAATAGTTGAATAAAACTTCATTTATTAAAATTTATAAAATTACTAAAATATCCTTATCAAATTAAACCAAAAATGTTCAAAAGATGTCAAATCATGAAATGTAAGTTAAAAATCATAACATGTGTAGTCTGATACAAAAATAAAATATGAATAAAATAAAAACTAAAAGGACAAAAATGCCCTTATTGCTTATGCTCGTAGAATGCCAATCGTCCTGTAGCCATCACGGTCAGCTACACCTACACATATAAAATTAGGGGAATGAGTGATAAGAACATTCAGTAAATAGGAAACTTTACTAATAACTTTCACTAAAATTTCCAAAATACCCTTAGTCTCGACCTATGTTAACTCTATCATTTAGAGTCAATATTAAACTCCTTTGTGGATGATGATGGGGTTTATATACTATCTCTATGCTCATATTGTACTCTAAGGACTATTTAGGCTATAATCATAACTTTTAGGTTGAATTATGTCATGTTTAGTCACTAAGGAACCACTTTTTTAAATTCTTATCTAACGTGATCATACTAAATCAGTGAAAGCACTTGAATCTAAAAATTATAACTAAAGTTGTATACTAGGGTAATTGGTCTGGGTCGAATACAAAGATTTGACATCTTGACTATGTAAGTTATCTCTCTGTTTCACTACACCAAACTGTATCTCAACTTGACTCTACTATGAGCAAGTACCTTAGTATTGGTTTGATATCCTATTAAAGACATGCCCTACTATAGGCGGTGTTAGAAATATGTACTCACGGTGGCCCTTCGTAACGATCTCGTAAGCCTTACTAATTTTGGCTTGTTCTTGCTTTTACCTAAAAATGTATCTCATGCCATCCTATGACTTAACTCGTAGGTACATAGAGTACTACTGTATATTCGAGATCTTTATACTGTCTCTCAGGATAACCTATAAGTTCTTAGCCTAATTCTTTTTCTTTTTTCTTTATTCTACTCTACACACACGAGTGTGTCTATTGACACATAAGGGTGTGTCTCTTTTATTTCATGTACATAGCTATCCTCTTATGGTATCTTCCCGTGCATTTATCTGTCAATACACAAAAGTGTGTGCCCTCTTCAAATATTATTTCACTTTTCTTTCTAAACTTATCTCAACTGTGCCATTTACAGAGGTATTATAATCATATCTTCCCAACCCATGGTCATACTAAAGCTATACACAGGAAGTCCACGTGTCCTAGTAGACCACTCACAATTAACAACATTTAAAAGGTTGTTGAAGCATTGAAAAAAACTAATTTGAATACTAGAGTTCACACACATAAGCATGTGTCCCATACTACACGACTGTATGGTGAACATCGAAAACAGATCAGGATAGTTCAAATACATACTTTATATTATCACAAATAAAGGAAATAACTTATGCATATGAACAAAAAGATTGCTTCTTTTATTAATAATTCACATTAATGTATTTACAAGATTAAAATGCCCTTGAAATCGATAACACGAATGGTTCCTAAGGTATACACTAATAATAAGTGCCCTAAAGCTAATCAAATTTGCTATTTATGGATATAGTTTTGGCCAAAGGACTATTTCCCACCCAAGGATTGTTGTTTTCTCAAGTATCCCCCCTTTAACTTTAAAAATCTCAAATACCCATTTATAAGCAGTTAAATTTAATGGAACCCTAACCTCTTAAAATTTCATCTCTTTTTTCTCCCCTAAACTTTAAAAACTAAAAGTTTTCCCCTAACCTAAGTTTTAAAAAATGACAGTTTCCCCCTAGGATTTGGTTTTCAGATCTCTAACACCAAATGTGATGTCGTTGTTGACTGTTTATCCCTTCCAAAGCTTTCTCTCCCTCTAGCTTACAAGACGATAGAAGATAAAGAGTTTCATTGGGAAAGACGAAGCTCTTTGTCTTTCAGAAGAAGATCGACATTGAACGGATGTTCAAATAGGTGGAGAGAGACAGCCAGAGAGAGAGAAAGCTTCAAGAAGGATAGACGACCTACAATGTTGTCAAATTTAGCACCAGAGATCTAGAAACCAAACCCGAGGGGGAAACTATTATTTTTTAAAACTTCAGTTGAGAAAAAACTTTTAGTTTTCAAAGTTTAAGGGAGAAAAAAGAGATTATATTTTAGTTTATTTTTAATATTATAGATAAAATAACGATTTTACCCTTACTACTGTTAAATTTAACTACTCATGAGTGGGTATTTGAAATTTTTAAAGTTAAAGAGGGGATACTTGGGAAAACAACAATCCTTGGGTGGGAAATAGTCATTTGGCCTATAGTTTTATATTAATCATTAGTAAAAGGATTTATTGTTATTAAATTCATATATTGTTTATTTATATAATTGTATGAATAACATGCGTTTTGAATGATAAAGCTATAATAAGGGGATCAAACGACTGATCGTGAGAACCTTATATACCCATTAAGTGATCATTCTAGAAATGTTCGTAATCCTGATATTATAATAAATAAAGGCAAGTGTAATGATGATGAGATTATCATAGTGTTAAGCAACCTTACCAAAAGTAGCAACAGTTCTCATATGTCGAAGTTATTATAGATAGTTTAATGTAACATATGGGTGCACATTGTAGATGTGTTGATTGAATTGACCCGATCAGAGGATATTTATATGGCTAGTTACTCCAATGTTTAGGGAATAAATCATCTAAACACTGTAATTGCATGTGATTCTTTGACTTGAGATCAATAAATCATCTCGTGTAAGGATCGGTATGGTTTGATGTTATCCAATGTCCCATTGTAATTGGGTAACTATAAAGATAGTAATCAACCATATCATGAGATACATGAAATTTATGGTTGATCGATAAAAGATTTATCACTTTTGAGCATAAGAGAAGATATCTCACATGAGAATACTAAATGACATTCATGATTGTTTGAATCTATGCGTATAGTTGGAAAAGGTTATAGCCTAATTCAAGTTAGTCATTGTTGTGTATCAGTTCATATTGAGAAACCATTAAGATAAACACATTTCTACGTCCTAACCTTGAGAGACATTGGTTGAAAAAAAGATTGAATTGCATATAACTGTGATACTAAAGCTTAAGAGAAGTTCATTGACATTTTATCATTCAAGTAGCCATGATGCTTTGCAAGAGGCCAATTTTGGTCTGTGTTTAGATTTGTCCTGAATCTGGATGTCACTGGCTCTATAGAAAGTTTATGGGTCACACATATAAAAGAGTTGAATCAAACACAGAGGAATAAATTGTTTGCTGAAAATCTTGGTGTTCAGGGCCGAAAGAGAAACTATGAATAGACTGTGTTTACCCAATAGGTTAAGAGGACTTGGTTTGACCATGTCTTGACCATGTGCACAACCATGCACTTAATGTGTTAGCCATGAACTTGGTGGGAAAGGTGTTATTGTGAAAATACACGATACTTGTTAACACCATGTAGGAAAAACATACTAGTCGGCACACACATATGGTCTTGGTGGGAAAGGTGTTGTTGTGAAAATACACGATACTTGTTAACGCCATGTAGGAAAAACATACTAGTCAACACACACATATGGTGTTGGCCATATAAGTTTTTTATGGGCATGCCAACCAATACACACATGAGTGCTAGTTGTGCAAATGGTCTTATGGATGTCAGCTAGACAATCTTTCATACCAATCATACATATGTGTGTTAAACGTGTTGTGCATGCTTAGAATCCAATTGTGCTTGGACACTTGGACATATATATAAAATATGCTTTTTTGCGTAGGTTAGATAAGTAGATACAAAGTGAAAACCTAGCCACCACTCCTTTTGTTTTCTCTTTTTCTTGTGAACATTGTGAGTCTACTTAAGAACCATAGCAACCTCTTCCTTTAGATTTCCTTTATCATGTTTGTGCTCTACATGGATATCAAGGTGTCGCCTTGTAAGGGTAGATAACATACCTTCTTTAGCCATATGAAGATTGAAGGAACCATCAAAGCAGGTATAAATCTAAAACACCCTATGAGTTTTTTGAATGTTCATAAATTTTATGTTTAAAATGGGTATCCTAACTAGTATATTCTAGATTGCTTTTGTTTTTACAATTTTAAATTCTGCTATACTGTCTGTTTTTGGCGCCCTAAAAACCTTACTATGGTATCAAAGCCAACGTTTAGCATAATTTTTTTTAAATTTTATAGTTGTATTGTTTTGATTAATTTTATATATTAGTTACATGTAATTGGAATTAATCAGAATTAAATTGATAAAGATGATTTGTAGTTGTATTAATTTTATGACTTGTTGAGTATCATATATAATGTTAGCTATGTTAAATTATTGAGTGATGATTCTTGATTTTTGTTTGAGTTTTGTTGATATGTGCAAGTTAAAATTGGATGAATGTTATAAGTTTTGTGTTGTCGTACAAAATCACTTTCGAGTCATGTTGGTTGTATAATTCGAAGGTTGTCACTGGTGTGAGTATAGTTTATATGCTAAATTCCCTCACCTGGTGATTGATTTGCTAAAAACTTGTAAGTTTTTTATATTTTTTGTCATTAGAAAAATTTTAAAAATTGGTTTTGGAAAACCCACCATGCATGGTTGGAACCAAACCATACATAGTAGGTGCTAAGTACACACCACTCGGCACCACATAGTGGTGATGGGTGGACACCTCTTGGCACCATGTGTTGGTGCATGGCTGAATATCTTTTGTCCAACCGTTACCTCCACAAGGTGCTAACCGTGCCACTTGGCCAAATTTTGGTCATGCCCAATGTCTTTTCTTATGCCTTCCATTTGTGTATTATTATAGAATTTTGATGAATTCTATAAGCACAACTAGATGCCACACCTACACACTTGCAAAGTTGAAAATCTTAGTTTAGTCATGTTTTATTGAATTTAGACTGAACTGATATTTTCTTGAGCTTTGAGATTGACTTACAATTTTACAAATTTTTATGGGACCAAAAATAATTTGACACTTAAGATAATTATAATAAAAATTTAATTTTAATTGATATATATATGTATGAATGTACATATGCATGGTGCTTAGTACACAACTAATGAACCTTAAGAATTTTTTTATATTTTTATTTCATTTTTAGGTTGTAATTTTTAAATAGGGTTTGCACGCCCTGCTTTTTATCCTTTTTCTTCTTTAGATTAGGTTGTTTTTATTTTTTTATAAATCTATAACGAGGAAACAGATCTATGTAATAATTGAAGACCAGAGATGAAAGGGCAAATACAAAGACTTAAAAATGAAAATTTACCTATATTGACTAGTCAAATTTCTTTTAGCTCGAGTGGCTTGACATTAGTTATAGTTGTATACTAGCACATTTTATTTTTACATTGTAGAATATTTGTGTAGGTTTTATTTTGTAAATGTCACCTAATATGTGGCTAAAATTTGACAAGACTAATTAATGAAACCCTTAATTTAAATATTATGTTTAAGATTTAATTAGTGTCTTCTAATATGCACCCTAGTTAAGCCTTTATTTGTTGGAATTTTGTTTGCTAAAGTGAAAGGTACACTTCTACCAAGTGAAAAATTAGGTGATGATCATGCTAGGTCCGACTTAACTAATATATTTTACTTGTTCACCAAAACAAAGGTAAAGTATGTTAAAGACATGAGTAGGGAATGTATTTGTCAATGCAAAAAGATATATAGTATCTACCTTACTAATACCGAGAGTTATATTTGAGGTTGCATGATTTGTTAAGTTAACAACTGGCTTGAGATCATGGGTTTTTGGTGATTAATTTAAAATTTATCTATTCGATTAATTCAAACTTATTTGCCAAAGCAAAAGGGACGATTAATATGATGGGATCTTACTCCACTAGGAACTTCATCGGATCTTCCCGAATTCAATAATGAGGGCTATTAGCTTGAGAAAAGTACTTAGAGTATTTTAATTATTAAATCTGTATTTAAAATGAATATTAATAATTAAATAAATTTTCTAATTTTTTTATTTGTAAATTGTAAATCACAGAATTACCTTGTCAAGCCTAACATATCGATCAATTCTCGAAAAGGAAAATAGGCTCACAAGAAGCAACTTCACTAATTAGTATGAAAATCGTTGAATTATTTTGCTTCAAGAGAAGAGGTTGTACATCCTTAAGAGGTCATTACCCCTTAAGCGTGGTCTCGATGCTACCCAAGATCGAAAGGATACTTTTAATAAGTACTTTGATGACTCTGTGGAAGTTCAATGTCTCATGTCGACTTCCATGTCACTTGAGCTACAATAACAACATGAGAAAATGGATGCGCGATCCATACTTGTACACCTTCGAGAGTTATATGACACTTGTGCAAAGGCTGAACGATATAAGATGTCAAGTATGCTATATAACACCTATAGGTAAGCCTAAAAGAATTTCAATCTTTTTCCTAGTTTTAAATTTGGTGATTAATGATTTTCAAGGATACACACTCGTGTATGGTCAGTAGAAAGTCAATTAGTGGATTAGATTGTATTCGTAGTGAAACAAAAAGTTGCCTTATTTATGCAAGTAGACACATGATCATGTACGATCTATACATGCCTGTGTGTTGCATCTTGGAGATAACATAAAAACATGATAACCCTAACTCTCTTCTATTATCTTTTATAGCCATAGAAAATAGAAAGTGTTTGAGAGAGAAAAAGTATTTTTGTTGCCTGTAGAGTCACTTGCAATCTCTGAAATTATTGTAGCCATGCAAGGGAAATGTTTTCATCATAATCCAAGTAAGAAGAGCAACTTCCCTTGCTTGATCATGAAATCCTTTAAGTTTTCTATTATACCCATGATCCAGAGTTAATTAGACATGAATGTATTGATTTATAAGATGCATGTGAGTTTGTAAGCAAGTATGATGAACCTTATGCATGCTTAGATTGTTGAGTATATGAATATTATGTTTTGGGTTGGATAGTTAAATAATTCCATAGATGTGATGTGTATATATATTATAAACATGATTTTTAGTAAATGAACTACTTAGGGGACTTAGATATCCTTTGTATCGACCTGAATATGTGTTTGAATGACTTTATGTGTCACTGGAATAACAAAGAAACTTTAGGGTACAATTTCCTGATCATGACACACGGTTATGTATGGTCTAATACATGCCCATATATCATTCTAGAAATTTTGAAAGTCTGAAGATCCCACACTCTTTCTAAAGGAAGATATGCATGGTCATGCGGTATAAGACATACGCTTATGTATAACTTTGCAAAAGTGGACAACATGCGTAAGAAGCCACGTGGCTTGCATATGTGGATCATTATACGCAAGAGTGTGTCCAAGACATCTCCCCGTGTGCATCTGCCTTATGCATGGTCGTGTACTGAGTAACATATACCTGTGTATATGGGTTAGAAGGCACACTGGCATAGGTAGAAAAACACACGATCGTGTACCCTTGGGCCAAGAAAAAAGATTATTCTACCCTTTAGGCGATGTGTAGAGAAGATGAGAGTTATGTAAGAAGAATAACGAGCTATTAGAGGATAAAGAATTCAAGAAAGACATAGATAAAACATCCAACGGTGTGGACAATGACACAAACTTAGATCAATTCGAATATAAGTTAAAAATCAAGAACCTTAATGGTAGTTTCACACAACTAGATAGTCATTAGCTATATATGTAAGTGATAATAAATGTGGAAACAATAAGGCTAGATATGCATGAGATGCATCATACATCAACGCTAAGGCATATAGTTGTCTAGTTCAATTCAAATGTGAATATTAAGGATATGACTTTTAGATATTCCTCATGTGATCAGTAGGATGCACCATATATGTATTTAAGGTAAGGGCTATCTTCGGATGATAAATCAATAGTTTCGATTAGCTTATGTGATAAGGGAATGAATTATTATCAGAGGTTTCTTTATGTGGTTAGGGTGCCCTAGTTAGATAACCTAAAAAGTCATTTGGCATGTGCGCAAGACATAATAGTAGCTTTTATGAGGGCATCATATATGTCTATTTCAGCTTGAGTCTTTACAACTTTCGTAGATGATTCATGTCAAGGCACCAAGGCATCATATATGACCATATTTAGCTTACGAGTGAAATGCACATTTTACCATAAATTATTTATAATAGTTTTAAGAGCCAAAAGGTCCCTAAGTAGTGAGTTTTATTCATGTGTTTCCTTTTATATATTTTTAGGTAAAAGTGAGTAGTTGGGCAAATAGGGGATCCAACGATTAAATTAGTAGCTACATGAAGAAATAGGCCTTTTGTTATTCAGTTTTTATTAGATATATAATTATTATTATTATTGTCATTGTTGCTAGTATTTTTAGACACCTGGTATCACATAAGCATTGATTAATAAAGTTGTTTTTATTAAATCACCTTTTTGCAATATTTATAATTATGATCATGCATTAAAGTTTTTAAATAGTTCAGTTTACATGCCTCCTTTTGTATATTCCTATTATGGGTATGTATCTAGAGAGATGTGTTATATTTATAATATCAGAGCATGATCTTGGTACCTAAAAAGGTGAAAAAGTTTTATGTATTTGAAAAATGTATATAAAGTTAAGTAAGACAATAACCCCTTATACAACGTTGACTGCCCCTGAATGCCTACTGTTATAGATATAATATACCTGCTTCTAGATTAAAGTAATATATGCCTAAATGTTGTTGTGATTTCAAGATAAGGAGATCCAAAAGATTAATCAGAGATGCCTTAGAGGTCCTTAGTCAAAAAATGAGCCAAACAAAGGCTCGGGGATAGTGCTACTATTTGCCAAATTGTGGATGAGGTTTTGAGACAAAATAGAGATGTGTTAGCCAGTATGGCGTATCCAGCTTAGGCCTCATCGATGCTAGAGTAATATTCAAATACGGAGGCACACTCTTAATAGAGTAGGGGGAGTACATGAGCACCTAGAGTAGAGATTGGATGTAACAATAGTGTTAGGGGGATTACTAGCTAAGGAGTGGCTGGAGGCAGTAGAGGATGTCATGAGGATCTACTCAACAAAAAATGTTGATAAGATACAGTATGTTAGTCTCTTACTAAAAGACGATGCTAAGGTCTAGTAGTGGATGTTGTATAAAACCCGTTAGGATTTAGAGATGTCATAGGTAGACTTTAGATAAACCATTGAGTTAGAGTATGTTTCAACTGACATTATATATGTAAAGGCCCAAAAGTTCCTCCATCTTAGGTAGAGGAACATGTCGATCAATAAGTTCTCAACTAAGTTGAACTCATTAGCCAAATATGCTCTTAGCATGGTTAATTCAGAGGAAGGTAAACTAGATGTGTTCATGGAAGAGCTGAGGCTAGATATAGCCAAAGATATGATAATGAGAGATAATCCTCCTAAGACTTTTTAAAAGGCCCTCAATCGAACACTGAGATCTGAGACCATAAGGTAGCAAATAGCTAGAGATAGAATTGTTAGAGGAAACTATACTACCAGCCCCATTGTAGAGATAAAGTTAACTGATTATTAGTGGCAACTAAGAGAGAAGCAGTAGAGATGGTCCTAATAAAGACAGTAGAGGTAAAAAACCCTTCCAGTATGAGAATAAAAAAAACTGAAGGGGTAAAAAACAGAGAAAAAAAGCGTAACCTAGACACAATAATTCTCTTGCATGTTACAAATGTAGTAGAAGGCATACCAACGAGTGTTTAGCTGAACAAAAGGTATGCTATAAATGTAAGCAACCAAGACATTTTGTTAAGCAATGTATAACCTCAACAATAATGCTGGCCTAAGTAGAGCAAATAGTTAGGGAAGGATAGGCCTAAGTATTCATGGTTACTCAAACACAGACAGATGCTAGCCCTTAGCTATGACAAGTCAATTATTGTTTCATACTTGTCTTTTATATGTTTTAATTGACTTTGGTGCCACACATTTTTTATTGCTAGAGGTATAACAGAGAGATTAGGACTGAAGCCTTTAATTGTCCTTAGATCATAATAGAGATACCAAATAAAGACTAGATTCACATTAGTTTAATATTGATAGAAGTGATAGTTTTCTTGAGAGCTCGTGCAATGACCATAGACTTGAAAATCCCGGACATGCCAAACTTTGATGTGATACTAGGTATGAACTTCCTAAGCAAAAGGTTGAGGCCAAACATAACAAAAAATGTAATGATGAGAGATAATTATCCCAAGACTTTTTCAAAGGCTTTCAATCGGGCACTAAGATATAGAATTATCAGAGGAGCTTACACTACTAGCCTTAATGTAGAGACAAAGTTAGCTAATTATTGATGGCAATTGAAGGGGAGACAGTAGAGATGGTCCTAGTAGAGACAACAGAGGTAAAAGACCCTTCCGGCTTGAGAATAAGAAAAATTGGAAGGGTTAAAAACAGAGAAAAAAAGAGCAGGCTAGACACGAAGATTCTCTTGCATGTTGCAAAAATGGTAGAAGGCATACCGATGAGTGTTTAGGTAGACAGAGTGTATGCTATATTTGTAAGCAATTAAAACATTTTACCAGATAGTGTATAACCCTAACAATGACGCTAGTCTAGGCAAAATAGATAGTGAAAGGAAGATAAACTTGAGTATTTATAACTATTCAAACATAGACAAATGTTAGCCCTACAATTGTGATTGGTTAGTTATTGTTTCATACTTGTCCTTTATTTGACCAGTTTAAAGGTGTTTCAATATTCTTTAAGATAGATTTGAGGTCAAGGTATCATTAATTTAGAGTAGCAGAGCAAGATATACTTAAGACTACATTTAAAACAAGGTATGGACATTATGAGTTTGTAGAAATACCTTTTGGATTGACTAATACCTTACAGTATTTATGAACCTTATAAACAGAGTGTTCCAGGATTGTCTAGATAAGTTTTTAGTTGTATTCATTGACAATATCCTGGTCTACTCTACAACTCGAGAGAAACATGAGCAACACTTGAGATTTGTACTTTAAAGGTTAAGAGGTAATTATTCGTAAAGTTTTCTAAATATGAGTTTTAACTTAATAGAAATGGCATTTCTAAGTCATGTGGTTTTAACGAATGACATATTAATGAACTTTAGCAAAATTAAGACAGTGCCAGAATAGTAGAGCCTAAGACAAATAAAAAGGTTAGGAGTTTTCTAGGATTGGCAAGCTATTACAAATGCGTTATTAAGAGATTCGCCAAGTTAGCTTGACTTCCCACAGAATTGACACGCGAAGAGATTCTTTTCGAATGGTCAGAGGCATGCAAGTAGAGGTTTTAAGAATTGAAAAAGAGATTAACCTTAGCTCTCATCTTTGCCTTGCTAGAGGAAGACGAAGACTATTATTTATACACAGATACCTCATATCAAGGTTTAAGAGCAATACTATTACAAAAAATAAAGGTAATAATTTACACTTCTTATCGGTTAAAAGAGTATGAGTTAGCAATTGTAGTGTTTGCACTTAAGATATAGCGACACTATCTATATTGGGTAAAGAGTAACATCTACATAGATCACAAAAGTTTCAGATATTTCTTTACTTAAAAGGAATTGAATATGAGGCAAAAATAGTGGTTAGAGTTACTAAAAGATTATGATTACAAGATTAGATATCACTTGATAAAGCCAATGTAGTTATAGATGCCTTGAGTAGGAAAATGGTCATATCATAACTACAAGTTACAATAAGAGTTAAAAAAAAGAGTAGATTAAGGTAATTACAAGGTAGTTGACAGGTATCCAAATTTGGTCGACCCTTTTGGATGATAACCATGTAGCATAGGCTTTAAATGAGTTATGTCTATAAAACAGACAAAAGATAGTCGAGAATACTAAGATTGAGTTCAGTAATATAGATGACATCTTGAGGTTCCAAAGAAGGATATGTGTTTTTCGAGAGCAAAGTTTGAGAGATAAAATCCTAGTAAAGGTGCACAGTTTGATTTACAGACCCACCCTAAGAGTGTAAAGATGTATTAGGATCTAAAAAAGATATTCTAGTGGCCAGAAATAAAGAACGACATTACAGACTTCATGGCTAAGCATCTTATGTGTCAGCAAGTTAAGGCTAAACATGAGAAGCCATCTGGACTTTTACAACCCCTTAGCATTCTTGAGTAGGAGTAGGAATGAGAACATATATTGATAGATTTTATGGTTAGATTACTAAGGGTTAGAGGTGACTATAATGCATTATGGGTTATAATGGATCGATTGATAAAGTTCACACATTTCATAGCAGTTAAAGATATCATGAGCATTGATCAGTTACGTTAGATTTATATAAGGGAGATTATTAGACTTTATGAAGTACCTAGGATAATAGTATCATATAAAGACACCATATTTATCTTAGCATTTTGGCAAAGTATGTAGAAATTCTTAGGTATGAGATTAGCATTCAACACAACATATTATCCTCAGATCAATTGACAGACTAAAATAGTTAATTAGGTGATTGTTGACATGTTGAGGGTTTATTACTTAGAAAAATAAGCAAGTTGGATGTCTTTAATAGAGTTTGCTTATAATAATAGTTACCAGACAACCATCACGATGGTTCCTTATAAGGCTTGGTATGACAGAAAATATAAATCACCATTACATCAGGATGAGATAAGAAAGAGAAATGCCTTAGCTTAGTTATTGGAACTTGAGCTGAACTACAAGAGTTACACAGATAAGAAGAGACGTGATCTTGAGTTTCAGATAGGTGATAAGGTATTCGTTAGAGTTACCCCCTATAGGCATGTTATAAGATTCGGTAAGAAAGACAAGTTAGTGCCAAAATTTGTAAAACCTTTTAAGGTATTATAACATGTAGGTAAGGTTGTCTATCATCCTACGCTACCAGTAATTATAGATTGTATTCATAACATGTTCCATATATCTTTGTTATGCAAGTACGTCCCTACCCATATGCTTAGTGTTGGGGATGTCGACCCAGAGGATAATCTAGTCTATGATGAAAATCTAGTTCAGATATTAGATTGACAAGTTAAAAAGCTCTCATGTAAACAAATTTCCTTAACAAAGGTTCTTTGGAGGAATCACTAAGTTGATGAGGCCATATAGAAAATCGAGCAAGATATGCGATAGAGGTTTCCATATTTGTTTGAATGAATTTCAAGGACAAAATTCATATTAGGAAGGTAGGATTATAACACCTGTGTATGGCTTTCCAAAAGTGGACAATGTATGTCAATAGATAGGTGGCTTGCACACATCGATCATCATGCACAGGAATATATTTAAGACATCTTCCCCTGTGCACATGTTCTATGCACAACCATGTGCTAAGTAACACACGCTTGTGTATATGAGTTAGAAAACATTTGAGTATAGGTAGAAAAACACATGACCACATACTCATAGACCAAGACAAAAGATGATTCTACCCCTTAGGCTATGTGCATAGAATGAAAGAGTTATGTAAGAAGAATAATGAGCTATTAGAGGATAAAAAATTCAAAAAAGACATAGATAACGTGTTCGATTGTATAAACGATGACATAAACTCAGATCGAGTAAAATATGAGTCAAAAGTCAATAACCTTAAAACTAGTGTCACATAACTAGATAGTCACTAGCTATATGCATAAGTAACAATAATTGTGGAAGTAATATGGTTGGATATCCATGAGATACATCATGTATTCAGTGCCAAGGTGCATAACCATCTAGTTTAGTTTAAGTGTGCATGATAAAAGTATGGTTTTTAGATATTTCTCACGTAATTAGTAAGATGCACCATATATGTACCCGAGGTAAGGGTTATCTCAAGATGGCTAGTAAACAGTTTCAGTGAGCTTATATGGTAAAGGAATAAGCTATTATCAATTATTTTCTTGTGTGATCAGGGTGTCCTAATTAGATAGCCTAATAGGCTATTTGACATATGGGTAAGGTATGATAGTAACTTTCACTAGGGTATCAGATATACAAATTTTAGCTTGGATCTTTACAACTTCTGTGGGTGATCCATGTTAAGACACCAAGGTGTCATAGTGTGACCACATACTCATAGACCAAGACAAAAGATGATTCTACCCCTTAGGCTATGTGCATAGAATGAAAGAGTTATGTAAGAAGAATAATGAGCTATTAGAGGATAAAAAATTCAAAAAAGACATAGATAACGTGTTCGATTGTATAAACGATGACATAAACTCAGATCGAGTAAAATATGAGTCAAAAGTCAATAACCTTAAAACTAGTGTCACATAACTAGATAGTCACTAGCTATATGCATAAGTAACAATAATTGTGGAAGTAATATGGTTGGATATCTATGAGATACATCATGTATTCAGTGCCAAGGTGCATAACCATCTAGTTTAGTTTAAGTGTGCATGATAAAAGTATGGTTTTTAGATATTTCTCACGTAATTAGTAAGATGCACCATATATGTACCCGAGGTAAGGGTCATCTCAAGATGGCTAGTAAACAGTTTCAATGAGCTTATATGGTAAAGGAATAAGCTATTATCAATTATTTTCTTGTGTGATCAGGGTGTCCTAATTAGATAGTCTAATAGGCTATTTGACATATGGGTAAGGTATGATAGTAACTTTCACTAGGGTATCAGATATACAAATTTCAGCTTGGATCTTTACAACTTCTGTGGGTGATTCATGTTAAGACACCAAGGTGTCATAGTGTGACCACATTTAGCTTACGAATGGAACATGCATTTTACCATTAGTTATTTATAATAGTTTTAGGTGCCAAAAGTTCACTACTTACTAAGTTTTGCTTACACATTTCCTTTTGTATGTTTGTGGGTAAAGGTGAGTTATGGGACAAACGAGGGATCCAATGGTCCAGCTAGTAGTTGATGAGGAGAAAAGCCTTTTGTTATTCAGTTTTTATCAGACATACAGTTATTATTATTATTATTATTTTTATTATTGTCATTGTTGCTAGTATTTTTAGACACATGTTATTACATAAGCATTGATTAATAAAATTGTTTTTATTACATCGCTTTTTTGCACGTTTTATATTGGCCAAAGGACTATTTCCCACCCAAGGTATGTTGTTTTCCCAAAATTCCCTCTATTAACTTTGAAAATCCCATTTACCCACCTATAGATAGTTAAAATTAATAGTTTCAAGGGCAAAATCATCATTTTATCTGTATTATTAAAAATAAACTTGAAATTAATTTTATTTTCCCCCCTAAACCCTAAAAACTAATAATTTCACCCCAACCCAAGTTTTAAAAAATAGCATTTTCCCTTCTTAGGGTTTTCAATTTTCATATTCAATTTTTGATGTCATTTCTTCCTCTCTAACGACCTCCAAGTGATGCCTCTTCCTCTTCGATGTGGTCTCCTTCCGACGACTCTCTTAGGAGTGGTTGTCGATGAAGACGAGTCGTCTTCATCTCTGATGAAAACAAATCGTCTTCGTCCAGAGACAAAGACGAGGTTTTTGTCAATGATAAAGACTTCTTATCGATGAAGAGTCTTTGTCTTGATGAAGATGGCTCATCTTCTTCGACGACCATTTCCAGGAGAGCCATTTAAAAGAGACTGTAGCAGAGAGGAAGAGGTGTCACCTAGAGGTTATCGAAGAAGAAGAAACGATGTCAAAAAATTAAATCTGAAAATTGGAAACCCTAGAGGGGAAAATACTATTTTTTAAAACTTAGGTTAGAGTGAAATTATTAGTTTTTAGGGTTGAGGGGAGAAAATGATATAACGAATGGACTCAGTTAATTTTAATAGTTCATACTTTGGGTAGGAAATAGTCCTTTAGCCTTTTATACATAATCATGCTTTCAAATTTCCAAATAGTTTAGTTTTGCATATCTATTTTGGTATATTCTTATCAGAGATATGAATCTAGAGAGGAGTGTTACATATTGTTTGATTTCAAAGCCTTAAAGAGAGGACACGTTGGCATCATGCGGTCAAAATGATTGGCTACATTAAGTGATTGGCAAGCTTGGGCTTCATCATAGACAATAAGTTTGCCATTAACGTGGTGCTAAAATCTTTCCCTAAGTTATAGGGTAATTTCATTTTGAATTTTAACCTAAAAGTAAAAGAGAAAACCCTTAAAGAGTTGTTGTATAAACTCAGACAGACTGAATAAGAAGTATAAAAAGAACTTCGAGTAATATGTTTGTGATTGAAGCACAAGCATCAAAAGTATATTTCCCTTTCAGAAGTAGCAAAAGAGGTAGTATGGATCAAGAACTTTGTGACTAAACTTAGAATGGTTTCAAATATCATTAGGCTAATTGAACTCTATTGTGACAACAATTAAGTGATTGTTCAGGTAAAGAAGTCATGGTCTCATCAGAGATTCAAGCATAGACTCACATGATATCACCTAATATGAGAGATTGTTTAATAAGGTAACATACAAATAGCAAGGATTGATACATATGACTATTTAGCTAAGTCACTAACAAAGCCTTTATTACAATAAAGACATGATAGACATGTAACCGAATTTGACATTAGATATATGACCGTAATCCTGACATTACAATGAATAAAGACACATGCATTGATAATAAGATTATCATAGTGTTGAGCACCCTAAGAAAAATGAGGACAATTCTCATATGTCAAAGCTATTATAGACAACTTGGTATAACACATGGTTGATTGTTGTAGACCTGTTAATTAGACTGACTTGACCAAATGATATCCATATGGATGGTTGCTCTAGTGTCTATAGAATAAATTCTCTAAACACTGCAAATGCATATGATCCTTTGATTTAAGGTCACTAGATTGTCTCGTGTAAGGATCAGTATAGTTTGACAATATCCAATGTGCCACCATAATTAGGAAAATTATAAAGGTAGTAACTGACCATATTTTTAGATACATGGAAGCTACGATTGATCGATAGATGATTCATCACTCTTGAACATAAGAGAAGATATCTCATATAAAAATATTGAATGACATCTATGACTGTTTGAATTTGTGGCTATAGTAGGATAAGGTTATAGTCTAATCTAAGTCAGTCATTGATGTTTATCAATTCATATCAAGAAACTATTAAGATAGACATATTTCTACGTCTCAACCTTGAGAGATATTGGTTTAAAAATGAGTGAATTACAAATAACTATGATGTTATAAAAGCTTAAGAGATGTCCACTAACATTCTATCGTTCGAGTGACCATAATATTTCACTAGAGGTTAATCTTGGTCTGTATTCAGATTCACTTTGAATCTAAACATTATTAACTTGATAGAGAGCTTATGAGTTACATGTATAAAGAAGCTAAAAAGAACTCAGAGGAATGGATTGTTTGTTGAAAATCCTAGTATTCAGGGCTAAGAGAAAGATTGCAAATGGATTAGGTTTGCCTAATAGGTTGAAAGGACTCTATTTGACCATGTTTTGACCAAAGGCATAGTTACGCACTTAATATGTTAGTTGTGCACTTGGTGGGAGAGGTATCAGTCCTACAAATACTTGATGTCGATCGATACCGTGTAGGAAAAACATGCCAACTGGCATATACATATGGTTCCAACTGTGCAAGTTTTTATGTCTATGTCAACTAACACATATATGTGTATCGATCATACAAGCTTTTGGTTGTGCTAGTTGACACACATAAGTGATGTCAACCATGCAAATGGTATGATGGATACCGACTAGACAATCTTTCATGCCAGTTGTGCATTTGTTTGTTAAGAGTGTTGTGCGTGCCTAAAATTCCAACCACGCTTGAATACTTGCACATATATATAAGACATGTCTTTTCATAAAAATTACAGGAGTAGATATGAAAACCTAGTCATTACTCCCTTTATTTTCTCTCTTTCCTATAAATATCGTGGGTCTAATGAAGAGCCCTAACAACTTTTTTGCCTGGGTTTCCTCTTTCGTGTTCATGTTCTATGTAAATACCAAGGCACTACCTCATCAAGGTTAGATAGTGTACTTTCTTTAGCCATGAGAAAATTAAATGAGTCATTAATGCAGGTATTAATTTAAAACACCTTATGAGTGTTTTACATGTTAATGAATTTTTTGTTTAAAATAGGTATCCTAACTGGGGTTTTCAATATTGTTTTTGTTTTTAAATTTCCTGAAACATGAAACCTTTGACAACCAACTAAAACATTGACTATGATGAAACCATATATGATACGATGAATAATAGAAAGGCCAAATGACTATTTTTCACTCAAATTTTATCTCAATCTCAAAAACATACCCATAATAAATGAAAAATTCAAACACCCACTCATGAGCTAACTACTATTACAATTTTTATTTAGAGATAAAGATAAAATTATTATTTTATCACAAAATCCTAAAATCTTAAAAATTAAATATTATTTTAATACTACACATATATGATAAGATGAATAATAAAAAATATATTTATAAAAATACAGTTATAAAATTTTAATACATAAAAAATATATGTAATATATCTATATATACATATTTAATATGACTCATGAATTTTAGTTTTGATGCTTTTTTGGGTCAGGAGTCGGACTCAGGGTCATGATCCAACTGACAAAAATATGCGAGAAAAAAATGAAAATAGGTGTAGAGAAGATTGCATCTCAATGGTTATGATTGCAAGAAAAAAATGAGATGGGAATAATAGTAGGTTTCACAAATTGATGTTTTTGCATGTATATATCAATAATTATACAGGCTTAAAACAAGTCATCTTTAGATTTTGAAAAAATGAGCCAAGAATATCCTTTCTGTTATTGAATGGTGATTGCTGAGATCATATATTATGACTATGAGAAGGATACCAATCTTTTGTCATCCCATATAATATATCAGCCCCGTTGAGATATAAACTAGATCATATCACTCTGAAATATTGAATCGTAGTCCAATGAATCCATAGGCTTACCCCCATTAGAGAAATATTACTCTAATATATCATTATGATCCCATTAGTTATTCTTTTTTATTGTTATGTGAATTTTCTATAAAATTCACTGTTGTTCGAAAATCTTTCACACCATACAAGAATTAAAAACCAATGTATAAGAATCCTACTTCTCCACCTTTTTGGTTAAGGCCAGGGAATGGTGCGTGACCTCTTTGACATAATTAGATGACAAACACTTAAAATCAAATCATATAGAGACTCTAAAGGGAATCATAAATCCACTCGAAATAGAAATAGGGGGAGAGCAGTTTGGTTTTCATATTCTTCAATCCAAATGCACCAAGACACTTAATAATATCTCTTATTTCTTTCCACTAGTAAAATACCACACTCACACCGATGCTTAAACGTAACACTTATTTCCATGAGAATCTAAATCTCATGGAAAATCTTGTACTAACACAATGAGATTTACCGCAACTTCATGTAATCTATGGAGAAGAATCTTATGCCATGCTTAGGCCAATTGATGTTTGCCACCTTCAACCATCACCAGCAGCTACAAGGCTATCACATGGCACTGCAGCACTAATCGTAGCTTTGCTTTGTGCAGTAATTTTGATGCTCAAAGATATCCTACCTATGGTTTTGTCTGCAAAGAGAAACTATGACCTTAATTAAGAAGTTCATCAGTTAAATAATTGAATGAAAGTGAAATAAAGAAGCAATTTCTGAGTTAATCAGAAAGTAACAAACAGCACATTCAAGTATCTAAAATCCGACTCAGACTCAAAGATTTAACTATGCAAAGTAACACAACAATCATAAATTGCAGAATTATGTCAGAAAATCCATTTGTTTTATTGATGCAAGCACATTGGAAGAAAGATATCAAGGTCATTCAATGAGAGATGTATTAAGAAGTCCCTGTGCTCTGTCACTGAAGGTATAGCATAGAATCAAATGAAAAAAATGAAGCTGCAAGACCTTTTGCTAAAAAGCATGCCTTAATGGTAACCAGATTTATATATATTAGAGGCCTATGAGTTCTTTCCAAAGAAAATATCTCTTATGTCCACTAAGACTTTGATTCCAATATCTCTTTGGTAACACTATCAAGAAGATCTATCTCTCACTATTTAAAGTATCTTTTGTCCCAGAGTTAACAGCTAAAAGTTTTTCCTTATAGACCACCCAAATGTGTAATAATTATAAAAAATTAATAAACAAAGAACATATGCCTATCTCCAAATCAACAAAAACAAACCATTTCACTAAGGGGGAAAAACCATATTTGCAAATGGATAACACTATCTGACCGATTATAGAATCAATGAATGGTCAACTGACATAACAATAATGAACAAATCAGAAGATAACATACAGGCCAGTGTGGTTAATCACTTTTGTCATTGTAAAACATTTAAAGAGTAAAATTGGCCTAAAGATCTGTTAGGATTGGGACACTTGTCCTCAATCCAATGGTAGTTTTCATTATAAATAGGGTCTTCAAGTTTCAAAAGAGAGAAGGAAAAAAAAATATTAGGGTTATGTAATTTGGGCAGCCAAGTTTGGCTGATTCAAGAAGGCCTCCGACGCCTCCAATGGCCGGAAATGAAAGGTCCCGAACTCCTCAAACTGTTCAAAATGGGAGATAACAAACTCCTAGAATTGTTCGATTTATCCTTGTAATCTTTTGATTAATAAATTAGTTTTATTTTGTTGTTTATTTTTAGTTTTTATCCTTTATTTTTATTGAATAAGAGTTGGGTTCCTAACAAAATAGTATTAGAGTATTAGATCCGACGAGGGAGACGTATCAACGACCAAACAAGTGAAAAGATACCAGAATCGACAATGCAAATTGACGCCGAAAAGGTGGCTATGGAAAAAAAAAAGAGAGAAAAAACAGAAAAAGAAGAAAAGAGAGCGACAACTAAAAAAAAATCTAAACATGGCGACCGGAGATCTGAGAAGTTGACAAAGTTGGCATTGAGAGAAAGAAAACAAAAACCAAAAACAGAACAAGGAGAAGAAAGGAAAGCGGCAAAGCATGCAAGAAGAAAAAAACTTTACAGGATGACAAAAGAGAAAGTGAAGAAAGGAGAGAGAAGAAAAAAAATGTTAAGAAAAAAATTGACAGGTGGAATTTTATTTTGTTGTTTATTTTTAGTTTTTATCCTCTATTTTTGCTGAACAAGAGTTGGGTTTCTAACAAGATCGTAAGAAGAAAAAGATACAGAACAAGGTTTACAGTGAAAGGACTAAGAATGAGGTTGGGCATTGAAGTTATAGAAAACATATAGAGCAACTGTGAAGTTGATCCTCAACCAAATTTTACTCAAATCCCATGAATAGTAAATATCTCTCCAGGGGACTAAATAGCTACTATCCAGTTTTTGTATAATTTAAACAGTCTTTCAACTTTTTTTTAAACTTATTGCACAAAAAAAAAGAAAAGAAAAATCCAACCACTTCTGTTCATCCTCATAGTTGTTTGTCTGTATATTGTTATCTTTTTGTCATTGGCCTGAATATGTCTTAGGTCTTTCCTGTTGAAATGTTATGTGGTATTAGTTTGGTAGTAGAGTGGTGATAAGAGCAACCACCAAAAACGACCCTTATGTATACCTAGACAGCAAGGCCAGTCCACTATGATGGACCACTCTGAAGACGTGGGCAAGGTATTCAAGATTGAACATCATAATAATTTATGCATCCTTCAGCAAAACCAATTGGCTTTTAGTTGTGATGGCAAAACCTTGTCCCAACAAGTGGTATCAGAAACAAAAGTCATAGAGTCAATAGCAGGAGTGTCAACTCTAGGGAAGAGATTGCTGGTGGGGATGCAAAGATATTGCTTATTTCATATGACAGGTCATAGAAATGCTCCAAGGGTGCAACATCAATTTTCATAAAAGGCTTTACAACACTCAGTGAACATTTACTGAGTTTTAGCCTCAATGGAAAATCTAATTGTAGCAGTTTAAAGGTCTGAGAAACACAGTAACATAAAATGAAAAATATAATTTTATGACACGTAAGTATGACAGATAAAACAAGAGCATATGATAAAAAACCTGCATCAATAACTGAAAAACTTCAAAAGGAAAAGACAGACATTTGAGGGAGCTTAAATGCAAACCTTGGGGAAGATGAAAACGTAGATGTGTTTGAGAAGCCAGCAAAAACATTTGAGTAGGACTTGGTCAAATAAGAGAAGTTTGCAATTGGAGGTAGAGCAGAGACTCTTTCACCTTTCTTCAAAAGTTCTGGCAAGTTAAGCCTCTGCAAGGTCAAGACAGCTCTGGATTCTTTCCAAATGAAGGCAAGTATGCCATTTTGAGTCACAAAGAGGGAACCAGGCTTTGAGCCTGGATATCTAAAACCATACCCATTAGCTATACCTTCTCCAGTGAAAGCATGCTTAACATTCACTGGAAGGGAATCTGCATCAGTATCCCATGGAAATGGATCCACTGAGGGCTCATCTACATTCACTATAAACATTGCTGACCCATTTGGATGCAAAACATAGTGAGTGCCTTCCAAGATTTTGGTTGCAATAAGAATCCTTTGCCCACGAGACTCCTCATAAGACAACAAAAGAAAGAACAAAGCTTTTCCAGGCTTGTCTTCAGTAGGCCTCCCAGGTGGCCAACCAAAAGTTCCTCCCCATAGACCAGCATACTCTTGGTCTGCTCTTGGTGTCTGCATAGGCAACTTGTAAAGAGCAAACCGACTGTCATGCATGTTCGGCCATGCTCGATACGAAGATAGCTTTATAGTGGAGGCATGTAATGTTAGTCCTATAGTATCTCCTGATTTCAGAAATTCCTGAAGTTGTGCATGCCTCTCACTTCCTGAAGAACTATTCTTTGAAATTGCACGATTGGTATTTATTGAACTAGACTTCCCTAAAATCTGCCTAATACTATCCTTAAAATACCCTCCAAGAGTTCTCGTCTTGTTGCTATGTGCGTGTCCATGATCCCCATTGAGTGAACCATGTAAACCACCTGAACAATCAAGACTCTTTCTGATCTCACTCAATTCTAGCTGAGTAGGATCTAAAGGAAGTTCAGGACCTGCCCTCCAATTGATATTGTCTCCTCCGTGGTTGTACAGCAGCAGAAGCAAATTTCTTCGTTCCAACAATACAGCCAAATCATTTTTTAAACTCTCCATATCATCGCTAAAATGAGGAAATAGTGGCCCATGTGCTGCATCAGGTACCTCTAGACGAACTTGGCCGGTTACAACCTCAAGCAACTTTCTTCTATCACTAAAAGCCAACTTGCTGAAAGGTACTGTGGCCTCACTTAGCTCAAATCCCCTCTGTGACCTGGACAAATTACTATTCGACCTACAAACGTTCTTTGATGCCTCCTCCGAACAATGACCAAAGCTCTTACTTTGCAACAATTTACACTTATATTTCTGTTTCTTAAGCTGAACCTCAAGCAACAATACATTACAGCTCTGGTCAATACCCTTTACCGAACCCGGATAAAAATAATCACTTCCTTTCTCCTTTCCATGAAGAAAAAACGTCATATCCCCATTGAAATCACCAATAATTTCAAAAACTGGCGCCCACAAAATGGGGCCATCCTCAATGCCTAGTGGACCAAGCTCTTGAGGTATTATCCGGCACCCAACCACAGAAACAAAACCAGGCATAACATACACCACATTGCCAAGCTCAGGGTTCTGGTGAACCCAAATTCCAATCAATGGCTTAACATTAATGAGAAAGCGGCAAAGCGCCTTATACGAAGACACCCCCTTTCTCCATTCAACAAGGTCTCCATTGCTAAGAATTCCCACCACATCACACTGTGTAAGCCAAATTTTTTCAGAAGCCAAAAGCGCACACAAACTCTTACAACATAAACTAAGATTAAATATATCCCTTGGTAGCAGAAACCTTGATATAATTACAAATATATCATCAGGCAAAGCCACAAGCAAACTCGAACCAGAAGATTCGGGCAACATAACAATAAACTATATACAAAAACTCCACAATCAACAATCGAATAACACAATTAAATTAACAAAAAAAATGCTTACTTCAAAGGGTTTAAAACAAGAACCCACCAAGAAAATGAATCAGATTTTCTAAATTGAAGCAAAAACTGAAATGGGTATGCGTGAAAACATCTGAAAACCCAGGTTCAGTTTGAGTGATGAGGTGAAGTCAAGCAAAGACTTAAAGTCCACACCCAACGGTGGAAACAGTAAGTTATATTTTTGTTGGTCAGTTTGAATGGAAAGGAATAATGAGGAGCATTGGAATTATCGAAAAAAGAAAATAATGATGATTATGATTGATGGAGGAAGAGTGGGTTGGGTTTGGTTTGGCTTAGCAGCCAATATTGAACAGGGAGCTTAAAGGAGAAGCCAAACCTCAAAAGTAAAATTCTAAAACAACTTCTGCCATTTTTATTATTATCTTAACTCTTAATTTTTGATCCTCCCACTTAAGTTTAGGTTCAAATTAAATTTATTTAAATTTAAATCTAAATTTAATTTGAATAAATTTAAAACGAGTTAACTCTATATAAATTCAATCGAGTTCGAGTTCGAGCTCAAGTTACTCATTAATTTTTTCAATTAAAAATTTTGATACAAAATAATATTATTTTGATCAATATATATTAAAATAATATTGTTTTGATAACAAAATAGTTAAATATTCGAGTTCAAAATGAGTTGAACCGAATTCAAGCTAGGTTTAGCTGAACTTCCATAAGCTCAAACTCGAATTTGAGCTCTGTTATATACAAACTAAATCGAACTCAAATTTGATTCAATTCGAATTTAACCCTACTCTTACCCTCACACAACCCAACTCAACTTCATGTGTTACATGCAAGGTGGGCCATCTCTTGTTGCATTATTGCATGTCTATTTTGTAATTTCATCTCACTATATTATTTACCCATATAATTTTTTTTTATCTTAAAGGATTAATTTATTTAAAATTTTTCAAATATAATAAGATATTTTTCTTAGTTGAAAGTGAGGAATATAGCAATTTGCAGATATATACCACCATTTGTATTGTTATCCAAAATAAGTTTGATTGATTGATTGAGAATGGTTTGTCTTATTATTGGAATAAAAAACTATAAAATTGACATAAAAAATAATCTAATTTTCTAATAGGCCAATGACTTGATCCCACACAACCTTTAGTGAAAAGTCAAAGTGATCAGTATTACTTTTTAAAAACATAAACTTTCACCCATAGATAAGTTATGTTAACGACTATTATAAAAAAGATTGAAATAATATTTTTACCCCTCCCAACTGAAATGATGAAAATAACTTTCAATTGAAAGAACAAAAAAGTATAATTTATACATTTTAAGTGTAATTATCAATTTATCTTGTATTAGTGGACTGCCAAATTATTGTCTGATTTGGTTTACCAGAGTTGAATTGGTTTTTATGTTGTTTTGTTTGATTAGTTTAAGATGGATTCCAAGATTTTGGAAAATAATTTTAACTATCAAATTTTTATATACTATTTTATCATGCTAGAATTTATGGAGAATTATGATTTGAAGCTAATTCATGCAAAATTCCTGCAGAGTAAGCATGCTTGTAGAATAAGCATGGGACCTGTAAACAATCCAACATATTCAACATGTAACAATTTGGAAGTTGTTTCATGTAGAAGCAAAATTCCAGTGAATCTATAATGCATAAGAAACCCAAAGAAGCTACATATTGTAGTCTACATGCAATAACCAACTAACCATCAAGCAATGTAGTAAGACTTTAACAGAAACCCAGATAAGCTACATATTGCAATCTGTATACAATAACCAAATAACCATCTTCATACATGAAACAATGCATCAAGAAACTAATCCGAAAAACAATATACAACGATAGCAAAAAGGAAAAGAAGCCATCACAATAGCAAAAACCAACAATTATCAACAAAGACAACTAGATATGTCAACATGTCAAACTCCGTCACAAATCAAATGGATATGAAGATACACAAAGCAACCAAAAGGCACTGCAACTAGACAAAAATCATATGCAACTTCATTGATCAACATATCTGATAGTGAACAAAGTAAACACTGAAATTGTTGTATTTATCCTAAAACATTAAAGTGTTATTGGATTGTGATAGAAACAAAAGAAATAGTATCATTCATGGCAAATATATATATATATATACACACACAAACACAATATTAACTAACAAAAAATTAAAGTGGTTAGTGGGCACATGTTTTGCTCCTCCACTCTTTTTTTGGCTCAAACAGGCTAAGGCTTCTTCAAATTATGGGTTGTTCATACCTGTGAAAAAAAAAAAATCAACATTCTCTTTCATAGTATTTATGAACATCAAAATGTGAAAGAAACAAAAAAAAGTTTAGGAAGAAAAAGATAAAGATAAATACCTAGAGTTTGACTAAAAGATAAAGCTAGTGCAAATTGACCCTTGCAGAGTGACTTGTCATAGTGGGGATGGTCCTTCTCTATACATAGGAAACATTAAAGAAAAATTAACAGGTAAAAAAAAGTATGGAAAAATTAATTATATGTGTGTATGCAATGAATTATGGAATACTACCTTCTCTTTCTTTTGTTTGCATTGTCAGGATTCTTCTTGCAAGATCTCTTGTTGTGCCACATCTTATGAAAGACATTGCATCTAAGTGTGCAGTAATTTATTTTCTTCCTTTCTTGATCAAGCTCTTTTCTTCTAGCTTTCTGTGGCCTACCAGGTTTGGATTGTCTCACTAGTAGTTACAGCTTTCCTTTTTGTGACTCATCCCAACTCTTCTTATTAGGAATAAGGTGGATCATTCCAACATCTGTTTTCATATATGTTGGAATTGTCAACTTCTCTTCTACAGACTTCTCAAATGATTCAAAATTTATATACATTATGCTATAAATTGCATGTTGGAATGGGACACCACTCAATTGCCACATCTCATAGTCGCATATTCTTTTATCCAAGTCCAATGTAAAGCTTCTGAATGGTATAATGTGCATATCTATTACTTCAAATTTCATCATGTTAGCATGCAGTATTCTGACACTCCTTGCAACTTCAATATTCTTGTTCAAGTTTAAATTAACCAAAGGAAGGAGTTTTGTAACCCACTCAAACCCAGCTTTGAATCTACTTTGAATTCTACCCATCACTCTCCTTTTGTACATCTCTAGCAGGCTTAAAATGGGCATCTCTTGATCCTCTCCTAGCCAACTGTTAAAATGTTTCTCTTATGTTGTTTGTTATGGTCAGATTTGACATTTGTGTCAAAGTCAAATCTTGACCACTAATTAGGGTCATTCTTTATTATCCATTAGTGGGCTCGCTCATTAACTTGTCTAACTTGTGTTAAATTTTCTTGAAAATTTATTTTGTTTAAAGCTCTATAGATTGACCAGAAGAGGTTTCTCATGTGAACACTAGGAAAATTTTTCCTAAATTGGCATAAACATGTCTTACACAACATCTACTTCTTACAATTGGCCATTCAACAACTAGAGCATTTACCAATTCTTTCTACCTATCACTCATAAAAGTGATAAGGTCAACATCCCCAAGAAAATAATGCAATAGCCTAATGAAATACCCCCATGTCTCGTTGTTCTCCATTTCACATACACAAATTGCTAATAGGAATATGTCATTATTTGTATCAATAGAAACTATAGACAATAGGATACCTCCAAAATGACTTTTATGGTGACAACCATAGACCTCTACAAAATGTATACAACCCTCCACAAAACCTGCCTTTTGTGCAGAAAAACTCAAAAAGAACCTATGAAATATGGGGTTTGTAGGTGTTTTTTCCCTAATGACTTTTAAGACAACCGTTAAACTCGAATTACAACCCATCAGTGCGTGGCAATACTTAAATAACCAATTGAAGGAGTTTTGATGCTTCTTCAATGACATCCCAGAGGTAATTTTTCTTGCCTAATACAGTTTTTTATTAATTTTCAAAAGATGCTCCCCATTTAATTGGTCTACCAATGGTTTTATGCTAGTCCCTTTCTAAGACCTAATGAAAGCTATCATCTTAATAGCTACCCAACTTGAACTCGTACTCAGATTGTTTTGAAGTCACAGACAAGTATAGGTGTGCTCATATATTCTAATCTAATAAAATTGTCTATCCACCATCATTGTCACATATAAGTGGAATGGACAACCTAATACTCTACACACAACCTTAATTCTCTTCCTTTCATTATAAATTTTCCTCAAACTAAATCCCATTTGGACTGAATAATCTTGCAACACATCCCAAATTCATCAACACTTTCAAACACTTGCCCTACCTCAAAGTATATCTTCCTATCTGCCCATATCTAAATGTTTTAACCTTTATATATTTATAGTTATCATTGTCCTCACTACTACCTTATAAATTTCCATCTGAACTATCTTTTATAAAGTTTGACAAATACCTAACATCAATGTTTCTTTCCTTAGCCCTCACTGAACCTTCCCTTTCAACCCTCCTTGTATTGTCTCCCTCAACCCTCACTAAACTATCCACCTCAATTGGTTCCCTATTGTCAACTATATCATAACTATCATCATCATTTGAGGCATTGCTCCATTGAGACTCATTATCCTCACACTTAACAGTATAAACATTTTGGTCATCCTCCTTTGTTTAGGATTGGTCATCATCATTAAACTCAAACTCTACAAGATATTTTTCTGGTTAGGCTGGTTGATCTAATGATTGAGTAGTATGTTTTATTGGTTAGGAAGGTTGTTTGGTGATTAGGTAGTGTTTTAGTGATGGTTGGGTAATCTCTTGGGATTGGGGTTCAGTACTAATAAATGACAGTATTGGAATACTACAAATTGTCTCTATATGGAGGAATTCAACAAACATCTCTATGTTTTTAATCCCAACTAAGTTATATTGTTCAAAGACATGACACATATCTTCATTTGAGGCATCGCTCCATTGAGACTCATCATCCTCACACTCAACAGTACAAACATTTTGGTCATCCTCATTTGTTTAGGATTGGTCATCATCACTAAACTCAAACTCTACAAGATATTTTTCTGGTTAGGCTGGTTGATCTAATGATTGGGTAGTATGTTTTGTTGGTTAGAAAGGTTGTTTAGTGATTGGGTAGTGTTTTAGTGATGGTTGGGTAATCTTTTGGGATTGGGGTTCAGTACTAATAAATGACAGTATTGGAATACTACAAATTGTCTCTATATGGAGGAATTCAACAAACATCTCTATGTTTTTAATCCCAACTAAGTTATATTGTTCAAAGACATGACATATATCTTCATCACTATCTACTATAAATCTACCACCCCATTTGGTTTCCTTACCTCTACCCTATACTCTCACCAAGGTATAACTCCACCATCTCATCCTTATTTACAATATGTTGATTCACCTCTTTAATTAAAACAATGTAACTATACTCATCTAGGTCAACATTCAAAATTTCACATTTATGATCACATGCCTCAAATCATATATTAAACTGCATTATTGGCAACCTCCTATAAATAGCATATAAGAAAGTAAATGAAATTGAATCAGATTTACTTTTTAGATGACACATATCTAAGTTTGTGTATAATATACATCATACAGTATGCATGTTGTATACTCATACAGTTAGTTCACTTATTGTATATTATGAGTATACAGTTAGCATGTATGCATACTGTATAATCATACAATATATAGTAAGTATACACTATATTTTTGATACAGTTTGTATGTAAGATAGTATGTATGTTTGCATGTAATGTATATTGTATAATCACAAAACATACAACAAGTACCCTCTGTGATTATATAGTATGCATATTGTATAATCATACAATATACGGTAAATATACTATATGATTACATAGATAATCATAAAGTATACAATAAGGATATTGTATGATTATATATTATGCATATATGCAAGTACAATATCATGTGTGCATGTACGATAATCATCCAATACACCAGCATGCATTAACACATGAAATCTAGAGGAATCCAAAGTTAGCCTTATATCCACTAAGCATGCATTATCACATGCAACAAGATAATCATCCAATACACTAGAATTTTAAACCAATACATAAGCATTATGCACATTCATGAAGCATTATCAACCATGAACAAATTTAGAAGCATTATCAACCATGAAACAATACAAAAGCATTATCAACCATGAAGCAATATAGAAACATTATCCACAAACCATTACAATCATCCAGCAACACCTAGGCTATTCAAACATGAAACTACTAGTATAAAATCGTTAAAAATTACCCAGGCTATTCATACATGAAACAATAATAAGCAATATATCCACTAAGCATTAGAATCATCCAACAACACAAATTATTTGACAAATATATACCCTAAACCAGAAACAAACATGCAATATACATCAATAAACAACAACACAACTTAGTTTTTTTCAAATAAAACGTGCATACTAATTAATAGACAATAATCAAATAATAACCCTATAAAAACAAAACAACGGTAGCAACTTCCCATGCAAAATCTACACATATAGAATGTAACCCTAACATATACATAACAAACCTTATGTATATGATATGTGCAATCCATACAACTTTAATGAGAGAACGAAACATAGTATAGAACATATCAATAACACTTAAAACAAACCAACTTTTTGTACTTTTTATGTGTCATCCAAACAACCCTAAACAACTACTAAATAAACTACACACAACCACAACAGACAAAAATAACTGACCTTGCTTGCACTGAAGAAGTGCTAAAGTCTTCTGTGTAGTTTATGCCATCTTTTGTGGTTAAACAACCTGAGCAAAACTGACATGATTGACGTCGATGTTGTTACTGATAAAACAATAGCACTACTCCGTATATGTTGTCGTTCTTCATTCAAACAGTTGTTCGTTTGCCCTTGTAACTGTGGTCAACCCTTTTATTAAAATGCCCTTTTCATTAACAAAAATTGTTAACAGAATTTGCTTACAGACAAAAGTTTAAGTTTTTGAAAATTAGTAGAGGTCACTTTGGGTTTTCACTAAACCTTGAGTGGGAATAAGTCTTTTGGCCTTTCTAATATGCATGCCTACTAGCATCTTGTTGACCACAAACTAGAGGGAATAAAATAAAAAATACATTAAAAAATATTAATGAAATTTAGGGAAAGAAGATGGTTACAAACTCTGTTAACAATAAAAGATATAATATATATGTGAATATATATATATATATATATATATATATATATATATATATATATATATATATGTATATTAAAATCAGTGTTATAAATATTAACATTAAGGCCCATCACAAAGTTGCTGGCCAATGACGTTAAAGGAAAGGGTCCTGCATAAAATGTAAAAGTGTTGAAGAATTTTAAGAAAAAGAAATTAAAATTAGGACACATTATAGAAACAGAACCTTCCACCACCATCTGATTCTGATTGTCAAAACCAACGGTGATCCATCTGCCGACCACGCCATATCACATTTCTTTTGAAATTTTGCAAAATCAAAGCTATCCGCGTCGTCGATCAAGATTCATTGGATAAAGACGGTCTTCTCAATGGCTTTCCATTTTTAACGGCGGCGCCACTCCTTATAGGTGAAGGTGCTCATATTTTAACTCAACATGAAAAATCTTATTTTCCTTTTCATCTTTATAGGTGTAGTGTCTTAATAAAGGGAGGGTCTCAGTCTCAGATTCTCAGAATCTCAGCACCGGAGGCCTAGAGAGAAATTTTACATTTTCTTTTTTCTATTTTCTTATTAAATCATTTGCTTAATTTGTGATAGCTATTCGCCCTTCACTGTTTTTGCACTGCTTATCAAATTCTTCGTCATACTACAACCAATTTTGTGTTGTTCATCCGAATTTTATTTGATAAATTTTATTTTGTATTCATAATTTCTAATATTTAATGCTCAAATATAATTTAAATAATTTGTTAAATATTTTCATATTTCAACTATATAAAAATAATAAATTATTGACATTATAATATAATTTTAAATCAAAAATCAATATATTATCAATTATTTTATATTGTAAAGATAAGAAAATGAAAAAATTCAAACTAAATAGTATATTCCTGGTGGGGTAATAGTAGAAAGCAAGAATGTGTGGTGGAGTTAGACCATAACAAGTCCTAGTTGACTCTTGACTTGCATCCCTTTTTCAAGTCTGCAAGGGTGTGTTTAGTTTATAGGATATTTTATTATTAAAAATAAAAAAATTATCGTTAAAAATAAATTATTTAAAAAATTATTAAATATAAAATATTATTATATTTAATAAAAATTTATAAATAAAAATAATTAATTATTTAAAAATATTTTTATATTATTTGTTATTTTAAATTAAAATAAAAAATTTTTATCTTCAAAAATTAATAAGTAAATATAGAAACATAACAAAATAAAAAATATATTAATAATTTTTTAATACCTAAAATAGAATTGATAATAAATTTATTTTTTATATTATTTATTATATTACTATTGATAATAAAAGATTATTGTTATATTTTATTATTTATAACTCAAACAAAAAAATATATACAATAAAAAATAAATTATCTGAATAATTATTTGGTCCTAAACCAATCCCCCAAGTATCATCAGTAACACGTCATCAACAAGTCGAAACAAAGGTCAAATCACTATTTTTCACCCAAACTTTAATGAAACACTATTTTATATCCTTTAAATTTTAAAAATTTTAAAAATTCAAATGCAACTATAGACAAAAATCTATGGGATATTGAATTTTTTACTTTTTTTTAAACCATGTATATATATATATATATATATATATATATATATATATATGCATCTCATCTCAAACTTAAACAAAAATACTACAATAATAATCTATTTTTCCAAAACATTCTCATTGATGAAACTCATGTAGAAAGAAACAATATTACAACAGGAATCTTTCTTTTTTTTTCTCAACCTTTTAGCAAAGGAAAGAATCTCTGTAACATAAAAAAAATTCTTCAACAGAGAAAACACCAATGATTGAACAATAAAACTTATGAGAAAAACTCATTATAAAGGATTCAATTTGGACACAAGGGAGGGAAAGACAAAAATTATCAAATTTCTTTAGAGAATTCACATTTGTTGTAAAGATTTCACAACAAAATCATCAACATTTAGGTTAGTCTTGATTCAAGCTCTTACGTTATGTGTTTTATTGTTTAACAATTGAAAATCAAATAATGTAAGGTAGATTTATGTTTATGACTTCATATAAAATATAATTTTGTTGTGATTTCATGTTGTTAGATTGTTTAATGTTGTGATTTCATATTTTTATATTGTTTAATGTTGTTATAATATTGTTTAATATTATATTGATAATTAAAAAATACAAAAATTCAGGTTTAGATAAAAACCAGATGAAAAACACTTTGGCAAAACTAACCCTTGGTCTTAACGTCAACCCTTAGCTTTCCGCCAACTCCTCTGGTCCTATATGTCTATTTAAACACAAGTGTTTAACACAGTTGTTTAACACCAATGTCAATCCATTGATGCCTTATAATGCCCAAGGTTTAAACACAGGTGTTTTTATATTTTTAGGTTTATTTTAAGTCAAGATAGAAAAAAATGCATTTAAAATTCGCTATAGAGGGCAATGGATTTTAGGTGATGATAATGTTACAAGATATATTGATGGAAATGAGAGAGGGACGTGTATTGACACAAATGTTGATTTTGAAGGATTTATAGTGAGAATAAGCTATCGTTTAAGACTCAATAGAAGTCAATCAAATGTGCACGTATTTACCTTAGGCGATGTAAGTCCAATGGAGATTGTAGATGATGATGATCTAGAGTATTTGATAGTTGAAGCAAGAAGTTTACAAGGATTAACCAAACTCTATGCTACTGAGAGTCCAATTGATAGAAGGGACAATCAATAAGCCGAAGATGTTCATAAGGAAGAAAAAGAGGATCATCCAACAGACAAGTGCACATAGTCATAAAGTTTCCAAGAGTTTAGTGGGAATTATGGTGATGAAGATAATGACAATGGCGTGGATGAGGATTATGAAGTAGAGGGTAATAAGGATGATGACAATGATGATGAATTCTCAAGGTTTAATGAGGATATATATGGTGTTTAGAGCCAAGACATTAGCAGAAATCAAAGTCATGCTTGTAATGAGAGGGCCGAATGTAACATGAGACTTCACGGCTCTATAAATATTAAGGCATATCCAAGTCACATCTATAATCCAAATCCATTTCAATTGGTTTTTAAGGTAGTTATTGATGTTAAGAATGCATGTATTAGTAATTGGGCGACACAAAGGGACAACCATTTGCAAGTGATGGATATTTATAATTCGAAGACAGAATTGAAAGCATTATTTCGAACATATGCATTA
This sequence comes from Mangifera indica, assembly GCF_011075055.1. Classification (NCBI taxonomy): domain Eukaryota; kingdom Viridiplantae; phylum Streptophyta; class Magnoliopsida; order Sapindales; family Anacardiaceae; genus Mangifera; species Mangifera indica. The sequence goes on from NC_058152.1 coordinate 7,217,933, forward strand.
GAGACATGAATTCAACGGAAAGTCAGTCACTCTGATAATATACGATATAAGATTAAATACATACATCCACAATGTAAATGGCGAGCACGAGCAACAAGAGAGAAAGATAAAGACTTTTAGGTGTTACAACGTATGGACAAAACACACACTTATCCACAGGATCAAATATTGTCACACCATAGACAAACTAGTGCAAAGTCATTGGAGAACATGCTTAAACCATTTTTTGTGTTTGATCATATTTAGCGACCAAAGAAAATTATTTCAGACATGACAGATAGGTACAAAATCAACATTTCTTACATGCAAGCATGACGTGCCAAAACATATGTACTAACTACATTACGAGGATCTATTGAAAAGTCTTTCATGTTATTACGCGAGTATTATCACAATTTGGAGCTTAAGAACCAAAGAACCATCACATGTATTGATATTGATCTAGAAAACCGGTTCAAGTTTTTCTTCATGTTTATGTGTTGTTCAATAAGAGGGTTCTTATAATTCTATTGTCCGGTGATATGCATTGATGTTTCACACTTAAAGGGAATGTATCTTGAGTTTATTTTCATTGCTATTGCAAAGGATGCTAATAATCAAATTTACCTGCTCGCTTTCGATATTGGGCACAAGGAGAGAATCAATACGTAGACCCCTTTTTTGACTTACCTACTCATATGCATTGGTGAATTGCTAGATTTGGTTATTATTTCTAATTGTCATCATTCAATAATTACCTCGGTGGCGTACGTACTACCTCATGCCCATCGTGGGTTTTGTAATTACCATATAAAAGGTAACATGTGTACGTAGTTCAGAAAAACCAAACATATTGAAAAATTATTTTAGAAAGCTACTAAGACATATCGTCTTAGGGACATCCAAGCTGCCATAAGTAGAATTACCCAAATAAATCACATTATGACAACCTATTTGATTGATATTGGGTATGAAAGATAGGTGTTTGCCAACTTTGGAGGATGACGATGTAACATCATGACGACTAATATTGTTGAGTCATTCAACATTTTGACATGAACTACTAGTGTTTTACCTATCATCATATTAATTGAGTTTCTGATGAGCACAATGCAATATTAGGTTTTTAATAAGCGAAATATGGTTGGTAAGTATGACTAAAATTGGTTTGATGTTCTTTTTTTTCATTGCATTTATTATTTATTTTTGCAAGTTAGAGATCTCACCTATTAACACCATGTGCTAAGAACAAGCTTGTTGGACATGTGCTCAAATCTGCCAATATGGCGGTTTAACTAATCAACATGCAACAATACGGAATCCATTATTCATGACAATAGGTCTTTATCATGATTATTCTTTTTTGAACTTGTGATTATGCGAAATTTCAACTTTTCCAAATTCTATATGCACACGTCATAGCTATTGCAAGGTAAAATAACCTCTCAGACTGTGTAGGATGGGTCAGTGCATATTACTCAATGATTTTTTTACGAGAAGTGTATATAGAAGATATTAATCCACTGGGGGATCAATCAACTTGAGCACTATCAAATATGTCTACAATTTATCCTCCGTTGATGGAATAACGACAATCTGATTGTCTTTTCAGCCATCAAGAAGACCTTCACAAGGAGAGAAAGTCTAATCACAAAACTACAGTCGATGTCATCAACCTGACCATAATCACTTAAATTGTTCGATTCCAACTCCAGTGTCAGTGGTTGGCTTATCCTGCGTATTAGGTAGTGGACAAGGACGAGGTCACCATAGTCACAATACAACCCATATGGCTGAATAGATTATCATGTTTAATTTTCTTTATTGTTTGATATTGTAATTTTAAGTGTATATATATTGCATGTTTAATTTATCTATTGGGTTTTGTCCAAATTTTAATGTATTATTTTTTTATTTTTAGGCTCTTATATGTATGCGATAACAGTGACTCAAAATAACAAATTAGAAATACTGTTGCATTTATTTATTATTATTCATTTTATGTATATATTGGATTTCATTGTATGACACACTATTTATTTTATATTAACATATTTTCTTAATTCATTTCCTTTCATGAATACATACTAAGGAATAATCAAAAGGAAGTTATGACAGAAAATGCAAATACATCACTGAAATAATAATTAAAGGTAAATCCAATTTGTATGCATGTACAGTCTAGGAACAAATAAACAAACCTAAACCTTAAACACTTACTGAATGCCCTCCTTTGGAATATGGTCATGACCACGTATCTTCTTAGTCTCCTAGAATGTTTAGATGTGAAGTTAAATAGATGATCTCGGGCAAGGTATTCTATAAATATAAGCAAACAAATGCCACAATCCCTACTTGTCATATTTTGTTTCGACACGTCATAAATGTACTTGTATTGTAACATTGGTGGAGTCTCTGAGGTTAGATTCCCTTTGATATATAAAAATTGTTTGCCTTCATTAGGTACGTTAGTGTTCTATGTTACACCAACAACTTCTTCATTCTTTCTAAATTAGTGGTATATTCGACAAAATCGTATACATATAACTTCCAGTTATCGATATCCAATATGTCATACACCCAATGTTGGTTGTCAAAATTGATGGAAATGAATATTTGCTAACCAATGAAGAGAAATAAGTATAGTTATTAATAACCGTAAATCCTAAACAACTTATGTTTGTACACCGCCTTGTTTACATTACTTCATGGCTGAAAGCATTCATTGGGTTGTACATGTGAGACGCCATTAATTTGGTCTAGGAAAAACAAGGACCACTCTATATTTGCACCCAAACATTTGAACTTATTGTAGCACTATGGGAGATATGCAATGAACTGGGTCACAACAGTCGTATAGTTACTATCTCGAAAAGATTTACGAGTGTTCCAATGAAAGCTTTGATGTGTAGTGTACGCAAATAAGTTAGACCATAAATTAAACATGTTATCCAATATGAACAAAGACAAAGGAATAATAAGTTACAATTTGGGTCCACTAGGGTTTACTCACATTGGCTTTCATTTCATTTGGTCCCCCAAGGAAGACATGTTGGTTGTCATTATTTGAAGCACCGCAGTACCACAATAAGAACTCTAAGTAGTTTTTAGCTAATCGTGAGTCCATATGACGCTCCTCAGGTATAGGTTGTTTGTTCTTTTGTGCCTTTATTGGATCTATGAAAAGGCTTACCAATTGTTTTCCTTTTCACAGCACACGACCAAATATTGACACTTTTTTTACAGTCGACAGGTTCTAAATAGTTGTCAATAGGTCCTCTTCTTATTATTGCACATTATCATTTGATGAGTCATCTAACTGGAAAAAAAATATGGTTTTCATTATTCTATAACATAACTAATTGAAATAATTAAAAAAGTATAGTGGATAATAACCTATAATAATCCTGATGTCTGAACATATGAATCTTCAAGTCTTGTAATTCAATGTTTTAAGGAGGATTGAAGTTTGTTCTTGCCACTGCTCCTACATGTCCCCAAAAATCTCCCAATAAATTATTAATGTTTGTTCTTGCCACTGCTCCTACATGTCCCTACAAAACACCGATGCCTACTACTGTCATTACTCCTGCATCTCCCTACAAAGTATCGATTTTTTCCCATGCATCTCTCTATGAATCATCGATGCATGTTGCTCCTACTTGGCATATATAATCGCAGTCTGTTGGTTGAGTTACTACTGCATCTAAGAGCTAATGACTCTTGCATGCTCTGTTAAGAGCTACTAAAGATGACCATGTGATACACTATTGTAGAAATCCAGTAAATTGAGTGTTTTGTAAGGGAAGCCCTCTGATACTCTTGAGATGGGAGGCACGGGATGTAGACATCTATAGAAGAGATACACATACCTTATGAGAGGCCTTTGATGACTCTCGGGGTTGTGCAATATGAGAGGATGACACCAGTGGAGGGCATGCCTATCCAAATGAGAAGTGCCATGAATAACAAGTCCAAACCCTTTTGATGAGGATTAACATATAAAAGCAGTGGAGACCTAAAGGTTGGGTATATGGGTAGAGGAAACCTATGCTAGGGGGGATGCCACAAGGACATAAGAAAGTTGAGACCTAACAATTACAGATAACAAAAACCCTTTAGAGGCTACCTGAAAGAAAGCAAGATGAATCAACAAGGTATTATCATCGTTGTCTAAATCAATAAACTTATCATCTGATGATACGTGTGGTGCATATTCTCTCATAAACTCTAAAGCCTATATGTACCACTCAAAGCTGTGCTCAATCTCAATTGAACGCAATACAGTTGTAATCCCCTCCTAGAACATTAAGAAAAATTATAAAAATTAATGAAATGAAAGATGAAACAATAAAATATAAATCTACCAATGATCAAATTACTAGAAAAGCATCCAAAAGTATTGATATGTCATCCCAGATCAGTAGTACAATTGTCTTCCATTTCAACATACGAAAGACCTGATCATTTGCTTCCAGACGGGCACAAGGTGATAGATTGTGAATCATCTCATAAATCTAATACTGAACAATTACAATATTTATGGGTAGTATTCACAATTGTTGGTATGAATGTTAACTTCATCAATTATGTGATATTTAACTGGAAAGTAATCAGTTATCTCAAAACATCGTAGCTAAGTAATAGGAGCAGACTAATGTAAAGTGGGTAGTGTTGTGCACAATACTAATATTTGTTATGTATGCCTTTCTACATCGAATCAACTATTTTGTTCCATGTCACTGTCCTCTATAGGTATTGACTAAATGCATCTAACTTGTTGGCTAAATGCAAAAAATGATCAAGTATTTTTGTTCTATTGTCTGCCTCTAATAGTCTCGTAAATGCAAAAAACAATATCGTAAACTTCATAACTTCCTTGTCATTGTCTCTCTAAATTTGATCACCAATTGCTTGCTCAAACTTCTTATGGGATAACAACCTATTAATACCTGATAAATATTTCTCTCTCAAACGAGGCATCCCTATACAATAAATATAGTTGGACACTTTCGTGTCCTCCTCAAATATCAGATTAGTGACTAGCGTAAACTTAACAAAGCTGAATTGGAACTTAAGACCATTTAATCTAAACCACATTTCTCTCACTGGGTTCCCATAGTTAATCATACGAAGTAACATCATATGCATCAAAACGACACTAAACCTTGGTTCTACCAAATCTACTAAGTATTCGAAACAAGTTGTTCAAAAAATAACTCTCTGATTAAACATTAGTTTGTTTCTAATTATAGTCACGATGTCCATCTTTGTTCAAAGTGACATGTGCATTCGAAATTTGTATGCCTCATAGAATTTGTACGCCCGATCCTGGTAGTTGATTGCAAATATTTGAAAAATATATGAATGCATTTATTACATTATTGAAATATTAATTAAAAATTAATTAAACAAATTGGATTATCATTAAATTAATATGGTTGGCGTCAATCAATTTAATTGACTTTGTTTTTCAAAATTAATAATGGTCATAAAGTTATATTTTAAATTGAATTTTTTTCATGACATATAAACTATACATGAAAATTGTTAGATTTGCTATGAGATTACTTTTTTCCTTTATTTGCTTCATTTATCTTCCTAATAAGTGCTTTTAATATTTTCAAATAAACTAATTACAAACCTAGTTTTAGATTAGCATACTTGAGTTTAAATGCGCAAATCTAAAAAATTTAAACTCAATCACTAGCATACTTGATAATTTTCAATCTCTTAACTCAAGAATGGATAAGAGATTGAATAATTTTATACTTGATAATTTTAAAAAATTTATAACTCAATCACCTATACTTGATTTTCAATCATCAACATACATAAAATAAATTCTACTCAATTAACCAACTTGGTAACATTTTTATAAAAAAAATGGATATAGGTGAGATGTAAAAAAATGGTAAAAAATGGTGACAAAAGAGTTGTTGGCAGAAAGGATTGGTGGTGCTGCCAACCTGTTCTTCCACTTTAACCCAATAACAAACAAACCTTTCGATTTGAATTTAGCTTGAATTCAAATTAAAACAATAATTAGATTCAAATCAAATCAAGATTTACATTGAATTACATAATTGATAATTTAAATTGAATTACTTAATTAAATTCAGATCGAATTAAATTTCATACGATATAATTATGCTTCCATTTTATAAAGGAAAATTTCACTTATCGTCCTACCATTGCGTCGTTGTTGCCAATCCAAGAAGTTTCTTTGTGCATGGGAAAATAATTTGATGATGTCTTATGCTATATATGTCTAATACTCCTATACTATATTATATGATCTTCGTGGGAAAACAAACAAATATGTATGCCTTTGTAGAAAATATTTGCAAAAGCATGCATATATGTACATTCACATGAATGAACACATTGAAGCAAATATATATGTAAAAAAGTATTCTGCATATACTTAAGAATATATTCTCTGCAATATTCTATGCATAGAATATATTTATGCAAATAATATATTTTTTGTTTCTTTGCTCCTTTGCATATTTTATATTTTTTCTATGTCTCAGGTCAAGGCCTTCCTTCAGACTAAAAATTTAGGGAGATAAGATCAAGTGAGTTTAAAATTTTTTAGATTTAATCTAAAAAGTTTAAACTAAAAAATTTTTATATTTACTTGACCTTATTTAACACATACATAAATCTTGTCTCAAATATTGATACCAAATATCTATATATTCTCTCTCTGTAATGCATAACAAAAAAGAGTGTTGTCTTGTTTAGTTTTTAAAGGTTAAAGATAAGAGTAATTTAGGTATTCTAATATATAAAGTGGTAAAAATATTTAGGATATGAAGAGTAATTTAGTTTTTTTTTTTAATATTGAATGACAAAATCATACATAGGAGTTATGGATTTTCAGTTCACCTACAAGTGTAATTTGGTTGGAAATTAGATTTTATTAGTCCATTTGTGATCGTTAACTAGCATGGGAAAAATGTTAAATATGAAAAAATATATACATACATACATATATATATATATATATGTAAAGTAGTTAAAACAAACTGTAATTTGTAAATATTATTAGAGGTGTAATAACATTAACCCTGTTATTAATTATTAAAACAAATAGTTAGAACAAAGATATGAGTATAATTTTAAGAACACTAAAATTTTTAATTTTCAATAATTATTTAAAAATATATATTTATAACATCGCTGAAAATTTAAATAATCTATCTAAATGAATTGTTTTTAACAAGGCCAAATGACTTGTTCTCACCTAAAGTTTGATGTAATTCCAAACTGATATCCATCAACTTTAAAAAACTTAAAGTCTCATCAATGAGCAATTTTCTATTAAAACTTTCAGTTAAAAAATATATAACTCATTATACTTTCCCCCTTAGATTTTGAAAGTCACAAATTCACCCTACTAAAATATTTTTAGTTTTTAAAAATTGACTATTTCCCCCCAAACTTAGGTTTTTTTCTTTCAAGCCACCACTCCTCTAGCAATGTCCTCTTTCCATCATTTTACCTTCATTTGATTGGCTAGCCCTCTCTCACCATTGGAAAAGTTTGATCAGCCAGCTTGCTCACTGTGAAAACGTATGAAGAGATATCATCTCTTCGTGTGATTTCAACAATAAGTAGACCGACCAAACGATTTCGATGGTGAGAGAAGGCCTGCAAGCCAAATGAAGGTGAAAGGACGTCACTAGAGGAGTGGTGGCCAGAGAGGGGAGAAAAAAAACCTAGTTTTGGGGGAAATAGTCATTTTTCAAAACTAAAAATATTTTAACAATGGTGAATTTGTAACTTTTCAAAATCTTAGGGGGAGAAGCATCATAAATTATATATTTTTTAATATTATTACTGAAATAATAATTTTACTTTTATATTTAATTGAGTGTTTTAATAGAAAATTACTCATAAGTGGAACTTTGAGTTTTTGAAAATTGACTGGTATCAATTTAAAATCACATCAAACATGAGGTGGGAACAAGTCTTTTGGCCTTTAACAAATGAAATTATAAGTTAATTACTGAAAAATGTAACAATGTCTCTACTTAAGAGTTTCCCCTCGGATGATCAAGACAAGTTATCTATTGATGAATTTAAGTGACATTATAATCCAATCATAAATAAAGTACTCATCTTCATTCTCTTTTATTGCCAACTATACATTTTGACTACTACTTTAAAATCATATCTTCTCATGTACATATCTCTCGTATGTATGATTTTAAAATAGGAAAAGGACAATTCCTACTCAAATTTTAATCTAAATTCAAAATTACACTCACAATAGATAAAAAAACTCAAACACTCATTCATAGGCTAACTGCCATCCAAATTTTTAATTAAAAGTAGAGGTAAAATCATCATTTTATTTATAAATCCTAAAACCTAAAAAATTTATATCATTTTCCCTCTTAATTTAGAAAATTCACATTTACCCTTGTAATATCCCTCCCTAGAAGTATTGTCTTCTGGAGAAAAAAATTACGAATTAATATCTAGAACGATTATTTTAAAACAAATTTTAAAATGACTCATTGCTAAAAGCATTTTGAAATTATTCTGAGAAAACTGAAAATCCAGAAGCTAATAAAAGATATATATATCGCATATAAAAACTTATCGGAAAGCATTTGAAAACATGAAGTAATCATATACAATTGTACAACCATCTTAAGAAGGTCAAAATTCAACAGTAACATATAATTGTATGCATGTAACATAAACCAGAGATAACCTGCTCCAATTGGATTTATCTTTGCTGACCTGACCCTGCCTCGCAACTACCTCGATCACCTGTACCTACAATCATGAAAAAAAAAAGAAGTGAGAGATAAGAACACTCATTAAGGGGAAGAGATTAAGTAAACTATCTTTTTTCCTATTTTAACTGACTCTCGAAACTCAATCTTACATTATAACCTCCACAAAGAATCGATGGGATAATCTAGTTCATTCTTTACTCTTTGGGTCACACTTTGTCCTATTTGGTGTCCATTTGATACTTTTTGGACGCTGACTATAGGGATTTGACACTTTTCTAAGCTCAAGCTCTCTTATTTTCTCCTAATATGCTCTACTACTAGCATGTTTTACTGTAAGCAAACCCTATTGTGGGTCTATGTCCTACTACAGATGTGTCCTACTGCGAACGTGCTCTACTACGACGGTGTAGCGTAAAGTGCCGTCTTATAGTTCATAGGATGTATGTGTGCGTTATATCTTACTAATTTTGCTTCCATCTAAAACTATCCATAACCCACCAAGCTATACTCTTGGGACAACCCCTAAATCCTGAGCCCTAGATTTCTTTTCTTGCTTTTCTTTCTTTTCTTGCTTTTCTTTCTTTTCTTCTTTTTTTCTTTTTCTCTCTTTTCTTTCCTTTCCTTTCTTTCTTTTCTTTTTCTCCTCCTTTTCTTTCTTTCTTTCTTTCCAAAATTGTAAATCACTATTTATTAGACTATTCACTTGGTAGAGCAGTCTTTTTATTCATGTAATCTAACAGTCCAAACGATCTCTAATTCATACAAACTATATATCATTGAAAAGAGAATTTAAAGTGCTTTCCAACAAGCTATAACAACACTCATGATTCATCAGATAAGACAGTCAAAACATGGGTTGAAATCAATGGCAAAATATTGCATTTACTATTTATTTGGTAAGACAGTTTTTTGTTCATGTAATTTAATAGTCCAAATGGTCTCTAATTCATACAAGCTATAGATCATTGAAAAGAGAATTCAAATAGATTTCCAAAAAGTTATAATAACACTTATGATTCATCAAAGAAAGCAGTCAAAACGTGGGATGAATTCAGTGGCAAAAAATTGTATTCACTGTTAATTTGGTATGGTAGTTTTTTTGTTCATGCAATTTAATAGTCCAAATGGTCTCTAATTTATACAATTTATATATAATTGAAAATATAATTCAAAGAGCTTTCCAAAAAGCTAAATAGCACTCATGATTTATCAGATAAGGTAGTCAAAACATAGGATGAAATCAATAGCAAAAAATTGTATTAACTATTTATTTGATAAGACAATTTTTTTTATTCATGTAATTTCACAGTCCAAACGGTCTCTAATTCATACAAGCTATATATCATTGAAAATATAATTAAAAGAAAATTCCAACAAGCTATAATAGCACTCATGATTCATTAGATAAAGTAGTCAAAACGTGGGTTGAAATCAGTGGCAAAAACCTATATTTACCGTTTATTTAGTAAGGCAGTCTTTTTGTTTATGCAATTTAACAATCCAAACGGTTTCTAATTCATACAAGCTATATATCATTGAAAATAGAATTCAAAGAGATTTCCAACAAGCTATAATAGCACTCATGATTCATCAAATAAGGTAGTCAAAATATGGGATGAAATCAATGACAAAAAACCATATTCATTATTTATTGGGTAAGACAATTTTTTTGTTCATGCAATTTAACAGTTTAAACGGTCTCTCATTCATACAATCTATATGTCATTGAAAAGAGGATTCAAAGAGCTTTCCAATAAACTATAATAGTACTCATGATTGATCAGATAAAACAATCTAAACATGGGATGAAGTCAATGGTAAAACTATAAATATTATCCAACTCTCTGTCATGAACAAACTAAAACACATAGATACTCCAAATGGCAAAACAACATTTCTCAACTTCAAATAATCATTTATAACATAGAGGCAAGGAACCAAAAGCATAAAACATGAAACATACTAATAATGATTCCACTTACCTTGTTTTAAGCTAATATTTGCTAGGTTGGCTCTCTCCTCTTTGTCTTCCTTCTCTTATCACCAAAACCACCTTAAATCATCACCAAAACACACTAACATATTCTTATAACATGTATCCAATATATATAAACATAGGTAAAGGGAAAAGAAAGAGATCTTTTGGTTACCAAGGCTTCCAAAGTGTTTCCTCTTTTTTTCTTTTCTTACATATCTTCCAAAACTCCTTTAAATCCTTCATTTTTCTTCAAAAAACAAAGAAAAAAACATGGAGAAGGCTGAGCTTCTGGAAAGGATAGGAGAAGAGATGAAAATGCCTAACTTTTGTCTTTTATCCCTTTATATATCTTCAAACATATTTGGTTTAGCTTTTGTCTTTTTTTGTAGTCTTTCTTTTCTTTTTCTTTTTTGGTTTTTTTTTTTTGTTTTATATATATATATATATATATCCACATACATTTGGATATGTATATTTAAATTTGGAAATATCTCAAAGCAGAGTCAAAAGACATAAATGTATCTGGAACGTACCTAAGGGTATTACAACCCCAATGATTAAACTTTGAAAAAGTAACTTTTTTCCATTTTTTAGGTTTCATCTTTGGTAGCTTAAGGAACCAATCAGTGACCGGGAAGAAGCAAAGATCTTTTTCGATGAAAGATAACCCTTCATAGTCCATATCTGGATGACAAAGTGTCATCCTGATCGAGAAAACTCGATGAAGTGAATGAAAGACTTGGGAGAAGTGGTCAACAAAGATTTGACAACATTCATGAGGTGTTAGTTCATTCCAAGAATTAGTCAGAATCAGTAATAAATACAGAGTTGCCTATGCTAACACTAACCGAAGAATCAACTCAAAATGCTAATCCTCAGATAATCTTGAATCCCACATCTCATGAGTTTTTTATTCCCCCTGAAAATTTAGCTCCAAGATGTAATACCCCAAGTATTTTGTGAGGGATATTTTGGTACTTCTATATGTTTATATTTGGTTTTAATAATTAAAAATTTGGATAAAAATTAATACCAATTTGGAAAACCAAATTTGGTGTGAGTAATGGATATGCAAATAGTCAATTTGTTTTTATTTAAACATGAGCATCAAACTTTGAGGATATGATTTTCATTGTGATCCTTATCTCTTATTTGAACACAGAGCATTAAAGAGAGAAAAAATAATAATAAAAATATGACTAAGTGATTAGTCTTTCAGTGCTTGTTTGGAGAAGATCTTAGAGTTTCTAATATGGTTTTGGTGGTAGATCATTAATTTGGCAACAAAACTTTAAGCTCGGAAGGAAGGTAAGTAGAATACAATTTTTCCTTGTTTGGTTCTATGCAATATGGTGTTGTAACAGTAAAGTTTATGTATGGTATTGGATGGGTATTTTATGTGTTTAATTTTATGAGAGTTTGATGATGGAAGGAATGAGGATAGGCGATTATATGTGCTGAATTTGTACGGACATATTTGAACCTCAGAATGAGACGAAAATGCCGAACAAGGGATTCTATAAATTGATTTTCGCACCTTTTGTATTGACGTGCAAATAATTCTGTGATTGAAAATTAGGCGCGTATAAAGGTGTTGCCTGGAAATATGCAGTATGGATGATAATAATCATGAAATTGCTTCTAATTAAGGTGAAGATGCTTTAATGAGTACAAAAAAATAATGATGAGATGGCTTTGATTACGGGAAATTGGAATGTAATTTATAAAGAATGAAATGGCTATATATTATTGGTGTGTATGTAATTTAGTGAAAAGGTAAAGTTGCCATTTAATGAATGAAGAAGCAAATGGAGAGAGAAAATTGATTAAAAAACTGCTAGAGAAGATTTGATGGTTTCTATCCGTTTGGCCATTCCAATTTGAAATGGCTAATATTATTAGTATTCACTATCATTCTTATCCCATCTTTAATAGAGTATCTCTTATTATCCTTTATAAAAGTTCATAACTAATTTAGTGTAGGATTCAGATAGAGACGGGATAATAAGGGTAACAACCATGTTATTTGTCATATGTGAATCTATAATTTTGGCTCTCTTGATAAATTTAATTATATTAAACATGTGAGTTCTATTCTTCACTCTGTCATCTGTACTCGTGTTTCTTATGAGAATTAAACTTCCTCATTTTAGTGCCAAGTTTAAAATATAAAACCTTAAAAACCTTAAATAATAGGGTGATAGGGTGAAAAGGTAATTTTATTAAAATTAAGTTAGAAAAAAAATTAGTTTTTAAAATTATAATAAAAATAATGTTTTTTGTTTAAATAAAATTTTTATACGATAATTATATCTTTAATTATAATAATTAAATTTAATAAATAAATATTATTTAAATTTTTAAAAATTAATGAATATGAATTTAAGTTTGCATTATCCCTAGGAATAAGTCTTTTGGCCATTTATTAAAGGGAAATTATAATAAATGGCCAAATTACCCCTCTATTAAGCAAAAATACTTAATTTCACTATTTCTAAGCAAAAATGCCCAAATTTATTATTTCTAAGCAAAAATGCCCTAATTTTTTTTAAATACCAAAATTACCCTTTATCACATTTATATAAACTCTCTCATTCTCACTCTCATTACATACATTTCTTATATCACTTAAATACTCACTTTTACTCTCATTTTTACTTAATATCAATTATTACAGGTTCGTTTGGAAAAAAAGAAATTCGTTTTTTTGAATTTGAATCAAAAAAAATCAATTTGTGAAAACTACATTAAAAATAACATGTTATGAATAAATAGATATATTGAAATACCCTAGAATGTTAATAATCAAAAAATTACTCGAAAATCTAAAAAAACAAATCTGAATTTTGAAAACTACATGTTCAAATAGCTTATGAACGAGAAAACCAAAAAATCAATCAAAAATTTCGTAATTACATTGTAAAATGTGTCTAAAAAAGCACATAGTAATTACAAATATCAAATTTAAAAAATACATATGAAAAAAGCCTAGCCCGGTCACAAACAAGCTCAAAATCATAAAAATCGAAAATCGAAAATCTTAAATTTGATAAAACAAAAAACTGCATAATACACATTGAAATAGTTTTATTTTGGCTCCAAATTTGGCACAACCAACAAAGCAAGTTGTCATTATAAAGCTCGAAACTAGCTTCGCATTGATATATTACAGGCCCTGTAACTCCTCCCGGATAAAAAATTATGGTCGTTCAAAATCTGTCTCATATAGACCCTATAGTTTTAAAAAAATTAATGTCCACCCAACCCACGGTTTTCACTGTTTGCCCCACGGTTCAGTGTAAAATTTCACACAAACCCCCGTGGATCTCCCCCTGTTCCCCCTCCCCCTAAAATTTTGAAAACGTTAAATTCCCCCCCCCCCATCCCACGGGAGCTCGTGGGAGTTACCGTAACGCCGACAGATCTAACCCATTTTCTGGCCAAAAATCAACATTTCAACCTTTAATTTCAAAACAAATCAAATCTAAATATCCAATAACACAAAACCCCTCAAGAAATTCAAGCAAAACAACCAAAAATCAAAACATTTTATGCATTGTTCAAAATCGAAACCCTAAATATTCAAACCTCAAAATCTCCCTCAAATCTCAATAATCCTAATAATAAATTGATTCAAACAAGAAGTGAGATGATGTACTCTCCTTATTTGTCATTTTCGGTTGTCGAAAAACACAAAAAGTTGACGAAAAAGGCGAAAACCCATTAACCCGTGGGAGATTCAAAATTTTCTCTGATTTTAAACAGTAAAACCGTGAAAAATATAGGGTTTATATATAAGGGTTGTTTGGTCATTTCCCAAATTGAGGACATTTTTGCTGAAACCTTAGAATTTTAGACAATTTCACTTAACAACCTTTAATTTTGGCCATTTAATATAATTTCCCTTTATTAAATTACTTGACTAATATTTGTCCACTTTTTTGGGCATGTAAATTATATATAATGATGGGCGACCCACTATTCATGAAATTGGTATTGATACTAATTGTAAAAAATATATGAATTTTATGTTGTCTATGTCAGTTGCTATTATTAGCTGTGTCAAATTCTGATTTATATGTGATATGAAAGTCAATAATAGGGCCTTTCATTCATCGCTTTCCTTATCATTAAACGTTATTATTTATTTATTATTATTATTATAATATTTTATGGAATGAATCACATTTTCCCATCCAAGATTTTATTTTGAGATGTTAATTGATCTAGACTGAATAGAGGTTAGACTCAAAATTTGAGAATAAGACCCAACCCAAAAGGGTTTAGCCTGATATTATAACGTATTAAACCCAACTCATGAATCGGTTTAGCCTAACATGTTACTATTTATAATATTTTTAAAAGTTATAATTAATTAATTAATTAATATTATAATATAAAAAATTATAAATACTTATAAGAAATAAAAATTTTCGATTTAAAAAAATGTGTTTGAGTTTTTTGAATCAATCTCAAATGTATAAGATAACCGAACATGTAACTTAACCTTTATTTATAGTGAGTAAAAAAAGTGAAAAATTTTATTCTTTTATATGTTAGACTTTTTGCAAAGTGCAAAAGTATAAGTGTAACAGTTTCACATTTTAAAGAATACAATTACTCATTTCTTTCATATATTATAAATAAATGTTAAATAAAGTAGAATATTCAACCAAACTCATGTTTGAAATTCCATATTTGTGAGATTGATCATGAGAATTCAACTCATCTATTATAAATAAGTTTGTTTTCCTAACATGTTTTCTAATTAAATAAAATATAATTAAAAAAAATTTTTAATAATTTTTTTTTTATTAAAATTAATAAACGACCCATTTAAGGCCTAATCTATTTTATATAAAGTTAGGTCATGAGTCTTAAAGTTTTTATGGGCTAGCCCACCCCGCAGGCTAGTTACATTGTGGGCCTAAGGCCTAGCCCATGGGCTGAGCTTGAGTTAGCTCGATTCGGCTTATTATCACCTCTAATTTAATCTTAAAATATTTTTTCACCTCTAGTTAACACAAAAATTTTTTTTTACCAAAAAATACAACATGGATAACTTCTTTCTATCCAAAATTAAAATTTATTAATGAAATAATAGTATTAATGAGTGAAATTATCATTTTATTTCTATTATTTTATTTTTTAAAATTATCATATAACCCTAAATTAAAAAAAACTTAAAAGTAACATTTTAAATATATAAATTATATAAAAAGTCTTCTTTTTTTTCATTCTCATCCTTTTTTCCTCTCTTTTTATAGGTAAAGATGTTTTTATCATATAATTATATATTAAGAGGTAAATTTATAATTTTTAAAAATATCATAGGTCTTTATAAAAATTTTTAGAGGGTTAATGAAAATTTAAAAAAATTGGGGGTTTTTTGAAAATTTTTGACATACCATTTGGCTCCCTAATAGTTTAAAAAATGACATTGTACCTTTAAAAAATTGAATAAAAGGCATCTATATTTTTTGGGTTAAATTATTTTATTTAAAATATTTGGATTGGGTATAAATTTGTTATTAATTTGCATATAAAAATGGTAATAAATGATTTAAAGCCTCCCAAAATCCAGAAAGTAAAAATGGTAAAAAATAAAAGCTGCTTTTAGCTGTACACTAGTTCTGTCTTTGTGTCTGCTTCACATGGTGGACACAATCTTCCAAAATTTGACTGTCAATTAATAAGCAGAATAATGGGCCTTATTCCCTTGGAATTACCAAACCATTTATTTATAATTTATGTAGGCCAAATGACTGTTTCCCACCCAAGGTATGCTGATTTTTCAAAGTTCTCTCGTTAATTTTGAAAATACTATTTATCTACCTATAACAGGTTAAAATTAACAAAACCTTAACCCTTAAAAATTTTATCTCATTTTCCCCTCTAAAAGTTAAAAAACTAACATTTTCTTTTTTAAATCAAGTTTGAAAAAATCATATTTTTCCTCTAGGGTTTAGTTTCAAAATCCGATCACCTTTTTCGGTGCCATTGTCTATCGTCTTTCCCTCCTGAAGGCTCCCCATCCTCTGATGAGTTGCCTCATCTCCACCCTAACTCCTCCGATGTACAAAAACGTCGTCTAGAAAGAGGAATTGTCTTTCCAGACAACGAAAACAAGATCGATCGATCTCATCTTCCTAGAGGAAAACGAGTCGTCTCATCTTCATTTGGAAAGACGATTGTCTTTCCAAACGATGTTTTTGGACGCCGGAGGGGTTGGGGTGGAGGTGAGGTAGCATGTTGAAGGATGGGAAGTCGTCGGGAGGGAGAGATGGTCGACGATGGCACCGAAAAAGATGATCGAATTTTGAAACTAAACCCTAGGGAGGAAATGTGATTTTTTTAAACTTGGTTTAGGAAAGAAAAGTTAGTTTTTAAACTTTTAGGGGGAAAAAAAATCATATTTAAGTTTATTTTTAATGTTAAATATAAAATAATGATTTTGCCCTTAAAATTAATAGATTTAAACGGCCATAAATGAGTAAATGGTATTTTCAAAGTTAACGAGAGAAACTTTGGGAAATCAACATACCTTGGGTGGGAAATAATCCTTTGGCCATTTATGTATCTTCTTTCTTTCATGTTAAGTTCGGTTCCACTGCCTCTCAAGTTAGACAACATGAGCGTGTGATCTATGTATGTAGGACACACATAAGTAACAATAAAATTAGGCGTTTTCTTAAACACATAATTACATTAAATAATTAAATATTAAATTATCTTTTATATAAATCATAATTACATTAAAGAAAAAATAATTTTATATTAAACTATTATATTTATTAAAAAATTAATTACACCTATAATATAAGTCATATATTATATTCATAAATAAAAAATTATATATCAAATTTTTATACTCATAAATCTTACATTTCATATTTTTCACATAAATTGAAAATATAAAAACATATATTGATCTATCGTATTTTGAAATATACCAAATATAGAGAGAATTTATAAAGAATTCAAAAGATGTTGATTTCTTTCATTTAACCCTTGACTTGATGATGAATTAAAAAAAATAAGTTTTTCTATTGGTAAGTTATTTCTATTAGTGTGTAGTAAAATCTGTAAATGTAAAAATAGAAAAATGACTAACTCCTATATATAAAGTTAATTATGACTTCATATTAAAAGTTAAATACTTCAAAGTGACATATCATTTCATTATAAAGACCTACATTTTATCATTAACAAATACTTATAGTTTTTAGCAGTAAAGAACCACATATTTTTATCATAATAAATCACATATTTACATTACCCAATAAAATTGAGGCATTCAAAATCTTATTAAATATAAATTATTTTATCAAATAAGTAATAATATATTTTTTGCACAAAGTTTCATTCAAATTGCATTAGCAAATTCTTTGTTCCAATAAATAATATAATCTCATTAATGTCTCAAAGTTTCATCAAAGATAATTCTAATATACTACCCTATATATATATATATTTAGTGAAAATTTATGAATTTAATTAAAAGCTATTAATATTATAGGAAGTAAAAAATAATAATAATAAAGTATGGTGACATTTATAATTACAATAAAACTATGTGTACCTACTTTGGGTATACAAATATGTATACATTTATATGTGTCATCATGTGATTTGATGATTTTGAATTGAGAATAAAACAATAACCAATCATATGATGACACATATGAGTGTGTATACATTTGTGTACCCAAAGTGGATACACATAGTATTGCTCTTATAATTATTGATACTATTAGAATATTTAGTGACATTGTTTATATTAAAAGTCATTAAAAATTATGGGAATTAAGAAAATAAAATATTTATTGTGACATTTATAACAATTAAAGTTATAAAAATATTTAATAATAATTTTAGGGAAAAGAACTATTTCCCACCCAAATTTTGGCCCAATTTCAAAGTCACACCCACGAGAGATGAAAAGCCTAAACTCTCACTCATGATTAAATTGCCGTTCAAATTTTCAGTTAGAGACAAGGGTAAAATCGTTATTTTACCTATAAACTTTAAAATTTCAAAATTCTATCATTTTCCCTCTCCAGGTTTTAAAAACTAACACTTCAATCAATTCTCTAAGTTTGATTAGTTTAGATTTCACTCTTAGGGTTTGCTTCCTTCTTCGGCCACCACCGATGGCCGACACTTTCCATCGATCTCTCTTCTCTGGTTACAAAGGATGACGAAAGACGAACATTCATCGTCCAGATCTAGATGATTGGATGACAAAGCATCATCCAGATCTAGAAGAACAGACGAAGGATGATGCTTCGTCATTATGTCTGGATGACGCGACGAGTGATGAAGGACGTCGTCCTTCGTCATCTGGTTTGTGCGACGAAGATATCTCCGTCTCTTTGTGGCACCATTGTTGTCACACCAAGAGAAGGAGGAGGTCGGAGACGACGCCGAAAGATGAAGTTGAAAAATGGGTGTGAAAATGCTGTTTTTGAAAGTTATAGGGGTGAAAATGTTGTTTTTGAGTTTTAAAAAATATGAAAACCCTTGGTTTGGGGGTGAAAATGTTACTTTTAAAAGTTTAAAAACTGTAGGTAAAAGTGAAATATCAATTTCTAAAACCTTGGGGGTGTGAAAAGTAATAAACTTTATAACTTTTAATATAAATAGTAAAATAACTATTTTACCTCTCCCTTTATTAGAAAAAATAAACTGAAGTTTGACCATTAGTGAGAGTTTGGATTTTTCATCTCCCATGGGTATAGGTTTGAGATTGAGCTAAAAGTTGGGTGGGAAAAGTCCTTTTCCCATAGTTTTATTATAGTATTTATATTAAAAGTTACTAAAAATTATAAAAAAATAAAAAAAAGTTTAAAATATGTTTTGGCACTATAAAATCTGTCATTATAATGAATTTTAATATGACAATAATTTTTTAAGTTTTTCCCACTTATTTTTAATGGGAAAAATTTCAACTTAAAACTTAATTAGGTTTCATAATCACTAAAAGTTCTTAAATTAAAACTCATTTGTCAACTTATAAATTTATATGTATTCAACATTCTCTTTATTAAAGTACCTTTTTTGACCTTTGAAGTATTTATCATATGATTGATCATCGTACACTTTGCACTCGTCTGATTAGGTAAATTTTTTTGGATGTATTTTGGTATATTTCAAATTCAATCTTTTAATATTTTTGTAATTGCACTTGGTTGAAAATCACTTGTATATTCAATCAATGAGTTAGGATGAGTTTGATGATTTATATTGTCATGATAAATTTTTTATATTATACTATCATTTAAAAATTTGATAGAATTGTTATTATTTTCAATTAATGGGGTGTTGGAAAAAGGGTGAGTACAAAATAGTACATAAACATGTAGGAAGTTTCAAGTAATGGGATTGTAAAAGTGATTATTGATAGTGTATATATTATATTAAAAAGATTTTGATATTAGAATGTTTATTTATTTATTGTAGGCTCAAATTTTTGTGGTTAGTCTATCCATAAAATTTCATATAATACATTTGTCAAACAACATAATTAAACAAAGTCATATATATATATATATATATATATATATATATATATATATATATATATATATATATATATATATATATTGTTTATCAATCTATATGTATAAATGTGTAATTTTTAGTATTTTCATTTATCACATAATGATTTACTTAAACATATAAAAGTAAAAGAGATAAAATGCTTGTAAAATTAATACTTGATAATAATTTTTAAAAAAAATTTAATGTCAATTCTAAATACCATAAATAATTGTTACTATATTGTTAAACTTTTACTAACAATTATTTTATAAAATAGTAGTAACATTTATAAATATTATTAAAATTCATAAAAAAAACTTTAAAATATTCTTTTTGTTGTACTGACACAGCACAACCTTATTCAAACAAACTCAAGGCTTCGTAAATAAAAAAGTATTCTAATCAAACACTAAAAATAGCAATTGGCATGGTAATACCTTTTATTTTTTGCAATTAATGTGGCCCTGGGCCACTTACCGACATCAACCGCATTCAATTGTATTAATGCATGCTCAATGCGCTCCGAAAAAACCTTTCAAAAGTAATTAATCACAAGGATTTCACAATTAATTTTAAAAATAAATATGTATATACATATATATATATATATATATATATATATATATATATATATATATATATATATATATATATATATATATATATATATATATATATATATATACATATATAGAGCCAACATTTTTCATTAATATGTAGCCATGATTTATTAAAAGAAAAACCCAATGATCAGAATATCAGTATTTGAGAAGAGAATAAATATGGTAGTTTGAGAGTTAAAAGTGAATTTGCAAAGTTACATAAGAGCCTGAATCTTTTCTTTAAGACAGAATGTATATTTCTTCACATGAAAAGGACTAGATCTAAAAACTTAAAAAAGAAAGGTATGGTGGAGCTGATCCAATTTTGATTGATTATGCTTTTCAACACAGCAGGAAATTACAAAAATCATTAGATGATATCATTAACCAAAATAGTCGAAAGAAAATAAATCCAAGGACAATTAGACAACATCAATATTGCAAATCTATTCATAAGATTGATTGAGTGTAAAAATACAGACAAGGGCTATGTGAACATACAATACAATACAATACAAACGAACAAACAAACCCGCCCAAATTAAAAAGGCAAGCTTTTGCCCATATCAATCAATTCATTTTTTATAACACTTTTGTGTCTCCCATTCCATAAAAAAGTATATTTATTCTCTGTTAAGTATTTGATTAAAAAAATTACAAAATGATTTGTTTTGTTTTGTAAAATTTTTAATAATTTATGACAACTGAATTTTGTTAAAAAAAATACCCTGTTAGTTATAAGATAGATGTGATTTGTTAAAAACAAAAGTCTTAGAATATAGTATCCAAGGATGAAAATGCTCAATAATAATAGTGTAGGGTCATGGCGGCAATAATGACAATGGGATTTTGAAATAGTTGAAGTCATTCAATACAATACAATACAATACAATACAATACCTTTTGTAGATTGACTTTGTCAAAAAGCGTTAAAGGCGAATGTCCACTATCAAATCAAATGGAATATATACGTACCTACACTTTGCACTAAACCCTTGCTTACCTTCCAAGTGAAGTTTAATTATAATTATAATTCCTTCAATTTTATTGTTTATTATTTTTTCATCAATTTGACATGAATAACCTTAAAGTTCAATCAAACATCCATCATCTTTATGAATACCAATTTGTCATCTATCAATCTCCCTTAAAGTTCAATCAAACTGATCCCACAATGTTAATAACAGTGTATATTTTTGTAAAAAGCAGAAATGATAAGCTAGACCCACGAGTACTTTTTGCAGTATCTAGAGAGCTACATTGCTTTGAGAATGACACAGGGACCTGGCTTATGTTAACGTTGCCTTCCTTTTATTTTACTTGATTTACATTATGAGTAGAAACCCTTCGGTTCGAACATATATGCTATTATAATATAAAAAGCACTTTCGGTAGAAACCAAAAGTAAGAAAAAGCAGAAAGAAGTAGGTAAATCACACTATTTCTTAGTCAAGAAAACACTATTTCATATTATAAAGTATTTATTTCATAAATATTCTCATTAATTAACGCAAACTTGGAAAAAAAAAAAAAAAAAGTCAATGCTTATTCACCATAAGTGTTGCTGATGTTGAAAATTGTATCAATAAGAAGTATGCCAAATTTGTGACATTTACATGCAAGAACATGAAAAGTTGGAATTTGAGAATGACAAGATAGGTGGTTTTTATGTAGTTTGACCAAAATTAACTCTATATGGAGTTACGTCTATGGTGTTGTATTAATATGTATAAGAAGAATTATAAGAAAAATAAAATGCACTTTCGTCAATTTGTTATTAAATTTAGGAAAATTGATTTGTAATAATAGATAATTGATATGTTACGTTGAGTCCTTATGGAATTTGTGCTCTCAACTATTTTGACGTGACCTTTATGACCTTGTAATCCTCTAACCTTAAAGTTGCTTATCACTGGTCTCTAAATGCCAATAAAGTTCATTGGTCTCTAAATTAGTATTCATTGAAATGACTGTTAAGATTTGACTGCATAACAAGTACCCTCCAATTTTAAGAGTGTGAATAGTGATGATAAAACTTTTAATCTACTGCATCAAATTTTACATGGATGATCAAGATTATGGCTTACTAGGCTTTGGTAGGTATATTGCATTTAATGCACTGTATACGGGAGATGTGTGCCAGTTGAGTTGCTTTAATAGTCATGATGTCTTGAGGGTCATGTTTATCTACTTTAGGTTGATGATTGACACATGTTTGGTGTAACACCCCACCCTAAAATTCCTCTATTTCGGGGTAAAATGCTACTAAATTAAATCAAGTATATCGAAGAACTGTTAAAGTTTCAATCTCAATTGATAAAAACTAAATAACCTCAAGTCTTTATTAATAAATTAAAAGGAATAATCCAACATCAATCCAATCCCAAGCATCTATGTAAAAATCCAACAAATAAAATATAAGTGTGTATTATCAAAACCATCATAAGTCATAAAATCCCATCAAAACTAATAATAGAAATATTCCTAATCAGTCCATCCACTACATTCTACTCCATCATTGATTAGCTCTCTTGCTGTCGTCACTTCTACATCCTCACTTGCTAAATCAAAAGGAAATGGGTGAATTAAAACATTAGTAAGTATGAGTAATATATCCTACAATCAATCAATCAATCAAATCTTTCCCTTTCCTTTCTATGTATAACAAGTTTACTTTTATTCAAGTTTAAAAGCTAATTGGATCTCAACCAAAGAAGGAGAAATCTATGCCTATTATAGTGACCAATCTTTAAGATTCTCTCTCCAGTCTTGGTTGTCCTATCTAGTTGCCAATTGATAAACCTACGGTCATGATGTCTCAATCTATAAACCTCAAGCAACAAACTATCTATGTCTTGATAAGTCCTCAGCTAATAAATAAACACGTAGTCTTGGCAAATCTCTTTCTATCTAAGGACAACAATTGATGGACTAGATCATACCTTATCTTTGGGTGTGCTTAGGTCATGGGTACTCCCTCAAGTTAGCTTATAATTTCCAAATTTATGTCAGATGGGTGTCACTCATCATAAGTTCCATGAGTGATCTAATCCCTAATGACACCTAATTACTTGAAATCATCTCAGTCATCAATCTAGCTTTTTTATTCTTGCTTGGGTTCATCTATCAATTTTAGATGACTCATTTATCTCTCTCTATATCTTGAGCACTCTCAAGACCTCACGAGCCTGAATTTCTTTTATGTTTTATTCCAACATTACATTGTGTATGATCATTCCTTGTTAAGTCATAAGCATGCATCCTATCTTTATGCACGATTGTGCATATGACTATATCCGAGCATACTTAATCAAATCGCATGTATGCTTGTGTTCAAGGCTTCATGGGTGTACATGCATAAAATGTTCGTGTATGGGCATGCTTGCTTAGCACAATCTTGCATTTTATAAACATTAGTCATCATCTTCATCTCATAACGTTGTAACACTAACAACAAATCCATAATTTTATTCAACCATGTATGAATGTACATGATTTTGGTGTAAGAACATACATGAGGTAGATAAATTACTTTCAAGCCATGAACAGTCATACATTCGTTTAATGGTAATTTCTATTTTGGAAAAATGATGTACGACTATGCACATAATGTTGCATGGGTGTATACTCATTCAAATTTGGATTTTCTATGTCTATGCTTTGTCATAATATCCTGAAAAATGATGTATGACTATGCACATAACAATGCTTTATACATTAATCCATTCAACAATATTATAATGTAACATCCCAAACCACAAAAACAATGGCTAAATCATGCAAATCATTCATGACAACACAAGGTTTATATCATAATTTCCAATCACCAGAACTTTTTAACATTTTTCGTCTCCTCATTAACTTAATACATAAGCAATAACAATTCTACATCATAGTAAGGGCATTAAACATCACTGGTTCACAATCTATCAACATATCAAGATCAACATTGCATATCTTAGCTTTTCATACTCATTATTTCATCATTAAATCATGTCTAACATCTATAATTTAATCTTGGAAAAGGCAAAAGCCTTAGCTCACCAAAAATCACATAATACGATAGTGAGTCAAATCTACTTACCTTAATTCATGAGTGTAGAAGAAAAGTTTAGCAACAAGCCTTTTTCTTGTTGTTTTCTTTTTTATCACATTGCTAGGAGTTGCTCATCGATGGTCCTACATGAAACGCTGACACTCTAACTTTAATTCTCTTTTTTTTCTCTAGAAAAATATGCGCATTTGGATAGGGATTAGAATCCTTAAAATGCAACCATCATGCCTTATTTAAACTGAATCCACGTAACAATATACATGGATGTGTGTCCACTATACACGATTATGTATCACTTAATTCAAAATTCACGTGGAAATTATTTTATTCGATTGATGTGGTAGTGACATACAGGTGTAACCATCTCAACAAGACCATGCGTCACCTAAAACTCACATTTTAACATTCAATTCATTTTAAATCATTTATGCATCAATTATAATCATGCACAAAAACTATTTTGCCCTCAAGATGTACCTGAAGGTGTTACATTTGGAACCAATTTTGAATAGTAAATATCTTTAATATTTTTGTTCTTAATTGCTTATAAGGAAGTTAACAAACTTTACCTATGTTTTAAAGTTTTCCTTAAGCATTTCTACATTTTTCAAAGAAACCTTAATTCTTTGACTCTTAGTAGCTTTCACTTTGTTTCTTTGTCAAATTTCATTTAAACTATTTTCCTTCCTTTTTGGGATCTCGTACAATATTTGTTTGAAAATGTCATGCATTTCTTAAGTGTCTTTTAGAAATTAAAGCAAAGACAAAGTTTGTTGATATGACAGACTAGAAGGTTCATCTTTTAAGGGTTTTCTTTTGAGAATTTAGAGAAGAAAAAGGTCACCTAAAGTAGGGGCTGAGGGAGTAAGTTCCAAAATCTAGTCAAAGGTTTGACACACCTCTTGAGGTCAGTTAAATTAGTGCTCTTTATTAGTCTTAGAATAGTAGCATTGATTCATATTAAGCAGAGATATGGTTGTAAAGGTAGTGTTGTACAATTATTCAGTTTGGACATTTGTAACTGAGTAATTTTTTCATTTTTAATTAAAGGTATCTTATTATTTATGCATGTTAATGTTAAATATAATGTGCTTGTAAGATAATATGTCTTTAGGATGATATATTTGTGACAAAAAGTATCAGAAAACATTGTATGATCATTCTAGAAACGTCTATAATCTTGTTATTATAATGATCTAGGACTTGAGTAATAATGATGAGATTATCAATGTGTTGAATGACTCCATCGAAAGGTAGAGATAATTATCATATGTTGAAGCTATTAGTTGATGATTTGGTGTAACATATGAATGCATATTGTACACATGTTTATCAGACAACCAAACAAAAGAATTTTCATATAAGTGGTTGCTCTTATGCTTATAAAAATAACTCCTCTAACTCACAAGTACATTTGGTCTTTAGACTTGAAGTCACTAAATCATCTCATACAAGGATTGTTATAGTTTAACACTGTCCAATATCCTATCATAAAAGAAGTGCTATAAAGATAGTGACTAGTCATATCGAGATCTGTATGGAGGCTAGGGTGAATGATCACTTACGAACCATGGGATGTGATATCTCACATGAGAATATTGAAAGACATAATAACCACTCAAATCTATGGTCACAATGGAATTGGGTCGTAACTGATCCAAGTCATTAAGTTATTAATATGTATAAGTTCATATTAAGTGGTTACTAAGATAGACACACATTTGTGTCTCAACCTCAAGAGATATTGTTTGATAAAAGGATCAAATTGTATATAACCATGTAGTTGACAAAGCTAAAAGTAGTTCATTAACACTATCAATCTGGTGGCTATCATGTTTAGTTGAGGCTAATCTTGAACTGTGTTCAGATTTGAGTATGTCTAGTTTGACCTAAATCCAGACACTATTAGTTTGATAGAGAGCTTATAAGTCACATGCTCATAAGAGTTAATCCAAACTATGAGGCATTAGGTTATTTGGTAATAATATATATAGAGTGGTATGAATTTTGGAATGAGTCAAACTTGTCTAAAAGGATTGAATCAACACAGTTTGACTTTTATTGAACTAGGAATGCCTCGTCATATGACATAAATGACCATTCCTATTAAGGAACGGAGAACAACCGTGCATGTGATTAATGCATGGCCATCGGTGGTGTCTCTATTTAAAGAGACATGATTTCATAATTCAAAAGCATTCGTTACAAAGCCTAGTTATCATGCATTACTCCCAATACACATACATTCTATCCACAAAGCTCTAATTACCTCTTATGTATAGTAAAACCTTTCCCAGTCAATGCTTCACATGGATGTCAAGGCACTACTTTGTTTGCAAGTTAGATAACAATCTCAATAGCCACATAAAGATTTGGATAAGCTGTCAAATGCATGTATTGATCTTAGAACTCTTTATAGGTGTTTTATAACATGTTTATGTAAATTATTCCTTGTAACATGTTCCTAATTGGAGCTTTCAAATACTTTGATGCTTTTTTTAATTTTTTTGTTATTTAATCCACTACCTTGCTAGTATCTGGTAACCCATAAACCCCATCAATGTTCTTTTCATAAAGCTTTGTGAACCAAGAGAATTTTTCTGTAATGACTTGCCTAAAGGATGGGTTGCTTTATCATATATCATTTTAAAATGTGGGCTGATATTTCTTTAGCATGCGTTTGTTTAAAAAGTTATTGACTTATTAGGACTTTCTCATTCTAATTCTCTATAAATAGATACCAATGTATTCTCGTGTTTCACATTGTGTACCTTTTTAGGGGGTTAGAAAGGAACTTGTATTCAATGAAACAAAATTCCAAAACTTTTTCCTTAACTTTTTGTCAAAGATCCTTTCAAAAGAGTTTAAGGGATTCACCTATATGAAAGACAATATGGGTAATTGGAAGACCAAATACTGTTTTTTCCCTAAATAGAGGGAAATTCTAGAAATTAGCTAAAAGATTTGTTGATTTTTCTTATAACTGACTAGTTCTTTTGAATACTTTTGAAAGGATTCAATGTTTAGAAATTAGCTAAAAGAGGAACGTGTATGTCTAGTTCTTTTGAATACTTTTGAAAGGATTCAATGTTTAGAAATTAGCTAAAAGAGGAATATGTATGTCTAGTTCTTTTGAATACTTTGTGTAGATGAATGCTTGCGTAGCTCTTATGGTGCATTTCAAGGGCATTTTGGTTATTTAATGCTATATCTTTGGGAGTTAAGGAACATGATCAAAATGGTTTGAATCATTTGAATGATCATGCATAGAGACTGCATGACTATACATGGTGGTTTTATTTAAAAAAAACTACGTAAAGACTTCGCATTTAGGTGAGAGAAGGTTTTATATCATTTTCATACCTTTTACAAACCATTAGTTGAAAGTGTTATTCATAGGTTGTTTGTCACACCCACAAGTAAGTTTAAAGACATTATAGTCTTTTCCCTTGCTTTTTAAATGAGTCAATTAAATGTTTCCAGTGAGATACATGCTTGTGTGTATACACACGACTATGCATTGTTATCAAGTTTGAATTTTCAGATAACATAAGAATTATGGCAAGATTAGGTGTCACCTTAGTTATATGACACATATGCCCATGTACTATAGATACATGCACATGTGTTGTGTCCAAAAGGTAAAAATAAAATAAATTTAACCTAATTTTTTATTTTATTTTTAACACTTAGCCATACCCAAATAGGAGAATAGTGAGAGAAGGGACTTCCAATCACTAAGAAATAGTCATCGATTGCCAAAAACACCACATGAAAACCTTAACAATATATGGAAGTCAAGTAAGTAGTACCTTAAGCTATTTAGATTTTGTGAAAGGTTGAATTAATCTTTACAAATGTGTTGTTATGCCTTTGAAATCATTGATAAAATAATGATGGCTCTATTAATGTGATTATATGCTTGAATGCAAAAGAAATTGAATGTATGAACTGAATAATTATGTTGTTAGGCCGATACCATGTTTGTTGATTCTGACATAGTTTGTGAAACATGCTTTAAAGGTTATTTGTTCTATTACATCCTGAGATATTGTATAGATTTTGATAATGCTGATATTTGTGTGATTTTCTTAAGAATATTGATTGAATGTCATTACACATTGGAATGAAATTTTGTGTGGTAGCTTTGTTATTCATGGTTTAAATGATTCAGCATGTACCTTTGATTGTAAATATAGTAGTTTGATTTAAGGTATATAAAGGCATTATTTTAACCTATGATTGTGTTTGTATTATCAAAAAATCGATCAAAAAAGCATAAGAACCATAGACATTGTGATCTCTAGATTATGACACATGAGTGTGTATAGCCTCATACATACTCATATTTCTTTAGTTTAAATTAGGAAATTTCAAAATCTTCATGTGCTCATTCTGAGGAAAGACATACATGACCGTGTGTGTGAGACACACGCCATGTGTGACTTTCCTAAAGTAGACGTTGTGCTTTAAAAAAGGCATACATAGGTGCACCCTAGGCACACACCTGTGTACCTAGTTAAAAGAATATTTTAACCTTAGTTTAAACACAAAGAAAAGGAAGAAGAAGAAAGAAGAAAGAATATAAGACTTTAGTAAGAAAGACAAGCTAGATAAAACTAAAAAGAGTGCCCAACTATGTGAAAGATAGCACGAGAGTCAGATTGGATCGAAAATAAGAAAAGTTAAAGAAAATGGTTCACATCTAAATAACCACTAGCTGTGTGCATAAGTTGCAAAATTTGTGAAAACAATAATAGTTGGATACCTATGAGATGCATCATGCACTTGGCGCCAAGGCTTATAACCACCTAGTTTAGATCATGTTTGCATGGTAAAAGATTGTGGCTTTTTAATTATTCCTTATATGATTAATGGGATGCATCACATATGTACCCATAGTAAGGGCCATTTTATGATGGTTTGAACATAAATTATGATTAGCTTATGTGATAAGGGATGAGACTATTGCTAGCTTTTTCCCTATGTAACCAGCTAATCTAATATACTGTATGGCATATGCACAAGGCATGATAGATAATGACACACAAGGTGTCTTATGCTTTCACTAGGGCATCAAATATGTCGATTTTAGGTTAAAACTTAGTAAACTTAGTATATGGCCTATGTCAGGCACAAGAGTGTCAAGTTGTGATCAAATGCTAATTCACAAATTGAATGCCAAGTTATTAGTTTTATAAGCATTTAAGGTAGTCCTGGCCACAGGCTGGTTTGACCCGTGAATCGGACCGAAATCGACTCGATCAAAATCAGAATCGAAACCGTTAAAATCGAAACCGGTATGAACTAGAATCAAAACCGGATTTTGACGGTTCGATTTCGGTTTTAGTATTTGTGAACTATAGAACCGTTGGTTCATAGCCAGTTTATGAACTGACGGTTCAAAAAATTTGTAAACCGGTTTTTTTATTTTCTAAATTTAAAAAAATTTACATGAACCAGCAAGATTTGCTTTAAAAATATTTGCAGGGGATTAGGTTTTTTAATTTTTTAATTCTTTAATATAAAATTTTACTTATAAATATTATTCAATCTTTCAACTCTCTCATTTCTCATTCTCTCCATTCTTAATACTCTCTCAATCCTTCAATCAAATTATCTCAAATTTAATTAAATTATCTCTTTATTTTTATCAATTCAAATTTTAATTTCTATAGTTTAATTATTATTATTTTTTATTATACAATTTCATAATTAATTATTCCTCTTGAGATTTGGAAGAATCAAAGACTATGTAGTTCTATTTACTATTTTTTGATAATAAATAAAATAAATTATATAATTAATTATGAAAGATAATGGAAAAAATAATAATAGTAGATGATAAATAAAATTAATTATAAAAAATAATAAATAGAACTACATATATTTTGATTCTTCCAAATCTCCAAAGGATATGTAAAAAGCTTAATTGAAAAATTAAGTCTAAACTTTTTTTTTTAATTTTTTATTCTTAATTATTATAATTATTAATTAAAAAAATAAATCAAGGTCATAAATCAGAACCAACAGTTTAATATCGATTTCGAACCGGGGTTATAAATCAGAACCGTCAGTTTCAAACTGATTATGAACTGTCCTGTAATGGTTCTGATTCAAGGTTTTTATTTTTTTGAACCATGAACCGTAGTTTCGAATCGAAACTGTCGGTTCATGAATCATGGCCAGGTCTAATTTAAGGTATTTGAGAGGTCTTCGACTTACTAAGTGTTTTCACTCATGCGTTTTTTTTGTTATTTTGTAGATAAAGGTAAGTAGTGGGGCATACAAGGGAGCCGGTGGCTTAAAGAGCATTTCTGTGAGGGTGGGGGACATAATTGTCATTCTTTTACTTTCTTTTCATTTATGTATTTTGATTATTTCAGTTATAGTTTGATATTGTTTATGCATAATAACAATTTAGATAAAGTTTTTCGACATTTCTTACCTTTATGAATTTTAATAAATGAGGTATTTATTCACATTTCACCTTTGCATGCTTGAGAATTTATGATCATACATTAAATTACAAGGTTAAATGAAATAGTCTAGTCATGTATGTCTCTTCAGATCAAATTTTGGATAAGAATATGTATCTAGAGAAGGATGTTATATTTAAGGTATTAAAGCATGATCTTGATACTTAAAAGGGCGTTAAGTTCATAAGTGTATGAAAATGCATAATAGAGTTAAGGAAAGTAACTTCTCATACAATGTTAATCGTCTTCTTATGCTTATTATCGTAAGTATAAAAAACCCACATTTAGTTAAAGTGATATATGTGTTTGAATCATAATGTCATTTCAAGATGAGAAGATCTAAGAGGTTAATCAGAGATGTCCCAAAGGCCCTTAATTAGGAGAGGAGCTAAGCTAAGGCTCAAGGACAGATATTCGATACATCAGTTGTGCCATCAGTAACTAGTGAAACTATCTGGTAGATAGTTAAGGATATTTTTAGGCAAAATCGAGAGGCTTTTGAAAGTGTTGGGCACCTAGTTTAGGCCCCATCGATGTTAAAGTAGCCTCCAATTGTTAAGATACCACTTCAGCAGGATAAAGTAAAGATAATGGGTGGCAGTAGTGAGTAAGCTCACCCTATTTATAGTCTAGCAAGTAGACACAAGTCATCAGATTTCAGAGGGAATATGGTTTTAGATGGGTTACCAATTGAATAGTGGTTGGAGGTGGTAGAGGACATCATGAGGATCTACACCATGATAGACGTATACAAGATTTAGTATGCTAGTCTTTTACTAAAAGACAATGAAAGGTATGGTGGTGGACATTATATGAGCCAACAAGTATCAGAGATGACTTGGGTTGACTTCGTATGGGTATTTAAGAGAGAGTACCTATTTACAAACATCATATATGTGAAGGCTTAAGAGTTCTTATATCTGAGACAAGACAGTATGATAGTCAAAGAGTTCTCTACCAAGCTGAACTCCTTGGCCAAGTGTGTTTTGAAAGTAACCAGTTTAGATTAAACAAGTTAGAGGTTTTCCTTAGTAGACTCAAATTGGATATCGCCAATGAGTGATGATAGAGATAATCCTTCTATAACACCCACATGTAAGCTCAATGGTATTTTAGTCATTTGGCCTTGTGTGTATTTATTTGTGCTTAATTATGTCTAAGTTTGTAAGCCTGTTGAAATCGTGATGTATAATCATGTAAGGTGGTCACACGACTTTAAGCCTAATAGACTTCTGTACAAAGTACATCGGATAGCTAATATTAGGGATGTCACATACTTTCACCAAACGTTAGAGATATCGTTAAACATTACTGGATAAAAGTAATTAAGGATGATGTGATGAATTGATATTGGGCATTGGGTGTCGAGTAAATTCAAATAAGCATTTGGGATGTTATGAAACATCTAAAATAACACAACGTTAATAACAAGAGGGACACTTGGGAAATAATTGACATTAATATGCTATGTGCTTACTTACTTATTAAGTGTGTTTCACTAATTATGTCCTTTCTATGGTTTTACAAGCAAAGTCTTGGAGCAGTATGGTAACAGTAGTGGAGCTAGTAAGTTATCAGACTAAGCTACTCGTCATATGGTCCATCAATCTTATTTGTAAAGATACAAGAGTTGAACAAGGTAATATTGAAAAATAAGTATCCACTCCAAAGGATTGATGATTTATTTGGTCAACTCAAGGTGTATTAGTGTTCTCCCAGATTGACCTAAGGTTAGGTTGTCATCATGTTTGAGTTTTTGAGCAAGATATACCTAAGACTATATTTAGAACTAGATATAGGCATTATAAGTTTATAGTTATGCCATTCGGATTAACTATTGCCCTATGAATATTTATGGACCTTATAAATAGGGTGTTCCAAGATTGCCTAGACAAATTTTTAGTGGTGTTCATAAACAACATCCTTGTATACTCCAAGATTCAAGAGGAGCATGCAGAAAATATGAGGTTCATGCTACAAAGATTAAAAGAGAAGCATTTCTATGCCAAGTTTTCCAAGTGTGAGATTTGGTTGGATAGAGTAAGTTTTCTTAGACACATGATCTCAAAGGATGGTATTTCGATAGACCCTAGTTTTCTTGGACATATGATCTGAATGATTTAGGGTGAGTTAATGAATAATAGTGCCTAATTGTATGAATAAAGGCACGTAACCTAAAAGTTCAGATTTTGATCAAAAGAAGTGAAAATTTGTATATATGTGGAAACAATTAATTGGAATGTACTAGGTAACCATTTATGTGTGTTAGGGTAAGTGCCTTAAAGCTAATCAAATTTGACATTTGTGGATGCATTTTTATATTAATAATTAATAAATAATTTATTATTATTCAATATATATATTGTCTATTTATATGATCACAAGAATAATATGCTCTTAGAATGGTAGAACTGTGATGAAGGGATTATATAATTGATCATAAGAACCCTATATATACTTATAGTGCCCATTTTAGGAATGTCTGTAATCCCAACATTACAATTAACAAGGGCATGTGTAATGATGATAGGATTATCAATGTTGAGTGACCCCATCAAAAGTGACAACAACTTTCATATGTTGAAACTATTGTAGATTGCTTGGTGCAACACATAGGTGCATGTTATAGATATGGTCGTCAGATTGACCTAATTAGAGGATATCCATATGGATAGTTATTCCAGTGTTTATAGAATAAATCTTTTAAACACCACAGGTGCATGTGATCATTTGACTTAAAGTTGCCATTCGTGCAAGTTATGAAACATGCTAGTTGCGTATGTTTACATGTTAGTCATGAATGTGTGTTGATGATGTCAGGTTTGGAAGAAATCCTTGCTATACACAGACGTTTGCACATATTTAAAGCATGTTTTAAAATTAAAATAAAAAAAAACACATACACAATAGAAACCCTAGCCATAGGTTTTCTATTTTCTTTCTTTCTTCCCATGAAAACACATAATCTAGTAAAGAAGCCCTAGCAGCGTTCTTGTTGGATTGCCTCTTACGTGTTCATGCTTTATGTGGATACCAAGACATCGCCTCTTGAGAGTTAGATAGTATTCAATCTCAAGCCACATGAAGATTTGGAGGAGCCACTAGTGTAGGTATAAACTTAAAATACCCTATGAGTGTTTTGCATGATTCATGAATATATGTTCTAAAACGAATATTCTGGTTAAGGTTTTTAGGATTCTTTGTTTTAAAATTTTTAATTCCCTATGCTATCAGTTATCGACACTCTAAAAACCTTACAATGGTATCAGAGCCACTGTTTAGCATATTTTTATGAAAATATATACTTATTAGTTTGTTTTGATTAATTTTATATGTTGATTGCATGTAATCAAATTATGTAAGACTAAAATTGGTAAAGATAATTTGCAATCGTGTTATTGCATGATTTGTTGAGTATCATGTATAACGTAAACTGTTTTAAATTATTGAGTAATGGTATCTGAATTTTTGTTTGAGTTTTGTTGAAATTTGCAGGTTGAATTTTGGTTGAAAGCCATAGATTTTGTGTCGATACATGAAATCACCTTTGAATCTTATTGTATACATGATTCAAAGGTTGCTACCAGTGTAAGTATAATTTATCGTTCATATTCTTCTACTCGTTGATTGGTTTGTTGAGAATAAGAGTCTTTTGGATTTTTTTCCATTAGAAAACCCAAAAGACTGGGTCTGGAAACCTCTATGCATGACTTCTTCGAATCATGTATGGAGGTTGTCAGGTGGAATGGTCATGCACTATGAGAAGTGCATAACTAGACCATTTTTGGTCTAGTTGTGGTTGTCTCTTAGTGCAAGGCATGACATGACTAAATCATAATTTAGTCCAGCCATGCATTCTTTTTGTACAAGCATGACTACACTAATTTTGGTCCAGTTGTGCCTTTTTGTGCATCCACCACCTTGGTTGCATTCTAGTTGTACCTAAGTCATGACTTCAGTTGTGCATTATTCTAGAAATTTGTTGAATTTCATATGCATGACTAGACAACACACTTGTATGTTTGGCAAAGTTAAAAATTTTGGTTTAGTTCTCTTTTGTTAAATTTGGACTAAATTGAGATTTTCTTGAGTTTTAGGGGTTGAATAAATTTTGTAAAACTTTAGGGATCAAAATGTAACATTCACAAGTATGTTAGAGGTTATTTTGATCTTTTTAGCATTTTTCTATCTGAAATTATGCTTGAGAAGTTATTATGTGAATAGTGGCAAGCACGACTATGTATGGAAGGCTACACGTCTGTGCATGATATGACAGAAAGGGCAAAATGGTATTTTTTATGTATTACATGTTTTGGTCAAAATTGGTCATTATGCAAACCCGTGTAGGTAAGGTACATAGGCATGCCTAGTTAGCAAATTTTGAATTCTAAGATAAGGATATATTCCACAGAGATTATGTGACATGGCTGTAAAGTTTCATAACTGGCATACATATCCGTGTGTCTAACATACATGTCTATGTATGTCTAATCAACTTGAAAATAAAAATGATTGCATAACGTGCAACGTTTATTTTATCCTAAATTTCTTTTAGCTAAATAAGGGAGTAGAGAGTATTGGAGAATGCCAGAGTCGTGACTTACTAGGTGGGAAGTCTTTAGAGTCGTTTCAAGCCACAAGAAGACCATTATCATCATCACACCAAGGTAAGTAGCATCTCATTTCTCCCTTTGGATGATTATTTTGGCTTGTTGTTTAATGGTAGGGTTTTGTATCATCTAGATGATGTGATTAGCATGTGAATTTACTATTTAGTTGATAGGTGAATAAATATATGTATGTATGCTCATGCTTTTTTATGATTGAAACCGTGAATCATAAGATAGTGATGTACGAAATAAGGCTAATATTGTGGATTAAGGGTAATATGTGTGATCTTGTGAATAGATTACATAATTTAATTTGTTGTTTTGTGTACTTTAATCTGCTAGAGGTTATACAGATATTGTATAGTGTATGGCTTAGATGTAATTAAGGTTATAACTTGTTGTGGACTACTGTGGATGAGTTTAAGGTCTTTAATTCAAAGAGTTATGGTGAGGTGTATTGTATCAAGTATGGTATTTGGTTACTTGTAGGATTTTAAGGTTAATAAAAGTGAGGGAGTAGAATTGTGTGTAAATATAATAAGGGTAGTGACTTTTTAGGGTAGTGTTTATGGTGCTATAAGAGGATTTGATTGTTAAAACTCAAGGGAATAGTCTAAGTTGCACTTGAGACATTGAATAGGTGCTTATGTATGGGAAGATACATAATAGTATATGTCTGTAGGTTATGCGGTTGCGTACTAAAGAGAATCGGGGTGTTAACATAGCATAGACACATAACCTTATGGTATGGGACACATAGTCATGTAACCTATCCAGGGATACACACCTGTATATATGTTGTAGGAAGTTGTGCACCAGAAGAGAGAATATGCCCTTGTGTAGTAAGTACACAACCATATGTCCTTAAAAAAATGAAGGATAAGATAGGAAATTTAGAGGAAAGTATAATCACATTTGAGTATGGACACAAGAGGTTAGTAATGACGTAATTACCTTTAGAAAAGAGAATGTGGAAGTATAATAAAGAGATAATGTTTTTAATAGGTTGAAAGGTAGTGGTAGACTTGATAGTGTTCAACATGTCGGACTTTGATATAATATTGGATATGGATTTCTTGAGTCACTATAGAGCAGAGATAGACTGTAAGAAAAAGAAAGCCTGGTTCTAATTGGAAAACAGTAAAGAATTCTCATTTGGTGAAGGTTGAGTACTAAGCATGATGATCAACAACTTAAAAGCTAAAAAACTGTTAATAAAAATGTGACAAGGTACCTAGCTCTTATGTTAAGCAAACCAGAGGAAACAACCTCGAGTTTACAATCCATCCTGATGGTGTGTAAGTTTCTTGATGTGTTCCCAGAGGAGTTGTCAGGATTGGTACTTGAAAGGAAGGTAGAGTTTAGTATATAGTTGGCCCTAAAGATGACACTCTTTTCTAAAGCTCCATATATGATAACGTTAACTAAGCTTCAAGAGTTGAAAAAATAGTTACAGAAACTACTAGATAATGGATTTATATGGTTGAGTCATTCGCCATGGGGTGCATTGATCTTCTTTGTGAGAAAGAAAGATGGGTTGATGCGTATGTGCATTAATTATAAGAAGTTGAATAAGGTCACCATCAAGAACAAATATCCATTACCATGGATTAATAATTTATTTGATCAGTCAAAGGGTGCTTTAATGTTTTCAAAGATTGATTTAAGGTTAAGGTAATAGAGAGAGATGTTTCAAAAACAACCTTTCGAACAAGATATAGACACTATGAATTTGTGGTGATTCACTTTGGTCTGAAAAATGCACCAAAAGTCTTCATGGATTTAATGAATAAGCTATTTTAGGATTATTTCGATAAATTTATTGTGGTATTTATTGATAACATATTAGTGTACTTTAAGTCTCGTGAAGAGCATGAGAGACATCTGAGTTTTGTGCTATAGAGACTACATGAGAAGCGATTGTATGCTAAGTTCTCAAAATATGAATTTTAGCTAAATCGTGTTACTTTTCTAAGACATGTAGTATCGACTAATGGTATCTCATGGATCTAGGTAAGGTTGAGGCATTTAGAGTGGCAGAGGTCCAAGACCCCTAAGAAGGTGAGGAGTTTTCTAGGATTAGTAGGTTATTATAGACATTTTATCGAGGGCTTTGCTAAATTAACTCGATCGTTGATTGAGTTGACTAGGAATAATGCCCTTTTTTGGTGGTTTAATGCCTATGAAAAAGAAGCCCTGGCAACTTTCTCCTCCACCTAGATACCAAGGTGCTACCTCTTGAGGGTTGGATAACATTCAATCTCAAGCCACATGAACATTTGAAAGAGCCACCAGTGCAAGTATAAACCTAAAACATGTTATGTGTGTTTTGTATGATCCATGAACATATGTTCTAAAATAGGTTTCCTAGTTAGGGTTTTTAGGATTCTTTATTTTAAAAATTTTTAAGTTCACTACGCTGCCAGTTATTGGCACCCTAAAAGCCCTATAGTGTGTAATTTAACAATAAATTATGGAGAATGAGTCAATGTTATATTAGCTTTGGCTCAAAAGGATTAAAATTTACCAATGTTGTATGATATTTGGTACAAGAAAGATTATGCCCCTATTGTGTGATTAGATATAAGAAAGATTATGCCCTCAAATCTTATTTGTTAAAGGTAGACTAATATATTATGTCCATAATCATTAAACATGTGATGAATCTCCCTATCGTCGATTTTGGTTATTACAACAAGAGCATCGTTATGGGACTAATGAACCAATCTAGTGTCAACTTTGGTGAAATTGCTAATATCATATTCAAATTTGAGGAACTTTGATAACCTTTCTTCCAAATTATGAGTAGATAGGAAAGGTTGAATAAATAGAAGAACAAACTTATCTTTAACACGTGCAAATGAACCTTTTGTAGAATTTTCTCATGCATTATAAACAAAATTGATAGCAGAATAAAATATAAAAATATGAGAAAACTAACCCTAAGATTAAGGGCTAATTATATATGTAAAATAAAATGGTTAGAAGAGGCCTATTCTCTTCAAACTTGCCCCGAATCTATCTTATATTGAAAATGCTTGTTTTGTAAATTGTAACACCTTACCCCAAAAGTTATGCCCTTAAGGGTAAAATGCTACTTAATCTTAATCCAACAATTTCAATAATAGACAAGTAACTATGTAATTAATCAAAATACAAAATAACACTGAAAATCTTTAATAATAATAATAATAATCATCTATCACTAGTCCCAAGCATACTAAAATCAATTCATAACTAATGTGTGTCTTTGCTAACATCCAAAATCAATCCAAGAAATAGTCAAAATGATAATAACAATAGAAATCCTAAATGAGTCTATCCATCGTATGTCACTTCATCACTGATCATCTGTCTTATAGCAATCACCTTTACATCCCTCACCTGTTACATTAAAAGAAAAGAGTAAGTGAAAAACACTTAGTAAGTAAGGTTAATGTATTATGAAATAATCCAATCAATATTCTCCTATTTCATTTCTAATCTATGCATCTCAGGTTTGTTTTCCATTCCAATTCTATGGTTGATTGCATCTAGTGACTAATTGCTAAGAGTTTCTTGTCCTAACTGTCTTATTTAGTTACCAACTAGCAGACTCGCGATCTTTCCATTTTAATCCATGAACCTTAATCAATAGATTATCTATGTCTTGGTAAGTCTTAAGCTAATCGACAAACTTGCAATCTTAACAATTCTTTTTATCTAAAGACAATAATTGACGAACTATATCTTAAACTATCTATAGGTGTGTTTAGGCCACGAGCACTCTTTCATGTTAACCTATAGTCATATGAATTTATGTCTCATATGTATTAACTTATCTCAAGTTTTATAGGATCATCTGATCCTTAGCAATGACCAATTACTTAGAATTATATCAATAACCATCTAACTCTTTTCATTTTTACCTAGGCTTATATATAAATTCTTTATACCCAATTTATCTAATTAAATCTTGAGCACTGTTTGACACCTCAATGGGCCTTAATTATTTTTGGAAATAATTCATATTAGTAACATATAAGATCATTTGAGAATCATTCAATGTGTACATTGTTTTTCTTATGTACGATTGTGGACCTAACTATGTATAAGCCTATTGGGTTCTTCGCATGCATAGCTCAAGCATTCATAAGTGTGCTTGATCTATCCTTCTATGTACAGGCATGTCTCTTCTAAGAGCACAATCATGTATCGATATAAAATCATTATTTATAAAATCATGCGTCAACAAGCAACATAAAGGTGAATTTTATCATCAAATACTCATAAACTAATTAGCATATCAAGATTCAAGAACTTAATCAAAATCATAGGAAAGTAAAACCTTGCTTACCTCTAATTAAACAAAGGAATTGTCATCCCTTTTTCTCTCTCAAGAATCTTGATTTACTAGATGACTTAACCTCGTTAAAATTTATCGTCGGCTTTAGTAGATGATTATCATTTCTTTAAGGTTTCTTCCACCCTATGGTTTTCTAGTGAGGCAAATATAAACTCATAAATTCCTTTCAGCCTTTAAAATATGTCCTTAAATAAGACTCATCTAATAACGCAATGTACAGTCATGCACTTTAAGGATACACAGGTGTACATTTGTTAAGTCTACAAATATGGCAATCTTTGTAAATTGAGCCCATAATAGGCTTATGTATTATAACACCTCACTCCAGATACGTGCCCTTGATAAGAATATACTAAAAGAAGCATGCACAACTAAACTATTTGAAAACTTCAATGTATAATCATCATTATTAATCAATACTCATATGATACCATGTGTTTGAAAATACTAGCAATAATGATGATGAAGATGATGATGATGATAATAATAATAATAATAATAATAATAATAATAAAGACTACATGTATGATAAAAACTGAACATCAAAAGGCTTATCTTTTCATGCAGTTTCTTGCTAGACCATTAGATTCTCTGTTTGCCCTACTAGTCTCCTCTACTTGTAAACACACAAAAGGAAACATGAGAGTAAAAGTCAATAAATGGTGACTTGTCGACACCCCAAACTATTATAAATAACTAATGGCAAAACTTGTGTTCCATCCATAAGTCGAATATGACCACACTATGACACTTTGGTGCCCTAACATGGATTATCCATGGAAGCTGTGAATGCCCAAGCTAGAATTGACATATCCGATACCTTGGTACAAGCTACTATTTTGCTTTACACACATGCCAAATGACCTATTGGGCTATCTAACAACAACTAATTCTTTTACCAGATAAGTTGATTAAAACTGTTGACTAACCATTTAGAGATAACTTTTACCTTGGGTACATATGTGGTGCATCTCACTAATCACGTGAGGAATATTTAAAAGCCATATCTTTACTATATATGCCTAAACTAAACTGGGTGGTTATGTGTCTTGGTGTCGAGTGCGTAATACACCTCGTGGGGTATCCAACTCTATTGCTTCCGTAAATACTGTCATTTACACATATAGTTGGTGACAATCTAGTTATATGGTACTAGCCTTAAGGTTGTTGATTTTTGACCTAGATTTGACTTGATCCTTGCTTACATCATCGTCTACATAGTTAGGTATCTAATCTGTGTCTTTCTTAAATTCTTTGTTCTCTAATAGCTCATTGTTCTTTCTTGCTTAACTCTTCCCTTATATACATATAGCCTAGATATAAAATCATCTTTTATCTTGGTCTAGGGGTACACAGTCGTGTGTTTTTCTATCTATGCTTATGTGTCTTCTAACCTATAGACACGAGTGTGTATAACTCAGTATATAGTCACATAT
This sequence comes from Mangifera indica, assembly GCF_011075055.1. Taxonomy (NCBI): domain Eukaryota; kingdom Viridiplantae; phylum Streptophyta; class Magnoliopsida; order Sapindales; family Anacardiaceae; genus Mangifera; species Mangifera indica. Next base: position 7,259,718 of record NC_058152.1, read on the forward strand.
AGAACAGGTGTATATGAGTAGTTGACTTAGACACACTCTCATGCATAATGATCCATGTATACAAGTCTTATGTTTTCTAACACACATCGTCCACTTTTGAAAAGCTATACATGGACGTGTTTCCTATACCACATGATTATGCATATCTCCTCTACGAAAAAGCACGAGATTTTTAGACTTTCAAAATTTTTAGAGTAACACATTAGTGTGTATAAGGTTATACATGACCATGTATCGTGATCTAGAAATTGCACCCTAGGGTTTATATGCTTCTTCGATTGCAGTTCCAACAAGATCACTTCTTCTAAAGTACACACAAAAGTCTCTACAAACCCTACGCATGATATTCACATGACTTATTTGATCAAAGTACACATATATGGCTTTAAGGCATCAATCAAGTCAAAACATGAAACATTTATACAATCAATAGATTAGACATGCATATAACTCTTCATATGTACATATAACATCAATTTCTTCAATTAGATCATTACTACTATATCTAAACATCTCTAGATCAGTATATAACAAAAAAATTCAATAGATTACATGATCAAACAAGGGAAGCCACTCCACTTACTTGGATTCCAATGAAAACATTTCCCTTAATGGTTATGGTGATTCTACTGATCCCTAGTGGCTTCACAGGTGACAAAAGTACCTTTTCCCTGTTTCACATTTTTTACTTTCTAGGACTATAAAAGATAATGAAAGAGAGTTAAGGTTATCCAATACCTTAAAAAGGTCCCATAAATCAAGGTGCTAATATGTCTTTCTTACTAAATCTCATAACATACTTATAGAGGGCTATTGTGATGAATACTTTATCACCTATTTGGAACTTAATATCATGTCTCTTTTGATCTGTATATCTCTTTTGATGGTCTTACGCTAGCTTTATCCTTTCTCTAATCGTTCTCATATCCTTAATCATTTTTTTGAGTTAGCTCTATCCCAATGACTGAGCTAAAACATCTTTCTCTCCTATCTCATCCTTGTGCAATGGTGATCTATATCTTCTGCCATACAAAGCCTTATAAGGAGTTATCTTAATGGTTGTCTGATAACTATTATTATAAGCAAAGTCTATTAATGACAACACATTTATCCAACTTACTCACCTGTTTAGGTAAGAAACCTTTAATATGTCTTCAATTACCTGATTGACTCTCTTAATCTGTTCATCGGTTTAGGGATGCTATGCTATATTGAGTGCCAATTTCTTACCTGAGGATTTTTGCATACTCTACCAAAATGCTAAAATAAATCTAGTGTCTTAATTTGATACTATCGTTTTAGATACTCTATAAAGTCTGACTATCTCTTTTACATAGATCTGACCTAGTTGATTTGTACTCGTGGTGTCTCTGACTATTATGAAATGTGTCAACTTGGTTAATCGGTAAATTATGACCTATAATGCATTATAACCACCTTTAATCCTCGATGATCAATGTGTGTTCCCATTTCTACTTGGGACTGCTAAAGGGTTGCAAAAGTCGAAATAACCTTTGATGTTTACTCTTAACTTATTGACACACAAGACATTTAGCCATGACGTTTGTAATGTCTTTCTTCATTCCTAGACATCAAAACATTTTTCTCAAATCCTAATACATCTTTACACTTCTTGGTAAACCGTTTAAAAAGAGTTGTATGCTTCTGCTAAGATTTTAACTTTTAAACTCTACTTTCGGGGAATACATATCCTCCATTTGAACCTCAAAATGTCTTCTACCATACTGAACTTAGTCTTAGTATTCTTGGTCATCTTTTGTCTGATCTATAGACATCTTTTATCAAAAACTCGTATTATATGGATCTCATCCAAAAGGGTTAACTAAATCTAGAGACCTATTAACTGCCTTATGTTTTCCTTAATATGCTCTCTCACCAACTCTTGTTGTAACTTACGGTGAATGGAAATCTAGGAATCTATAACTACATTGGCTTTACCCATGTGGTACTTAATCTCCTAACATAGTCTTTTACCAACTCGAACCACTGTCTCTGTCTCATGTTTAGTTCCTTTTGAGTGAAGAAATATCTGAGGCTCTTGTGATACATGTAGATATTACTCTTTACCCCATATAAGTAGTACTGCCATATCTTAAATACAAATACCACAGTTATCAACACAAGATTATGAGTGGGGTATTCGGTTTCATGCTCCTTTAACTAATGGAAAACATAAGTTATCACTTTCCTTTTCTCCATCAATACTACTCCTAAAACTTGATATGAGGAATCTGTGTATAAATCATAGTCTTTACCTTCCTCTAGCAAAGCAAGGATAAGAGATGAGGTCAATCTCCTTTTCAATTCCTAAAAACTTTGTTTGTAGGCCTCTGACCATTTAAAAGGGATCTTTTTTCGTGTCAACTTTGTGAAGGGTTGAGTTAACTTGGCAAATCCTTCAAAAAAAATGTCTATAATAACCTACCAATCTTAGAAAACTTCTGATCTCTTTAGTTGTCTTAGACCTCTGCCACTTTAATACTACTTCAATTTTGTTGAGGTCTATAATATGATATTTATTGAAACCATATGACCGAGAAATGCCACTCTATCTAGTCAGAACTCATATTTAGAGAACTTTTGAACAATTGCCTCTCTTGTAGCCTTTGGAGCACAAATCTTAAGTACTACTCATGCTTATCTCAAGTTTTAGAGTAAACTAAGATGTTGTCAATGAATACCACTAAAAACTCATTTAGAAAATCTTGGAATACCTTGTTCATGAGGTCTATAAATACTACCAGGGCATTAGTTAATCCAAAAGGCTTGACCATAAACTTATAATGCCCATATTTGGTTTTTAAGGCAGACTTAAGTATATCTTTCTTTACTACTTTGACTTGGTGATATCTTGACCTTAAATCTATCTTAGAGAACACTGAGGTACCCTTGAGTTAGTCAAATAAATTATCAATCCTTAGGAGTGGATACTTATTCTTTATCATTGCCTTATTCAACTCTTTATAGTTAATGTATATTCTCATCGATCCGTCTGTCATCTTTACGAAGAGGATTGGTATATCTCATGGTGAATGGCTCGGTCTGATGAATCTATTATCCAATAGTTTCTGTAACTATTTCTTTAGTTTCTGTAATTTGACTAGGGCTATTCTTATAAGGCTTTAAAAATTGGTGATGTGTTTGGGTCTAATTTGATACTAAACTTTAACTCCTTCTTTAGTGCTAATCCTAGGAGGTTGTCAAGGAATACATTGGAAACTCTTTCACCACTAGAGTATCTTTAATGCCTAGAACTATCTCTACTGATTTTTGAACCATGTGCACTAAATGCACCATATATCCTTTACTCAACATCTTTTTAGCCTTGATACTATTGATCTTCATTCTAAGGATTTAACTCTCTCTTAATTTGACTTGTTCACCATTATCCATATTGAATCTTCTTCTTACAGTCTATTTCTACTCAATATTTGCTCAAGAAGTCCACGCCAAGAATCACATTGAAGTTTGACATGTCTATGATTATCAGCTCCACGACCTCTCAAGAAAATTATCTCCCCTATTAACATTAAACTATTGTGAACCTGGTCCCCTATCATCAATCAATAGATTAAACATGCAAATAACTCTTCATATGCATATGTAACATCATTTTCATTAACTAGATTATCACTACTATATCTAAACATCCTTAGATCATGTATATAATAGAAAAATTCTATAGATTACATGATCAAACAAAGAAAGCCATTCCACTTTCTTGGATTCCAACGAAAATGTTTCCTTTGCATGGTTATAGTGATTTCGGTGATCGTTGGTAGCTCTAATAACAACAAAAATACCCTTTCTCTCTCTCTCATACTCTCAGCCCCTACAACTATAAAAGATGATGGGAGAGAGTTATGGTTATCATATTTTTATTTTATCGTCAGGACGTGATACGCGAGCATGTATAGGCTATACATGATTGTGTGTCTAATTGCATAACTAAGGCAATTTCCTGCTTTGCTATGATCCACTAATTTGACTTTCTATTGACCATAACGGTCGTGTATGCCTCTATACATGGGTGTGTACCCTTGAAAATCATTAATCACCAAAATTAAAACTAAGAAAAAGACTAAAATGCTCTTGAACTTACTTGTGGGTGCTATATGCATAGGCATGCACTAACTATACATAGCTATACCTTAGGCCAATATTAAAAAAATCCAATTTTATTTTAATCATTTTCAATTAGATTTGTATACAATTAAAAGAAAAGACTAAAGTACCCCTAGAGTGTACTTAAGGTGTTACATAAACTTTTTGAGGCCATACTCATCCACATAGGGGCTCTATGATGGCAAAGAGATACACAAGTTCTAGCCTACAATAATAGTATATGAAAGAAATAGGGAGAAGAATGATGCAAAAAATGGACATGCATGCACACAAGGCAAAAATCAAAGCATGAAAAACAAACATAAAAGGGTTTAATGGTTATACCTACTTTTTTGCTTTTCTTTCTTGATGTAGGATGGTGGAAGAAGTCTCTCACTTGAAAGCCAAAATGCCACCAAGGCCAAGAGATAAAGAAGTAGAGAGAAATGTGAGCATTTTTTGTGTATAGTGAGAGAAGGATTTTGTTTAAAATAAAGGTAAACCTTTAAAATGAACTAACCCCTCATTTATATACTAATGGTTAGTTAACAATTATGAAAATGCTAATTGGTCCCTTTAAACTCTCGATTTAAACTATGCCCATACAAGTATATCAAACATATACTTTAGCTACCCTAATTCTACTTATTAACATCTTAACTTTTAAAATATTACTTTTACACCTATTCGACACTCTATATGATATTAATTTTAATTATCCTTTGGAAGGTGCTAGACATCCCCAGATAATTAATTCTTACTAGACATCCCCAGATAATTAATTCTTACTCTTAAAAGCTTGATTTATTGGTGTGATATTTTAGGTTTACCATGGCGTAGTTATGAGCCCTTTTTCAAATGATCTGAAAATGCATCCCAAAACTCAATGACTATGGTAAACATCTAACAATGTGTCATAACCTTTAAACCACGATGAAGAAATACTCCATCGAACATAATAACCCCAATCATACTTTCCATGTAGGTGAGATATTGTCCAATCATGATCGATTTTGGGCTCATAGTTTGTCAAAACCCTAATTTCGATTTTGTACAAATCACCTATTGATATATTCAAAATAATTCATCACAAACATCCTTTTTATGACTTAAATTATACTTTGGCTAGAGATTTTGGCTTCAAATATTTATCAACATTCATTCCAAAACTTATATCTGGGTCGAGTTAGTGAACATTCTGAACCCAACATTTTTTGAGTCAATAGATCCTATCTTGATCATCATTCATCTCTACATACAAACACCACATGACCAACATGGCCTTTCGTATGGAATATGGTTAGTCCTATATTTATACATCATATGAATCATGTGTATCCATATCGAATCTAACCATATCATCTTAGGTCAAAGGATTATTTTGTACACTAGTACAATTATACAATAAGTCTATTACACTTAACTTATTCTTAATTGGGCTCTACTATATGCAATTAACCTACTGCAGTTATGATGTCCTATTATGGACAGTATGAGGAATGTGCACTTATGGTGCTCTCTTGTAAAGATCCTATGATGTCTAACATGCATACATCTCGAGATTTAACTTAACTTGGCTCGCTCTCGCTTCTATTGAAATATACATTTGTGCCTTATTAAAACTTTTTCTTTAGGCATGTAGGATACTACTATGTACCTGAGATCTTTGTACTTACTATCAGGGATGACCCACAAATCCTTAGCCGAATTCTCTTTCTTTCTTTTTTATTTTGCCTTAAATATACGTATGTGTGCTTTTTGACACACAGGGGTGTGTCCTCCTGTCACTTGCATATGACTAACTTCCTTGTGGCCTCTCTCTATGTGGCATATTCCTTATATATATAGGGGTGTGCCTTAGACACATGGATGTGTGCTCCTTTAGATATGTTGAATCTTAATATTTTGATAATGATAAAAACATAAGTTTAATTTGCTAACATATCCAAAGCATGCATGAATGCATTACAAGACAGACAAAGTGTTAACTAAAATAAGAAAATATTGGTCATACATTTCTCATGACCAAGCCGTACGTTAATCGTTCGGTGTTCTGGAAATAAAAATAACTCAAAAAGAGCAAAGGTCTAACCGTGCCATTCAACTTTGAGTAAAGTTGTCTAACCATGACAGAAATTAAATATTTTCAAGTCATTCATTTAATATCCTAGCCATGACTATAAAGTACTTTCAACATGCCATGTATCATGCATTTAATGTCTTAGCCATGACTATTAAATATTATCAACTGTCCCAGCTGGCATGTTTAATAGAGCTAGACACATGGCGACGAGCTATAGATTGATAACTTCCATGGACACATGGTGACATGACATTGCTTGGAGGCAACATGTGGCAGTGATTTAATGGTAATGGTTGGAACATTAAATGCATGACACATGGCATGTTAAAAATACTTAATGGTCATGGTTGGGACATAGTTGCCATGGCTGGGACATTAAATGAATGAGTTGAAAATATTTAATTTAAGTCATGGTTAAACAATTTTACTAAAAAATGAATGGCATAGTTGGACCTTTGCTCTTTTTGAGGCATTTTTTATTTCTAAAACACTGAACGATTAATTCACGACTTGGTCATGGGAGAGGTACAATCAATATTTTCTTGCTTCAAATTTATCTGCAAATTTCATACTTTGTCTATCTTGTAATGCATTCATGCATTCTTTAGTCATGTTAGCAAATTAAACTTATGGTTTTATCATCATCAAAACATTAAGATTCAACAATCTCCCCCTTTTTAATTGATGAAAAAAATTTAGTTTAGAAAGAAAATATAATAAAAGTGAGAAATTTAAATATGAATCACACTACTTCACCTCACTTTTAGCCTTAAAAAAAAGACAATTCTCCCTTTTTTTGTTAGCAATCAAACACTAGTATCAAATAATGTTACGCAAAATTAATATGGAATGTAAATCAAGTAGAGAATTCCACATTCAATATCAATATATAATAAACCATCAAAACATAGTAAAAATAAAACAAGAAACCAATTTAATAAAATACAAAATATGAAATGCATGATCACAGATGACGATGCATCCAATCACAAACTTCTTGTTGAAAGCTCTCATGATTATCTCTCAAGCATAATGTGATCTTGCCTTTCGTGAATTCCATCTAGACAAAGATGTAGAACTTGAAACCTTTCTCTCATGAAACATATAATATTAGCATATTGAATTTGGAATGAGTTTATCATTTCTTCACCTTCTATTCTAGGTCGTTTTTCAGTCTAAGAGCTCAATCTTGAAATATTGTAAGCTGATGAAGGAACTTGATACTTAGAAGGAATTTGTTCTTCTTAACCGTCAATAATTCTTTGATGCCTTAGATGGTAAACTCTAAATCGGTAGCTTCTTTGATCAGTTTGTTTAATCAATTCCATTTTTATCAAGTATTGAGCTAAAAGAAGGTCTGGATCTCTAAATTTTATAAGGTAATGTAGATTTTTTGCAGCTAGGTTTAATCCAAGTTTTATTTGCATGATCATCAATTTTAATAAGGTATAATTGATGGATAAGCCAATGAATAGTATCAACTTGAATTCCATGCTAAGTAACAAACATCAATTGTAAGTCATGAATTGAAATGGATCAACTTGAATTTCATTAATTAACTTATGAAGTACCTGATACACTAGATTATCCAACTTTCTAGACTTAGACAGATGTGAATCATGAACTTCTTAACAATATAATAATAATAATATTAAAAAAGCTTGTGACATTAAATGACAAAAATTATATATATATATATATATATATATATATATATATATATATATATATATATATATATATATACATATATATATTATATTACGTGAACACATTGTCACGGGTGGCATAATTTGCATACATACTGTGACACATGTGACTCTAAACAAAATTAAAAAAAATATATATAAAATATGTAAATATGAGTGAGTGTTTAGATCACATTTAGCTTGTTGTGCCAAAATTTTTTTTTAACTAATGCATTTTATAGAAATGAGCATAAGTGATTTTTGTTAGTGTAGGAAAAAAATTTTTAACTAATGCATTTTCTAGAAATGAGCATAAGTGATTTTTGTTAGTATAGAAAAAAACTTTTTAAAGCCTTTTCAGATCAAGGTTTTCAAACAATCATAGTAGAAGTAGTAAAAAAAACATTTCAGACCAGTGTTTTTTAGATAGTCATAACAGAAACCCAAAAAAAACAAAGAAAACAGACTATGTTTTGCAAAAAATAGAGAAAGGTGTATTAATCAAAATATCTTAAAAATTATGAAATTTGAATATTTGGATTGAATCAAGGATATTTGATATAATTCAAAATTCGATCAACTTTGAACACAGATTTGAATTGATTCAATTTGAATTCGCATTATGCATTTATGCTATGTGAATGGAAATACTTTTTTAAATGATCACAAATCATCCACATTTATCTTATCAAGCACAAACATCACATAATTAATATCATAATAAAACAAGATACCATAATAGAGTTAACACAATAAAAAATTTGTATCAATGAAAACATTAAACACTTACTTGATTTGCGTTAATCATACCAAGTTCTCTTCGTATAAAGCAAAAACGATCCTTATTAAGAGGCTTAGTAAAAATGTTAGTAAATTTATTGTTAGTGTTGATAAATTCAATCCGAATATCACCCTTACTAACATGATCATGCAAAAAGTGATTTCTATTGTCTATGTGTTTTGTCTTAGAATGCAACATATGAATTTTAGAAAGTTGAATGACACTTGTATTATCACGAAATATTGGGTTGTTTTTCATTTCAAGACCAAAATCCATAAGTTGTTTCATCCATAAAAGTTGTTCACAACAACTAGTTGCGAAAACATATTTGGCTTCTATAGTAGATGTTGCCACTGAATTTTGTTTATTTGAAAACCAAGAGACAGACATGTTACCTAAAAACTGACAAGTGTTACTTGTGCCTTTCCTATTTATTTGACATCTTACAAAATCGGCATCTGAAAATGCTTGTAATTCAAATGAGGATCCCTTAAAGTACCATAAACCAACATTTTAAGTTCTCTTAAGGTATCTTAAGATTTGTTTCATGGCATTTATATGTGATTCTTTGGGATTTGCTTGAAAACGTTCACACATGTTTACATTAAACATGATGTCGAGCCTAGATGTGGTTAAATATAACACTACACCTATCATGCTTTTATATTCTTTGATTTCAACACTTTTACCTCCCTCATCCATATCCAATTTTAGAGAAGTGCTCATAGGAGTGGGTTGTTTCTTGACATCTTGTATGTTGAACATTTTGAGAAGGTATCAAACATATTTGGCTTGGTTGAGCAAAATCCTTTCCTTTGTTTGTTTGATTTAAAGTCCTAGGAAGTAATTAAGCTTTCCTATCATGTTCATTTCAAACTCACACTACATTATCTTAGAAAGCTCTTTACAAAAAGTCTCATTAGTAGCACCAAAGATGATGTCATCAATATAAAATTTAAACAATTAAAATGTTTTTCATATGCCTTTTTATAAATAAGGTGGTCTCCACCTTTCTTTTTAAAAAATCATTTTGAGTTAAGAAAAAACTTAATCATTCATAACAAGCTCTAGGAGCTTACTTTAAACCATATAAAGTTTTTCTTAATCTAAACACATGACTTAAAAATTCATGATTTTCAAAATAGGGAGATTGTTCAACATAGACCTCTTCTTGAATAAAACCAGTTAAAAAGGTACTTTTAACATCCATTTAAAATAATTTAAAATCAAAATGACATGCATATGTAAGCAACATCCTAATTGCTTCTAGTCTAGCTACGATTGCATAAGTTTCATTGAAATTAATACCTTCTTCTTAAGAGTACCCTTGGGTGACTAGTTTTGTCTTGTTTCAAATGACAACTCCGGACTCATCCACCTTGTTTGGTATACCCATTTTGTGTTGATGATGGGAAGATCCAATAGCTTTGGAACTAGTTCTCAAATATTACTTCTCTTAAATTGGTCCAACTATTCTTACATTACCAGCACCTAACTTTCATCCTTAAGAGCTTCCTTTACCATCTTGTGCTCTATTTGTGATAAGAATGCTATAAATTAGCATGTGCTCCTCAATGAAGCTCTAGCTTTTACTCCTTGGGTAAGGTCTCCAATAATGTTTTCTTTTTCCACTTCACCCTTTACACTTGTATATGAGATTTCTCATTATGGTTCTTGAGGTTGCATGAGTTTATCTATTTGATCTTCAACCTTAACTTGATAATCTTCTTTTTCTTATTTTAGTTGCGATGACTCCTTGATTTGTAGATCCTTCATGAGCTTAATGACTACATCTTTATTTCTATTATCTACACATTTAGGAGATTCATCAAATGCCACATGAATACATTTTTCAACTAAGAAAGTTTTCTTGTTGAAGACTTTATATGCTTTGGATGAGGAAAAGTAACCTAAGAAAATTGCTTCATCAGACTTGGCATTGAATTTTCCTAAGTTGTCTTTACCATTATTTAACACAAAACATTTGCACCTAAAGGGATAAAAATATGCACTATTAGACTTTTTTTCCTTTGAATAACTCATAGAAAGTTTTCTTGAGAATTGGCTTAATCATGACCATATTTATGATGAAACATGAAGTATTAATAGCTTCACCCCAATAATACTTAAGCAAATCATTTTTACATAATATAGTCCTAGTCATTTCTATAGGTGTCTTATTTCTTCTCTCAACAACTCCATTTTGTTGAAAGGTTCTAGGTGCCAAAAAGTTGTGTTTAATACCATGTTCATTACAAAACATTTCAAAATATGAATTTTCAAACTTTTTTCCATAATCACTTCTAATACATGCAATTGCATAACCTACTAATTTTGCAATTTCCTAACAAATAGTACAAATGCATGAAATACATCACTTTTATTTATAAGAAGTAAGACCCAAGTAAATCCTGAAAAATCATCAACAATTACAAAACAATAATGCTTTCAACCTAGGCTTGTAGTTTTAAATGGTCCACACAAATCCATATGAAAAAGTAGAAGGGGTTTTGAAGTTGAAACACAATTTTTAGACTTAAAGTAAATTCTTATTTGTTTGCCTTTCATGTAAGTATCATACACATGGTCCTTTTTGAAAACTAATTTTGGAAAACCTTTTACTAAGTTTCATTTTGAAAGCTTTTGAAGAACATCAATGCTTACCTGTCCTAATATTCTATGTTATAGCCACATATCCTCCTCCTTGGTTGACATGAGACATAGGTCTCTAGATTCAATGTCATGCAAGTCTATAATGTACACATTTGAATGTCTATGGCCAATAAATGCAATTGCATTTGTGTTACCATCAACAATTTCACAATTTAAAGAATAAAAACTAATTTTGAAGCCCTTATCACACAATTGAATTATACTAAGTAAATTACACTTAAGACTGTCAACAAGTAGAACATCATTTATTGAAAAATAAGAGTTACCTATGATATTAATGCCAATTACTTTTCCTTTGGAGTTATCTCCAAAGTTGGCATGACTTTCATCTTTAGCCTTCAAAGAAAAGAATAAGCTCCTATCTCCCGTCATGTGTCTTAAGCATCCACTGTCTAAATACCATTTGCTAAAGAACCTCAAGGAAGGTTGCAAGCAAGCCTATAAGATAAATTCATCTATTTACTTTTTGGTACCCAAATGGTTTTGGGTCTAATAACATTAGTTTTAAGTATCCTTTTATGAACCTAAACCTTATTTCCTTTGAAAGGTTTACCATTCCTAATTGGACAATGTCTAATAGTATGCCCAATGAATGAACAAAATTTGCATTTCATATATAAGGTATAAGGTTTCTTTAAAAGCCTATATGTGTTTGAAAAAGGGTTACTTACATTATACCCTAATTTTTCCTTATTAAGACCATTTCTTTGAGATGCAAACATCTTATTTGACCTTTTAGTGCCTATTTTATATTTTTCAAATAATTCATTCGAACTAGATAGCTTTTTCTTTAACTCTTCATATTCCTCTTTCATGCATGTTGATATTTTTAGGTATAAATCCTTTTCATTTCTAACAACATCATACTTTTTAGTCAACTCGTCATGATCATGTAGAAGTATATCATATTCCTTTTCAATGCAAATTAGTTATTTCTTTCATGATTTAAATTTTGCTTCTATATTTTCATACTCATCCATCAAGTTTTCAAATGCATCTTGTAATTCATGCAAAGAGTATAAATTTGAATCATTTACCTCATTCTCCGAATCACTATTGGCTATGAAACATATGTTGGCCTTTTCTTCCTTCGACTCACTTTCGTCATTTAAGTTATCACTTCCACTTCAAGTGGTGGCTAAAACTTTTTTCTTGAATCTATTTTCCTTTTTATCCTTCTTCTTCTTTCTCAGAGGATAATATTTGCGAATATGGCCCAATTTCTTACATTCATAATATATTATCTCATTATTGCTCTTTTTGCCCTCTTCCTTAGTTCCTCTTTGATCTTGAAGAGAAATTTGCCAAGAGACTTACATCATCTTCATCCATGGAAAAATTTCCTTTCTCTTCTTTTTCATTTATAACCTTCAATGCAATATCTCTTTTAGCCTTAACTTCTTCCTCCTTTAGTTTTCTCTTCATTTCATAGGTAAGAAGACTTCCTATGAGTTCATCCATTCTAATCTTTCTAAGATCCTTGGACTCCTTAATAGTCATTACCTTTATGGTCCACGAATTTGATAATGATCTTAAAATCTTTTTTACCAATTCGATTGTCTTAAACCTTTTTCTGAACCCCTTGAGATCATTCACTAAGTTGGGGAACTATTTGTCAATGTCGATTATGTTTTCTCTGGACTTCATTTTGAATAACTCATATTCCTGAAAAAGAAGCTCGATCTTCGATTCTTTAACTTAGCTTATTCCTTTATATGTGGTTTGGAGTATGGCCCTAACTTCTTTAGTGGACTCACAAATCGATACCCTATTAAATTTTGTACCGTCAAGAGCATAAAACAAGATGTTAATAGCTTTAGCATTTAAGCTCATCATGTTTTCATCCTCACCATTAAAATCCATTTCATTTTTCGGTTCCTTAGTCTTAAGGTCTATTGGCACTAAATCACTATGTTTAATAATTCTCCATAATTTAAAGTCAATAAACCTATTGTGAAGCGTCATTCTAATTTTCCATTAGGTATAATTTGTTCTACAAAATAAGAGAGGCCTAGTGGTGCATTGTTGTTCAACAAAAATGGGAGTTGGTGTATTAGCCATTAAGAAAAAAAATCGTTTCTTTAAAAATTGTTAGATTTTAATAAAACTAGAGTCCAATCTCTAATACCAATTGTTAAACACACTTGCAATGGCTAATATGAAACTAGAAGAGTGGTGAGTAGGTTTTTAACAAGATATTTATTACACTTTCTTTTTAGAACTCGTCTCGATTGGCCTACTTTTCAAAGGTATTCTGTTCATTTCACCCTACACAAGGTAGTGTTAAAGCTACACACAAGTAGTCCATATGTCCTACTTGATCACTCACCAATCAATGATGGCCAATGGTCATCAGAACATTGTAAGAACTCATCTTGAAATCTGAAGTTCAGATACATAGGTGTGTGTCCTATGCCATACGACCATGTGTTGAACCCAAAAATTAGAATGCTAACCTAATTGCACATCTTAATCTGGTTTACTTCTCTCAAATGACAATCAATCATACTTAGACATGAAAAAGTGCTTGCACATCTCAATACTCTAATAAAAAATGCATATATTCCAAAACATGACAATATAGTCAATCCACCCGATTAACAAACTATAAAAATCATGGATATATTCAATGTCAAGGTATAACTTCTAATCATAATTATTCAACTTTCTTCTTCATATCAATCTGTATATGAACTCATTACCATAACTTAAATATCAAGAGATTTTTGCAGTCTAAACATGCATACATAATAAAATATAGCGTGGTCAATAGACTTCAATGCCTCATTCTCTTTCTCTACAATCGTGCATTTAGGGATAGAAATAAAAACACTAAAACACAATAACGTGCCTTTTAAAAAACTAGAAATGTGTAACACCGTACACAAGCATGTGCTCCATCGCGCACGACCATGTATCACTCAATTTAAAATTTATGCAATATCACTTTATCTGGTTGACGTGGTAATGACATATGGGTATGACTTTCCCATACACAGTAGTGTGTCACCTAAAACTCATATTTTGACTTTAATTCCACATTAATTCATTTATACATCAATTAAACTCATGCAAAAATGACTATTCTGCCCTCAAGACATACCTATGGGTGTTACAATTCCTACCCCTTTATTGCAATTTTGTCCTTGAAATTCACTAGAAACAACTTGAGATGTTTCTCTCTCATAGTTTACTTTATTTGTCAGTTCCTCAGTTGCTTGACCAAAAGAAATAACTTTCTATTAAGGGCATATACTACTATGTTTACCTTGCCCGAGTTGTACTTGATATCATTGTCATGATCCTTCAATAACTAGAACCATCTCCTTTGTCTCATATTAAGCTCTTTTCGAGCGAAGAAATATTTAAGACTCTTAGGATGGATGTAGTTATTGCATCTTACCCTATACAGGTAATGTCTCTAAATTTTAAAGGCAAACTCCACCGTTGCTAACTCTAAACATGAGTAGGGTATTTGGTCTCAAAATCTTTTAGCTGTCTTGAAACATAAGCTATTACCTTACCTCACTACATCAATATTGCTCTCAAACTTCTGTGGGATGCATTGGTATACAAATCATACTTAACCTTATCCTTTGGTAAGACCAACATTGAAATAGAGGTCAATCTCTTCTTCAACTCTTAAAAACTCTTTTCACATGCATTTGACCAATGGAACTAAGTTTCCTTCTTTTTGAAAACTATGAATAGTTTTGCTAATTTAGCAAACCCCTCGACAAACCTTCTGTACTAAAACTAAAAAACTATAAATCTCTTTAATAGTTTTTGGTCTCTACCAGTCTAACATTGCTTAAATCTTACTCGAGTAAATTGATATACCCTCTGTTAAGACTACATGCCTAAAGAAAATCATTCTACCAAGGCATAATCCATGTTTTATGAAATATACAGTTATTTCTCCCTTAGCCTCTACAAGGTAAATCTCAACTGTTGTTTATGTTCCTCATGGCTCTAAAAGTACACACAAAATGTCATCTATAAAGACCATAATGAACTTATCTAAGCAATTATGAAATACTCAGCCCATCAAATCCATGAATACTGTGAGGGTATTTGTTAATGCTAATGACATCATAACAAACTCAAAGTAACCATATCTAAAAAGTTGTTTTAGGTATATCTTGCTCAACCACTCTTACCCAATGATAACCCGACCTCAGATCTATCTTAAAGAACATTATTGATCCTCTAATTGATCAAATAAATTATCAATCCTAGGTAATGGATACTTGTTCTTCATTGTTATTTTGTTCAACTCTCTATAATTTATACACATTCTCATAGACCCATCCTTCTTTTTACGAACATGATAGTGAAAGAAAATAAATGACGAAGAATATGTAAACAAATATCATACATTGTGAAAGAGAAGGAATCAAGACATGTAAGCTTAAAAAGATAAAAATGGAAACATTACTTACTCTTTTGCCTCCTATGGAAAATAGGATGATGGAATAAAGTTCCTTACTTGAAGAACCTCTAAAAAGTTACACCTTTAAGCTTTCTTTCAACCTTAGCCAAGAGACACACAAGAGAAAGAGGATAAAACTTTTATTTTGTTTAAAAAGAGAAATGATTTTTCAAAATGAACTAAAATCCATCCTTTTATAATAGTAGGCCAAAATGTAATTTGTTAGTTCTTTTTTTGCCTAACAAATTCTCAATTATGGACTTGCCATGTATGTGTATTAATTATGTACTTTAGGCATCCTAGTTTCATCATTGACATTTTTAAACTTTAAAATGTTATCTTTGCCCCCTCCCCTCCCCCTTTATATAACATTTATATGAATATTATTATTCTTCGAAAGGTGCTAGTCAACCCTAGATAATCTATCCTTACTCTTGAAAGCTTGGTTTATTAGTGTAACCCTTTAGGCTTACCTTGGAGTAGTTGTAAGTCTCATTTTGGACAATCCAAAAACCATCCAAAAACCCAAAAACTATGGTAAGTATCTAGTAATGTGTCATAACCCCTAAACCATGATGAAGAAGTACTTCATCAAATCTAATATCCCTAATCGTATGTTCTGTGAAGGTAATATCTTTCCATTGTCAAATCTAGATTGATTTCAAACTCATAGATTGTTAAAGCCTTAATTCGATTTTATATGAATCGTCAATTTAAATATTCAAAACTCATCATTACGAACATTCTTCACATGACTTACATTATACCTTGGCCATAAATTTGATTTCCAATATTTATCAACATTCGCTTTGGAACTCAAATCTAAGTCAAATCAGCAGATATTCAGAACCCAATACTTTTCAAGTCAACGAATCCCATCTTAAGCATCATTCTTCTTTATATGCAAATAACATATAACCAATATGATTTGTCTTACAAGATGTGATTAACCCCACATATATACACTATATGAATCACACATATCTTTATCAGATTCAACCATGACATCTCAGGTCAAAAGATTACTCTGTATACTAGTATAATCTTACGATAAGTCATTAACTACGATTTAATGACTATATGACTTAGCGTTATTGGCTATGTCAAAAAATGGTTCTCTAACAGTTAATCTATACCAATATTGTAATGACATGACCATAATCATCACCTACACTAATGTCATCTTATAGCATTCAACACAGGTATTTAATATGCCTACTATGTGATGTAATTGCCCAAGTTATGTCATGCTCGTAGGGAACAATTTGATGACTCAATTTGTATATTAAGTGAGTCATCCTGACAATTCACATACATACTTTATTTCATCACAAATAAAGGAAACAATTTATGTATAAGAATAAAAAAACTACTTTTTTTTTTCATTAATTCACATAAATGTACATACAAGATTAAAAAGCCCTCGGAACTGATAACACAAATGGTTCCTAGGGCATAAACTAACAAATAAAAGCTCCTCAATGAGAGTGACTCGCTTTGATGAGACAATTTTCAAGTAACTCCTAAAGTTGTTTCTTTAACTCTTGTAATTTAACTAAGGCCATTCTATAAGGTGCTTTTGAAAAAGGTGTTGTGCTTAACGCTAGTTCTATGTTAAACTCTATCTCTTGCTCAAGAGCTAATCTTGGTAACTCTTTAGGGAAAACATTTAGAAACTCTTGAATGATTAGTGTCTCATTTATATTTGGCTTTGTCTCCACCTAACTCATCACATGAGCTAAGAAACTTGTGCACCCCTTACTTAACATTTTTATCGCCTCTATGGCCCTAATCATCATGTATTTGATGCACCTCTTACTAAACCTTAATTAGTCTCCATCTTCAAGGCTAAATCATACTTTTTTACACCGATAATCAATTTTAGCTCCATTTCTCCCTAAGAAATCTATTCCCAAAATCATGTTAAAATCTGGTATCTCAAATTCTAGTACATCTTTACACCCCCAAAATAGGCTACGTAAAGAGAATTATGAGCCTTTGAAAGAGTTTTTTTACCTTAACTCATTCATTAGAGGAACATACACTCTATCTCTAAACTTGAGGACACCATCTATCAGCTAAAAGTTTATCTTGAAACCATTGTGAATTTGATCACTCTATTAAATTTAAGCCTTGCATGGCTGGAAAAAATTTTGTCCAATTATGCCATGCTTTTATTATATTGCATGGTGCCACCTAGTATCATGCATACCAAGTTTGACTTGATCAAAGCAGGGTTAACTAGGTTCTCTCATTCACTAAACACCAAGATTATCACCAAATAATCCTTTTCTTTGGCTGAATTTAGACATAGACTATGATTAGCCTATAGTAAAGCATTATGGTCATTCGAACAACATAGTGTGTATCTCAATAGTTTTCTGTATGAATTGATATACATAAATGACTAATATAGATTACACAACAACCTCATCCCACTATGGCTATAGATTTAAGCAGTCATGGATGTCATTTAGTATTTTCATGTGAGGTATAAGTTCTTGTGCTCAAGTGTGATGAATTCTTTATTAATCAACCATAACCTTCATCTATCTCATAATATGACTGACTACTACCTTTGTAGTTACCCCAATTATAATGGCACATTAGATAATATCAAACCATACTGATCGTTACACGAGACAGTCTGATGACTTCAAGTCAGAGGTTATATAGTCTCTTAGATCAGGTGATATTATTTGAGTATATGCTTAGACTCTAATGAGGCCACGACTCCTTTGCTTGAGCAATCTTTCCATTGTTGTCGCAATGAAGCTTAATCGACTTTGTGATACTAGGAAACACTCTAAGTTCAGTTATGAACTTCTTGATCTATACAACCTCTTTTGCCACTTCTAAAAGGGCAATGCACTCGGTCTCTATTATAAAATTAGCTACTGTACTTTGCTTGGTGTTTTTGCAACAAACTACATTACTATTTAAACAAATCCCAAATCTAAATTGGGATTTGTAATCATCTCAATTAAATTGGAAACTAGTGTCACTATGACCTCTTACAATGTGTTCAAATTTCCCTCCATAAACCAAAAATGCATCCTTAGTCCTTCTCAGGTACTTTAAGTTGTTCTTGAAATTCATCTAATGTTTTTCACTTAGATCAATTGATATCTACTACAAATGCTCAATGTATATAAGACATAAGTCCTTGTACATAACATGAAATACATGATTGATCCTATAGCTAAAACATATGAGATCCTATTTATCTTATCTCTTTTAGATTATGTACATAGAGACATCTCTTTCGAAAGATATTTATAATGGGACATAGGTAGAAATCTTTTTCTAGATTCTTCCATATTGAATCTAGTTAATATCTTGTCTATATACTTATTATGACTTAGGTCTAATAGTCTACTTTTACTATCTCAGTAAATTTTAATCCTAAGGATGTTTGTTGTTTCTGCTAAGTTTTTCATGGAGAAACACTTGGATAAACAAGCCTTTGCCGATTGTAAGTTTGGTTTGTCATTTCCAATAATCAAGATGTTATCAACATATAATATTAGAAATGCAATCATACTCCTATTGACCTTCTTATAAATATACGATTCATCTTCATTTTTGATGAATCTAAACTCACAAATAACCTTATCAAATGAATATTCTAGCTTCTCGAAGCCTACTTAAGTCCATAAATGAACTTTTCCAATTTACATACTTTGTTTGCCTATCCAGCAAGAATGAAACCATCAGGTTATACCATATAGACTTCTTCTACAAGGTTTCCATTCAAGAAAGCAGTCTTGAAATCCAGCTAAAAAATTTCATAGTCATAATATGTAACTATAATAAGCATAATCCTAATAGATTTAAACATAGTGACTAGTGAAAAGGTTTTATCATAGTTGATGCCATATTTCTGACTGAAACCTTTGGTACCCAATTATGCTTTATAAGTATGCATGTTATCTTCTATGTTAGTTTTTCTTTTGAAAACTCATTTGCAACTTACGGGTTTTACCCTTTTAGGTGTGTCCTTCAGAGTCTATACTTGGTTTTAGTATATGAAATCTATTTTAGATTTTATCGTATCCAACCATTTATCAGAATATAAACTTCAAACAACCTTATTGTAAGTCTTAGGTTCATCATCATTAATTACCAATACATCACCATGTTATGCCAAGAGAAAGCCAAATCTCTCTAACTTGTGATGTATTCATGTAGACCTATATAACTCTTATATGCATTAAGATTGTTCTACCTGAAGTAGAAGAACTTCCTCATAATGATTAACCATCTATGATGACATATTGTCTTACCTAACATCTATGATATCTTGTGGTATAGGAACTTCATCAAACTCTACACTCCCCTCATTAGTTCTCTTGAGCATGAATTTTTTTCTCAAAGAACACGCCGATACGAGTAATAAAGACCTTTCGATCTTCCAGGTAGTAGAAGTAGAATCCTTTAGTAACCTTTGGTACCCCATAAAGACATACTTTTAGACTTAGTACTTAGTTTTTTCGAAGTCAATTTCTTGACATAAGCTTTACAACCCTAAATCCTCAAATAATCTAGATTAGGCTTTCACCTAGTCCATAAATCATATATGGTTTTATCCATGATTTAGATGGGATACGATTCAGTGCAAAAGTAGTTTCTAAGGCATGACCACAGAAAGACATAGGTAGATCGGTAAAATTCCATTCAAATATACCATTATATTATGGAATACCAAGAGGAGTGAGTTGCAATACTATCATACTCTCCTTTAGGAATTGTTTGAATCCAGCACTCAAGTATTCACCCTTTAGATTACTTTAGAGGATTTTAATATGTTCCCTAAGTTGTTTTTCTAGTTCGATCTTGAACTCTTTGAATTTATCATAACATTTAGACTTGTGTTTCATAAAAAATGTATAGTTATATCTATTGAAGTTATCAATAAATATGATGAAGTAAGTTTCCCTATATCTGTTATACATTATTATAGGTCCATACACGTCATTGTAAATGATCCTTAATAGTTCAATTACCATTTCATTGTGTCTAGTGAAGGGTGTTTTGGGTATTTTACCCAATAAGCATGAATCATATTCATCATATGATTGAAAGTCAAATGATTGCGATACTCTTTGTTCAAGAAGTCTTGATATATATTTTGGTCCTATGTGGCCTAGCCTACAATGCCACAAATATGTGGTATTTAGATAATTTGATTTTAATCATTTATTATTTTGCACATTGAGAATTTCATTATCTAGTTTTAGAATATATAAACCATTATGCAATTCAGTTTTTCCATAGAAAATATTATTTAAGTTGATGGTTATAATACCATTAGCAATAAAAAATGAATATCTATTTTTTGTCCAAAACAAGTATAGAAACTAAGTTTCTATAAATAGAGGGAATATAATAAAAATGTTTTAATTCTAAAATTAGCCCAGTGGGCAACTTGAGATAATAAACACCTATAGTTAATGCAGTACAACATCATTTTTGAAGAGTAATCTACTCTGTCGTAGTCTTTACATATTAGAACAAATATGAAAATCATATTCTATGGGTACAACCCAGGATAAACAAGGTGAATAGTTTATCTCAATGACAAACATTCCTGAAGTAGAGGTTTCAACTACCTTCTTCTTATTGTTCTCAAGAAAGGTTATGCAATATCTTCTCTAATGACCTACCTGACCACAATAGAAGTAGACAACCTTTCCCTTCCTTACACCACCTATAGACTGAGTAGCAGCATTAGGTTGCTTTTTTTCTTTAGGCTTACGCTTAAGATTAGCCTTGTCTTTACCTTTAGCCTTAACTTTTGATGTACGTGCCTGAGCATATACAACAACTCCTCAAAGGTTTTCTCCTTTTTGTTCAGGTTAAAGGATGAATTTTAGCATTAGGTTAACAACAAGCTTATTATCCATGATGAAACCTAAGCTGACCAACCACTTAATGTAACTAATTATCTTGACCACATGATGAACTTCTTGATGGACTGAGACTCCATCGCATTAATTCTCCCCTTTGTTTTGGCAAACAAGTTTGAATTAATTGAATAGGTAAATTTCAAATTAATAATTAAAAGCCTATGATCTCAAGCGAGGTGTTATCTTAACAAATCATGCGACCTCAAATATAACTCTCAGTATCAGTAGGGTCGATACTGCATATCTATTTACATCGACAAATGCATTCCCTACTTATGCCTTTAACATACTTTACTTCGCTTTAGCAGACAAGCAAAGTATATTAGTTAAGTTAGACCTAACATGATCATCACATAATTTTTCAACTGGTAGAAGTTTACCTTTGCTTTAACGAACAAGGTTCCAACGAATAAGGGCTTAATTAAGGTATCATGTTCAAAAACACCAATTAAATCTTAGACTTAATATTTAAGTTGAAGTTTTTATTATTTAATCTCATCAAGTTTTAAGCGGCATATTAGGTGATATTTGCAAAATAAAACCTACACATACATTCTACAATATAAAATAAAAATGTGCCAACACATAGTCATAACTAATGTCAATCTTCTTGAGCCAAGAGGAATTTGATTGGTCAACCTAGGTGAAACTTTATCTTCAAGTCTTTACGTTTATGCTTTCATCCCTAGTCTTCAATTATTATATGGTTTTTTTCCTAGTTACGAAATTCTAAGAAAATAAAAACAACCTAATCTAGAAGAAGAAAAGGGATAAAGACAGGACTTATAGAGTCTATTTAGGAATTATAACCTAAAAACGAAATAAAAAATTTAAAAACATCCATAAAGGTTCTTTAGTTGTATACTAGTCACCATGCATACATACATCCATAAATATACATTTCAATTAAAAAATTTTCAATTTTAATTATTATTATCCCAAGTGTTAAATTACTTTCGGTTCCTAAAGTTTTACAAAATTGTAATTCAACCCCCAAAGTTCATGAAAATCATAATTCAATCCAAATTCGACAAAACAAGACTAAATCATAACTTTTAACTTTACCGAACATGGAGGTGTGTTGTCTAGTTGTGCATTTGGAATTCAACAAAATTCTAGAATATTGCATAACTAAAGTCACGATTTGGGCATGCCTAGAATACAACTAAAGTGGTACATGCATAAAGAGGCATGGCTAGACCAAAATTTGTCCAACCATGCTTACATAAAAAAGTGCACGACTGGACCAAATTATGGTCCAGCTGTGCAATGTCTTGGTGCTTTGCACCAAGACCAAAAATGGTCTAATTGTGCACTTCTCATGGTTTATTGCTATTCCACCTAATACCTTTCTTGCATAATTGGAATAAGTCATGCATGACCAGTTTCTAGACCTAGTTTTTTGGGTTTTCTAACGATGGAAAATCCAGAAGAGTCCCGTTTTCGATAAGCCAATCACCAGGTGAGAGAATATGACAAGTAAACTGTACTCACACTGGCAATAACCTTCAAATCATGCAATCAACAGGATTTTAAAGGTGATTTCATGCTATGGTACGAAACCTACAACTTTCAACCAAAATTTAACCTGTAAATTTCAATAAAACTCAAACAAAAATTTAAATACCATCACTCGATAATTTAACACAATTTACGTTATACATGATATTTGACAAATTGTGTGACAACATGATTGCAAATTATCTTTACCAATTTTAGTCTTGATTAATCCAATTATATGCAATCAACATATAAAATTAATCAAAACAAATAACAGGTATATATTTTCATGAAAATATGTTAAAATGGTGTCTTTGATACCACTATAAGGTTTTCAGGGTGCTAATAACTGGTAATGCAGTGGAATTAAAAAATTTAAAAACAAAGAATCTTAAAAGCCCTAATCAGGATACCTGTTTTCGAATATATATTCATGAATCATGCAAAACACTCATAGGTGTTTTAGGTTTATAACTACATTGGTGGCTTTTTTAAATCTTCACGTGGCTTGAGGCTAAACATTATCCAACCCTCAAAAGGTGACGCCTTAGTATCCACATGGAGCACAGACATGTAAAAGGCAATCTAGGGAGAAGGCTATTAGGGCTTCTTTTCTAGATTATGTGTGTTCATGGGAAAAAAAAAGAAAACAAAAAACTTGCAGCCAGGGTTTCTTTTTTGTATGTGTTCTTCTTTTATTTTAATTCTAATGCACACTTTAAATATGTGCAAGTGCCCAAATACAGCAAGGATTTCATCCAAACCTGAAACTGTTAGCACATATATATAACCAACGTGTTTCATAACTTGCAAGGATGGCACACAAGTATGTTGCTTAACAAGCTTTCAAACCTTGCGTGGCCGGACAAAATTCTGACCAACCATGCCACCTTTTTATTTAATTTAAGCCTTGCATGACTAGCTGCTTGGGAAACTTGGGGTATTACCCCCTCACTTTGAGTCCCTTATGGGTTCTCAGTCTAATTATTTCTGGTGCTAGCTCTGGTTTGCTCATTTTTCTTGAAAAACTCACAACTATGAGTCTACATAGACATAATAAAATTTTTATTTACAATGATCAACTACGAGTGCAATCAAGAATCATCTTGCCCTGCACGAAAATTTAGTTTCATAAATATATTTTTTTATTCAAAGATGTATTTATTATTCTAAGTACTTACAAAATATTATATTAGTTTTATCCTATAGAAAACAATTACAAAAACTTATTTGCATTAGACTTGACAGTTCGTATCATCAAATTATGTCAATTCAGGTTTTGTATTAAAGACATTCAACTCTAACTCGATCCTATTTAAAATCGCATTAAAATTTTTTAATCATAACTCAACCCCTTTAATATTTGATTTGCCCGATCCAACTCAAATTATCCCGAAATTATCTATTATTTTTACTCTCAAAAGTGTTTTTATCGTTTTAATTTCTTCAACAAATTATCTCAATTTACTATTAATAAAACACATAACATAACATTTTGTCTTATTGACAAATGGTTTAAAAATTGATATACTAAGACTTTTAAAATACGTTAATAAGTTGAGTAATTAAATCAAATTCTTACTACTTAATAATAAAATAAAATAAAATATTTATATAAAAATAAAAATAATATGAATAATTATAATTATAGAAAAATATAACCATATGCAATTTATAAATATTTAAAATTTTTACTATAAAAACACAACATGTAATTATAATATGAATAAGACCTTTAAAATACATATATAATCTTACTAACCAAATTAAATTCTTATTACTTAATAATAAATTATAATATTTAAATAAAAAATAAGTAATAATATGAGTAATTATAATTATATAAAAATAAAACTATATGCGATTTATAAATATTTCAACAATTATTGATATTGTTTTTTAAAATTTATGTAATTTATTCTTAATAAATTCTATTAAATTAATATTTTTCTAAAATATTCGAGTCAATTTGTGTCATATTAAATTACTTTCGTATGAACCCTAATACTATATAATCAAGTTGTATTAGATTGATCCAAAATAAATTTTGTATTAAAAAATTTAATCTTAATTCAATATTTTTTATGTTATATTGTATTAGATTAATGGGTCATGTTGATGATTGCTAGCACTAATTTGCATCACAAAATCTACGCAAGAATTTTGAAAAATAATTAAAGTTGGAAGATTAAAAAGTATTATTACGTATTTAAACAAAGAATAACAATTACCATTCCTCATTTAATTTCAAGGTGTCCTTTGCTCTCTACCAGCACACAACATTTCACAAAAACAAGTCTACTAATCCGACGGTCTATATCAACCCACCTCATCCAAACGTTCCAGTACTCGCTTGGCAGTCTAAAACAGTTAAAAACCATAATAAAGTAAATCTGGTTCGTCCGTTTCCATTTCTCTGCAACTCTCAAACGACCACCACCACCAACAAAAAAGCGAGTGGAGTGAAATACTTTGTTTTGGCTTGCATTCATCCCAATACGACGACGTTTTGGAGACATGAGCCTGGTTTCCGAGGACGGCGAAGCGGACGGAAACGGGAAAGTGAGCCCGGTGGTTGTGGTCGGAGTGAAGTTTGACGCGGAGAGTCGGGAATTGCTGACGTGGGCGCTGGTCAAAGTGGCTGAACCTGGTGATCGTGTCGTTGCTCTTCATGTTCTTAATAGAGTAATTGGTAGGGTTCTATAGAGAGAGAGATGGAGAGGGTGGTATTCGTCAGGGCTGTGTTCGTAAAGTTTCTCAAGTTTGTGGTTTTTTCTTGTGATGTTTTGTAGACAGTACCGGTTCGCTTATCTCGTTGGTGAAGGCTTTTGATTCTATGCTCGCTGTTTATGAAGGTTTCTGCAACTTAAAGCAGGTTTGGTTTGGTTTATATCTTTTTAACCAGATCCTAATTTACGGAAGAGAGATAGAGATAGAGTTAACTAAATAATGTTGTAATTTTGTATTGTTTTTTTTTGTTTTATAATACAGGTTGATTTGAAGCTGAAAGTGTGTAGAGGGTCATCAGTGAAGAAAATTCTGGTAAGAGAAGCAAAGTCATATGGTGCGGCTAAGCTAGTTGTTGGGACCTCTAAGACTCGCCATCGAATTCGCTCTTCCGCATCTGTTGCTAAGTTCTGTGCAAAAAAATTGTCTAAAAGTTTCTGGGTTTTTGCTGTTAATAATGGCAAAATTTTGTTTCAGAGAGATGGAAATTATACTACAACGGATATTTTACAAGGTTGAACTTATTTTGTTACTGGGTTTGTTTTATGAGTTAGTTTTGATTGAAGAGTAAAACTTGTATTTTATATTTTTTTTTTAACTTTAGTGGCTTTGGTTGATTTGTCTGATAAACTTTTTCTGGGTTGATGTCAGATGCTAATCAACAGAAAGATCGATCAGTTCATAGATCTTTAAGTAAGAATGGGAAAGTTTTAATTGATGGAAATGTTACTGGAGTTGAAAATAAATCGTGCAAACAATGTCAAGGCTTCTTGCACAAATCAGGTTCAAGTTTTAAAAACAGAACCCAGAAGAATTGTACTTCTGGTGATTCAAAGACACCATTGGCTGAGTCATCTGTGGATGGGAATGTGGAAAATTCATTGGCATTGGTACCTTATCAAAACAATGAGGTGGCTATGAGTTCAAATTCCCTGGTAGTTCTAGAGCTACCCCAGTCGAAACATGGTTGGTCAGTGGCTCGTCGGGTGATTTTCCCCGAACATCAGCGTTTGGAGAAATCTTCCCAGAACAAGACATCTTTGATACAGTGGGTTCTGAGACTTCCAAGCTGGTATACTTCTGCCATTGTCTATCCTGATCGTAAACAGACTCAATCTGTTAAATCAGATGAGGATCTTAATTCCATGTTTGATGGGGAGAGTGGGGCAATTGTGCCTTTTGATAATGAGGCTACACGTCCTCTTTCACCATATCAGGGGTTTCCCAAAGAGTTGGAGAATTTGCATGACAGATTCTCATCCACCTGTAGGTTACTCAGCTACAAGGAACTTTCTTTGGCTACATCTGATTTCCATCCTGGTTTGTTTTTGTTCCCCAGTATCTGTGCTAGTTTTTTAGTTCAACTTCATTTTGGATCTATATGATATACTTATCTTATTATTATTATTTTTAGATAATATGGTTGGTAAAGGTGGACATAGTCATGTTTATAGAGGGTCTCTTGTCGATGGCAAGGAACTTGCTGTGAAAATCTTGAAGCCATCAGTGGATGTGTTGAAAGAGTTTGTTTCAGAAATTGAGATCATTACATCTTTACACCACAAGAATATAACCTCCTTATTTGGATTCTGTTTTGAGGACAATAAATTGCTTTTGGTGTATGACTTCCTGTCAAGAGGAAGCCTAGAAGAGAGCCTTCATGGTAATATTCTGTTGTGGTGGATGTTTACTCCTGGGTTCAGGGAAAAAATTGCATTCTTTATGCCATTTTGTGATGTTCTTATCACTCAATGCCTGCTTTATAATTCAGGTAATAAGAAGGATGCAAAATCATTTGGTTGGAATGAGAGGTATAAAGTGGCTCTGGGTGTAGCTGAGGCGCTGGATTATCTACACAATAGTTGTGATCAACCAGTCATCCACA
The DNA here is from genome assembly GCF_011075055.1 of Mangifera indica. Taxonomy (NCBI): domain Eukaryota; kingdom Viridiplantae; phylum Streptophyta; class Magnoliopsida; order Sapindales; family Anacardiaceae; genus Mangifera; species Mangifera indica. The sequence goes on from NC_058152.1 coordinate 7,287,521, forward strand.
GGGATGTGAAATCTTCTAACATTCTTTTGTTGGATGATTTTGAACCACAGGTGCTGTATGTGAAATCATTGTGCGAAATTCGGCTTCTGTTAATTTAGCTAAAGCTTTTTATAAACTATCTACAACCTGTTTTGGTTCTTTCAGCTGTCTGATTTTGGACTTGCCAGCTGGGCTTCAACTTCCTCATCACATTTAATTTGTACAGATATTGCAGGAACTTTTGGGTGCGTAATTTATTCTTTAACTAAGTTAGTTTCTTTCGTACTTTCAGATATAATTAGTATCATACTTGTTCTATTGCAGGTACTTAGCCCCTGAATATGTCATGCATGGAAAAGTGAGTGACAAAATTGATGTCTATGCATTTGGTGTTGTGCTTCTGGAGCTTCTATCTGGTAGAAAGCCTATTAACAGAGAAAACCCAAGGGGTGAGGAAAGTCTGGTTATGTGGGTAAGTTTTACCTATATCATTGAACTTCAGCCTTCTCCGTATGCTGTGGAGGAAGCCTTTATATTTTTATTGTCACTAAAAGAGGAATAAAATGAAAATTGGTGTTTGAAATAAATGAGTGACTGCATGCATTTTTGGGTTGGGATGCTAGTTCTCATCAACTTCTTTAGAGATTCACAAAGTTTTGATCAAACCGGAGATCAGGTTATTTTTTCGATATATAATGCAGTTCAATGCATGTATCTGGACTTCTTTCTTTCTAGAATTTCTCTTGCCTTGATGTGTTCCTCTGATAGTTTTGCTTTGTGGTATTCTGAATTTAAATGTTGATGTAGTAATAACGATTTTGATGATAATATCTAGGCTAAACCAATTTTGAAGGATGGCAAGTTTCCACAATTGCTGGATCCAAGCTTAGCTCATGATATTGATGATGTTCAGCTTGAGAGAATGGTTTTGGCTGCAACACTATGCATCATAAGAGCTCCTAGTCGTAGGCCTCAAATTAACCTCGTAAGTTCCTTCTAGAAAATTTCATTAATCTTTAAATTTTCTGCCTTCCAATTCATGCTTTGCTTATTGGGCATGGCAGGTTTTAAGACTTCTTCAAGGTGATGAGGAAGCAAAAATGTGGGGAAGGCAACAACTTGGTGCAGCAGAAGAGCTTGATGTCAGTGATGAAGCATTTCCTCATGATATTGAGTCCCATCTGAACCTTGCACTTCTAGATGTGGATGACAATACTCTTTCTATCGGTAGCTCTGAGCGAACTGTATCAATAGAAGATTACTTGAAAGGCAGATGGAGTCAAACATCAAGCTTCACTAGCCATGTTTTCGGTTGAAAGCCACTGTGCAAATCTTTTTCATTTGTACATTCCTTTCAGTTGGTTAGCTTTTTAGTTTAATGACAGAAACAGGGTCTTGGAAGTGAGGTCTTTCAGAAGAGTTTTGCCCCCTCCCTGACTTAGAAGCAGTGATGCAGCCAATGTATCCGCAGAGTGGTTTTGAGCGCCATTAGAGTATAATGAGTTGCCGTGTATTATTAAATAAGAGTTGTTCCCAAATAGTACCTGAAAGCAGCGGAAAATATTGGTGCAGAGGCATTTAATTTCTTGACGAAATTGTAAAGTTTTCTGTAAAGTTATTTCTTCTGTTTTGACAAATGTCTGGGACAGAACCAGAATTGGTTTGACCTGAATGAGCTTCTCTTTTGGAGCTCCCTTGTGCTTTCTTAAATGAAATTACTCGTTTAAGATCTTTGATTTTTAAAGAGGTCAAAAGACTTATTCCCGCCTACGGTTTAGTGTGTCCATAAACTTTTACTCGTTAATTTTTAAGACTTTAAATAACTATTCATGTGATGGTAAATTGTTATTTAGCTAAAAATAATTTTAAAAAAATTAAAATTTTATCACATTTGTTCTTTTAGTTTAAAAATCTAACAATTTTTTTCATCCAAAATTTGAAAGGTGATTATTTCTCTTATAAAGTTTTTCTCTCTTTGGCGATCATTCGTTGTCTCTAGTCGGCTCTCTCTCCCTTTAGGTCTCTCCCCCTTTCCTTTCCAGTCATCTTCGTCGGAGGAGGGAAGGGAGCGCACTGGTAGGAGAGACATTGCCAGAGATAAAGGTTGGGCTGATGGGAGAGAAGTTGCTAGAGATGCAGATCTAGAAAATGATGTTGAATAGGGATGAAAATAAAACTTTTTAGAAAGTTGGGGGGGAAGATATATGAGAAAAAAATAAGAGTTTGCAACTCTAAACTTTGGAGGGAAAAATCAGTTTTTAAACTTGAAAAATATGATGTTATGAGATAGAAATAAAATTTCAAAACTTAATGATAATTTTAAAATATGAGTTTAAATAAAATTTTCAAATAATGATTTTATCTTTGATAATAACAATAAAATTTAACAAATGAGTGGTATTTGAGTTTTTGAAAATTAATAGGTGAGAATTGTAGGATATACTAAACCTTGGGTGGGAATAGTCTTTTGGCCTTTTCAAAATAAGTTGAAATTAAGGGAAATTAATTGAATTACCCAAAAGTTATGGGTGCAAGGTAAATTTGCCCAAACTTTCAAACTCTAAACCAAAAAGCCTCATTAGTTTGTAAAGACGAAATTTCCTTTTTAGTAAAAAATGGGAAAAACAACATTTTCCCTTAAACCACACGAATCGCGTGTTTCTAGTCCACAAAATTATAGATGCACCAGTTGACTTCCTCCGACGAATTATGCGACTTCTCCGACAACCAAAATAGGTGAAAAGGTTAGTAAAACAAACATTTTCATGTTTTTATATATTTTAGTGTAAGATTTAAATGATTGGATGCAGTATTTGAGTGTTTAGACTTAGAGTTTTGATTTGAAAGATTTGATGAAATTGTTTGATATGTTGGTGATTTGGATGAATTTTGTTAGGGCTTTTATATTAGATTATGTCTTGAGTTGATTATTGTTGAAATGGGATCTAAAAAACGAAGTTTGGAAGGTCAAATCTCGCCACACAAATTCGGCTCTTATCAAGCGAATTTTTTGTTCACCACACAAATTCATGTGGTAAGATTTCTTGAAGACGGGGAGGTTTTGTGCATTTTTCAAACTTTCTGAATCACACGAATTTCTGTGGTTTTGTGCTAAAGTGCAAGTTTTTAAGCAGTGAATCATGTGGTGGGGCAGAATTACAAATTTGGAAAATTCGTTGACACACGGATTCATGTGATGGGGTGTAAAATCCATTATTTCAAAGTTTTTCATCACGGGAATTCATTTTTAAGGGTCAAACCATTATTTTATATTTAATATTAAAAATAAACTTAAATTTTATTTTATTTTTCCCATAAACCCTAAAAACTAATAATTTTCCCCAATCCAAGTTTTCAAAAATAGTATTTCCCTTTTAGGGTTTTCAATTTTTCAAATTCAATTTCTGGGAATGAAAAGAGTTCTCTGGCGATCTCCAGGCAATATCTATTCCTCACCGACACGTCCTCCCTCCAACGCTATGTGGCGTTGTTGTCGACAAAGACGACTTGTCTTCATCTCTAATGAAAACTTTTTGTTGACGAAGACGACGATGCTGCATAGTATTGGAAGAAGGACATGTTGAAGAGGAAGACACGTTACTTGGAGATTGTCAGAAAAACCTCTTCATCATCTAAAACTTGAATCTAAAAACCTTAGAGGGAAAATACTATTTTTGAAAACTTGACTTGGGAAAAATTGTTAGTTTTTGGGGTTGAGGAGGAGGGGGGAATGATATCACTAACAGACTCAGTTAATTTTAACCACTCATAAATCGGTAAATGAGATTTTTATAGTTAACAGAGAGAAACTTGGGAAAACAATATATTTTATGGGGAAATAAGTCTTTTGGACAATATAAAATTGATATAATTGTAATTTAATTTTTTAACAGGGAGCTTGACAAAAGAGAAAAAAGGATGAGGGAAAGGATGAAATCATATTCCCTATGGAAAAACGCTTCAAGGCTTAAATTACTACACGTGGATATAGAAATGTGGGAGCTATGATTAAGAAAATATTAACAGAGTGGTAATTACAACTATTTTGGTGTACTTGTTTTGGACACTTCCTAAACCTTAAGGATAACTAATTAAGTGGAGTGTTAATACATTCCTTTATCCTAAGAATGGTAAACAAGACGAACACAAGTGATGAGTTATGGTTTCGAGTTAATGAGGTTGACGTTAGGTTCAGCCAGTATAAGTTTGCCATTATGATAGGCCTTTGAGTCAGTCGAATGTTAGATATTGACATGTATATTTCATTGAAGGCCATAAATTGGATCCAACATACATATTTTCATAAGTGTAAGTCAGTTATATAAGTTGATTTGAGTTACTTTTTCCAATGAGGCCTTGGGGGGATGAAGACACTGATGTAATAAAGTTGGCCTTATTGTTTATTTTCACATAGGGTTATTAAAGAGTGATTTGAGAAAAATAATCTTCTAGAAGATATTACAATTGACTAATCATCTTAATAGGTTCAATGTATACCCATAGGGAGTACATAAGTGGTAGATGACGTATCGATCGATTTATGATAATATCTTCTGAATTTCTATGAATTTCAACCCTGTAAAATTGAAGGAAGACATTATGAAACAATATAGTATCACGGGATTCCCACTAGCGTTCCAGGTAATTGTGACATTTATTAATTTTAAAAAAATTGTGATTAAAATAAAATTGATTTTATGCGATTGTAATTTTATAGAGTAATAGATTTAAGTTGAAATTACAGTTTTAGATATATGAGACGTTGGGCACATTACATTGATGGATGGATATCACGCCAGTTTCAAGATTTGCCTAGATGTTGAGGTGGCACATGAAAGACATCCTAGAATGGGATGCTATCCCAACTATCTTCATCGGAGATGTAGTGAGTAATAATTTGTTATTGATTAAAATATGTATAAGATATAATAATAAAGTTCACTTAAACAAAAATTTGTAGGATGATATTAATTTCTCACTAGTTTTATCTCCAATGGAGAAAGTCATAGACTAGTTTGATGATATTGTTCGATACATGGGGATGTCAGATAGATAATCTCTTTCATTGACATCATCCCCATCCTCGTCAAGAGATGCATTATCGGGTCCTTTTGACGTTACTTCTCCAATCATTACTCTATTTCATATCGAGGCTCCTATTCAACCTTTTGTCACCAAGCCCACTCATTCACTGAGTCCACTCTTATTGATACCCTTGTTACGACCTATGTTGTTGAGCGCATATGACTAAAGCCCTCTATTGTGGTCCTCCGCCATCGAGCACATGTCAAATGTTCCCCTCATCATTGGACAGGATTTTTCAATTCATTACTTTGTGTTGCATTAGCTTGATAGGGCAATCTTATCTTAGATTGGTTGACTTGTATAGAGGACAGGAATGAGTCGTATAAAGGATACACGATCTCATCTCCGCACAAATACTGTTATACAGGTAAAAAAGTTAATAATATACCAGATATTTTAGTTAATTAAATATACAAATATGTAAACCCTACAATTATTGTATATATTGCTACAGTCTCCTCATGATGATGATAACGAACCATCAAAAGGGGGTTCGACATTCATATCTCCACATATTGTCAAGGTAAGTACTAAACTTTTTAAGCATATTGGAAATGATATTTTAGAAATACTTTTAGTTTTTTGTTAACTTATGATTGTTAATATTGTTATAACGTCAGTTTTTTTATAAGGGACCATTGAGAGAGAATCCCCTATTGACTTTGGATGTGGGCGATGAGAGATCATTGCATAAGGTTTTCTATTGACACCTTCTATAATGGTTCAGGTAAGTATAATATCGTTTATAAATGTTATATCTCAATTCAATATTTTTTTATCAATTTCCTATTAACTTGTTATCGTCAACATTGCGACAGTGCTCAGGCATTGATGAGGTCGTACTAAGGGGAGATCTCATACTGAGCATTGATGAGGCTACACTGAAGGGCGATCCCATATTGACATTTGTTCTAACAGTAGAGGTAGGTATAATGTCGATTGTAGACATTGTAATCTCTATAAAACACTTTGACTAACCAACATAAAATGTTAATATTGTTATAAGATGTTGGCGATGATGAATCATTTCATGAGGTTTCCCCATTGACGCTTTCTATGATGCTTCAGGTAAGTATAATGTTGTTTGTTAATATTATATCTCAATTCAACGTTCAATTATTGATTCTTTGTTACCTTGTTATTGTCGACCTTATGACAATATCCTGGTATTGATGAGGCCACATCGAGGAGACATTCCTATTGACATTTGTTCCGATAGTAAAGGTACGTATATTGTCAACTATATACTTTGTAATTTTTGTTAAATACTTTAATTAACGAATATAAAATATTAATATTATTACAAGATGTTGGCGATGATGAGTTACCTTATGAGGATTCCATATTATCATTTTCTCTAATGGTTGAGGTAAACTGTCAGATTAACCAATATAAATTGTTAATTTTGTTAATATAAATTGTTATTTACCTTTTATCTATTGTTATAACAAGACATCCGATTGGTCTATCTTAGCACCCCAAGAAAGGGTAAAAATGTGATTGATATTGTCTATCAGGGTGATAAGTTGACTAACATTACTTGTCCAAAGGACAATGTGATTCAACGCCCGACATAAGGGGAGATAGTTCAGGTATGCAAATTTCATTAATGTTTTCATTATAACTTGTACGTATGAATGAAAAGTATATTATTTATTTACTATTTTCATATATTTAACACCAGCTAGTTCAGAACTTTGATATAATCTACCTGACCTCTTTTGAGAATTTCGTAGCTACGACTCCTGCCTTATAGAAGGTATTGAAATAAATTTGAAAATCTCACGAGTAAATATAATTTTACATGACATATTATTTGTTTTGGTATAGTATTTTCACACACTTCATAGTCGACTTCTCAAGAAAGGATGGATCGTTCGTAGCCTATACACAAATCCGTTGAAACTAAGGATCCAATAGGCGAGGCTTATTGTGCCAGTATCGAGTATCGAACATGAAGAAATTTTTAAGAAATAGTATGCAGAACCTGATCTGTTCAAGAAATGGGAGATGTACAACATAGGGATGAGGACCAAAATTGCTTTCTCAGGTACAATGATGACACATCCGAATGGTTATCCTATAAAATGAGTTCATTTGGTCACTTAATTTTGTTTATTTGTATAGAATATCATTTAGATGCATGATAATGTTATATTATCTGTTTTTATGACACGTGGATTCGTTTTTGAGATTATTACATCAGCGACAACATGATGTTACAATAGAGGTCCATCAGAACTATACAATAGTTCTAGGTTGTTTTGTTGCATACATCCCTCATGAGTATGTCACGTGGATGAAATATTAGTATAACTACCAATTTCCTCCACTTTTCACACGACTGGTCGGTGCAGATTATCCCCCTAACTTATATTTGCAACCTTGGGGTGTGGTGGATAAGGTCAGAATTCGATAATTAATTACTTTACAGGAATTACTAAATTAAGGTCTAATATATGTATATTGTCAATATGTGCAGATTTTTATTCCAATAAACTTTGACAATGCACATTGGGTAACAAGTGTCCTAGATTTTAAGGAATGGAAGATCATAGTTTATGCCTCATTATAGAGTTTTATTGTTGACCTAGAGATATTTAGTAGAAAGATGTTGGGGTATACACATTTGCTAGTTGCGACATCATTTTGGCCTTACGCAGGCCAAACTCCACGGAATGATCCATTTGCATTACATAGGGTGGTAGATATACTGCAGCAAGTGCCTTTATCAAGTGATTGTGGTGTGTTCATGTTATGTTATATCGAGTGCTTGACACTTGGCCGACCGTTATCTTTTGAGGTTGAGGACTAGTTACGCCTATGCTTGCATTTAGCCATACAATTGTTTTTTCAGGATATTGATTGACTTTTATATTATGAGCTTTTGTATATATATATATATATATATATATATATATGTTTATTTATTCATATGTTTTATGTGTTAGTATGTCTATATGTTTATTCATTTATATGCGTTTGTTTTTTATATAGTTACTATAATTGGTTGGTCGAGTAAACAAAGAATGACAAAAAATGGATATATAAAATCTACATTGACATATATAATAATTATAAGCTAAAATCTCATAGATACATTAACAAGTACAATCATAAGTTTTAAAGATAATGTGTTACAATCACAAACTTTATATATAAAGTAACAAGTACAATCACAAATTTTATATCAAAATAAACAAGTAATTACAAGTGTAGTTATCTTCAACATTTCTTTTTACTTACTGAACTTGATGGTATGTAACTAGATATCGAAATAGGATTCAGATGTAATAAAACACACCTCCAAGCATCTACAAATCATATAAATATCAACACATATGGTAAGTAATTAAGTATAAGTATATATAAACATATATATAAAATGTTATAATATTGAATATGTACTTACTTGTATGATTTCTCCATTCATAAAACCATCACTGTAATGTACGTCTAATGAACTCGATAAGCATAGTAATAGGCAAACCCTGAATATGTCTGGCAAGTGTATTAAATGACTCAGCGATATTGGTAGTCATTATATTGTACCTATGTCTTAGGAAATATGCCCTTGCGCAGCAATCATAACCCACCTTACACAGGTACACTAGTACATCAGGGTGCACACAGGACAATGACTTTATTATCTCTCAAAATTCATACTCTGTGTATGTTTTAACTATTTTCCAATGCATCCACGTGACTTTTGCATTATTCTTATACTTAGATCACATGATATAGTGAAGGTGTTGACAGTAACAATTATGATGCACACTTAGAAAGACTTTAGCCATTATAGAGAATATACTGCCATGTCAGTCTAAAATCATTGTTAAATGAGGTACCTTACCCAAATAATCCTTCAACTTTGTTAAAAATCAGCATCATGTGTCATGATCTTCCTTATGACTGATGTCAAAAGCCAATGGGTATATCTGATTATTACCATCCAATACAATAATGATAAATAATTGACCTAAATGTCAACCCTTTAAAAAGGCTGCATCAATACAAACTTATTGGACGAATATGTTGTTGGACTGCATGGATATTATAACCCAATGCCATGTAAAAGTATTGTTCCTGCTCATCCGTTTGTGTATGTGCCACAGTTCCCAGATTACAATGTACTAAATTATAACAATACTCTGACAGCAACATAAACGTCTCTTCTGGTGTGCCCCTCAATGATTGAAGTGTCAAATTTCTTGTTTGCCATGCTTGTGCATATGATGTATTAATTTTATATCGATCGATGATATTCACAATGATCTCCTTTGGTCGATACACACGATTAACTAATATAAATTTGGTCCTCAAAATTTGTCCTAAAGCTCGGGCCCCCGTTTTCCTATGATGAGGTAATATCTGATCTCTAAGACTTGTCTGTTAGCTATCCATACAACGTAGTTCAAAACTGTCACTTTCTCTCACCCTGTTTGCTCATCCACGCTAATTACATTATTGATTATGATATTTAACCTCCCATATGAGTTTGTTTGACTTGTGCACTTTAAACTGAAATCCTTTCTCAACAGCATCTCCAGTTATTGCATTAATGACATACTGTTTACTTGGAAATAATGTATCAATTTTTGGAGAATCGCCATCTCTTTGCACTTCGCAACTTCTGGATGTAGATGGCTGGTCAAAAACTTTGGGTAACCAATAAAAAGTGTCAATACGAACATTTCCACCATCAAGATTTGTTTGCGAGAAACTAATTGTACCTCCAATATCTTCATTAACATGTGTCTTCTCTTTGAACTCTGGTTCCTTGATGGGAATATCATGCATAACCTTCCTATCAAATTCAATCTAATCTAGAAAATTATTACCAATCTCATGATCTTATGGATAACTATTTGGCTCACCACCTTGTAAACCCTCATCTACTTATTGAACCTCATAACTATCATTATTAAGTGTAGTTGTTACAAAAACTGGAACACATTCTTTAAAGAAGTTACATAGACCATTAAGAACCTCAACATCTCCATCATTTAAAATTTTAACAGGGATGTCATCATCAAGATGCCTTGGTTTCATGTTTATCTGAATAGTAAATACCCTTTGATCTATGTTATACTTTTTGTTCACCATTTGGATTAATCCCTCAAATGTCATGTGCTCTAGAATTTTAATCATTTCTTGTTATCTCCAATATATTTTATTATGTTATCGCCAATGTTTTAAAACCAAATCGACAATTGAACCAATTGTCTCATTAGGTTATAGTTTGACCAGTTCAACTAGTTCAATTGGGAATCAACTAGTTCAAATTATTATCAAATTATAATAAATAGATTTTGCTTAAAAATTTATAAAAAATAAAATCAATCAAAATACCTACACCTATAGAGATTAGAATATATATTTTTTAAAGAATAAAAATTATTCATTTGATTTCAATGAAACAGTTAAAATAAAAAAAGTCTCAATTTCATGATTAAAAAAAAAACATAATTTTATAAATTATTGTTTATAGAAGACATTTCAGTGGAGATGAGATGTTTTTTTCTGTTTTTAATTTTATTTTTTAACTTATTTTTCCTTACAAACCTTTAGAAATTTATCTAATTTAATAAAAAATAATTAAAATTTAAAAAAATTTCTAAATTTTGGTCAAACCCAATCAAACTCGATTTTGGCCTCTTCATCATGTTAAACCCAATTTTGATCGAATTTGACTGAGTCAATAAATAAACCGTCTTTTCATATTAATCGGACTGGACTTGGAGCCGATTCCTAGTTCAATCAGTTGAACTGATTGGTCCGATCTGGTTTTAAAATCATTGGTTGTTACAACTTTTTTTCCATTCCCCCTATCTGATTAAAACATATCCCATCATTTAGATTAATCCTACAATAAAATATATAATCAACATAAATAAAATGACCGAAAATACTATTTACAGATTTGTGTTGCATTATTTTGTTATTAAGTTTGAGTTTCGTAATTTTATTTCTATTGGACAATTATACTTATTCCATAATTCTATTATATATTATGACTATTAATATACTTAGATTAATTTGATACTATCACTTTATCCTTATATTGTAAAATATCATTTACTCTTAAATATTATCTAATATCTCTAAGTTTGGAAGTAAAGTTTTTCACCCAATCTATGAAAATCAAACATAAAGTCTTTAACAATCAAAGACACTTTTTATCACTTTGAATAATATATAATAGAATTAATATTAATTATACCCATATAAACAAATTAATTATTTATAATTTTATTTTTCCTATCATCTTCTTTTTTTTTTTTTTTCCAATTTGATTCATAATGGCTAACAAAACCTAGTGTTTGACCAAATTACACATGCGTCCCACATTGGCATCACAGATACATCCCAGTGCAACTACCACAACTCCCTCAGTACCAAAAAGTCTATTATAACTTTATGTTGCATGTTCATGAAGCATTTTAGATTTTAGAAACTAACAAAACCTTGAATTATAACAGAGAAAAAACTATTTAAAACTATTTAGTAAACTCTTAATAAACTCTTTCATTAAAATAAAAAAATTTAAATACATATGTTTTTAGGGATATTAATTCAAATACCCACAATTAATCTACTCTACACATAATTAGCCAAATTTATTAACATTAAAAAAATATACCCAATTAATGTGCAATGACTAAAATGTCCATTTATTAACTTAACCAAACTATAGCAAAAAGGGCACAAAAATTCACATTGACAAAACTCAAACACATGAACTCTCACACCCAAAGTTTCTTATTTTAATCCATCGATTTTCTCGACTTTTTCAGTGACCAAAATGGCTAATAAGGTTAGCCAAATATTCCTTATCATGTTTTATACATCTTAGTGTAGAGATTAGGTGATCGGATGTGAATTTTGAGTGTTTTTAAGGCTTAGGGTTTCAAATTTGTACATTTGATCAAATGGCTTGAATCCTTTGTGTTTTGACTAAATTTTGTTAGGGGTTTTGTATTAGAATAAATGTAGATTTGATTTTTAATGAAATCGAATTCGAGAAATATATTTTTGGGGTGGTAATCTCATTATACGAAAGGTTGGAAACGAGGAGGAGTTTGTGATTTTTCAAACAATATGGGGCACATGATATGTGTTGGGGGGGGGGGGGGGGATAAAGAGTGAGTTTCCAAATAGTTGAGCACACGTTTAGCATATGGTGGAGGGGTAGATTGTGGTTTTTTAAATAGTTCCCATCACATGGATTTGCATGGTAGTGGTTGGGGGCAGTTTGATATTTGCATTTTGGGGCCTTTTATGATGTTTTCCATTTTGTGGGAAAATTGGAAATTTTCTATTTTAGGGTTTTTAGATGTGTTGTTTTTAAATTTTAGGTATGTTTTTATGAATAATGCAATCATCTTAAAATTGACCTCATTTTTATTATTTCTGATATTTTTCATTCCATTTAATTGGGGTTTCAATATGTAGTTTTTTAAATTTTGGTATTTTTTTTGGATAAAGCATTGAAATTATGAAATAAAGCATTTCAAGCTGCTTTTCAAAATTTTTACTTTAGGTCTATTTTGATATTTTCTTATTCAACGAGTAAATTGGAATTTTTTCAGTCTAAGTTTTTTGACATATAGATTTCAAATTTTTTCTTTGCATTTCCAAATACAACATTTATTATGAAAATTAACCTAACTATAATTTTTTTTTCTTATAGAGACTAGCATAAAAAAGAAAAAGAGAGGAGTCAAAGGAAGAAATGAGATTCTTTATCAAATGACACTTCAAGGTGCAAGTTAGTACGCAAGGGCATAAAGATACAATATCTGTGATTAAGTCTATATTGATATAAGGGCAGATACAAATTTTTCAAAGCACATTTTTTTGGTGAATTCCTTCTCCTCAAGGACAACATATTTAGTGGAGTGTTGGTATACTTGTTCATCTTAAGAGGGGTGGTTATGACAAACTCGAGAGATAAGTTATGGTTCAAGATTAAGGTGTTGACATTAAGTTTAACTGTTATAAGTTCCTCTTTATTACAGGCTTTCGCTTTAGTCGTTTGATGGATATTAACTTGCATTTTCCATTGATTACTAGACATAGGCTTTAAAATACATATTTCGACTGGGAGTAGTTAATGTAATACAATGATTTGAATTGTGTATTCTAATAGAGGCCTTGGGGGGAAGACAATTATGATGCAATGAAGTTAGCCTTGCTTCATTATCTTTACCTATGGTTATTGAGGAGTGACAATAGGAAAACAATCTTCACTTAGCAAATCATATGGATAGATCCAATGCATATTTGTTAGTTGTATCGGTGTGGTAGATGACTTATATTTGATATGTGATCACATTGATGGACTATGTGTGGTGTTTGGCACCACCAAGAAGAAGGTTACCTCTCAATACAATATAGGATTCTTGTTGGCTTTCTAGGTAGGTGTTTCCTTTAGCAATTTAAAATATATTTGTGATTAAAACAAAAATGATTTACTATGGTTGTAATTTATGAAAATAATACATTGAATTTGATATTGTAGTAATGGATATACAAGACGTTGGACATACTAAAGAGTTGGGTGGATTACATGTCACTATCAACGTGTCAACATATGTTGAGGTGGTGTATGAGAGACATCTTGAGATAGGATGACATCAGAACTATCTTTAGCGAAGATGTGATAAGCAATTCTTAACAACTATTTGTTATTAATTAATAATATATATTACTTAGACATAATGATGTTAATCTAATGAACATGATGATTTTAATTTCTTATTAGTTTTATCTTCGGTTGAGAAGGTTTTAGGTTGGTATAATGACATCAATCATTATATGGGAATTTCAAATAGCCAATCATTTTCCTTAACATCCTTTTCATTAGAAGCAATATTTGTTTCTCCTGATGTTGCTTCTCTAGTTGTCACTCCAGCTTTTATTGAGACCCTTGTTTAACCCTTACCACCAAACCCATTTCACCTAAGGTCCTCATCATGACCCTTGCCACTGAACCTATTTCACCTAAGGCCTTCATCGTGCCCTCTGTCATTGAGCTTATTTCACTCAAGGTCCCTATTATGCCCTATACAATTAAGTCCACCATGGTTAAGCCCTATACTAGTGCACATGAGGCCTGTATGTGTTACTTTGATATTGTCTTAGTTTGATGGGGCAATCTTATCTTAGATAGTTTAAAGCTAGGATGACTCATATGGAAACTAAGATAACTCGTATAAAGGCCAAACTTAGTCATCTAAAGGCTCTTACACTAGGGAAAGATACTACTATGTAGGGGAAAAAGCTAAAGAATTTTTATTTACATAATAATTTCATATGCAAAACTGGTGTCAAAATATAATATTTTATATATTGTTATAACCTTGTAACAATGATGATAGATCGTTGACAAAAGGTCCCATATTGACATATCTTCCGAAAGATGAGGTAAGTACTTAATTGTTACAAAATCCCGAGGGTGATATTTGTGAAATATGTTGAATAATTGTTTAATCATGATTGTTGATATTATGATAACATCCTGAAGGTGATGAAAAATCATCGAAGAGAGATCTTATATTGAAATCTGTTTTGATAAGAGAGGTAAATGCAATGTTGTTTGTATACATTGTCGTCTTAGTAAAATACTATGATTAATTGATTACTGATAATTGTTAATTGTTAATGTTGTTACAGAATATTAGCGATGAGGCATCATCTTTGGAAGGTTCCTTATTTACACCTTCTCTGATGGTTCAAGTCGGTACTATATTGTTTGTGAGTACCTGGTTCCCAAGTTAATCTAATATGTCGATTCACTATTTAGGTGTCATCATTATAAATTTTCAATTATTCTACCTAGCAGACGTCCCCCCGAGTGACATTAAAGAGGTGATTGACATTGCCTCTTAAGGGGACGAGGTGGTTGAGATCTCATCATAGGGAGAGTAAGTCGAGGTATGTAAATATCAATAACGGTTTTCATTTTGATTAAAGAAATCAAAACCATATTATTTATTTATAGTTTATATGTCTTAACATTAGCTGATCTAGAAGTCTCACGTGGTCGATCTGACCTTCTTAGAAGATTTCTTAGTCATTGGACCTGTCGTATAGAATGTATATAAATAAATTCGGAAGTACCATTACTATAATTTTTAATGACATATTATTATGTGACATTATCTTCACACATATCATGAATGAATTGTGAAGAAAGGTCCAAGAATGCAATAAACGACGCATTTTGTGTGCTTATTGACCATCGATCGTAAGGAAGCTTTGATAAAATGGTATAAAGATGGTACACTCTTAGAGTAGAAAGATGTCTACAACATCAGTTTAAGGACTAACTCTTCTTTTTAGGGCATGATTATGAACAAGACAAGATAGTTGTCTGACAAGGTCAATTGACTATGTCCATTAACTTCTTTTGTTAGTATAAAATACCATAAATATCTCTAATTTTTTTTTTCTATTTACAACATGTGGATTCACTTTTAAGACTATTGCGTCAGTGCCAACATGACATTGTGATGAGGTCTATCAAAATTAGATGATCGTTTACACTTTTTTTGATGTACATCTCTCTATATCTGTGATTTGACTCATATGTTATATGTGTTTGTATCTCTATATGACTGTGATTTGACTTATACACATTTATATGTTTGTGTATCAACTTATACGTGTTTATCCATTTATATGTTATATTTGGTTATATATATAAACTAATATCGAGCAGGCAAGTAAACCAAAATATATATATATATATATATTTGCAAATAGATGTATGAAAGAAACATTGACATTAATAATAATACATCTTCATAACAACTACAATCACAAATTTTAGAGCTATATAAACAAAACAAATTTTACAACTGCATAAACAAAATAAAATAGAAGGTCAAGCTAGGTGTTATAAAGTGTGTCATTGTCTCTTACCTTTTTCTCTTATTACAGAACCTAATGATATGGAGGTAGATGTTAGAACATGGCTCTTACAATTTAGTCTCGTATATCTAGGTTTCTTTTATTGATTGCAAACTTGTTGTTTAACATTCTCACCTTGCAAAACATGTCTGTTTTTATTAGATAGATTACCCACTCGAGGATGATTGACGAATATGAATAACTATTACATCTTTAGCATGCAATTAATCTGATTGATTCTT
This sequence comes from Mangifera indica, assembly GCF_011075055.1. NCBI lineage: Eukaryota > Viridiplantae > Streptophyta > Magnoliopsida > Sapindales > Anacardiaceae > Mangifera > Mangifera indica. The sequence goes on from NC_058152.1 coordinate 7,303,744, forward strand.
TAATGGACTAATAGCTTCCATGTATACCACATGATAAAATGTGGTGCTGTAATAAGAATACACCTAGTGATAACAAGTTGAGAGCTTCATATATGTTATTGCAGTGATGACATGCTTAGAAGGAATCAATGAAAGTTAAAAATTTTGACACATACATGTTTTTTTCTTAAGGTCCACCAAATCGGTACATTGGCCATTGCCTAAAACCTTGTATTATTGAGTAGTAATTGAATGCACTTATAAGTTTAAAGACTTGTCCATATGCTTGACAATATTTTCTTTTGCTTATGGTGTTATTTGGTTAGTTGTAATAACCCCCTTCCAAAAGTACTGTCCTCCAAAGTAAAGTGTCACTAAATTGCTTACTTCAAGCATTCATTTAATTTAAAACATTTAAATTAGCTTCAAACATTTGCATAAAACTTCAATTATTAAACTTCATAAAATAACTAGAATGCCCTTTATTAAAACTGTCTTAAAAGTGTACCAAAAGATATCCATAGAAAACATAAATTGAAAACATAATAGGTTTAGTCAAATACATAGGCAATTTGAAGTTAAAACGTCATATAAAACTTTAAGAAAACTAAATGATAGAAATGCCTTCGAAATCCTACACCTTTTAATCGTCGTTTATCCTGTAATCATCACGATCATCTGTACTTACACACGAGTAAGGGAAGTAAGTGATGAAATACTCGGTAAATAGGAGACTCTACTGATAAATTTTACTAAAATCCCTAAAATGCCTTCAATCTCGACCCATATTAACATTGCCATCCAGAGTCAATATTAAACTTCTTTGTGAATGATGGTGAGTCCTATGTACTATTTATGTGCTCATACTAAACTCTAAGGACTATCTAGGTTGTATATCATAACTCTCAGGGTAAACTATATCCCTCTCGATCACTGAGGAACCACTCCATCAGATTCCTATCTAGCGTGACCATACTAGATTCAATGGAAGTATCTAAATCTAAAAGTTGTAACTGAAGCTGAATAGTAGGTTGATTGATCTGGATCGAATACAAAGATTTACACTTTGGCACTGCAAGCTATTTTTTTTTGTTTCATTACACCAATTGTATTTTAACTAGGCTCTACTGTGAGCATATACCTTATTACAGATGGTGTAGTGACTTTATACTCACGGTGTCCTTTCATAACAATCCTATGATGTTTAACATGCATGCATCTCGAGTCTTTACTTAACCCAACTCACTTTCGCTTCCACCTAACAATATATCTAGTGCCATATTATAACTTGACTCTTAGCCACGTGGGATACTATTACATACTCGAAATCTCTATATTGTTACCCAGGACAACACTTAAATTCTCAACATAATTCCCTTTCACTTTCTTTTATTCTGTTTTATACACACAAGTGTGTGTCTATGGACACACAAAAGTGTGGCTCATTATTCCCAAGCACATGGCTACTTCTCATGGCACTTTCCTGTGTGTTAAATTTCCTACACACACGAGCACGTGCCTTAACTAACATAAGTGTGTGCGCCTTCAGCTATCTATTTTAATTTCCTTTTCTGTTCCTTTCTTAACTATATTACTTCTCAGGGGTATTATGGTCATTTCACCCTACCCACAGTTGTGTTTAAGCTATACATAGGAATTTTATGTAATATAGTTAACTGTTAATAGGTGACGTTATCTGATAGTTGTTGGAATATTGAAATACCTAACCTAGATCCTAACATTTATGCATATGGGCATGTATCCCATACCAATTGACCATGTGGCGAGCACAAAAAATAGATCAAGGAACCCTAATGTTGATATCTATTCCATTTTCAATCATTCCAATACTATCTACTTAATATCCTTGGCATAGAGGTATGGCTAGCACATCAATACAACATAATCAATATGCTAACAATGATCATAACTCATAAATCAATCAACTTGCTCAATCAAAAACCAATCATTAAACTCTAGAAGCAGTTATAAACATATACCTATCTTTCGCTCTAACCTCATCATATTATAATATAGTCTTTGTGATTTCACACGCAAGTAACACATATAAACCAAATCAAATAGGCTTATCATCACGACAATAAGTAGGGCTATACATATATTTTGTCTAACTCATCATCCTAACCATACTTTCTCAATATAACATGTTAAAGAAAATGCACACTAATAAACTCAAATTTTTGTACGTATATAACATAATATCAGAGGCATATTTCTTAATTCAATCCTTCATAATACTTAAACTTGAATTACAATATCCTTACTTACCTTAACTCCACAAAAAATAGTGCACAAATAAGCTATTTTCTTTTCAGAATCATTGTCAATTAGGTTGTCGAGAAGTGTTGCTGGAGCTATCAAACGAAAGCTAGATGATTAAGCTTTCTCACATATTCAATTTCTAAAGGTTTCTTGCGTTTAGGGATTATGAAATTGTAATCCAAAAAATGTAGCAATGTGTCATATATAAACTAAAAATACATTACATACATAGAGATGTGTGTTCAAAGAACATGGCCGTGTGTAACTTAATTTTGAATTCATGTAGAAATCAATCTAATCCAACTAATATGACATGACACATAGGCATGACCTTTCCATACACGACTATCATATTTTGACTTTCAAATTATGCTAATTCATGCAAAAAAACTATTTAACCCTTAAGACGTACCTGTAGTTGTTACACCGGTGTAAGCACATAAAATTTTTAAAAACATTAACACATTTGGTAAGCAATAATTAAGTATAAGTATACATAAACATAGCGATAACAAATAATATTATTAAAAATAAATTTACTGGTGTGATTTCTCCTCTTGTAGAACTATTCCTATAAGATACCCTTTATAAACTATACCAACATAGTAATGAGCAAACCCTAAGCATGTCTGACAAGTGCATTGAATGACTCAGCGACATTGATAGTCATTATATTGTACCTATAACCTAGAAAGTATGCCTTTATCTATCAATTATAACCCACCTTATTTAGGTAAGCTCTTACATCATGGTGCATACTAAATAATGCCTCTATTGTCTACCAAAACTCAGAGTCTATATATGCCTTCACTGTTTTCCAATACAATATGCAAAATTTGCACTTTTCTTGTACTTTGATTGTATGTTTCATTAAAGGTAATGACAACAATGTCTATAGTATACATCTAGGAAGACTTTAGCCATTATAGAGATGATATTGACATGTCAATTTGAAATTATTGGTAACTTTAGTACCTCACCAATATAATCCTTATGTTTTGTCAAAAACCAAGACCAATTTTTATGATCTTCCTTACCTTCCACACTGAAAGTCAATAGGTAGATCTAATTATTCCTATAAAATAGTGCAACAATAAATAATTAGCCTAAATATCTACCTTTTAAGAAGGGAACATCAATGCAAATAACTAAACTAGTGTGCTGGAATGCACAAATATTGTAACCCAAAGCCATGTGAAAGTATTGAAATCATTGCTTCTTATCAATTTGTATATAAATCACTGTTTCTAGATTACAATGCACTAAATTGTAGTAATAATTTGGCAACAACAAGAATAACTTTTTTGGTATGCCCTTCAATACTTGTAGTGCCTAATTTCTCACTTACTATGCTATACATATGATATATCGATTTTATACCAATTAGTGATGTCGATAATGATCTTCTTAGGTCAATAAAAATGATCTACCAATACAAATCTTGTCCTTAATATTTGGCCTAAAGATCGAACCCCAACTTGCCTATGATATGACATTATTTGATCTTTATAAGATATATGGTCGGTATCTAGACAACACAGTTTGAAGCAAACACTATCTCCAATCTTTGTTACCCATACACATCATTTTCATTGTTTATAATGACATATAGCCTCCCATTTGGCTTTGTTTGACTTGTGCACTCTCTACTGATATCCATTCTCAATAGTATGTTGGCTAAATGCATTAATCAAATGATTTTTACTTCGATATAAAACATAAACTTTAAAAGAATCATTATCTCTCTACACTCCATGACTAGTGGAAGTGGATATAGATGACAGGCTAGGAAATTTGGGTAGCTAATGAAATGCATCATCTGGAACATTCTTGACATTTGAACCTATATTTTCAATGGTACCATTTAGAGGATTTGCACGCTGGAAACTACTTGTACCTCTTATATCATAGTTAACATGTGTCTTTTCTTTCAAAACTACTTCATTGATAAAAAATATCATCTATTACCTTCCTATCAAAAGCACTTCAATTTGGAACTTTCTCTTAATTACCATAGACCTATTTCTTTACACTACAATACATTAACCTGAATATCATTTAAATATGCAAAGTTTCCTCACCAAATTCTTGTTTTTGATTGAAACTGACATTTTGAAGCCTTGCTAAACCATCATCATGATCTTATGCATAACTATTAAATTCACCTCCTTGTAAACCATCATTGTGTTATACCTTATAACCTTGCTCTTGAAAGATTAGGTGATGACAATAAATGCAAAACAAACATACATGTTAAAAGAGAAAGAATCAAAACATGCATTTATGAAAAAAAGAAAGGATAATGATTTTATCTATTCTTTTGCTTCTTATATGGATATAAAATGATGGAATGAGTCTCTAAATTACAAGACATCCAACAAAAGTTCACCACCAAGGCAAAAAACCACCCTTATTGTTAGGTAGAGAGAAGGGAGAGAGATTTGCAATTTTAGTAAAAGAATTTTAGTTTAAAATAGACTAACTCTCTTTTAAATGAACTAACTTCATTCTTTTTTAATGGTGGTTAACTATAGTTTTCTGAAATTCTACTTTTGGCCCATCAAAATATTGATTTAATGATTTGTCATACATATATATATCTAAAATATTTTAGCCACATTAATTCCATCTCACTAACACCTAAACTTTTAAGATATTATCTTTGCACCCATAAAATATTTTATATTATTCTTATTATCCTTCAAATGGTTCTAGTCAATCCTGGATAATTAATTCTATTTCTTGTAAGTTTGGTTTATTGGTATGACCTTTTAGATTCATCGTGGCATAGTTGTGAACATTTTTTTGTATCGGATTTGACTAAGACATCTTAAGTTAAAGGATTACTCTGTACATTAGTACGATCTTATCATAAGTTATTGACTATGATTGAATGACCATGTGGCTTATCATTATTGGTCATGTTTGAAAACAGTTCTCTAACTGTTAATCCATACTAATTCTTAATGACTTGACCATCATTGTCACCTGCACTAATGTCATCTCATGGCATTCAACGAAAATATTTAGTATACCTACTATGTGATATAATTGTTCAATTTATATCACCTCTTTAGGGACACAATTCGATGATTCAGTTTGTATTAAGTGAGTCATCCAGACTATTCATATACATACTTTATATTATTATAAACTAAAGGAAACAACTTATGCATATGAACAAAAGAACTACTTCTTTATTAATAAATTATTTAGAAGTTATATATAAGATGAAATGTTGTAAAACTAACAATACGAATAGTTTCTAAGGCATACATTGACAAAACTCCCATTTACTCTAGAGTCATTACTATTGTATCGCATACCCATCTTCTCAAAATGCTAGTCTAATTGCTTCAGTGTCATCGCCTTAGTAGGTTAGTAATGTTATTTGCTGATGGTGTTTTCTGAATTATGATTTATCCAGTTCTAATGAATTCTTTTAAAATATGATATTTTTGTTGAATATGTTTAGACTTCTGATGCACCATTGGTTCATTTGCCTGTGCAATAACATCGATATTATCATATAACATGGTTATCAAATAAGCCATCTTTAGAAACATATCTAGTTTGGATACGAACTTGTGCATCCATACAACATTTTTTACAGCTTCTGAAATAACAATATATTCAACTTCTATAGTGGAGTTAGTTGTGATTGATTATTTGAAACTCTTCTAACTAATTGCACCCTATTACAAATAAAAATGAACCCTGACTTAGACTTTCTATCATTAATTTTTTGATTAGAAATTTGAGTATTCTTGAATGTTTAACTCTGAAATCCCATAACTCAGAATAAGATTTTTAGTTCTTCTTAAGTACTTAAGGATTGATTTTATAGTTGACCAATGTTTCTCCCTTAGATTGGCCCGAAGTCTACTCTTAACACTTAACAAATGCTATATTAAGCCTTGTACATAGCACTGCATACATAAGTCTGCTTACAGTTGAAGCATAAGGCACATTATGCATATGCTGCCACTCTTCATCAGTCTTTAGACCTGTATCTTTAGAAAGATGAAAACTGTAAGTGAAAGTCATCTTTTCGAGTTTTCCATGTTGAACCTTTTCAATAACTTTTCTATGTACAAATTTTGGAATAATCAAATTATCCTTTTTGTTTTATCTTTATAGATACGAATTCCAATGACATATGTAATATCTCCCAAATCGTTCATTAAGAAGGTTCTAGACAACTAGATCTTGACCTCATTCATCATGTTAGTGTCATTACCTATTAGTATATGTCATCTATATATAAGATGAGAAATGTAACAACATGATCCTTAACCCATTTTTGAACACAGGGTTTATCTAGATTCTTTTTGAAACTAAAAGATTTGATTATTTCATCAAATCGAATGTTCTAGCTTTTGGGAACTTGTTTCAATCCATGATTGGACCGATACAACTTGGATACTTTATGTCTTTCAGAAATGGATACAAAACCTATGGGTTGTTTCATATATATATTTTCCTCAATGAATCCATTGAGGAATGAGGTCTTGACATCCATTTGCCAAATTTCATAATCATAGTATATTGTAATAGCTAGAAATTTTCAAATGGATTGAATTATAACTACCTATTTCTGAGTATAACCCTTCGTTACTAGTCATGCCTTATAGGTTTCCAATTGTCCATCCTTGTCAATCTTTTTCCTGAAGACCCATTTATAGCTAATATGAACAATTCCTTCTGACGGATCAATAAATGTCTAGACTTGATTAGCATGCATGGATTCTATTTCAAAATTCATTGTTTCCAGCCATCTACCTGAATCAATATCTTGTATTGCTTTCTCATAGCTTCTAGGATCATTATTATGATTTATTTCTCCACTAAGTAAGATTCAAAATATAGTTTATGAAGAAATTTGTATCTTTCTAGAGGCTTGGATACTCTAGAAGATCTTTAAACTAGAATTAGTACATGAAATGTAGAGGTTTATTAACAGGACTCTTCTAGCTTAGCCTGTTTGATATGAGGCTCTTCAAAATTTTTTTTTAGCTCTATTTTTTTCTTGTACCTCCTTCTTGTAAGAAGTAATTCTCTAAGAAATGTGTATTTCTATTAATTTAAATTCTTTGATCAGACAAGAAGTAAAAGTAATATCCTAAACAATTTTTAGGATATCTTAGGAACTAAGCCTTTTTAGACTTGACATTTAACTTATTGGTTTTAATTAATTTAACATAAGGTAGACTTTCCAAATTTTAAGATAATTGACACTAAAAGGCTTACCATAACACATCTCATATGATGTTTTTTGAACTGATTTGGATGGTACTCTATTCAAAATATGTGCAACATTAAGCAATGCGTATCCGTATAATGATGTTTGTAAGTTCGTAAAACTTATCATAGATTGTACTATATCTAATAAGGTATGATTCCTCCTTTTAATACACCATTATATTGTGGTGTCTACAGAGGAGTCATTTGGGATATGATTCCATTTTCCTTCAGGTAGTCTCAAAATTCCATATTCAAATATTCACCTCCATGATTTGATTGTAGGGTTTTAATATTCTTTTCGAATTGTTTCTCCACTTCATTTTTTAATTCCTTGAACTTTTTGAAGGATTCAATTTTGTATTTCATTAAATACACATATCTATACCTTGAATAATCGTTGGTAAAGGTGATGAAGTATTGAAAACCACCTCTCACCATTTCACCAATGACCTGTATACATTAGAATGTATTAGTTCCAGTAGTTTTTTTTATCTTTCCCTTTTACCTTTAAAGGGTGATTTGGTCATTTTTCCTTGAAGGCAATATTCACAAGTTGGATAAGGTTTAGAACCCAGTGAATTTCTTTGCCAACTAAAGAATTTCCAAAATGAATCAAACATTCATTACCATTGAACTACACATTGTAACAATTTTTACATAAGATAGATACAGAAATTATATTTCTAGTAGCTTTAGCAAAATACAAAACTCTGTACAATCTCAAAAGATGTCTTGATGGAAGCCTCAAAGAATGATCCCTTATAGCTTCAATTGTAACTCTTGCTCTATTGGCCATCTTCAAAATGACTTCATTCTTTAACAATACAGAACTATTCTATAGGTCCTATAATGACACACATATGTGAGATCTAGCTGTTGAATCTAATAGCTAGATTTGATCATTTGAATTAACATTTAACTCAAATTCTATCACAAATGAAGGAAATATACCTACTTTCTTTTCTTTCAAATTCTGAAGGTATATTTTGTGATTAAATGAGCTGATTAATTTATTTTCTAACTAGGAATGGATTAGAGGCATCAAATCGAAAGTGGAACATACTGTGCAATTTTCAAACTTGGGCATATTCGACCTCTAGGGCATCAAATTGAAAGTGGAATATATTGTGCAGTTTTCAGACTTGGGCATATTCGACCTTTAGAGGTTCAGTAGAGCTTTTCATGTCCTTAGAGTTTTGTAATAAGAAAAAGGCCTTCTTGGCATTTGAAGTAGATCTCCTGAACTTTTTGAACAGGGCTTACAAGATCAAATCCAATTCATTTGGGTTGTCAAAATTTGGATCAAAGTTAGAAGATCCAATGCCATCACTATTTCGGCATGGTTCAGTAATTGGGCCATAACTTGAGTTGTAAACGTCCAATTGGGATGATTCAAGATGCATTGAAATTCTCACTTCTAGGGCTACTAGTTTTATGAAGCACCTAAACTCAAATTCAGTTTCTATCATATCCGACATTTGCTCATATATTCTAGCAGAAAATCTATCACTTTGAAAAAGAAGAGATTTGAATGCCTACAAATTAGGAAATTGAGTTGTCACAAAGTGTAGGTTTTTCTTAAAGGTTTTTCTTAAGGCTTTCATGTTCTAAAAAATTTTAAGGAGAGACAAGAAAAAAGAATCACTTATTTTTTTTCTGAGGGTTAGCATGCCTGGCTAAGTTTTTTTCTTCAATTTGAGGTGATTTCAAACCCAAAACACAAGTTGATGGTGAAGTCAATTCAATAACATTATTTCTTCAATTTTCTTAAGAAATTAATTCATGTTATTATTTTTAAATGATATTTAATGTTTGCTTTGTTTGATTTGAATAAGTCCTATTGAATTAGTTATATCAACATCAACTGTTAGAATTAGGAAAGGGGTTACGTAACTAGTTTTTTTCCTAATCATTTGGTGGCAAATAGTGATACAAGATTGTGGACAAGCTTTCATTTTATTGTTATGAATAATATGATTTAGGTTAAACATCTGAACTTGCGAGGTTGTTGTTTAAATCAATCTGATTCTCTAGTTGTTATTGCCGCCATTTTATTAAATCTAAAAATCTTGTTTTAGGTTATCCAATGGTTAGATTTTAATGAGAGTTTGTACATTAGAAAGGAATTAAAGGGAATTTCAGGCAATAGAACTTGTTATTGCCTAAGATTGACAATTTTTTAGAAGGTGAAATAATGTTGCTATTGATTTAATCTATGAGTGTAAGGGCAAGATTGAACCAAAAGCTAAATTTTAAATATTGACTTTGTTTTAATTTAATTTTACTGTTCAAAGTTTTTATTAAATCAATTTGGAATTCAAGCCCCTGTTTGAAGATATGTTTTTAATCAATTTAAAACTTAGCAATAAAATTGACTGCATTTCTTTGTGGGATTGACCTCTATTTGCCCTACCTATTTTCTTATATCAAGTTAAAATAGAGTAACTAATTTTTGGTGTGTTTAACAACTACCAAAATTTTGGCGCTGTTGCCGTGGAAATGTTTTGTGTCAAATTTTTTTCTTGATTTTGTTTTTTATTTTATATTATTTTTTTATCATCATTAATTTAGTTTATGTTTTTGGGTTTGTATGTGTTTTTTTAGAGTTTTGTGATTTTTAGGCAATTTGAGTTAACTTTTCACTTATCTGTAGCATTATTTATAAGGGAACTTTGGTGGAATTAGGTCACCAACCTATAGTTGTTTAGAAGAAAATTGAATTTTGATCAAGGCTAGTTAATTCGTTAAGGGTTCACTAGCTCCACCCTTTCGAGGCTAAATTCCATTGTTTTCTAGGGTTTTTTGCTAATTTTATGTTTTTAGTCATAGATTTTAGTTTTATTGATTTTATTTTATTTTTTTAGCATGTTTTTAATTGTTTTATGGTATATGACTCAATCTTCTCATTCAAGTAAATTAAATTTTGATCTAGAAATTGAAAAGATTGTACACAGGTTAGGAAAAGAAGGCTCGATAGGCTTCTATAAGTCAAGTTATGACTTTAGATCTTGAGAAACCAATTATTACATCACCTAGCTCAAATATAGTTATTGAATTGGCTTCCAGTGATTCAGATACTGAGGAGATGACTAATCAGAATAACAGGACTTTAAAAGAGTTGGCTGCTCATAATCTTAATCAACATCCATTGTGTAATGAGTACCCTAATATTAATGTAGCCTTTGAATTAAAATATGGACTGATACTTTTGTTATCTACTTTTTCGTGGTCTTGTAGGTGAAGATCCAAACAAGCATCTGAAGGAATTCTATGTAGTATGTTCAAGTATGAAACCAATTGGTGTGATTGAGGAATAAATTAAGTTGAGAGTTGTCCCAAAGGATTAGTTATATTACCTTCCTTTTAGATCTATTACAACCTAGAACAAGTTGAAATGATTATTTTTGAAAAAGTATTTCCTAGCTTCCAAGGTTGCAAATGTAAAGAATGAGGTTTATGGTATTCTTCAATTTTGTGGAGAGACTTTGCATGAGTATTAGGAAAGATTCAAGAAGTTATGTGCTAGTTGTCCACATCACTAGATAAATGAGCAATTATTGATTCAATATTTTTATAAAGGTTTGTTACCAATGGATAGAAGTATGATAGATGTAGCAAGTGAAAGAGGCTTGGTAGATAAGGCCCTTAATGCAGCTAGGCATTTAATTTCAAACATGGCTATAAATTCCCAACAGTTTGGAGCAAAACATGATGTTCTGACTAGAAAAGTGAATAAGGTAAGTATATCTTCCATTCAACAATAGATTTTAGATTTTACCTTTCTAGTTTGTTAATTAGCTATATGAAATATGCAAAAAGTAAAGACATGTAGCATAAGTTTGATAATTGGCTATTCAATTAACAGGTGCGTAGTTCTTCAAGAGGAGCAAATGAATATGGTAGAAGGATTTTTAGGACAACTAATGAGGTATGATCCTTACTCTAATATCTGCAATCTAAGGTTAAGAGATCACCTTGATTTGAGTTATAGAGGGAATAGGCAATTAGGATTTCAACAAAACCAACAAACATATTAGCAAAAACAACCAATTCCTTCTAACTTAGGTACGCCATTAAAAGATATGTTCAAGACTTTTTTGACTCATACTCAATAATTTCAATAAGAGGCAAAGTTAAGCATTCAAAACTTAGAGAATCAGGTGAGTCAACTAGCTACTACATTGGGCAAATTGGATGTTCAAGGTTTAGGTAAACTACCTTTACAAACCAAATGAACCATAGGGAGAGTGTGAGTGCCATAACTTTATGAAGTGGAAAACAATTAGATACACCATCAAATAACAAAATTCAAGTTGTAGATATTGAAGAAGATACAAAAATTTGTCATTCTAAGGTAACTTCTAATCCTTCTATTTCAATTAAAGTTAATTCCCTTCCATTTCCCACTAAGTGTGCAAAGTCCAAGAAAATGGAACAAAAGAAAGAAAACTTAGAGACACTCTTCAAGGTAAAGGTAAACATACCTTTATTAGATGCAATTAAGCAAGAGCCAAGGTACTTAAAGTTTCTTAAAGAGTTATGCACTACAAAGAGAAAACTAAGGGGTGATGAGAAAATTAGTGTGGGGGAGAACGCATCAGTAATTCTTCAAAGAAATCTTTCCTTTAAGTGTAAAGATTCAAACATGTTTACCATTCCATGTAGGATAGGTAATGCTAGACTTGAAATAGCCATGTTAGATTTAGGAGCTTCTATTAATGTTATATCGCTATCTGATATGCATATTTAAATTTAGGACCTTTAAAAAAGACCAATGTTATTATACAATTAGCTGACCGTACTAATGCTTACCCTAAAAGGGTAATTGTGGATGTGTTAGTGTAGGTAAGTAGTTTAGTTTTTCCTACAGATTTTTATGTTGTGGATATAGGTGATAATGCTTTTCCTAACCCTACGCTTAGTTTGTTAGAGAGGCCATTTTTTAGGACAACTAAGGTAGTTATCGACTATCACAAGGGTACTTTGACAATGGAATTTGATGGTGAAAAATTCAATTTAATGTTTATAAGGCTATGAGGTACCCTAATGAAGATCATTCTATGTTTGCAATTAATGTTGTTAATTCTTTAATGCAAAAAGTTTTTGGGTTGACAAGCAAGGATGATTTAGAAATTTCAATTGTAAGCATTTTAGGTAGACAAAGAGGAAGAAATTAAGTTGAATGAGTATTTGAAGGAGACTATAGCAGCATCGCATTCTTTATTAGTGAATTCAAATAAGTGCATAGTTTCCTCTATTCAGTTACCTGTTACTCACAAGAAACTTTTAGCTTCTATTATGCAAGCCCCTCTATTAGAATTGAAACCATTACTTGCCCATTGAAATATGCATATTTGGGAGATAATGAGACACTACCAATGATTATTTCTAACAAATTGACTAAGGTATAAGAGGAGAAATTGTTTCGGGTGCTTAAAGAATATATATTAACGATTGGTTAGACAATTACAGATATTAAAGGAATAAGCCCTACTATATGTATGCATTGTATTCTATTGGAAAAATGAGCCAAACCAACTAGGGAGGCTCAACGTAGGTTGAATACATTAGTGATAGAGGTAGTAAAAAAAATAAATTTTGAAACTACTTGATGCAGGTATCATATACCCAATTTTAAACAACAAGTGGGTGAATTCAGTACAAGTGGTTCCAAAGAAATCTAGTATAACAGTAGTTCAGAATGATGATAATAAGTTGGTGCCTACACGTGTTTAAACAGGTTAGAGAGTGTGTACTGATTACAAGAAATTAAACTCTGCAACTCGCAAGGACCATTTTCCCTTTCCTTTTATTGATCAAATGTTGGAGAGATTAGTTTGCCACTCTTTTTATTGGTTACTTGATGGCATATCAGGTTAGAACTAAGTACCAATACCACCAAAAGATTAGGAAAAAACAACCTTCACGTGTCCATTTGGTACATATGCTTTTGTCAAATGCCATTTGGATTGTGTAATGCCCTAACGACCTTTTAATTAAATAAATCATGCAATTATTAACATGTAAAATAAAGAAATAGAGATATTTGAATAGAAAAGAAAATAAGATTACAAACAGAGTCTCACAATTTTGACAATTGGAATAAATGAAGTTTCTTTGAATCTAACTAAAGAACTTAGCCAAACATTATGGAATGAAAAACACGAAAGAAAAAAAAATAAAAATTATGTTCAGCCTCTTTTTTCTTTCTTTTAACCTAGCAACCTAAGAGTTATATTTATAACCCAGCTCCTAAAATTAGGGCAAATAAAATTCCATCTAAGGCACATGTATTTCCAGTCTTCCAAACCTAAATTCGACTCTTTCTTAAAGTTAGACCAAGTCTTTATGTAATCCATGCAAAAATAATCTAATTCAGCTAAGGACTAAAGCTCCTAGATTACTTTAATAACTTCCAATCCAGTTTCAAATAGGAAAATGAACTTCTTGGGCTTTTTCCCTTCATAATAATTGTATCTTAGGATGTTTAGATGAATTTGATTTTAAATCACCTCAACTGGACATTGGAAGCCTCAGATATAACTTTTTAAAGATTTAGTGTTCGAATAGAAATCCTATTCTGATTAGGATATTTGGTAGCCTAAACGAACTCAAATTTCGGTCCATGATACCATTCTGGAAAGCTTAAAATGTCCTCTACAGAAAATTTTAGGCCTCTTCTTTATTTTGTAACTCTTAGTTAGTTAAACACCTACAAGAATCACAAAAGGTTGAAATAACTAAAATAATAGAAATTTCTAATTAAACGCTCAATTCACTCTAACATATCCAACCATGCTTTAAACATAAAAATAAACCTAAACTAAAACAATAGGGCATAACATACTCTCAAAAGATCAAATGCAATAGAAATAGATATATGAAAATATAGATTCGTCAAATTCCCCCACACTTAGCCTTTGCATATCCTTGGGCAAACTAAATCTTAACACTTATTAACTACTCTTCCCAATGACAACAAGGAATTCAGTTAATGTAGTCATAACACTTCATAAACGAGCTACAACTCAAAACTCAAAGAAACAAAAGAATTTCAATTAAAAGAAAAAGTTAACTAGCATGGTAGACACTAACGTCGCTCAAGTCACTCAAGTGTTTAGAAGGATAAAAGCATTGCACTTAAGTTTAATTCATGAAAAGTAACTGCCATAAGCTTGCTTGTTCATCCAATCTCCATTACTTAGAACACAAACAAAATAGAAATTTGATGGTCTTATCACAATTTTAATAAGGCTAAGGTGAAAGGTAGGAGCAATATGGATAATGAAGATTTAAACCAAAAAAACTAATAGAGCATATGAAACTTGACCTTGGATAGATAAAAAAAATTTAGAACCCAAAACCTCTCAACTACCAATTACATACTCATTGTTCTTCTTTCAAATATTCCTCTCACTTTTTTTTCAATTTCAAAACTACTTATGCCTTTATTTTTTTTCTCATGTGCATGAAATTTCCTTTCCATTTTTTTTTTTTTGCACATAAACATTTGACATTGATAAACGAAAGACATATGTATAAACACCATTACTTTTCCATATTTTTTTTCTTTTTCATCCAGAATACCAATCGTATACTTCAAAACATAATAGCCCCGCACTTATTTATCAAGCACCCTTTTAATACCTAATCTTAATAATTCCAAATGCTCTACTAACCCTAAGGTTAGGTAAAACACAAGTATCAAAATAGTCAAAACAAAAAAGAACCTAAAAACACATCTCAAATTACTCAAATACTAAAAAAAAATTCAAAACAAAAAATAATTCAAAACGAAAAGTACACAATCCTAATCCTCTCCCCTACACTTAAAACTTGCATTGTCCCCACTATAAGGCTAACTACAAAACACACTGTAGACAAACATCAAAAGAAAAGGAATAGAAAAAACAAATATGATCATCTCAGGTTACCTCCAAAATAGCGCATTTGTTTAACGTCGTTAGGCAAACAGTTTAGTTTTTCCTTATTTGAATAAATTGGATCTCCTAGTTGCACTTTGTTCGCAGTTTGCTCTTGAAAACCTTCATAAAATGGCTTGAGCCTATGCCCATTTACCTTAAACACCTTATTAGTTCCAAAGCTTCTAACTTCAATTACACTATAAGGAAACACACTAAAAACTTCAAAAAGTCCAATCCAATGAGAACATAACTAACCATGCATCAATTTAAGTCTCGAGTTGTAGAGCAAGACTTTCTATCTAACCATAAATTACTTCCTAGCAATCATCTTATCATGAAATGCCTTGGTCTTGTCTTTGTAGATTCTTGAATTCTCACAGGCTTCAAGTTGTATCTTCTCTAGTTATTACAATTGCAATCATTTTATTTACCAACTTTTTGAAGATCCATGTTGCAACTCTTCACTGCCTAATAAGCCTTGTGCTCCAGCTCTACAAGAAGGTGACACGGCTTACCAAATACCAACTATAAGGAGACATCCTAATAGGTGTCATTTATGTTGTCTTATAGGCCCATAATGCATTGCCAAGTCTAAGGCTCCAGTCTTTTCTATTTGGCTTCATAGTCTTCTTCAAAATGGATTTGACTTCCTTATTAGATACCTTAGCTTGTCCATTTGTTTATGGGTGATATGATGTAAATATTTTATGGAAAACACCATGCTTCTTCAACAAAGCATCCATTGTTTGATTGCAAAAATGAGTTCCCTGATTACCAATCATTGCTTGTGGTATTCCAATCCTGCTAATGATGTTAAACGTAATAAAACGTGTAACAGTCTTTAAATCATCAGTTTTGGTGGATTTTCCTTCCACCCATTTAGAAAAGTAATTGATTGCAAGAAATATATAAACAAATCCATAAGACAAAGGGAATAAACCCATAAAATCGACACCCCACACATAAAACATTTCAACTACAAGTATAGGGATTTGTATCATCTCATATCTATAGTTTAAATTACCAGTCTGTTGACATTGCTCACAATTCTTATAGAAAACATAAGTATCATGAAATAGTGTAAACTAATAATAACTACTATCGAACACTTTCCTAGTAGTTCTCTTAGGTTTAAAATGACCCCCACAATTATAATTATAACAAAAAGCAAGGATAAACTGAAATTTAGAATCAAGCACACATCTCCTAATAATCTGATTGACATAATATTTCCATAAATATGGATCATCCCACATATAATATTTTGCCTTACTTTTAACTTTGTCTTTCTTAGCTCTAGTCATATCATTTGGTAAGGTTCCAACAACTAAAGAAAATAGTTGCTCATCAAGTTAAAACGTTTGCAATAGCTCAAGATTTTCTTCTCTTACTAATCTACTCAAATAATCTATAACAAGGTTCTCAACCCTATTCTTATCTTTGATTGTAAGATCAAACTCTTGTAAAAAGAGAATCCATGTAATCAGTCTTTGCTTCGATTCCTTCTTGCTAATAGATGCTTTAGAGTTGCATGATCTGAAAACATAATCAATTTAGAAACAAGAAAATATGATTGAAATTTATTTAATGTAAACACAATAGCCAAAAGTTCTAGTTTAGGTCATATAATGATTGCATTGAGTTGAGTTAAGTGTTCTTGATGCATAATGAATCACATAAGATTGCTTGTCAACGCAATACCTTAAAACTACTGCCACCACATAATTACTAATATCATACATTATCTCAAATAGCAAGGCCTAGTTAAGGGGTTGTATTATGGGAGCTATAGTCAATACAAATTTCAACTTGTCAAAAGGTTTCTTGTACTCTTGCCCGAACTCAAATGGCACCTCCTTTTGTTAAAGCCTAGACAATGACAAAATAATCTGTGAGAAGTCTTTAATGAATCTATGATAAAAACTTGCATGACCAAGGAAAGAACACACTTCCCACACACTTGTGGGGTATGGTAAGTTTACAACTAAATCAACTTTTGCCTTATTTACCTTAGTACCCTTACATGAAACTACATGACCCAAAATAATCCCTTGCTCTACCATAAAATGACACTTCTCAAAATTTAACATAAGGCTTGTCTCAATGCAATATTCTAACACACAAGATAAGTTATCTGGCAAGCATAAGAAGAATCACCATACACTATGAAATCATCCATGGATACTTTAATACAATATTTTATTAAGGTAGAAAAAATACTAATCATACATCTCTGAAATGTTGTTAGTGCATTACAAAGTCCAAATGACACTCTTCTAAATGTAAATGTCCAAAATAAGCATGTGAATATGGTTTTCTCTTGAACTTTAGTTGCAATAACAATTTGATTATAACCTAAAAACCCATCAAGAAAACAATGTGAGACTGACATGCTAACTGATCTAGTATTTAATCGATGAAAGGCAAAGGGAAATGATCCTTCCTTGTCACCATATTTAGCTTGCACTAATCTATGCATATATGCCATCCACTCTGAATCCTTGTTGGAACCAACTCGTTATCTTGATTCCTAACCACCATAATTCCAGACTTGTTTGGCACCACTTGGACCAGGCTCAACCATTTGTTGTTAGAGATCGGGTAAATCACTCGCACATCTAATAGCTTGAGAATCTCTTTTTTCACCACCTCCATCATTATAGGATTCAATCTTTGTTAAGCTTCTCGACTTGATTTGGAACCATTTTCTAACAAGATATGATGCACACATGTTGATGGACTTATGCTTTTGATGTCAACTATAGTCCAACCAATTATTGTTTTATGATCCTATAACACTCTTGCAAGCCTTCCTTCTTGCGGTAAGGTCAAATCCTTTGCAATGACAACTAGTAATATGCCACGATCTCTCAAATAAATGTTTCTCAAGTGATCAAAAAGAGGTTTTAACTCCAAAATTGGTGCTTGTACAACAAAATGATCAATTTTGTATAAATGGTGAATTAAGATTATTAGTTTCACACCTTTTTGGCACTGGTAGTAAAGACTGTAAAGTTATTATCATCTTTAAAATTTTTGCACTCAGCTCCAAGGTTGCCTTTGTTTCCTTTATACCTGTACTAATAACCACTTCTAACTCATCCTTGTTACTTATCTCAAACACATCTATACCAAAACATTAATGAAGATTAAATATCATTAGAGTACCTCATGGTCTCGAATATATTAAATTTCATAATCTCCCTATCGAATTCCATGGTAAGGGTACAATCATGAACATCAATCTTTGTCTTTGTTGTTTTGAGAAAAGGTTTTCCTAGCAAAATTGGGGTTAGATTCAAAGAAATGTCACACTTCATATTCAAAATGTAAAAATCAATAGGAAAAATCAGTTCATTGACGTGTATCAGAACATCCTTAATTACCCCTTTAAGGTATGCATTAGAACGATTAACTAATTGAATAATTACACTTGTTTCCTTTAAAGGACCCAAATTCAAAGATGTATAAACTGAATATGGCATAACATTGATAGATGTTCCTAAATCTAACATGGCATATTCAAACCTAGAATTACCTATCACATATGGAATTATAAACATACCTGGATCCTTTGATTTTAGAGGTAACTTACGTTGAATTACAGCTAACACATTTCTCCCCTACACTGATGTTCTCATCACCTTTCAACCTCCTTTTTGCAGTACATAGTTTCTTAAGAAATTTGGCATACTTTGGGACCTGCTTAATGGCATCCAATAAAGGAATGTTCATTTTTATCTTCTGAAAAGTCTAAAGGATCTCATTTTCTTGTTCTTCCTTTTTAGATTTAGATAATTTGCTAGAAAAAGGAAGAGGAACAAAATTAGTAAAATTTTGCACAACTAGTTAATTGACTCCTTTATAAGAATTGTAGCTTCAGATGTGTAGATGAATCTAGGCTTTTGAATCACCTTAATTAGACAATGGAAGCCTCAAATATACCCTTTTAAAGATTTATTGTTTGGACAAAAATCCTACTTTGATTAGGATTTCTAGATCTACCTTTGAAGCAATGTTTAGTAACCCAAACGAACTCAAATTTCAACCCATAATACCATTTTGGAAGGTTAAGGATGTCCTCTACAAAAAGTCTGAGGCCTCATTGTTATTCTAGAACTCTAAGTTAGTTAAACACATGTATGAAACATATAAGGTCGAAATCACTAAAATGTTGGAATTCAAATTCAGAAAGAGATCATATGGCAAGACAATATTTATAAGGAAAATGTTTAAGAGGGAATTTATTTGTCCTGAGGATACTTTTTGGGTGAAAATTTTCAACATGAATGACATTTAATTAAATCAATCAACCAAAAGTCATGAATAGGTATTCATATAAAATGCACAAAGGTGCATGCTTCCAAATTCTAGAAATTCTTAGAATAGAGATTTAATGTTATGAAAACAATAACTTTATGTATCGAATCAAAACACCAAAAGATACAAATATTGAATATCTTAATCTTTCTTGGAGAGAATTTCTGTAAACCAAGTTTTGATCCCTTTTGAACACAAGTTTGGATCAATTCGACTCTAATTTGCAAAATTCATAAGAAATAAACAACAATAAATATAGATAATAGATGCATAAAAATATCAATTACCATTAAACCAATATGCATCGATTTAATCCATTCAAAAGGATAATTTTTTTATTATAAGAATCACATAAAAATTCTAACACATTCATGTAATCAATTTATGTAATACAATTCAACAAATTTATACAACCAACCAATTCATATATCAATTACAAACACAAGATTCTTAGGTTGAGAGAGTTAGACACTTACTTGAGATAGTTTGATCTTCTTAAGCTTTCAAATTGAATGAAGAATTTAATTTTTATTAAACTTGACGGTCTACTTTCTTCATTTTGGAATTGTTACCTTGATCGATTCTCCTTTCATTTGAGATTGAATAAGGGGAACAATTTCCAATATCTGGTTGCATGCCTTGTGTAGCTACTTATTTAATAATTATTTGATTCCAATGCTACAAGACACACTAACACAGAATTTCAAGTTTTCTTTAGTATCTAAATGGTTTTGGGTCTATTTAGGTTAGTCTTCAATGTCCTCTTTAGTTCCCAAACCTTTCTTATTTTGAATTGTTTGTCATTCCTAATTGGACATTTTGTAATAGTATGTCCAGTGTAATCACAAAATTTGCATTTTAAATGCAATGAATGAGCATTCTTTAATAGCCTATATGATTTAATAAAAGGGTTTTCTCCATTGTAACCTAGGCTTTCTTTATTTAAACCACTTCCTTGAGATGCAAACATCTAATCTGATCTTTTAGTGCCAATTTTGAATTTTTTTAAAATCTCATTTGAGTTAGAAACTTTCATATTCAATGCATCATTTTCACTTCTAAGTTTTTTTTTTTAACTCATTTGATACTAAAATATTTTATTTTTTTATTGACTTAAATTTGCTCTTGATTTTATCATGTTCATTCATGAGATTTTCATGATCATTTTTAATACATGTTAATTTTTTCATTAATAATTTTTTTCGGCACACATGCATTTATATTCATCCATTAGAGAGTCAAACGCTTCTTGTAATTCATTAAAAGAGAGCTAGAATTACTAACCTCGTCCTTTGATTCACTCATGACCATGAAATACAAATTGACTTTCATTCTTTGGCTCACTTTCATCACTTGAATTATTGTTTCTGCTCTAAGTGGACACAAGTACCTTCTTTATGAACTTCTTGTCCTTCTTCCTTTTCTTGAGTTAAGAACACTTTTATCGGATGTGACCAGGTTTCTTACGTTTACAGTATATAATCTCATTGTCATTATCCTCCTTGTACTTTGAGTTTGTTAAGCAATTTCCTTTGCTTCTTGAAAGGAATTTATTGAATTTTCTTTTCAAAAAGACCTATATCTTCCTTATCCATTAAGGAATCACTTTTTTCATTTTCCATCTTCAAAGCAATGTTCTTTTTGGGTTTGATTTCCTCTTCTTCGGTCTTTCTTTTTATTTCATAGTTAATAGGATTCCAATAAGCTCATCCATGCTCACTTTGCTAAGATCCTTTGATTCCTCAATAGTTATCACCTTCATGTTCCATGATCTTAACAATTATCAAAGAATATTCTTAACGACGTGAATTACCTCAAGCATTTTTCCAAGTCCTTTAAGATTATTTACCAAGTTTGAGAACTCTTCACGTCAACTATATTCTCCTCTGACTTTATCTAAAACAGCTCATATTCTCAGAAAATGAGTTCGATTTTAGACTTTTTCACTCGATTAGTTCCTTTATTAATGGTTTGAAGAATAGTTCATAACGCTTATGCTAATTCACATGAAGAAACTCTATTAAGCGCAACTGAATCAAAAACACAAAATAACATATTCATAACTCTTGCATATAAGCTCATTAATTTCTTATCCATATCATTATACTGTTATTCTTTTTTAGGTAAATTTGTGATTTTCCATTGATTTTAGTTTAAACTACAAAACAATGGTAGTCTCGTAATGTTATATCAATCACCAAAAATAGGGGTTGATGTGCTAGCCATTCTATTTTTGCTTTTAAACTCTAAAAATCATTAGGTTTTACACCATAAAATCCAAACTTTGATGCCAACCGATGTGGCTGATGGACTCATAAGATTTCCAATTCATGATTATGATTTAATTTGATAGATTTTATGGATTTATTAGTACACATTGATGAGTTGATTATTCTAGGTTTTGAAATTAATGCTTAAGGATGATTATTGGATTCATTAGTATCATTATTAATAATATCAAGGTTGTTCAAACTTATAATTAATTTGTGCATGTTAGCTTTGGAATACTTAATACATATTGAAATTGATAAACATGCATGACGTAGATTTAGTAGCACTTTACCTTGAAAGATTGAACTTTTGTGGTGGGGTGTTACATTACCTCTAACTCATCATTAATAGCACAAACAATTCAAAGAGCTTTTTTTATCCTATCTAGTAAGCTAACATTTGATTATCATTTGTAACTTTTAGGGAGGCTCTCTGGGCATTTAGCTTTGAACGCAAACCTTGTTTATAGGCTTGTCACCCTGGATAATGAATTCTTTCAATTACGATCTTGGGGTCAGCTTATGGTGAATCCAAATTATTAGTATCTAGCAAGCATGTGTTATCAGCATGAATATAGCATGAGTTGTCTACACTTAAAACACATAAGATTTCTATATGCTCATTATGTAAGTTATCTACATATAGTTCCTTAGGTGAGAGGATGCTTTCATATTGAGTAGTTATTTTCTAGTGCTGTGAGTTACTTTCTACACATTAAAGACACAAACTATTATCAACATATCATTGGTTAGCACCAATACAACTAAGGGGTTGCAATATACTTGTTAAAGGGATACCTCTAGAGCAATAATAAAATCTTGATGGGGTTTATGTAGTACTCACATTTCTAAGCATAAGTTATGACCTACATATTGAATGTGAGTTTGGTTCCTATGTTGAAAAGCATCCTAATACTATCTTAATGGATCAAGAAGAGTAGTTAAAAAGGATGTCTCTGACTAATGTAGGTTAGAGTCTTAACATGTTGATAGGGTGAGAGTTATCTTCATATATATAGCACATGTTTTCTACATGTCAAACCTAACACAGGTCATCTGCACGTTGTATTTGATGTTAGGTAGTAGTTTAGACTCTATTGATAGTCACTAGGATGGTAGATGGATTCTAGATCAAGTTTTTGCAATATAAACTAGTCAAACCATCTCTCAGCATGTAACCACCTGATCTTTAACTACATGATGACTATTGATTGTTTGGTAAGGTTGCTCTTGGGGATAAGCAACTTGGTTATTGGTAGTAACTATTTCCATGTGGGAACAACCACATCTACATGATTGATTGTTGCTTTTTCTCAACCTAGGTGGATGGAGCATTTTTAGTGTGAGCCATTGAAAAACACTTGCTTCAAAGAAAGTATGAAATCAAATTTGTTGAAAAACTAAAGAGAGCCATTTTAGGTTTTCCTCTTAGCTACAAAAACCATTGGTACGAGAAAATGCACAAACATGATAACAAAACTATCTAGGAATGTTACCAAGAGATGTGATAAAAGTGCAACAGAGAGTGCTCTTATGTGAGTAATAAAAGCAATAAAAGAATAAAAGAAGAATACATTTTTTAAGTGGTTTAGTTCTCTATGCAATAGTTAAGTGAATCGTTATGTTATTACTTTTTCTCTCACAATTTGTTTCTCTAGGATCAATTATAGAGAGTTATCCTTATAGATTATCAAAAGACCTTTGGAGAGAATTTAATGAATGTCTCCAGCTTTGTCTTAAAAAGATTTTATGAGAAGAATATAACAAAAGATCTCAAAGTAAAAGCCATAAAGCGCTTACATTATACTTTTTGTTTTGTTTATATACGTGGTGGGGGAGGATGTTGTTGTCATCCAGTGCACATGATGTCTGAGGTTTCACTAAGCTCACATGTTTGTTCGATTAAGAAAATATGTGTACTATCAGGATCATTACATGTTGGAGGACATTGGGTGTAGTGCCAAACACTTTTTATTTAATGCGATACATGTTAAATAGATTTGATCACTTTGCATTTAATGTGCTATTGGAACTAAACATCTCCTTTTGCATTAAATACTAGGTTAGAAAGGTGATAATTATATCTAGTTACATTTATCGACAATTTCAATACCTTGTTTAATAGTGAAGACGTGTTCATAATCAAATAGCTGTGTCAAGGTGGAAATCTCTGTATCTATATTATATAACTATATGTGTCTTGATGACGTGAGTTATCCATAAGCTTTTAGGATAATTTATCTACATGTATGTGAGGAGGTACTAGGTCGTTGAGCTATTAGATTCACATCAAGAATTTGTCACTTGACAATTTGTGTGAGCTACAAGTATTAAGTAGTGAATCCTAGT
The DNA here is from genome assembly GCF_011075055.1 of Mangifera indica. NCBI lineage: Eukaryota > Viridiplantae > Streptophyta > Magnoliopsida > Sapindales > Anacardiaceae > Mangifera > Mangifera indica. Next base: position 7,328,114 of record NC_058152.1, read on the forward strand.
AGCACAACACATATATTTTTTTTTTTCCTGTTTGACACGGTTTGGTTCTTGAACTTTTACAGTATGATACGCAACCATTGTTTTGACAATCTTGTTTTGGTACGAGACAGTTCGGCTCGACCCAAAAACCGAACTGTACTGCATTTGTCCGCCCTACCCGTTAATGCTAATTAATATTATATAAAATTGGATTAGACAAATCTCACACTTCGATGAATTTTTATAATATCACGTGCGTATCACATCAATTATATCACAAACTAATGCATGGATACTATATAAATATTCAGTTTGTAAATTATTAATCTATCAATATGTAATATTGAAAAATAATTTTTAAGAAAATTTTAAAAACGATACCTTTACACAATAATGTATCATTGATTATAGGAATCTCCGCTTCACCTTTTTTTCACATTCTAATGTAACGCCTGAGTGAATATTTGAAAACACTTAGCAGTTCTCTTGCTGCTGTTACAATGATGCAATTTATGTAATATTGGCGTAGGAATGACCAATCAATTTGCAAATTTCATTGTTTTGAATGTTGGACTCCATATGTAAGTCTCCAAGGGTTCAACCGGCTGATTTACTAGCTTCGTTCTTTGATTGGCCACTTGGTTTCGATTTGTTTGGCGTACATAGGTTCATATCTGACTAAAGATAGGTTGAAGAATGAACCCTTTTTGTCCATAAAATGTTGATGTCATACGAGGGTTTCGATAAGCAGAAAATGGTCAATTCTCTGATGCGGACTACGATAATAAAAATTGGGTGTCATCGTTTCCATGCCTATTCTAGTTTATAATTGGCATGGATATGTATATGTGAGAACACATTTTTTTTTTTTGTTAAAATAAAAAAATCTCTTCTTACCCTTTATATCTGTAATATATCTAAAAATGCAGACGAAGTGATTGCATCACCACAAGAAGATAATCATCTTCCGACGAACTCTACTCCCACATATACCATTTTCACCGGATTACATACCTGTGCTCACACGACTCTCCGTCACTCAACATCAAAACTGTCCAAACAAATTTCACGCCACTTCCTTAGAGTAGTACGCCAAGAGAACACGGTGTCGTCTTATTTCCATAGAGATGCACAAAAACGCCTATTACAACACGTTGGGATAGATGTTTTTACTTATTAAACGTAGATTTTTCTTGATGAGAATTTTTGTAACAAACAAACAAACAAACAAAGGAGTTTGAATTTTTTACAAGAAATTTCTAAGATTCTATCATGCTTGTGCAAAAACTGTAAACATTAAGTAATAATGACAAGCTCAAAAAAGATAAGGAAATGAACATAAAATCAGATACAAGGGATACAAAAGCACTACATCTTTGTAGTATAATCAAGTCCATGGTTTGAGAAAAGACGATATTTATAAAAATAAATACAAACCTCTTAACATTACAATCACACAAGAAAACCACTAGCCACCGAAGGACAAAATCAAATATATGGTAATTCAAACTGAAAGTCTTTAATTCCTCAATTTCCAAAGGTGCTTGTAGCTCAAGCATAAAGGTCTTCTCACAAATGAAAAGCATCAAAATGATGCTGTTTTTTTTTTTTTTTAATTGTAAAAGTTTCAATATTTGAGGCAATCGATTAAACCATCACTATATTTCTGTCTATATAGTCAAGAAATTAAATGTTTGGCCTAGGTACACGCAAGAAGTTAATAAATAAATATATAACGTATAAAATCCATCTCTCGTTCAATTCAAATCAAATGCATTTATCCCAATTTGAAGCAGCCATGCCATGCATACCTGAAGATCAGAAAATTAACCTGATATCCATAAAGCTATGAAATTCTTTATATAATTATTAATTATGACGGAAGGGACGAGGTCAATGGGATTTCACTCTCCCGAGAGGCGATTGAATTGTTTGAAGATGAAGGAGTTTGTTTATTTTCCACTTTATTATCTCTCCTTCCTTCGCCGTTATGATTTTCAGTGCCATCGCCTTCGTATTCAACCTCGACGGAGGGAGCTTCTGTCGGCGCTGTTGGAGAATCGTTATTGTTCCCTTTTGATCCTGTGCTATAAGAATTTGAAAGATTACGATTCTCTCCGCCTCTGCTACCGCCCCCACCACCGCCACCGTCACAACCAAATCCAACGACCATCCTGAATCCGAAAACCCGCGAAAAGATTCGATACATGCAAGTTACAAACCAGAATAGCCAAGGGAGACAAACGAGGGTGACACCTGCAATGGCCAGCCATGATGTGGAATTGGATTCAGGGAGGATCATGTACATTACGAGGAAGCCGCCCCCGGCGGCTATACAAAGAAACAAAGCGAAAGAGACGAGCCATACAAAAGTGTTTCCAGATTGAGGATCTCGAACTGCCATTTGGGAATAAGATAATAATTTGAAGATCAAAACATCTAAAGAAAGGCTTTATCATCGTCCATTCTATTCATGAATATGAATGTTGGTTTGCATGATCCAGAATTAGGCCATAGAAGCATCCATGAAAGATCTTCAAACGTCATTGGGGTTTCACAGAGTTGACATATTCAAACTTCAAAAGCTGTTGACGTGAAAAATGGTGGAGGGAGATGAAACAAAAAACTTAACGGAAGGAGAGAGATAAGTGACGAATATTTAATAGTTTTTATTTAAAATCAGACAAAAAAAATGATGAAAATAGCATAAAATTGTTATTTCTACATGTAATTTATATAATGTTTAAGCTCTTATTACGTGCTTCCTGTTGAAACAGACATTACGTTTCCAACTATTTTTAATTTATAGTATGATAGTAAAACTGTTGGTTGTCACTCCATGTGTTTGGCTCAAAATTGGCTGCTTAATTGTTAAGGGAAAAATAGTGTTTTTGCATTTATTGGATGTACATAAAGGTTTTTGGCTTTTTTTTTTTTTAACGGTTTAATCTGAATCCTTACGGAATTATTAAGAGACAAAGTGCAAAGAGAGTCTGAGAGTTTATATGTGGATGCATTAGGGTTTGTGTTCTTGTACAATTAGAGATTTGGATGAAACATATGCACGTAGTTATTGTAAAGAGTGTGAGAGTATATTGTAACACTTGTTCTCGTGGATAATACAACTAGGGAGGGGAAGGAAGGGGTGGGGAGAGAGGTGGAGAGGGGGTATCAATCTCTGTCTCCATTATGGGGATAATAAAGAATCCCCCTCTTCGTTTCTTTTTCGTGAAGAAAAACCTCTTCTTCTCTCCTATCCCCATTCCCATACCTGTGGAAAAATTTTTCTCTCTATATCTGTAAATATAAATTTTAATTATTTCATGTTTTTCAATAGATAAAATAAATTATATTTACCCAAAATATTACTTGCTACAAGAGCTATAAAATATTCACTAGTTACTTTAGTTCAAATACAAAGTTTTCTTTTTATAAAAAAATCAATAGTATTCACAAAATCTAACAATATGCAATAATCAATCCCTTCATTAGTAGTTTTTCATGTTGATATCTTCATTAATTATTCATATTGATACAAAGTAACATTTTAAAAAACTAGCCTGCAATAATTAATTTCAAAAGCAAAATTAATTTAAAAGCAGTATATATAGGAAATACTAGTGAATTTGTAATTAAAAATATAAAACTAATTTAAATATACTAAAAAATCAAAATCCACTTACATGCTAAACATCAAGGTTGGACAATGAAACTCAAGTCCATATCATCAATTTCAACCACAACATTTGCAAAAGTAGGTAATGAATTCTTACAATATTTTAAAAACCAATTATCCATATTCCACTTGAAAATAAAATTAATTATTTGATTTGATTAGAGAGATTAATGAAAATACTTACTATCTTTTGAATCATTATCATCGTAGATTGTTGAACAAGACTTTTCACCTTTCAAGAAAATTTAAAAAAAAATTAAAGACTAACAAAATTTAGTAATTATTAACTTGATATTAAAGTAGATAAAAATTCATTTTATTACCCCTTTGGTCAGCCCATAACCAATTTTGAGAACACCTTAATGCCTCAAATATACTTGAAGTCTATTGCAAAGTAGACTTAGTACCTTTCTAGTAGTGCTAAAAGTAGACTCAAAAGCAACAGTAGAGATTGGAATAGCAAAAATATCTCGAGCAGTCTTCTGCAATGTTGAATATTTAGGCCCATTTAACTTCCACCAAGTCAATATATCAAAGTCCAAACTCTTAGGTAAAGTTGCTCTTCTAAATAACATTCAAATTCTGACTTTCTTAAGATATTACTTGATTCTTGTTCAATAAACATATCAAAACATGCTAGGTACTCATCATTGCAAAAACTGGATTGAGAAGAAGATGAAGCAAACAAAGTTTGACTTGTACTACTTATATGCTCAAGTTGATATTCATAAAACAAATCACGACAATATTATTGAATTTTGATTATTTCGTCTTTATTGTCATCTCCATTTATCAAATGAAAGAAATAGTCTAACAATTTTATTTTGAATCTAAGGTCTAAAACAATGGCCACCCCCATAACACCATGAATCACACTCTAATACTTGTTAAATTTTTTAATAATTTGTGTAGCCATCTTCTTTATCATGAGCCATTTTGTCAAATTAATTTTGATTTGACAAATTTTCAAAAAATATTCATTTGCAGTCATAAATTTAGTATCAAAAAATAATAGAGTGGCATTATAAAATATTTCCAATTTCTCACAAATATCTTGTGCCAAGTCCGACTCTTTCTCCATTGGTAAACATTTATATATTGACTTACGAAGCTTTAACCAACAAAAAACTTCTTTGTAAATCAAAGTAGTATTAAACATAAGATTAGTTAAGTTCCAACGAGTCTTACAATTAAGAGACAATTTCTTTGTAATTTGAATGCCTAATTGATTGACTGCTTTATTAAATTTTTTGTCCTTTATAGGTGATGCTCTCCAAAAGGCAACACTCTCTCAAATCTTTGCAATTTCATCACTAATTACAAATAAACCATCTTGAACAATTAAATTGAGAATGTAAGCACAAAAACACATATGAAACAATGAACCATAAAGCTTAAGTGATAAATGCTTATTGTATCATTAGTGGAACAATTGTCCATAGTCAATGTGGAAAACTTTCTATTAATATTCCACTCATAAAAACAATCGACCAATACCTCATAAATCATATCTTTTGTATATGAGGCAAGAACATAAACAAACCTACAATTCAAATAGAAAATTGTTTATTAAATATATATATATTAACAAAATATATTAAAAGACATTAAACATAAAAAAAAAACTTTTACCTTATAAGTCTATTTTGTAACTCTCATTTGTTATCGATGAAGTGGGTTGTAATAGTCATGTACCTTTTGTTTTGGTTGCTTGTAGTCCACAAATCACAAGTGATTGTAATTCTTCTCAAATTTTTGTTTAACGATTTTATTGTCTTGCCCTTTTAAACATCATAAATGTTCATTGTCCTTCTTAATGGTATTCCTAGAGACCATCTTAAACAAATGTTGAATGGTGTTGTAAAATCTCCTAAACCCACAATGATCTACTATACTTAAAGGATACTCATACAGTATAATCATATTTGTAAGGTCTTTTCTACCTACCTCTTAATCAAATTGACAAGTGGATAATGTCAATTTATTATTCACTCCATGGGACCCTACAAGCAACTTATGTGTTACATCATGATATTTTCTCTTTAGACAAATTTTATAATAATCATGTAAATATTTGGTGTCATTTTTGCCTGCTTACCAATTGTTTGTGGCAATAGTTACACTCTGCCTTGTTTTTTCCAATAACCTTTACTTTCTTGAAATGTTGTCATACAATTGATTTACACCTTCCAACAGGACCAATAATAAAAGAGTTGTTAGGTGCATTTTGAAGAGGGCTTGAACAAGAACTATCCATCTCTTGACTTGATTTATTACTTTTAACAATAGGAGATTGCATATGATTACTTTTTACTGAAATTGCAATATGATGACCACTTTCAGAAGATATTAATTTTTTTAAGGATCAAGAATTTTGAATGTTAACATCTTCAATTTTTTCTAACACCTTACACTTCGTTAGATGGAAGTTGAAATTATTATCGATAGTCTTTGCTTCTTAGTGACACTAAAGACTGCAATAAACAAAAGTATTAATACCATACGTTCATAAAAACATCGGCTTTTCTACACAATTAAGAAACAATACAACAACTTCAATAGCATGAACACAAAAGCTTAAGTGTAAACATGTGAGGTGTAAGGTAATCATATTGAGGTAGACTTATGAAAGTAAACTCAACACTGGCCAACTCAAAATCAAGAAGATGGTGAAGCTATGATTGATTAGAGAAAATATAAATAGATAATGGTTGGGTGTGTGGCAGTGAGTGTAATATCCAAGAAAAAAGAGATTTAGATTTAGGGTTAAAAGATGGGTGGCGAATTTTGTAATAAAAATTATTAAGGGTATAGTTTTTAGTAAATATATATTTGATTTAGGCCAATTTTGTAATAACCTTAAACATTTAAAATATATTAGATTTAGGGGGTGAGGACATATGTATCCTTGTCCCAACCTGTTCTCGATTACAAAGATTTTTTTCGTCTTCATCCTTATTCCCATCCACATCTCTATTTCTATTGGAGAATTCTCCCTTTTAGAGTTGGGGAGGCTGAGGACCCCTAAATTCGAACCAAAATTGCCATGTCTAAATGAAACTATGGGAGAATAATTATTTTCCTTTTGTTTTTTTTCTAAATAATTGTTTTTAACCTTAAACTTTAAAAGTGACATTTTCTCACTCTCTGTCAGGTTCTTCTAGTAAATTATGTTAAATTTTAGTGCAAAAACATTAATAAGATGATAATACCTTCAATAGTTTAATTTGAAGTTTTAATATAAATGAAATAAGTTAAATTACTTTTATAGCCTTATATTAACATTAAAAGTTACCTATATACCTTTTTACCTACCCCAATTCACAATATCTTTCGTCAATCTCGTAAAAACCCTTACTTGTCATCAAAGACTCAGAACTTTGATCCTTGTTGCACTATCGTCACCCTTAACACTAGAGTGACTCATTTATGTTGTTTTTCTAAGAAGCTTGAATCTCATTGTCTTATGAGATCGAGAGGAGAAGGTTGGATCTTGTTTATGCCACCTTTCGAGAAGCATGGATCTTATCGTTGTGTGAGATTGAGAGGAGGAGATGGTTGGATCTCATTAATGTTTCCTTCATCGTTTGATGATGCACTCTACTGCCATATTCATAAGTGCCTAAACAAGAACAACTGATGTTGCTTTTAGGAAGCACATCTCAGCTAGTCGCTTATTTGTTGTTTATGTTGACTTTGCTTTCACCACCTATAACATAAGCTATTCTAATGGACTAAAGGGATGTCCTCTCTTATTCTTAACTCTTTAGTCTTCACTATCATGGTGTTAAGAGACATAACAAAGAATATCAACATGACTAAGTCATGGTAAATATTTGACTATTTTCTTCTTATAGGCCCAAAAGCCATTTAGGTTGTTGTGCACATCTAGTTTATAGGTCTATTGAGTTATGCTACCTAAAGAGTTTGGGTCGAGTATAGTTGTTATAGTAAGTTATCTAAAGCTAATTGTCTATGGTTGTTTATATAATTTCATGCACACATTGTATCCTATTTTATTATCAATCAGTTAACATTTATTCATCTCTTAACACACACAGAGACACATATATATATGTATGTATGTATGTATTTATGTATGTATGATGAATGCCCTTAGATTGATAGAATTATGACGAGAGGATAAAAGAGTAACTTGATCATGAGAATCCTATAAACACATATGATGGTTTATATAAAAAGGTTCATAGCCTTAGTATTCTTTTGATAAAGGGAATAGATAATATGAGAAAACTATCATCGTGTTGAGTGAAGCCTATTAAAATGTAGTAATAGATTTCATTTGTTAAGAATGTTGGTGTCAACTTGGTGCAACACATAAATGAATGTTGATTGCATTTTAACCGAACTTACCTGCCAAGAGGATTCTGCATAGATGGTAACCCTAATGTCTATAAAATAAATCCTCCAATGGATGGTCATGCATGTGATCCTTAGACTTTGGATAACCAAAACATTTCATGAACCAATCAGCCTAGGTTAATTCTAGACTAATGAATTTTTTTCAAACAGCTATTAATACAGTAGTTATTAGCTATGTCGAGAATTCTAACAAGAAGATGTTAGATCAATGAAGGATTCATCACTCTTAGGTATAGGAAAAATATATCTTATGGTGCTATTTGATAAATGACTACGACCAATTAAATTTGTAACTGAATTGGGGATTAGGTTTGATGCCTAAATCCAATAATATTTTATCTTTGTCTTAGAATTCAAGTTGAGAAGCTACATGAGCTAAGATATTATTTCTATGATTGATCTTTGATGAGATATCATAATAATGAAAGGATTTAATTACAAAATAATTGTACCATTGAAAGCTAAAATTGATTAACATTAATTCTCTATTTATTGAATTGAAATTATATCTTGTTAGAGGCTAAACATGGTTTATAAATAAAGAAATGATTAATTGTAGTTTAATCATAATTTTATTCACTACCAACTTATTAAAGTAATATTGGTCACAAACAATAAGGGGTTATTTGTTATAACTTAGAAGAATATGGTTTAATGCACAAAGAGTGAATTACCTTGGGTTATCCCAAAATTGGTTATCTAAAAAATATGGCATAATAGTTAGGAATAAATATTGGGCACAATATTAGGCCTAGTTATAGAAATTAAAAGACTGGGACAAAAGTGCATATATCCAATTTTTAGGGGGTAGAGTATAAATAAATAGACTAAGGTAATGAGATATATCTTATAAATTGACACATATTGCATATTTATATGCCCTAGACGTCCTTATCAAATAAGGAGAGAAAATTTCATATAAAATTGTTTCTCCTTAATAACTTTTTATAGTCCTTCTATCCAATCGGTTCGTGAGACACTCTAAAAATCTTCACACTCTATTGATGTCATGAAGCCCTTATATGGAGGAGTATCACATCGTTAATCTAATTAACCCCTTATATGAATTTAGCCTAATAAAGCTTCTAGACATAGGTATGAGGCATATTCTCTTATAATTATATGTAAAATAAATCCCTTAATCCAAAAGCCACGAGTTATGAATTCATATTTGAGTGTTTTCTGTTGCCACCATGTATTTTAGATTCAATTAAACCTTTGAATGACATTTGTGTCCTGGGACACTAAGCATATATTATCCTATAAATAAGTGACTAGCTCTTGACATTTGTCAACATTATCCACTAATTGTTATTCTAAACAATATGGTAAGTGGCTTCGATCATTTTCCTCATTGTAATTAGATAGTGAAAAGGGTTTAGGATACAGATTAATAGATTAGATTAGGGAGTTAAGAAGCTAGTTTTGCCAGTCGAATAGGAATAAATATTAAGGCACAATCAACCATCTTCTCTAGAGAGGCCCTACATACATTAAGATGATTTTGTGTTGGTGGCCTTTAAGTTGGGTAGGTTTAACTGCTTATCATGTCATTAAAAAGGGTTAAAACACTACTAGATCTATAAGCTCTGAGGATTATAAGTGTTTGCCTAGAGTGCCACCATGATAGAGCTTGATGATCTTGGAGCACTCCAACGATAATAGATTGGCTGTGACAACGAAAGGACAATTTAAAAAATTTTAAACATGCAAAAGTACTCGAAAACCATACCACATTATACACAATGTATTACATGAATATGCAAAGCAACACAAGATAATTCAAATATGTTATACTAGCGTTTGAAGGCTTCACTTATCTTTGTGTGGCCAAGAATATATTTTCCAACACAAGAAAATGAGGAACTTAGGTATCCTCACGGGGTTTGGATAGAATGGAAATAAAAAAATGTTCAAAATGGTTTGCTAGGACATATGAACAAATAGAAGTGTAAAAGGCACAATTATTCATAATGTATTCTTTGTAGACAAAACGACGAAGAAAAATTATGATCAGTCGATTCCTTTTATAGAATTTGCCATAAATGATAGTTTACATGGAATGAATAGTCATTTCACCTTTCATCTTATCTCATCCAAAATCTACGAAATCCTGAAAATCACACTACACACTTTGATAAGATTTCAGATAAAACATTTAAATGTAAGTCAGCACAAATAGTTGTTCCTCTAAGAGGAATGGTCATTTGTCTCCATGCCAAAAAGCCAATTAAGTTTTTCAATCATAATGGACAAGCCCAAATCCATCACAATTTCTTAATAACCTATAAACACTAGGATTATTACATTTTGGTCACTTAGACCACTCAAGACTCAAAATCCTCAATCCAATATTTGAATTCGATTCGTCGCAGATAATCTTATGCCTCATGAATTCAAAACAACTTCATGCATACCATTAAGCTCTTTATTAAGCCAATAGTTTATGGATTCAAGTTGAATATGATCATATACCAAGATTGGCCTCTAGCAAAGCATCATGTTTACCCGTCAATAAAGTGCAAGCAAATAGCTTAAAAAGATCCTTTCATTAACAATTATCTTTCAAGGCTGAGACACAATTTTATGTTTGTCCTTAATGTAAATTGATATTCATTAATGACCAAAATGATATGGATCAAGCTTCAAACCAGTCCCACTGTGGCCACAAATTTAAGTGGTCATTGATGTCTCTTTTAGCATTTGTAACACTCCTTTCTAATTATACACCTCTATCTGAAACATGTACCCAAAGTGATGTGTCACCTCTAAAAAATTCTCAAAAACATTTATGACAACAAATATTTAAATAATAAATACATGGCTCCTAATATGAACAACCACAAACCCAAAGGTATTCTTTCTCCTAACACGCCCATGTACACATCAAATATGGGAAGAGTTTTCCTCAAAACTATATAGCCATGTGTCACATGATACATGGACATGTGTCGTTATTTTCCAAAATTTTGATTCCATTTGAATTGTGTTTTCTGACTACTACATTCACTCCTAAGCAATCCAAATAGTACTTTTGATTTAGGCCAAAAACACAATATTGATAAGCTAGCCTTTAAAAGTGCCACTAAAATCCACCAATTGCCATGATTAACATACAATATTCTAACACATGTCTTATTGTTAACAATATGCCATATAATTCTATAAATTCGACTATACAAATCTCAAAATTACCTTTTCTTATTATAAAACCCATAGGCAAGTCTAAGGGCATTTTAGTCTTTTTCTCTGATTTTAAATTTGGTGATTATTGTTTTTTGGAGGTACACACCCGTGTATGGAAGCATACACGGTCATGTATGATCTTCAGAAAGTCAAACATTTAGATCAGATTGTGATCATAACGAAATAGGAAGTTATTCAAGTTATGCAACTTGATACACAACTGTGTATAACTTGTACAGGTTTGTGTATCACGTGCTGGAATAATATAAATATGTGATAACCCTAATTTTCTTACATTATCATTCACAACCACAAAAAAACAAAAAATGTAAGAGAGAAAGAGAGTAATTTTGTCGATTGAAAAGTCATTGTTGATCACCAGAATCAACACAAACATAGATACACAAGGGGAGCGTTTTCATCAAAATTCAAGTAAATGGCACAGTTTTCATTGATTGATCATGAAATCTTAGAGTTTTACAGTTACATGCATGATATAAGGTTGTTTAGATATAGCAATGGTGATCTATATGATATGTTTGATTTAATATGCAATTATGATGAGCCATATGATTGCCTAGCCTCTTGATTGTGTGGAATTGATGAAATTAGAGTTTATATACATATTAGCAATAATGTTTGCATATGTGTAAGGATTTTGGTGGATTAGGAACAAAGTAAAATGTTTGATTAATTCATATACATCCAAGAATCATATCAACATGATTATGTTATGAATGTTATACATTTTGGCTTGATAACGCAATAATGCAATACTTGTTTAGGGCTCTGTAAAGACATGGTCAAAATTGGTTGGTGTGATTATAATGCTTATGTTACGTCTATACAACATAGAAACCCTTAAGACACGATTTCTATATTGTGACACATGGGTATGTATGGTCATATACACGCTTATATGTTATTCCAGAAATTTCAAAAGTTTACAAATCTTATGCTTGTTCTAAAGGAAGATATGCATGGTCATTGGTATAAGACATATGTCACTGTATGGCTTTTTAAAAGTGGATAGGGTGTAATAAAAAACACATGGCAAGTACTCATGGACCCATGTACAGGGTATGTGAGTTAACTCCTTGTGTGCACCATTTTATGCACAGTTGTGTACTAAATGCCACATGCCCATGTATATGGGTTAGGAGGCACATGGGCAAAGATGGAAAAGCACACAACCATGTACTCCTAGTCAAAGACAAAAGATAATTATACCCCTAGGCTATGTGCATAGAAAAGGAGAGTTAAACAAGAAAAATAATGAGCCATCAAAGGATAAAAAATTCAAGAAAGACATAGATTAAGTGTCCGACTACATGGACGACAACACAAGTTTATTGTCTATGATAAAGCCCAAGCTCACAAACCACTTAATATAACCAATCATCTTGACCATATGAGGGCCAACTTGTCCTCTCTTAGAGAGTTTGCAATCAAATAATGTAATTGACACCTCACATCGTTCAACCCTTGCATGAGTGACATATAACTCTCGAAGGCGTGCAAGTATAGATGAAGCATCCATTTCCTCTTGTTGCTTTTGAAACTCAAACGACATGGAAGTTAGCATAAGGCACTAAACTTCCATAAAGTTATCAAATTACTTATTAAAAATATAATTTTCCTCTTGGGTGGCATTAAGACCGGATTCATAAGGCAACAACCTCTCAAAGATGTACAACCTCTTTTTCTAAAGCAGAATAATCCAAAGATTTCTATACCAATCAATAAAGTTGTTTCCAATAAACCTATTTTCCTTTATAAGAATTGATCAATACATTGGGTTTGACATGGTGATTATGTGATCTATAACTTACAGATAAAGGTATTAGTAATTTTGTTCATAATTAATATTCATTTTAATTACAAATTTAATTAATTAAAATGCTCTCACTATTTTCCTTAAGCCAATAACCCTTACTATTGTACTCAAAAAGTTTCGATGAACTTTCTAATAGACCAAGACCTCATCAAATTAATTCTCCCCTTTACTTTGGTGAATAAGTTCAAATAATTGACTAAGTAAATTTTAAATTAATCATTAAAAACCCATTATCTTAAGCTAGGTTTTGGCCCAACAAATCATGCAGCCTCAAATGCGACTCTCGGTATCAGTAGAGTAAATACTACATATCACCTTGAATCAACAAATACATTCCTTACTCATGCCTCTAATATACTTTACTTTCACTTTGGCGAACAAGCAATGTACAATAGTTAAGTCAGATCCAATATGAGTATCTCCTAATTTTTCACCTAGTAGAAGTGTACCCTTCGTTTTGGTGAATAAGGTTTAAAAGAAAAGGGGTTTAATTAGGGCATCATATTGGAAGAAACCAATTTGATCTTTGTAACATCCTTCACCAAAAGTACTACCTACCGATGGAGAAATGTTACGAATTAATATCCGGAGTATCTATTTTTTTTTTAAAAAAGATACTTTAAAATGAACGCATCACTAAAAGTGTTTAGAAATTATTCTAAGAAAACTTAAAATCTGGAAGCAAACAAAAGATGTATATATCCCATATGAAAACTCATCCAAAACATCTACGATCATAGAGTAATCATATACATGCCCTTAGATACAACTATACAACTATCTGAATAGGGCCAAAAATCAACAATATCATATGTATGTAACAAAAACCATAGGTAACTGTAACATCCCTCCCCAAAAATTACTATCCACTGAAGGAGAAATGTTACAAATTAATATCCAGAGTGTTTATATATATATTTTTTTGAAATACTTTAAAATGAGCGCATCACTAAAAATGTTTAGAAATTATTCTAAAAAAATTAAAAATCTAGAAACGAACAAAAGATGTATATACTCATATAAAAACTCATCTGAAAGCATATGAAAACATGGAGTAATCCTATACAACTATACAATCATCTCAAAAAGGTCAAATGTCAACTAGAACATGCGACTATATGCATGTAATATAAACCAGAGATAACCTACTCCAGTCGGATCTATCTTCGCTGACCTGACCCTACCTTACAGCTACCACGATCACCTGTACCTGCAATCATGAAAGAAAAGGAAGTGAGAGATAAGAACACTCAGTAAAGGGAAAGAATTAAGTAAACTATCTCATTTCCTATTCTAACTCCCTCTCGGGACTCAACCCCACATCATAACGTCTATAAGAAATTGAGGGGATAATCTGGTTCATTCTTTACTATTTGGATCATACTTTATCTGATCTAGTATCTATTTGATACTTTCTGGAAGCTGACTATAGGGATTTGGCACCTTTCTAAGCTGGAGCTCTCTTTCTTTCTCTCACTACACCATTTTGAATCTGAATTGAGCTCTACTACGAGCAGACCCTACTAGGGGTCTATGTCCTACTATATATGTGTCTTACTATAGACATGCCCTACTACGGGTGATGTAGTGTAAAGTATCCCCTCATAGTTCATAGCATGCATGCATGTCTTATATCTTACTAATCTTGCTTCCATCTAAATCTATTCATAACTCACTAGACCATACTCTTAAGACGACCCCTAAATCTTGAGCCCTAAATTCCTTTTCTTGCTTTTCTTTATCTCTCCTTTCTTTCCTTTCCTTTCCTTTCTTTCTTTTTTTCTTTCCTTTTTCTCCTTTTCTTTTTTTCCCAAAAACGGTGAAATACTGTTCATATAACTGTTCATTTGGTAGGATAGCCTTCTTTTTTATGCAATTTAATAGCCCAAACAGTCTCTAATTAATACAAACTATATATCATTGAAAAGAGGATTCAAAGAGCTTTCCAACAAGCTATAATAGCACTCATAATTCATTAGATAACAAAACCAAAACGTGAGATAAAATCAGTGGCAAAAACTGTCTTTACTGTTTATTTAATAAAGCAGTCCTTTTGGTTTATACAATATTTAACAGTCCAAATGATCTCTAATTAATACAAGATATATATGATTGGAAAGAGACTTCAAAGAGCTTTCCAACAAACTATAATAGCACTTATGAGTCATTAGATAAGGCAGCCAAAGCATGGGATAAAATCAGTGGCAAAAAACTGTCTTTACTGTTTATTTGCTAAGACAGTTTTTTTGTTCAAGCAATGTAACAGTCCCAACAGTCTCTAATTCATACAAGCTATATATTATTGAAAAGAGGATTCAAAGAGCTTTCTAATAAACTATAATATAACCCATGATTCATCAGATAAGACAGCCAAAAAGTGAGATGAAATCAGTGGCAAAACTGTAAATATTAACCAACTCTCTGCCAAAAACAAAATCACACATATAGATATCACAAATGGCAAAACAACATTCCTCAACTTCAAAATCATCATTTATAACATAGATCCAAGGAACCAAAAGCCTAAAACATGAAACATATCAAGGATGATAACCCTTACCTTGTTTCAAGCCAATCTTGGCAAGTTGACTTCCTTTTTCTTGTCTTGCTTCCTTTATCACCAAAATCACCTTAAATCAACACCAAAACACACTAACATATTCATATAACATGTAGCAAATATATATATAATCATAGGTAAAGGGAAAGGAAGGAGATCTTTTGGTTACCAAGGCTTCCAAAGTACTTCTTTGTTTCCTTTTATTATTTTGTCTTCCAAAACCCCTTCAATTCCTTCCTTTATCTTCACAAAACAAAGGAAAATAGCATGAGAAATGGTGGCTGCTTGAATGGATGGGAAGATGATGGAAAAGCCTTGAAGCTTCCTTTATTTTTTTTTTTGTCTTTTCTCTCTCTATATACATCTTTATCTCTTTCTTTTTATCTTTTATCTTTTTCTTTTTCTTTTTGTATTTATATATATATATATATATATAAACACACCCATACATATATATATTTAAAATGGGAAATATCTCAAAACAGGGTCAAAAGACGTAATTGCCCCTAGAACATACCTAAGGGTATTATAGTAACCAACCCCAACCTGGGTCTATCTTCGCTGACTTGACCCCACCTCGCAGTTACCTCGATCACCCATACCTGCAATCATAAAAGAAAAGGAAGTGAGAGATAAGAGCACTCAGTAAGGGAAAAAAAATTAAATAAACTAGCTTTTTTCCTGTTCTAACTCATTCTTAGGACTCAATCTCATATCATAACTTTCATAAGAAATCGAGGGATAATCTAGTTCATTTTTTACTATTTGGGTCATACTTTGTCCCATTTAGTGTCTATTTGATACTTTTTGGAAGTTGACTACAAGGATTTGACACTTTTCTAAGCTCGAGCTCTCTTCCTCTCTCTCACTACACCATTTTTGAATCTGAATTATGCTCTACTATGAGCGGACCCTACTGTGGGTCTATATCCTACTACGGATGTGCCCTACTTAGGGCGGTATAGTGTAAAGTGCCCCCTTATAGTTCATAGCATATATGCGTGCCTTATATCTTACTAATCGTGCTTCCATATAAAACTATCCATAAGTCCCCAAACCATACTCTTGGGACAACCCTTAAATCTTGAGCCCCAAATTCCTTTTCTTGCTTTTGTTTCTTTTCTTCTTCTTTTCTTTTTTCTCTCCTTTCTTTCCTTTCCTTTCTTTCTTTCTTCCTTTCCTTTTTCTCCTTTTTTTCTTTCTTTCCAAAAACTATGAAATACTGTTCACAAGACTATTCATTTGGTTGGGCAATTTTTTTGTTCATACAATTTAATAGTCCAAATGGTCTCTAATTCATACAATCTATATATCATTGCAAAGAGGATTCAAAGAGCTTTCCAACAAGCTATAATAGCCCTCACGATACATCCAATAAGGTAGTAAAAACATAGGATGAATTCAATGGCAAAAACCTGTATTTCCTGTTTATTTGGGTAAAGCAGTTTTTTGGTTCATACAATATTTAACAGTCCAAACGGTCTCTAATTCCTAAAAGCTATATATCGTTGAAAAGAGAATTCAAAGAGCTTTCAAACAAGATATAACAGTACTTATGATTCATTTAATAAGGCAGTCAAAACATGGGACAAAATCAATAGCAAAAACTGCATTTACTATTTATTTGGTAAGACAGTCTTTTTATTCATACAATTTAACTATCTAAACAGTCTTTAATTCATACAAGCTATATATTGTTGAAACAAGGATTCAAAGAGAGTTCCAACAAGCTATAATAGCACTTATGATTCATCCGATAAGACAGTCAAAAAGTAAGACGAAGTCAATGGCAAACTGGTAAATATCATCAAACTTTCTGCCATGAACAAATTAACACACATAGATACTCTAAATGGCAAAACAACATTTTTCAACTTCAAAATCATCATTTATAACATAGAACCAAGGAACCAAAAGCATAAAACATGAAACATACCAAGGATAACACCATTTACCTTGTTTCAAGCCAAATCTTTGGAAGTTGGCTCTCTCCTCTTTGTCTTCCTCCTCTTATTACTAAAACCACCTTAAATCAACACCAAAACACACTAATATATTCATATAATATGTATCCAAAACCCTTCCAAATCACCCACTTTTCTTCAAAAACAAAGCAAAAACAGGAAGGAAACTGCCTTCTTCTAGAAGAGACGGGAAAAGATGGAAAAAAGCTTAAAATGTTCCTTTTTTGTCTTTTCTCTCTTTAGAGATATGGATATATATCCATATATATATGTATATATATATATATATATCTTTATCTTTTTGTTAATATTATATTTATATATATATATATATATAGCACACACATACATGTGAATATATATATATATATATATATGTATTTAAAACTGGAAATATCTCAAAACAGGGTCAAAAGATATAAATGCCCCTGAAATGTACCTGAGGGTATTATAATCTTAGACTTAATATTTAAATTGAGGGTTTTTAATTGATTGGTCTCATCAGATTTTATGTTGTATATTAGGTGATATTTGAAAAAATATAACCATTTACATTAATTCAATAACATAAAATTAAAACGTGTCGATGCATAGTCATAACTAATATCAAACCTCTCGTACTAAGAGAGGTCTGATTGGTCAACCTAGATAAATATTTTGTCTTTTTGTCTTTTTTTTAAGTACAAGCTATGTGTTTCGCTCTTTAGCATGAGATAAAGGGAAGGCATGACCTCAAATGTACATGTCATAAAAATGATTAATGTTGTATGGCAATTAGACTTTTGGGGTATGATCCTACCGAACCGCATCAAAGTGAATTTGGTTCTACAATCCCTCCCACAAAGTTATAAACCATTTATAACTAATTACAATTTGAATTGGATAGAGTAGACACTCTCTGAGTTCTTTAATAAGCTTCAAGAGCTCTATAAGCAAGGGAAGCAAGACTCTAAACATGTGGATGTTTATGCGACTTCTACTAGTAGGGCTAATAAAAGGCCCAAAAGGCAACAAAAGAAGGGTCTAAATGTTGAACCTAAAAAGAGGAATTTTAAAAAGGCCAAATGACTATTTCCCACCAAGGCAAAAAAGAAAAAAGAAAAGGCAAAGTGTTTCCATTATCAGCAAGATGAACAATGGAAGAGGAATTGTCTTTTGTACTTGGACAGCGTTAAAAAGAACAAAACATGTATATTCCATTGTCGAGTCATTGAATTCAAATTAAGTTAGGATTCAAATACTCATTCTTGCATCGTAGATTCAACAACTACGTCTCACGTGTGCATTTCTATACAAGCACAACTAAATATTTATATTTTGTCACAAGGTGAGATCGAGATCATTTTGAAGATAGGAACTTGCCAAGTTAGAATACCATCAGGGCATATTTTGAGACTTTATAATGTTTTGAATTTTGCAAAAGCCACTAGAAATATCATTTTTATTTCTGCCTTATATAAGTTTGGTTACAATGTTCAATTTAATGGAAATGAATGTGTGATATTTTGTGAAAATATTGTAGTGGGAAAAGCTATAAAAACAAATGGCATGTATGTATTGGAATTGAATGATTATCGTATAAATTCTGTTACTAATAAAAGAATTCAAAATGAAACAAACCCTAAGGTTCTATGACACTATAGCTTAGGTCATATTAGAGAAAGAAGATTAATTAAATTTGGAGAAAGTGGGCTTTTAAGTTATTTGGGTTTTGAACCCTATCTAATGTGTGAATCTTGTCTCTAAGGCACGATGACCAAATCTCCCTTTAAAAGTGAAGGTGAATGAGCGAAAGAATTATTAGAGTTAATACATACAGCTGTATGTGGACCATTTAATCACATGGCTAGGGAAGGTTTTCATTACTTCATTACCTTTATTGATGATTATTCTTGGTACGAGTATCTGTATTTAATAAAATACAAATAAAAATTCTTGAAAAGTTTAGAGAATTTAGAAATAAAGTAGGGAAATAAACTATAAAAAGTATTAAAATTCTACGATCAGATCGTGGAAAAGATTACTTGAGTACAAAATGTCAAGAATTCTTGAAGGATAATGGAATTATTTTCAAAATAACTATTCTATACATACCTCAACATAATGTTGTATCTTAAAGGAGAAATCATACTTTACGATCAATGGTAAACTTCTTTGACTTACCAGCGTCATTGTAGGGATACACCCTTTAGACCACTATACATATCTTGAATCGAGCACCGTCAAAATTAGTCTAGAAAACACTGTATAAGTTATGGTATTCTTAATGCCTAAGTCTCTATTATATGAAAATTTGGGGATGTTTAACTTATGTCAAAGTAATTAAATCAGATAAATTGGATGTTAGAATAGAGAAGGGTTGGTTCATAGGATATCCTAAAGATAATTTAGGATATTACTTTTACTTCTTGATTGAACAAAGAATAATAATCAGTAGAAATAAGTATTTTCCCAAGAAAGAGTTCTTGGAAGAAGGTGCTTAAAAAAAAAATGTTAAGCTCGAGAAAAACTCCAAAGAGACTCAAACCAATATCATTGAAGTTGGATTGTCCACTTAGTGGACCTTTGTATCAGATTCTACCATTCCAACACAAAGATCCTCTTGGATATCTAGATCTATGGATAGATACGATTTTCTTTTCAAGTGGGATTTTGAATCTTGCTTGGTCAGAGAAATTGATCATGGTGATGATCTTAGAAGTTATAAGGAAGTTATACTAAATACATATTTAGGTAGATAGCTATAAACAATGAATTCTATAATAGAATCCATGCATGCTAATCAAGTCTAGACACTTGTTGATCCATCGAAAAGAATTGTTCTTTTTGGCTATAAGTGGATTTTCAAGGGAAAGATTAAAAATGACAAATAGGTGGAGACCTATATGGCAGGACCAATAGCGAAGGGTTATACTCAGAAACAAAGGTTAGATTATGAGGAAACCTTTTCGTTTGTGGCTAAGATTAAATCCATTTGAATAATGCTAGCTATCGCAATACACCATGATTATGAAATCAGACAAATAGATGTCAAGACCACCTTCATCAATGGATTCATTAAGGAAAACATATGTATGGAACAACCCATAGGTTTTATATCCACCTCAAAAAGACAAAGGGTATGCAAGTTATATCGATTCATTTATGGATTGAAACAAGCTTTTAGAAGCTAGAACATCCAATTAGATGAAACAATCAACTCATTTGGTTTTGTAAAGAATCTAAATAAACCTTGTATTTACAAATGGGTTAATGATTATGTGATACCCCTAGGCGAATCCCACATCGACAAAGCACGGGAGAGATGCTGGGTCTGTGTGTGCTCTGCTATGGATCCCACATTGGTTAGTGGTGGGAGAATTGGATTGGTTAAATAGCCTGTGAGCTCCTTAAACTGTTAAGACGCGTTTTGGGTTGCAAAGCCCATTAGCAAACCCATGATGGACTGTGTGTCCAAAGTGGACAATATCTTGACAGTGGGCCGGGCTATTGGACCTGGGGTGATACAAATGGTATTAGAGCAACTCCGCGTGTCCTCTTGAACGATGGTGGGGCAAACCTCAGCGAGGACGCTGAGTCCCGTAAGGGGGGGTGTATGTGATACCCCTAGGCGAATCCCACATCGACAAAGCACGGGAGAGATGCTGGGTCTGTGTGTGCTCTGCTATGGATCCCACATTGGTTAGTGGTGGGAGAATTGGATTGGTTAAATAGCCTGTGAGCTCCTTAAACTGTTAAGACGCGTTTTGGGTTGCAAAGCCCATTAGCAAACCCATGATGGACTGTGTGTCCAAAGTGGACAATATCTTGACAGTGGGCCGGGCTATTGGACCTGGGGTGTTACAGATTACATTCTAACACTCCTCATATTGTATGTAGATGACATACTATTAATAAGTAATGGCATTAAGATGATGAATGAGGTTAAAATTTAGTTATCCATAACCTTTTCATTTAAAGACTTAGGAGATGCGACCTATGTCTTTGAAATTCATATCTATTGAGATAAAATGAAAAAGATAATTGGATTATCTCAAAAATTGTACATAGAAAAATTATTGAAAAGGTTCAACATAGAAAACTCAAAAAGAAGACTTTTACCTTTCACTAACTGTCTTCATCTTTCTAAAGATATGGGTCCAAAGATTGATGAAAAGCGATTGTGGTTGCGTAATATGCCCTATGTTTTAGTACAAGGGCTCATATATGCAATGCTATGTATGAGACTTGATTTAACATTTGTCATTGGTGTTATGAGCAAATATTAGACCAATCTAGGGGAAAAACATTAGTCAACTATGAAATCAATCCTTAAGTACTTAAGAAGGATTAAAGATCTTACCTTGAGTTATATGTGTTTAGAGTTAAACATTCAAGGGTATTCGAACTCTGATCTCTAGTCAGATGTTGATGATAGAAAGTCTACGTTAGGGCTCATTTTTACTTGTAATGAAAGTATTGTTAGTTGGAAGAGTTCCAAATAGTCAACCACAACTAACTTCTATACAAAAACTGAATATATTACCACTTCAAAAGTAGCAAAAATGGTTGTATTGATGCACAAGTTTGTATCCAAACTTGGTATGGTTCCGAACATGACTTATCCAATATCCATGTTTTGTGACAATACAGGTGCTATTGATAGACAAAGTAACCAAGAAGACATTAAAAGTTCAAACATATTTAGTGGAAGTATCACATTTTGAGAAAATTCATTGGAACTAGAGAGATAATAACACAAATGACACTATCAATAGAAAATGTAGCTAACCCGTTAACTAAAGCAATAACACTAAAATAGTTGGACCATTATCTTCAGAAGATGGGTATGCAATACAATGGCGAATGACTCTAGTGCAAGTGAGAGTTTTATTAGTGTATGTCTTAGGAACCATTCATATTGTCAATTTCAGAGCCATTTTAATCTTGTATGTACATTTATGATGACTTATTAATAAAAGAATTAGCCTTTTTGTTCATATGCATAAATTGTTTCCTTTATTTATGATGATATAAAATATGTATTTGAATTGTCTGGATGACTCATTTAATATACAAACCGAGTCATCGAATTGTTCCTTATGAATATGACTTAACTTGGACAATTATATCATATAATAGGCTTATCAAATACTTTTGTTGAATAGCATGAGATGACATTAGTATGGGAGACGATGATGGTCATGTCATTACGGTATTGGTATGGATTAATATTTAGAGAATCGATTTTCAAATATAACTAATAACGATAAGTCATATGGTCATGAAATCATAGTCATTGACTTATTGTTAAATCTTACTAGTGTATAAAGTAATCTTTTGGCCTGAGATATTATGGTCGGATCCAATACAAATACACATGATTCATATGATATATATATATGGGTTTAATCATATCACATAAGACCAACCATATTGCTTATGTGTTATTTGTATATGAAGAAGAATGATGTTTAAAATGGAATCTGATAACTCAAAAATTTTTAGATTCTCAATATCTAATAATTCGATCTGAATCTAAGTTCTGAAGTAAACATTCATAAATATTAGAAATTGAATTTCTAGCTAGAATATAATGTAAGCCATACGATGGATGTTCGTAAAAACGAGTTTCGAATATTTAAATGGCCAAAGGATTTATTCCCCCCAAAGTATGTTGATTTCCTAAGTTTCCCCTTATTAACTTTAAAAATCCTATTTACCCACCCATGGGTGGTTAAAATTAACTAAGTTCATTAGTTATATTATTTTTCCCCATAAACCGTAAAAACTAACAATTCCCCCTAACCTAAGTTTTCAAAAATAGTATTTTCTATTTAGGGTTTTTAATTTTTTAGATTGAATTTTCTGACGATGATTGGCGATCTCCAACCAATGTCTCTTCCTCTTTGGTGTATCCTCCTTTTGGTTGTGCTCTTTCTAACATTGTTTGGCATCATCGTTAATAAAGACTCTTCCTCGATAAAGAGTTTTCATCAACGAGGACATTAAAATGAGCACAGTCAGAAGGAGGATGTGTCAGAGAGGAAGAGACGTTATTTAGAGATCATCGGTTGTCGTCAAAAACTTTAATCTAAAAAATTAGAAACCTTAGGTGGAAAATGTTGTTTTTGAAAACTTGGGTAGGAGAAAATTGTTAGTTTTTAGGGTTTAGAGAAAAAAATAAAATCACATTTAAGTTTATTTTTAATATTAAATATAAATAATGATTTTGCCCTTAAAACTAACAAACTTAACCGTTCATATGTAGGTAAATGAGATTTTTAAAGTTAATAAGGAAAAACTTGGGAAAACAGCAAACTTTGGTGGGAATAAGTCCTTTGGCCTATTTAAATCAACGACTCATATAGAATTAAAATTAGGGTTTTAATGATCTATAAGGCTGAATTAGATCTGAATTTGACAACAGAAGGATATTATCCATATAAAATGTATGATTGAGGATATTAGGTTCAATGAAGTATTTCTTCATTATGGTTTAGTGGTAATGACATATTGCTAGATATTTAGCATAGTCGTTAAGTTTTTGTATACCTTTTGGACCGTCTTAAAGAAGACTCACGACTATGCCACAGTAAACCTAAAGGGTTATACCAATAAACTAAGCTTTTAAAAGTGAGGATTGATTATTAGAGGTTCACTAACACCTTCCAAAGGATAATAATATTCATGTAAATGTTATATGGGGGCAAATATAACATTTTAAAAGTTAAAATGTTGGTTAGATGAAACTACGATGCCTAAAGCATATAATTAATATACATGTTGGACATATCCACAAATTGAGAATTTGTTTGGCAAAAAGAGAATTTCCAAATTACATTTTGACCCACCATTATACAAAGGAGGCTCTTAGCTCATTTGAACTAAGCTAAGCTTATTTTGTAAACACATTCTAACTAACAAAAGAAAAGCTTTCTCCTCTCTCTTTCTTATGTCTCTCGGCCAAGGTGATAAAGAAGGTTTGCGGTGGACTTGCTTTGGACGCTTTTGCATTTCATCATCCTATATTTCGTAGGAGGCAAAGAAGTAGGTAAACATTTTTCATCTCTCTCCTTTTCACTTGCATGTCGTGGTTTTTCTTTTTTCTCTATGTATAATGTTTGTTTGCATCTTTATCTTCATCTATTTCATCCTTCATGATTAATTATTTGGGGTTGGCTAGCGCTTTGCAAAGGATAATAAAAATCATATAAAAGTTATACGAGGTGTGAAAGTAACATCTTAAAAGTTAAGTTATTAATGAGATAAATTTTATATGGCTAAAATGTATAATAGATTCACATGCATGGAAAATCTTTAAATTAAGATTTTGGTGGGGCGAATAAGAATTTGAAAATTGCAAATGAGCCACCATTATAAGAGGAGGTTTTTTAGTTCATTTAGATGAATGAACTTTATTTTATGCATTTTTCTTCTCATACTTAAAAGCCAAAAACTTTCTCTCTTTTTTCCTCTTGATTTGGCCAAGTGAAAGAAAGGCTTGGAGGTGGATTTCCTTTGGAGGTCTTGCATTTGGAGAACACATTCCATCATCCTGTATCACATAGGAGGCAAAGGATTAGGTATTATCCCTAACTTTTCTCTTTTTGACATTCATGCCTGATTCTTGCTCTCTTGACATATGAGTCATCTTTTTGCATCTATTATTTTCATTCTTTCTTTCAAAATGGTATTAGAGCTTAAACAACTTCTTACACATTCATTTTAAGGCCAAATGCATGTTAAATGTTCATAAGAATATGTACATGTATCACATATATGCATGCATGTTGTCTTTTTGCCTTGAAATCACTTTTCCAAGCATGAACTCTTCTTTAAATGTCTCGGCTGGATTTTTTATTTTGTCTTCATGTTCTAATGATTTTGAGATGAAGAGCATGTTATATATTGCATGTACATGATGAAACGTTCATTGGATGCATATTAATAGGTTTGTTTTTGACATGCATGTGCATTTTTGCCTTGTAGATTGAATTTTGATTCATGAAATGAGGATGCATGTCACAGCAGCCATGTGTAATATGATATACATTTTGCTTTGAGTTCATTTTGTGCTTGATGTATAAATGATATTATTTAGGAGCAGGCATGTATAGCTTGTTACGTGATATGGCTTGAAAAATTTTTGAAAAAAAAAATCAAAGCTTGAAGTTATGTTATATGCTTGGCCCATGTGTATATGATATGCTTGGTGAAATTTTCTTGATGTTATTTTATGTGTTGTACATGGAATACATGTGTTAGAGGCATATAAGTATAGTACATGCATTGAAGATATTAATGTATAATGATATGTTAATATATGAGCATATAGGTGATGAATAGTTCATATTAAAAATTCTGAAATTTTTAAGTTTTAATTTGAAGATGCTAAATGATGTATTCATGTTGATTAAGGCACTTAGATGAACATAATAATATATGTGATTAATGTAGTTACATATAATCAATAAAGTTTAAGATATATGTTGAGAGAATAAACCTAATTTGTTTAAATTACCATAAATTATTAGTGCTTAATTTAGTTTAATTTGATTGAATGGTAAATTTTGCATATATGTCAACTTGCACTAATGATGATTAGGTGTTTAGATATGATCTAATGTTGACATAAAATTGAGTATTTTAAAAAGCATGTGAAATGATGCATGCGCCCTTTTGTTTTGTTTAATATTGATTAAATGATGATACATACACAGATACCAACTAGTTTTTAATGGTGATTGAGTGTGATAATTAGCATGATTGATATGACAGTAAATATAGTAATTTTATATTGCACATGCACTAACTAGCATCTAATATTGATTGAGTGGAGAGTTGATATAATCATTTGATAGGAAATTGAAAATTAATAATATTAAATTGCATGAGTATGCATAACATCATAACCTATTATTAAGTAAAAGCTTTCTCTAACAGTTTAATAAGAATTTGATTCTCCACTAAAAGTTTTATCTAACAAAATTTTTGGATCATGATTGAGGGAGTGCGAGATTTGAATAAAATAATGAGAGCGGGATTCGAATAAAATAGTGAGAGCTAATAAAATTATACAATAAAAGGGTTTAAATTCATGTATATGAGTCAATAATAAAAACTTTTTTTTTGTAGTATTTTCGTTTAATTAGGATATATTTGAAAAATGACCAACAAAGTACTCCTAAGGATTATAGATAATAATATTTTCACTAGACCGAACTTCAAGGATTGGTTAAGAAATCTTCGAAGAGTACTAGACTTCAAAAAGATTGGTTACGTCTTAAAAACATCATTTTCTATTGATGTAGCTCCAGATACCTTCGATGAGAAATGTAAGACGTTCAAGGCATGGGTCAAGAATAATAGGAAAGCTCGAGGCTACTTGTTAGCCACAATGAATGAGTGACAAACCAAGCACAAAAATTTTTCAAAGGCTTATGATATCCTCGTTGCTTTACTAAAGTTATACAATGAGAACTTTAGAGCAGTTGAGTACAAGCTGTGCGTTTTGCTCTTTAGCATGAGATTAAAGGAAGACATGCCCCCAAATGAACATGTTGTAAAGATGATCAATGCATTAGGGTAGTTGGATGTTTGGGGTGTAGTTTTACTAGACCGTGTCAAAGTGAATTTGATTCTATAATTCCTTTCACTAAGTTATAAACTGTTTATAACCAACTACAATCTGAATTGGATAGAACAGACACTCTTTAAGTTGCTTAATGAGCTTCAAGAGCTTTACAAATAAGGGAAAAAATCTCTAGACATGCTGATGTCTATGTGACTTCTACTATAGGACCAATAAAAGGGGCAAAACCCAACTAAAAAAGGGTCCAAATGTTGGACCCAAGAAAGGGAATTTTAAGAAATATACCACTATAGTAGATAAGGCAAAAGCAAAAGAAAAGTGTTTCCATTATCAGTAGGATGGACATTGGAAAAGGAATTGTCCCTTGTATTTGGGTAGTCTTAAAAAGAACAAAATAGGTATAAACCATTGTCAAGTTATTGAATTTGAATTATGTTTGAATTCAGATAATTATTCCTGGATTATAGATTCAATAGCAACACTCATGTGTGTGTTTCTATATAGTTACTATAGAATAGTTATGTTTTGTCACAAGGGGAGATCATTTTTAAAATGGTAAATGGGCCAAAGGTTGTAGTCAAGGCCACAAGAACTTGTCAAGTTCAATTACCATTAGGGCACTTTTTGAGATTTTATAAAGTTTTGTATTTTCCAAATGCCACTAGAAATATCATTTTTGTTTATACATTATGTAAGTTTGGTTACAATGTTCAAAGCTATAAATATAAATGGTTTGTATGTATTGGAATTGAATGATTATTGTATAAATTCTAGTACTAATAAAATAATTCGAAGTGAAACAACCCATAGAGTTCTATGACACTATAGATTAAGTCACACTGGAGAAAGAAGATTAATTCAACTTGGAGAAAATGGGTTTTTGATTAATCCAATTACATGCAATCAACATATAAAATTAACCAAAAATAACAACAGGGATAAATTTTCATGAAAATATGCTAGGTGTGGCTATGATACCATTATAGGATACCTGTTTTAAAACATGTACTCATGAACATGCGAAAAGACTCATAGAATTATACTTGCATTGATGACACATTCAACCTTCATGTGGCTATCCAAAATATGTTATCCAACCCTCACAGGGTAGTGCCTTGGTATCTATGCAAAATAGAACACAAATAGAGGAAATCCAGGTGAAAAGGCTACTAAGGCTTTTGACTGGACTTATAACGTTCACGAGAAGGAGAGAAACAGAGGGAATGATGGTTGGGTTTTCTCTCTGCATTTTTTATATATATTTTTTTTTAAAAAATTTCTACCTTATTTATATGTGCAGGTGTCCAAGCATGGTTGGAATTCCAAACATGTATGACACCCTTAACACGTATACACAACTAGCATGTAAAATGCATAGCCAACATGTTTATTTGCCAGCCATGCATGTGTGGCATGTGATTGGCACACCTAAATATGCCAACCAACAAGCTTAATTACTTGCACGATTCGCACACCTATGTGTATTCATCGACAAGCTTAATCACTTGTATAATTGGTACACTTAAGTGTCTTGGCCGACAAGTTTAATTACTTACACAACTAGCATACTTAAGTGTGCCAACCAATAAGCCTTGATTACTTGCACAAATGGTACACATAAGTGTCGGTCAATCGACAAGCTTTGCCATATGGTATGTCAATCGACAACCTTCATGTGTCGACACCATCATACTAAATGCATAGTTGGCACTTGGTCAAGACATGGTCAAACTCGAGTCCTCTCAACCCATTGGGCAAACCCAGTTCATTCATGGTTTCTTTTTGGCCTTGAACACCAAGAGTGTCAATAAACGATCCACTATTTTGAGTTTGATTCAACTCTTTCATGTGTGTGACCTATAAACTTTTTATCAAACTGGTATGTTTAGATTCAGGATGAATCTAGAAACAGACCAAGATTGGCCTCTAGCAAAGTATCATGGCCACTCGAATGACAAAGGGTCAGTGTATATCTCTTAAGCTTTTTCAACATCACACTTGGTACAATTCAATCATTTTGTCAACAATCTCTCTCAAGGCTAAGACATAGAAATGTGTCTATCTCAGTGATTCATTGGTATGAATTGATACATATCAATGACTAAAATATATTAGACTACAAGCTTATTCTATTATGGCCATAAATTCATACAGTCATAAATGTTTCTTAGTATTCTCATGTGAGATGTCTTCTCTTGTGCTCAAGAGCCTCTATGTATCTCATAATATGGCCAATTATTATCTTTATAGTTACCCCAATTATGACGGCATGTTAGACAATGTTAAACCATACTGATCCTTACAAGAGATAGCCTAGCGACTTTAAGTAAAAAAATCACATGCATTCGTGATATTCAAATGATTTATTCCATAAACACTAAAGTAACTATTCATATGGATATCCACTGGTTAGGTCAATCCAATAAACACGTCTACAATGTGCACCTATATGTTACGCCAAGTTGTCTATAATAACTTTGACAGGTGAGCATTGTTGCCACTTTTGGTGGGTTATTTAACACTTTGATAATCCTATCATCATTGCATGTACCATTATTCATTGTAATGCTAGGGTTATAGACATTTCCGGAATGACCACTTAATGTGTACGTTCTCACGATCAATCATTTGATCTTTTCGTCATAGTTCCATCATTCCAAAGACATGTTATTCACCCTATCATATAAATAAAATATATATGAATTTATTAAAATAAATTACATCCACAAATGTCAAATTCCATTGGCTCTAAGACACTTACCCTAACAGAGTGTACATAGCTATCAACTAGCACTATTTACAAATCATCGAGTGTATAATGCATCTCTAACATGCATAATCACGCATCACCATTTACTTAAATTTTTCGTGCACCATCTAAGAAATGACTATCTGGCCCTCATTGTCTTATGTACAAACGTACACTCTTGACATGTACAACCATATAGGCTTTTAACAAATATATTTTAATATAATCCAAAACAAGAGGAAAAGATAAAAAATGCCCTTGGGCAAATTATGAGTGTGACATTTCTATCCCTTAAAAGAATTTTGTCTTCAAAATTCACTCAAACAACTTCGAGATCCTCTGTGAGTCATACTCAACCTTCTATGTCACATTCTTAACTTAAAGGTTCCTCTATAAATCTTTGACTAGAGAAATATTTCTTCTTAAGCTTTTTAACTTGTCTATCCAAATTTGTACCAAACACTCCTCATAGTCTAAACTATCATCTAGCTCTGCATCTTCAATCCTTAGCACATAGGTGTTAAGGTAGATGTCCTAGAGCCAATCATATTTGGTGTTTGTGGATGATATTTTTAATTAATCATTAAGAAAAAGGATTTATTGTTATTCAATTAATATATTTTTTATTTATATAATTGTATGAATAATATACCCTTAAAATGGTAGAACTATGACGAGGAGATTAGATAACTACTTGTGGGAACCTTATGTACACCATAAGTGGTCATTCTAACATTACAATGAATAAGGGCATCTGTAATAATGAGGGGATTATCATAGATGCCATTAACCTAGTGCTAAAATTCGTCCCTAAATTAGGGGTACTTTCATCATGAATTTTAACTTAAATGAAAATGAGAAAACCTTTAAAGAATTGTTGCATATGCTTAAGACTATTGAACAAGAAAAATGAAAGATAACTTTAATTAATATGCTTGTGGTTCAAGCCCAAACACCAAAAGTTTAGGCCAAGGGAAAGAGAAAGGCAAGGCTAAGGCTAAGCCCTAGCTAAGTCTAAAACAAAGAAGCAACTTGATACTACTACTCAACTTACAAGTGGTGTAGGGAAAGGAAATGTTATCTGCTTCTATTATGGCAAGGCATGTCACTAGAAGAAGAAGACAATTGAAGCATCTACTTTAAGTATGTTTGTCATTGAGATAAACTATTCTCTTTATTCTTCCTTGGTTGCAGGTATAAGATATAGTTCTCATATTTGTTTTGAT
Source organism: Mangifera indica (assembly GCF_011075055.1). Taxonomy (NCBI): domain Eukaryota; kingdom Viridiplantae; phylum Streptophyta; class Magnoliopsida; order Sapindales; family Anacardiaceae; genus Mangifera; species Mangifera indica. Next base: position 7,359,248 of record NC_058152.1, read on the forward strand.
ATGTAAAGACTGCAAAAAAGTAGATTGTTCGCCAAAGGAAAAGTTGACCTACATGTTAGAAATAAAACACATATTGCTATATTAACCATATGGATTTATTATCTTAGGTCACCCACTAGGTTAGTTTTAAAAATATGAAATTGTTATTATATTCCTTTTGTTTCTAGAAACTTAGTTTTTGTGTCTGTTTTGGGCAAAGAAATATATTTATTTTCTATTAGTAGCAGTGTTATAACCATCAACTTAAATAATATTTTTTATGAAACAATTAAATTGCATACTTGTTTATATATTCTAAAACTAGATGATGAAATTCTCAATGTGTCAAATAATAAACAATTAAAATTGAATGATCTGAATACCACGTATCTATTGCATTGCAAGCTAAGCCTCATAGGACCAAAATGTATATCAAGAGTTCTTGAACAAAGAGCTTTGCAATCATTTGACTTTTAGTTGTATGATGAATACAAATTATGCCTATTGGATAAGATAACCAAAACACCCTTCACTAGGCATAGTGAAAGGGTGACTGAATTGTTAAGGATTGTACACAATAATGTGAATGGGCCCATGACAATGTCTAATAGATATAGAGAAGCCTACTTGTCACATTTATTAATGACTATAGTAGATATGGTTATGTGTTTTATATGAAACACAAGTCTGAATGCTTTGATAAATTCAAAGAATTCAAGAACGAAATAAAAAAGTAACTTGGGAAAAAAATTAAAGTTCTCGAAAGTGATTGAAGAGACAAATACCTAAGTATTGAATTCAAAGGATACCTAAAAGAAAATTGGATAATATCTCAACTCACACTTCTTGGTACACCATAACATAATGGTGTATCTGAGTAGAGGAATAGGACCTTGATAGAAAGGGTCAAGTCTATGATTTAACAATTTACCTATGTCTTTCTAAGATCATGCCCTAGAAACTATTATCTATACATTAAACCATATAATATCTAAAAACTCCATATGAGTTATGGATTAGGCAAAAGCTCAATCTAGATTACTTGAAAATTTAGGATTGTGAAGCTTATGTCAAGAAATTGACATCGAAAAAGTTGAGTGCTTAGTAAAAAAAGTATAACCATATGAGGTACCCGAAGGTTACTAAGGGATACTACTTTTACCACTTAAAGAAGCAAAAAGCCTTTATTGCTCGTACCAATGTATTCCTTGAGAAGGAATTTATTCTCAAGAAAACCAATAGGAGAAGGGTGGAACTTAATGAAGTTCTTATACCACAAGATAACATAGATGTTAAACAGGACGATGTACCATCATAAATGGTTGATCATGGTAAGGAATTTCCTCTACCTTGGGTGGAATAACCTTAATACACACAAAAGCTATATAGGTTTACACGAGTTTGCTAGAAGTTAGAGAGATTCGGTTTTCTCTTAACTCAGTACAGTGATGTATTAGTCATCCACAATGATAAACCTAAGACCTACAATAAGGCTATTTCAAGTCTAAATTCTAATAAATAGTTGGATGTCAAGATATTTCAAATAGACTTCATATACTAATGCATACATGGGTCCTACTCTATTTTTGAGCTTTATATCTTCCTCAAGTCACCATGCCACCCAAAAAGTTAAGATGAATGAATTTCCAGCAGTATACAAGCCCAAAGATGTAATACCTCCTTAATTTTGGTCCAAATCCACTTTTAGGTATAACCTTCTTAAGTAGACTTAAGACCTACTTATATAATTGCTCCAAAGAGCTCAAACCCTAGTTGGTTTTGAACTAGAAGAGAAGATGATTGCCTTAGTTAGGAAATAAGTTTCCTATATCTAAGGAAAATGTGTACTATTTTATCTTGTATTCATTAAATTGGGTGTTTGTGTGATTTGTTAATTGATTTTTGCCTCGTTAAGCTACTATTCCCTACCAGAATTTACTGTTCACAGAACCTTATTTTTGCTTAAAAACACCACTTTTCTAAGCCTAAACACTTACCATCCCTTAACCCTAATCCTTAAACCCTTAACTTTTGCCAATTAAGCACTACCAAAATGTCCTATAGAAGAACCTCCTCATCATCCTCTTTACCCCTTCATCCTTAGGAATTTGGTTATATGGAATTAAAGGGAGAAATTAAGGAACAAAAGGCAGAACTTAAAGCCCTTAGAGACCAAATGACACAAATGATGCAAATGATGAAAGAATTGACTACCACTTAAAGTCGAACACCTTTATCATAACCCCAAACTTCAACCTAAAGCCAAATACCCCCTCTATCACTTTACCCGACCTAAATACATCAACCAAGAGGAAATGTTAAAGCTTCCCTTTCTCCTCCTAGACATCATAGGGACGAATTGATAATTCATGATGAATCAAGTAAGGAAGAACAAGATAGGCCACATAGGAGAGAAAAAGATGATGATAAAGGCTTAAAGATTGAAATTCTGGAATTCGAAGGGAGCATGAGTCCGAATGATTTTGTTAATTGGTTACATGGTATAGAAAGAGTTTTTGAATATAAAGGCTATTCAGATAAAAAGAAATATAAGCTTGCCATTTTTTAATTCAAAGATTATGTATCCTTGTGGTGGGAAAATCTCAAGAAGTAAAGGGAAAAGGATGGTAAAGAGAAAGTGAGATCTTGGGAGAAACTAAAGAAGCTTATGAAGAGAAAATTCCTTCTGGACAACTATAAATAAGATCTTTACCTGAAGCTACACATCTTTAAGCAAAGAAGTGATGAAGTAGAGTATTACATAAGAGAGTTTAAGAAGCTATTAATGAAGAGTGAGTTGTCGTAAATGAAAGAGCAAACCATTGCAAGATTCATTGGTGGCTTAAACCAAGACATTGCTCATATGGTGGAGTTACAACCATATTGCACTTTTGAAGATGTTTGTAAATTGGCTATTAAAGTGGAGAAGCAAAAAAAGGCCATGAAGCCCATGGTTTCCAAGTCATTCTCCAAAAGGACATTATTTAACAAAAGCATATCTTTTACCAAAGGAACTACCTTCCATAAAAGTTCCCCATCCTACATAAATGTTGCTGATTTTTCTTCCAAAGAGAAAGGCAAGGAAAAAATGGTAGGACCAACTAAGAACAAGCCTAATATGGTTAAGACCAACCTCTCCAACAAAAAGTGTTTTAAATGCCAAGGTTATGGACACTTCCAAGCTAAATGCCCTAATAGGAGAGTTTTATCCTTAATAGAGATACAAGCAATTGAGGAGTCCCTTTAAGAAAAAGCAGAAAGTGAGGTTTCCAACTATGAAAGTGATGAAGCTAACAAGGAAGAAGAAGAAATTCTATAAAGAGCTGATGAAAGAAAGCTGCTAGTTATTAGAAGAGCTTTGCATGTCAAGCTTCTTCCTCATGAAGAGCAAAGACTTTACATTTTTCAATCAAGTTGTACCATTAGAGGTAAAGTGTGTTCTTTAATTATAGATAGTGGAAGTTATGCAAATACAACTTCATCTACCTTAGTGGAAAAACTTGGATTACTAACCATACATCATCCTTAATCATACAATCTCTAATGGTTGAGTAATGGGATTAGCCTTTAAGTAGCCAAACAAGTGCTTGTTTCCTTCTCCATTGGTAAGCATTATAATGATGAGATTTTGTGTGATATGATTGTCATGGATGTTTGCCACTTGCTATTGAGAAGACCTTGGCAATTTGATAGGGAAGTGAAACATGATGGCAAGAAGAACACTTACTCCTTTAAATTCAATGACAAGACTATCACTTTAACTCTTCTTAGTCCACAACAAGTTTATAAAGCTATTAAAGGAAAAGAAGTCAGGAAAGAGAGCTTGTTTATGAATAGTCAACAAGTGGAAGGTAGTCATCTTGAGGATTTAAGGGCAAATCCTTCTCATCCCAGAGAGGATGATGCATACACGAATTCTTCTCCATTTTTGAGCTTCATATCTTCCTCAAGTCACCATGCCACCCAAGAAGTTAAGATGATTGAATTTCCAACAACATACAAGCCCAAGGATGCAATACCTCTTTATTTTTGGTCTAAATCCACCTTTAGGTATAACCTCTTTAAGTGGACTTAAGACTCATTTATATAATTGCTTTAATTGATTCAAAAGTGTAACTTTTGAAGTCTACTATTGGCCCAAATGTCCAAGACTCCTTTTTGAAGCCCAAAGAGCTCAAAGTATGCCTTTAGTTGGTTTTGAACTAGAAGAGAAGATGGTTGCCTTAGTTAGGAAACAAGTTTCCTATATTTAAAGAAAAAGTGTACTATTTTATCTTGTATTCATTAAATTGGGTATGGGTTTAGTTTATGATGGATGGCTTAGCATACATTAGGGATTTTAGTTGATTTTATATTAATTTTGTTGACCAAAGTGTATCATTGCCATCCATGTCTCCTATATAAAGAGGTGAGTCTTCATTTGTAATTGGTTGGTTGGCATTTTGAATGAAAATTTGAAGCAAAGCTTTGTTAGCTTTCTTCATTTTCCTTTATCCAAATCATTCTTGGTGGAAGAATTGGTGGTGGAAGAATTGGTGGTAGAAGACCCCAAAGTTGGTAGAACTTTCCTTTATACCCTGGTTATTTTTCTTGTTACCATTGAAATCCAAAGTGTAAAGACCTAAATGTGTGTTGTATGCCTTAGGTACTATTCATAATGTGTGATTTTGCAATTTCCAATTTTCGCCAACAAACTTTGAAGCTAGTTTTGAATGTCTTGTTGATTGAGTTGTGGTTGACATTATATATCATTAGAAAACTCTTTAAATACTTTTTCCCAATGATATATAGTTTGCATGATTTGAAGGTCATTTGATTAGTTGAAATTGAAGGACAAATTGCTATTATGCTAAATGAATAGTAATTTCCAGAATTAAGTTTGTGTGTTGTTGTATTGTCTTGATGGAAATGCACCATATACCAAAACTAGGTATGAACTCTGATGGATACACTTAAACAGGTAAAACTTATAGGGTGCAAATGGGTTTTCAAAATGAAAACTAGCATAAGAGGGTACGTGCCTACTTATAAAGCATGATTGGTTGCCAAAGGTTTCACCTAGAAGTATGGCATTGATTATGATGAAACCTTTTCACTAGTTGTTATGCTTAAGTGATATTGGTTTCCAAATTGATCGAGAGGATTACAAATCCTAATTAGGGTTTGTATTTTGTTTTAGTAGTGATGCAGTTTGTTGAAAAAGTTCTAAGCAAAGTACAATGGCTAATTCTATAATAAAGTCCAAGTACATTATCCTCCCAAAAATGATAAAAAAAGTTGTATAGATAAAAAAGTTCATGTCTGAACTTAGAGTGGTTCCAAGCATCATTGAACCAATTGAGCTTCATTACGACAATAATAAAGTGATTGTTCAAGCAAAAGAGTTGCAATCTTATCAAAGGTATAAGCACATACTTGAATGATATCACCTTATTCCAAAGATTATTTAATGAGATGACATACAAATAATAATGATTGATACATATGAAAATTTGGATGACTAACTAACAAAGTCTCTCTCACAACAGAAGCATGATAGGTATATAGTTAAATTCAACATTAGATAGATGACCAATTTGATATATTGCAAGTGAGAGATTGTTAGGGCAGATAACCTAAAGTCAATCACATTTAGTGTTTGTGGATGTAATTTTCTATTAATTATTAATAAAAAGATTTATTGTTATTCAATTCACATATTATTTATTTATATGATCATATGAATAACATACCCTTAGAATGGTAAAATTATGACAAGGGAATTAGACGATTGATCGTGGGAACCTTATGTACATCATAAGTGAGCATTCTAGAAATGTTCGTAATCTCGACATTGTAGTCAATAAGGGCATGTGCAATGATAATGGTATAATCATTGTGTTGAACAACCATACCAAAGGTAGCGATAGTTCTCATGTGTCAAAGTTGTTGTAGACAACTTAATGCAACACAAGGGTGTACATTAAGACTTGTTCATTGGACTGACCTAACTAGATGATAGTCATATGGATGGTTACTTCAATTTCTATGGAATAAACTCTATTAACACTATAGGTGCATGTAATACTTTGACTTAAGGTCGTTAAGCACTATCCAATATGCCATCGTAATTGGGTTACTATAAAAGTAGTAATCGACCATATCATAAGATGCATAGAGACTATGATGGATTGATAAAAGATTCATCACTCTTAAGCACAGAAGAAAATATCTCACATAAGAATACTGAATGACATCTATGACTATTTGAATCTGTGGGCATAATAGGATACAATTATGGCCTAATCTGTGTTAATCATTGATGTATATCAATTCATACTAAAGAACTATTGAGATAAACGTCGAGAGATATCGGTTAATAAAAAGATTGAATTGCACGTATTTGTGATTTTGTAAAAGCTTAAGAGATGTATCTTGACACTTTATCATTCAGATAGTTATAATGCTTTGTTGGAGGCTAATCTTGGTCTATTTCCAAATTCCACTTGAATCCATAAACTATTGGCTTGATAGAAAGCTTATAGGTTAGACACATAAAAGAATTGAATCAAACTCAGAGGTGTAGATTGTTTGTTGACAATCTTGGTATTTAGGGTCAAGAGAGAGATCTTGATTGGATTGGGTTTGCCCAACAGAGTTGAGAGGACTTAGTTTTGTTAGGTCTTAGGGTGTTGATAACCAACAACACAACAAAATTTAAAATTTTTAAAAACAAACAAACCTAAAAACCCTGACTAAGATACTTATTTTAAACATACATTCATAAACATGTTAAACACTCATAGAGTGATTATAGTTTATACCTACGTTAATAGCTGTTTTAACCTTCATATGGTAAGAGAAAGAGTGTTATCCAACCCTAAAACTTAAGAAAATCCCAGTTCGGTCCAAATTCAACAAAACTGGACTAAATAAAAAATTTTAACTTTATCATGCGTGTAGGTTTGACGCCCAACCATACATCTAGAATTCACCAAAATTCCTAAATATTGCATAGCTAAAGTCATTTCACAGCTAGAAAGAACCAAGGTGGCTAGCAGCAAAGACAAATCACAAATAGACAAAAATTAGTCCCGCCATGCAGAAAAACAAAACTCAACCAAAATCAAGAATCACTACTCAGTAATTTAACATTGTTTATGTTCAATATGATACTCAACAAATCATGTAATAACACAATTACAAATCATCTTTACAAAATGTAACCAATCTTGATTAATCTAATTACATACAATCAACATATAAAATTAATCAAAACAATCAACAAGTATAATTTTCATGAATATATGCTAAATGGTGATTCTAATACCATTATTAGGTTTTTAGGGTGTCGATAACCGACAACATAGCAAAATTGGAAATTAAAAAAAAACAAACCTAATAGCCCTGACCAAGATACTCATTTTAAACATACATTTATGAACATGCAAAACACTCATAGGATGTTTTAGATTTATACTTGCATTGATGGCTCTTTTAACCTTCTTATAGAAAGAGAAAGAAAGTTATCAAACCCCTCACAAGACAGTGTCTTGGTATCAACACAGTTTGGTATGGATTATTATAGTGTTAAGTTGTATTACTGAAAGGTGGCGACAATTCTCACATGTCAAAGTCGTTTATAAACAACATGGTGTAACACATGTGTGCATATTATAGATGTGTTCATTGAACTGACCTTGCTAAAGGATATTCATATGGATGGTTGCTCTAATGTCTATGGAATAAATCTTTTAAACACCACGGGTGCATATGATTCTATAACTTGAGTTCCTTAGACCGTTTCTTGTAAGGATCAATATGGTTTGACACTAACCAAAGTACCGCTGTAATTAGGGTATCATAAAGGTAGTGAACAACTATATTGTGAGATACATGAAGGCTATGGTTGATTAATAAAGGATTTGTCACTTTTAAATATAGAAAAAAATATCTCATATGAGAATATTGAATGACATTCATGACTACTTGAATCTGTGGCCATAGTGGGATAAAGTTATAGCCTAATCTGTGTAAGTCACTAATGTGTATTAGTTCATACTGATGAACTACTAAGGCAGACACATTTCTATGTACCAACCTCAAGAAATATTAGTTGACAAAATTATTGAATTGCACATAATTATAATGTTACAAAAGCTTATGAGAAGTTCGTTGACATTTTATTGTCTAAATGACCATGACACTTTGCTAGAGGCCAATATTGGTATGTGTCTAAATTTAATCTAAATTTACACATTACTGGTTTGATAAGGAGCTTATAGGTCACACATATGTAAGCATTGATTAAAAAAAAAGAAAAATAAATAGAGAAAAAGAATGTTACATACAGAAGAAAAAACCCTACATGCTTGGTTTTTTTTTTTTTCTGATTTTCTCTTCTTTCTCTTGTAAACAAAACCATCCAACACATAAAAGCCTTAGCAGACCCCTACATGCCTGATTTTTTTTTCTGATTTTCTTTTCTTTCTCTTATAAACAAAATCGTCCAACACTCAAAAGCCTTAGTAGTCTTTTTCCTAGATAGTCTCGTGTTTGTGTTTTGTATAGATACAAGGGTGTAGCCTCATGAGGTTTGAATAGCATTCATTTATTTGCCATGCGAAGATTTGAAGGAGCCATCAATGTAGGTATAAACCCTAAAACACCCCATTGTTTTAAATGTTTATATTAAATATGCTTTGAAATAGATATCCTGGTTAGGGTTTTAAGATTGTATGATTTTATAAAATTTTAATTTCACTACATTGCCAGTTATTGGCACCTTAAAACTCTACAACTTAAACATATATATATAAGGTATGCTTTTTTGTACAAAATACAGAAAATAACAAAGTGAAAACGTAGCCACCACTCTTTTTGTTTCTCCCCTTCTTATGAACACCATGAGTCCAGTTAAGAACTCGAGAAGCTTTTTCATTTAGATTTTCTCTTTTGTATTCATGCTCCATATTGATTCCAAGGTGTCAACTCGTGAGGATTGGATAATGTACTATGTCAAGCTATGTGCAGTTTTGAAAGAGCCATCAACGTAAGTATAAATCTAAAAAACCTATAAGTGTTTTTCATGTTTATGAATTTTATGTTTAAAATTGGTATCGTAGTTAAGGATTTTAGGATTGTTTGACTTTTAAAAAATTTAAATTTCATTGTGTTGCTTGTTATCGGTGCTTTAAAAACCTACAATGGGTTGGGTTATTGATATACTTTCATATTAGCGAGACATAGAACACGTTATGAGTGTAATCCATGTTCACCAATAACACAAGCCAATAAGGTACCTTACCTACCTTCTCTAAAATCTTGAAAGGTCTCATATATCTAAAACTAACTTATCGTTCTTTTTTAATCTTATGACATACCTGTAGGGGCTACCTTGATTAAGACCTTGTCACCCATCTTGAACTTAAAATCTAGTCTTTTTTTATGTACATAACTCTTTTGTATAAACCAACATTGCCAAACCAATTGAACTCTATTGCAATAATTATGGAGTCATTTCTCAGACAAATAAGTCACAGTCTCACTAGAGGTCCAAGTATAAACTCAAACAATATCACTTAATTTGAGTGATCATTCAATGTAAAGATATACAAGTTACAAGAGTTGACACAAATGATAATTTTGTTGACCTGTTAACAAGCCTCTATCATAGTAGAAGCATGATAGACATGTAGCATTGTATGACATTAGACATATGAGTGTTAGCTATAGTGTAAATAGGAAATTGTTAGAATAGTACTCTAGAGCCATTTAAATTTGTGTAATATGTAATTACTATATTTATTATTAATAAAATGAAATTGATGATTATTCATATTGTAAATGTTTACCATATGTTAATATAATCAATATGTACTAAGAATGATAGAGTTGTGACAAGGGTATCAAACTATTGATTATGGGAACCTTATGCAAACATTAGGTGGTCATTCTAAAAACATTTTCTATCCCGACATTACTTTGACCAGAGACACAAATAATAGTGATAGGATTATCATAATGTTAAGGGATTTCACTGAAAGTTGGTAATAGTTCTCATATGTCGAAACTATTAGCTAGTAACTTAGTACAACACATAGGTGCATATTGTAAATGTGTTCACTTGACAGACCTAATATAAAAATTTTCATATAGATGGTTATTCCAATGTCTATGAAACATCATCTAATTCACAAGTACATGTAATTCTTTCATTTAAAGTCATTGAACTATCTCGTACAAGGATCAATATGGTTTGATGCCACCTAACGTGTTGTTGTAAAATAGGTAACCACAAAGTTGATGGTTAGTCATAGCAAGATTTGTATAGAGGCTATGATAGATTAATAGAGGATTAGCTACTCTCAAACATGGGAAAGGATCTCTCTAATGAGAGTATTGATAAGAAATTTTTACCACTCAAATTTATAGCCATAGTGGTATTAGGTTAATGTTTGATCCAAATCATGTGATTGTTAATAGATATCATTTCATATAAAAGAGTTCCTAAAATGGACACTATATTTATGTTAAGCTTCAAGAGATATTGATTGACAAAGAGATCTTATTATATGTAATTATAGAGTTGGCAAGGCTTAGAGTTATTCACTAGTACTCTATTGCCTATAAAGGCCAGTTTTGATTTGTGTCTAGATTCAACCAAATCTAGCTACTATCGGTTTAATGTAGAGTCTATAGGTCACACACATAAGGAGTTGATCAAACTTTGGGGACATAGAATTGTCCAAGTTGCATCTAGTTTGGATTTTGATTAGAGGGTCTCAAGTCATGGGAATGTCTTTGGGTTCGAAGTGTGTTTAGGACACTTAGGGACCAAAGTGTAATATTCTTAAAGTGTTTTAAGGTTATATATTTGTACTTTTGCCAAACAACCTTCTTGTCCTCAAGGTTTAAGTTTGGGAAATTAAAAGGCATACACCCATACTTTTCAACACAAACAGGCGTATGTATTATTTATCTATATATATAACACATTATAACAAGTTTAATTCATTTGAAACCCTTTCCACCCAAAGCTAAAGTATGTTTGTACTTATCCTAAACATGGTTTGGTCCTTTATTTCATTCGTGCTTTGTATAAGATACCGAGGTTCAAGTCTATGTTTGGTATGATAGTGATTCCAATGATTCTTGCTATTAATAAAAGACAAACGAATCATTTATGTAGGTATGAATTTATTAAACACCTTACATGTGTTTATGCCATGTTTATGAATTAATCTATCTATGAAGTAATCTAAAAAGGGGATTTGTAGTTTATTTGATTGAATTTCATGTTTTTAATTATGTTTTTCATTGTCCAAAGGCCATAAATCCCAAAAGTATAGATTTATTTTATTATTCTTAAGGCATAGACACTGAGTGTATTCACTAAAAATTGTTAGAAATCATACACATAAAGTGCATAATCTTACACTCCCTAAGTAAAAGATGACTTTCTCATATGTATGTTTATATTCATTAGTGTTATGTATTAAGGTCATGTACATTTGTGCATTATGAGGTGCATGCCCGTACATGGCATATGAGGACACAAGATCATAAGTAGATGAGTGTATGATCATGAGTTGATGGAGTTCACAATCATCATTAGTTAGATTAAGGGTTAAAGGAGATTATTCAATGTTAGACAACCATTAGTCAAAGATATAAGGTATTGTCATCACTCTAAAAAGTATAAACCTATGCATAGCCATTTAAATGTCAGTAAAACTATTCATATACACTTTTATATACAATTTGAGTATACAAATGATGTGTCATCATGTTATTGGATGAATTTAAATTAAGGATAAAATAATGTCCAACTATATGATGACACATCATTTGTGTACCCAAATTATGTGCATTGCTCATAGATTTATGGGTATGCATAGTTAGTCATGCTTGTAAACAGTAGTGTTATAAATTAAGGTCATGTACAATCGTGTATTATAGAAGGCATACTCGTACATAACATATGAGGATGTACAATCATGAGTAACTAGAGTGCATGATTGTGATTTGTTAGATTAAAGGTTAACGGACGTTAGTTAACGTTAAGCAACTATTAGTAAAAGATGTGATGCATGGTCATGACCCCAAAGAATGCACACCCATGCCTAGCCTTTTAGATATAAGGGTGTGCATGGTTAGTCATGTCTATTAACAGTAGAGAAAAGATCATTTTACCTTTATGTTATGCGTTGGAATAAGGATTAGGATATAAAGGTCTTATTAAAGGAGACCTAAGGCAATTAGCACTATGTGAAAGATTATATAGACCATGATCAAAGCAAATTTGTTTCAAATTCAAGAAATTTGAAAAAAGTGATAAGATTAAGATGTACATTGAATTAGCCACCAACTGTGTCAAATATAACATAGCATATGTGAAAGCAATTGGGTTATAGCTAGATACCTTTGGAATGTCTCATGCACATGACGCTAAGTTACATTCAATTCATTTACACTCAGGTGTGGATGGTAAGGGAGAGCTATACTAGTTTATTCCTCACATGGTCAACTAGTAAAGGTCATTCGAGGATGGTTTTTAGTTAATAGTCTTGTAGCTATTTGTACATGGAAAGTGAAGGACTATGATAAGATTCTTTGTGTGATTAGGGTGTCAATGTTCAATTAGCTCGAAACCCATCCAACACTGTGTTATGTGCACCAATAGTAGTAGACATCTACAATGTCATTCATTATGCTTTCATAGGGCATTTATGATGTTGAAATTTGGAGTTTGGTATCTAATCGATGCCATGAGCTTAGGACTAGTCATTTGGGATGATAGGGCCTATGAATTTAGTGCATGAGTATGTAATAGTTTAGTTGAACGAGATCTGGAATGTCAAAAAACATTTTAGGGTAAACCACATATTATTATTGTGATTAAGGTGTCTTGATAAGTTATCTGCTTACTAAGTGTTGTAACACTCATGCGTTCCTTTGTTTGATGTTTTACAGGTAAGTAAGGTTAGTAGTAGGGCATGTAAGCAGTCGACCATCCAACTTAAGAAACTTGCATAAATAGTGGCTTTTGTGTCAATTTGCATTCATGGTATGGATTTTTAATTGGGATTGTGTATTTGGTTTTCATGCAGATTTCAGTTATTGGTTTGTGTTTAATTAAGACTTATGTATGACACTATTTATGAATTATGGTTGAGGTTTTATTTGGTTGTTATATTGGACACTTTTACACGCAATTTAGTTTAAGTATATCATATTACTTATTTAAGCTATTTCCATTGTATGGATTAAAAAAAATTTAAATCAACATGTCTTTTCAAATTTATATTATTTCTAAGGATATGTATGTGGAGAGAGGTGTTACATTGTTGATTAAGTTCTTTGGGAAATATTAGTTTATGTTGATATTGTTTTTATTGTTGCTAGCTTGTTGATGATGCAATCTCTTTAGAGTCTAAGTTAACTACTTTTGTAGCAGTATTACTTTGATAAGTTTCTTGTTAATTTTTTTTGGCCTACTAGTGATGGCATAATGCTAAAAATATGGATTGATTATTTTTGCATTATTGCTTTATTGGGTGTTGTTGCTAAAAACTTGACTAACAATTTCTACATTACTATTGGTTTATTAGGTCTTGATGCTAAATTCCTTTTGCTGATTATTTTTGCATTACTGCTAGTATTAGGTGTTGATGCTAAAAATTAGGGCGGTTATTTTTTCATTATTGTTGGTTTATTGGGTATTGTTGCTTATGGATGATATTGTTCACTAGAGTCTAGACTGACTAGTATTGCATTACTGCTAACTCTAGCTAGGTTCTCTTTCTTAGAGTACTTCTTTTAATTTAATTAATTTCATATAACCAATTAAAGTAATTGCACTCAACTAAACAAAATGCAATAGTTTTATTAATCATTATCACTCCGTTTGAACAAATATGTAAGGTTGATTTTTATTAAGAAAATTAATAATAAAAAAATGCTAAAGTTATGGCAACTAATGGATGTGTTATAACTTAACCTGATGTCGACTATTGCAGAAACAGTTGACCAGAAATGAAGAATATTTGAGATGAAACTAGGAAAGAAGAAATATAGAGAGAATTTTTAGAAAGGAAGGGAAAAAACGTAATCGCAACCACTTGATATTATTTCCCACTAATTCTCAGCAATTTAAGCCGCGTGATTATAATTCAAATGAAACCAAAATGACAGTGTCCCATTAACACAAAACGACATTCTTATTACATGCAAACTAAAACAACATCATACAGCTTAAATGAGTACAACTAAAACAATACTGTACAACTTAAATCAACATAGCTAAAATGACACCAAATCCAACGTTGCAACTTCAACGGTTTGTTACTATTCATCTTTGACTAAAGCTTTGTGCCACAAGAGTTTAGTTTGTATCAATTATCCTTTCCATGAATTTCGTGCCCTCAAGGGAGAATGAGGGAAATTGATTACAAATGGTGTTGGTAAACTCCTAAGTGGCCACAGTATAAGGTTCATTTTGCTATTGAATAAGCAACTTAATAGTTAGAATAACCCCTCGACGAACAAGTTTCTTGTCAAGGATAATATAAGGCCATCGTTGAGAAGTGAATTAAGGAGGCTAAGTTAGGGATGTTAGCACTCAAGCGTAAACAGGTTGTAAAAGAGAAACATGGAAGACATTATGGATCATAGAATCCACTGGTAGTTGTAAACTATATGCAAACTTGCCAATCACATCAATAATTGGAAAAACCCCAAAATATTTTAGTTAAAACTTATGATTCCTAAGATACATGCTAAGTTGTCTATAAGACTGCAGCTTCATATAGACAAGATACCTTTTACAGTCAGTTAAAGTCTTCATTTTGTGATGTGCCCTTTATAAATTACACTTATACATATGGATAGTAGTCTTTCTTGTCCTCAACATAGTATTAACTGTAGGCACTATGAAATCTTTAGGGAAGTAAGGAATATAAAGCGGTGAAATGTACCTGTAGAGTACCTCAAATAGGGACATATTGATACTAGAATGATGATTTATGTTATACCAATATTTTGCTAAGGGCAACCAATGAAACCATGTATGTGGAAGCTCACCAGGCATGCAATGAAGGTAATCTTCCAAACAGTAGTTGAACACTTCAATCTACCCATCTGTTTACAGATGATAAGTAGTGGAATAATGGAGATCAAACCCTTGCAACTTGAAAAGCTTTTGCTAAAACTTTTTAAGTAAAACTAATCTTTTGTCATTGGTAATGTTGTATGCATCACCATGTAATTTGTATACATGCTCCAAGAACAATTAAGCTACAACTTGTATTAAAAATGGATGCTCGAGAGCTATGAAATGGGCATATTTAGTAAGTCTATCCACTACTAAAAATATGATAGACTTTCCTCGGGATTTTTGAAGACCTTTTAAAAAATTCATAGTTAAGTCAGCAAAAACTCTAGAAGGAATTGGCAGCAGTTGCAACAATCCTGGAGAGGCTATATTTTCTTGTTTATACTGTTGAAAAATAGTGCAACCTTTAATATAATTCCTAATCGACTTCTACATTCCCTTTTAGTAAACAACTGATACTAGTTTCCTTATAGTTATAATAGCTTTAGAATGGCCACGCATGGTTGAATTATGGAATAAGAGTAGTAAGTTCTTTTTCAGTAGAGGATCATCAATAATGATAAGCCTTCCTCTCCTTTATAACCACTCATTTACCCATTCAAATTAAGCATGAATGCTCGGATCCCTATTTTTAGCATCAATAACAGATCACAAGTAAGGATCTTACTACCACCAAACTTTAATTTTTAGTTTAAACTTTTGTGGAATAATAACAACAACCAATTGGTTGAGTTTTCCACTAGACATTCTAGATAGACCATCAACCATCATATTTTTATCCCTTCTTGTAACTAATTTCATAATCATATTGTATGAGTTTGGCTATCCAAGCTTGCTAGGTAAGGTTAATTTTTGCTTTAACAGGTGCTTTAAACTTTGATTATCTATTTTGATCACAAAGTGTTGGTTCCTAATGTAATGCTCCTATTTCTTAAGAGCAAAAATGATAGCTAACATCTCTTTTATACACTAACAATAGTTGGTTCCTTAGTGAGAGTGTTTTTTTTATGTATGTTATAGGATAGCCTTGCTGCATAAGGATAGCTCTAATGCCTTTATTGGAAGCATCTGTCTCAATTTCCAATTTTTGGTTTAAATCAGGCAAGGCAAGTATAAGAGGCAATATTTCTGAAATGCTTCTTGAGCAGTTGTAAACTACCTGAATGAATCCTTTTTTGACAAATCAGTAAGAGTCAAGCTAACTGACCATAATTTCTAATAAATCTTCTATAGTAACCTAATAACCCTAAAAAGCCTCTCTATTGCTTTAACATTTTGGGAGTAGGCTAATCTTTCACAGCTTAGATTTTCTATGGATTAGTAGTCAGTCCTTCCTTATTAATTATATACCCTGGATACTTCACATTTAAAGCCTTGAAAGTGTATTTGCTTCTCTTAACATAAAGTTGATGCAATTAAAGCAACTATAATACTTTTTCTAGGTGCATCAAATGGTTAGCCATATCCTTGTAGTATACAAGGATATCATGAAAGAATATTAACACAAACTTCCTTAGATATGGCCTAAAAATACAATTCATAACATTCTAAAATGTAAAAAAAAACATTGGTAAGCCCAAAGGAAACCAAAAACTTATAATGTTCTTCATAAGTTTTGAAGGTTGTTTTATCAATAGAGGAAAGGTGCAAACAAATTTGCCAATATCTTAAGTGAAGGTTAATCTTAGAAAATAGACAGCCCCACCTAACTCATCCAATAACTCTTTTATTAATGGAATAAGATTTGATCATTGATGGTCACTTGATTCAAGGCCTTATAGTTGATGCACATTCTCCATGTGTCATCCTTCTTCTTAACTAAGATTGTTGAGCTAGAATAAGGATTGAAACTATTCCTATTTATCCTAGCTTCTAGTATTTCCCTTACCATTTTCTCTATAACATCTATAAGGTCTCAAATTAATAAGTTGTGCACCCTTTGTCAAAACAATCTTGTCATCTTGAAACCTTAAGGGAGACAACCCCTTTTGGTTCTTTAAAAACCCCTCTATACCTATCCAACAAGGTTTTTAGCTCACGCTATTCACTCTTGGTAAAAAGATCCTAACACTTATAAGTCATATAACTACCCTATTGCTTTTGTTTCACTAGTCCATAATAACATAATAGATGTTATCTATTACTGCTTACAAAGAAGCTTACATAATTGCTCTTCTCCAATAACACTAACATTCTCCTTCCTCACTCCTTGAAAAAAGTTTTGTTGACCACCTACTAAAAACCTCATGGTTAATTCATCAAAATTCTAGGTTATATCTCCTAAGCCAGTCAACCATTAAATGCCCAATATCAAGTTATAACTCTCAAGGAATAATGTATATGCATGGTTTAAAAGAACTTGTCCTTACACCCTGATTTCCATGCCTTCACACATGCCTTTACACTATAATTCCTGCCCATTAGTTATTGTCACATAAACCCTATCAATCTTCTTAATTAGACACCCCAACCTGTGAGTAGTTTGCTAATCCCTGTCTTTAGGATACTTGTCCCTATAAGTTGGTAATTTCAAATCATGCTCGCATGATTTTTGTGGTGCAAATCTTGGGGACGCCTATCCCACTTAAGGGGACAACTGTCCTAGACATATTTTCTAGTAGTTATAAAACTCCTTTTAGTGTTTTGTTTAGAGTTATGTATTCTAACCTTATACTCACCCTTCACGGAGGAAGCAGTAAGGATTGAGAGTCTTGGAAAGCCATCAGAGTAAAGGAATACCACTAGATTTTTATCACTCAAATACTAGGCACCGTCGGAGGAGAGGTAGATGCACTTCCCTATGCTTTAATAAGTTTATGGTTTGTTTAGGTGTAGATATATATATATATATATATATATACACACACACACTACTTGTAGTTAGTTGTACTCTTATTGATATGATTGATTATTGACTAAAAATGAGAAATTATAACTATTGGAAATTATGATATGATGTTTTGGATTATCGAGTTGTTGCTGGAAATGACAAAGTTCTAAAAGTTATAGAGGCGAGGGATGCTTGTCCTTTATGAGTAGGATAGTCATCCCACCCGCGAGGGAGAAGACAATACATTGATGTACATAAGGGTAGTTTGATAATTGAATTCGTTGGATATTCAGGTATGTGTGGATTAAGTCAGAGGTGAATGACCATCCCTCCGTATAATGGAATGGTTGTCCCTTTTAAATGAAAGGAATGGTCATCCCTTATTAGAGAACAATCATCCCCCAGAGAGGGAAGACATGTCGTACTAAGGGCCTATGAATGATCGTTTGCCGTCCTTGCAATGTTAAGAGATGTAAGAGAAGTCCATAATATTCATTCCTATTTGAGTTAAAGATAAGAAGAGTTTGAGACATTTGTTTTATTATGTACAGGTTATAAGAGGCATTCAGGATATTCATCCTGATCTTTAATAAGGTGTGAGAGGCATCTTAGACATCTTACTTGAGAACATTATGAACAATGAGTTGTCAATTGTAAGAGGCATTTGGGACATCCACTTGGCAAGCATCTGGGACATTAATTCATATATATATAAAGAGACAATTGGGCTGACCAGGGATATTCCAAGAACGTTTAATTAAATTTTTTTTTACTAGGTGTCTTATCACTCATGCATTTTTTGTTGATTGCAGATAGACGTGATCGCAAGGTAGATGAGGAAACTAGTAGGCGTCTTCTTTAATTCTATTTTTGGGTTGTTCCATACACATTAATATGTTTCAGAATAATTTGAGGTGTTAGTTGGATATTTGACATTATATGGTACTCTTGAAAATTTCTTATACTTTTTTTTATAACAAAATCTTTAAGATATTTTCATAAAATTATTTTATTATAATTGTATTTATGAAATTTTATGGTATACATGACATCATCCTAACAGGTTACTCCTAAGGGTATGACACGGGGATGAGATGTTACATGCCTTCGAAAAAATATAGAATTGATTACTGTTATGAATCACATGGCCGAATTTGATTAGGATAAGAACGTCACCGCTTACATGAGCATGATATTTGAAGGCGGCCCTGACTGATTATTGAGTTATATATTTGACTGTAACACTCTTTTTACTGCACTGCACTACTTAGAGAGACCAAAGCATAATGGATGACAGCAGGGAAAACTCCAGACGGAGCAATCAGGCTTCAGGACAGAGCCAAAACAGATCTTTCCACAATCTGCCACCGCGACGAGGGCAGATTATCCGCCAGATAGTCTCTGAACTTACAGGAAGTTCTTCCACTGCCGCCGCTGCCACCACCTCCTCGGCAAATAATTAGATCTACTTGGTAATTGTATATTTGGCCATATAAATAGTTTGAGGTTGATGTATGGTTTTGTTTATGAACGAATATAGTTGTGATGTAGGAATTTGCCTGAGAAGATGTAGTGGTTTATGATCAACTAATCAAGTCTTCTTCTTCTTTCAATTTTTCTAGGTTTGTGGATCTGGATTATAATTTTTTATGTTTTGTGTTTCCTGTCATAAGCCATGATAATTAAGCACAAGTGCATTTATCTTCTAAATTCTTATAATTAAGTTATTAATCACTTTTGTCATTTTCCTCTTCTCCTTTAAAAATTATATTCTTGCAATCTAATCTTACGGCAGCTAGACGTGAGTACGTTTTCTCTTCTTTTAGGGTAAAAGTTAGTATCCACTCCATTTTGGCTTCACAAATGTATCAGGTAATTCCTAAAATGGTGCTAATCACACTCGATCTAAGAGTTAAAAACATTGTTATGACCTTGATCATGATTTAATCCATTTTACGACTATGACCATTAAATCATGAACTTGAAACAGAGAATATGGTTTCGCTTTAGCTTACGTGGTGTGCAAAATTGTTGGGTCCCAAGCTTTATGCTAAATTCCACTCAGAGTAGCTACTGAATGATAAGACAGAGCATGTCTCTTGTTTGATCTTAAAAGCGGAAACTAAAAGGATTCAGGATCATATAAAAATATATCTAGATTCGATATTTGAAATTTTGATGATGATTGGTGATTCAATATGCTTCAATTAGAAATCCACAATACACTTTGCTTGATTTGCTTTTTTGTTTTCTGTAAAGATTTTATAGATGAAGAGAAGTAGTATATTGAGAGCGATTATGAGAGTTATAAGCATCAGACTCATTGCACCAATGGAAGTTATGCAATTTTATTAAAATGGGAGTGTGGGAGTTAATATCAATAATTACTAAGGCAAATGAGTCATTTTCACTTATAAGGGTTAATAATATTGTCTTTTAACTCTAATGGATTGGGTCAACCCATCATGGTTGAACTAGATCTAAATCTCTCACTCACACATGATGGGCTAATTTGAATCACAAAATTCTTCCATAAAAATTTTATAGAACAAAGCAATTCATACTAGCAAATATATCATGCGATCTTACGAGCAACCTGCACTTGGGAGGTAATTTACTATGCATCTGTTAGGAATAACATATTCGTTTCAACCCAAAAAATGATAAAGCGTTAGTCTCGTATTACCCCAGACTTACTCGATAACACTAGCTCCCTTTAATCTCTCATTTATCATTGTGTTATATTCTTATGTATTTATGGTCAAGTCTAATCTCCCATATGAGTTACATAATCAGTCGGTCAATGAATACACGTAATATATAAGTCTTCATCTTCTACTTGAAATTCTTAATTTAAACTTACCTACTTTTCTAGTCATGTTCCATAGACTGAATCATGCATTGTCATAGGGTCTAAGCTAAGATAACAATACTAAGAGTAAACATAAAATAACAACAAAGAGTCAAAGGGTACTAACATGAGATAATCCTCATAAAGTCTCACATAGTGAAGGAGTAGAGATTCATCTTTCTACTACTTCAAATGGTTGTTTTACTTATGCACACATAGTATGAATCATTTGCTATAATGTGTATCTTTTTTAAAATGTCATTGCCAACATTGTACAGATCTTAGTTCAATCACTACACTCAACATCTAAGTTGAGTTCTTAATCATCTCTCCAATCTTGCAAGTATCATTATATATTAAGAACTCATATATGACATTAATAAGTTATTTGAATGTAAGGAATCTAAACCGGTCATTACTAAAATTCCTTTATTCATGAGCTTATCTTGATTGATTATCAAGGCAACATATCTAATAATTTGTTTCCTAAGTAACTCTCATCTTCTAAGTGTGCTCTCTTAGTGTTATCAATCTCAAGAGACATGTCTCATCTTTACGGGCTTTCTTATCAGTATCAAAGGTGATTGTTCGTGTGAATGAGCCAATCAAACTTGTTGGACATTATCATCTTGTTGAGTTTTCAAAATTAATGTATATATCAATAAACACCAAGAACTCAAACACGTGAAATAAATTCAAATTTTTCATTTCCCTAATGTTATGTTACAAGTACAATATATACTCAATAAGTCATCTATCATATTCTACGCAAACCATGAGACTTAACATGTGCAAGATATACATTTCTTGAAATTAGTTTGGTTAAAGGATCAACAACCATATTACGTGCAGAAATATATTATATATTCACTTCCTTTTTTGAAATGATGTCTCTAACAAAGTTATATCTGGTGTCGATATGATTGGTTTTATTACGAAATTTAGGTTGCTTTGTGAAATCTATCGTAGCTTGATTATCACAATGTACAACTACTGGACCAACTGTTGCATCTTGTACACCTAAATTCTCAAAAAATCTTTTTAACCAAACAACCTCTTACACAACTGCAGAACATGCTACAAATTCTGCTTTCATTGTGGATAAGCCTATGTATGTTTGTTTCTTACTACTTTAAGATATAGCGCCATTGTGAAGTAAGAAAGCATAACCAGAAATTGATTTGCATTAGTCCAACTCACTACCCCAGTCAGCATCCAAATAACCAACGATACGCAAATTTGCTCCTTGATAGCATAAACAGTCATCCATAGTGCCTTTCAGATATCTCAATATTCTTTTAACAACCTTTCATTGTTTTCTTCTTGGATTCGATTGATATCGACTAATCAAGCCGACAATGAAACAAATATCAGGGCGAGTACACATCATTAGGTACGTGAGACTTCCAACTCACCACCCTAGTCAACATCCAAATAACCAACGATACGTAAATCTGCTTCTTGATAGCATAAACAGTAATCCATAGTGCCTTTCAGATATCTCAATATTCTTTTAACAACCTTTCATTGTTTTCTTCTTAGATTCGATTGATATCGACTAATCAACCCGACAGTGAAGCAAATATCAAGGCGAGTACACATCATTACGTACTTGAGACTTTCAACTGCACTTGAATAAGGTACTAAAGACATTTTATTTCTTTCGTTTTAAGTCTTTGGACACAAATCTTGACTCAACAAATTACCTTTTGACATAAGATTATCTACGGGTTTGCAGTTTGACATGTTGAATCATTCTAGGATCTTTTAAATATAACACTGTTGTGATAAAGCCAAAAGTCTCTTAGAATGATCCCTTTTGATTTTAATACCCAAAATATAATGTGTTTCACCCATATCCTTCATGTCAAAATTTGTAGATAACCAATTTTTAATGATCATCACATACTCCAAATCACTTCTAGCTATCAACACATTATCCACATAAAGAGATAGAATTACAAGCTTATCATCAAACCTTTTCACATAGACACAATGGTCTGGTTTGAACATCTTAAAATTATAAGACAATATTTCCTTATGAAATTTTAAGTACTATTGTTTTTATGACTATTTTAGACCATTTATCAATCTTTGGAGCTTGCATACTTTGCACTTTTAGCCTTTTACCACAAAACCTATAAACAGATCTATGTAGTTTTCTTTGTCAAGTTCTCTACTAAGAAAAGTTGTCTTAATATCCATTTGATGCAATTCTAGATCTAAGTGTGTACTATAGCTAAAATAACACGGATTGAAGTAAATCTCATAACAGGCAAAAAAGCTTTTTCATAATCTATACCTTCTTGTTGGGTATAACTTTTTGCCATTAGGCGAGCTTTGTATTTGTCTATTGAGTCAATAGCTTTTTGTTTAATTTTGAGAATTCATTTATTCCCAATGAGTTTTTGACTCAGCGGTAAGTCCACCAACTACGAACTTGGTTAATTTCCATGGTTTCATTTCTTTCTCCAATGTTTCTTGCCACCTTTCCTTATTAAGGGATGATAAAACTTCTTTGATATTTTTAGGCTCATTGTTTTAGGAGAAGCAGTTATAAAATTTCATTTTCAATTTTGAAATGTCTCTTAAAGATTTGAGTACATTCACTCATGCAATTGAGGATCATCGTTCTCACTATCTGAAATAGGTTAAAGCTCAATCCCATTGCTACTACTATCTAGAACAGGTAAAGACATTATCTCTTGAGACATAACTAATGGTTGTTGAGACAAACCTTCTCTATATTCCTCTTCTATCTCATATAGATGAAGACTTTGATCAATATCACCTTTATTAGGAAGTCGTCTTCTATGAATGTTGTATCTCTAGATTCTATTTCAATCATTATTCCATCAGAGTTTTTTCCTATGAACACGTACCCTTTGGAGTGTTTAAAGTCTTTTATAAAGATACATCTCTTACCTCTTGGTCTTAATTTTTTGAATTTATGGAATATGTCATAAATGTATACGGTTGACCCCTAGGGTTGCATCATATTCAAATCATGTTTTTACCTATCCAGAACTCATAAGGAATGAAAGTTATTAATTTAGTGTGCATTCGGTTAAGTATATAAGTCACAGTCAATAGAACATCTCCCTAATATGAAATTGGAAGATTCATTTACACCATTATAGACCTAACTATTTCTAATAGAGTTTGGGTCCTTCTCTCTACTAAACCATTTTGTTGTGGAGTTTTTGGTACAAGTTGCAAAGGAATCTCAACTCTAATAGCTTTGCCAAAAGGTTTTCTAGTAGTTTTTCTTGCTAAGTAATACTCACAAATAGATAGATCTAATTTCGTGACAGGTTCTAATAAACCTTCACTAGCTAGTCTATTCAATCTTTCTTAGCCAATATGCCCTAATCTAACATGCTATTTATTTGCATCCACATCTAGACAATTAAGAATTACAAATAATGAAAAATTAACAAAATTATTATTATTACAAAATAAGCTGTCTAGTAAGATAAAACCTTCAGATAGAATTCCAGATCCATAAAATATATTATCATAATAAAGTTTAACCAAGTTCTTAAAGAAAGTTAAATAATATCCTAGTTTTAATAGAATCATTACAAAGACCAAATTTCGTCAAATTTCGTGAGCATACAAGACATTATGTACGTACAAGGTTTAACCATTGTGTAAAACCAATTTGCATATGTCTATTCCTTTTACTTCAATTTTAGTATTATTACATACATAAATCCATCACATTTCCTTCGGTATTCAACAAAATTCCATAAAAGTGTCTCTATCACAAGTTACATGGTCTGTGCCTTTTGAGTCTACAATCCATATAGGATGAGATTCAATTAAAAAAAGGCATTGGAAACATAAATCTCACATTTTGAGACAAGGAAAGACAATAACGTTTTTGGCTCTGTGTATTCATGGGCAAAGTGACCTTTGTTTTCACAGTTATAATAAGTCAAATTTGTCTTATCTCTTTTCCCAATGTGTTTGCCTCTTTTGCACTTAAACTGTTTGTTCTTGTTCACAGGTTCTTGGATGATCTCTTTTTCTTTTCTAGATATTTGCCATTTTCTCTTGTAGCCAGAAAACTTCCTCGAACTAGACTCAATAACATATGCGTGAGCATTTGGTCCAACAGACTCTAGGCACTCAGCTTTCAGTTCAAGATGCTGAGCAATGTTATCGAAAGTCATGATGTTGTCATTATGAGTTATATTGACTTTCATGTGCTCCCAATTATCACGTAAAGATTGTATAACAACCTAAACTTGTTATTCATCAGTAAAATCATGCCCAACCTTCTTCAGCTAAGTTATCGTGTTCGACATTTAACTTAGATGTTGTTTCATCAGCTTATTAGGAACTTTCTTATATGTATCAAACTTGATAGTCAACTGGCTCAGTTTAGAAATAGTCATTCCTCTAAACTTTTCCATCAATGCCTCCTACATAGCATTTATAGTTTTATATTGCTCATACTGATAAGCAATGTCATCATTCATTAAACTAATCAAAATGCCTTTAGCAGTTGAGTCTTTCTTTTTCTAGGTATTATAATCGTCTATGTCATGCTTATATTAGGCAGTGTTAGGATTCTGCCCCTCAACCAGCTGGGGTTCTTCCATAACCTTATTAACAGCCTTCAAGGCATCATGTTCATCTAGGATATAATGCATTCTTATTCTCCATATCTTATAAATGTCTTCATTCAGTTTTTCTCCCTTATTCAAATCGGCAATAATGTTTTCAAAGCCATTTCTATATAACTATAGAGATATGCCAACACAATACCAACAATAAGATATATACACATTTTATTGTCGCAATTGTGCATTAAAAATCAAAATATTTCATATAAGGCATAGAGTCGAAAGTTAACCATGTTCCCAATCATTGTTTATGACACAAATGTTAAATATTTTAACAATTAATTCAATCACGTCGATGCATATTTTAGATGAGAATAGTTAAATTCTACCAATCTCAAAATTCTCACAAATAATCCTAATAATTATGGAATCAACATATGATTCATTCATACATAATTCAAAAGGAGTTCAATACAATAATTTATTAACAAATAAACAAATAAGCATGAAAATAAATATAAATATGAAATTGAAACATTTCAATGACTAGAAGTAGTTTCTGAACAATCCTTGGCTAAGATTGATATGATTTAAAACAGGGCATCTTAACTATTAATTGTTCTTCATATTTATAGGAACCAAATCTCTACTAATCAGATTGAGAAAAAAACATTTTCTCTATCTCTAACGATATTAGGAGTTACTTTATCCATAATAAAGTTATTACATTGCTTGCCATACCCAACATGCCTCGCACTTCGCTGATTTGAGAATATGGAAAGAGTTATTGATTTTTTTGTATTCTTTACAATTCTACGTTCTTCAGCGAGTTGCAATTCATCCACACATTACCAATAATTCTTGAATATTTTATCTTGGACAAGATTATAAATTATTGAAGTCCAATGATTTGGCAATGACAATAGTAAACCATTTATTCTCTCCATTTCGGTTAATTTTATACCTCTGTCTTTTAAATCATAATATCTCTCTCATTCATGACACCAAAGTGAGCAAAAAGATTATGCTCTGAATTCATTTTATAGTTCAGATAATAGTCCTTAGTCAACATATTCACTTCATATGTAAACTCTCCTAACTAATAGGTATGTTACAAAAAAACGGCAAGAGTTCCCCTATTTTAGAGGGTCCGAGGAATATTTTCTCTTTTTAATTATGTCATGTAACACTTCCAATTAACAATTCACACAAACCAATCCTACCAATCGACTAGATTTTCATCACATAATCATAATAAATAAAATAAATACTTATTAGTAACCATCATAAAGATTAGCACCCATAAAAACTTTATAACCAATTTTCATGACTAGTCATAGATATACACATATATAGATATATATATACACAATCACATATATACATATAGGAAAAAACATATATAGATATATCTACCAATATTTATATCAAGTATATATTTATGCATATATTCACATATACATCAAGACATAAAAATCAACAAAAACATGGTGTTTTTCTCCTTTAGTCTCATGTCTCACTAGTGCTCCCCGGGAACCTTTGCTGCAACTTTTTACTTGTAAAATATTAAATTAAACGGAGTGAGCGACCATAACTCAGTAAGAAAATCATACTTAATACTCAAAGTATTTCATACCAGTACTAATCTCTTCCATACTCCGCCTGTCTGAGCTATTTACAACAAAATAATTTACACGGAACACACATTAAACACATATCATAATTCTTTTCTTTCACCCATTTATTCATTTCCTTACTATATAGATATGATTCACTCATTATGATTTATGAATGTATGAGTACCATGACTTATCTATTTTCTGATCATACATCTTTCTCAACTTTTTATCAGCCACATAGGTTTGCATGCATGATTCTAATGCAAATGACTTTCATAAAATATTTACTAATTCTTTCTCTTTTTTTTTTGTCAAATATTTTTCATTGACCGGTCTAGACTACATAAGATAGTACTCGCAGTCACTATACAAGGTATAATCCTCTTTTACACGCATATTTCTCTATTTTTTTTTCTTTGTTGTCCATACAGTACAGCTAGCATTTTTTCTTTGTTGTTCACACAGTATAGCTAATATTTTTCTTTGCTGTCCACACAATACAACTCGCTTGTAAGGATTTTAAGCATGTTTTCTGTTTTCCTGTATCATATGAGTCATTATAAAACCAAAAACATTTGTTTTCCATTTTCTGAAAACATGCATAACTTAGAAGATGTTTTTCCTCCATCTTTATTTTTCTGAAATCATGCATATATTATGATTCCTTATGTATACATGTATAACTATAACATGAAATATGTCCATTCATTGTTTTTCCTTATTCTTTTCAAACCTCATCGAGCATCAGATTATTTTCTCATGCATTCCATATGAATATACATATTTATTATATTGTTTTTTTTACACATATCATGCACATAATTAAGCAAAATTAACCTACATCACATAAAATGACATTTTTGCCCTTATGGATATAAGGGTTATTCCATCTATCATACACATAATTAAGCAAAAATTAACCTTATGGATAAAATTTCATGCTTACCCTTAATGCAAATTCTTTCATCAATTCATCATTTCTCCTATATTCAACACGCAAAATCCACAAAGCTAACCCTAGGAATATGAAATGTCTAAAATACCTTTATAGCCAAAAATTACATCATGAATCCTAATGAATTTCTTTATCCTTTTAAGCATAAATCACTTTAATTCTAATACCTTACACACTTATACATGTAAAGGTTAATTAAATAACCTAACTCAAATTACTTTAAGTATGTAAAATATGAAATTTTTACCTTTTTTTTGCTAATTAAGTGATTTAAGCGTATCTTCATTCTTTTCTTCTTCCTAGCAACCTTAATCAACCAAAAATATAATCATCCATCAAAACCCTAAACTTGACATCTCTTAAAAATTCTTTTTACCTTAGAACTTACCAGAATTGATAGATCTACACTTTTTATAACTGGAGGCTCTGGAAATTAGGTGGTTTAGCTAGGTTTTTTGGTGAATTTTGCTTGAAGGCAAAATTTAGTTCAAATTATAGAGGTTCTCGGCTAATGAAGAAGAAAATGAATAGTTGGTTGGTTTTATAAGCCTTTTGGACCAATTTACCATTAACCTTTTCCAAAAATGACTATTTTATCCTTAGCCAATTACCAAAAACCCTTAGCACCACCATATAATTTCAAGTGTGCCATTCAATTTTCATTCTCACTTTGTCTCTTAAATCCTTCTAAAATGATCATTTTACCACTTTTGAAAATTATTGCTTATTTAGTAGTTTTCTATAATTCTTTTATAATTTCTTTAAACAACAAGTTATAAAATTCACTCTAGGGGTAACTTTGGAAGTAGAGTTCACTAGCATACCTGAATCTGGGTGTTACACCATATATGACAAACAAATGGATAATAATAAATTACGCATGCATAACAATATAAACAACACATGTTCACATGTTTAGCAGTGTATAATTCAAAACCATGATCCAAATAACACCTATAAGTGTTCAATTCATACAAAAATAGATAACATAGAATAGAATTTGAGTCAATACAAGTTGTCGAAAACACAATAAAGCATGCATATGCTCTAACAAGCTAAAAAATTGGGTCATGCATTAGAGAACAAATCTCACATGCCTTCATGCGCTTCTACACACTGAAAAAATGTCATCATACGTTTTCACGTACTGCCACGTGTCGATCAAATGTTAATTGTTGACTGGTCAACTATTTGGCTATTGATCGATCAAACATTAACTGTCTAACCCATGGTTAGGAACCCGGGTCGGGTTATCCTAGTTGACTAAACAGGTTGACCCATTGATCAACGAGTTTTTGACCAACGGGTCGGGTAATCAAGTTTTTGTAACTCGATTGTAGCTTGTGACACAGTATGAAACCTAAACATTTCGACGACAAAATTGGCCAACTTTTGGCCATCCAACGATAGCGATTTCATACGGCTTTTGAAGCCCATGACTCGATGATTCAGATTCATGTATTTTTTTATGAAAAAGTCATCAGATTTTGGCAAAATCAATGCATGAACATCACACTTTTGGGTGAAGAACTTGCCATTGGAAGTCAATCAATTTCATACGAATTTGGTGCAATCTTTTATAACTAAACATACATCTCATAACTAGAATTCATCCTAACATAATTCTAGGATCAATTTCACAAAATTACAATGTATTCATCAACAATTAAAATAGTTCCGTATGCATTTATATTTTTTTTAAAAACACTATTCATGACAATGAATTTCTGAACTTGCTTAAGATTCATGATTACATCACCAATATCACAATCAAACATATAAAATAGGCTCTGATACCAATGTTAGTGGAAACTAAAAGGGTCTAGGATCATAGAAAAACATACTTGGATTTGATATCTAAAATTCTGATAAAGATTGGTGATCTAACGCGCTCCAATTAGAAATCCACAACATGCTTTGCTTGATTTGCTTTTCTATTTTTGGTGAAGATTTTACAAATGAAGAGAAGTAGTATATTGAGAGCATTTATGAGAGTTATAAGCGTCAGACTCACCGCACCAATGGAAGTTCTGCAATTTTATTAAAATAAGAGTATGACAGTTAACTTCAATAACTGTTAAGGGCAAATGAGTCATTCTCACTTTTAAGGGTTAATAATAATGTCTTTTAACCCTAATAGATTGAGTCAACCCATCATGGGTGGATCGAATCCAATAGATCTTTACTGCGCCAATTGCAGTTAATTATATGTTGTTCCTTAAGTTTGGCCTATTGAATGAAGTTTAGTATGTTTAATGTGAAAATTTTCACCCATAGATACCCTATTTGATAATGAGCTTGCCATTAACCTGGTACAAAGTTCCAACAAGCAAAGCCTTAATTATGATATTTGTAAGTATCACCGAACATGCAACCAAGATGACAAACACCTCACATAGAAAGGTACAGCTAGACTAAAATTGGTCAAGTCATGCACCTTGTGCACATATGGCATAATGCCATGAAAACATCTTGGCTGGACCAAATTATGGTCCAAACGTGACATGTACAATCATAGCTACACCAAAATTTGGTCCAGCCATACACCACTTATGGTGCTTATGTCATTCCACCCAACACGTTCCTTACACGCTTAGAATAAGTAGTGTAAGGGGGTTTTCAAACTTAGTCTTCTAGGTGTTCCAATGATAAAAAAAATCTAGAAAACTCTTATTCTTGGTAAACTTGTTACTGAGGTGAGGAAATACTTTATGTTAACCATATTCACACCGATTTTAACCCTCGAATCACCCAATCAATAGAATTTGATGGCATTTTCATGCAACAACATGAAACCTACCACTTTCAACCAAACTTTAACTTGCAAATATCAACAAAACTCAAACAAAAATAAAAAATTATCACTCAACAATTTAACATAGTTTACATTATACATGATACTTAACAAATTGTGTAATAACACGATTGCAATTCATCTTTACCAATTTTAGTTTTAATTTATCAAATTACATGCAATCAACACATAAAATTAATCAAAACAAACCTGTAGGTATATATTTTCATGAAAATATGTTAAATAGTGGTTGTAATACCACTGTAGGGTTTTTAGAGGGCTGATAACCAAAAGGATAACAAAATTTAAAATTTTTTAATATCATACAATCCCAGAAACCTTAATCAGGATATATGTTTTCGACATATAATCATAAACATACAAAACACACATAGGATGTTTTAAATTTTATACCTAAGGTGGTGACTCTTCTAAATCTTCACATGGCTTGAGATTGAATGCTATCCAACCTTCAAGAGGCGGTGCCTTGGTATTCATGCAGAGCATAAACACGTAAGAGGCAATCTAAAGAGAAGACAAAAAACTTACAGTTATGGTTTTCTGTTATGTATGTGTTATATTATTGTTGTAATATAACAACAATATTTTGCTATGTATGTGCACGCTTCTATATGTACAAATGTTCAAGTGCAATAATAATTTTATCCAAATTTGGCACCCTTAATGCACATGCACGGTTGGCATGTAAACATGCATAAACAGCATGTTTCAAACCATGCACAAGTGGCACATAAATTGTGCCACCTAACATGACTTTATGCCTTGCACAACTAGACAATATTTTATCCAGCCATGTCATGCATTATTTATATTATATGGTGTCAGGTATCATCAAGCACACCAAGTTTGAAACTAGTTCTTTCCTTCCCTAAACATTAGGATTATCACCAAATAATTCTCACATTTGGGTTCAAATCAACCCTTATATACTTGTGACCTATAAGCTCTCTATCAAATTAGTAGTATATAAATTCGGGTCAAATTTAGACATAGACCAAAATTGGCCTATAGCAAAGCATCATGGCCACCCGAACAATAGAGTGTCAGTAGATATCTTTTAAGCTTTTACAACATCACAGTTACATGCAATTCAATCCTTTCATCAACCAATGTATCTCAAAGATAAGACATAAAAATGTGTCTATCTTAATGGTTCCTTGATATAAACTAATACACATCAATGACTAACACAAATTAAGTTATAATTGTATCTTACTATGGCCACAAATTTAAGTAGTCATGAATGTCATTTAGTATTCTCATATGAGATATCTTTCCCTATGCTCAAGAATGAAAAATCCTTTATCAGCCAATCATTGCCTCTATGTATCTCACAAAATGGCGAATTGCTACCTTTATAGTTACCGCTATTACGATGACACATTAGATAATGTTAAACCATATAGATCCTTATATGAGACAGTTTGACGATCTCAAGTCAAGGGATCTCATTCACTTAGGATGTTCAAAGGATTTTTTTCCATAAACACTAGAGTAACCATTCATATGGATATCCTCTAGTTGGGTCAATCTAATAAACACATCTATAACACCCACCCATATATTGCACTAAGTTGTCTACAACATCTTCGATATATGAGAATTGTTAGCACTTTTGATGGGCTTGCTTAACACTATAATAATCTCATCATCATTACATATGCCCTTGTTTATTATAATGTCAGGATTATGAATGTTTCTAAAATGACCACTAAAAGTGTACATAGGGTTCTCATAATTAGTCATTTGATTCTCTCATCATAGTTCTACCATTCTGAAGGCATATTATTCACATGATCATGTAAATAGATATCATATGAATTGAATAACAATAAATCCTTTATTAATTATTAATATAAAATTACATTTACAAATGTTAATTCAATTGGTTCTAAGATACTTACCATAATAGTCGAACCCACTCCAAGTTCAATTATAAACTTCTTGATCTATGCAACCTCTTTTGTCGCTTTTAAAAAGGCAATGTACTTAAAATTTATTAAAAATTAATACTATACTTTGCTTGGAACTTTTCCAACTAACATCACTACCATTTAAACAAAACACAAACCTTGATTGGGATTTGTAATCATCTTAATCAGTTTGGAAATCGACACTACAACAACCTCTTATAGTGAGTTTAGATTCCCCTTCATAAATCAAGAATGCATCTTTAGTCCTTTTTAGGTACTTCAAGATGTTTTTGACAACCATATAGTGTTTTTTACCTTGATCAGGTTGATATATACTACAAATGCTTAGGGCATTGCTTAGGGCATAAAAGACATCAATCCTTGTACATAACATGACATATATGATTGATCTTATAGTTGATGCATATGAGATTCTACTCATCTTATCTCTCTCAGATTATATACATAGATATATCTTTTTTAAAAGATATACATTATGGGACATAGGCACAAATCCTTTTTTGGATTCTTTCATATAAAAACTAGTTAATAGTTTGTCTATGTATATGTTTTGACTCAGACCCAATAGTGTATGCTCTTTATCTCGGTAAATATAAATCCCAAGAATGTATGCTACTTCTTCTAAGTCATTCATAGAGAAACACTTGGATGAC